>NC_087436.1:83603132-84853132 GCF_036321535.1 Camelus dromedarius | reverse complement strand
AGAAGAAGGTGTACCTTCTTGAAATACAGTGTAAAAAGTAGAATGTAAACACAAAGTGATAAATTAAAGTAGATGTGTAGATGTATATATCAGCCTTTGTTATCTTTGTCAAAGAGCTTTATCGGTAGTTCACCTTTGTACTTCTTTTATATATTTGCATAATACGGAGCATTACTTTTTTTTTTTTTTTTTAACTTTGTAGGCCAACATCCAGTCAATCATGGCCTCTGAAAAGCAGGTGAACATCCTGATGAAGTTGCTGGATGACGCGCTGAAGGAGGTGGATCAGATTGAATTGAAACTGAGCAGTTACGAGGAAATGCTCCAAAGTGTAAAAGAACAAATGGATCAGATCTCTGAAAGCAACCACCTGATTCATCTCAGTAACACTAATAATGTAAAACTCCTGTCTGAGATAGAGTTCCTTGTGGTAAGTGTGATTATAAATTATCAGCAACAACAACAACAAAAAGGCCTAATGAGAATATATAAAACCCATTTGTAAACATTTTCTAATTTCCTGAGGAGAGCAAGATATAAAATACTGTAAATCCAAAGACCTAGTCGTAGGATTGAGTAGCATCTTGCCTGTAAATTTCCCAAGATTATACATGCAAATGGTGTATTTATACATATTCCAGAACCACCTGGACTTGGCCAAAGGTCATATAAAGGCCCTTCAGGAAGGAGATCTTGCTTCTTCCAGGGGCATTGAGGCCTGCACCAATGCAGCAGATGCCCTTCTGCAGTGCATGAATGTGGCTCTTCGACCAGGTATGTTCATTAGCGACAATAAAACCTGCCCAAGAACCCTAGACTAAAGCCTATGACATAGTATAAAGCTTTTGACAAGACATACATGGGGCAAGTGGTTTAGGGTTACTTTATCAGCTATTCAAACACATTTCACTTATTCTCAAACATAATGTGCATTGACACTAAGAGCTTTTTCATTTCAGTTCCTTCTGATTAACCATCAATGACTGTAAGTTAACACCATGATTTTTCTTCAGTACCGTCCATAGAACATAACACAAAGTAGATGACATAAGGTTTTGCTAAACCAGTGGTTCCAAAACTTAAGCTTGCATCAGAATCACCTAGAGGTGATTCACCTTTTTAAAATACAGCTTGTCACGTGCCACCCCCAGAATCAGGAGGTCTGGGCTGAGGCCTTAGAGTCCACATTTCTAACAGTTCCCGGGTGATGCTGGGGCAAGATCAGGCTTTGAGAAACACTGTGCTATACTATGTTTCCCCCTTACCTTTCTTTTATGAAGCAAATGAATAAGCCAGTAAAACTTAGGGTTCTTCAAAACTGAAATATGGATACTGTTAGA
The DNA here is from genome assembly GCF_036321535.1 of Camelus dromedarius. Classification (NCBI taxonomy): domain Eukaryota; kingdom Metazoa; phylum Chordata; class Mammalia; order Artiodactyla; family Camelidae; genus Camelus; species Camelus dromedarius. The sequence continues at coordinate 84,851,792 of NC_087436.1, read as the reverse complement.
AAGGTATTTATTAAGCATCAAGGAACTTTTTTAACCCATTAAAGAAGTCAAGAAATGTTATGATTTCAGGCCATGACATGCTTCTGGCAGTCAAACAGCAACAGCAGCGTTTCAGTGATTTGCGAGAGCATTTTGCCCGGAGACTGGCCAGTCACCTCAACAATGTTTTTGTTCAACAGGTAATTTTATTTTATTATTAATACTGACATGTTCCTGTAACTTGTTTATATAGTAGCTTAAATGTAAATTCCTACAAAAAATTTTAATGTGTTTAACTGGGATCACACTATATTCCTGCACACATGTATTTGATTTTAATATTTTTAAATATGCACATATTTGCTCATAGATGTATTTTGGGCTACAACAGCCTCCTTAGGAAGACAGTCTAGTTCCTTTTAGCTAAAACTCTGAGTTTTAAGGAACTTTGCTTACATATTGCACATTATCATTTAGAAGTTCTTATTTAAAAAAGTAAGTCCAGACTTGTGACATGTTTACTCTTTGGCCTATTTTTAGGTAAGAACTAGGACTTGACTCCATATTTTAAGTGTTCCATTGTCTCCGTATACTTATATACATGAAAAAATGAGTAACTCAATTGAAAATTTCAGTTGATTTAATCTTTTTCCCTTGAAAATTTTTTATTGAAATATAGTTGATTTACAATGTTTTGTTAGCCAGTTGATTTAATCTTATATAAACCCTTTGTCTGCATTTTTATATGAAAAAGGATGTTACAATTAAGGTTGTGGCAATGATATTAATATGATTAAGCAGACCTTGGAGAGATTTGAATAGAAAGCATTTTAATATCTGATGTAATAAATTAAGTTTCATGTACTTTTCATCTCTTTTATTTTAATAGGGTTATTGGGCCAAAAAAATTGAGGGAAATTCTGTTCATCAAGAAGTGCTGTCTGAAATATTGGATTCTTATTTTGTTTTCACTTTGCAGTATTCTACAACAACTGTATTTACTATATTTTATTTCTGATCAGTTTACTCAGGCCCTCCTTCAGCTCTATAACAGGTCCTACTTTCTTTCGGTGCCTGTGAGTACATCAACTTTGGCTCCAGCTTCTCTGATTCTTTTTTTTTTTAAATAAAGTTTACTAAACCTAACAGTTGCAGAATCTTAATAGATTATAATTAACTGATATAAGCTACCTGTTAACCATATTCGTAGCAGTTTAATGTCCCATAACAAAAAATGTATTTTGGCCAGAAAGGCATTTAATCTCATTCTGCTTGCCTTTTGTTCTGTCGTTCTTGCATTCACTCACTCCTTCATTTATTTAGAAATCGTTTTCCAAGTGATTAGAGATACATACCAGACATTTACTTGGACTAGATGAGAGGCTGATTCTCCCCTCAAGTAGCTCACAGTCTAGAGAAGGGAGATAGACAGATGCACTCAGGGAGGGTATATGTTATGATACTGGTACCCTGGGAGCATAAAGAAAGGCCACCCAACTAAGCATATGAAAGGGAAATTGGGAAGATTCTCTTAACGTTTCACTTGACTTGAAAAGCATAAAGAAAAAAGTAAATGTAGAAATCTAGGAAATATTAAAACACATTTTTCTTATGCTATTATTTCAATAATATCAATTTCTATACAATTCCTTAGTTTTTGAAAACAACTCTGTTCAGTGATGTTATCCATATTTGCAGCTGGTATTGAAAATACCAGTCAGTAAACAGAAGTCCTATCTGCACCCTTAATTGTTTGCTGTAACATGCTGTTATTCATGATTTTGCTTCTTTGCCTTATAAACTAATGGCTTTGTTTAAAGTCAGTGCTTCGCAGTTCTGAAAATCTGATATGTATTGTTACATGTGAGCAATGCACGTTGAAAACCAGAATGTTGCAACAACCTAGAATGTGCTGAAGAAGGTGGAGGATGATGTCCCAAGTACAGAAAAGTTTTTCTGTGTATTAAATTTAATGCGTCATATCATCTAACAAAAGAGGTGGGAAACTTGGGTATTTCTATTCCTGGTTGTGGGACAAAGTAGCTGGGAAAATGTGATTGCCATATTATGATACATGTCTTTGTCAATGATTGAATTTTCATTGTGTGCCTATTTTGTGCTCATTGTCATTCACATGTAAGAATAAGAAATGGTTCCCACCCTCAAGATGCTTGTGAAGAGGTGTTAAAACTAATGTGCTTAAAGCTCCACAGCGCTGTATACAGGATACCTTGGAGACATGTTCCGTTCCAGACTACAGTTAAGCGAGTATCTTGATAAAGCAAGTCACACAGATTTTTTGGTTTCCCAGTGCATATAAAAGTTATGTTTACTCTATACTATAGTCTGTTAAGTGTGCAATAGCTTTATGTCTAACAAAACAATGCACATGCCTTAATTTAAAAATACTATATTGCAGAAAAAAATGCTAACCATCATCTGAGTTTTCAGTGAGTCAGTCTTTTCGCTGCTGGAGGGTCTTGCCTCGATGTTGATGGCTGCTAAGGGATCAAGGTGGTAGTTGCTGAAGGTTAGGGTGGCTGTGGCAATTTTTTAAAATAAGACAACAATGAAGTTTACCATGACAGTTGACTCTTTGTTTTCAGTTTCTCTATAGCATGCGAGGCTGTCTGATAGCATTTTACCCACAGTAGAATTTCTTTCCAGATTGGAGTCAGTCCTCTCAAATCCTGCTGCTACTTTATCTACAAGATTTAGTAATAGTCTAAATCCTTTGTTGTCATTTCAGTAGTCTTCACAGCTCCTTGACCAGGAGTATGTAGATTCCATCTCAAGAAACCACTTTCTTTGCTTATCCATAAGAAGCAACTCCTCGTTCATTAAAATTATATCATGAGAATACAGCAATTCAGCCACATCTTCAAGCTCCACTTCTAATTCTAGTACTCTTGCTGTTTTACCATACCTGTAATTACTTCCTCTACTGAAGTCTTGAACTCCTCAAAGTCATCCACGAGAGTTGCAATCAGCTTCTTTCAAAACTCCAGTTAATGTTGATATTTTTACCTCTTCTCATGAATCACAAATGTTCTTGATGGCATCTGGAATGGTGAATCCTTTTCATAACGTTTTCAGTTGACTTTACCCAGATCCATCAGAGGAATTACTATCTGTGGCAGCCGTGGCCCTACAAAATGTTATTTCTTAAAGAATAAGACTTAAAAGTCAAAATTGCTCTTTGTCCATGGGCTGCAGAACAGATGCTGTGTTAGCAGCATGAAAACGACATTAATCTTGTAAATCTCCATCAGGGTTCTTGGGTGACCAGGTGCGTTGGCAGTGAGCAGTAACATTTTGAAAGGAGTATTTTTTCTGAGCAGTAGGTCTCAACAGTTTGTCTTAAAATATTGAGTAAACCATGTTGTAAACAGATGTGCTGTCATGCAGGCTTTGTTCTATGTTTAGAACACAGGCAGAAGAGATTTAGTTTAAATCTTAAGGGTGCTGCAATTTTCAGAATGGTAAATGAGCACTAGCTTCATCTTCAAGTCACCAGCTGCATTAGCCCCTAATGAGAGAGTCAGCCTGTCCTTTAAAGCTTTGATGCCAGTCATTGACTTCTCTCTAGCTATGAAGTCCTAAATGCATCTTTTTCCAATAGAAGGCTGTTTCATCTACATGGGAAATCCACTGTTTAGTGTAGCCACCATCATGAATTATCTCAGCTAGAGCTGGATAACTTGCTGCAGCTTCTCCATCAGTACTTGCTGCTTCACCTGACACTTTTTATGTTATGGAGACAGCTTCTTTCCTTAAACCTCATGAACCAACCTGGATAGCTTCAAACTTTTCTTCTGCATCTTCCTCACCTCTCTCGGCCTTCACAGAATTGAAGAGAGTTAGGGTGTTGTTCTGGATTAGGCTTTGACTTAAGGAAATGTGGCTGGTTTGATCTTCTGTTCAGACCACTAAAGCTTTCCCCACATCAGCAATAAGATTGTTTTGCTTTCTCATCATTCATGTGTTCACTGGAGTAGCACTTGTCATTTCCTTCAATAACTTTTCCTTTGCATGCACAACGTGTCTGTTGGCACAAGGCGCCTAGCTTTCGGCCTGTCTTGGCTTTCCATCTGCCATCCTCACCAAACTTAATCATTTCTAGCTTTTGATTTAAAGTGAAGACATGTGACTCTTCCTTTCACTCGAACACTTAGAGGCCATTATCAGGATATTAACGGACCTACTTTTATTGTTTTGTCTCAAGGAGTAGGGAGGCCCAAGGAGAGGGAGGGAAATGGGAACAGCTGGTGAGTAGAGCAGTCAGAACATACATATTTATCAATTAAGTTCACCATCTTATATGGGCACGGTTTGTGGTACCCAAAAACAATTACAATAGTAACATCAAAGATCACCATAACAAATATAATAATAATGAAAAAGTTTGAGATATTGTAGGAATTACCAAAATGTGACACAGAGACATGCTGTGAGCAAATGCTGTTAGAAAAATGGTGCCAGTAGACTTGTTTGACACACAGTTGCTACAAAACTGCAATTTGTAAAAAAAAAAAAATTGCTGTATCTGCAAAGCACAATAAAGCAAAGCTCAATGAAATGAGATATGCTTGTATATTGAATTGCTAATTGTATGACCACATATACATTGTACACGTATGTATAAGTGCTAAAGAGGTTTAATCAAAAGTGAGCTTACTGAGGATTTAATTAGTCAGATAGGGCATCATGGATGAAGACAAGACTTGAACAGCATTTATGCAATGCAGTTCACAGCAAATGTTTAGATACCATAATATTATAACTACTGTATGGAAGAATCCAGTGGAAATAGCCTAATGATCACAACATAACAGTGATTTAAGAGCATTAATTCCCAATCTTTATAAAATTCACACATCAATAAGATTAAATAAAATTTAGAGACTGACCAAGTCACCAATTTATTTTACCAAGTAAAAACCTTAAAAAAAAAAGCAACCATCTACTTTCACTATCTTTTTATTTTTTTAATGACATTTGGCACTAAAAGAAAAGGAAGAATATAATTTCAGACTTTCAAAATTAATGCATTTACCTTTATGAGAAACTTGCTCCCATTCTTTCTTGTTTTCTTAGTGCTGGAGGCCAGTGAGAACGTCTTCACATTTGGGAATCACTCACTGACCCAGAGCGTGCTCTCTGTGGTGCAATTTATAGTAATACTTCCATTATCTTAATGAAACTTGAAATGCATTCTTATTTAACATTCATTTCTTACTGTAACATAATATGAAAGTAATGTTTTTAACAATTGGCTAGAATCTTTGGGCTCTTTTAGATCTTCCATGCCTAGCTTCCACTGAAATGACAGGCTCTTCCCTATAATTTGTACATTTACTGGGGATTCATGTATCTAGAAAGATATTCACCTGGGAGAATCAGGCCAGTTACACTAATTAGGATTCTGATGTTGAAAGCAGACAGTCAAATTAAGGCTAATAAAATTGAGAAATATTTGCAAAAGGAGTACGTCCTTTTAAAAATTCTTTTGGTTGTTTATTGAAAGGTTTGTCTTGAAAGAATAACTGTTCTCTGCCCTTTTCCCTCCTTTTGTTCTTAGAGACCTGATGATTCCTCCTGTGTGACCTGAGCAAATCACTTAACTCTTTGAGTTTTAGTTTGTTCTTCTAGAAAGTAAGGTTATTGGATTAGATGATCAACCAAGTCTATGTTCTCTAAAACAAAAGTCAGGATGCATCATTATCTCAGGCTGTTTGAAAACTTACTAATTTATGTATTAAGTCATGTCAAGGATTAAAGTTACTCATTTAACAAATTAATGGAAAAATTTTAATTAGATTATTATTAGGGGTTATCCAGAAAGCCCAGGTTACAGTCATCTGTAGTCCCTCCTAGTTCAGAAAGTCTATATCATACATATTTTCATCTGTTGTTTTAAACATTGTCAACTCTAATGGAAATACCATAGATGTAGACAATTTGTTTTGAATGACTTCCCTCTTTGGTGTGTTTCTTAATACGGTTTGTATCATGATATTTATTTGTTTAGTAAATTGTAAAATGGTATGTGGTAGGAGGGGCAAGCTTGATTAGAATATTCATTCTCAATTCCTTCAGGAGACGAAATGAGCAGTTGATTTATCAGAGAGCCGTTCTTGTGTGTTTATGACTATTTTATGATAGTGGTGTTCAGTTGATATACACAAGATGATAAAAGAAGACAAGTGCTTGGTTCTTATTTTTCTGTGTTCTGTTGGTTTTGCTTGGCGGTATTTGATCATTGCTTATAATTTTTCGTTACAACAATGTTCCTTTATACTGTCAGTGATACCTATTTATTTACTTATTTACTCTCTCTAGGGTCATGATCAGAGTTCAACTCTTGCTCAACACTCTGTTGAACTGACTTTACCTAATCATCATCCATTTCATAGAGACTTGCTCCGATATGCCAAGCTGATGGAGTGGCTAAAGAGCACCGATTATGGAAAATATGAGGGACTAACAAAGGTATGGACTTGATGTCAGGTACTCACTGAGTATAGAGCACAATCTTTTAGAATCAAGAGGTCATGTGTTCAGTTCCCCAAATGCCATTTGAGATACTGTATATTCTTAGCAAAACAGAGAATAATTGAATTTCTAAGTGCTTATTAGCCAGGGAGAACATTTATATTGTTTACTTGGATGGAGAAGAGCTACATTTTAAACTTCAATAAATACAGTATTAGGCCATGCTGAAACATCATTCAGTTTAGGTAAATGCTATAATTATTTCCTGAGTTTCTTTATGTGCAATATAGAAGCTAGGGAGTATGAAGATGTTGTAAGTGAGGTATTTATTTGCCATCTAAAAATTTATAATCTGTTCTTTTAAGTGAGTGCAATGTGCGTCTTTATTAAGCAAGCATTCCGCTGTTACAGGCACACAAAAACATGGGTATTTCTGTTCCCGATTCTGGGACAAACTAGCTAGGAAAACTTGATTACCATATCATGGTACATCTCTTTGTCAAACACCAAATTTTCATTGCGGCCTATTTTATACTCACTGTCATATGTAAGACTAAGAAATGGCTCCCTACAAGACCCTACTTCCAAAGAGTTTTAAGTCTGACTGGGAAGAACAATTATACTTAAAACAATTAGCAAAAAATGAAGTGCTAAACTGGAAATGCGTTTAAATATGTGTTCGTTTAGAGACGGGAAATGCATGACTTGAAGCCATGGGGGAAAACTTCATGGAAGTCATTGGATTTGAATTAACTTTTAAGTAATGAGTGGGATTAAATAAACCAAAATAAGAGGGAAGGAATTCCAGGGATGAGAAGCAGGATGTGCAGACAAAAGTGGGAAAATAGGCCCTTTTCCAGGACTATGAGGAGGCAACCCTGACTGAAACAGAAATTCTGTATTCTGAAATGAATAGTCAGGTTAAAAAATCTGAGCCATGAGACCTAACAGCATGCTTCAGACATGGGAAAAGATTGGATGCAGGGAATTAAGAACCTAATGTAATAATTGAAATGAAATGAAATCTTGAGCCAGGAAGATGATTGTGGAAATAGAAAATATAAACCAAAAGAGGGAATCCAAAGACAAGGGACAGGATGATGCCAAACTTGCCAGGCTTGGGGGTGAAAAGAGCATTGGTCTGTACCGCTGACTCAGTATCAGTGGTTGGGCAAGATAAGAGTCCTTCATGTATTCACTCAGCAAATGAATTGAGCACCTGTTACGTGCTGACACCGTGTAAGCGCTAGAGATCCAGCACTGAGGGAAATGGGAGCACTTAGCTGTTCAGAGTGCGTATTCCAGTGGACAAAGATTGACACAAAAGTCAATTATGTCATCTGTTGGAAGGTGCTGCTGAGGGCTCTGGAGACAAAAAGCAGGAAAGGCCAGGACTTGAGGAAGGTCACAGTTTCAAAAAGGATGGTCAAAGAAGGCGTCATGAGAAAATGACGTTCGAGCACAGATTTTAAAAATAAGGAAGGGTGAACATAAGGAATTTCCCTAAGACAGCTTTCTGGGCACAATGCAAGGACCCCAAGACGAGAGCAGCCTGGGGTGCCTGAGGAGGCCAGCGTGGTTGGAGCACAGCAGCCAGGGACAGGATGGGACAGGCAGCGGGGAAACCAAAGGAGGGGTGGGGCCAGGCAGGTCTGGACGGGACTGTGCACCGCTGTAAGGATTTGACTTCTGCTTGCAGGAGATGGGGAGAGAGGGTAATGGTGGGCTTTGGGTAGGGGAATAACACAGCCTGACTTAGATTTAATAAATGGCCATGGTAGCAGGAACCCATGGGTTCAGCACTCCTACTGTTGTGTCATATTTTGCCGTGTTTGCGTTGGTTTTCATTCAACAGAATTCTGGTTTGGAGATAGCATAAAGAAAAATATTTACATTACTGGAATCTTTGCCTTTTGAAGTTTTAGGAGGATTATTATTTTGAATAGTTAAACATTATTATATCTCCTTAAGAGTTTTGTGCCAACAAGTGCTTTGTCCCCTGGTGAATATTCAGATAAGTAAAATAATCAATAAGCTTTTTGCCTGATTGTGTTCTCAGTATTATTGCCCTATCTTTATATATAATGTAGTATTCACGATTGTAATTTAAGGTGAAGAAACAAGATGATAGCCAGTCTGGTAGTAAATTATGGAATCATTCTGTGCTCACAGTATATTTTCAATTGACAGTATTAATGAAATTGATTTCATTATTGATTTTTTTAATGTAATTGACTTTTTTCTCAGGAATGTTACTTGATCTTGTGTTTGAACTTTTGACAGACCATATATTTTATGCTTCATAATCTTATTGGATTCCTGAAGTGTTTTCGAAAACAGGAATTTTGTTAAAAAGGAACAAGGAAGAAAGGAATGAAAGAAGAAAATAGACAAACCAGTGTTTCTTTCTTAAGAAATAATAATTAAATCCAGATACTCTTTGCACTTGGTTAGTTGTACACAGCTCACACTTTCTGGCAGGACCAGGAAAAGCCTGTTTTAAAATTTTTTAGGGATGAGATTCACTAGGCCCTGCCCCAGCTTTTCTTATGGCTGAATCTAATAAGCAAAGCCCTGATTTTTGGTATACAGAATTAGAGCCTAGGGAAAATAGAGATGCCTTCATGTAAGGAGCTCAGCTGCCCAGAATCCCTCCTCCCCAGCTATTATGCATGTAGGGCAATTAATAACAGAGATGGTCCATCCATGCTTAGGTAGGAAATGAGCTCTCCTCTCCTAGTAACCTCCTGAGGTTGACAGTCAGTCTTGAAGATTACTCAGACATCTTCTCTCCTCAGTTCTACATTTGTGGAATTTCCTTTTAGTGTAAAGAGAAAGTAAAACATGGAGTTATCTGTAAGATTCTATAGTCAGAAGAAAATAAAATTGACAACACTGCCTGAGATAACAATATCTAAACTCATAATAGTTAAATTTTAAGTTAGGTGCTGTGTACAAGGAGCTAAGAAGAATAGTACTCATAGTGAGAGACATTTTTCTAATGCGCCCATAGTCACACCTGTCTGTGGCCTTTCCCCCCATCCCACCGATTAGTTCTGTTGAGGACCTGGGGGAAGGATACTCAGTCATTTGAGGTGCGTTGAAAAAGAGGGTGATTTTCAGTAGTCTGCTCAAATCACTGTTTTCTATGTATCAAAATAGCTGTTTTGAAACTGTTTAAATTGCTTGGGTAGTAAGGTGCACTTTAAACAATTTGAATATTGGAATGCCGTCTTTTCTGAGTGATTTGAGAAGAAGCCACTAGTGAAGATTTTACAAATTGTATGAAGGTAATTTCCCATTTGTCAGTCATGTACTGATTTGCAGTGATCATTATTTTTATGAGAATTTAAACTTGAAAAAACAAAAAGTGAGATACCCCAGTGAAATAGGATTAATTTTAGGGTATATTTTAATTTATATTTGCTTTTAAAGTTACAAAAAGATTATAGGAAAGAATTTCCCATTTGACTAACTTTTCTTACAGACACTGTGTGGGAAATGTATATGACCTGCAAGTTGAAAAAAGTAGAATTTATATTATGTTTCATCCAAAAACTGTTTTGTAAGGTTATATCTACAAAATATCTAAAAAAATCAGTGGTAAACTGTGAGTCAGTATACAAAACTTAAATAATACATACCTTTGAAAGCTGCATCTGATGTTTAAAGCAAAGCAAACGTGCTCCAAAACTAGGAATGTTAATTTGAAATAATAAAGGAAGTTGAAGCTTAGATTCCATGATAAATTTGAAGGAATAGCTAGGTACAAGTTTTCTGCTGTAGATTTACTTAAATTTAGTGAAACTCTATGGCATTTAATTTAGGATTTAGAAGAATACATGGTATCCCACTGTTGAAGAGTATCTCCTGAGGGCATAAAATATTTTTATATGACAATAAGAAAATATGAAGAAATGACTTTGTATGTTAAATAATAGATGTTTTCATTTGAACTAGAATAAGTTAAATTTGCCTTTTTAAAAATAAATTATTTAATTTTGAAAACTCTACAGTGTACTAATTCAGTTCTTATTGAAAATAACCTATTTGGGGTAATGTAATACCCCTTGCTGGCAGGGTACAGTAAAATTGAATGTTCTTCATTGCCATTGACACTGTCTGTTGGTATAATTGTTTTTAAAGCAGCATGGAGGTATGGAGGAAGGGTTATAAAGATTCCCATATTCTTCGGCACCGTAATTCCATCCTTAGGAAATTATCGTAAGGAAATAATCCATTGGAGATAAAAATCTTATTGTAACATTATCTATCATAGCAAAACATTGAAACCACTTATGTGGCCTGTTAGGAGATTGATTTACTAAATTGTAGCTCATCAGCAAAGCATAGTACTGTGCAGTCATTAAAGTGTGAGACTGGAGAAGTGTAATTGCTATGAATCAAATACCCTATACAGTACGATTGCAGCTATATTTAAAAATATGAAAGGTAATACATAAAAATGAAAATACAAGTATGATATGTTCAACTTCGTATTTTTATAAATTGTTAATGTTGTAATGCCAGTTCAGTTTTTTAAAAGACAGAAAATAGCCTTCTTTTTATATCCTATGAAATGCATCAAACTTGAAGACCATAGAATTCAAAACAAGCACAAAGGATTTGGGGGGATTGAAAAATGGAAATTGTTATATTTGTTTTATTAATAAGAAGTACATGTTACTTGTATTTTTAAGAATTACATGGATTATTTATCACGACTCTATGAGAGAGAAATTAAAGATTTCTTTGAAGTTGCAAAGATCAAGATGACTGGCACAACTAAAGAAAGCAAGAAGTTTGGTAAGCGTAGGCACTTCAATCCACTGCTTTCTATTCTATTAAAAATGGTTTTATTTATGACAGATAATTTTAAAACTTTTTAGGCAAGGTAGAAGGAGATACAGTAGGGTTAAAGAATAAATCTAATGCATTGTTTGATTTATAGATATTTCATAGAACAAATGTTTGTATCTGTAAATATGTTTTTTACTAATTAAAATTCTGCAGAATTGAATCTGACAATTGTTTATTTACTATGACTAATAGTATAGTCAGCCTCATATCTGCAGACATGCAGCCCATAGATATGGAGGGCCAGCTGTGGGACTTGAGCATCCACGGATTTTGATACCCGCAGCAGGTCCTGGAAGCAGTCCCACATGGATACCAAGGGACAACTGTATATATTCATAGGAGAAGCAGTTGGCCAGAAAATGAAGTGCAGTCTAGCGGAAAAAATACTAGGCTAAGAGACACATGTTGAGAGTTCAGCTTCTGACTTCCTAAAAGACCTTTCATAACAGTTGGGGGCAAGTCTGTGATCTCTTAAGTCATTGCTCTCCACAGGGAAGTGAAAGTGATTCCTGGCTTCTTACTTCTCACTGGCTATTTTGAATTGAAAAGAAAGTTTATAATGTAAGTCTTTTCTTCCCTGCCAAGGGGCTATAAAAATGTCACCAAAATTTCTCCTGTGATTATACCTTATTTTTCCAAAGAGATATTTTTGAAACACATTACTTTTTGTCACTCCTACATATGTTAAATAGACAAAAACATGATTTGAAAGGATAACCAGTGAAAGTATCAAGTTGCAAGGAAGTGATTTGCCGAGGCCACATTCTGCTCTTGCATGTACCCATCTCTGGACTTCCTTTTGGATGGAGTTCTGTCCCTCTTCAAGTCAAAACCTGGCCTTAAATGGCTACAGTGTGTACTCATGTGTCTGCATAGCTCCCCTTTAGAACCATGAGTTTAGCATTTGCTTGTTGAAAGGAGCCTATGCCCTAAGCAACTTCAGTAATCAGAAAATAGGATTGAAATTCATAGCTCATCTCTCCATTCTTTTCTTTAGGACAAAGAAGACTATCTTTAGTGGGTAATTATTTTGTGATTCACTGGTTTGTGGTTGTTTTTTTATAATGCAACACTAATGTCTTGATTATACTAGTCCAGACCTTTGAAATGATTTGAATCTGTGTACAAATATATTACACTTGGGTAAAGATACTGATAAGAATCTTGGGACAATAGGCTTTTGGAAACAGAAATGCTAACTCATCCTAAAGGTTAATTGTTCTTAAACAGCAGTGTGTTTATATCCTTGTTAATGTTTCTCTGTGGATATGTTATACTTTTTTTTTAAGTAAACAGCATATTATTAATACAGTTACATGTTTAATGTTTTCATTTAGTATATTTGTCGCCACTTGTTAGTGAGCCATTTTATTTTGAGAGAACTCTTCTACAGTGAAAACTGAAGGTAAAAGGAAATCTTTCTAAAAGTATCTCCTTAGGAGGTCATTAATCCCAGTATCATAATAAGTTTATCAAGCCCAAGATTCTCATTGAAATAAATGACATAATAAAGATATAACTTAAATCAAGAACAATAGTATCTTAATGGAACCATTGCATTAACGTGAAATGTTAATTTTCTTTTTTCTTACCCCTTGAGAAGTTCTTAAATATCTTGTTAAAAAATTTTTAATTGACATCATACAAGTTTAGAAGGTACTTTTATAGTTATAAAACAGTGTTAAAATTGCATCTCTTCTATGTATCTATTCAATAATAAGGAATAGGAGAATAGTTTGTGACACTTAATGGTACCAAAAAATTATAATTTCTGTTACTTTGATATCAGTTACCAGAGAAGAAAAACTAATTTAATAAACAGGATTCAGGGGCTAAAAATGGTTTTTTTCATCTTTGAAGATCTAACTTGTTAGTCAACATTTAAAAAATAAATTTTAAGTTAAATACAAATGACTTGAAAATTCTTTAAATAAGGTAGAATGTAAATTTTTTAAAACTATCTTTTCAGTGATTTAAATTATGTTTAAATCAGTTTTTAATAGTAATTATAATTAAAAGAGAAACCTGAAATTTTAGAAAGATAGCTTTTCAATGAATCAAAATTAAGTAATTCTGAATAAAATTTAACTTTGTTTTTTTAACTTGCTCTAAAAATACTGAGTCATAGATACTAATAAGAATAGAAAATCAGATTGAATGTATTTTACAAAAGGAAATTGTATAGTCAGTATAGCCTTAGAGATTCAGGAGAATACTCTTCTTTTGAACCGTTTGATTAAATCTCTAACATTGACTTAGTTCAAATAATTCAAAATAATGTTAAAATGCCAGTATCTTTTCTTTGTGATAAGGTCTTTATATAGGTCTTTGTCTTTTTTGATCAGTAGGTTTACTTTGATATCCTCAGAGATGTGGAATTTAACCCCCAAGATTGACACTCTGGTGTTTTGTTTTCCCTTTGTGTTCTACAGGTGTAGTTAATGAAGTGGCAGGCAAAGGAAATTCAGTAATTATTTTTTAAATTGCCCATTTTTTTTCTTTCCATGGCTGAGGTAGACACACACATTATTATTTTATTTTATTTTATTTTTATTTATTTATTTTACTTTATTTATTTTTTAATTTAATTTAATTTAATTTAATTTAATTTTATTTTATTTTATTCTATTCTATTCTGTTCTATTCTATTTTATTATTTTTTAATGGAAGTACTGGGGATTGAACCCAGGACATGCTAAGCATGCACTCTACCACCTCCTCCCCGACATACATTATTTTAGTCTATTTACATATTCATTTACATAATTACTGCGTTCCCCAAATTTAATATTCCAAAATCTTAAAAATATGCCAAAATCATTTGTTCATTCTATTCTCCACTAAACTAAGAAATCCGGTTGATTCCAAAAGGAATCTTGGGCACAAGACTGAATTCAGTCCTGGCTGGAAGATTCATTCAATAAATATTTAATAATTGCCCATTACATAAGAGACATTGCTAGGAACTGAGAATGCAGAAATGAGCAAAGACCCTCCTCTCCTCAAGCTTATAGTCTAGCAGGGATTATTTAAAGACATTTAAAAGTTTACCTGAGTATTGTTGTTTGTTGCTGATAAACAGTATAGACTCTGTATGAGACCCAAATAGAGCACTCCTAGTACCTCTGTGTTCTTTACTGACTGCTAAAAAACAATATATGAAGCATTCGGCTTTGCTCTGAACCTGGTGAACTTAGTACATGACACCTTCAGGCCGCCGGAAGGTACTGTTCAGGTTGGCCCTCCAGTAGCTCCAGCACATCCTCCCTTCTTTCCACTTTCATGTCCAACTTCATCATTTCATATTCCCTGGAGCTTCAGGTAGCCAAGGCTGGAAAGATACACATGTCTCTTGTTTGACAAGTTGGCAGTTTATGCTTGGGCTTCTGCATTAAAGTTTGGCAGAGATAGTGACAGTTGACATATTGTTTTCTATTTCTTAAGTATTTCTAGATTATATTTATATTCTTTAATTTTCTGTTTCATTCTATAATTTCTTTGCCTTTCACATTAACTTCTAATTTGGGTAATTTGGGTTTAGAATTTTTCACAAGATGATTTCTACAGTTGATCTAGTCAATATTAGATAGAGATTTTAGATAAAAGAAACACCAGATGACTGTGACAGAGCTCCAGTTCCTGCATTAAATCTGTTCCCTCAGCTTTACCCTTGCATCTAGGGTAATTAGTGTTTTGATGTACACTTTTCATTTTAGGTGGTCACAAAGCCAAAGTTACTGAATAGTTTAGCTAGATACCCGAAAGTGATTTTTAAAGCCCCACTCATATAATTTTTTATCAGATGGTATATAAAATTATTTAGTACAGTGGAGATTCCTTTCAGGAACCTTAAGTGAATACAAGATTATTGATACATTTAATGTCCAAATCTATAAATTCATTCTAATAAATTTTCACTGTATTAAATTATTTACTTGAACTATAATATAGTCTTTAAATTTAAGTACATCAGCTTCATAAACTTTAAAAAATCATTTAAAAGTGTGGGAGAGGTTTATATTTGTAGATATTTTTATCTGAATATTTGAGTAAAATAGTACATTAAAAGACTAGTAAAGTTTTTTCTCTCATATAATTTTTCAAACAATAGCTGACCGACTAAACATATGTTGCATCTCTCGTTACTTGATGCTCATGGTTCTTTGCATGTGTCTTTTAAACTAGAGCTTTAACTTCCTCTTGTGCATGGTATGTGCAAATTGCAGTTTATTAACTTGTCTTTGTCTTTGATGCTTGCAACCTAATCCATCACAGCTACACTGCCTCGAAAAGAAAGTGCTGTCAAACAGGAAACAGAGAGTGAGTATGCTTAGTGTATTAGCAGGTATTCTCAATGCATGTTTGTTTAATGTCTAGAAACTAGTTATTTGTCTTGAAAAAAGTTACACCAAAAATATTGATTGCTCTGAGTTGCCAGGTATTGGTGAAAGAAAACCAGCATGGTGGTAGTAGTATGACTACATCCAAGAAATATGTAACATAGTTAAAAATACATGGTGAGTAGGCAGAAACTTGTGAAAAGTCTTAACCATTATACTTTTGTTTTCAGGCTGTGTTTAGAAACTATAAAAATTCTTATAGATATGGTCAGATTATGTATAATAAAACCAAAGTTTGTCTTTAATTGTTCTTATATCTTTTTATCATTTATTATATGATTTGTCCTTTCTGACCATCAGCAAATAATCAGGTTAGCTGAGAAATATTCAAGGAGAATAAAAAGATACCTATTGTTTACATTTAATTCAGATTCATGTCTTTTGAGTGGGAAGGAAATCCCCATCTACGTTAGTCTAGAGATATCATCAGGCAGCGTAATATTTATGATGAGACTGGGCAGAGCATACTGTGATCTTTAAGATCCCTTTTGGTCCTATTCTGTGATTCTATATAGTTTCACTACTGTATACAACATGCTCGGGAGTAGGACACAAACGTTATTGATGGAGGACAGTCTGCAACCTGTCCCATGTGGTAGACTTGTGCCCTAACTAGTATGGGCCCTGGAAGCCAAGACAGTAGAGATGGCCCTGATTTATGCTATGGGTCCTTTATTCATGAAGGTCGCAACTTTCAAAGTTTTATTATTTCTTAGGTCTTCATGGAAGTTCTGGGAAATTAACTGGATCTACTTCTAGTCTAAATAAACTCAGTGTTCAGAGTTCAGGGAATCGCAGATCTCAGTCATCTTCCTTGTTGGATATGGGAAACATGTCTGCCTCTGATCTCGATGTTGCCGACAGAACCAAATTTGATAAGGTAAAATAAAATAATAAGTTCTTCTTAAACATGAATACTAGTTTTCTAGCATCAGTTTGTTATTGCTTTAATTGTGTTCAAAGATTTGGGCTCTGTTGGCTCTTTTCATTAACCATGTCTTACTTTCCAGTTCTGAATCTGAAAAAAATACTGGTCAAATGGCAACTGAAATGTAATTTATCGGTTAAGTGACATAAAGGCATTATTAAAATTTGTTATGAATCATAGTGCTTACATTGTAAATCTAAGTCATTTGAGCAACTACAGGATAAAGATGAAATAGCTTTTATGAAGCTAACCTGTTCTCTGCAATGCATTAAGTAAGTTTAAAAAGTTTATCTCTGTGTTCCTCTTTCCAGATTTCAAGTGAATAATTGTAAGTTTTGTTTTAGCTATGTTCTGGCCCTAAATGTGTTATGCCTCATTAATACTGCATTGTCCTGTCAATCTTGCAAGTGTTTGGGGGATTCTATTGAGATTATAGATAGAGCATCCATCATCCCTGCAGAAAAGTAATTAAATGTGAAATATTATTTTAAGCATTTTGGTTCAGTTCTTTGTAGGATCATTTTGGTTTTCTTCAGATCTTTGAACAGGTACTGAGTGAACTGGAGCCCCTGTGTCTGGCAGAACAGGATTTCATAAGTAAATTTTTCAAACTACAGCAACATCAAAGTATACCTGGAACTATGGTATGGCTCACATTTATTTATTGGCTAGTATTTATGATCTGCAGCATGATTAGCCTAATTAATATGTTGTCACAATTTCAGTATCAAAACAGAAGAAGAAAGAATTCCCAGTGTAATGATTTTTTAAATAATTTTTGTCAACCAAGATGATGAAAACAGTGACTGAGTTTGGGCATCTAATGTAGTATCTTAGACTGTCTTAGACCTAAATATTCTCTAAATTAGTGAGAGGGGAAAATGTCTAAACTTACTTTTTAAAAACAACACTTTAAAAAAATAATTTTAGTATTTGAGTAATCAAGAAAAAAATAGAATTAAAAAAATGAAAAAGGTGTTTGAGTGTGTACTGTGATCTTAAAAAAAAATGAGAAAGTAAAAAAAAAATGGTGAGACCTCATATCTAAATCATTCTTATGGTTTTGTTATTAACTAGCTATGAGACCTTAAACCAATTATTTAATCCCTGTTTTTCCTCATGTGTACAATTGGTATAATAATGCCTGTTGGTCATGCTTTCTTGTGGCATAAATAGAAGAAAATAAAATGAGAGATTTGACAGACTGTTTTGAAGAACTTAAAAGCACAGTGCAAATCAGGTGATTTTTAAATTCAGATCATCTTAAAAAAGAGAACCAACATATAAAAAGCCATTCTAAAATGAATAAGAAATTAATTATTTCAAATGGTTGGAGATTTGTTGTTGTACCGGTAGTAAATTTGTTTACTTGTTAGCTTCTGTAAGAACTTGTGATAGCATTTTTTAATGCCAAAGTTTTATTAGAGTGATCAATACATTTCTTTAATTTTTAAAATTCTCTTTTGAAAGTTGTCTCTAGATGTTTTTAATTTTCTGTTGAGCTGCCCTCCCATTTCTGTGACCTCTCTGAGCCTCCTCTACCTTCCCTTTCCGACTTTCCCCTCATATGCACACTCACAAACACGACTTCTCGTGCCACAGTAATTCTCGGATAAAATCTGAGAACAAAGCGTTCCCTGAATATTCTTAAATAGCATACTGAATTACATAGTTTCATCAGTAATACTACTTTTAAAGGCCATTATTTCTTATGATATATTCTCTCCTAGGAATTTTAAGACTGAGCAGGCTTTTGCTATTTAAACTAGTTATATTGTTGGTGTTTTATCATGTAAAGCACCTGAATAATTTTTGCAGACTGAAGCAGAGGACCTTGATGGAGGAACATCATCACGGCAACATAATTCTGGCACACCACTGCCTGTTTCATCTGAGTATGTGTTTGTTACTATCGATTGTTTATTTTGAAAAAAATAAACTTGAAGTTGAGCAGAAAGGAGTGGTGCTCAGTGAAGAGTCCAGATGACTCTCCGTGACTGACAGCACTCAGAGCACTGACCAGTGTGCCCAGTGTCTTAGTAAACGTCTTACTGAATTAAAATTGGTCCTGTTTATGGCTCTTGGGCTCTTCTTCACTCTATAATAATAAAAATGCAATCAATTTTGATGTTTGCTGCTAGGAAGCAGCATTTGAATTGCAGTGTATTTCTCAGAAATCACAAAGCACATTTCAGGACCCAGCCAGCCGTACAAATGACAAAGTTATTTTAAGTGAACTTAACTTCAAAAAAAGTTTATATTGGAAACCACTGTAGAATAATTAGTTCATCATATTTGGTCATAGTGTTAGTTGAAATATCAAATTTTAGTCGTTTCGAGTATACCTAAGGGATTAAAGTTAAAGATGAATACACCTGAAGCTTGTAATAACTCTTCTGTATTTTGTATGTTTTCTGAACAGGAAAGATATGATCCGCCAAATGATGATTAAAATATTTCGCTGCATTGAGCCAGAACTGAACAACCTAATTGCATTAGGAGACAAAATTGATAGCTTTAACTCTCTTTACATGCTAGTCAAAATGAGTCATCATGTATGGACTGCACAAAATGTGGACCCTGCTTCTTTTCTAAGTACTACATTGGGAAATGTTTTAGTGACTGTCAAAAGGAACTTTGACAAGTGTATTGTAAGTTTTTTTTTTTTTAATAAATTGACATTCTAACCATTGCAGAAAAATGTATTTGAACCAAGAGATTTCCAGCTTTTCACTGGGGAATCTACTGCTCACATCCCCAAAGCCTTGAAGCAGGTGTTGGCTACAGTGTATATGAACAGAGTTAGTTGGGTGGTGCTGTGCCAGCTAGTTTCCCTTCTACACTGTGAATCTTGGCAAGTTCTAGGGTAGGTGGCATAGAAGCAGCAGCTGCTTAAGAGATCCACTAAGTAATTGACTGATTAGTGACCATAGATGTTATAAAAGGTGAAACTATCACTTGAATTTATTATTTTTCTTTTTTAATATACTCTAGTAACAAAATTAATAATTAGATTATTTTAATTGAGTGTTTAAGTTATTTGTTTTATCAGTTTAAGAGTGTTAATTATCATACTGCTTTAAGAATAAATTGTTCTTTTAAGAACTTTTGACAGTCATCATTTTCCCCCTCCTAATAGGAAAAAAAAACATTAACAACTTTATTTTTTCTGTTAGGTTTTAGTAAGCTTATAGGTATGAACTGGGCTGGGCCAGCTTCTAAAGAAAAGTTTTATTTTATTAATATATTTAGTATGTGTAAGTGGGTAGTTATCTGAATTTTTCTATAATGTAACCTCTAAGTTAAATCCAGCTGTTG
This sequence comes from Camelus dromedarius, assembly GCF_036321535.1. Classification (NCBI taxonomy): domain Eukaryota; kingdom Metazoa; phylum Chordata; class Mammalia; order Artiodactyla; family Camelidae; genus Camelus; species Camelus dromedarius. The sequence goes on along the minus strand of NC_087436.1, from coordinate 84,831,812 downwards.
ACTAGCCATAGACTAATGGGAGAAGAGTAAAAATATTAAGGGCAATTAAAATTCATATCATTTTTTATACTTTTAAAAAATATTTACTGAGTTTCTGAAAGTTTAAAAGTGATCTGTGTCCACTGTAGAAACTTAAATGTCACCTCAACAGACTTGTTAATCCTCCTCCCTCACCAAATGATTTCACTTGGTTATTAAAATATTATGGAATTTGATCATTTAAGGCTTATCCTCTTCCTTACCCTGCCTTCTCTAGAGGTGGTGATAAACTTGGAAGGTCTGATGGCAAGCTGATAGTAGAAAGGAAAAGGAAGAACTACCAAGGCTAAGATAGTGAGTCCCATGTAACACAGCTGGAACACTAAATCATAAGGACGCTATACATTTACAGAATATGAAGGTTGTGTTGCTTCTCAGTAAAATGTAACTTTCTGTAATACCTCTCAATCCAATGGAACATAATTGTCAAAAGCACAGGATGGTCAGAGGAGTGTAGACATGGGTTCAGATTGAAGGCTTAGCACATAGCCTGCCTAGAATAAGAGCTTACCAGCTGATAGCTTGTAATGGTCGTGGTGGTAGTGGTGATGATGGTAATAGTAGTAATTAAGAATAGTTTATTAAAGAATGTTCATGTTTCTCTTGAGTGGGAAGTGAAGAAATGAAGTAATACTAACCTAAACAAAGGTATAAACTTGTATTTTCTCCTAAATTGCATGTCTTTCTAAAAGATCTACCTTTTGTGACTAAAGGGAGAAGGATGGTTCCTTCTGCTGCCTGTTCTCACTCTGTTTTTTATTTTAACTCATGTCCTCTCATGGCGTCTGGTAGATTTTGTGTGCTCAGTGTTATATGTTTTAACGCTTGTTATATGGGACAAGATCAGGACCTAGGGCATACCTTGAAAAGGTAATGAATGGGTGTGTGTGTACTGAGCCGAAAGCATGAGTGTCAGATGACTGCAGAAAATGGAGCAGATAGCACCTGAGTTCGGCGCTTTCATCTGGTGAACATGCTCAAAGTGTTCCTCAAGGAACAGGGCTTAGAAGGTTAGCCTAGCACGAACTAGAGCTAAAATTAGAAAGTAACTGACACGTTAAGTACCCCTAAGCTGCACTCTGCAGTCCAGTACATTTCTAGTTCTGTGAAAAATACCATTGGTATTTTGACAGGGATTGCACTGACTCTGTAGGTTGCCTTGGGCAGTGTGGTCATTTTGACAATATTAATTCTTCCGGTTCATGAGCTCAGTTTATCTTTCCATTTGTTTGTGTTGTCTTCAGTGTCTTTCACCGGTGTCCTATAGTTTTCAGAGTACAAGTCTTTTACGTTCTTGGTTAGATTTATTTCATGGTATTTTATTCTTTTTGTTAGAACTGTAAATGGGCTTGTTTTCTTAATTTCTCTTTCTAATAGTTCCACAACAGATTTCTGTGTGTTAAATTTGTTACCTCCAACTTTGCTGAATTCATCTGTTAGTTCTTAACAGTTTTTTTGGTGGTATCTTTAGGATTTTCTATATATAGTATCATGTCATCTGCAAATAATGAAAGCTTTACTTCTTCTTTTCCAATTTAGGTTCCTTTTATTTCTTTTCCTTGTCTGATTGCTGTAGCTAGGAGTTCCAATACTATGTTGAATAAAAGAACAGTTACTTGTCTAACCCACATATCATGGTTTTCAGGTTATACTCCCAAAATCGCAACACAGTGAAATTTTAGGTAAGAGTTTAAAATGATCCAATAGTATTTGGCAATGTAATTCTTACTGTGACTATACCTAGATCCCAAGAAATACACAGAACCATAATTGAACCCATGGATCATTTTGAACCCAAATGTCTAGATTCTGTCTGTATGAAACATCCCTTTTGTACTTCATCACCATCATACACAAGCACTTTGCTTAACAAATTTATACTAAGTAATTAATAGATACATAGAAAACTATATAATGCAAATCCGTAGTAGAAATGCCTGTTCTCCTTCACTGTTCTTATACCCCCAAAATAATAGAACTTCTCTAACCAAACAAATTTTAGGTTGATGAGATTTGGAAATGACTGTGGTTCTCAAACTTGACCATCTGGCCACAAACCAGAAATAATCTAGAGAGATCCTGCATATACTCTGTTATCTGCTCTGCCCCCAAATGAGGAATCACTGCATACTTATCTTTCATAAGTGATAGAAATGTTTATTGGTTGCTTTTACTTTGAACAAAGACTTGAGAGGTTCACAAGCTTTGATTGAATTTTGTTTTAAATAATTTAGTTTTTTCTCTTATTTTCTTAAATAAAATATATATAGTTTTCAACCTATAGAAATAGTTTTTCTTAGTTATCCCTACTGTTATTCATCTTTAAATACTGATATTCCAAAATGTTCTAGGTACTAAATTATGTCATGCCTCTATGATATATACATTTGCTTTTAATTATATGTTGTTTCTAACTTTTATAGGTGTTTCTCTCCCTTGCTTTCTTCCTAACCTTAGAGTAACCAAATAAGGCAAATGGAAGAAGTAAAGATCTCAAAGAAGAGTAAAGTAGGAATTCTTCCATTTGTAGCTGAATTTGAAGAATTTGCTGGACTCGCAGAATCAATCTTTAAAAATGCTGAGCGTCGTGGAGATCTAGATAAAGCATACACTAAACTCATCAGAGGAGTGTTTGTTAATGGTAAGCCTTTGTTACATTCTAAAGAACTTTTTGGTTGGTTGTTTCTGGTAACTGAGAAGTTGGGGGACAGATATGTTCATTATTTTCCATATTCTATATACTTTTTTGAGTTTTCTGAAATTAAAGATTTCTTAAATTTGAAAAATTTACATAAAATCCATTCCTATTCATCAGGAATCACTTATATTTTAGGGTTCATAAGGGTCTATCACTCTGTAAAATTGAAATTCGTTTTTTTATGTATATTTTTATTGAAATACAGTCAGTTTACAAAGTGTCAATTTCTGGTGTACAGCACAATGCTTCAGTCATACATGAACATACATATATTCATTTTCATATTCTTTTTCACCATAAGTTACTACAAGATATCTAATATAGTTCCCTGCACTATATGCATGAACTTGTTGTGAAATTCATATTTTTAAACACAAAAAAATGACTCCCAGATTACATTTGCATTTTAGAGAGAGCCTTCTGGACATGATAGGCAGTGATGTCTGTGTAACCTTAAGCAAATCAACTTACTTCCTTAGGCCTCAGTTTTCGTATCTGTCATATGAGGGAGATTAATGCTAAAATATTATAATTCCTGTGCCAGATCACACAATTAAGTTACAGAAACAGTTACAGAAATTGTAGATGTTCATTTAATTTGAAATAAATGATCTGATTGCATCTATTCAGGAATTTTTAAAGCTAAAAAAAATTGACAGAAAATGGAATTATCTCACCAGTTACATGTAACATTTTCAATGGAAACAGGTGTAGGGGAAAGATTAATAAATCATATGATTGAATGTTTATATAGTTGATATTTCTTTTAAAATTCAAAGTAGCTTTGCTTTGTCTGATAGTAAAGTAATTCATGCTCATTACACACCCCCAAAAATCAGCAAATTGATTATAAAAATTAAGAAGAAAATAAAGATCATTTGTAATCTCATCATTCAGAGATAATATTCAGTTTTTATCCTTTTAAACTTTTTAACTTATCTCTTTCCCTGGTATATATGTGCATGGTGTGTGTGTGTGTGTGTATTCTCTAATATAAAAATTTTTATCATACTTTATACACTGTCTTGGAATCTTCTAGACGCTATAATTCTAGTGTCTTTCCTTACCTATCAATATAGGAACTATAATCATTTGTAATGATTGCATATTATCCCATTTGTCAGTATTTATTTACCAGATATTTTATTAATAGGCATTTAGTTTGTTACTAGTTCCCTTTATATATTTTTGTATACGTGTCCAATAATTTCCTTAGGGTTGGTTATTAGAAATGGAATTACTAAATCAAAATTTTTATGTATATGTCAAGGCTTTTGCCAAATTGCCACACAGAAAGGTTATACTAGTTCAGTGCTGTGAGCAGTTGGTGAAAGTTTCTGTCACACCTACACCAATACCCAGTATTACTAGGTATTATCAATCTTTTTATTCTTTGTCAGCCTAATAGGTTATAAATCAGTTTTGTTTATGGTATGTTTTACCATGAAAGAGCTTTCAATTTTTTTTTTAATTGAGTTATAGTCAGTTTACAATGTTGTGTCAATTTCCGGTGTAGACGAGCTTTCAAATTTTATGTCAAATTTATTCATCTTTCTCTTTATGACTTCTAAGTTTGGAGCCATTCTTTGAAAGGTCATACTATCACAAAATTAATTCTTTAATTAGCTTTATTTTTCTTAGTGCTTATGATTGTATTTGTTTTTTACATTTTAAGTACTTGAGCAATTTAGAATTTGTTTGGTTGAAAGATATGAAATAGGAATCCAAATTTAGTGTATTCAAAGGGACCAGCTAGCTGTCCTAACACATTTTGAGTAATTCATCATTTCCCCACTGATTTGAAAAGCCACCTTTATTCTCTGCTATGTTTCCATATATATATATGGGACTATTTTAGAATTTTTTTTTATTAGGTTTAGGTGAATGTGAAGATCCTTCAATACAATATATTTTATCTTATTAAATCCAGCAGTGTACTTACTTCTTAAACTTACAAATTTTAAAAAAATCATGTAAATTTTTATAGTTAACTATGGTCATACTTACATCAGGATGTTGTTATATGTTTTCCATTTTCACTTTAGTGGAGAAAGTAGCAAACGAAAGCCAGAAGACGCCCAGGGATGTAGTGATGATGGAAAACTTTCACCATATTTTTGCAACACTTTCTCGTTTGAAAATCTCATGTCTAGAAGCTGAAAAAAAAGAAGCCAAACAAAAATACACAGATCACCTTCAGTCTTATGTCATATACTCTTTAGGACAGCCTCTTGAAAAACTAAATGTAAGTGTATTTTCATTCAGTATGTTTTTCCTGGTTTTGAACTTGTGTACAGTTGAATAACACAATAGACACTCACTTTAAATTTGCTCATGTATTGATGCAGGAGAATAAGGAAGGAGGGACTCAGATCCTGGCGCTACCAATGTGCCAAGACACTGCTAGATGTTTTATATACATTATTTCTTTTAATTCTTTTAAGCAATGATGTGAGGTAAGATGATACTATCCCCATTTTACAAATGAAGAAACTTAAAGGGAATAAAAGTTACAATAGCTGGCAAGTAGCAAAGCTGGGGGATGAACTCAGATTTAGATTCAGGCTTTTCCATTATACCAGACTCTTCCATTTCTTACCTCATAAATGGTTAACCTTTATCCCTAGTTCAGATGAAGATTTTGAAAACTTTATTAAGATAAATAGAAGACCAAAAATTACTTTATTCATTGCCTTTTCCTTTCCCTTCCTTTCTTGACTTGAGTCTTTCCTCAGTGTATGTCTGATTATTAAAAGTGAGAAATGATCATTTTAGAGAAGTTTGCAACATAGTAGAAGATTAAATGGACCCTTCTAATTAACTTTGCCCACAATGTGATTAGTATCTTTCATAAGTTTTTAACTTGAAATTAGAGTCAAATAAAAATTATATATATGTTTTCAACAGTTCAAGGAAATACTTAAAAGACATTTAATCAAATGCAGAACCAGTTCTTTACAAAACTTAAGAATAGCCAGATATTCCCTAGGGTAAAAGGTCAGTCTCAGACCTAAAGCCTACATGATACTTAACTGCACTGTAGAAGCATTTCCTTTGAAAGCAAATTTAAAACAGAAACATTGATAGATCCTTTATTATTTGACATTGTTATGGAATCTCTAGCCAATTCAATAAGACCTGAAACATAAAAAATTTTGAAAGGAGAGTCAAGATTATAATTAACTGTATATAATATGTTGAAATTATTTTGTCTAGTAAAGTGGTAGGGGTTCAAAATAAATAGATCAAAAACAACTTATTTCCTATATATTATAATAACCAATTAAAAGTCCTTGTAGAAACAAAATTTTAAAAGCACCAGGAATAGTCTTGTCCAAAACATTACTATCAAGAAGTTAATAATTAAATGAAGAATAAATAAATGATGATTGCTAAGAAAATTTTAGAGAAAAGTAATGAGAGGGGATTTGGCTTGTCAGTATTAAATCATATTGTGTGATGCTCAAATAAAGACTTGCCAATCAATATACATATAAAAAAGTCAATTATACTAAAAGACAGCCCAAGAAGTATATTTGTAACAGTATAACAGTCAGCATATTTGATATAGAAGATCTTTTTAAACTCAGTAAGAAAAACACCAAAATCATGGTATGTAAATACATGATGGTTCTGATTGTACTACAAAGCATATGAAAAGCAGATTAACTTCATTTATAGCCAAAAATTTTCAAAATAAAATGACAGATAAACTTTTTTCACTTTTCAGAATAGCAGAGATTTTTTTCAATTTTGATAATGCTGGTGATTGTATGCTAAGGTAACAGTCTCATGTACTGTTGACAGAAATAAAATTGATTGAACTTTTCTGGGAAGCAATTTGTGTATATGAAGAATCTTCAGAATACTTTAAATTATACTCTTCAATTGAAGAATTATAACCCTAGAAATTTATGCTGGAAAGTAATCAGTAATGTGGGTAAATACTTATGTATGAAAATTATTTATGACAACTGTATTTATAATAGATTTTTTTAATGAGTAGATTCAGTTAACTCCAAGAAAAAAGTGAAAAATATTAAATACCTAATACTGGGGGGATGAATAAACAAATTGTAGTTCAGTTATTGGATAGAATATTATGCAGCCATTAAAATTTATACTTTGGAAAAAAAATATTAAATGGAAAATATATAAAATTATAATCTCATTTATGTACTCACACATCAAAAGACTAGAAGGAAATCTAAAATGTTAACAGTGATTATCCCACAGTGGTATGTAACAGGTGATTATTATTTTATTCTTTATATTTTCACACATTGTCTAATTTTTACACAGTGAAAATATACTATTTTATAATCAGACTTTTTAAAAAATGTAAGCGATAATGAAAGCAGTTCTTAGCCATTATTTCTCTTCATTTCCTTGAAGCATTTCTTTGAAGGCGTTGAAGCTCGAGTAGCACAGGGTATAAGAGAGGAGGAAGTAAGCTATCAACTTGCATTTAACAAACAAGAACTCCGAAAAGTTATTAAAGAGTATCCTGGAAAAGAAGTGAAAAAAGGTCTAGATAACCTTTACAAGAAGGTTGATAAACATTTATGTGAAGAGGAGAACTTACTTCAGGTATGCTTTAGTTCTTTTTATCATCCTAAATTGCACATCGTTATATATATCTTTTTTCTCCAAAATATTCCTCTGAAATGCTACACATTTTCTAATTTTAGTACAGGAGGAAAATTCCATAAAGTATGAACCAAATTATGAATTGTGAAGAAGAAAGGAATATTTATATTTTATATGGCTATTCTTATTTATTTAATTTTTTTGTTTTGAGGTGTTAAGTTGGTTTTTCTTTGCTTGGGGATGGGGTTTTTTCGTTGCTTTTTTGTTTTGTTTCAGTTTTGAGGGTAGAAAGGAAACGGAATGGCATATAGTACAGTGGAGTGATTCCGAACATGGGGGTTGACGTTCGAAATGGGTTCATAATCTGGCTCCAGATAAAGCTGCATGATTTAGGGCAAGTTACTTAACTTCTCTGAGCCTCAGTTTATTTGAAAAAAAGGAAATAATACCTCTCCTGTATAGTGGGCATTACTATTATTGTCATAGCCATTTTATACATGAGAAAATCAGAGCTCAGAGAGGTGAAGTATGTGACCATGATCCCATAGCTAGTGGATGGTAGACCAGATTTAAACCACAAATCAAGCCATTATATTTCATAAGCCATACTGAAAGGCCCAGGGATGAGTGAGAATAATTCTGATTTTAACATCACAGAAGGCTTCACAAAGTAAAGCGTTTGTGTTAGCCTCTGAAAGTCAGATACTAATTTAACAGAAAAAGTAGGAGTAGTGGCATTCCAGATGGAAGAAATACCAGGAGCTAAAAGATGATGAACAAAAAGTGTTAAACTCTTTAGTAAATAGTCTTAAGTTGACTATTAGGAATTTAGGATTTATGAGATTTAGGGTTCACGAGGAAAACTCCTAGAAGAATGTATTGCCATAACTGGCAGATAGGGATGATATTCCAAGCACCCACCCTCACTAGGTTGTCATGAGACTTAAATAGGGTAATACACACGTAAAGTACTTTGTACTGTGCTGATATAGAGTAAGTGGCAATAAATGTAACCTATTAATATGAGCTAATATGTCTGTATCATATTCTGTCTTGATATTTGTCCATATCTTAGTTCCACTTTCAGATTATAAATTCCTTTGAATGCAGGTGATTGGTCTGACTCATCTTGGTGTCCTCTGTGGCATTAAGCAATGTTCTACATCATCAATTTCAGATAAAGATATTTTTAAATTTTCATCTGATGTGAAACTTCAGCCTTAACTGTTGCATTTCATTTAATCTCACTAGTCTTAGTTTCATACATAGTTGTGCACAACCACATCCCTATTGAATATTGGAACAAATACAATAGTAGCTAAAATGTAATGAGTGCTTATTGTACCAAACACTGTTCTGAGCACTTTACATACATTCACTCATTTAATCCTCACACAAAACTTACGAGGAAGGTATTATTATCATTATCCCAGTTTACAGATGAGGAACTTGAGGCACAGAGCAGTGAGGTAACGTACTCATGGTCACCAGTCTTACAAGTGGAAGGAGCTAGGATTCTAGCTCCAGAATGTGTGTTCTTAACTATTATGCTGTACTAAATTCTTAGAATGTCTTGATGTTATTTCTACGTACTTGATCATGTATTATTTCCATTCATAGTTCAATGACTTTGATTTTCATTTTTACTGTAGGTGGTGTGGCACTCCATGCAGGATGAATTTATACGCCAGTACAAGCATTTTGAAGGTTTGATAGCTCGCTGTTATCCTGGATCTGGTGTTACAATGGAATTCACTATCCAGGACATTCTGGATTATTGTTCCAGCATTGCACAGTCCCACTAAACCTTATAAAGGAAGAAAAGATAAATGAAAAAAGTATTCTGAGTACACCAGACACTATTCAAGAATATCAAACAGCTCTTTTGAGAATTCAGTCTTGAAATTTTGTGTATTACTAAAGGTCAGATAAATGGGTAATACCGTACCACAAATATTCAGGAGTGAAAATACCAACCTAGGTAGTAGTTTTATTTGCCCAATAGGTTGTGTACTAACTTAATGCACTTATTGCATCATAAATACTGTTAGCATTTTTCTATGACTGAACCGGAAATTTTCCTTTATTGCCTCACTTTTGTATTTGAGAGTGGTCATCCTGTGTGTAAGGCATTGGGAGTTCTTCAACTTTGACTAATTCAGTATTGCTTGCAAATCATCTAACTACTAAAATATTGTATAGAATTTTTTCCCTGTGTCTATCTAATGTGTATATGAATAGGGATCTTGTGATGATCAGTTATAAACTTGGATTTTGAGGATTATGTTCCTCTGTGTAACAGTGTATCTAAAATAAAGAAATTTTCAAAAAAGTTGAAATTTGATACCATTATTCTTAGATCTGTCATATGCTATCATTTATGTAAAAGCAAGTTCTTATAAAACCAATCTATAAAAATTAATTACATGCCCATTACCTTAAAACAGTTAAAAGTGTAATAAGAAATATAAAACCATTAGCATCAAAAATATTTAGCATTTGGGTAGGGGAGGGTATAGCTCAGTGGTAGAGCACATCCTTAGCATGCACAAGGTCCTGGGTTCAATTCCCAATACCTCCATTAAAATAAATAAGTAAATAAATAACCCTAATTTCCTCCCCCCAAAACAAGCAAACAAAAAAAAACAACCACCAAATAAATGAATAAATATTTAGTATTTAGGACTAAATCTAACAAAACATATACTATGGACTGAATTGTGTCCCTTCAAAATTCATATATGGAACTCCTAAACACCCCCACCCCTCACCATGTAATTGACTTAGAGATAAGGCCTTTAAGGGGGTGATTAAGGTTAAGTGAGGTCATAAGGGTGGCCTTTCCGAGAAGAGACACCAGAACTCTCTGTCATGTGACACAGAAAGAAGCCATCTACAGGGCAGGAAGAGAGCCTCCCCAGAACTCAGCCATACTGGCACCCTGATCTCGGACTTCCAGGCTCCAAAACTGAGAAAATAAATTTCTGCGTTTAAACCACCCAATCTATGATACCTTGTTATGGCAGCCTGAGCTGACTAGCACAAGGTGGATATAACACCTTTATGGAGAAAAGTATAAAGCTATCAAAAAATATTTTAAAAGGCTTAAATAAGTGGAGGAATATTTCATGTTTCCAGATAAAAACACATAACGTGTAGAAATGGCAGTCATTCCTAAATTCAAAGATTCAGTTTCCAGTCTACAAGTAAGAATCTTGAAAGTCACCTCTCCATCCTAACAAGTAAAAGAGCTGAAAAAACTTAAGGCCAACTCTTCTTAGATTTGTAAAAGAAGTAAGGTCACAGTACAAACCACTGCCACAATTGGAGAGACCAGCAGGAGAACACAGACTCACAACTTACCCAAGCACAAACCCTCGAGCTGAAACCACAGGAACCAGTGCTGATGTAGGGAAAACAGCTGTAATTGACAAGTTGCCCCAGAAAAGTGTGAATAAGCCTGAGAAATAAAAACTCCAGGGGGACCCAGTCTTTGGCAATAAAACTTTTGTGAGTTTTACCTCCTACAGCTCTACCAAGTTCTTACATTGAATATCAGAAAAAAAAATCCCTTTGTGCTTCTAGCAGGGGGAGGGGGAAAGGAACCATTTAAAAATATGTCAGAATATTCTGTTCTTAACAAAGTCTGCTCTCGGAAGAAAGTAGCCAGAACCTAACAGATGTGGGAGAAGGGAAATCCCCAACTCCAGTGGACTCTAGCCTTCCACATGGACTGGAAGGGAAATACCCAACTTCAGCCCACTCTCACCTAAAGCAGGAGAAGGGGCTGAAGAGCACAGATAAAGTTCATAGTCAAGAATACAGATTCACTAAAAGACAGACCACCACATTACTAGGGCCTATTTACAGCAGTTCTTTTTACCTGGTACATCATGTCTGGCTATCAAGAAAAAATTATAAGATACTAAAAAACACAATTTGAAGAGACAAAGCAAACTAGAACAGACTCAGGTATTGGAATTCTCAGAATAGGGATTTAAAACAACTATGATTAATTTGCTAAGGGCTCTAATGAATAAACCAGAGAGCATGCAAGAACAGATGGGCAATGTAAGTAGATAGAAAGCAGTAACAAATATGGTAGCTCTTAATCCAACTATATCAAAAACCATTTTGAATGTCAATAATCTAAATACACCAATTTGAAGACAGAGATTGTCAGAGTGGATCAAAAAATAAGACCCAATCACAAATTGTCTACAAGAAACCCACTTTAAAAATAAAGACACAGGTAGATTAAAAGTAAATGGATGGAGAAAAAATATACCCCATGCTAATACTAATCAAAAGAAAGCAGTAGATATATTCATTTCAGCCAGAGCAGACAGCAGAGTAAGGAAAGTTATTGGGGATAAAAGAGGGCATCACATAACGATAAAGAGGCCAATTCTCCAGCAAAACATAACAGTCCTTAACATGCATATGCCTAACAACAGAGCACTGAAATAGGTGAGGTGAATACTAATAGAACTGCAAGGGGAAGTAGATGAATCACTAGTATAGTTGGAGACTTCAGTACATCTTTATCAGAAATGGACAGATCCAGACAACCTACAGAATGGGAGAAAATATTTGCAAACAATGCAACTGACAAAGGCTTAATTTCCAGAATATACAAACAGCTCATACAACTCAATAACAAAAAACAAACAAACAACCCAATAAAAAATGAGCAGAAGTCCTAAACAGACATTTCTTCAATGGAGACATACAAATGACCAATAGGTACATGAAAAAATGCTCAATATTGCTAATTATCAGAGAAATGCAAATCAAAACCACAATGAGGTATCACCTTAGTCAGAATGACCATCATTAAAAAGTCTACAAAAACAAATGCTGGAGATGTTGTGCAGATAAGGGAACCCACCTACATTGTTGGTGGGTTGGTAGTTTGGTGCAGCCATTGTGGAAAACAGACTTTACCCTATGATCCAGCAATCCTACCCCTAGGCATATATCTGGAGGAAACTCTAATTCAAAAAGATACATGCACCCTAGTGTTCACAGCAGCACTATTTACAATAGCCATGGCACGGAAACAACCTAAATGTCCATCAACAGATGACTGGGTAATATGCATATGTATATAATATAAAAATGATGGAATACTATTCAGCCATAAAAAGAATGGAATTATGCCATTTGCAGCAACATGGATGGACCTACAGATTATCATACTAAGTGAAGTAATCTAGAAAGAAAAAGACAAATACCACATATTTACATGTGGAATCTGAAAAAATGACATAAATGAACTTATTTACAAAATGGAAACACAATCACAGACATAGAAAACAAACTTATAGTTACCGGGGGGAAAGGGTGGGAGGGATAAATTGGGAGTTTGGGATTTGCAGATATTAACCACTATATATAAAATAGATAAATGAACAAGGCCCTACTGTATAGCATGGAGAACTATATTCAATATCTTGTAGTCATCTACAGTGAAAAAGAATATGAAGAATATATGTGTGTGTGTGTATAACTGAATCACCATGCTGTACACCAGAGATTAACACAACATTGTAAATGACTATACTTCAATTAATACAAACAGCTCATACAGCTTAATATCAAAAAAAAAAACCAACAAACAACCCAATCAAAAAAATGGACAGAAGACCTAAATAGACATTTCTCCATAGAAGACATCCAGATGACCAATAGGCACCTGAAAAGATGTTCAACATCACTAATTATGAGAGAAATACAAATCAAAACTACAATGAGGTATCACCTCACACCAGTCAAAATGGCCATCATTAAAATGTTTACAAATGATAAATCCTAAGAGGAGGTGGAGAAAAGGAACCCTTCTACACTGTTGATGGGAATGTAGTTTGGTGCAGCCAGCATGGAGGACAGTATGGAGTTTCCTCAGAAAACTAAAAATAGACTTACCATATGACCCAGCAATCCCAATCCTGGGTATATATCCAGAGAAAACTGTAATTTGAAAAGACACACGCACCCCAATGTGCACAGCAGCACTATTTACAATAGCCAAAACATGGAAACAACCTAAATGTCCATCGAAAGATGAATGGATAAAGAAGATATGATACATATATTATATATATACATATATATATAAAATACATATATATATATATATATATATATAATGGAATATTACTCAGCCATAAGAATGAAATAATACCATTTGCAGCAACATGGATGGACCTAGAGATTATCTTATTAAGTAAATCAGAGAAAGACAAATACAAATACAAATATGCTATCACTTATATGTGTAATCTACAGAAAGATACACATTTTATTTACAAACCAGAAATAGTCTCACAGACATAGAAAACAAACTATGGCTACTAAAGGGGAAAGGGTAAAGGGAAGGATAAATTAGGACTTTGGGATTAACAGATACACACTACTACATATAAAATAAACAATAATGACCTACTGTATAGCACGGGGAACTATATTCAGTTTCTTGTAGTAAGCTATAATGGAAAAGAATCTGAAAATATATGTATATGTATAACTGAACTGCTTTGCTGCACACCTGAAATCAACTACACATCAATAAAAAAACAAAATAAAATAAAAACAGCAAATAAATAAATAAACACTAGCTCTGTCTGGAATTCTGTTTTGTATAAGATAGTGGGTGAAGATTCTTTTTTTTTTATTTTAACAAGCATCTTGTACATCATTTATAATTGGCCCATACTTCACCACTGATAATTCAATGGATATACTGTCATGCATTAGGCTTTTACATATGGGTAGATATGGTACTGACCTCTCTGTCTTAAGCTTATAAAATATGGTCTTGATGAGTTGAATTAATTCATGGAGGGCCTAAATAAACAATGTCTTCTGTAGATTTCAGATATGCTCTGTTTGGGAAGAGAGTTTTCTAGATCTACTTCTGTCAGGTCCTCTGATGGCCACTGTGGTCTGTGGGGTCTGCCTACTCTTCCTCGATGACAGAGCTCTACTTGTCACAGGGTAGGAACATGCCAGACAAAAGTGAAAAATCAAGATGGCATAAACCATTGGATCTCAACCTGCTACATATTACAGTCATTGGGGAAATGTTTAAAACCGCCAATATCTGCACCCCACCTCAGCCAAATAAATAAGGAACTCTGAAGGAAGGGCCCAGGTTTTTGTTAACTTCCCAGGTGATTACAACGGCAGATGGTGGCCCTGGTCTAAGCTGGCCATGACTATCCAATTTTCCTTTGCCTGTATTTAGTTTAGGAGTGTGCATCTATGTGACCCAGTTTTGGTCAGTGAGACGTAAGAGAAAATCTGCTAATGGGTCCTAGAAAAGATCTTCCACGCTGATGAAAGTTCGTAAGATGTACGTGTCTTCTTTTGCCTGTGTGTCTTCTCCCTTCTTGCTCTGTTGTGATAGGAGGTAATGAGAGCTGCGGCAGCTGTGATCATGAAGGTAGGACGATCACCTGAGGCATCAAAAAAAATGTAAATCATGGAATGATGTGTGTGTATTAATAGCAAATATATTAAAAAATAATATGTATATAAACAGTAGAGTAGGTGCAATTATTTGAAATTTTAGGGTATTGGATTTAACGTCTTTAATGGTTACCTATATGTTACTACTAATCATTAGAGGTTTCTATCTAATTTTCATTGCACAGTCATGATCCTTTTATGTTTTGTAGATGATTTAAATAATACGTGCAGAATGCTTGAGAGTGCTTTGGAAGAAATTTTACATTGTTTCCTTAGAATTTAACATATCTTGTATTTGTTATACTTTAAAGAGCCCTTTATCTTTGGACGTTTTTTCCTACACCAGCAGCTCTTATTTTACCCCCCAAGCTTTGCCAAGCTGTAACTAAGCCAATATCGATTCTCTGCAACCACATTGAGGTCCAGATTGATCAGTCAATATTATAGCACTTAGGGAAAGAGAAATTTCTAAAAGGATTTCTAAGTAGTGGAATAATACAATATTTAAATCAAAACACTATATGCTTTCCTAAGTTTGTAGGTCCTAAATTTAATTTGAAAAAAAAAACTTGAAGTGGTTTGTATTAAAATTTACTCATTATAACTTTACTTAGTGTTTTTTAACCAAGTTTACTTTAAATTAACTATAGCTATAAATGTACTATATCTAACTTGGGCTCATAAAAAATCATTTCCATGTTTGTTTATTCAAGGGGAATAATCTGCTGTGAGATTGACCAAACCATAAAATTTATCACAGCAAATAGTTCTCTAAGTAGAAGAGAGAGGAGGAATAGTTAATGAGTGTAATAGACTGAATATTTTGACTTTTATTGATGGAGCCTGAAATTATGTGTCTCTCCCTAGGGCATCCTCTTCAGAATTGTGATTTCTCAGCTTATTCTCAGGGTCCTTTTTCTTTTAAATAATTTCTTGCCTCTTAGCCTTGTCTGGATCACAATTTTTTTTCCGCCTGAAAAATTACAGTACTGCTTATCATCGGGGGTATAAAATTTATCAAAATACTCTAGAAATGAATTGAATTTTTTCTCATTCTATATCATAGTAGAGTCATTCTGGATCCTGGTAGGACTGTACATCACAGTCCTCATGTTCTACAAAGATTAGGCAGATGACTAGCTGGACCAGTCAAACTCTCTGCCTCTGCCAGGAATTTGAATCTTGGGCAGAGTGACACTGGGTGGAATAAAGGCACTTGGCAGTAAATCATTCTGATGGTCGCACCCAAAGAGACCACCAGTAAATGTCTTCTATAAAGATCCCCAACGTTGTCCAGGTCTATTTCTCCCAAGATCAAGTGGTTCTGTTCTCCTTTGATTCTATGACTCACCCAACAGTCTTCCCATGTTGTTATCAGGGAGTGGTAGGGAGCCCTTAGGTTAGCTGAAGTTAGTTTCTGTAGCTTGCAACCAAAACTCCCCAAGTAATGCAGGCTAAAACATGTATATATACAAAATCAAATCAGCTATATTAAACAATGAATGATAGGTGCCAAGTGAATGATACAGACAGTAAATGTCGTAATAGCTCAGAAGAGTTAAATATATCTGTTGTCTGACAAAGCCATGGAAGACTTTATAAAGGAAATGGGACACACATCACTGAGCTCCTGCCACCCACCCATTGGACAGCATCCATGAAAATCAGTAGCAGTGTAACATTGAGGTAAGAGCTCAGACTCTGAAGTCAGACAGAACTGGGTTCAAATCCTGGCTCTTCCAGGTTGTATGATCTTGTTCAAGTAGGTTAGCCTCTTTGTGCCATAATATCCTTATTTGTAAGATGGAAAGAGTAGTACTCCTCTCGTAGGTTCATTGTAAAGATTAAACCAGGTAATGTCCATACAATGGTTAGCACAGTGCTAATAAGCACTTAATTTTAAAAAGAAATGAATCAATCATGCGTTTCTTGACAATGGTTGAGACATCAGACTCATCTCTCCAGGGGGAGTGGATGAAAGGGAGCAACGTCCTTGGGCCAAGGAAGCGACATCACCAAAAAGGGATCCATTCCTCACCCCATCCAACTCCCACCACACATGCACCACACATGCACCACACATTTTCTCAGGATGGAGGGCATCTCATCAAGGTCTCTGTGCTGCTATTATCACAAAGTCTTCAATAACTTGCTAATGTTGGCTTATTAGCCTGTAGCAACCCTGTGAGACAAGCATCATTATCACTATAACACATGGAGGGGCACAGTGATTATAATGTCCTCACTTGGGTAATTCAGAGGGTCGCCCAAAGACTAAGAAATGGATTTTTATTAATCTGATGCCTTTCCTAATTTATAAAGCCTCCATTCTTTCATATGTGGCCAAGCAAGACTAAGAAGGCAACTATTCACATCTCCCACACACATACACCCAGTTCATCTCTTAGAGCCGAAAGGGTGAGAAATCTGACAGACTGAGCTTTTATTTTCCTAGACAGACTAACATCCCCCTTTAAATGGAGTGTTTAAATTACTGGGTCAGTTTTAGACATTAATTGTTTTTCCTCCTTACCAGCAGGTGGGGACCTGGAGGAAGAAGGCTGAATTCGTTAACAAAATGTCTCCATACTGCTGAGATGTGGTGTGAACTAAATTCACAATCCTGCTAAGTAAATCTAAAAAATCAATTAGAATACAGAGTATTAAATGCTATGAAGAGAAGCTCCTATGGGAACACGATGCAGCAAAGTAATTAATGTGTTAGATCAGACCCGTAGAGGATCCCACCCAGGATTTGGTACCCCCAGTGAAACCAGTGCACGTGGGCTGAGGGGCAGAGTGAGGGAGCATGGCTGATTTTGACTTGGCATTTCATCAACTGGAAACTTAAGAGTATTTCTTGAAATATCGCCAGGTTGGCATCTATTGATTTCTCCAACTCTCGTTGAAAATTTTTATATATCTATACCATTTCTTGGGGCTTTCAATCTCTGAAGAGGATATTTCTGAAAATTCTGTTTGTTATCACCCAGTTTTGGTAAGTTAGAAAGCGTGAGGTGATGCAGGTTCTCTGTGTATCAGAATCTTCCTCTTCAGATGGTTTCTCCCACTTTGAGAAAAAAAGAAGCCACTATGTTTATTTATGTTCGAGGTTTAGATAGTAAGTATACTTTGCTCAGAATGGCTCAAAACGTTAATTTTTATTTCCTCTCATCCAGTTCTTCTTCCTGCCCCCAGATAATAACTTGGGAAGAATCCATGACTTTTTTGGTGTCTTTGAAGTAGAGTAAGTCCTTGGTTAGTAATTGAAATACCTATGAGAGTTCCCTGTCATAAGCAGAACTGTGAACGTGGTTCAGTGGTCAATGTTCTCACCCTTCTCCAGCTTGAGCCCACCTCAGGCAGAGAAGAAAGGGGAAGTGGTCCCTTGCTTTCCTCTTTCGCCATCCCCACTTCAATTCCTCCTCTCCCCAGATTGCTAAAGGACGGGGAGGGGGGAGATGAGGGAAAGGGATAGGAAAGTCCTTGCTTGACCAGTATTTCTGTGAACCAACGCCTGCTCTCCGGTATTTAAACCTGACTCTCTCTTTGTTGTTGTGGATGCTTTGGAGGCCCTCCTCCCTTCCCTGAGGGTCTCTGACCTGCAGCTCATTTGCCAAGAGTCAATACATCTCAATTCCCAACAGTCTCTGACTCCTTCCCTACCCCTGGAACTGGCATCACCCCAGTTTCCCTCAGCAGAAGACTCCTTGTCTTCTTGCAGACCTTCCTAGACAGGACCTTTTTCTGTTAGGGTTTAGCTGCAGACCAGAGAAACCCCTCTAGATCGTTTCAGTGGAAACGGACTTAGAACCAGGTTGTTGGAGGCTTACAAAATTGTTTGGAAGGGCTAGAAGAACAGGCTCTAGGCAAAGCTTCTTTTTTTTTTTTTTAATTGAGTTATAGTCAGTTCACAATGTTGTGTCAATTTCCAGTGCAGAGCACAATTTTTCAGTTATACATGAACATACATATATTCATTATCACATTCTTTTTCACTGTGAGCTACCACAAGATCTTGTATATATTTCCCTGTGCTATACAGTATAATCTTGTTTATCTATTCTATATATACCAGTCAGTATCTACAAATTTCGAACTCCCAGTCTGTTCCTTCCCACCCCTCTCCCCCTGCCAACCACAAGTTTGTATTCTATGTCTATGAGTCTGTTTCTGGTTTCTGTTTTGTATTTATGTTCATTTGTCTTTTTCCTTTTTTTTCAGATTCCACATATAAGCGATCTCATATGATATTTTTCTTTCTCTTTCTGGCTTACTTCACTTAGAATGACATTCTCCAGGGACATCCATGTTGCTGCATATGGCGTTATGTTGTCATTTTATGGCTGAATAGTATTCCATTGTATAAATATACCACATCTTCTTTATCCAGTCATCTGTTGATGGACATTTAGGCTGTTTCCATGTCTTGGCTATTGTAAATAGTGCTGCTATGAATATTGGGGTGCAGGTGTCTTTTTGAAGTAGGGTTCCTTCTGGATATAAGCCCAGGAGTGGGATTACTGGGTCACATGGTAAGTCTATCCCTAGTCTTTTGAGGAATCTCCATACTGTTTTCCACAGTGGCTGCACCAAACTGCATTCCCACCAGCAGTGTAGGAGGGTTCCCTTTTTTCCACGTAGGCAAAGCTTCTTGAAACAGCTCCCATTCCAAGATCACATCTCCTTTGTGGTCAGGAAAGCTTCCACCAATGCTGCAGACAGCTCCTGAAGCTACCTCCTCCACAACCCATTCCAGTCTAGTGGACGCCTCTCACACTGCCCTCCCCCTCCTCATCCAGTTCCTAATGCCAGTCTCATATGAGTGCAGATGATGGTGGAACTTCAGCTCAAGACACCCAGGAAACACAAAACTTAGCTTTCCAGCTTCTCAAACAGGAAGGCATGCCAGGGCCTAGAGTGGATGCCAAGGGACTCAGTCCATAGGATCTGGCACAGGACCCAGATCTCTCACATGAGATTCATACCTGGCTGTGGAAAAGATGCAACAAAGTCTGAGAGGGTGCCTTCAAGTCAGGGTCTCTCCCTTGTTCAAGAGATACATTTTAAGTGGTCTCTTTATGTCTCCTTCTCTTGATTTGAGATGAAGAGAGAAGCTGTCCAAAAATTCCGGCGTCACTTCTAACATTTGCTTACACTTGTTAACAGAACCCTGATTTGGTGTGAGAATAGGTCATAACTGATTCAGGCCATCTTGGCCAGTGACTGCCCTCGGGGTGGGTGGATGTGGAACCCCGTTCTGGCCAATAAAGGGAACTCCACTAGTGCATTCCGGGAGACATTTCTGTCTGACGAGAGGGGGGCCTGTGAGGAAAAACCTGGTGTTTTCTTATTGTGAAATCCCTGCCCTCTGCCCTCACTTCCTGTTTTCAGTGCTGATGCATGTGGACCTGTTTCTTGGACTTGTGACAGCCATCCTGTGGCCACGGGGCAAAAGGCCTGAGGACGGAAGCCACCCACTGAGGAGAGACAGCAGAAGCGTGAAAAGTGGTCAGGTCTCAGTGGCATTTATTGCATCTCAAACCAAACTAGGACCCACTACTGTCGGGTATTTTGTCAAGTGAAACCACAAGATACTTTTATTACTCAACCAGTTCTTAGTCAGGCATTCTGATACATTTTGACTGACCGACATTCATGCATTTTGACTGACCGACACCCAGGTTGAGCCCCTGGAACCCATGATAAGTGAGAGAGAGAGGTAGAGAGAGACAGAGAGAGAGCGCGACAGTCTGGGCCTAGGGAAAGATTTGGAGCCTAAGTCAGCAAGTGAGTATTTTCACACTTCTGTACAGTTAGGACTTTCTGAGCAAGTTTTACCAGAACCTGAGTTAAAGAACCAGCATCGGGAGTTAAATTATGACTATGATTGAATAGCTGGTGAGGCAGCTCTGGAGAGATTTACCTCCCTGGAGGTATGTGTTTACATTTCAAAGGGGGCCAAACCTGCAACCAAGGAGACGTCCCAGGAGGTGTAAACCAGGAGAGGCTTCTCTGGTCTTCGCCTCCCCCCCAGACATCTATTTATATTCCAGAAGGTAATAGCCCAGGAACTTTTCCCTTCTCTTCCCAAGGAAAATTAGTGTTAACTAGGCAGAATCTTTCTCTCCCTTTCTCAGGGAGGAAGGGAGAGAGAGTTATTCCTCTCATATATATACTCTCTGATTCCTGACTGGGGGCAGGTGCTTCCTCTCCTGCAGCACAGAACCCGGTGAATGTCAGGTGACATCTGACTCCATCTCACCCTGGGGGTTGGGCAAGGATAGCTCCTGATATAAGGAACAAGAGCTGATCTCTGCTCCAGAAACCTCACATATGCATTCAGGATAATAGAAATAAACATAGATATTAAAAACTGATCAGCCATAGAAAGAGGCTTGTGCATGATTCTTCGCTGGAGAATGTGACTCAGTTACAAAACAGTTTAATGTGATTTTAGGCTGTGTTGATACACACTGAAATTACTGTGCAGATATATCAAGGGAAACAAATATATCTAAGCCCCCGGTTCTAACCTGACGTAACCATTTCTGGGCATAAATTTCAGTAAGAAACTGAGAAACTAGAGTGTTTCTATGCCAGAGGAGGTAGCCAGATAAGTGATGGTCTTGGAGACCATGACTCGCAAGCAAAGGTAGAAGGATCTGGGGTATTCTGAAGGGTCATCCTACCTATGAGGGAAAAATTACTTTCTTTTTATTGCTCAAAACAAAAGGCTCACACACAAGGAGAGGCAGATTTTAGCTTCGTATAAACAAGAATTTTTCTAACAAAGATTTCAGCAATGCAGTGAGCTGCTTGGAAAAGTAGTGAGTCCTCTTGTCATTGGAAGTAGTCAGGTGGCAGCTGGGATGGCCATCTGTTGGAGAGGTTGAGGAAGAAATCTGTAGTTGATGTGGGAGACTGCCTAGTTGACATTTTAGGACCCTGACAACTCTGTCTCCACCAAGTTTAACTGGCCACCATCTGAATATTCTCTTTCTAGCCATTGTCCTATAGAGTTCCCTTCCTTGATAGTCTGCCAAATTCAAAGTTGTTTTTAACTTCCAGAGTTGAAGTCAAGGCTCTATCAATTACTTTGTGATTTCTGGTAAATTAC
This sequence comes from Camelus dromedarius, assembly GCF_036321535.1. Taxonomy (NCBI): domain Eukaryota; kingdom Metazoa; phylum Chordata; class Mammalia; order Artiodactyla; family Camelidae; genus Camelus; species Camelus dromedarius. Next base: position 84,809,892 of record NC_087436.1, on the reverse strand, counting down.
TTAATGTCCTCTGTAAAATGGGGATACTGATACCAATACTTCCTACTTCATAGGGTTATTATGGTGATTAAATGAAATAATACCTGTAAAGCACGCACAGCACTTAGAACAGAATCTAACAAGTGCTCAAACCCAACGGTTAATATTGGTTTATTAATATCTTCACTTACTGTCTTTCTCCACCTTTCACTTGGCTACCTACCCATCCTTCACATCTTTGTTGGTTTGAATTTACATTTCTCTTATTTTCGGTGAGTTTGAGTGTTTTCCAAATGACAAAGAGCAATTTGAGCAATTACATCTTCAAATCTTTGTCTATTTAAAAATCATATTATATATAACATATGTAATAATAAACTGTATATTAAAAATTATATATTATATTTCTAATATAGTCTATTATTTGTTAGTCATTTTACTGTCAATTTATAGGAGTTTTTTATATATTGGGTCTATGGTGATAGTTGTAACATTTTTCCCAACTTATCCTTTGTCCTTTGACCATAGAACTTTCAAGGTTTCTTTTGAAGTTTAGAGTATGTGGAAGGTTTTCAAATACATATGTATTAGTGCTTATCAATCTTTTATTCATGCAAAGCCTCCACTCTTATCTCTATTCTTACTGACTCCAAAAGGTAACAAAAAGTGTAGCTCCTCCCACTAGCGTTTCTGATGTCTTTGTAGACACACAAAATAAACTGCTTCATCATCAGGATGCTTTTGTGTTGTGTTTTTAAAACAGACTTACCCTTTCTTGATGATAATTTATCCGTGTCTCTGCTGCTGAAGAATAGCTTCTCAGAATAACATCTGATCATTTTGTAGCCAAGTTGCTACAGAGGTTCCACTGCAAGGCTCCAGACAGACTGGAACTATCGTAACCATTTTCTTATCTGCCAGTAATAATCAGGTTGCCAGCCAATCAGACACCTGGTGATAGGGAAATTGAGTCCCTGCTGCTTAAAAGAAAGGACCTGAATTTGTTGGCAGTAATGTCGACATTTCAGCCCCATCACTGGGCCACTCACTGAAGGGAGGTAGCCGTGCTATAGGGGACTTGTATCAGAAGGCGTGATTCATTCAGTTCAGTTCAATTCAATCCGTACTTCCTGGTCTTTTGTTAACAGCCAAACACCCTGCCTGGCTTATGGGCACAAAGAAGAACACATTAATCTTCTATGTACTGTAAGGAGCTCACAGTCTAAAGGGGGAACAGGATAATCAGTGACTACAATAGAGTTAGCGACATCCAGAGACACAGAATATGTTTTGGAAATACAGAGCAGAATTTTATCTCAATTTATCTCTAAGGTTCTCCTAAACATTACCTGTATATCCAGCTGTTTCCCTGTAAGTTATCTTTACTCACAACACTTTTAACACTTTTAAATGAGAGGTTTTTTCCCCCCCAACACCAAATATGTGGCATCTTTTCCAAAACCACTTCTCCAACTCTCTGGACACCAGGAGGTCCAGAATTCAACTCAATTCAGACACAAACTGCTTGGCATTAGTACAGACCCCACTAGTTATGGGCTCAGTCCCACAAGACTGTCTCCCTCTCAGGTTAGATAACTTACTAGAACAGAACTCAGGAAGACACTCTGCTTACTATTACCAGTGTATTATAAAGGATGCAATTCAGGAACAGCCAGGTGGAAGAGATGCTTGGGGCAAGAAAGTGGGGAGCTCCATGCCTTCTCCAGTATTCCACCCTCCCAGCCCCTGGTGTCCTCACCAACCTAGAAGCTTTCTGATTCCTGTTTAGGGAATTTCTAAAACCCTGTCTAGGGTTTTTACAGAGTTCCAGTAAGTAGGCACAATTGCTTAAATTATTGACCATTAGTGATTAGCTCAATCTCTAGCCCCTCTCTCCTGTTTAGAGGTTGGAGAGGGGCAGGGCTGAAAATTCCAAGCTTCTAATCAAGGCTTAGTCTTTCTGGTGACCACCCTCATCCTGAAGCTATCCAGGGCCCTGTTTAGGGTCATTTCATTAGAATAGAAGATGCTCCTATCACGTTTTTCACTTAGGAAGTTCCAAGGACCTTAGAAGCTCTGTTCCAGGACTGAGGGAAAGACCAAACAACTCTCTTACTGCACCACACCAGGGCATTTTTGCAATATCACCTTGAGCCCCTTATCTCACAGGCCATACTTTCCACCCACCACTTGTCCCCGTCTTGTCCCAGCATACTTCAAGGTGGCCTCCTGATTACATACCCAGGGACCTGTGCAGACTCTTCAGCCCCTGAAGCTCAAGACCTTGACATTTGCCTAGATTCCTTCCACTCCTTCCCTCCTAGAGACTGGTCCCTCACAAGCCTTGCCCTTTCTTCCTCTGTAATATTTCTCACATTTCCCTCAGACCTTTATCTCATCATTAAAATAATCTCTTGTCCTAAATAATAGTATTTTCTCCACCATTCACCATTCCATCCTTTACTACCCAGATTAACATTCCCCAAACTAGCTTCATAATGCAATTTTCCAGTTTAAAAAATGTTCAATAATTCTTCATTATATATTGGATAAAACTCAAGCTCTAAAATCTAACATTTGGTGAGTCTTTTAGTAACTGGACATCACTTTTCCTTTCCAGTCTTGTCATCATCTGACCACTGTGCTCATGCCTGTTCCCATCAGATTGCTGCCTTTGTTATTACTGAAGCAATCATTATGCTTCCACATAAACATCTTTCCCATCATGTTATCCCCTCTCCTCCTTTTCTCCTCTCCTTAAATCTCTCTCTTGCATGTGCTCTCTCTCTCTCTCTTTTTTTAATACTCAAGGTTTTATTTAATATAATAGCAACCATTGGTAAGAATTTAATGTTTTCCCTAATTTCCACACATCTTCTGGTTTGGAAGGACAATTACAAAAACAAGACACACAAAAAACTGATTAGGGAATCAGTGGTGACCTCACTATCCACCCACAACCAGGAAATGGATGGGAGGGAGAAGGGAATCTCCACATCAAAGGAGATGAAGGAAAGATCAAGGAAAGTACTGGCACTCTCTGCATTTCCATTCAGAATGGATGGACCTGGGCCACTGGTGGCACTGGTACAGGAAAGAGCATTTTTAAAAAATTACATAAAATATTTAAAAGATGCCTAAAATGAACACCTGAATATGTGAGTGTCCTCTAGGCTCTGCAAGATGCCTTTAAGGTTAACCCCTGTGGGAGCAGAGGGTCTCCTCACCCAGGTGGAAAGAAATGGACTCCATCTTCAGGTGAAGGAGAGGCAGTGGCTCACAGCCCTCAGTGATTGGGATACAGACCCCAGGAGCAGGATGGCCCACCTGCACAGCCTGCCCCTTATCTCGACAGTGTTCCTCCCCAACCCTTCTGGTTTCAAGCGAAAAGTACTTTTAACCTGGGCTCGGGGTTTTGCTTTGTTTTGTTTTATTTTAACATTAAGATCGAGAGGAAGGGGGTACTCTGGAGCAAGAATGGGTATTCTGTGCTAGATTCATGGAATTCTCTAAGTTTGAAGTGTCCAGGGATTTGGATTTTAAGCACTGGCAAGAGTTCCCTTTGGAAATTTCATTGTGGCCAAATGATTACCAAGCATCGCAGCATCTCTCTGCCAGCCTCCCACTCTTGGAAAGGGGGCAGGGTGAGAGTTTAAATAGCCTGGAAAATGCGTTTCATCTTGGTAACATTTTCCACTGGGCATTCACACTGGCTAGTTTGCCAGGGCTGCGCTACAGGTCATCTGAACAGGGACTCTAAAGCCTTCTCCTAAATCTAAGCCTTGTCAAAAGGTATCTATCTCCAGCACCAGCCCACAGAAAGAAATTTAAATTCCAGAGGGTGGGAAAGGTGACCTGAAGGATTATTTTTTTTTTTTAAATCTAGTATGTATCAATCATCCTTAGAGTCTTCAGTAAGAAATGGAGGTCAAGACCTGGGAGTTGAAGGGGAGGGATGTGTAACCATGCCCCCTTCAAAATCCAGACAGAAATTGCACTCTCAAAGAGTGCAATTTTAAAGAATGCTTCTTTAAAAAAAAAAAAACAAAAAACAAACAAAAAAAAAAACACCCCTTCCCAGATGTTGTTTATAGAATTAACAAGCTGCTCAGGGTATATTTGGTAGCTGTGGCACTGATGATGTGGGCAAGTGACTAGGTTTCACAGGTTAATATATAGCTGTGCATATGCATGTAGCCCAGAAATGTGCGGAGAAGGGGAAGTTCCGAACCAGGTAGAGAAAGGCAGTGGGTCCTCCTCTCTAAAGGGGGGTGCAAAGGGCTGAGTGCCCTGGCCGCAAACAGCCAAGGTACCTGATACCCTATCAAGCATTACAGATGGCGAGAATGGAAAAAGATTCTGTTTCTGGGATTTGCTGCCAACACCATGAGCCCCTTAACACAGTTGCTTTGATTCAAAGCAGATGATCGTTATGCACTGGCTGAGTGGTGGACTCTCGAATGAAGCCCACACAACCAGCAGGCTGCATTCTAATGGAAATATTTGAACTGGGACAGTCATGTCTGAGAGTCCAAAAGAGCTGGTAACCCAAAGGAAGAAAAAAAAAAAAACCATCTGTTTTGACTCCATCTCGAAATCAGAAGGAAAAACAAAATTCATTTGAAGGTGCTTTAAACATGAGTTCCTGGCTTGTGAAAGAAGTACCTTTTTTTTTTTTTAACAAGCTGCCTCAACAGCAATGCTTCTAATTCAAGCATACCCTAAAGCAAACAAGGCTACAGATAAGAATATGGGACAAAGAGATAAGAGTATAAATCCAAACAGGAATTTGCATCTTTAAGATGTCTGAAATCTCTAAAAATTTGGTTGGGCATGGATGCCAGAAACATAGTAGACGTTCACTAAGAATGTTTGGAACTGGCAAGCCTCATCTAAGTTTGTTTTGAGGTTGAAGGCAGGACTTGTTCTCTTTAAGAACACATTTCCATTAGGAAGCCCAGGACAAGGGACCCACGGAATTAACCTGCACACTGGATGTAGAGGGGCAATCAAGCACAGATCAACATTTCTAATTCCCAGATGTTCCTGACTTTATTGAGAAGTGGCTTCTTGGGTGGGAAAGCTGACTCAAGTCTAAGCCAGTGGGCTGGAGGGACCCAGCATTGATTCTGGTGGTGGCCTGACTTCCAGATACTACCATCTATTTCACCCTGAATCTGAACTGTTAACTTTTCTTCAGCCCAGGAACCTAACATCTAAATCACATTTGCTCCCTTTGCTTGACAATCCTAACTCCAATTAAATCAGCTTTAGTGGCTCAGCTGGCAGGATTCAATTCCCTTTCTCTGTCAATTCCTGCTCAAGGAGATGGCAAATAATTGAGTCTCAGAGACACCAAGCCAAGGACTAGCAAATAAGCATCTTTGGGAGGCTGGTAGTTATACAGACAACATAGCTCTCAGTACATCATCTAGCTTAAACCTACCCATGTTGACCTGGTTTCATTCTCTGTTGGGAATGCAGTGGTTTTAAGGTATATCCACCAATTCTTTGCTACTGCTCCTTTCAGCAGGTGGGGTATAATTCTCCTCTCCTTGAATGTAGGCTGGCTGAGTGGCTTGCTTCAAAGGAATAGATGATGATGATGATGATGATGATGATGATGATGATGATGATGATGATGATGATGATGATGATGATGATGATGGTGATTAAGGAAGAAGTGACAGTGGGTGTGCAGCCTGCCAACAGACACAAAGAGAGAGCTTGGAAGTGGTCTCTCCCTCTTTTCTATGTGTCCAAGTTTTAGTTGTTTCAAGGTTCAACTCCAAGTTCCGTCTGCACCGTGAAACTCGAGTGGTTGCTCTTGTCCTCAGAGGATATTTTTTTTCCTTTTATGAATTCCTAAGACACTTATTCTGTGCCATCAACTGGTACTTAAACAGATATGTGTCAGTTTGCTAGGACTGCAGTAACAAAGTAGCACAAATTGAGAGGCTCAAACAACAGAAATTTATTGTCTGGAGGCTAGACATCTGAGGTCGAGGTGTTGGCAGGGCTGGTTCCTTCTGAGGGCTGTGAGGATGGACCTCTTTCCTGCTGCTCTCCTAACTTCTGGTGGAGTGTTTGGCATCCCTTGTAGATGGCATTCTCCCTGTGTCTTCCTATTGTCCTTCCTCTGTATGTGTCTCTTTCTCTTCACAGAATGTGCTCTTTTTATAAGTACACCAGGCATATCGGATTAGAGGCCAATATGACACCAGTATGACTTCATCTTAACCAACTACAACTACAATGACCTTATTTCCAAATGATGTCATGTTCTGAGGTGGTTAGGACTTCAACATATGAATTTTGGGCAGGACACCCTTCAACCCATAACAGTGTATAGAGTTTTATCCCAAAGCACTCACTTACATTCAGCAAAATGCTCTCAGACAAGAAATATAAAAATGGAAAGGAAAAACACAATCTGAATAATCTAAATGGCTTTGCCCACTGTTTTGCTTTATGCTCCCCAGAGGAAATTGAGACGGAAGATGAAATTCTGCCGCTCACTCAGTCAGATGCAATTTCCTTATGCCTGTTAGAAACTCAGCATCTAGTCACTTAGAATGTGATCTAGTGTTTAAAAATATGTATTCTGTAATATACGATATTTGCCCTGTAGGCTGGCTTTATAATCTCACTTCCAATGAGATGCTATCTTACATTTTGCTGGGCTGCTCTAGTTCATTATACATCAATGGCAGAATAATGCGTTTACACTTCATTGAATTCTTTCACTTGTACCTGGACAGCCCTCTCCATCCCTCTCCCACCCCAGCCATAACTAAACAAATAAACACAGATAGAAAGTTCTCAGCTTTTAAGTGAAACAAAAAGGGAGGGAGTATGGGAGGAAGAAAGGAGGAAACAAAAAATGAAAAAGCTTTCTGCAAGGGTAAGGCTCCACAGGATATATGACATGGAGGTTTATCTTCCTGCTCACCCAGACTAAACAAAAATGTCAAAACTAGGGGAGTGTGGTGGGTTGAATGGTAGCCCCCCCACCCATTAGATATATGTCCACATCCTAATCCTTAGAACCAGCAAATGTTACCTTATTTGAGAAAAGGATCTTAGCAGATGTAAGTCAGTTAAGGATCTTGAGATGAGGGGACCATCTGGATTTTCTGGGTAGGTCCTAAATGCAATGATAAGTGTCTTTATACAAGACACACAGGGAAGATTTGACTAATACAGAGAGATGGAGGTAGAAGCTGGAGTGATGTTACAAGCCTAGGGAGCCAAAGAATGCCAATGGTCACCAGAGGCTGGAAGAGGCAAGGAAGGCCTCTCCCCAGAGCCTCTAGGGGGAGGGCAGCCCTGATGACACCTTGATTTTAGACTTCTGGCCTCCAGAACTGTGAGAGGATACATTTCTGTTGTGTAAAGCCACCCAGTTTGTGATCATTTATAATGGCAGCCAGAGGAAACTAAAAGTAGAGGAGCGACTAGATGGACTGAATAGGATCAGTACCAAAGAACAGAGGCTAGGAAACCCCTGCCGTGCACATCGCACGCACCGAGCAAGCAAGTGCCAAGGGGCCTCTGGGAGACAGGGTAGTCTGTGCACGTATAGCCCTGTGTCTAGGAGCTTTCACAGCTGTCTTTCTCGTTATCGTCTGGAGAGGGCCGCACATTTGCAGCAGCCAGCAAATAGCTTGTTGATGTCCAGCATGAATAATGCGTATCTGTACCCACAGAGTTTGCTCAGCCTGGAACTGATGCAGCCTGCTGGCGGACCTGTAATGAGGTAATGAAGATGAGTGGAGCAAAGCAGCTACTGCTGGTTAAGGTGAAACTACATGCAACTGTTACCAAACTCAGGCTCGGCTGCTCATCATTCAAGAACCCAATACTGAGAGACAAGTGTTAGATAAAAGGAAAGACAGCTTTATTACAGAAGCTGGCAAGCCTGGGGAGGAAGTGGACTAATGTTCCAAAGAACCAACTCCCTGCTGCCAATCAGGGGGCAAGAGTTTTTAAAGGGGAGTTTCAGGACTGAATAGGCAGAGGGAGGGGACTACATGCAGAACAGCTCCGACAGTCATCTTGAAATTGGTCATGCAGTGGTCTGATCAGTGACATCTTGGTTGTTTTAAGTATAGTTACTCTTCAGTTCCAGAGTCAGTTTGTTCCCATTTCCTTGAGGCTAATTCTTGGAAATGTGCAAGACGGAGCAGCTTATGTCATGGCTACAGTCTGGTCATCATGTAGTTAATTTCCATTTGGTGAGGGTTTCAGTATCTATAAAACAGCTCAAAGAATATGGCTCAAAATATTATCTATAGCTCTTGAGGAGGAACTATTGTTTTGTCTTGTTTGACTGTTTTCTTTTGTTTCTGCATTTTCTTATGTCTCTGATTAAATTTATCCTTTGCCTAAAGTTTTTCTACTGACCAGAGGCAGGCAGAGGACATGGTGGTGGGGGACGTCTGTTCTGGGAAGGCCCTGTACGGTCCTACTCCGTTACAGAACCAGCTCAAGATTTCCTATGGAGCAAGACAATAAAAAACACTCCACCAAAACCAACTCTACTGCTGTTAGCCCCTTCAGGGCTACATGGTGCCACCAGTCCCTGGGCTTTTGGGGTTTCTGCAGAGTAGTTAGGTTGCTTCTTACCTTTTCCCATTGCTGACTGGGATTCAAATTTTTCAAGGCTGAGAAGTCAATTTCTAGCTGTCCAGCTGCTTGCCAGTCACCAAATTTTATTGCTCTTATCTCCTCTACCATTCACTTTGTTCTCAAGCCTTTTTAAGTGTATCTTTAAAATTCCTTTACTGATATTTTAGAAGGATGAAGGAGGCAGGGAGAGAGTCTGAAGCTAATATATACATTTAACTTGCCATCTCTAATTAGAAAGATGCAAAATTTTTATCTGAAGATTTGTACTTTGATTCAGTTCTGGGAAACTCTTAACAATGATCTCTTTAAACATTTCTTCTCTGATGAATTAGTTTTCTCTTCCTACAGTAACAAGTCACCATAAACTTAGCAGCTTAAGACAACACAAATTTATTATCTCATAGTTCTGTAGGTCAAAAGTCCAGGTGGGCTCTGCTGCCAAAATCAAGGTATCAGCACCCTAGGATTGTATCTGCAGGTAAGAGAACAGGGGAAGAAATCTGCTTCCACGCTCACTCAGGTTGTTGGCAGGAATTCAGTTTCCTGTTGCTGGAGGGCTGAGGTCCACGATTCCCTGCTGGCTGTTAACCTCCTTGAGCTCTCCTAGGATCCCTGCATTCCCCATCACACTGCACCCTCCATCTTCCAACCAGCAACAGCAGTCAAGTCCTGCTCACACATCTCTGCTTTTAAGGGTTTGTGCAAATGCATTGGACCCACCTGGAAAATCTCGGACACTCCCTATTTCAAGGCCTTTAACTACCTTAATTATATCTGCAAAGTCTCTTTTGCCATGAAATGTAACATATTCATAGGTTCCAGGGATTTGGATCTGGACATCTTTGCGGGGTCTGCCTACTATCCCTTCTTCTGCCTTCCTCGAGTCTCTGAAGCTATTGTCTGTATTTCTTAATTGCTTTTAAAATATATTTTATTTCTTTGTCTGCACTGGGTTCTAGGTAAATTCTCTAATTCTTTTTTTTTCTAATTCTTTTAACTGTGCCTAATCTACAGTTCATCCCACCTGATAACTTTTTTAATTTTGATGACTATATTTTTAATTTCCAAATCTTCCGTTTGGTTCCCTTTCATATACATCTGTTCTTGTTTCATTTAATAATTCTTATTCTTTCTGATAGCAGTGCTTCCTTCCACCTGTCTAGACCAGTGGTTTTCCACCAGCGGTGATTTTGCCTCTGGAAGGAACAGCTGGCAATGTCTGCGGAGATTTTTGGTTGTCGCAACTTGGCAGATGCTACTGGCATCTAGTGGGTGGAAGCCAGGAATGCCACTAAGCATTCTGCAATACACAGGACAGGTCCTCTGAGACAAAGAATTTTTCAGCCCAAAATGTCAAAAGTACTTAGGTTGAGAAACCTTGATCTAGATCACGTTACACATACTCATTTTAAAGGTTTCATCAGAATCTTCAAGTACAGAGAATTCATGTTTTGATGTTTTATTTTGTTGACTATCTTCATTAGCACTGGATTTCTTCTTTGTATTTGATTTGCAAGCTCATTTTCAGTGAAAGGTTATTTCTTTTTCTCTCTGCATCTGGCTTTCCCTCCTCTTAATTGTCAGTTCTGAGGGTGGCCCCACCAGGATTGCCCCACAATTCAGAGCTCCTGTCCTCTGGTGGTTTTGGAGAACTAGAAAGCCCAGAGCAGGCTCAGTTTCTGTTTCCTTCTGCCTCCCCAGCCCTACCACTTGCTCAGAGACTAGGACCTGGGGGGGGGGGGGTGCACCAGGTATCTCGACCTTAGACCTTGGAGTCAGTCCAGCTGCGAGTCTGACTCTGGCCTTCCATGTCACCTGGAGCAAAACTGGCCTGTTACTTCAGGGTCCCACTCGCCTTTCTGAATTTCTTTGATTTTGGTTTTTACATTTTCTAATTCCTATGTGTTTGGGGCAAAGAGAAGCCAGCCAAAGTGTCATCTGGACTGGACGGCTATTGCATAGCCACTTTGCTATGATACGAATTTATTTTTGGCTCAAAAAAGATATTTGTCACATCAGCAAAAGTGTGTTTAATTTTACCCGTTCAAGACTACAAAAACCATCTACAGAACCTAACTCATTGCCTCCTAGAAATTCCATAAAACAACTTACTAAAGCACGTGGGAAAATAGACAAGGCACACACAATGGAAAAATGGGTACAAAGTTATTTACAACTCACAGAGCAGTTAAGTGATAATGCAAAGATGGAAGAACATTTTCAGAATGGAAGTCCTACTTGGGAGAGTAGTAAACAAAAAAGTAGGAAACAAGCTCCTCTCTGATCATCTAAAAGTTTTCACGGAAGAAATGCAATTCTAGGATTTGACCATGTGTTTTCTGTATGTGAGCAAGCTCTCTATAACAAGTTGATTTACATTTAATTGCATTCACAAATGTTTATTGCGGTTGGTGTTAGAAAAACATAGCTGAGTAAAATAATCTCTGACTCAAGGAATTCACAGTTGGTGGGGTGGCAGGGAGAGACATACAAATAAATAATTAAGTTTTGACGACTTGAGTTATAACTCATGGGATCAAAATACAATGTTTTACTCATCGTAATGGAAAGGGTGTAATATAAGGGTCTGCACATCTTTATGGGGACATGGGTGTGGAAGCAACAGTTAATGGTATTGGGTGCTTGTCAGGGAAAGTTGCAACGGCAATTGGAATATTTAAGCTGGAGTTTACGTGGTGAATTGGCGTGCACCTAGCAGGTGAAGGCTAAGCCGCAGCAGGGACCAGGGCTGGGCAGCGTTTTAACCCCGCGCCCAGAAGGTCAAGGCACCCGACGAAGAGGAGGCCCCAGTCTCTGACACCCGCTGAGGTTCGGGGTTTGCCGGCCGCCAGGGGGCGCCGTGCCCCCGCGCGGTAGGGGCCGTTGCGTTTCCGGGCACCGGGGCCCAGCGCCGCCATCTCTGTCCCGCGAGTCCCCGCCGCCCGCGGCGAATCGTCTGCGGCTCCCGTTACCGGGGCAACCGCGGCGCCTCCTCCGCGCCGGCCCGGATCGTCTCTCCGCGCCATTTTCAAACTGTCCTGGCTCCGGAGCCGGTTTCTGGGGCGGAAGGAGCCAGCGAGGGAGGCGAGGCGCAAGGGGCGATGCGACTGCAGGCGGAGGGAGCGGCGGCCGGGGCTTCGGGTGAGCACGCCGCGGGGCGGGAGGGCCGGGCGGGGCGGCGCCTCCGCCTCCCGGGCGGTTCCCGCGGGCCGGGCCCGGGCGCTGCCGGGAGGGCGGCCGCGCGGCCGCGGGAGGAAGTGGGGCCCGGGCGGGCGGGAGACTCCCTGCCGGCCCCGCTGCCGACACCCGCTTCCCTTCAACACCCGACCGTGGAGTTGCGGCCCGGAGGTCGGCCTGGGGCTGCGGGATCCCGGGGTTCCTCCTGCCCCGCTCGCCACGGGCGTCGGTGCGGTCCCTGCAGCCCGCCTGCTACTGACTGATGGGTTGATTTAAAAGTTAAAATGCCTTCTTCCTGTAAGAATCGTACAGACTCGATAAAAATAAAAGTGCCCCAAAGCGTAGGACGAGAACCATTTACTAACTTCTGGCCGGCACCTTAGTAAACATCCCCTCTGCCTTCCACTCTTTACTACTTTTAGTTCGATAAGGAAGGACTCCGAGATAACCTCAGTTAGGGTTGGTTTGGAGTTTTGTTTTGTTGTTGTTGTTGTTTACTTGTTTGTTTAGCCTCTGTGCATGTATATACACAGGATACTTTTGTAAAAGTAAGATGTACTAGCTTTCAGACATCACCCCCCCCCCCCCAGAGTTAAGCAGGTGGATCGTTCTAAATAAGTATGCGTGGAGGATCTCCAAACCTAACCTTTTATGTTGCTTTGCTAGAAACTTTAAGGATAGTCACAATGTTTGGATGGTGGGGGTGGGGGTGGGGGGTTGCGGGGGACAGCGGCTCATGGGTGGAGAAAGCGTAATAGCATGTTTTTTGTCCTTGGGAGGATTTTAATCTTCATCTGCCCTGTGTGTTGATGATTTTTTTGATTCATATTCATATTCTCTTCCTCAGAAAGATGGGAGGAAGTATCATTTCTGGGTAAGCAAAGTTGGTATCAGACAAAAAAGGAGAAACGTTTCGGTGGTGAGGCCCTGCTAGTTCTTGGTTTGACAGGTGCGTTGCTGATGTCTCCAGGAGTTTCTCTTCAACACCCTGCATCAGTCAGGTCCCTCTTGTGGAAAGAACCTAGAAAGAACCTATTATAGAATGGGGACGCGATTCAGAGAAGAGGCTTGCAGGAGTGTGGAGAAGGAAGTGTTTGTAGAAAGGAGTAATCAAACAGGTGCTAACCCAGGAGTAATTTGGTAGGTTGAGGCGGCAGAGTACAGAAACCAGAGGATCAGGACTCAGGAGACCTGATTGCCCATCCCTTTGTGGCCCTGTGTTTTAAGAAAAGTTACTCTCTTGAGGCAGCCTTTCCTCATCTTTGAGGAAGGAGGATGTCCTCCACTCTGTCTCCCTCATAGAGTAGTTGCCAGGATCCAATTGTGCATGTGTTCATACAAATGCATGTCTTCTAAATTGGAGAGCATGAGCAGTATGCCTTTCTTGTGTGTGTGGTGTGTGGCTTTTTTTAATCTAAAAATCTACGTAAAATTTATGTGGTGAAATGCACAGATCTTAAGTGTGCTATTTGAAAAGCTTTGGTAAATGTATACACGGATGTAATCTCTATCCCCATCAGCACAATATTTTCAGAAAGTTCTCTCTTAGCCCTTCCAGTCAATCTCCACCACCCCCACAGCCCTAGGTGACTGCTGTTCTGATTTCTGTTCACATAGTTTAATTTTGCCTGTCCTTAAACTTCATATAAATGAAATCATACAGTACATGTATGTGGCTTCTATTGCTCAAGTGATGTTTTTAAAATTCATCCATGTGGTTGTATCATGGGTGTATAACTACTGATACACGTCCCTTTTATTCCTGAGTAGTATTACATTGTATAAATATGTATAGTTTATTTTTTCTTCTACTGTTGATAGATACATAGGTTGTTCCCTGTTTGGGGCTATTATGAATAAAGCTGCTATGAATATTCTTGTAGAGTCTCCTTGTAGATGTTTATTTTCATTTCCTTGAGTAAATACTTCGGAATAGAATTACAGAATCACAGGATAGAAGTATGCTTAACTTTATAAGAAACTGCCAGACTTTTTCCACAGGGGTTTTACACTCCTGTCAGCAATGTGAAGATTCCAGTAACTCCAAATCCTTGGCAACATTTGGTATTGTGCCTTTAATTTTAGCCAGACTAGTATGGGCGAAGTTGTATCCCATGGTGGCTTAATTTGTGTTTCCCTGATGTCTCATGGTGTTAAGCACCTTTTCACATGATTATTCTCATCACATATCTTTTGCAAATATTGGCCCGTTTTCTTATTCGGTTGTCTTTATTATTGAATCTTAAGAGTTCTTCCTATATTCCATGTACAAATCCTTTGTTAGATATTATGAGTATTTTCTCCTTTTGTTTTTGTTTTGTCAAACAAAAGAGTGTATTTTGATGACTAGACATTTTAAATGTGAAGAAGTCCGATTTATCAAATTTTTCTTTTATATTTAATGCTGTTAAAAAAGGCCTCTCAGTGTTCTCTGCCTATCTCCGGCTTTTTTTCCTTCTAGAAGCTTTATTGTTTTAACTTTAATGTACAGGTTTATGAGGAGATACTTATTTTAGTGCAGCAACATAAATATCATAAGCATTGGATTTAAATCTATCTAAATATTCCAGAAGGCTGCCTACCTGAAAAGAAACAAAAAAACATTGCTTCATATTAAACGAATCTTTTCTTTTAGCATGAAATAATAATAATAGCTAATAATTGAATGATGTTTCACCTTTTTCTTTTAGGACTTTAATTTTTGGACGTGAATAAAACTAGTTTTGGAAGATAAGATGACTACAGCTGCGGAAAGAAAGTATGTTAATATTAGGAAAAGGCTGGATCAGTTGGGATACCGCCAGACTCTGACAGTGGAGTGTTTACCTTTGGTAGAAAAACTTTTCAGGTAAAGCTAAAAATACAGTTCTAAACCTGTGTGATCCTTAATGCCATTTATCTAGTTTCTGATTGAACTTCTGCTTCAGTAAAGAAATGGGTGGAGTTTTAAAAAGTCCTTAAATCGTCTGAAGCTCCTCTGTTCTTAGGTCCTTCTCCCCTGTCATCAGTTCAGGGCCTCCGCATTGCAGAACTCCTGAGTCAGCCATTTAAACTATGCCGTTCAGAGTAAATGTTTCTGAGGATTTTGCCTGTGAATAAAAGTACAATTTTTAATGTGATTTTCTGATATAGTTAGAAGTTCTGTATCTGCTTTACCCACTGGTCTTTATTTTTCATTGAAATACAGTTGACATGTCCCTGGGCTCTAATTACTGTTACATCTGTAATGGTTCTCTAACGTGGCTGGCCATTCCTTTACCTGTTACATATTACTTTAACTGAAAGAGTCTTTGTGATTTTTGTTCTTTTCCACGAGTTCTGTTACTGTGATCTGAGACTCGAGCAGGGAAGTTGCTCAGGAAGCTTTTGCGGTAGGACTGCAAGCGATGATGAGGGAAAGGAGAGAACGAGCATGAAAGATACCTTGTGGTCTTCAGTAGGGTCTCTAGGATCCCTCATGATCTAGTTCTGGAGCTGCATTTCAGAGTTATAGGGTAGAAGGATGTTTAACTTTCTAAGAAACTGGCAAACTTTTTCCACAGTGATTTTACACTTGCACAGCTTCATCTCCCGTGTATGAACCACTAGAAGCTCCTAAACACATGTACACTGTCACCCTTGGTCTCTCCATATGTAAAGCCCTTCTCCCCTCTCCCGCCTTCCTTGCTGGGATGCTCGGTTAGCTGTATGGCCCGCAGGATTCTGTCACACCTGCCGCATGTAACCTGAAATACTCATCATAGTTAGAAACTTGTTTTGTCTTCCCGTTAGAATGCAAACTTCATGAGACCATAGGCTGACTCGATCGCTGCTATGCCTAGGGCAGGCTGAGCACATAGTTGGCACTGAACTATTTGTTGAGTTTATCACGTAGTATTATAATTTTTGACAAATTGTTAGTGGAATATAAGCTCCGTGACAGTGGGTTCTCTGCTGTGTTGCCTGCTCAGTAAGTATCGATGGACTGACTGTTCCGCTGGTCTCTGTTCTTAGAGTGATTCTTATTTGTTGTGGTCCTTGTTCTTAGCATATAGCAGACATTCAGTAAATATTCGTTGAATAAACAAATAAGTTTCACAGATCCCACAGCATCAGGTAACTAATTAGATATGGGGGACAAGTGAGAGAGATTCTAACTATGTGGCTCATAACTTTCAATTAATTCTGTTTGAAGAAATTTTTGAGTACTTCCTGATACTTTGAAAGACTCCTAGTGTTTGTTTATTTTTGGATTTGAGCCCACTTAGCATTAACATTTATTTTAAGTCTTTTTAGAAATATGTTTTTAGTTATTAAAGGTTAATAGGCTGTTTTCTTGTATTTACATTTTTTTTGTTCTTTAATATTAGTGATCTAGTTCATACAACTGAAAGTCTTCGGAAATCAAAATTATCTGCTGTGAAAGCTGAAAAAGAAAGTGCCAATTTCGATTTTGTATTGGAACCTTATAAACTTGAAAATGCAAGATTGAGTAGGGAAAATAATGAATTATACCTGGAATTAATGAAACTGAGAGAACAATCAGGCCAACACATTAAAGGTAAAACTATGATTTTTTAAATGCAATATTTTTGCCCTTTTTGTCTTATATGTAGGAAAAAAGCTAGTCTACTTTTAAAACTATTGATTAGAAAACGTGACAGTCTTCCTGTTGACAGCTCTTGAAATATCGTAGGGTATGTTGAAGAGTTCTCAAGAAGGAAAATAAATTTGCATTCCATAGCTAAATTCATCTTCACTGTATGAGGATTACATTTTTAGAATTAAAATTGCTGTAGAAAATATTAAATGCTGGTACTGAAAAAAAATGTTCTTGAAACAACTTTGTTATTCTCTTATGGGAAATAAGAAGAGTAAAGTGAGGTGAAAGCCACATATCGTTCTGATTCTTTACTTCCCTGTCTTTGACCTGGAAGGTAGGAATGGAATAATTTCAAAGGTACTGAGCAAAGAGTAATTATATGGCTAACTTAGTATAAACTCTTCTTGTACTTAGTGGAAAGCCCTCTCTAATACCTGGCATGAATTCATAATCCCTTAGCATCATATCCAATTTATTGGATCAGAAATCATGATTTATATTAGGCTTATAAAGCAGAAGAAAAATGTAGTTTCTTTTTGTGCTTAGTGATTTATTTGCAGTTTTGTTAATAGTGGTAGAAGACGTATAGCCTTTCCAGCAAAGCATACGTAAGACTCAGGTGGAGCCTTTCGAATTACTGTGACTTTTTGTATTTTGTGAAATGGAAGCACTTCTTACATTTCTTGATCTGTAAAATAGTCTTTGAATCTTTTTCATTTTAAGAGTTGAAAACTACACTGAAAAAGTGTGCACATGAAACAGCTGATCTGAAATTTCTAAATAATCAGTATGTTCATAAACTCAGACTTTTAGAGAAAGAGAGCAAAGCTAAGAATGAAAAAATTCAACAACTTCAAGAAAAGAATTTGCAAGCTGTAGTACAAACCCCAGGTGAGTCTGTTCTTTCTTAAAACAAGTTATACACGTCTGATCTTTTAAAAATATTAAAACTGTTGACTGAGATGGGGCTTTGGATTTTCATGCTTAGACTTTAGTATTTGAAAAGATGTGTTGGATAGTCACAAAAACTTTCAAATTTATTTCTGAAGATCCAGCTCGTATCTTACATGTATGCTTAAAAACTTCTGTAATAATAGCTTCCTAGATACAAGCAGTCTAACTTCAGTGCCTAAAATTTTATTTCCTTAATCATTAATTAAAATTTTTTCTGTTATTATTATCACTATTATTATTTTAGTTCTAAAAGTAATTCATACTCATTTTGAAAATGATGCACTTTCTTATTTCTTAGTTTATTTTACTGTTTTTAGCTTTATGCTCAGTAGTTCTCAAGCAAGGAAAAAGAAATGATGGGGCATATCCAGAGTTAATGGTTGTCTGGGCATAAAGTTGGTGGAAGAATCTCCAGTACTGGTAATAAGATCACGGATATGTCTAAACCATGGAATTAAGATTATGGAAGTAACTGAGGCCTAATAAAGTACTGAACTATGAGACTAGGTAGAGACTGAGGGATTACAGAGCGTGGTGAGGACCAATGGTCATTTGGTCAGAACGAAAATTTCTATCATAAGAGAGTTGAAGACCTGGAAACTGGCTCAGTTCTAACCCATGACAAAGTCCAGGCATAATCATGTTACCATGTACCTGTAGCTGAGTGAAGAGGAGCCTCATGAGAGTTGAGGAATTGTGAACCGAGTGGCCAGGGCTGGGGAGGAATCAGTGGGGCTTGAAATGGCAGGAAATGAGATGGCAAGGAGGACTGTGAGCCAAAGGCAGAACAAATGGAGAAACATGGGAGAAGATCTCGGAAGTAACTAGAAGATTAAGGGGGAAAAAAAAGGATAATTAGATTTTCTGAGAAAAGAGTGGGACAGATTGAAGAGAGATTTAGGAGGTGTAATCTTTAAATTTTAGTGCCTGCATGTGGTAGACTTGGAAAGTAGAGGAATCCCCAAGTTTCTGTTTCACATGAATGAGTGCCTGGATGATACTGTTCCTTAAGATAACGTGGAAAGCAGAGCAGGGATCCACCCTCCACAGAGGGTATGCTGAGTATGTTATATCCACGAGACATTCACATTGAGATTCTAGGATGAAGCAGGATATGTAGATCTGTTCTCAGAAGTGTGGTCCCAGATGGAGATTCAAATGTGGGGATCATTTGAATATCATGTGAATTGAAGCTACGACTGTAGTAAGGATTATCTAGTGAGATTATGTAGAGTGGGAAGAGAGGAGAACCAAAGACAGACCCTAGGAAAGTTGGCATCTAAGGCCCTGGTGGAAGCAGAGGGTCTTTGAAAGAAACTGAGAAGGAGCAACCAAGGAGGAGAACCAGGAGATAAGGGGAGAAGAAAATGGCTTACCTTGCTCAGGTGTGTAACTACAAGCAGGTCATTTAAATACTTTTGACTTGGTTTCTTCAACCTCAAAACAAGAGATTAGAAGTATAAAAAATTTGTTAGGATTCTGAAGAAGACAAACTTGTGGGTTATGTTTGTTCTTTGTGAAGATCAATTAGTTTTTCAAGTACGTGTCTAATCTTGGCCAGATACTGGAAAATGTAAGTTATCCATGTGGTTTGGACCAAGACAGGATATATCTAGCCATAAACAGAAATTACTCCTTCTGCTTTTAAGGATAATTAAGAAAACATTTCCCTCTAATTCAGAGTATACATTTTGTTGTATACTAATTTTGCTTCTTAAAGGTTCAATTATCTGCTCTTTTGGCATTGCTTAATAATGTCTATTTTAGTTATCACTGCCTTGAGCTCCTTGTTTGACAGTTTCCTGCTGGTGATGACTTCTTGAGCCTATAATAGTGGATACCACAAGGTGCACTCAACTTTTAATCTTGCCAAAGTGTGGTCCCCATTTAGTGGAGGAACAGATTAAATCTGGGCATATGTATTAAGCATGCAGAAAATAAAGCTTGCTTTATTATTGTGTCTTATTGAAGTTTTCAGGAGTACATTGTTTAGTTGAAGATGAGGTGGGTATTTATATATATAAGTATTTATCTATATGAGGGAGAAACATTTTATCAGTATGTAATATGAGCTAGAGACATACCTTATAACAAAAAGGCTAACCTTCTGAAATGCTTAATTCTAAGACAATGTTTTGTTTTGTTCTCAATTTTTTTTTTTGAAACACACGTTTGTATTTTTTTAGGTGGCAAAAAAAGAAGTATTGCTTTCAGGCGCCAGCGTATGCAAATTGACGAACCGGTGCCTCCCTCTGAAGTCAGTTCATATCCGGTTCCTCAGCCAGATGACCCTTACATTGCAGACCTCCTGCAAGTGGCTGATAACAGGTGCATTAAATAATTCTTTGTTGGCTCTAGTTAATTGATCACTTGGTTAACAGTAAGTTTCTTGATAGTAGCGGTTCTGTCTTAATTATCATTATGTTTGGTGCCTAGCATAGAACTTTCTGAATAAGCACTCACTAAATGCTTTCGGAATGTATTCTGAATATAGAAGGTTTCTATTTGTTTTGAAACTTCGATTTCAAATAGATCATGTATCAGATGTTTCTGTTCATATTTGCTTGAAAACAATTCAGTGCCAATCAAGAGCCTGTTTCAGTAGAGTTGCTTTGACATTTAGTTTCATCACCCAAGTAATCTTTTACAGACTCTATTGGTTCAGATTTTTGTCAAATGCCAGTAGACATGAATAGATTTGTAACTGGCTTTGACATTCTTGCTTCATGATTCTCTAGCTGTATATGCTGGTATCTCCTTAAATTGGAATCAGATATAAATTCTGTTTTAATTAAAACTTCAGTAAGCTCTCTGGGAAAGGCATTATGTAGGTGTTCTGGGGATGTAAAGATAAGGTGATGTTGCAGCTTTTGAGAAGCTTACAATCCAGTAATGAAGATGAGACAAGGGAAATAACACAAAATGTTCAGAAAATTGTAAGAGGAACACAAGCAGGAGAGCGCTAGTGGCAGCCAATCTGGTCACAGCTGCAGAAACACTTTAAAATGTGGAATATACAAGTGGAAGTGATTAGTGTAGTGAGCCTTTTACTTTGTAGATTATGCAGAGAATATGGGGGAGTTTTCTGCTTTATTAATCTCAATGTAACAAAAAAAAAATACAGTGGGTGAGATACTAATTAGAATCTCTTAGCTCAGTTATTCTCACACAATATTAGGTACCTGTATTTTTAGTTATCTGACCTTACCCATGAAATATTTTGTGTTTTGTTTTTCTGGTTCAGTTATAACTAGGACTTAGTGTGTTAGTATTATTTAAGGAGTTTTTTTGGCTGCATATGTATCACTCTCTTTTTCTTTCTTGTGTCTTAACATTCTTCTTTTCTATCAAACCATTGTAGATGGCATCGATCTCTTATTTGTTTTAATTTACACATGCACATTTAATTGTATTCAGAATCATTTGTGCATAAAGTGTGCATGTTAAGTTGGAAAATTGTAGTATGTCTCAATATTTTTCTTCTCTTCCAGATTGTAGCACAGTTCAATAGAAAATACAGGGTCATTTAGGGTTAGAAAACATTTGAGTCTCTTATTTCATTTAATGATACTGTGAATTTTGGACTAGACACTTAGTTCCCTGAACTTAGGAATTGGCAACAGTACCTCAAAGAGTTGTCTTAAGGATCAAAATGCAGTAGTAGACATAAAATAATCTTGAGTTTCAAATTATTTACCACTCAATTTTTTATCTATTCTTGTAGAAGTAAATCTCCAAGATGTTGTTCTCTGTTCATGCTGTGGCTTTGGAACCCTTTGGCATAGCGCTTCGTACCTCATTGAGAAACAGAAAGTAGAGAGTTTTTAAAAGAAGGCATTTAGTTTCACTTCTTATTATTTTTTAATTTCTTAACAAATGTATGTTGGCATTAGTTATAAATGTGTTTCAGAATTCAAGAACTTCAACAAGAAGTCTACCAGTTACAAGAAAAGTTAGCAATGATGGAAAGCGGACTGAGAGATTATAACAAGCAGGTAGGATTTTTATTAACTTACATAGTAGGGATTGAGATGGGTGTGCTGTGATTGTAAATGGAATTGGGTTATATTTGATACTACTGATACTAAGGGTTTTTTTTTTTAACTGATCTCTGGTTGATTTACAAAGTTGTGTTAATTTCTGGTGTAGAGCAAAGTGATTCACTTATATATGTATTTTTTATATATTTATATTCTTTTTCATATTCTTGTCCATTATAGTTTATTACAGGATATTGAGTATAGTTCCCTGTGCTAAACAGAAGGACCTTGTTTATCTATTTTATATATAGTAGTTTATATCTGTTAATCCTAGACTCCTAATTTATCCCTCTCCCACCCCCTTTCCCCTTTGATAACCATAAATTTGCTTTCTATGTCTGTGAGTCTGTTTCTGTTTTGTAAATAAGTTCATTTGTATCACTTTTTTAGATTTTCGCATATAAGTGATATCATATGGTATTTGTCTTTCTCTTTCTGACTTACTTCACTTACTCTGATAATCTTTAGGTCCATCCATGTTGCTGCAAATGGCATTATTTCATTCATTTTTATGGTGGAGTAGTAGTCCATTGTGACACCACATCTTCATTATTCATCTGTCGATGGACATTTAGGTTGCTTTCATGGCTTGGCTATTGTAAATAATGCTGCTATAAACATTGGGGTACATGTATCTTTTCGAATTAGAATTTTTTTCTGGATATATGCCCAGAACTGGGATTGCTAGATCATATGGTAACTCTATTTTTAGTTTTTTAAGGAACCTCCATATTGTCCTCCATAGTGGCTGCACCAGTTTACATTCCCACCAGCAATGTAGGAGGGTTCCCTTTTCTCCACATCCTCTCCAGCATTTGTTATTTGTATACTTTTTAATGATGGCCATTCTGACTGGTGTGAGGTGATACCTCATTGTAGTTTTGTGATGTTCTCTCTGGTAATTAGTGATGTTGGGCATCTTTTCATGTCCCTGTTGACCATCCGTATGTCTTTGGAGAAATGTCTAATTAGGTCTTCTGCCCTTTTTTGATTGGGTTGTTTGTTTTTTTGTTATTGAGTTTTATGAGCTGTTTGTATATTTTGGAAATTAAGGCCTTGTCAGTCACCTAGTTTGCAAATGTTTTCTCCGAGTCTGTAAGTTATCTTTTCGTTTTTTTTTTTCTTTATGGTTTCCATGGCTATGCAAAAGCTTATAAGTTTGATTAGGTCCCATTTGTTTATTTTTGCTTTTATTTCTATTGCCTTGATAGACTGATAGAAGAGAACATTGGCACAATTTATGTTGGTGAGTGTTCTACCTATGTTCTCTTCTAGGAGTTTCATAGTGTCCTGTCTTATATTTAAGTCTTTAAGCCATTTTGAGTTTATTTTTGTGTATGGTATGAGGGAGTGTTCTAACTTCACTGACTTACATGTGGCTGTCCAGCTTTTCTTGCCTCCTTTGTCAAAGATCAATTGACCTTCATGTGCAGGTTGTAATTTTCTTTTTTTTGGTAGTGTCTTTTTCTGTTTTTGGTATCAGTGTGATGATGACTTCATAGAATGACTTTGGGAGTTTTCTCTCCTCTTCAATCTTCTGGAAGAGTTTTAGAAGATTCAGTATTAAGTTCTGCTTTGTATGTTTGGTAGAATTCCCCAGTGAGGCCATCTGGTCCTGGACTTTTGTTTGCATTGGTTTTTTAAAATTACAGATTCTATTTCATTTCTAGTAATTGGTCTGTTCAAGTTATCTGTTTCTTCTTGATTTAGTTTTGGTGGCTGCATGTTTCTAGAAACTTGTCCATTTCTTCTAGGTTGTCGAATTTGTTGGCATATAATTGCTCATAGTATTTTCTTATGGTTTTCTGTATTTCTGCAGTATTGGTGGTTAGTTCTCCTCTTTTATTGCTTATTTTGTTTATTTGTGTCCTCTCTCTTTTCTTCTTGGTGAGCCTGGCCAGAGGTCTGTCAATTTTGTTTACCCTTTCAAAGAACCAGCTCTTAGTTTTATTGATTTTGTTTCTATTGTTTTCATAATCTCTATTTATTTCCTCTCTGATCTTTATTATTTCCTTCCTTCTGCTGACTTTAGTTTTTGTTTGTTCTTCTTTTTCTAATTCTTTTAGGTGGTAGATTAGGTTGCTTATTTGAGATTTTTCTTGTTTTTTGAAGTAAGCTTGTCATCATGAGCTTTTAATACAACTTTTCTTTTTCATCAGTTGGTTGGTAGAATTAATAACTGGAACAGCTAGGTGCCTTCAGATCATTCAGCCCATTCCCTTCATTATGCGTTGAGGTAAATAGTAGTTTTTTGTTTTCTTTTGTTTTGTTTTTAAGGTGAATCATCTATCTCCCCAAATATTATAACTGTATTAACTGTTTCCATCTCAGGAAGTATTTTATTGAAGTTTGTTATGCATTGTAATATGCATTATAATGGTATTTTATATAATTTTTTTACTCTTACTATAGATTTTGTCATTTCGAATATGTCTTTTTGAAAGTTACTCTTCTGTGTTGCCACATTTGTTGCGTGATTCTTCTACAAGTACTAGTACCCCATAAAACAGTTTTCCAAAGAAGCAGGGGAGTTAATAGATGCAGAGTTAGAGCATAACTTTAACAAGCTTTGTTCTTTCATACTTTCTTTTGATGTCTTTGCTAAATTCTGATTTGGATAATTATAGGCTTGCTTTCTTAATAAGCTTACTGAGGTTTAAGTTGGGTAACACGTTTTTTATTTTCTGCACATGACTGCATTTTTTGGAATGAAGAAATCTCCACATACAAATATAGATGTAACTTATGTGTTGGTATAATTATCAATAATATATTATTGATAATTTCTCTTTGGAACTGCTCCACAACTTCATTTTCTTTTGGATTTCCTTTTCTCACCCTTTTTTTTTTAACCTTTTATGTAATATCTTCTTTGCTTTTTGCCACTGCCTGCTCCCTGAAATGTCACTGTTTCCAAGGATTCTGTCCCTGACCCTTCTGTCCCTGTCTGTTTTCTCAGATAATGTTATCTGCTCTCTTAGTTTATTGCCTGAATATTGATGACTCCCAGGTGTCTCAGGATCTGCTGAGCTCCAGATCCGTATTCCTGACTTTACACTGGGAGCTTCCACTTGGATGAAGGCTCTTTGTACACATGTGCTAGTACTGAACTTGCTGTCTTCTGTCTCAAATCTGATTTTCCTCCTATATTGTCTTCTTGGATTGGTAGCATCACCATCTGCCCAAGCCAACATTCTGTAGTCTTTCTAGGGCTCATTCTCCTCCTGTCACATACCACTCACCATGTTTTGTCAGTTCTGAGTACTTTTTAAACTTACTTCTGCTCTGCCGTATCCCACTGTTTTATTTTAGGCCCTAGTTATCTCTCATATATCCCTGCAGTAGGTCTCGCTGCCGCTGATTTTATTCTTATCAAATTCATCCTTTAGTCCAGAGTAATACTTCTCCTTAGCAGAGTACTCCGTGCTTATCATAATTAGTTCCTGCCTAATTCTTCAGACTCACCTCCAACTGTTAGTTCCCTTGCACATTACAATCCAGTCATACTGAGTCATTTTTACTCTCTTAAACATACTGTTGTTTTATGCTTGCTTTGTCACTGCCTGGAACACCCATCCCTCCTTTCTTCTCTTCCTAGCATCATTTATAACCTTTTTGGTCATATTTATTTGATAAGGCCTTCACTTATTTCCATAGGCATGACTACATCATGGAGACTAAATCACTTTATTTCCTGACTATTTTGGTATCCCATATATATTTCTGTTCTACCATTGAACAACATATTAAAGCAATTATTGGTTTACTTGCTTGCTTTTCCTGTAAAGCCATGTGTTCCTGAAAGTCAGGGACCATGTTTTATTCATCCTTGTATACTTAGAACTATGCTCAGTAATTGTTAAATTGAATGCTTGGTTTTTGTTTTCAATTTTTTCGGAAAAGAAAACCAAAGTTTGAAAGTGTGTGGATTTTTCCAGATTCTTGCATGTGAATTCATGGCTGACAGTGATGTTTTTGATCATATGTCTGTTGTTTTCTAAATAATAGATAATTAATTAAATCACCCCAGCCTCATATCCTTTTTAATACTGAGATTCAGTAGCAATTCACTTTTCTTTGTGTCTTCCACTCATTTGTTTATTCCACATTGATTTCACGAGGCACTGAAGTAGTTCAGGCTCAGTTCCAATACTTACTAATTTCTTTTTATATAAACATTACCTAATATTAGAGGAGGAAAAAAAAACAAAAAAATTAAATTAGGAAGAATCTCTTCAATAAAAATACTTATGAAACCTATGCTGACAGTTCTTATGTTGACTTTTTCTGTGCTTATTTTTGCTCTGCATAAATGTATTTCATAATCCCATATAGGTGTGGGTACCTATATGAATGTTAATCTCTTATATATGTTGTGGGACATAAGAAAAATGGAAGTATAGCCAAATAAATGTTTTTCCAGTGTTAATCATTTCAGTTCAAAACCAGATTTTTTTGAATGATAGCATGACTTTCTATCTTCAGATTGAGCTAAGAGAACGAGAGATAGAACGGCTGTCGGTTGCACTGGAAGGGGGTCGCTCCCCTGATATCCTTTCTCTGGAGACTAGAAATAAAACCAACGAGAAGCTTATTGCTCATTTAAATATTCAGGTAATGACTTTTATAATTATTTCACTGAGCATATAAAATCATAAGTATTTGTAATGGTCTATGGGTTTGTAAAAGAGACGGCGTTGTTTATTAGGGTATTATTTACAGTGGGAAAAATTTCATAGAGTATCCAAAATTGGGTGCAACTAAAAAATCAATCTTTTTAAAGAACATTTAATGAGGTAGGAATATATTTACCATAATGGTAAATATTTAGAAGACAAGAACCGTAGCTGCAATGTAACCAACCTTCAGTTTGCTTTTAAAAGAATGTATGTATTCATGCAGAGAGAGAAAATAGTGGAAGAGAATACTCCAAAATACACTAAAAAAGTTTATCTTTGTGTGAGGATAGTCTTCTTTATGATTTTCTCCATTTTCAAAAATTTTATGATTATTTCTTTTATGATATAAAAGATGATTTTTAAAAATATATATAAAAATTAAACATATAGTTTCCATCTACCTATGTAGTGGATTCCCTTGCCATACATTGGGCCTAAGAGTGAAAGAACAGGAGACTTCTGTGAAGCATGACACATGACCTTTATAGATGTCATGTTGCCTGGGCTGCAAGCGGAAGAGAGTAAGTCCTGGATATCAGCAGTAGCTCTAGAGCAGTGCTGTTCAATAGAAAGAGGATATGAGCCACATATGTAATTTAAAATTTCCTAGTAGCCTGATTAAAAAAGTAAAAAGAAAATAGATGAAGTTAATTTTAATAGTGTATTTACCTACATATATGCAAAATATTATCATTTCAATATGTAATCAATGTTGTAAAATATTGTGATATTTTACTTTTTTGTTTGTACTGAGTCTTTGGAATCCTGTGTATATTTTGCATTTATAGCACACCTCTGTTTGGACTAGCCACATTTCAGCTGCTCAGTAGCCGTATGTGGCTGTAAATGGCTACTATATTGGACAGCACAGTCTAGACTAATATTATCATAGTGATAATCTTGTCATACTTATAGAACTCTGTATTGGGAAAAATTTCTTATTTATCCTTTCCTTCCATGCTTGAAAATTGAAGCCAATGGACATATATTTTTACTAAACCATATGTTGTCGGTTTTGCAAATCAAAATAATACATTTGCAAATGTAAAGTACCTGGGGTTTTAATTTTTAGTATTAAAAAATACACATATATAATAGTGTTTTGAAATATTATTTTGAAAATTAGGTATTTAGGATGATTTTCCCATTCATATACCTATGAATTACAAATTCAATTTAGGTTGACTTTCTTCAGCAAGCTAATAAAGACCTGGAAAAGCATATACAAGAGCTTATGGAAACCAAGGAAACAGTAACTACCGAAGTCGTTAATTTAAGTAATAAAAATGAAAAACTCTGCCAAGAATTAACTGAAATAGACCAGCTAGCACAGCAGCTGGAACGACATAAAGAAGAAGTGCTTGAGACTGCCGATAAAGAACTCGAGGAAGCAAAGGTATGTCCAGGCTAGGGAGTGGGTATAGCTCAATGGTAGAGCACATGCTTAGCATGCATGAAGTCCTAGGTTCAATCCCCAGGACCTCCATTAAAATAAATGAATAAATAATAAAAGTAAATAAATCTCTTTTAAAAGAAAAAAAGGTATGTCTAGGTTGGGAGTGTTCATTAATTCTCCTGCAGTATAGTGAGCTTGAGTCCTTTGGATATCTGACTTGGGTCTTTTGGTTTGTTTTGTAATTCAGGTTTTTCTAAAGTGTTATTTACATCCCCTAAGTGCTTGCAGTTGTTCTAGTTGTTTGAGTATCTTTCTGAAGCACACCTGTTCTTAGGATAGCTCTTCAGACTCCATCATTTTTTCCTTCAAGATTTCCATCTCCATCCTTTTACCTATGCATTGTGAGCAGGCTTTGGAAGTTTGTCCTCTAGGTCATTTCATGCTCATGAACCCTTTGAAGGTACTGTTTGAAGCTATGTATGTCCTTGAACATTTTTAAGTTGGTAGCTAACATTTTTCATCTTTAAATTTAAATAAATGCAAAGGATGTGATTTCCAATCAGTTGTAAATATTGATCTCTTAAAACTGTCTTATCATTCTTTTAAATATAGCCAGTAGAATCCAAATGACCCTTCTTGAAATCTCCACAAAGTTTTATCCTATTTTAACATATTTTGTGCTTGAGTATCTTTTTATGATAACTCTGTCAAACATCTCTTCAATTTTTTTTAACATTTTTTATTGATTTATAATCATTTTACAATGTTGTGTCAAATTCCAGTGTTCAGCACAATTTTTCAGTTATTCATGGACATATACACTCATTGTCACATTTTTTTCTCTGTGAGTTATCATAACATTTTGTGTATATTTCCCTGTGCTATACAGTGTAGTCTATTCTACAATTTTGAAATCCCAGTCTATCCCTTCCCACCCTCCACCCCCCTGGTAACCACAAGTCTGTATTCTCTGTCTGTGAGTCTATTTCAAACATCTCTTCAATTAAAACATACATGAATTGAAATTTTTTATTTTAAAAAATGTCCCGTGACTGTAAAGTTCAGAGTGTTAATATTTTCCTCTAAATAGTATTATCATTATAATTATTAGTAATCAGTGGATCGGAGTGACAAGTATAGCACAATGTTGATAAATGAAAAAGTTAAATTGTATTAAATGAAAAAGTTAAATTTTTACTGGAAATACATCTCTTAGTAAGATATAGTGCGAGAAAATAGTGTCTTAATTAAAGTCTTTGACCAGCCCCAAGATTTCAGATTATCTGTTTGTCTGGTGCTTTAGAAGTTTTTTATGTCTAGAGATAAAATCTAGAAATCCAAAAAGGAAATTAAGAAAATAATTCCATTTACAATAGCATCAAAAAGAATAAAATTCTTAGGGATAAACTTAACCAAGGAGGCAAAAGATTTGTACACTAAAAATTATGAAACATTGCTGATAGAAATTAGAGACAGAAATAAATGGAAACACATCCTGTGTTCATGGATTGGAAGACTTTATATAGTTCAAATGTCCATACTACCTAAAACAATCTGAAGATTCAGTGCAACCCCTTCCACATCCCAATGGTGTTTTTTACAGAAATAGGAAAAAATCCTAAAATTCATATGGAATCTCAAGGTACTCAGATGTGCCAAAACAATCTTGAAAATGAAGAACATAATTAATGCAGTTTTAATTTTGCTTTGTGGCTTCCTCTCCTTTTCCACTTCCTTTTGCATATAATGCTGTGCACACAATGTACTGAACATAGCTTCTCATGCCCCATTGGCAGTAATCAAGAATGACAACTTGGCTCAATAAAAGATTCCTACGAGGCTGTGATATTTTAACCTTTGCATTCAGTATTCACAGTTGTAGTATAGAGTATCTAGGTGGGTAGTAGCAAGTGGTGATAGGATAGGAAAATCAGGAAATGAAAGGGCCACATGATGAATCTTAAAAATCAAGCCTCAAGGAAGGTCCCACAAGTATACAGACCAAAAAAAAAAAAAAAAAAAATTCTCAAGTGGCCCTCTTGCTTCACACGTTACAAATAGGTCCTGTAAGCATTCAAGATACTGAGAAATTAAAGAGAAACCTCAACTTTGCCTCCTCTTCACTGAAATTGTGGCTTAGTACTGGCTAAAGCCTCAGATCTCACTGGTAAGAGAGCACATGGACTGCTTGAAAAATGAGTTGGTCTCTTGCACTGTGACTTAGTGATAAGTATTCTTGACGTTTAGGTATTTACCCTAACAGGCTTTTTATTCCTAGAAAGAGATTAAAAAAAAGCTCTCTGAAATGCGGAGTCTTGAAGAAACAATGGGAAAACTTCAGCTGGTGAGTAGGTGTCATATTAAATTGCCAAAATTTTCATTAAGAAAATTTTTGTTTTATTTTACATGTTTTTACCAAGATATAATTTATCTATCATAATTTTCACTCTTTTGAGTGTACAGTTAAGTGGTTTTGGTATAGTACAGAGTAGTGCAACCACCAGTATTGTCTAATCCCAGAACATTTTCATCTCTCCAAAAAGAAACCTCATGCCCATTAGCAGTTAGTTACTCCTCATTTTCCTCTACTCAGCCCCTGACAACTAGTCTGCTTTCTGTTTCTATAGATTTGTCTATTCTGGATATTCTGTGTAAGTGGAATTATATAATATATGACCTTTTGTGTCAGGCTTTTACTTAGCACAAATGCTTTCAAGATTCATGCATGTCATTCTTTTTTATGGCTGATAATATTCCATTGAATGTACATATTTACTTTCATTTATATTTTTACAGTTCTTCAATCTCACGGGTAATAGGTGGCAAGTTATATTCAAATTTGGAAAACCTGTTAGGAGTTTTATATTCTTTAAATGACTTCATGACTTGTTAGTTTACTAATACTGAAGCTAGAAATTGGTAATCACTTGGTAAAGCTGTTGACTTTTATGAAAAGCACTCAGCCATCTTTTAATAGTTTCAATTTGGTAGTCCAAACCATTTTACTAGTCAATGTTGTTTGTCCTGGTGGTCTTCAAATGAGAGAACTAGTAATCATCCCAGCATAAATCTAGATATAGTAGATAGTCTTATAGTCTAGAACTAGCAGAACAAATGTCTTACTTGTAAGTAGAAACTCCTAGGTAGTCACCCAAAAGATTATTGAGAATTTTTTCAAGTAATCTGTTGAATTGGATGAGTTTCCACTAAGATTGGAAACAAAGACTAATACTAATTTACAAGTTTCCTCATTATGCATACTCTTTTTACAGTCTAGCTAATGTTCTGGTGTCAGTCATAAGGGAAATTAAAACATGTAGCCATTTGTGGTACATTGGCATATGGGTGGTGCTCTAATGCTTGTTGACTTTTGTATGCGCACTATGAACGGTGTATCACAGTGGCTTCCTGTTTTACTCAGCTGCTTATCAGGTATTCATTTCAATTCAATAGTGAATAATTGAATTAGCTAACCCTCCTAAATGTTGTCCACTTTTGAGTCTCTTAGATATTGTAAAATTCTCCCATGAGGTCAATAAATGTGAAGTAGATGTTTTGATGCTGTTTTCTCCACACTGTAAGCTCCACGAGGACAGGGGTTTTTGCTGTTTGTTCACTGCTGCTTGTATGCACACTCTACACAGTTGTATGTGATTCATAGTGTTTGTCTCAGAACTGTGGCCAAGCTTCAGTATTGTTGCCTGACAGCAAGGTGTTACTGTAGTTATTTTCTGACCTTTATTTTTTCCATTGGTACTACATGTTACGTATTTTTAAGATAAATCCTAATGACGTTATTGCTAACATTTATTGAGTACTTGCCATGTGCTGGACACTGTACAGAGTGCTTCACATTCATAGATACTTCCATTCATGTATGAATCCTCAGTGTCTGGGTACTGGTCTTATCCCTGTTGTGCAGATGAGGCTGAGAGAATAACCCTTGCACTTACGGATACCTATGGAAATCTTAGAGCAACGTCTTACTTCTGCTTTCCTAAACACTTTCAGCTTTTCCTTAAAAAAGCTTTAATATTTTTTTATTGCACAAGTACATATTTATTTTCTAAAAAGACAATATGCTGAACAAATTAAAAGAAAATAAAATCCAATAATTCTATTGCTTTAGAAAGGAGCATTGTTGACATTTGGGATTTATGGTGCTTTTAGCCATAACTAATAATTAACTTTAACTGAAACCATATGTTTGACTGATTATAAGTGTGTGTATGTGAATTACTCTTAAATAAATGTGCTTACCAAAATATCTAAAGTGCTATAATATTTTATAAAGTTGTTAGAAATCTTAATTATAGTATTAAAATTTGCAGGAATTAAACTTATGTCATAAAGAAAAGGAGAGACTGAGTGATGAACTCCTTATAAAATCAGACCTGGAAACTGTGGTTCATCAACTTGAACAAGAAAAGCAAAGACTTAACAAAAAAATTGAAAGTTTTGCTGTTACAGGTAAAATATAAAATGTTGATAACTTGAAAATTGTGATGTCCTCTTAATGTACTATTTTTTAGTAGATGATCTTTTATTCATTTATTCAATAAATATTTGTTGAGTGCTTATATCAGAAACCAGACCAGGCACTGAGATATAATAGAAGTAATTAAGACTAATTGGCTTTCCAGATACCTGTCCTAAATGACTTGGTTTAAGGAACATGTAAGGATTCATTCATTCATTTGACAAATGTTCATGAGCCTGTTTTGGTGCTGGGGTGGATAATGGTAAACAAGATACACAAAACCCCTGCTCCCATGGAGACTTTAGTCTAGTTAGCGAGACAAACTAGTAGCATATAAGTGAAGAAGTTAATTTCAGATGATAAGAAGTATAAAAATAAAATGAAGGGATGTGCTAGAGATTGACTGATGGAAGGGCTCATGACAGGACACTAGCCATATGAAGATCTGGGGCAATTTTTCAGGAGGAGGGGATGGCAAGCGCAGAAGCCTGGTGCCATTAAACTCCGTATGTCTCAGGAGGTGGAAGCAAGTGTGCTGTTTTAAGAGGAGGCTATATCCTAGGCTCTTCTGCATCCACATGGGTAATCTATTTGACCCCTTCTCCATTTAGCAGCTGTATGACTTGAACAGGTTACTGAACATTTGCCTCAGTTTCCATTATCTTTTGGGTTAATGATGGCACCTAACCCGAAAGGTTGTTGTGAGGATTAAATGGGTTAAAAATTAAAGTGCTTAGACCTATGTTTAAAAATTTGCAAATTTACTTCCTTTCATTGCTAGATATCCTGGCATTTCAGTGTAGTCTTTCAGATATCTGAAACTCTTTTCCTTTGTGTTACAAATGCATTCCTGCTGCCCAAAACCCAGCCTTGGATCAAGCAGAACACTTACACACGCAGCTAAGCACTGCTTGCGTGTGCACCAGCCATGTGGATAGCACTGTAAGTTAGATGGTTCCAAACCGCAGCAGCACCCTCAGGGATGTATGGAAACCTTACTTTATATTTCTTACTGCTTGATCTCCCCGGCTCTGCAGGGAACATTTCAAATGTTTTTCATTTTCAGTAAACCCATTCTAACTGAATGATCTTACTTCCAGTTTCCCTAAGAGAATGGAAGCCATCTGGGAGACATTCCATCAGTTTCCTGTCCCCAGATCTTGAACCTGTCCATCTTTATCTTCCCTCCTGTTACAGTGGAGCCCTATACCTCTTATGAAAGGACACTGCCTCCTTCTGTTCTCTGTATCCTATCCTCTCCACTTTTAAAACGCTTACGTATTAATTACCTTCTTTCCAAAACTTTACTGTTTTTTCCCATTGACATTCAAACATGCTTACCCTTCTCCCATTCTAAAACAAAACCTTTGACCCATTCCTCTCCAGCCACTCTTTCCTCCTGATTATAGCTTTACTATCTTAAAAGGTCACCCACATTTGCTTTTCTGCTTGATCACCCACTGCCCTTTAGCTCCTCAGTCCACTCCAGTTGGCTTCTGTCCCCACCTCACCAGCAAAATTGCTCTTGTTAAGGTCACCACTCACCTCCATTGTGGTAAATGCAGTGGACACTTTTCATTCATCAATTTATTTGACTTCTTAGCATTTAACACATTTGCCCATGCCTTCCCACGCTCCTGCTTCCTTCCCTCTCAGGTAACTCCGCAGGATGATCCCCCTGTTCATCCTCCAGGCTACTGTTCTTTTGTAGCTCTTGTCCTACTGCTGGTAGAGTAATTGCTTGACCTTGGCTATGCTCTTCATACTTGTATCCTTAGCCCATGCTGGGCATTTAGTAGATACTCTGTAAGTAAATATTGGTCGAATGAATGAAAGAAAGGATGGAATAGATCTTGGAAATCATTTCATCCTTCAGAGTGGTAAAGAGCATCAGTTAAATAAGGTTAAGCTATATGAAATTGCCAGTGTTAGGCTACTTTTGACTCCTGAAAGGTGATTTTTATGGTAAAAGTTAATAATAATTTGAGAAAAATAAGTTGTTTTGATCTCTTTATGTGTATGCTATATTAAATTCAAGCTTAATGTTAACATCATACATATTATGATCAATTGCTTATACATAAATTTTCTTTTAGTTTTTTCAGGTCACCAGAAAATACCATGTTGTGGGGAGGGTATAGCTCAAGTGGTAGAGCACATGCTTAGCATGCGCAAGGTCCTAGGTTCAGTTCCCAGTACCTCCTCTAAAAATAAATAAATCTAATTACCATCTCTCCCCAAGTAAGAAATAATAATAATTTTTTTAAAAATATCACATGGTAATTTATTGTTGCACTGTGTAATGCTAAATAGTACTCATCCTTGTATATGACAAAAACAGGAGGATTTTGACTTATTGGATTTTATTTAAACTTTTAATTTAATTTTTGCTTTTATATTTTTCTCCTTTCCTTTCAGCATTTACCTCTTTGATATCTGGCAGTTACAGATG
The DNA here is from genome assembly GCF_036321535.1 of Camelus dromedarius. NCBI lineage: Eukaryota > Metazoa > Chordata > Mammalia > Artiodactyla > Camelidae > Camelus > Camelus dromedarius. The sequence continues at coordinate 84,775,522 of NC_087436.1, read as the reverse complement.
ATATTTAAATAGCTGAATTTTAGTAGCTTGCATTCTGAAAGTTATTGATATAATTTATTTGGCTAATTATACATTTTGTATGCAACATTGTTTAAGATTTAATGACTTTTATTTGCAGAAAGAGAACTTACTTTGGAAGTTGAGAGGATGAGGCTAGAACATGGAATAAAACGTCGAGACAAGTCACCTTCTCGTTTAGATACATTTCTGAAAGGTATAGAAGAGGAACGAGATTTTTATAAGAAAGAGCTAGAAAGACTCCAACATATAATACAACGAAGATCTTGCTCCAGAAGTTATTCTACATGTGAAAAAATTCCCGTGTTTAAAACACTAGAAAAGGTAATATCTATGAGAGTAATTGATAAGGCAAGAGAGTATCTTTATGAGCAAACTTTCCTGGTTTATTAATTGTATTAAATGTAACTTTATTCATACTTGCTTTTAAGAAGTTTTTCTTAATTTTGATATTTGTTTTCTTCTGTGACCTGTACTTTAGACACACTGCGTTAATTAGGAGAACTACTTAAGAACAAGGCATAACATACTGATTCCTGAAAATTAAGGAAACATTGAATAGCTCATTTTATATATGGGAGGAGTGCAGGGGCATCTGAGCTTCTAGAAACTGGAGCCAGAAACTCATGCTACCGGACATTGTCTCTCTTTCTAGCCTTTACTTTCTGGTATCAGCTGCATTTCCTCTCTTGAATCAGAGTGGCTTTTGTTCACACAGCAGGCAACATGGCTTCATGCTGTCCCCAGCCTTGGACCAGTCAGAAGGGCAGGCTGGGTATCTTCCATGATAACCGTGCAGCAGGAGAAGGTACAAAATGGAAATGAGTGCTGGGTAGATCATCCCATTGATCCACTGCAGCCACATTTACAGCCTGGTAGTCTGAAGATGTACACTATATAAAGTTAACCATGATTCATGAAAGAGCAAAAGCATGTGTCTGTATTTTAGGTCTTACTTATTTTTAACTTTTTATGAGTATAATTTGGATTCTTTAGATTTTTCTTTTCTTTTAAGCTTTGGAGCTATAGGAGTCCTGGAGGCTTATATGACCCTAACATTATCCACACACTAGATAAAATTAGGAGAAGTTGGGAGTAAAGTCATTAAAACATTTGATTTCATCTTTGTCTGAATTTACCAATTCTGTCATCTTTTTTTCTGAAGATCCTCTGTCCATTGTCAAATGGCTTTGAATCATTTTCCGATTAGACTCTGTTTCTTAACCTCATTGGCTAGTGACTAAATTTGATTTACAGAGTGTTAGTATAAACATTATGCTATTATCTATTACAAGCCCAATGAATTGGTGGAAAAATACAGTATAAGTTAGTTTATGTGTTACTGAGTTGTTTTTTAAACTCTATATATACTAGGAATCAGGAAAAATAAATCGCTGAATTGATCACCTTCATTGTGTAGGGCAGTTTTTCACAAAATAATTGATTAGTTTAATCAAGTATTTATTAAATAGATCTAAGTAGATAAATATCTCAATGCATTTAACTTAAACATTTGATTTGTTTGCTTGGTGTGGATTCAAAATTGAAAGACAAATGAGATACTAGCCAGATACTGGTAAAATTAGGAGAGACTTCCCCACTTGGAACTTATTTAGTTTCTTGAAATATTCTAACATTACCTGACATAGATAAAGAATTCATTTTGTAAAGTCTAGAAAGTTGGTACATTGGTAGCGTTTTAGAGTCCCAATAATATATTGTAGGCATGATAGAGTATAAGGGGGCATGTACACAAGTGAAGTGGGTAAGACAGTTGTGAGTGCTGGGAACTAGAAAGTAAATCCCCACCTAATACTTTAAACATGTTAAGAAACACTTGACAGATAACAAAGACCCCTCTCAAGCTGGATTTGGTAAAAGCTATGGGTTTTCAACCCTTGCTTTATGGCAAATTGTTAGGCAGTTTCTTGGGATTGCAGTCAGAAAAGAATATTGTCACTTTTAATATCAATGACTTTTATTAACAATACATCCATTGATTCTCTTGCCTGTGTAGGGACAGCAGTGTCCCCTTTCACCTCTTGTACTCACAGAGTTCCAAATGAGTTTTGAGTATAGTGTAGTGGAAAGTGCTTTGGTGTTAGAGACTCGATAAAAATTTCAACTCCATATACTGACTTTAGGACCTTGAACAAGTTACCTAACTTCAGTGGAGCCCCAGTTTCCTCATTTGCAAAGTGGAGAAAGTAACTACAACCTCTTGTAAAGATTACATGGAATAATTTATATAAGGGTCTAGCATAGCACCTAGTTCTAGTAAATGTTTCGTTTCCTTATTATTTGCTGATTCAGAGCACATCAGGTATAGGTAGAAAATTAAGTTCAGTTCAATAGATATATATACCAAGTGCCTGCTGTGAATGAGGCACCCAGGATATGAGATGAAGAAGACCTAGTTCCTGTACTCAGTCTTTAACGTTGTGTGTGTGTGTGTGTGTGTGTGTGTGTGTGTGTGTGTGTGTTGGGAACAATGGAGAGGTGAAAGGGAATTATTAACACAAATGTAAGTACCTACATACAAGATATATTTAGAAAAGAGCTACAGTTCCTACTTAAGAAGGCCAGTAAATAGATGTTAGGGAATTCGTATGTTTTACCAGGTACCATGCTAGACACTAAAGATATGGTGAGTATGACCGGATACCTGCTGCTGTGTCTCTCATAGAGCTTACATTTTAGTGGTAAAGACACATTAAACACCCAACATGTAAATAACTTTACAATCTCATGTATAATAAGTGATAATGAAGAAGATTCATAATGCTATGAAAGTATATAGAGGGACATCTAAATTAGATTGGAGAACCTGGAAGGACTACTTAGAGAAAGTGACATTTAAGCTGAGACCTAGACAGTAATGAAAATTAGACTTCCAAATCCTTACTCACTGAGCTCTCCTTTTCTAAAATCTAGGCAGACCACCTCCTTTCAGTAAGATATTTTTATTTAGAGATGGTTAGGTTACAGATTTTCTTTTATTCTTGTTTAAACCCTGATTAAGTCTTCCCCTAATTGCTTTTGTCCTGTAATATATCTTGTCCTTTAAGGTGTCCAGATAGCTAATCTCATCCATTATGCCTTGATTTTGCTCACCTAACCAAGGGGATAACTTATTTCCGAGTGGCAGGTGAAGGGTATTTCACAGATACCTACTATTTACCAAGTCTCCATTGGACATAGTTATGTGCACGGTAAATACTGAACAACACACATCAGGATGCTTCCCAGTGTACCAGATTATCAGATTATCGCTATATGGAGCCTCTGTATTTAGAACTTGAACATTAAGATACTACAGATCCCAGATTTACATTTACTATCTTGATTTTCTACAATAGCTGTGAAGATAGTGGATTTTGTTGAATTGTACTGGAATAATAGGTATAATCTTTTTATAGAAATGTCAGAAGTAGTTGCTTATTCAGTGAACATCCTTAATGTACACCATCTGGTAGAAATATTTCTACTTATCTGATTGCAAAAATAGACCTTACACAGGTTTGAAGCTGGGACAGTTGGGGGTTGGTGTGCCTGGGAAATTGATCTTAGATTCAGTCACAGAAAACAGAGGAATGTGCTAGGCTGTTACAGTTGCTGTTCTGGGTGAGCAGGTGCACACATGCCCTGTTTCTTCCCCGGGAGAGGGTTATAACTAGGGGTTCCCAGCAATCAGCATGCATCAGAATCGCTTGGAGGACTTGATAAACCAGTTACTGGCCCCTGTCCCCAGAGTTTCTGATTGAGTAAGTCTGGGGTGGTCCCAAAACTTGCATGCCTAATCAGTTCCCCAGTGCTGCATGCTTCTGGTCTGGTGATTATACCTTAGTCGCCACCAGTATAAACAACTCTGGGAGAATGACAGTTGGAGCATTTGATGGGATCTAATGAAGTAGCATCAGTGGCAGCCAAGTCCCTTGCTGGGAACTTGAAGGCTACGAAATTTGTCCCCATACTGCCAGCACTCTCATCTCCTGCTCTTCTCATAGATTAAAAATTGTGCTCCTTGTTTACACTGTAGGATATTGTGTTCTTTCTGTCTCTTAGCATCTTTCAGTCAGTCTTATCATCAGCATCCTTGTGGCAACCATGTGGTGATAATTACAACAAATGATAACTTCTATTTTTAAATTATGTTTCAGGGTGATTACAATTCAGAAATCCATCTGATCACGAGAGAAAGAGACGAACTCCAGCGTATGCTAGAAAGATTTGAAAAACATATGGAGGATATACAGTCCAATGTTAAATTATTGACAGCAGAAAGAGATAAACTAAGTGTCTTATATAATGAAGTAAGATACTGATTATAATTAAGCCAACAGATTATGTGGAACTAGTTAACTATAATGGAACCAATATATATATATCCTTTAAATTACTGTACTATATGGACCTTAGTGATTTTCCTTCATAGTTAGAATTATAAGTAATAGTTTCTTCTATCATCCTGTTCCCAAAGCAGGGATTTCTGTTGCTTTTCCATATTTATTCTTCCTCTTTTCTAGCCTATCTGTGGGTCAGGTCAGTTAGAGATAATTCCCTATTTCTAAAGCTTCCGAAGGGTCACAGCCTGACTGAGCCAAGTGCATCCTTGGGATTCAGACATGTTGGGATATGTCTGTCAAACAGTGGGTAGTGCCCACTAATTGAATATATTGGATATTAAGGACTTAGCCTCTAGGGTTAGGGAGGGGAGATTCCATACAGCTTGGCCCAGTTACCAAGCCTCAGTTGTCAGAGGGCAAGGTGAGTCTGAGCAAAAGCATGGTGTTTATCACCTAAATTTGTTCCCATAGCAATCTCCCATGAAATCCTACTGCTATTTTGAGAGCGAGAGAAGGACATGCAGGTTAAAAGTTCAAGTTCAAAAAGCTGTTTTCACTTTTGAAGCTTTTCTGGGATTCTGCAGTACAAACTGATCCACTTCTGGGCTTTTCCCACTGTTGGCTTAGATTTCAGCTTTCTTGGGTCTGCTTAGTTAATTACTAGTTGTCCATCTGCCACTTGGTTTCAAAATTTTTTTGACTGGCACTTCCTCAATCTCCTTGTCTTTTTGTTTTTATTATTATTACTTTAATCCTTTTAGTCTCATTTTGGTGGCATTTGGGAAAAGAGCAAAGGTAGCATGTGTTTAGTTTGCCTTTTCTTAAACTAGGAGCATATCCAGTGTTTTTTTAATTTACATCTTTCAATTCTTAAAGGCTCAGGAAGAATTATCTGCACTGAGACAAAAGTCTTCCCAAACCACAGTTTCCCATAATACTGTTAGTCTTATAGAAAAGGAAAAAGAACTTGCATTATCTGACTTAAGAAGAATTATGACAGAAAAAGAAGCTTTAAAAGAAAAGTTAAAAGTAAGTAATAAGATCGACTTATTTTTGAAAGGTGATTTTTTTAAGAAAAAGGAAGTTCTTTTTATATGATGTGACTATTTTGATACTAGGCTGGGGATTGGTAAATAATGGTACATGAGCTAAATCCAGAACACTGTTTTTATATGGCCCGTGTGCTAACATTGGGTTTTACATTTTTGAATCATTAAACAAATATCAAAAGAAGAATATTTCATGACACATCTAAGTTATGAAATTCCAATTTCATCATTGGTTAATGTTATTGGCCTTCTCATTTGTTTGTGTGTTTTATGTAGCTTCTTTTGTGCTGTAGTGGCAGAGTTAAGTAATTGCAACAAAAACTGTATGGGCCACAAAGCCTAAGATATTTATTATCTGGTTCTTTATAGAAAAGGACCAACCTCCAGTCTCAATAGGAAGGCCCTCATGTGGAGGGACATTATCTTTCTTTGTAAAAAAAACTTCCTTGAGATACCATGTAATTCATCCATTTTAAAATGTACAATTCATTGGGTTTTAGTATATGCAAAGATTTGTTCAACCATCAGCACAGTCACTTTCAGAGCATTTTCATTACCTCAGGAAGAAAGCCTGTACCCGTTAGCAGCCACCCTTCATTCCCCCCATCCCCCTCAGGCCTGGGCGACCACTAGGCTACTCTCTGTCTCTCCACATTTGCCTACTCTGAACATTTCATATAAATTGAATCATTCAGTATGTATTTTTATGTCTGGCTTCTCTAGCTTAGCATAACATTTTCAAGGTTCATCCATTATGTAATATGTGTCAATACTTTATTCATTTTTATTGTGGAATGATATTCCATTGTATGGACAGACAACATTTATTTATCATTGGGGTGGTTTCCACTTTTGGCTATTATGGAAAATGGTGATATGGACATTTGTGTACAATTTTTTATGTGGATTTATGTTTTCATTTATCTTGGGTATGTGTCTAGAGTCATGTGATAACTATAACTAACCATTGGGCACCTGCCAGGCTGTTTTCCAAAGTGACTACCATTTATATCCCTGCCATCAGTGTGTAAGAGTTCTGATTTCTCCGCATCCTCACCAATACTTATTATTATCTCTGGTTTTTATTACCATCATGCTGGTGGGTGTGAAGCAGTATCTATTGCGGTTTTGATTTGCATTTCCCCAACGGCTAATGTGCTTATTTTCATGTGCTTATTTGGCCGTTTGTGTCTCTTCTTTAGAGAAATGTTTATTTAGATCCTTTGCCCATTTTTAAACTGAGTTATTTGTCATTATCATTGAGTTGTAAGAATACTGTATATATTCTCAATACAGATCCTTTATCAGATATATGATTTGCAAATACTTTCCCCATTTTTCATTTTCTTAGTATTGTCCTTTGAAGCACAGAAATTTTTAATTTTGACGAACTCTAATTTATCTATTTTCTTCTTCTGTTAACATTTGTTATTGAGTTACAGTCATTTTACAATGTTGTGTTTGTTGCTTATGGTTTTGATGCGATATCTAGGGGCAATATACTATAACTCCAAAAAATGTTAATATACATAAAGCACTTAACAGTGCTCAGTACGTTTTAAGAACTCAATATTAACTATTATTGTTACTATTATGAAGTCCATAGTTTACTTCCAATAACTATTATTGAATAAATGCTTAGAAATTAGTAGCTAAGGTTAAGAATAAGAACATTTAAGTATTATAAAGGTAATCTTTATGTCATAAATTTTTAGTTAAAGTTTTACCTCAACAGAATACTTTTAATTGGGATCTTTTGGAATACTGCCTTCCTAAAATAAGTGTTAAAATTACCAAATGGAAAACTTCTGCACAATATGGCAGCTTTTAATACAAGCTACTGATTTGTCCTTTTCCATATCTGTTGAAATGACTAAGGAATGTAAAAATAGGATTTAAAAATGTAGTACTACTGAAAACTCAGATAAAGTGACATTTGTATTACCAGATGATCTTTCTGGATTATAGGATGCAGGATTTATGAGTTTACAGTAGATCTTTCACTTGAAAACTGAACTAATTCTTTCAGTCTTCAAGTCTCTAGTAGCTTCCTGTTGTTCCACTCTCCACCCAGCCATTGGACCCAGGCATCATCACTGACTTCTCTCTCCCTAAAAGCTCCTATCTCTCAATTAGTCACAAAGTCCCAGTGATGCTATGTCTTAAATAATAGTTAACATTTATTAAGCCCTTTCCATGTGGAAAGCTCTGTTCTAAGTGCTTTTTACAAGGCTATCTCAATAAATCTTCACAATTACCTTTTCAGTTGGGTCATGTTACAGAAGTGGTCTCTGAGTTACAGTAAGTTCAAATAATTTGCCCAGCCAGCAGACACATGAAAAGATGTTCAGTATCACTAATCATAGAGAAGTGCAGATCAGAACCACAATGAGATATCACCTCACTCCTGTCAGAATGGCCATCATCAAAAAGACCACAAATAACAAATGTTGGCGAGTATGTAGAGAAAAGGAAACACTTGCACACTGTTGGTGGGAATGTAAATTGGTGCAGCCACTATGGAAAACAATAATGGCAGTTCCTCAAAAACTAAAAATAGAATTACTGTATGATCCAGCAATTCTACTCCTGAATATGTATCTAAAGAAAATGAAAACACTAATTTGAAAAGATATATGTACCTTGATGTTCATGGCAGCATTATTTACAATTGCCAAGATATAGAAGCAACCTAAGTGTCCATCAGCAGATGACTGGGTAAAGAAGATGGGGTGTGTATATATATATATATAAAATAATAGAGTACCACTCAGCCAAAAGAAAGAAAAAGATTGCCATTTGCAACAATATGGATGGATTTGGAGGGTATTATACTTGTTAGATAAGTCAGAAGAAGACAAATACTGTATGGTAGCACTTATATGTGGAATGTAAAAAGTAAAACAAACTAGTGAATATAACAAAAAAGAATCAGACTCATAGAAAACAAAGTAGTGGTTACCAGTGGGGAGAGGGAAGGCGGGTGGAACAAGACGGGTAGGAGGTTAAGAGGAACAAACTGCTATGTATAAATAAGCTACAGTGATACATTGTACAGCACAGGGACCATAGCCAATATTTTATATGTAACTATAAATGGAGTTAACCTTTAAAAATTTTGAATGACTATGTTGTATTCCTAAAACTTATATTATGAATCAACTATACCTTAATAAAAATAAAAAAAATTTTAAAAATGATAATAATAATTTGCCCAAGATTACCTAACTAATGAAGTCACAAAGAATCTGGTTCCTGAGCTCACATTGGTTTCTCTTGAATCAGTCTACTTGTTTCCATTGCCCTGCCACCATCCTGTTCTGGCCACTCTTCGCAGCTGCACTAGTATGTTAGTGCCCTCTCAAATCTGTATTTCACACTGAAGTCAGAGTCATCTTTCAAAGATATAAATTTGATCACATCACTTCCTATTTAAAATTCATTAACTATTTTCAGGGACTTCGATGACTGACCCTTGCCTACTTAAAGGTGTAGCTTCTTTTCCCCAAGCTCATCTTTCCTTATTCCCTACCTCTCATTTTCTCAACTCCAGGTTTAATGGACTTTTTCTTGCCCTCAACTTTCTTCATAGGCTGTTGAAAAAATCCTTCACCCCTTCCAATCCCCTCACCTGGCTAATTCCCATTCATCCTTTAGAGCCAGGTTAAACATCTTTTCCTAGCAGAATGTTAACGGAGTTTATTTTAATATCTTGTTTAAAGTTTGTCTTTTCTACTAGACTGTAATGTTGGTGACATCAGAGACTTTACCCATTTTACTCACAACTGTATTTCTATCACCTTGCTTGGTGCTTGGTATATAGTATGTACTTAATACTGGTTGGATGATTTAGTAAATGAAAAAAATGCATACAGCACAATGACCTTTTCAACAAAATATATAATCCAAACATCAGATGTCTTTATTTACTTATTTTTAATGGATAACATGGATGGAAGTAAGAATTTGCACTAGAAAAATTCCCAGACAAAAATAAATTAAAAAAAAAAAAGAAAAATTATGGGGAATACCAACATATCACTTGTCCTAGACTTAGCATCAGCAAGAGTTGGACCAGGTAAAATAACCAAGAAAAACCTTTTGTGTTTACACTGTTGACCAGCTTATTCTTAAAACTCTAATCTGTTGCATTGCCCTGTAATATTTTGTTTTCTGTGTCTTTCCGATCCCATCTGTTCTTTGTTTACACTCTGTTCCTCTTACATCTCCTCTCATGAAGGCATACTCCTGAGCTTACTTAACCTGATGGGTTTTTCCCTTTATAATTGTGTTAATGGATTGATCTGTATAAATCTTTACAGATCCGTGCCAATCTGTGTCTTCTATTAAAGTCACACTTGGAGGTAGAGTGTAAAAGATAAGAACCTCTTGTGTTTTTGTTTTCAACCCAAAGCATTATTTTGTAAAATTTCTAATAATTTTCTTTCTTAAACATTTTTGGGTTATAAAAAGACAAATGAAATAGTACCATAGGCTTGCATTGCTTATTGTGGTAATTTTGTTTTATTATCTGATGTGAATGAACATCTATGAAATTCTCTTACAGCATCTCCAGGAAATGAGTATTTTTGGAAAATCAGAATTAGAGAAAACTATAGAACATTTGACATGTGTTAATCACCAGGTAATTTATGAAACTGGATTTGGGATGTATTTTGTTGTATGAATGACTAATTGTAGTTTTAGTGTACTGTATGTTTTTAAAGTTACAAAATAATATGTTAGAGAAACTGTGTAACAGTGATGAGGAGTGTATACTCTGAAGGTTGATTACTTGGGTTTAAATCTGTCACCTGCTATCTGTAAGCAAGTTTCTTAAACTTTCTGTCCCTTAATTTATTTGTAAAATAGGAATGATGCTAATACTTCTTAGAGGTTTTGTGAAAATTAAACAAGTTAATACATGTCAAGAACTTAGAAGAGTCACTGGCATATCATAAGCACTCAATAGGTGTTAGCTATGATTATGTTGTTTTGTTCTTGTTTTAAAAATCTTATAATACAGACTAGAGTAAAAAGCGAAATTCATTTTTACTCCTTTTATTGCTCTCACTAGAGAGAGGGTTTTTTAACAAATTCACATGTGTTCTGCTAGTCTGTTTTCTCTCTGTGTTTTGTTATGGCTCGTTTCCTTTTCTGTATTGTCACTGGTTTTATTTGTCTACTACTTCTATTAGTTTTGGGTCAGTTGATTTTTTTTTTCCCTCTTTCTCTTAATTTGTATTTTCCTGCTTTTTTGCATGCCTGGTAACTTTAGATTGGATGTTAGACATTGTGAATTTTATTTTCTTGGTTGCTGGAGAGCTTGTATTCCTAGAAACACTCTTTGTTCTGGGATATAGTTAAGTCAGATAGAAGTAGCTTGATCCTTTTCAGTTTTGCTTTTAAGCTTCATTAGGTGGGACCAGAGTAGCATTTAGTTTGGACTAATTTTGTTTTACTACTAAGACTACATCTTTTTGAGTACACTACCTATTGCCCTATGAATTATGAGGTTTTCAAATGACTGATGGGAACAGAAACTATTTCTGGCCCTACATGAGCTCTCAGTATTGTTCCCTCTAATTCTTTGATGATTCTTTCCCTGGCCTTGGATTGCTTTCTAGGAACTGAGCTCTACTCAGCTGAAGGATCGAGGGGCACCCTTTACAAAACTCTGGAGCTCTTACTCTGTGCAGCTCTCCTCCAGTATCTGCCCAGCAAACTCTAACTGCCTTGGCCTCCCTTGCCTCTCTTATTATGAACTTACAGGAACCACCAGGTTCAGCTGGGTTCCTTTCCCTGTGCCACAGTCTGGAAATCCTTCAGACAGTAGGCTAGAACAATCATAGGGCTCATCTCCTTTGTTTCCTGTCTCTCAGGGATCACTATCCATCATTGCCTGATGCCCAGTGTCTTGAAAATCATTTCATGTATTTTGCCCAAATTTTTAGTTATTTCAATAGGTTAGAAGGGTCCCTGTCACTCCAGCCTGCCTAGAAAGCTGAGAACAAGAATTAATGAATGGGAAAATTTATCTGAGGTACTAGAAGTCAATGGAAAGAGACTAGGAGATAGAGAATACAAAATAAGTTAAAGCTTTAGAGAAAAAGGGAGAAGGTCCAACATTTATTTAGTCAAAATTTTAGGAGACTATAATAGCATGTGGGAGAGTCAGTATTTGAAGACATAATAACTGATACTTTTCTAGGTATTATAAAAGCACAGGAATCCTCTAATTCAGAATGCACAGTGAATTCCAGTAGTGTGACAAGTCTCAAGTAAGATAAATAAAATCCATGTCCTTTTCATAATGATAAACAATACCAGATACCTATGTATAGTTTTGTAGGATCTTAATGGAAAACATTATGCAGCCTTATTAAGAGACATTAAGGAAGATCTAAATAAGTGGAGCAATATATCAGGTTTATTTAAAAGGTGACATGTTTATAGAAAGAAAGTGAATTCTCCCCAAATTAATCTGCACAATTGATAGAGTTTCAGCTGAAATCCCAAGAAGGCGAGGTGTGTGTGGGTGTGTGGGGTGTGTTAAAATTGACAATAGATTTTAAAATGTACGTGGAAGCTGAGCCAAGAGTCACAAAGAAATTTTAAAGAACATGGTGTGGAACTTGTTCTACTAGATATTGAAGGCTCTGGAGTCAGTGATTAAGATAAGAGTGGTAGTGCTCAGGGATTGAGAGAGAGAAAACCCAGTAGAGAAAAACCTGCAAATTACGGAAATTTGATCTATAAAAGACTCAGATCAATGAGGGGAAAGAGAGGATTATTCAGTAATTGTTTCTGGGACCATTGCCTGTTCATATATATGTATATGAAAAAGGAATTGGATCCCACGTCAGATATACCATACTCAAAAACTAGTTCAATGTTACTTGCAGTCTTGAATGTTCAAGAAATAACTACAAATTTTAAAAGAAAATACAGGAAAAAAATCTTTTTGACCTTAGAGAAGTAATAATAATAGCAATTGTTTATAGAGCATTTACTATGTGTCAGGTACTTTTCTTAACATTTTATATAAATATACACACATACATATATATTTTTCACATATATAATTTTAATTCTAACAACAATCATGTGAAGTAAACGTTAGTATTAGCCCCATTTCACAGATAAGGAAACTGAGGCAGAGGGGAAGCTTGCTCAAGCTAGCAGGTGTCTGGTGCCAGAATGTGTGATCCTAAACAAGACACAAATAAGTTTATTTCTTTAAAGAAAACAGATAAATAGGATCACATTGACAAGAACATCTTTGTTTATCAAATAGCCATAAATTGAAAGGACAAGCACTAATTGAGAGAACAACTTGCTACGTATACATTTAACCTAAAAAAACTCAGCAGAAGATATGAATTGACACTTCCTGGCAGAAGACATTATAAATGGTTAACGTAAAAAGATATTCTACCTCAATAATAGGGGAAATACCAATTAAAACCACAGCAAAATCATTTCATATCCATCAGGTCATCAGAAATTAACAAGTTATAACAAATATTATAGCGAGCAAGTTTAGCTTCTGGGAGTGCAAACTGGTACCTCCTTGAGAGAATGTGGCATTGTTCTAGGTTAGCAAAGGCATACCCCATTAGCCAGCAAATCCATTTCTAGAGATATACCCTGGATTGAAGTCAATAAACTACGGCCCCCAGACCAAATCTAACCTCCAGTCTGTTTTTGTAGTAAAATTTTTATTGGAACACAGCCATGCTCATTTGTTTATACATTGCCTGTGGCTGTTTTTATGTTGTAGTGGAGTAGTGACAACAGGACCATAAGGCTCACAAAAACCTAAACTTTACTCTCTGGAAGAAAATGAAAAACAATCTACATGGGGAAAATAGATAAACAATGGTTTAACTTAATGGAGTGTTACAGAGCAGTAAAAATGAATGAACAATAGCTTCAAACATCAACCTGCATGAATCTTACAAATATGTTGAAGTAAGCATGCAGTGATTCTTCAGTAAGCCAGTAACTCCCCTTAGGTTTCATAGCCCTTTCCCAAACAGGCAGACATGTGATATGGGTGGGAAAAGATGGCTTTACTTTTTTGGGGATATGTCATTGGATTAAGCTGATCAAAACAGAGGTAGTCCATTTTGTTTCTATTAGGGAATCTTTGGTCTCCCAACAAATTTAATTCACTATTTTAAAATAGAAGAGTATCTTAGGTATATGAACTATATAATACGTGAGCCCATTAGGAAAATTGAGTATTTTCTCCATGTACATGAAAATTGTTTTGTTATGTAACAAATCTGTTATACATCGTCTGGATATTCACCCGACAAAAATAGGTATGTGAATTATGTTTGCACACATTCTCAAAAATAAATAACTGTCCCTTATGAGTAGGTATGTTTGACGCCAGTGGCTTGTGTTGTAATTAATACTAACGGAGAAACCAGAGTCAGGAATTTCTTTATAAACTGTATATTGTTTGGAGATTAATACAAGTGTGGTGTGCTAAGGAAAAGCAAGAAATGAGAGCGGGGAGGGAAATAGCTCAGTGGTCGAGCACATGCTTAGCATACAAGAGGTCCTAGGTTCAATCCCTAGTACCTCCATTTAAAAAAAAAAAAAAGGCAAGAAATGAGAAACACAAGACTCTATACTGTGGGCAGGGGTTGGGGGATGTGACTGGAGACTGCTCTCAAGTTTCAAGGGTTTTTCATTTTTAAGCCAGGTGATGGGAACCCAAATGTTCATGTTTTTATTCTTTATACTGTACACGTACTCTTGTTTGTACAAGAATTCTGAAAGATTTTTAATGCAAAAAAAAAAGTTTACTTTCCCACCTCCCTATCCCCCAAATTACCATCCATAACTCTTTCAACTCTTTTCCTGGTGTTTACCTCCCAGTTTCTAAATAATGTGCTTGTGCTGCATAGTCTTACTTTATTTAAGGTTACTTAGTGAATTTCCACGACTGTAAATGATGGCTTAGAACTCCCCTTTTCCTTCTCCCATTACTTCAACATAATTTAATTACACATTTTGCTTACTTTAGTGGTTGCAGTTTATGTTAGCATGACTTCTCGTGGTTCATGGTTCAGCCAACTGGGACAGTACTGCTCTCGCCTTTTTTCTTGTAGATCTTTTTCCTGGAGTTAATAATTGCTTTTGTTCTGTTTCATTTTTGTTTTCTGTTACTTTTCTGGTTTTCATCACCAATTTTCATCAAGAACTCCACTCTGCCCCATGCCTTTCAGTATTTTTTGAGTTTTCAAACCCATCAGTTCTGGTTTTTTCCCTCCCTGAAGACCTCCCTTCCTGACCTTTCCATCTTCTTGCTCCATTGTAGACTGTGTCTCTCCATCACTGTCCTCATAAGACTGTCCCTGACCCCCTCTCCTGTGTTGAATCTCACGTCTTCTTCTTGATTTGTTCGTTCATTTGGTATAGCATCTCTCCAGCAGTTTCCTAAAAAGAATACATGGGAGGAAATTTTTCTGGTACTCTACTTGTCTGAAAATGTCTTTATTCAACTTCCATACTTGATTTATGATTTGAGTTAGGTATATAGAAATCTAGATTAGAAAATTGCTTTCACTAAAAATTTTGAATACTGTCCTCCATTGGTCTTTCAACTTTCTTTGAGGTACCTGAAGCTGTTCAGTTTCCAAGTCCTTTGAAACATGTTTTTATTTCTGAAAATTTTTAGGATTTTCTCTTCATCTTGTGTTTTCAGTTTCTTTCGTAATTTACTCTTTTTTTTTCCCTCTCTCTCTCTGGAACTTTTACTAGTTGATTTTAGATTGCCTAAAGAAGTCTGAGATTCTTATCCTTTCTCCTTTATTTTCTGTTTGACTTTTTCTTCTACTTTCTGGGAGATTTCTTCAACTTTATTTTTTAGCCATTCTACTGATATTTTATATATATATTTGATTTTCAAGAGAACTTTCTATAAAGAGATATCTAGGGTGTGAGAGTCCCAATATATAGACTTTCAGCCAATCTTGTTCAAGTCTGCCCGTGACCCCACACCACCACTTTGTCCCTCCATGTGTTGAGCTTCTTCAGGGTAAGTCAGCTGCTCATTGGTATTCCCTCCTGTGGTCATTTTAGATCAGTGAGTCTTGACTGGGGTCAGTTCTGCCTCCTAAGAGGTATTTGACAATATCTGGAGAATTTTTGATTGTCACAAGTAGGGGAGAAAGTACTTCCTGTATCTGGTAAGCAGAGGCCAGAGATCCTGTTAAATATCCTACAATGCACAGTGCACAATGCACAGGACAGCCCCCCACAGCGAAGAATTAACTGGCCTCAGATGGCACTGAACCTAGGACTAGAGTGTATATAGTTCTTCCACTCTGAGCTACTATTCTGTCTACTTTGTCTTTCACAAGTTGTTGAAGTCACTCATTCACCCTGTTTTCTGTCTTATTCTCCATGTCCTTGTGAGTATATAACTTTCTTATTTCTTTACTATTGTTTTAGCACTTTTTCCAGAGGAAAGGGAGAAAAAAATGTATGTGATCAGTCTATAGTTTTAACTGGAAGACTTAAATTTATCACTAATATGTTTTGGTTTTGATTTTATTTGTAGATCATTATTCCATATAGAATTTATTTTTGTATGTAAAGTAAAAGAAATTTAGCTAATTTTTTTGTCTCCAATGAGTAGCTATGCCAACTCTATTTTTAGAAATGCTGCCTTTTCAAAATTTACATTTGTGATATGCTTGTCTGTAGCTCTGTGAAATCCATACTGTTTTAATTATATAGCTCTCTAGTTTATTTTGATATCTCATAAAGCAAGTCTAGCTGCATTCTTTTCCCCCAAACTTTTTCCTGTTTTTTCTTAACTTTCTTTTCTTCTAAATAAATTTTAGAATGAAATCTAAGTCACCCATTTTATTTTAAAATGGTTTTGTTAGGATTCTTACTTAAATTTCATTGAATTTATAATTATTTCAGGATATTTTAATCCATTTCCAACATTGTGTTCCCATTCAGAAACATGGTGCCGTCTTTACATTGTCAGGTTATGTTTTATGCCCATCAGAAAATGTTATAGATCCTTTATATCCTTTATAAGTCTTGTCTATTTTGTGTTCAGGTTACAGTATTTTCTCTGATTTTTCTTCAACTCAGTCCTAATCTACTTTTTAAAAAAAAATTTTCTCAAAAATTTGGTCTGCTATGGTTTTCCTTCCTGTTTCATTGCTGTTATGGATATATTCTCTTCTTCTTTTCTTGCCTTTTTGTTTGTTTGTATCTTTTCTTTGATTTCAGTATTTGGTATTGAATGATATTGAAGAGGAGAGGTCAATGTGTTTGCCTGTTCTGACATCTGTAACCTAAAACAGATAACTTTTAAAGTATTCTTAAATAAATATAATTTATTTCCTTAGTTTTCTTCCAGAAATATTACTAGAGTGCTTAAGGAAAAGAAACTAAGACATATACCTATTAATTTTTTTAATTTAAATTATAGCTTGAAAACGAAAAATGTGAATTAAAGTCTAAAATGTTAATAATGAAAGAAACAATAGAGTCTTTAGAGAAAAAAACAAAACTCCAAGCTCAAAAACTTAGCTATGTGGCTGGTGACTCATCTCATCAGAAAACAGAGATGAACTCACTTAGGTAAGTTTATCGAAAGTTTTGTTATTTCACTTCTGGGAATGAGCTTGTGGCTAGATAAGGTTCATAATGGTGGCATTTTGGACTAGGGTTTTGAAAAGCAGTAGTTCCCAAAGTTGGCCTTGCGGCAGTAGAGTATGGATTTAAGGACTGATCTCTGGAGGTTCTTACTCACTGAGTGAATCTGGGTAGGTTTTGAATGTCTTACTTTTTTTAAAGACTTTCATAGATTGATATGATTGCAGGCAAATTTTTGTACCTACTTCCTTCAAAAATCCCCCTAACAGATGCAGACATACTTTGTTTTATTGTGCTTCAATTTATTGGCTCTTTGTAGATATTGTATTTTTTTTTTACAAATTGAAGGTTTGTGGCAGTCTTGCATCAAGCAAGTTTATTGTGCCATTTTTCCAACAGCATTTGCTCACTTTGTGCCTCTGTGTCACATTTTGGTAATTCTCGCAGTATTTCAAACTTTTTCATTATAATCATGTTTATTATGATGACCCGTGATCAGTGAGCTTTCACGTTATTACTACAACTCACTGAAGGCTCATGATGGTTGGCTTTTTTTAGAAATAAAGTTTTTTTAGTTAAGGTATGTACATTATTTTTTTAGACATAATACTGTTGAACACTTAACAGACTACAGCATAGTATAAGCATAACTTTTATATGCCCTGAGAAAGCAGAAAATTCATGTGACTTGCTTTATTGCTGTATTCACTTTACTGTGATGGTCTGGAACCAAGCCTACAATGTTGCCAAGATATGCCTGTACTTTTGATCATTTGTACTCCATAGTGTTGAATTACTGAAAATTACAGTTTTTTGCTACCTGTGTCATTGCTCTTCTTGTTCCTCTTTCAAAGAAATGTAAAATCAGAATATTTATATACAGAATCTAAAAAGGTGATGTATCTGAAAAATGGTAAGAAGGTCAATATGGCCAAAGTAGGCTATATCTACAGGTTGGAGTCAGGTTATAAAGAACTTGGTATGATAACCAAAAATGTCTGGATTTTACCTTATAAACATGAAGAACAAACAAATTTTTAACCAAGGGGGTGACACGAGTAGCATGCCTTTTAGGATGTAAACTCTGGTAGAAATAAGAAGGTGGATTTGGAGTCTTAAGAGATTGATGGCAAACAGTGGAGACAGTGTGTCTAGACTGAAACAGTGGCAATGAACTTGGCGAACAGAGACCAGATTAAGGAAACATTTCTTACAGAAAATCAAAACAAATAGTGTAATAATACCAAGAACTGGTTGTGTCTTTTTAATTAAGGAATACTATTTAGGAAGGTGTAAGGTAGAAGCTTCTTTTTCCCTTTTTTTTTTCCTTCTTCTAATACATGCTGTGAAGGAGAGCTACCTAAGTGGAATGGCCTCTTTTCTTCTGGCTCATGTCTATATTCAGCTCCAAAGTACAGATAGCATGGTATATTTCTGTCATCCAGAGTTACTAGTATACCTGTTTCCCTTTTGTGTCCAGCTGGTTGAATCTGCGTTTAATCTACTTTGCTTTTTCGTTCAGGCTATAGCTACAGCTCCCCTTTCCTTCCATTGCAGGAGGCCCTTTCCAGTCTTAGAAGGCAGAGCTTTCAGCCTTCTCTTGGATCCCCTACCCTGCAGCTCCTTTGGCTTTTTCTTTGCTGGACTAATACCATTTTCTCTTACTTACAGTCTGCTTCTTCCCTCACCTAGGAGTAGTTCAGTCATTGTGTTATAGGGAAGGATTGTGAGAAATTTTCTCTTTATCTTGTATAAACTGGGGGAATTGCAGGATTCTATAACTTTGCTTTTCTCTGACAGACAAATCTGACTTGTCTCTAAGGAAAGTGTGTCAGTCATATTCTCTGTGTCAATATACATTGGTAGAACCATGAATTAAGCTATCGAGTCTAAATCCTGAAACCAATACAAATATAATACCAAGAATTCTATGGAAATAAAGTCATCTTATCCAAACCTCATGCCACTTGTGATATGGTTAATAAAGATCTTACTGCCACTTTAATCACATCAAGTTCTGTTTCCCTTGACATGAAGACATTTAAGAAGCTGATAACTCAGATAGATGAAGCATATCTTCTTTCCATCCACCTGGTAGGCCCATCTTCTCTTTCCCTTCCTGAGTCAGGCATTTTTCATTAAATTTCAGTGCCACCAAGCAGTCTTTTCTATATCAAGCACAGTCTCTAATTGTCTAAATAGAGGATCTTTGGTTTTTTGATGCAACAACAGAGGACAATAGCCTTCATCCTCACCATTGCTAGCCATGAGGCTCTAAACATTTGGATTCCTGCAGCTGAAAATACCCTCAGTCTGTTTGCATTTCACCTTAGTCTTTAGTTATTCTGTGTGTCTTCTTTAAAACTAAAGAGTTATATGACTTATCCAGGATTCAAAAAAAAAAAAAAGCATTAGCAGATTTTCATGGAAAGAGCCCATAAGCTGTAGTTAGAGTTATTTGTATGGTAATAGGTATCAGTTATTATAGTAGGGTGTGTTTGTGTATTCAGAAAAGCAAGTATAACTGGTCTCCCTTGAGAAGTATTTATTTGTTAAAGAGAATTGAGAACCATTTTAGATAAGAGAAAGAAGGCTGCTCATAGATTCCTTGGGGTGCCTGCACTAATTATCTTCTGGGCATGCCTAACATTTTTTTCTACCAAGACAGGAAGAGGAGCCAGGGCCCTAAGTGAGGGCAGCTGAGCTCATGGAGCTGGACTTAGAAGGACTACTGGATACAAATCATCATCCCTTCGCAGAAATGTAAAAGAAAAACCAGTCCTGATCCCTTTTCCCCTCTTAGGTCATCAAGAGATGATACTTAATAGCAGCCTTTCTCAGTTACTGGTGGGTCATAACTATAGACTCTTGGAGACATCTGAAATAAAACAGGGGTACCATTTCAGTCTCTCTTTTTTCTACTATGCCATTAAAATCCAAAACCTACCTCTCTTAGATGGAGCTTCAGCTCCATTTTAGATCTTGAACACTTCTTATGAATAAAGGACCCTTTAAGATGCTGTCTTTCTTAAAATATACTCTATCATGAAGGGAAGTAAATACTTTTGACCCCTAAAATGAAAACATGTATATCTCCATGTACTGTAATGTAACTGAGGAATTTGAATCTCAGATAAATGGTCCTATCCATCCACATGGCTGGTAAGTAGAGAACTAGAGCTTTGATTCTAAGTTAAGTTTTATTGCTTCACTTTTGGTAGGAAGTCATCACTTCCCTTTGCTTTGTTTATAGCACTTTCGAAACTAAGAAGTTAGCTCATTTTCCCAGCAACTTAGTTCTCAAAAGATTCTCAGATTTTCCTTTCCAAACACCATGATGATAAAAAAAAAATAATAGTCACTCAAGTATTCTTTCCTATGAACTTTATACCTCAATTCTTTCATTAAGGAGGCCTTTATCTTAGCAGCAATACTTCTGTCAGAAAGTTACCTCCAAGGTCGATATAGAGTCTCATTTATCCCCTTCCCTGTCAACATTAGAACATGAAAAAGCAAAGCTATTTTTATGACTCACTTAAGGGCCTCCTTTATATATATAATCAATCAAGATGTTATCCTGCCTTCGTTTATCAACCCTACTTTCATCAGCAATTAACCCTGCTAATGAACTTAGATGTAAAAAGATCTTTTACATTTCTACTTAGGATTTCAAGCACTGCCAACTACTCAGTGTTCTTCTTTAGGAACTCTGGGAGCTGTTCTGTTTTTGAAAGGATTCAATACAGCTTACTGACAGACATTTTCCCTTCCACATAGAGGATACTCTGTGTTCTTCACAGAAGGCAATGTGATGTAGTAGAAAAACAATGATAACCTGGATTTGCGTATTTTCTTTGCCTTAATAGCTTTACCACTTCGGACAAGTTATTAGTTATTTGCTTCTATAAAATTGAGATAATAATTCTGATTATAGAACTGTTCTAGGAATAATGAGCCTTTGTTTATTAAGTATCAATACAATGAATATACACTTTCTTCTTTCTCCACTCTCTCTAGCTATATCCTTCAGAGCAATAGCTGTAGCTTTTACAAACAGCTTGAATACAGTGAGTCACCTGGACTTTATAGATAATTTTATGAAGTGAAACTGCTTGAACCTAGTGTCTTTCTGACCTGGATCTATTTGGTTGTGAAATTCTAGAGAAGTCAGTCTCACCTTGAATTTCCTCCCTGCCTCTAGGTCATCCATCATTCATTTGCTGTTAGATCAATCAGGGTCATGTCTTTTGTATTTCAGAATATCTCAATATTGCAAGTAAAACGTCTTCATTTCTCTGGGAGATGTCCCATTTCACTAGTGGTTTCAGAATCCAACCTCCTCCTTGTTAGGCTAAGCCACCTTTGGTATCATCTTCCATCTTACCTTCAAACAAACCCTAAGAGGAACCTGTGGATGCTCCCAATGTATGCCTAAGGTAATAGTCATGTATTTCCAGCAAGGCAGGGCTAAGAATTCCTAGGCCAGGGCTATAAGCATCCAAAGACCCTAGATGACATGAAAGCAAATTCTTGTTACTTCTGAAAAAAAAAATCTTACTGATCAGTAAGAGATTCATCTGAAATTGTCTTTATTTCTGCTGTATGTTCTTTGTTTTGCTCCCTGAAACCAGTCTTTAGTTTTAAATCCTCATTGCACTACAATAAATGCCTGTTTCTTGTTTACTGTGACTTCCAGTTGACCACCTATCAAAAAGTCAAAATAGGAAGAAGAATTAAAAGTTCACTGATCAAGATGGTCAGGATCTTGAAGTGCCAGGCCATTCTATAAAAACAGGATTTTTCCTTTGCGTTGACTATCAGAAATAGATTTTAAGAGAAAGAGGGTTGATATTAGGAAACTGAGAAGAACTTTAAAACTATCAGGAAGCCTCTAGGGAAAAAGTATACAATTAATTTGATATTTACACTACATTATTTTTAGGAAAATGGAGCCATTTTAAAGAATGGTAGACAAAAAGGAATAATGTGTATATAACATATAATGCCATTGATTATACTGGAAGTGCTTTAAAATAAATTTTAAAACTTTAAAAATAAGAAAAATATTTTTAAGATCTTTCACTTTAAAAAAATTATTTCTACCAAATGTAATACCATTTGTTTTTGTCTACTGATTCTAGGATGGTAAATGAGCAGCTACAGCAGTCACTTGATGATTATCAGCATCGACTTTCCTTAAAAAGAACTGAACTTGAATCAGCCCAAGCACAAGTTAAAATACTGGAGGAAAAAATAGGTACATGTTCTTAAATTTTGTTTTTCCTAATCCTAATTTATGTTGTGTAACAAACATTTCTTTTCATTTATAGGTAAACTCCACCTTAAGATGACTTCACAGGATGAAGAGGCTCATGTAATGAAAAAGACCATTGGTGTTATTGATAAAGAAAAAGACATTCTTCAGGAGACTGTAGATGAAAAGACCGAAAAGATTGCAAACTTGCAAGAAAACCTAGCTAATAAAGTATGTGACTGTTAAATATTATGATCCAGCATCTGAACAGAAAAGATTATTTCATTCTGTTTCAGATATGCAATTCTTATTGCCCATGTACAAGTTCCTAAGACTCAAGGCCATATCTTCTAATATGTTTAAATTTCATTTTATCCCAATAATTTGAATCTTTTAAAGTTCTATTTCTAGAATATAGTTTTATCATACATGATTACAGAAAACTCAAGGAAAGAATTTAGATTCTTAGAGTGGGTAGAAATATGCCAGTATGTGAAATTTAATTGGGACAGAGAAATATGTTTACTTGCAGCTTTCTTTTATAGCATAACTTACATAATTGGATTTGAACCATATAAATGTGATAAACTATATTTTAAATTCGGCTGAAGACATTTCTGTATTAATGGGTTAGAATCTTATATATTTTTATAATTTCTATAGGAAAAATCTATTGCTCAGATGAAGATAACAGTCTCAGAGTATGAATCTTCTATGAAGTAAGTAATAATGAAATAGCATCCAGCTTTTTTAGAAATTTTCAGTGAATGTGACTTTATCTATTTGAATAGCAATCTGGCAATAGCAAATTTTTCATTTTTTATTTTTCCTGTTTTTGCCGGTGGCACTTATCATTTTCTCAGTCTCCTGCATGGAAATGTTATCCTCTGTAACTTTCTCCCCTTCTCTGTCATCTACATCTAAACAGTTATGTCTTATAAATTACTCTTCTACGTACTTATTTTCTCCTTATTTCTGTTGTTTAAGAATAGAAAGGGCCCTATGCAGCCTCTAGTCATTAAAACTTAGATTACCTTAGTAGCCAGTGTTGAATTTATTCTACATCTAAACCTTTTTGAACACTGTTGTAAGTTTTATATTTATGTCTAGTCTCTCTACTTAAAGACAAAAGTCACTGATTATATTTATTTTGTATACCCTTACATATTATATTAGAAGTGGGGGCTTAAACACTAAATAAATATTTGCCAATTGACTCATTTATGTTCTGCTTTAACACTTGAAAGTCTTCTGTTTTTGCTTGACTTTTGGAATAATAAATTTATTTTACAACTTTTATTTGTGCATAATGATTGGTAGAGATCTAAAATATCTGCTTTACCTACTTAATCATCGTTTTAATGCAGTAGTTGTAATTTCTTGCACTCTTAGCATACTTAATTCAGAGTATAACAGTTTTCTTTTAAATGAACTAAGTTTTCTAAAAAACTTTCTTTATTATTGCCACACCTTGTAACAGCCAGCTAAAGGAAACACTGATTAATCGGGACCGTGAGATAAACAGCCTCCGGCGCCAGCTTGATGCAGCTCACAAGGAACTTGATGAAGTAGGAAGATCTAAAGAAATGTCGTTTAAGGAGAACAGAAGATTGCAGGATGATTTGGCTACAATGGCAAGGGAAAACCAGGTATGAGCACAATGCATAAACTGATAGTTTTATAGTGTACAATTTTACAATATATTCATTGTTTGCTAAATTTTAAAGCTCTGAATTTTAATTCTTTCTAAATTGTAATTATATAAATATCAACAGCAAAATAAACAATTCTTTAAGGAAAATGGGGTTCATAAGGATATTTTAAAATGGGAAAATAACACTTAGGAAAAGTTTTCCTTTTTTCTTGCTCTCTCTTATTTCCCAAATTCAGAAAGAGCTATTTGAACATAAATAGAACTCATTAGGTGCTACATTCATTTTAGATTTGTCTTCCACTTTCTTTTTATTTATTTATTTATATTGAATTATAGTTGATCCACAGTGCCATGTTAGTTTCAGGTGTACAGCAAAGAGATTCAGTTATAAGTACATATGAATATAAATATAAATATATATTCTTTTGCAGATTCTTTTCCATTATAGTTCATTACAAAACACTGAATATAGTTCCCTGTGCTATACAATAGGTCCCTGTTGTCCATCCATTTTATATATAGTGTGTATATGTTAATTTCAGTTTTCTGCTTTATAGGAAATCTCATTGGAATTAGAAGCAGCAGTGCAAGAAAAAGAAGAAATGAAGAGTAGAGTTCATAACTACATAACTGAAGTGTCACGATGGGAAAGCTTAATGGCTGCTAAGGTGAAAAAACATTGTTTAGGTTGGATTTAAGACTGATTTTTTTAAACTTTTTCATGATTCTTTATTCTGTCTCCTCTATTAGACATTAACACATGCAAGTGGAGATCTTTTTAGTTTCCCCACAGACCTTACTTATTATAGTACCTGCACTGATAGCTTATGCTTCCTGTATTAAAACAAAAATCCCAATGTGTGTGCATGTTTATGACATGAGTACTTCACTGAGTGACAGTTACTAATTTAGAAACAATTTAATTGTGAACCAGGAAAAAGAAAACCAAGATTTATTAGATAGATTTCAGATGCTCCATAACCGTGCTGAAGACTGGGAGGTCAAAGCTCATCAAGCTGAGGGAGAAAGCAGCTCAGTTCGGCTGGAACTCCTTTCTATTGACACGGAGAGGAGACACCTTCGAGAAAGAGTGGAGCTACTAGAAAAAGAAATTCAGGAGGTAATATATTCATTTGTCTTGTACAGACATTATTTAGAAAACATTCAAAGACACTTCACTGAAGTGAGGTTTAAGCATTGATAAAATCACGTTTGATGGTAATCTTTTGTCATTAATTCTGATAGTGCTTAAGAGCCCCATTACTTTTCTATTGTAGTAAAACATACATAACGTCAAGTTTACCATTTTAACCATTTTTTAGTATACAGGGGCAGTTAGTACATTCACATTGTTGTGCAACTATCATTATCGTCTTTCTCCAGAACTTTTTCATCTTCCCCAGCTGCAGCTCTGTACCCATCCAACAGCAGTTCCCCATTCTCCCTCCCCCAGCCCCTGACACCACCATTCTACCTTCTCTCTGTGTGAATCTGACTGCCCTAGTGCCTCATGTGAGTGGAATCAGACAGTATTTGTCTTCTTGTGTCTGACTTATTTCGCTTGGCCCCAAGGTTCACTTAATCTCAAGGTTCATCCACATTGCAGCATGTGTCAGAACTTCTTTCCTTTTAAAGGCTGAATAATTTCCATTGTATGTATATATCACATTTTGTTTATCCATTCATCTGTCAGTGAACATTTGGTTTGTTTCTGTCTTTGTCCATTGAGAATGATGCTGCTTATAAACATGGGAGTACAGTATATATTCAATTCCTTGCTTTCAGTTCTTTAGGATATACCCAGAAGTGAAATTGCTGGATCATATTGTAATTTTATTTAATTTTAATTTTTTAAGTTTAATTTTTTGAGGAACTGCCATACAATTTTCCACAGGGGCTGCTCCATTTTACATCTCCACCTGCAGTGTAAGGGTTCCAGTTTCTCCGCATCCTTCTCACCAACGCTTGTTATTTTCTTTTTTTTTTTCCATAGCCATCCCAGTGAGAGTGAAGTAGTATTTCATTTTGGTTTTGACTTGTGTCTTCTTAATGATTAGTAATGTTGAGCATCTTTTTGTGTGTTTTTTGGCCATTTGTATATTTTCTTTGAGGAGATGTCTATTCAAATCCTTTGCCAATTTTTTAATCAGGTTTTTTGTTGTTGTTGAGTTGTAAGAGTTGTTTGTATATTCTGGATAGTAATCCCTTATTAGATATGTGATTTGTAAAAATTTTCTCCCATCTTGTGGCTTACCTTGTCACTCAGTTTTATCCTTTGATGCACAGAAGTTTTAAATTTCCATGAAGTCAAATTTATCTCTTTTTTCTCTTGTTGCCTATATTTTTGGTGTCATACAAGAAATCATTGCTAAATCCAACATCATGAAGCTTTTTCCTGTTTTTTCTACAAGTTTTATAGTTTTAACTTTTTTTTTTTTTTAATGGAGGTACTGGGGATTGAACCCAGGACCTCGTGCATGCTAAACACGCGCTCTACCACTTGAGCTGTACCCTCCCCACGTCTTTGATCCATTTTGAGTGAATTTTTGTATATGATCTAAGGTAAGGTTCCAACTACATTCTTTTCTGTGTGGATTTAAATAAGCCTTTGTCATAAGGACTGTCTAATAAAAAATCTCTTAAAATTTTGAGTTCAGTTAAATATAGGGACCCTAAGTAAGTTAGATTGATACAGAACAGCTGGCTATTTGTTCTGTTTTTGTTTTGTTGGTATAGTATTGTAGTCGATCTTCATTTTTCAGAAGAAAATACTGATTATCTATGGTCATAGAATTACTAGGTACAGGCTGGAAGAGTTTTGAGATGCTTGGCAGAAAAAAACCTATTACTTTGAAAAGATTATTGGTAGAAAGATGGACATTAAAGGTGATTCTGGTGAGGACTCAGAAAAAAAGGAGAAAGCTATAGAGAAAACTTTTATTATTTACAAAATACATAAATCATCATGAATGGAATTTGTCCAGAAATAAGAATGTTTCTTCTAGAGAGATCTCAGGTGGGATTGAAGAACATGTTATTAGAGGCTAGCAGAAACATGATTCCTATTATAAAATGTTGGAGAACTTGGCTGAATTACAGTCTACTTTTAAGTGGAAAGTAGAACTTATAAGTGATGAACTTGGCTATTTAGCTGAGGAAATTTCCATGCAAAGTATGAAAGGTGCAACCTGGTTTCTCCTTGCTGCTATAGTAAAATGTGAAGGAAAGAGATAAATTGAGGAAGGAACTGCAAAGCAAAAAGGAACGAGGACTTGATGATTTGGAAAGGTCTTAGCTTATCCAGCTAGTGTGTTCTGGAGCCAGGGCCGAGTGTGTGGCTAAACAACCTCTTGGTAAATAGATTAGTTGTGTAACTCAAGAATCCAGTCGGTCACCTCAGCAGAAACACTGCCAACTTGGGCTGAAAGGGACAAACAGGCAGGATGAAAAAAAGGAAGGCTGAACTTCATGGATCCTACTAGCAGAAAACAGGCCAACAGAGTTACGAACATCTGTTCTCCTTCAAGAACGACTGCAGGTGGCCCAGAGACCAGCAGGGCTGCCAAAGGCAGTTCAAAGCTGGTGAGGCTGCTACTGCTCCCACACATCCAGAAGGCATGGGCCCAGGGGATGGGACTATTTCCTCCTTGATCCCAGAAGACAAAGCCACTGTCACTGAGGGCCAGGAGGTAGGGCTGTACCTGAGGGCTGAGAAGGTAGGGCTGCCCTAGCAGGCCCAGAGGTCAAAACATCAAGGTGCACAGGTCATTATTTTTAGGCCCTGAAATCTAATAGAATTCACCCTGCTTGGTTGCAAACTTACTTTGGACTGGTAATTTCTTTTTGCCTCTATTTTCTCCCTTTTAGAATGGAACTGTTTCTTCTATGTCTGTTCCACCATTGTATTTTAGAGGGAGGTAACTTGTTTTCTAGTATCACAGATCTGTGGAAAGAGGAATTTTGCCCCAGGATGGACCATACCGAGAGTCTTAGCCCTTCTGATTTAGATGAGATAGAATGCTGGGATAGAGTGAATATATTTTGCACATGGGAGGACATGAGTTTTGGGGAGCTGGAGGGTAGGTAGAATTATGGCCCCCCAAAATATTTTGAAATCCTAACCCCTAGTACCTGTGAATGTGACCTTTTCTGGAAATAGGACCTTTGCAGGTGTACTCAATTTAAGATGAAGTCATACTGAACTAGGGTAGTCCGTATCTCAATGAATGGTGTCCTTGTAAGATAAATCTGGACACAAAAGACACGAGGGAGAATGCCAGGTGAAGATGGAGGCAGAGATTGGAGTGGTATGTCTTATAAGGCAAGGAACACCAAGGACTGCCAGCAACCACCAGAAGCTTGGAAAGAGGCATAGAACAGATTCTCCTACAAAACCTCCAGAAGAAGCCAACTCCACCAGCATCTAAATTTCAGACTTGTAACCTCCAGATTTGTGGGGGATACATTTCTGTTATTTTAAGCCACCCATTAATTTGCAGTAACTTGTTACAGCAGTCCTAGGAAACTAATACAGTATTTCTGTAAGTTTTTCTATTAAGAGTATAATAACTAAAGGAATGTTTTTCAATCTTCAAACTAGTTCTTAGGAGAAACTATTATTTAGTTCTTCTGTTCTTTGTCATTGTTCATGTTCTTATGTGGCATGAAATTGACTTAGATATTGATGTTTAGTTTGGGGGGATTTTGATTAACTAATTCATTAATATTTGGAAAATCCAAATATTTACTTTTATGCAACTGTTGAACTTTATTAAATCTTCACAGCAGCGTTAGATTTTTAATGTTGATTCATTTCAGTAAAGTTTGTTCAGTAATTTTGGTTTTCAAATGTGGATTTCTTCCTAAACTCTAGAAGTAGACTTTATACCAGTCTGTATGTATCACTCACAATTTAAATTGTGAAAAATTTTAAATGTGGATTTTTCTAGGAAAAAAGTCTTTATCAGTATTTCAAATTTCGCTTGTTATTTCACTTATAAAGTTGTGTACTATTAGTAGGTTAAATTAAATTTAAATATGACTTTAGGTATTTAGTTTTAAAACAAACTCCATTTTTGAAATTCAGAATTTAACTAAAGGCCATTGAGGAGTGATAAGTATATATGTTACTTTTTCTTAAAAAGGCATTATTATGATAATTTATAAAGGAAAATTTAATAGAACTTTCATATTCACAACCCTAAAACAATAATTTTCATCTTCCAAATATATACATGAGGTTCTTAGTTACCATGATTAATAATTATACACAGTTTATTTTTTTAAACATTAAGTAGGCCATCTTTAAATAGTAGGCAACTTCATGAGAGTATCTTAAAATGTGCAAAAATTGACTCTCATTTTTATAAAGTGAAGTTGTAGCTATACAGATTCAAGCCTTTAAAATTATTGGATTACTTTAACTTTGTACCTGTTTCTTTTTCTGTTTTCAGCACATAAATGCACATCATGCTTATGAATCTCAGATCTCATCAATGGCAAAAGCCATATCTAGTTTAGAAGAAGAGCTGAGACACCAGGAAGATGAGAAAGCAGCAGTCTTAAATGATTTGTCATCTCTTAGAGAACTTTGCATTAAGCTTGATTCAGGCAAAGATATTATGACCCAACAATTAAATTCCAAAAACCTTGAATTTGAGAGGGTAAGAACTTAAAGATAGTGTTGTAGCATACTGTTTTATTCAGCGCTACTCTGGTTGTTTTACTTTACCATGCACTGCCCAATGTATTTGTTCCTTTTTAAGTAGTGACTTGACTAAAAGACTTTGACGACTAGATTTGACTACTAGATTCTTTGCCAAGATTTCTCTGGCAAACATGGTGATGAAATGGAGTGCTGTTTTGGAGCAGAGGGGTATTTAGGAGAATGTGATTCTTCTAAATAAAGAGTAGAAGCATATCCCAACACATTTTTTCTCGGTTTAAAAGTAAGGCTTAGATGAAGGATTGAGCAATCGTTGCTTCCTAAGTAGAAGATTTTTCCTGATAAATTCTTCTTAATTTTAAAAGTCAAGTTAGCTGAAACTTCCCATTCCCAATCTGAAGCATTAAACACCCCAGTGTGTGTTTTCAGACATGGGTATTTTCAGTTTTCACTCATTTAGTAGTAACTTTATATTCAGGCACTGAGGCGCTTCAGGACTGGCTTGACTATGTAATCAGAATATACATATTTAATAGACCAGAAGGGCCTCCTTGCTGATAGGATGGCCACATTTTAGGATTGTATATTAAGTACCCTGTCTTGATAAAATAGTGCAAAAGAAAACTGAGGCTTGAAGTAGGTCTTAGAGCCAAAATAAGCCCTTACTAAAAAGAGCAAAGATTATTTTGAAAATAAGGTGTTTTTCTTTTACTTAGAAAGTAGTGTAAAATCTTTAATCGGTACCCTAAATGAAGCAACTGATTTGTGTATAGCTCTGCAGATATTTTTTTAGAGTCAGCCTAAAATTGTACTGAAGTAATCTTATTTTGTTCTTCTTGTAGGTTGCGATGGAATTAGAAAATGTAAAATCAGAATCAGAGCTGTTAAAAAAACAACTGTCAAGTGAGAGACATACAATTAAAAACCTTGAATCATTGTTGGCTACAAATAGAGATAAAGAATTTCATTCTCATTTAACCTCCCACGAGAAGGATACAGAAATTCAGCTACTTAAAGAGAAGTTAACCCTTTCAGAAAGCAAATTGTAAGTGTAATAAATCAACTTATGTGGGGTAAATAGATTGTCACAAATAATTCTTCAATATGGATAAATTTTTGTAGATTTGTAGCATAAAACAAATGATAGAAAAATACTGGAGGAATAAGAAAAATTTTTTTCTATTTTTACAGGGGAGAAGGAGATAGGAGTGTGAAGGGTGTTATAAAACCGAAATATTTTACTTATGTGGCTGCAGTTTTTGGAAATGTAGGGGTTTAGTTCAGAAGACATACCATGTTTGGAGATGTAATTTGTGTATCTTCACCACAGAAGTTATACCCACAGAAGAGAATGAGTGAACTTTAGAAAAATGCCTAAACTTGAGGAAGGAAGAGAGAAGTCAGCAAAGGGGCGAGCATTTCAGAATGGGGAGAGTGGGCTGTGTCGCATGCTGTGGATCAGGAAAAAGACTTCGGAAAGGCCATGAGATTTGAACCTCATAAGTATATCGATTACCTTTCAGGAGATTGATGATGGTGTCTTTTTAGGATGGAAAACTTTGGACATATTTTTGGAAGAAGGGAAGAAACCCAGAGTAGATAGTGCAAGTGGAATAATTAACTTTTAAAAGGAGTTAAAATATTTCTCTTTCTGAGATAGACGTCAAGAAGGAATCAATAAAGATACTTTACTTTTTTTTTATTTACTTATTTTATTTATTTATTTATTTTGGCAGAGGAGGGAAGTAGTTAGATTGATTGACTGATTGATTTTAGAAGAGGTACTGGGGATTGAACCCAGGACCTCATGCATGCTAAGCATACTGTCTACCACTTGAGCTACACCCTCCCACTACTTTTTTTTTTTTTTTTTTTTAATGGAGGCACTGGGGATTGAACCAAGGACCTGTACCACTGAGTTTTACCTTCCCTGCAATACTTTACATTTTGATGTTACAGTTCATGTCTTCTCAGATTTGTATCTCCAGCATTGCTACAGTGCCTAGCACATATTAGAAGCTCAGTAAATGTTTGTTAAATAAATGAGATGAATGGAAAAGAAAACTTTGTGATAAAAGCTCCAGATGTTTACAGAATTATTGTTCAAAAGTCTTGATCTTCTCTTTTTTCATCCTTATGTGTCACTTCCATTTGTATTTATTAATAACAAAAATCAGTAGCACTTGACTCTCTATAAAATAGTATTTGTTACTTATTTATTTGATTTTTTAAATTTGTTTTTAAGAACTAGTCAAAGCCGGGAAAACACCATGCTTCGGGCTAAAATGGCACAATTGCAAACAGACCTTGATACTCTGAAAAGGCAGATTTCAACTGAAAGATATGAACGGTAAGAAAATATTTTTAGCATTGAACAGTGTTTTTATTTATTCCCTATACTATTCCAAAAAGGATTTAATATGGCTTACAAGTAATAAACTTTTCTTAGCATTAATATGTAAAATAAATTTCTTTGGTAATTCTTCCTGGAAAGGCAACAAGTGTTGTAGAAGGTAATATCACTACAATAAATAAAGTAGCAAGTATTGTATAAATGTTTCCTGTAATGTTCCTCAGGGCAAAATTAGGGTGTTATCTCAAAGGATGTAGTTAGGGAATCAGCAAGCTACTGTGGATTCTACAGGAGTCCAAACATCATGGTCCAGTAGGAGTTCCAAATGCAGGCAGACCCAGACACGGGGAAGGAAAGCATAACAGAAAATGGATTGTTTCACTTCTAACATTGGGAGTTTTGAGATAGGAAGAAGGAAGAGGACTAAATTTATGTGCAAGAAGAGGTGGGAAAGGTAGGGGCAGAAAGGAGAACCAGTCAACTTGGAAAATATATATTCAGAGGGGCTTCAAACAATCTCTTAAAGTATGTATTCCTTTAATTGAAATCTCCCTTATCCATAGCTTAAAAATGATTTAAAGACAAAGGATTTAAACTTAGTAGAAATATTAATTAATTGAGTAGGAATTACTTTAACTAATAGCAGTAACAGGACCTTTTATTTCTATGCCACTTTTTGGTATAATCTCTTATTTAATCTTTACTGACAGAGAACGAGCAATCCAAGAGATGCGTCGGCATGGTCTTCGCACACCCCCCCTTAGCTCTACTCTGAGGTCTCCTTTACATTCTCCGGAACATGTAAACTGATTCTCAGAAAGGTATGTGTGTTACACCAAGGACAAGCAAAACTAGTCTATGGCTATAAAAAAATCAGAAAGTGTTTTTCTGTGTAGGAGGAGGGGAGATCGCCTACAAAGGTGGTCAAGAACTTTTGGAAGTAATAGAATGTTCTGTATCTTGGTGAGGGTTACAAGGGTGGTATATAGAAGTTAAAAACTTGAACTGAACATTTATAGTCCATGCATTTTATTGTCTGTAAATTATACCTCAGTTGAAAAAGAGAAGACATCACAACAAAAATTAAATGACACTATGAGATATCACAGGGTCATATTTGATGAAGTGCCAAATTCAGGGTAAAAATAATAGGTAATAAAAGTGTGGACAGAGACACAGAAACAGGAACAGGTGGCACAATAGTCAGTCTGACAGGAATAGCAGGTTGCTGGGGTCACTGAGGGAGAAAGGCGCTGAGGGTAGAGTGGGGTATGTGGAATGTACCGAATGTGAGGCTGAAGAGACGGTAGACTTGATTCTCTAAGTCAGGGAGAGTCATCGAAGGTCCTCCTGTGTATAGGATGAGTACAGAGGAGGGGTAGAGA
This sequence comes from Camelus dromedarius, assembly GCF_036321535.1. Lineage (NCBI taxonomy): Eukaryota > Metazoa > Chordata > Mammalia > Artiodactyla > Camelidae > Camelus > Camelus dromedarius. The sequence goes on along the minus strand of NC_087436.1, from coordinate 84,742,158 downwards.
TGGAAGGACTGTTCCTGGTGGATTAACTTCACAACTGTATTTGGGCCATTTTGGGGACAGTTGAAACCAGAGGCAGGGAGACCAGAAAGAGGTATGAAATGAATAATCAGTTCCAGATCAGTAAATAATATTGAAAGCTAGGATAGATTTTTAAAAATAAATTATAATATACGTACAGAAAAGTGCTGTAAAGGTGTTCAATGAGTTTTTACAAACTGAACACACCTGTGCACCCAGATTAGGAAACAACGCATGACCTCTCTTGGGCTTCCTTTAGGTCATAAGCCCTGCTCTAAAAGTAACTGTCCTGATTATTAAAAGCATAGACTCCTTTTGTCTGTTTCTGGACATTTTATAAATGAAATCTGACATTTCTGGCTTTTTTTTCCTCATCAGTACCTTTGTGAGATTTATCCATGCTGCTGTGTGTACTTGTAGATTGTTCAGTCTTGTCACTGTATGGTATTCCATTATATGAGCTTACCGCAATCCATTTCCTTGTTCTATTTTTGATGGGCACTTGGTAATTTCCAGTTTGGGCTATTACCAGTGGAGTTATGGTAAACATTCTAATATCTGTATGTTGGCGAACAGATGCGTACATTCCTTTTGAATATACGCTTAAGAGTGAAATTTGTCAGGTCACCGGACATGCATGTTCGTTGCATGTCAGGTCGCTGGACTGTGTGTTTGAGCTTGAGTAGTTACTGCAAGGCAGTTTCCCAAAGGGGTTGTAAAGAGCTAGGACACATTTGGTTGAGGAAGGGTCCAGGTGATGTGCTGATTCATTGGAGATGGGAATGAATGGGAGAGAAGCATGTCAGACCCAGAGTTTGAAAGGTAGATGACTGAGGAAAATGCATGCTCATTGACAGAAATAGTAGTCAGTCCTTTCAAAAAAATATGCATTTCTTTGCCTCTTTCACTGGAAGTGTATAGAAGATAATTAAGCACTCTTTGATGACTCTGAATCCTGACTGTGAACATTAGTTACGCTCTATGCATTAACATATTGATGCCCCCAGGGTTTATTGGTATTTGCAGGGCCTATGTTTAAATGTTTCCTGATAGCTGTGCTTTTTCTTTTGTGTTTGTGTGATTGAAACATTAGTTTTCCTTTTTCATTTTGAGGCTGGCTGCAGTCGCTGTGTCCTCACAACTTCTAAGCTGCCGCTTTCATTTGAAAGTGATTAGATGGAGGTTCAGCTTCTCATTATAAAACTTCGTAGGAGTTGTGACAGACATTTTTTTCATGCTTGGTTCACAGCTCCATTTTAAATCAGGGGTTGGTAAACTCAGGCCTTTGCGCCAAAGTCCACACCACTGCCTATTTTTGTAAATTAAGCTTTATTGGAGCATAGCCACACCCATTTGTTTACATGTTGTCTAAGACTGCTTTTCTGCAGTGGCAGAACTGAGTAGTTGTGACAGGGACCTTGTGGCCCACAGATCTAAAATATTTACTTACTAGCGTGCTTTTCATGTTATGTATCCCCTGGAAGGCTTACTTGTACACTCAAATAAGAGTGAAAAAAGCAAATAGTTCCTTAGTTTTATGAAAGTAGAGTCTTGACTCCCAAGGATCCCCAGATGTACTTTAAGAACCACTGATTTAGAACATAGTGGATTCCAGCAATCTCTAAAGCTGTGTGATGAATTAGAAAACTTTTAGAAACTGTAATAAAATATATATAACATGAATTTTTCCTTAACTATTTTTTTAAATGTATAACTCATTGACATTAAATTCACAATATTAAACAACCATCACCACTGTTTCCAGAACTTTTTCATCACCCCAAACAGAAACTGTATCCATTAAGCAGTAACTCTCCAGTCCCCTGACTTCACCTCCCCAGCCCCTGGTAACCGCTGATCTACTTTCTGTCTCTATAAATTAGCCTATTCCAGATTTTCATATGAGTGAATTTACACAGTATTTATCTTTTTGAGTCTGGTTTATTTCATTTAGGATAATGTCTTCAAGGTTCATCTATTTTGTAGCGTGTATCAGAACTTCATTCCTTTTCATGCCTGAATAGTATTTCTTTGTATTTATACCACATTTTGTTTATCCATTCATCAGTTGATGGACAACTGGGTTGTTTTTACCTCTTAGCTGTTGTTAATAATGCTGCCATGAACACTGGTGTACGAATACCTGTTTTAGTCTATTTTCAAATCTTTTGGGGGTACCTAGAGTTGCTGAGTCATAAGGTAATTCTATGTTTAACTTTTTGAATACTTAGCCAAACTTTTCCACATGATTGTACAATTTTACATTTTCACCAGCAATGTAAGAATTCCAATTTTCCAAATCCTTGTCAACACTTATTTTCCTTGTTTTAATTATAGCCATCCTAATAGATGTGGATTAGAAAGTGCCTATAATCATTAACAAATTCCCAGAGCATCCTAATGATGTTGTTAATTGGTAACACATTTCCATTTATATTTTCTCATATTGTCACCAAAACTAATTTTAAGGGATTTCCTTGTAAGTACCTAGAAATGAATATGAAATATTCATATCATCATATTTACAGTATCTCTCTAATAGTAAAAATATATAATCCAATTTTTTTACTGTTCTAATTACTGCATCTAACACATGCTCACTGAGAAAACATAAAATACAAAAGTATAAAGAAGAAAATCAAAGTCACTTTTTTTACATTTATTATTGGGTTAAAATATACATAAGGTCAAATTTATTGTTTTAACCATTTTTAAGTGTACATTTCTCTGGCAGTTAGTTCATTCAAGCTCTTGTGCAAAAATCATTTCTACCATCAATCTCCAGAACTTCTTCATCTTCCCCAACTGACACTCTGTACTCATTAAACAATAAACCCCTATTCTGTCCGCCTCCCAGCCTCTGGCAACCACTGTTACAATTTCTGTCTCTGTGAATGTGACTATTTTACGTACCTTATGTAAGTGGAGTCATGCAGTATTTGTCTTTTTGTGACTGACTTGTTTCACTTATTATAATGTTTCCAGGTTATATCCATGTCGAGCCTGTGTCAGAATTCCCTTCCTTTTTGAGGCTGCATAGTATTCCATTCTGTGTATGTAGCACACTTTGTTTATCCATTCACCACTTGGGTTGCTTCCACCTTTTGGTTATTGTGAAAATGCTGCTGTGAATATGAATGTACAAATCAGTCACTTTTAACCCTACAACCCAGAGAAAATAGCAATTAGCATTTGGTGTACTTCCTTCTTATGTTTAATTTGTAATAAACATACACACACATGCATAGACATATATATGTAATTTTAATAGAACTCATACTCGAAATTGTTTTTATCAGCTTTTTTGTTTTGTTTTGTTCTGTGAGGGTATTCCCCTTAATATTGTTGCATGCCTTTATTCTTACTGTTAGAGCATTTTCAAAAATGCTGTTTTAAACCAGTGATTTAACAGTTCATCGAATATTCCATGATTCATTTAATCATTCTCCTCTTACGGGACATATAACCTGTTTCCATTTTTTCCTTATAAATAACATTTTACACCAATATTAGAGAACCTGTCTGATAATTTCTTCTTAAGTATGTCTTCCTAGATATAGAAAAAAATTACTTTCTTACTGTTTCCATTTTGTGATTTTTCATATTTTAATATGTGTGTGTTTTAATTGGAAGGGTGATTGGATAGCACATAAGTTCAAAATGTTTGAAAAAATATTTGTCCATCCCTAACATCCTATTTTAAGACTCAGACAACATAATTTACAGTACTTGTTTATAATTTTCCTAAACCTAGACATTGTATTATCCCTTCTTTTGAGTGAGATAACATACTGTGCTATCTCATTCCTTTCACTGCATATCACTCTTTTAGTACTTACATACTTTGATGTGGTTGGTAGTTTTGAAGGGAATATCTTTTTGAAATAGAGAACAGTACTTCTTAACTATTAAATATAACTTGATTATGGGCAAAGGTTTTATTAGAGACTATAATTTCAGTTAAGACATTACTGAATTTCACTTTTTCATGAATGTACTGAGTCATTATGTTTATCATTTTTTTCATAACCCAACTTTCCTCTCTTCCCCCTTTTCAGAATGATGCCTTTCAGTGAGTTGGCCAAATGTATTTTTAAAAGGGCAAACAGTAATGAAATATTTGAAGTACTTGTTCCTGAAAATCATGGACATTGACACAAATTCTACCTCTGTCAACTTTTATTTAAATCAATGAATATTTATGTAAAAAAATTGATTTAAAAGAACTATATCTATGTGTATATTTTCTTATATATGACAGAACAAAATATGTATTAATAGTGCTAACTGATGTTATATCTGTATTTTTATTACTCCTGACTTAAATTACTCCTCAAAGTGTGTTTTTACTGTGAATTAATATAATGTATTGTTCACATTATGCTTTAATAATCTTTTTCTTAATGAGCCATGATATATGTATGTAAATATTCTTACAGTACTTGTTTTTAAAGTGTATTTAGTTTCCATGCCTGTGTTTATAACGCGTATCTTTAACGCATTCACAAAGGTTGATCAACTTTAATGCTATGCTGTCATGTTTAGCTTTTTTCTTCTAAATGTAAAACTAATTATTCACCAATTTATTGTTTATCATTGAAGGGAATACATTCAGGTCTATTCTTATAATAGCAGAGGTCTTGATAAAATGATGGTTACCATACATAATTTGTTATTGTCGACTAGAAGAACTGTGAGGGGAAAGATTCATTTGTATTTTATATACCATATTATATTTTATAATCACATGGACTCTTCACATAATATCAGTTCTATCAAAATCAAACAAAAAGCTGTATTTAGAATTTTGTAAAACAATAGAACAGAAATTTGGGACATTCTTCAGTAAATAAAATTCCTCACTGTACTAATCTAAATTTGGGGTACAAAGGTATATGGGGTAAATACATTTTGTTAAAATTCCAATATGCATTCAATAATACCCAATAATACTTCTAAACCTGTACGTTATAATTTATCAGTCTTCCAGAATAGTATGGAAACACTGAACTGTGACAAATTAACTAGAAAACAGGTTTTTACAATTAATTTTCAAAGTTATAACTTTAAAGAATTTAGGTATATACAAATACTAATAAAAAACCAGAAGTATAAAATAGATTGTCATATAAAAACTAATCGTGTTTAAACCATACACATTTGAAGAAAATCCTGTTCTTAATGGATTTCATTATGATTAAAAAAAAAAAAGAACTTAAAAACTAACATAGGAAAGTGGAAGACCAGTTATTTACGATACACTTTATTTCCTCCTGTGGCTCACTAAAGTGGAGTTTGTGTGCACATGTATGTACATAGGGGTGGCCAGTGTCCATTTTCTAAAACTAACTTTTTTTATGTTTGGATTATGCCCTTTTCAGTACCTTAGTGTACATTTGAATGTGATGTGGCATACTTTTGCACCATCTTTGTAATTTTATGTATTCCATCTTCTGTGTGTGAATTCATATATTATAGCAAAATACAAGAGAAATGGGGCTGTTGACAATGTTATATGGAAAATCCTTTAATAAATATATGTAAATAAAATAAATATTTGTCCCCACCTTTTCCCCCAAAGCAACAGCAAGACATATTTTGTTAGATATTTTTAATGTTTTCTATAATTTAAAAATGTATAGCTTCCTTGATTGTTATTTTCACAACCATGATACTATATTTTTAATTAGTTTTATCTTAAAGTACTGAATATTCTGACCTCTTATAGATGTTTTTAATTTGTTTTAAATAATTTTAAATTATGGAGCCTGACAGATTTTCCAATAAACTTTCCAGTTAATTTATTTTCTCTTTCTTACAAATAATTTTTTAATAATTTTAGCAATATTCATAATTCTAAAATTAAGTACAGTTTACTGAAATCAAATTTTAGCATGGATAAATCTCTGAACTCAGGTGATATATGGAGAAATCTGTAAACTCAGATGTCTGGCACTTTTTTTTTTTTTTTTCTGACTTTCAGTTATTTCCAGTTAGTTCCAAATACAAGAAATGAAGTCAAAGTTTATGTTTGAAATCCATTTACAAAACGGCTAAACAGACTTTGTGTGTGTGTGTGTGTGTGTGTGTTTTTCTCTGTTGTAAATACTGTTTATTGAGATCATTAATTATCATTGAATATGCCACCTGCTACCTCACCTTGTTACAATTTATCACACATCTGAGCTCATACCCCTCCCTACAGTTCTTAGAAAATATAAGTACCTGACTTACTGACTTACTGCCATTACTTCTATCATCAGTCTTTTTAGGTCAGTATCTTCATGGAGCAGGCTTGCATATTGGAGTTCCCTGAAAATTTTTAATAAGAAACTGATTTCTGAAACCTTCATCAGTCCAAGTAAATAAGAATCTCTAGGAGTGAGGTGTTGGGCATTTTAAGAAAATTTCAGATTCTCTAGATGACTCTAATGTGCAGCCAGGATTTAAAATGCTAATTGAGAGACTGACCCACCAAATTGATTTCATGACCTGCTAATGGGACTCAACCTATATTTGAGAACACCACTCTAGGTCTTGTCATTACCTCCAAAACTCAACTTCCACCATCCTACTCACTCCTTATTCTAGGTCACTCTATTTATTATGCCGCCAATTCTTTGACTCGACGATCTCTAGACAATTGATTCTATCACCTACCCTTCGTCTAAAAATCCATCACTCTCAGTTTCCTCTTTATCAAGCATAGACATCATTTCCTTGCATATACCCTAAATTCTCCCTTTCCTTGAACTGAAAACTCAAATCTTACTTGTATCCAATTACTGTAACTACTCTGCACCTGTACCTAAGAAGCTGAACATGGCAGGAAAAGAAATCAAAGATGCTGACTCTTTTCACTTGAAATGTGTGGCCCTGCAAATCAGGGGCCCACAACACCCTGTGAGAATGCTTACACATTTTCCTGGTTAATTCACACATAACCTCTACCCTGTAAGTATTTCACACCTTCTCTGTACTCAGACCTTCTATCCTCCCTCCTCACTCTCAGCCTGCTCCTTTTTTCACTGAGAAAATGGAAAGAATGAGAAAAGTTTCTCAGTCACCAAATCTCTTAACACATCTGTGTCCATAGAACTTCCTTCCCTCCTCGTATAGCATGATGGGTCTCTCCTCCAGCTATTCCATCTAGTTGTGATCAGTATTCATTCCTTCTACCATTCAAAAGACTCCTGCAGTTAACCTCACATTCCAGTCATTTTTGCTCTGTAGGCTTGTTCCCACTTGCATACGTACCTCCCATTTCCACTTGCCCATTTTAAAACCCTCCTAAACCCTACCATCCCATTTTTTGTACCCTTCATACCAAAAATTCCTTGAAAAGGGGTTAAATATACTCAGTTCATCCCACTTTTCCATCTTGAACTATTCTAATCATGCTTTATTCCAATTACTCCAGTCAAACCATTCTTTTCAAGGCCCCAACAACCCCCATGTGTTCTGTATTTCAATTATTACCTTTTTCTCACTTAGTATTTCCACTTGGTGCTTTTGTTGTTGTTGTTGTTGAAGTATGTCAGTTTACAATGTGTCAATTTCTGGTGTACAGCACAGTGCTTCAGTCATACATGAATATACATATATTCTTTTTCATATTCTTTTTCACCACACTTAGTGCTTTTTTGTTACTTTCTATTGTTATTTAATACCACTCTTATTTTAAGGAAGGGCTGGGTGTAGATACAGCTTTAAAATCGTGCATTGGGGCAGCTGGATCTATAAAAGGACTGATTAATGAACTTTATTTGAAACAAGACCTATCTATATATATATGTATATAATTCAAAACATAGAAGGGGGAAATCACTACAAATACATCAGGTATCAAAATTTTTTAAATGAAGATGATTATATGCTAATATATAAAATGGATAAATTCCATGAAAATTTAAAATGCTGAAATTTGGTACAAGAAATAATGCAGAACTCCACTAGAACATGTGTTAAAGAAATTGAAAGACAGTCAAATGGAAAGGTCTGGAATTTTATTTTACCTGAATTGCAAGCTAATGAGTTAACCTATTACTGTTTCCTAAATGCTGGCATAAAATAAGAGACTATTGGATCAGAGATAAAGGTCTTTATTCTTCACGGCACAGCAAGCAGCATAGCATCATGTTTGCACTGGTTCTCTGTACCTCTCCAAACCCCACGGGGCAATGTGGAGGGACCCAGGGGACCACTAAGCACGCAGAGGTTCGTGTCACAGCCTAAGAACACTGAGCTTAGTTACTCCATCTCTTTTATAGCAAGCAATTAGTAAGCCTGCCCTTTGTCCCAGAAGGATACATTGCTTCATCCCGCAAGGTTGCTCACTGCAAACACAGTGCTGAGACAGGGCCTGAGTAAAGATCAGTCAGGGCCTTGTCTTTCCTGGCACACCCACAAGAATATAGAGGGATTCCTCAGGGTCCATGGCAAATTGCCTCTCCCAGGGATGATCTACCCCTTAATCCTACACATTCTTGGCCAAACTTGAGTATGCCACTCCACTGACCACCTGCTCAACAGAGGCTGGGACCAAACCTGTTCAATGTGTCTCATACAGCATAAATGAAGGTTACTATCAATAAGATTACAAAAGTAGAAGAAGGAGGCTAACCAGTAGTGCTGACCTCAATCAAGCCTCCCAGGATCCCAGACACAGCCAACTGTAACTATCACGGGGAGCAGTGGGTGTTATCTTAGACATCTAGGATGTAGTCTAAAGTCAATCTGTTATTCATTATGACTCATGCAATTTAGACTGACCTGCTAATCTCTGGTGTCATTGCCAGCAGGGCAATAGATGAGCAAAAAAGCCACTCTCGTCCACAGTGAAGAGTCCGTGACCATCTCTCTTCCACATACAAACAGCATGAAGGTCACAAGTCACTCTAGTGTGGAGTATGTTGTTAAACTTGATTTGGATCATCATTACATTGGTTTGGTTGAGAAACCAGGGCTATGTCCCTGGGTAGCTGCAGCCTTGAGAGTTGTACATGGCAAAACCCAAGGCTGCTCAGCTGTCAGGAGAAGCATGGGAATTCGTATCAGTAAGATTTTAAAAAGTTTGTGCTGGTCTGTGTGTTTGTACATGTACGAGGCAGAGTCCACGTCCAGGAATGACCATTGAAGGTATTAAGCATAGAAAAATAAATGGTTCAAGAGTGGATGAGCTCTGTTTGCGTAGCACGTGGACAGGAATGACAGACACAGCAGCAGGTCAGACTGCCAGCCACTGCAGTTTCTTGATTCAGGCAGACCGTATGATTTTTCGCCAGGCTGCAGTGTAGGCTCTTTGTAGGGGACAAAGAGAGCATTCATTGCTATTGGTTTGGGCCCCGCTCAAAATATGCTGATTTGTGGGTTAGCTGATATAAAGGACCAAATAGAATGCCCAAGTGAGGCACATACTGTCTCCAGTTCCCCAAAAGTCCAACAAGAAGCCAAACCTCCTTTTTGGTCGGGGAGAGGAGGGAAGGGGAGCAGAGCTACAGCTCTTTTTTCTGGGGTGCCCGAGGAACAGAGGGCTGTGAATCTGCCCATTTAATCCCAAGAAGCTTCACTTGGAAAGCAAGCCTCTGAATTTTGTTGAGGTTTATCAGCCACCCTGCTTGGATAGGCATCTGACTAGCCAACCAGTTGGATATCATTTATAGGGTGAAAACTTTGAAATCAGAGGGTAAGGAAAGACACACATGCCAAATTCTGGTTTACCCACTAGTGACAAATGGCAGTGGAGTTTGTCCCACTAACATGTCTACTTTCTGCTCTTGCCTGATTGGGGTAATCCTCTGTGACACTTACAGGATGGAAGCATAACACCTCAATTCCTAACACTCCCTCAGATGTACAAGCAACAACAGCACACTGAGTTAGTCCCTAAGTTTGCACCCGTAAAGTCAAATCAGCTTCTCTTCCCCATTCAGGACCCTGCCCAAATCCCATCAGTTAAATTCGAGCATCATTGGACGAGGTAGGATGGCGACTTGGATGGCTATATCCAAGGGAGCCATAGAAATTTAAGTCCTCCCCTCCCTGAAGTTCCTAAGTATATTTGTGCAGAGTGTGTATGGCCTTCAACCTTGACACAGTCATTTGGTTCCTTAAAGTAGCAGGACTTTCCTGAGGTCAGGAAAGAGAAGGAGGCAGAGCTCAGAAGGCACAGAGGGAGAGAGCAGCTCCTACGTGTGGGTGAAGAATGTCACCTGCCACATCAGTAACAAAGGATGTTGCAGCCATCAAGCCATCAGCCACTGCAGCCGCTCCGGACTGTGAGCCCTGAGGGGATTCAGGATGAAACCAGGACACTGGCCCTGGAAAGCGGAAGTTCATATCAAAGGAATGGTTTCAATGGCCCAGATTCTTGCATCTTCCCATACATAGAAAAGCACCAAATTCATTAACTCGAGGTACCTGTTTTTCTTTAATTAATAGTAATCTTTTGATGTTTTCACTACCTGGTTTTTGTTGCAGAAACTTGTATATATCCTGGCGCCTCCCTTGCCTCTTTGGGGCAGTCCCTCAGAGCTATCTGAGAGGCTGTCTTTGGCAGTTAAGTCTTCAGTTTTGTCCACCAAATAAAACAAAATTCTCAACTCCTAGGGGTTGTACTTTTCTTTCTCTTTTTTTTTCAGTTGACATCCCCAATAAGCAAAGCTTTGCACTGACTTCTGGTTTCAAGTGCCTGAACCAAAGTCCTGTGTCTTTACTGCTGACACCATTTGTTTCAACAGCCACAGTGTGTGGCCTTTTGACTGGGGCGGAGGGGCTTGCTGCTGCATCGTCATGAGGACATCTCATTCCTGTCCCACCTGAGGAGGAGAATACTGTTCAGACAGCTTGTTTCAACCCCACCTCTCATTGCTCAGCCTCTAAGTATTTTCATTAACAGGTAGGACCGACTGGGACTGCTATGTCCTCCCCGCCACCCAATGCTTGGGTGAGAGAGCATGCTCGCTACTACCAGTTCCTGCACCAGCTCCTCCTGTCCCCTAACTTCATCCCTTCTTCTCCAAGAGCCACATCTGTCATCACCTATCCTTGTCGCCCAGATTGAAGAACTGTGAGTGTTCTGAGACTTTGCCCTGCTGGTCGCCTGGCATGGAGCCTGCCACAGCTTCATGAGCGCCAGCAGAAGACAGGAGGCTTCTGGGTCAGGGACGAGGCTCGTTGTCACTGCACAGCAGGCGGTGTGAGTTTTACACCAGTTCATCGTGTTCCCAGATCCCACAGGGAGCACGCAAGAAGGCCTAGCTAGATACTGCAACTGTAGTGGGTTTATATCACAGCTGAGGAGCCAGAATTTAGGAAACCTCAGTCTCCTGTAAGGGGCTTCAAGCAAACCTGCCAACCTTTGCCCTGGAAGAAGGTCTCTTTCTTGTATTGGACAGAAAACAAAAGCTGCCCCCTGCTCTAGGGTGACACTATCTCTACCCTTCCAAGGCTATACAAAAATCCTTGAAAAGGTAGTACAGAATGAAGACTGTCCATGCCTATGCTAAAATGACACAGAAATGAGAGCTCTATGGAGAGTCGTCCACCAACACTTGTAATGTTCATTGTTTTCTCTTGTGGTAAAATACACATAAAATTTACTATTTTAACAATTTTTAAGCGTACAATTCAGTGGCATTAAATACATTCCCAATGTTGTAGAACTGTCACCACTATCCATTTCCAGAATTGTAATATTATTGTTAATACACCGCTGGTTTTGATTTTCTAGCATTTAATTTGGATTTTTCCTCTATACTCATAGGTGGGACTGGCCCTTAGTTATCTTTTGTAGGGAAACAGCATTGTCTAGCTTTGTTGTCATGGTCATCCTAGCTTCCTAGAATGGGTTGTGAAATCTCTTTTCCCATGCCCTGGAACTCTTGGCATTACATAGAAATTGTCTCCTTAACAGTTTGTTAGAGATGACTTATGAAATCACCTGGGTAGGTGTATTTTTTAGAAGAAAATATTTGACCACCTTCTCAGTTTCTTCTAAAAATATTGATCTATTCCAATTTTCTCTCCTTTCTTAAGTTAGTTTTGGAAACTCAGTTTTTCTGGAATCCATATCTTAATTATTTCTCTTTTCTTGTGAAATATTTATTTTGTGTGTCTCCTCACTGAATGACCTTTTCCTAGGAATCAACTTTTAATTTTCCTGATCAAATCTACTGTTTGATTTGTTTATTTTTTTGGCAGGGGGTGGTAAATTTGGTTTGTTGGTTTGTTTGTTTGTTTTAATGGAGGTACTGGGGATTGAATAGGAGCTTGTGCATGCTAAGCATGTGCTCTACCACTGAGCTATACTCTCCCCCCGATTTGTTTTCTGTTTCATTAACTTCTGCTTTCATTCCTTCCTTCTGCTTTCTTTGCTTTTATTTGCTTTCATTCTTGAGTTATATATTCAGTTTACTTTTAATCTTTCTTAAATTTCCTCTAAGAACTTTAGGCTATTTTGTCATTATTTTTTGTCATTACTTTCTAGATTCCAATTTCAGTTCTGGATTATTTAAACTGGGGTCACTATATAATTTATCATCCAAATTGGGATACTTTTGTGAGTGAAATATACATATTGTCTGGATAATAGGTGTGAGCTGGGACTGTTTTGGATGAATCACTAAGTAAGATCACCCTATTTTTAACATGAGTTACTTTAAAGGAAGTTTTAAATTTTTCACATAGGATTTTGTTACAAATTCCTAATTTATTGAATTTTAATCAAAGAATGTGGTGTGCATGGATTTTGTTGTTTGGAATTTATTGAGGTTTTTTGGGGGGTGCACTAAAACTTGGTAAATTTTTGTGACTGTTCCAAATGGTTTTGTACAGAATGCATATTTTCTGTTTGTTGGATACACATTTCTTTTTGGGGGGGGGATAATTGGGTTTATTTATTTTTAGAACGGGTACTGGGGATTGAACCCAGGACCTCTTGCATGCTAAGGATGCAGTCTACCACCTGAGCTAAACCCTCCCCCAGATACACATTTCTTGATATCTTTTAGGTCAAGCCTGTCAATTTTCTAAAAATTTATTTTTGTCTATGTGAGATCAATTTCTAAGAAAAGTTAAAAAGTCTCCCACTATGAGAGCAGATTTATAACTGCTTTCACATTTTGGTTTAAATAATTCAAATTTTCTATTGTTAGATACATAAATTTTCAAGACTGTTATTTTTGTTGTTGGTTTGTACCTTTTATTTTAGCATTTAGTACTCTTTACTTTGAAATCTCTTGTATCAGATATTAATATTGTTCCTTATGCTTTCTTTTCTTTTTTAACAGCTTTATTGAGATATAAATTATATATCTCCATAAAATTCACACATTTAAATTGTATGATTTGATGATTTTTAGTACAGTCACAGGGTTGTGCAACCATTACCACAATCAATTCTAGAACATCTCCATCATCCTAGAAAGAAACCCTATACCTATTAAGAGTCGATCTCCATTTTCCCTTCAACATCCGCAACCATGAATCTACTACTGTCTCTATAAATTTACCTGTCTGGACATTTGATACAAGTGGAATCATACAGTGTGTGCTCTTTTGCGTCTGGCTTCTTTCATTTAGCGTAACACCTTCATGGTTCATCATGTTGTAGCATGTATCAGTACCTCATTTCTTTTATTGTTGAATATTCCATTGTATGGATAATACCACCTTCATTTAATCTATTAATTAGTTGATGGACATTTTGATTGTTTCCACTTTTGGCCATTATAAGTAATGCTACTATAAACATTCAGGTACATGTTTTGTGTGGATATATGCTTTCACTTCTCTTGGGTGTATATTTAGGAGTGGAATTTCTGGGTCATATGGTAACTCCGCATTTAACGTATTTAGGAACTGCCAGCTATTTCCCAAAGTGGCTGCACCATTTTACATCACCACCTGCAATGTGTGAGGGTTCCAATGTTTCTACATCCTCACCAACACTTGTTATTATCTATCTTCTTTTTAAATTATTTCTATCCTAGTGGGTGTAAAGTGGTATTTCATTGTGGTTTTGATTTGCATTTCCCTGATGCTTAATGGTGTTGAGCACCTTTTCACTTGCTTATTAATGGACATTTGTATATGTTTGTTGGAGAAATGTCTATTGAGATCCTCTGCCCATTTTATTTTTTTAATGTATTATTATTGAAGTATAGTCAGTTTACAATGCTTTGCCCATCTTAAAAGTGGAATATTTCCCTTTTTACCTGTTGAACTGTACAAGGTCTTTATATATTCTGCATGCAGGTCCCTAATCAGATACATATATGATTTGCAAATACAGGTATCCCCCAATCTTCAAAAGCTTGCTTGATGCCATTCACTTTTACCAAAGTCCTACATTAGTACCTGTTTTTACTAACTAAAAGAAATCCAAGAAGGATTTTTGCTTTTACAAAAAAAAAAAAAAAAAAAAAAAAAAAGGCAAAAAGCAAAAAGTGTTCAGCGTTGGTTTTGCAGCAAGCTGTTCTAGAAAAGGCACACATCCCAAGCAGTGACAGTGGCATTGCCAACCTCCTTCTCCCCAGAACCACACTCAGCATCTCAGCATCCAGCTGCCATAACTTTGAACTGTGTCTGTGAGCATCTGTGCTTTAATCTCAGTTTATCTTGTGCATCTATTAGCAAGAATTGTTCTAAGGTAATTGCTTCTTTGCTTTATACTATTTCAACTTACGAAAGGTCTCATAGGAATGCTCTACTTTCAGAATTCAGGGCCACCTGTATATTTTCCCATTCTGTGAGGTATATTTTCACTTCCTTGAGGATATTATTTGCAGTACAAAAGTTTTTAATTTTGATGTGGCAGACATGGTGGGATATAGACTCTTGAGGCTTTGGAAGTCCAGGGTCTAACTCAGGGTTTCTCAGCCTTGGCACTACTGACATTTTGGACGAGATAATTCTTGGCTGTGGGATGCATTGTTCTGTGCATTGTAGGATGTTTAGCAGCATCTCTGGCCTCTACCCACTAGATGCCAGTAGTAGCACCTACCAACCAGTTGTGACAACCAAAAATGTCTCCAGATGCTGCCAAATGTCTCTTAGAGGAAAAATTATCCACACTTGAGTACTGGTTTAACTACATAATATGACTATATAATTTCTTTTGCATATTCTTTGACCAGTAACTTCTAATATAGCAGTTAAATGGTTAAAGATTTTCAAAATTCTTAACGTTTTGCATCCTCCTTTTGTATTGTTAAGGTCTCTGAAAATCCGTGTCTTGCATGCCCTTGCATGCCAAAAGTGGAACAGGGGACTGAGACCTGCTTTGATGTGCCTGCCACACTGTTATCGTAGCCCCACATGTGGTAACTGTGAACCAAGGTCTTTGCAAAGTGAGGGGGAAAAGTAGCACCTGTCAAAAGTGGTGCCTGATAACTTCTGATTTGTGAGGCCCATGAGACCTAGAAAGTTCTAATGTGAGCATAAATTCTCTATAACTCTTTCAGTATTTTAAGAGTGTATAATTGGGTGTTCCTTGCCCTGCAAAATTAAAAGACAGTAGACTTACACTTGATTTATGTAAAGCTGAATTTTTATAGAGTGTGTATTCATGTCTTTGGCAAGACTATAATAAGTCAAGAAAAGACTCCATTTACATAGGTTCTACACATTTAATTTTTGGCTTCTAGTGCTGCTAGATCAAATCAAAGGGAACTTGCTTAACCCTTTATAAAATTCATTATGTTTATTTGAAATAAAGCAGACATCATTTAGAATATGCAAGCACTGAACAATGATACCTATATTTACAAAAATACACAACCATATTTTACTCTAGTAGTTAATTAAAATGTTTAGCTAGAAAAACCCAGCTGGATAAGGCAATAAGCACTAGATTCTCCCTGTATCAAAGTTGCTCCTTTAAGTAAGGTACCTGCATTAAATTTAGAGTAGTCCTGTTTTGGCATTGGGACATCTGACTTAAGATGGAATACCTATTAGGGTTAACCTTCATCTGCATCTTTTGTCACAGATGATTTGTTTTGTTTTGTTTTTTGCTTTGTTTTCAATTTCTTGTTTAATAATGACACGGAATTATTTTTAGGATCTTTGCAGGCAGAGTGAAGAAAAGATCACCAGAAACTGATTTCCAAGTTCCATCGAAATAGTCACTGCAAAACATGGAGAAAAAGTCTCAGTGCTTCCAGTTTGGCCATAAAAGGAAAAGATTATGATTAATTAAAATTTGAAATTAAAATTTCAAAGTCAATGTTTAATTTCATCATGGCTGGGGCCAATAATGCTCAATGTCAGTGTAACTTTGTTCAGACATACAGCGACTCAGCAAAGCAGTTTCGAGCCTCTTTCTGTGTGGCATCTTTCAACTTGTTTGACTTTCCGGAGTCCCAATGCCATTTCTCACTGTTGGGGTTCTGCAGGGCGAAACTCCCTCTGGAGTCCAGGTCGCTCTCCTTAGTCTCCGGCTGATCCAGGTACCAGCGGCTGGATTTGCATGCCGAGGGGTGGTCCCGGGTTCTTGCGCCAAGTGACCCTCCCTGGGAGCCCGCCATAGTCACCTCAGACCCCAGGGTTCAGCCGACCCTCGGGCCATCCCCCGCAGGGGTGGGGAGGGCACTGACCAATCCCACGCCCTTCCCGGTGCCCGGCTCAGGTTTCTGGGCATCCCGCCCCCCTCAAGGAAGGGAGCGGTCCGGCGCGCGTCTTCCCTCGAGGGCGCGAAAGGGAACTCGGAGCTGCTCCGCGCCAGGGCCCGGCTGTCCAGCGGCGAAGCCGGGCGGGGCCGCGGCGCGGGTCCGAGCGCCCGAGGCGCGGGCGGAGCATGTGACCACGCCGCGCGGGGCCGGGCGCGCAGTGCCGCGCGGTGGCGGTGGCTGGGAGAGCAATGGAGGCCGCGGCCGCCTGAGAGGCGGGTGCGCTGCCGGTGCTGCTGCGGAGGCTGCTGGTGCTGCGAAGCCGCCGCGGGCTGTGCATCCGCGCTCGCCGCCCGCGCAGGATCGCGGGTCGCCGTCCGGCCGCTCTGCCACCCCTGGCGCTTGACCAGGACCTCAGGTGAGCGCCCTCTCGGCCCGCAGCCGGAGCCAGACAATGGGTGCAGCGGGCGGGCTTGTCCCCTCCCCTCGCGACCCCCCGGGCCAGGCCCCCGCGGCGCCCCGGGATCCTCGATCTTGCCGCTGCCCCAGGGGTGTGGGCTCGGCGTGGCGGGCCGTGGACTTCGGGGCGGTGTCCCGGCGCGTGCTGCGGAGACCCTCCCCGAGGAACCGGCGCGTCGTGTGCGCCGCTTTGGATCCCACGCGAGGAACCTGAGGACGGGGTGCGCCCTCGGGAACTTGCCGAGAGCGTGGGACCTTCTAATTCCCTCTGTCCTTCCCGCGCCGCGGCGTCCTGCCCCGGGGTCCCCGGCTCGGGTGCGGGCAGAGGCCGGGGTCAGAGAGAGACCTCGCCGTCTGGGATCACGGACGCTGACCCGGCTCAGCCTCCTCCCCTCGCCAGAGCTGCATTGCTTTGTTTAACCTCTGCCAGGCCATCTCGCACCAACTCTTGTTGCCCCAGTTCTGATGAGCCACCAGTTTGATGGCTCTGAGGCAAGACAAAGGTTTTCCCTGTTTACAAAGGCTGGAGCTGGGAAACTGCACGCTGCTGGTGGTGTAAAATGTGTTTTCCTTATCTTCTCCCAGGGGTTCTTGCGATGGTTTTCCTGGTTCTATTACCGTCCTTTCTTGCAGAGCTCTGTAGTGGCGAGATTGGACCTCCTAACCCTACCGAGACGGTGGGTGGGGTATGGCTTTATTCATCCTTATCAGTAAACAGAAGGGCAAACTTTTACATTTTAGATGTTCTCAGAATAGAGGCATAGTAATCATTTTCTGAATTCTACATTTTAAGAGAAAATAAATATTTAAAGACACATTAATTTCGTGGTTGGGCGGGGTGACAGTGGGGAGAAAACCTAGCAACTACAACCATGTGTTGTGAAATTTTAATATGGTTTTAAGAATAATGGCCCGGAAACTGATCTGGGGTAGGTGAGGGAGTGCGTGTGTGTTGGGGGTGGTGGTGATGGAGAGGGAGTGGTTAGAATACAAAGGATAAGGCAATTTTAGTAAACGGTTCTTAGTAAATATCTTGTACCAATTTTCAGTTCATCAAATTGTCATTAAATTATTGTTTCCCTGTAAAAATCACCTATAGTAGTTGTTGAATTATATATAAAATGGCTAACAAGTATTTGGCATTGTATGTGAGTCAGGAATCTGAAAACAGCAATCAATTTTGAGTAATTTTAAAAAGTCAACAAAGGAAAGACACTTCCACTACTCCCGCCTTTATTCTGTGGGAAAACGGAATCCTAGTTTAATAAATTCAACAGAAAATAACCTGTAAGAAAAAAATTTCAAAGGCAAGGTTTTTTAAAGAAGCATTGTGAGAAATGCATCTTATATAGGTGATAATGGTTGCATTGCTTCAACTCAGATATGTGAAAGGAAAAAGAGCAGGCTACTAGATTGGTCCTTTCCAGTATTAAAATGTATTTTCTTCCAGACGCGATTTGAAATGGAGAAACTTTCACTCTAAAGACTTAGCAGTCATTTAGTGCTGAATTTGGAGTCAGGAAGATAATATTACTAACCTGACATACTTAGGTAATTGGTATGAGAAACAAAAGCTTCCACATAGTTCTTTCCAAACTATGAAGCACTTTAGTAAATGTAAGTTATTATTATTGCTAGATAAGGAGGCTGTATTTTCTAATTTTCTCTCACACAATTTTGGGAAAATTAATTGAAATTAATGTGAAATTATCCAGTCTGGCATATATTAGATGTTCAATAAATAATTGAGGAAAGAATGAGTTAATGAAAAATAAAATGCAAATGGATAGAACATACATTCAGATCGAATTGGTTTACTTCTTTTAGTTTAATCAATACTTACTGAAGGCCTACTGTGTGCCAGGAACTGTGCGGACTGTTTCCAAGTACAGTTCATAAAAGCCTGGTAATCTTCCTTTTTTGATTGTGTGATGTATGTTTCCATAAAGAATGGGGCCCCTTGGGTCGTAGTAATCATCATCGCATATAACTGAGTAGCACAGTAGAACATTTCACTTGTTATATGTGCAAATACTTTCTCACAGTGGCCTGTGGGGAGGCAGGGCAGATGCTATCATTCCCGTTTTGTAGGTGAGGAAATCCAGACACAGCGAGATTAAATGACTTGCCAGCTCCTCACTACTGAAGCAACAGTGCCAGGGACAGAAGCTGGACCTCAAGCCTAATGCTTTCATCTCTGAACCACACTGTCTTCTCCAAGATACACTGCACCTCCAGAAAATCTCTCTTGAGTTAGGCCTCATGAAATAGTCTATCTTTGGGGAAGGAGAGTATAGCTCAATTGGCAGAGTGCAGGCTTAGCATGCATGAGGTTCTGGGTTTAATTCCCCAGTACCTTCTTTAAATAAAAATAAACAAATAAACCTAATCACCCCCCAAAAGCCTGCCTTTGGAATAACTTTAAGGAGAAGTTATATCTTACAAGCTACTACTTAGTGAAGTGGTTAAATATGCAAGTTCTGGAGGCAGGTGACTACATTTGAACATGAGAATGAATAAATATAAGTACTTAGCACAAAGTCTAGTAGAAACTAAGCATTCAGTGTCGGCTAATTATTTTTATTCTTATTTTTATAATGAAGCAGTGACTTTTAAACTTTTTTGGGGGGGCCACAATAAGAGATGCTTTTTACTTTGCCATCCAGTATATTGATACATTACAAATGTGTTTAATTAAAAAAAAATCATGAATCAGTACTTAGACTTCCTATGTGCGGTGCATTCTTATATTTTTCATTCTGTTTTATTGAGAAATTTAGGATGAGAGACACTGAATGATTTCACATCCCATTAATGCGTCAGGACCTGCAGTTTGAAAAGCACTAATGTAAAGGATAATCAGATTAATAAGTGCGTTAAAGAAAAATCTATCATTTAATCTTTATACTTTCCCCTTCTAATGATTGACAACATGAGTTGGAATTTGAATATTAAATTATACTGAAAATAGATTCTTAAACATTTCTTAGCAATTCTAACTGTATATGGAGTACTTACTATGGTCTAGGTACTGTGCTGAGCAGTCTGTGTGTGTACGTTATCTAATTTAGTGCTCGCAACAGCCCTGTAAGGATGTCTTGTGTTTCCATTTGATAATTAACATTAAGACTCAGACTGGTTTTATGAACTTGCCCAAGGTCATAAAGTTAGTGAGAGATGAAGCAAGAATTCAAACAATTCTGTTTGACCCCAAAGCTCTCTGCACTTTCAGCCCCAACCCTCTGTTCTGATGTTCTCTCACAGTGACTTCTGAAGATACATCATTCCTTCTCTTACATAAATTTGAATGGCGTCTTGAGAACTTACGTGTTGGGGTGTATCTTTTGTAGTTTCCTTTGAAAGGACCAATTTGAAGAAAATTTTGAAGTTAGTAAAGTAAGAGCATACTGGGTAGCATTAGTATTAGACTAGTATTTCACTTTGACTTTGATGTAAATATTTTGGAATAGCTTCTCAAGTTTTTATGACAGTGTCAATTAATTGGTCAGTTTTATTGAGCACCCGAAGTTTTAATATATCTTCAGAAGAGACATGAAATAGCTGTGTAACTATAAAAAGACTTCATTACAAATGAATGTCAGCTTTTGTTCAGGCACAAAATGAAGACTTAAGAGCTACAAAGTGTACTTTATATTATATTGATTTGTTTCAAAATCACCAGACAGTGAAAGTATTTATTTTGTTAAGTACTTGTAAGACACCACCACTAATTGTACTATTAATTTTTTTTTTGTATTTCAGTTCTTTGCACGTGTTTCTTAAATTTTTAGCAGTATTTTAATTTTAATTTTTTAGTAGTTCTGGGACTTTCTTCCTCTTTAAAAAATATTGTGAGAAAGAATTAAGGAACTGTATTTTATAAGGAGTACTTAGAAACACAAGTAGATAATTTTACATGACAGTGGAAAGGAAATTTCACTGTTTCTTTTCACACTCATGTCTTCCAGACTCAGACTCTTTCAGTGTCTAGTTTGCATATTGCTGTTGACATGTAGGAGTGTATCTTATAAATAAAATAATTACCAGGTGCTTAAAGATACATAGATATGCTCCTGCTTTTGCATTACAGCTTCTCTGTACATGGGGCTTTAAACTTTCAATGGTATGTGTAGTTTATTTGTTGAATTAAGGTTAGGGTTTTCAAAACTGATAATTTTTTTAAAATATTAGAGCTTGTGTAGCTCATGATAATCTTATTAGACAAAGAACAACAGTTTCATGGTTTATGTGGTTTGAAAATCCACATACTTCTTTTCATCAGTCATCATTTCTCATAAGATTAGATAAAAGTGAGTATATTGTTTCACTTATTGTTGGACATCAGATTTTACCCTTAGATGAGCCCTCAAAAAACCGTTTTGCCCCTAACGAAATTGTGTACAGTTGTCATAAGCTTATGTTTTATGCTTATTTTGTTAATTTATTCCTTTTGTCTAACACTTGACCCCTAGTGGATTGGTATAGTTTTTGTGAGCATCAAGGCATATTCCAGCTATTGAATGGTCACTGTAATTTTTCTTTGTTTAGGCAGGTACACTGGATTCCCATTACATTTTGTACTACTTTTATTCTTGATGTGAGAATTCTTAGAGATAAAAAGAGCAAAATCAATTTAGATATATACTTGTACTAGTGCCTTTGAGACAGATACATATGCATATTTTAGATTTACATATATGTGTGGTTTCTGAAGTTATATGAGAAGTGCAAAATTACAAACTCTTAATCCATAAATTTAAAAATTATCTTAAGTAACTGTGGAAATATAGAAGCTGCATAAAACCTTTAAGAGTTGTTAAATGCTTTAATCACTAAATGCTTAATGTTATCAGAAATATTTAAGAAGCCAAATAGAACAACCATATATAATAGCTTTTATAGTCTAGTAAGTTTATATGTGGAAAGGTGATGCCATTTAAAATTGTCAAAAGTGAAGTGCAGAAATATTTTCAGTCAGATTTTAAAATCATCACCAGCTCTTCCAGATATTTGTAGAATTTTTCAAATAGTATATTTCGGGGCTTACGTGGAAATTTCAATAAACTTGCTTCCAAAACTGGTACTATTTTAAATATGTTTGAGGAAAAGATATAGAAGTTGCCTCCCTGAAACACTTTGGGAAGTATTTAAATTGGAAGTAAGTACTCAGCTCACTAGAGACAGGCTGTTAGAATAGAATTTAGAGCAGATACCAGCTGCTGAGAAAAATTATTCCCAGGAACAAGAAGGGAAGGGAAACTTGCAAAAAAATGTGTTGGTCTTTTCACCAGGGAGGGTAAGACCAACCCACCCAGAGGTCCACAGCCTGGCTCCAGTCCCTGGAGAGCGATTGGCCGGCACTAATGGGGGAGGGGAGCAGGCAGGGAGAGGGGGCAACAGAGAAACTTAGTTATTGTTGAAATCTAGGATAAGCCAGATTCATTAAATAATCTGTGAAAATTCTTGTGTACAATTGTTAACCCACAGTTTCCTCACTTGGGAGAAATGAAAAGGATAGTCCATGGTTCCCATGGAAGAGGAAACATCAGAACCCCATTGTCAAAGCCATTTATGGTCTCAGGTCGAGGCCACAGCTGATGCTCTTAGTTAGGGAAGCTTGTGACAGGTTCAACAGAGCTGGTAAGACACTGCTGATGATTTCCAGGCTGTCCTAAATGATTGCATTCCAGGTTTTCTTCTTTTTGAAAAGTTCTTAATAAATATAGAGTGACTTTTTCTCTACCAGAGCATCACTGTGACAGACGGAGGGGGCTTGCTTGGCGCGCCTTCTGATGCAGCTGCCCGGGCATGTCTGTGATGGGTTAACTGTTTTCTAGAGTTAATGAGGTCAGGGTCACAGGTTCAGTTCCTGGGAAGGCCAGTTAGCTTTGCTTTGTTCTCTGATCTCATATTGTACTCTTAACCCAGACCAGCCATCTGGCGAAGGCAGATCATTGATCACAAAGGGACTAATAAGCGAGACGGTGTGGGAGGAGCAGCGTGAATCTTTCTCAGTGGATGTTGAGTAATTAGAGAAGCAATTCCAAAAGCATGTGCACGTTTGTGTTTCATAGCATTATCTTAATATGTGGAAGATAACGTGGCTGTCACATAACTTTCTTTGTCATTTCTGTTGAACTCCCATTTTAACAGTTTTTTCAAGTTACAAGTTCTTAGAAGCCTCATTCATTCTGCAGTTACACTGTCTCAAAGATTCTTAGATTCCCTCTCCGTTTGTAGGACAGCAGCTCTGTTAGTGAGAACAGGGTAAGTCTGAAAGTAGTAGATCAAACGACCTACTTGATTGTTTACAGATCCAACTCTATTGAGTTAAAAAATAAAAGTTAAAAAAAAGCAAAAACACTTTTGAATGAGAATAAATAGATTGAGAATATCCAGGAAAATACCTTACAGTTTTTCTAAGCCTCTTTGCATCTATTAATCTCTTACTCCCTTTATTAAAATTACTTCTAGTGTCAAGAGAAATATCTGAAATCATCTAGACCTGTGCTGTCTGTACCTGTAGCCACTGGTCCCCTGTGGCTATTGAGCATTTGCAATGTGGCCTGTCCAAATTGGAATGTGCCCTAAGTTTAAATAAGCACCAGATTCCAAACACTTGGTATGAAAAAAAAAAAGTAAAATATGTTATTGATAATTTTAAAATACCGGTAACATGTTGAAAAAAATGTTTTAGCTATGTTAGATTGACTAAAAACATCATTCAAGTTAATTTTAACCTTTTTTTAATTTTTTAAAATGTGCCTCCTAGAAAATTAAAACCTGCCTATGTGACTTGCGTTATATTTCTCTTAGGCAGTGTTGTTCTAGACCATCCCTTCATTTTACAGATGAGAAGGCTAAGTTCAGAGGTTAAGTAACTGAGCTGAGTTCTTTCCACTGCCTGTAATCTCTCCCTGCTAATGGGTTAGGTGCTCAAGAAAATGGGGACTCTTTGAACCATTAAAACACCATTTAGTCCATGGCAATTACCGTATGTTGCAAGGTCTGCGTCTAAGTCATTGCGTGTTAGGTATTATGCGAGGGGTGTGTGTGTATATAGGAGAGGTGCTTGGTTTCATTTATAATGTTGCTATTTAGGGTCTGTCCTATATAGGTCAGAGACCCTCTAGCTTTATTCAGTTCTGAGAAGAGCACATTAAATGATTAGACATTAACAGTTGTAACTCTGGGATAAAAGAGATGTGGTGCTCATTTGGGTGGGTACTTCGATATATATTTCTTGTTGCAAAGTTTTGAATGAACCTTAAGGACCAAGCAGCAAGCTTGTCAGGCTGTATTCGTTTTGGAAGGAGGAGAACTGCCGTGAAGAGAGATTACTTAGCCCGTGTTCTGAAGAAAGAGCTTATGAGCTGTTAGTCACCATCTCTTACCCATGGATGTGTCTTATGTCCCAGACGAAGAAGTAGCCAGGATTGGGTGCTGCCAAGCTCTGGCGCCAGAATGGGGGCTTCCTGTTAGTTTTCTGACATAATAGTCTTTAACTGGCAATGATAAAAAGGAAGAAAACCTCAGGACCAAATTTGTTATTTTTAGTGGAGATTTTTTGTTTTCCTAATCAACATAGGCAGCTCAAATGAACATTTTTTTTAACATTTTTTTTTATTGAGTTATAGTCATTTTACAATGTGTCAAATTCCAGTGTAGAGCACAATTTTTCAGTTATACATGAACATACATATATTCATTGTCACATTCTCTTTTTGCTGTGAGCCACCACAAGATCCTGTATACATTTCCCTGTGATACACAGTACAATCTTGTTTATCTATTCTACATTTTGAAATCCCAGTCTGTCCCTTCCTACCCCCCATCCCCCTGGCAAGCACAAGTTTGTATTTTATGTCTATGAGCCTGTTTCTGTTTTGTATTTATTTACTTATTTATTGATTGATTGATTGATTTATGTATTTATGTATTTATGTATTTATTTATTTTTAGATTCTGCATATGAGTGATCTCATGGTATTTTTCTTTCTCTTTCTGCTTACTTCACTTAGAATGACATTCTCTAGGAATATCCATGTTGCTGCAAATGGTGTTATGCTGTCGGTTTTTATGGCTGAATAGTATTCCATTGTATAAATATACCACATCTTCTTTATCCAGTCATCTGTTGATGGACATTTAGGCTGTTTCCATGTCTTGGCTATTGTAAATAGTGCTGCAGTGAACATTGGGGTGCAGTTGTCATTTTGAAGTAGGGTTCCTTCTGGATACATGCGGGATTCCAGGGTCATCTGGTAAGTCTATTCCCAGTCTTTTGAGGCATTCAAATGAACATCTTAAAGGTGTTATGTTGTTATGTTATGCAGTTTCAGATCTAGCCTTTCTTTTTTCTGCCCACAGCGTGCTAAGTTACTATCAGTTTGTTATCTGTGACAACTCGTGAACAACTTTGTCAGGCAACCCCTGACACTTCAGTTAATCTCATCGTCCATACTAGTTGGTAATGTACATGAATTTATCCTTTTAGTAGGAGTGGTGTGGAGGCTTAGAGAAGATATACAGCCACTTCCTTATAGAAGTATTTCTGGATCATCATTTTCCTATGCTTTTTGTCTGTTATGAACAACTCAGGTTTGATCCTAGGTACAGAGAAACAAAACAAGAGAGCAACCTTTGAATGGTTACCTTGGAGTAGGGCAACATAAGTAACTGTGGTATGAAGTTTAATGAGAAATACCATGACCATCCACATCTCATTGTAACCCCAGTTTACAGTGAGTCATTGTAAACCCAGTTTATCTTATGTAAGCAGACATGTGTTGAGTACTGTGCACCCTGGGCTGGGCACTATGGACATAGCACCAAAAGAACAAAGTTGAGGGGGGAGTACAAGTCACTTGAATGTGAACTTTGGTTGTAGTTTCTAGTTGAGAAAAGAAGGTAGCATTTTTGCATTGCTGCAGGTTGAATGAATGAATGCATTAGGGTTTATGTTCTACAATTCACTAGCTGATTTCATGTGCTGTCATGTTTAATGTCATGTCCCGTTTCTAGCAGTAACCAGCTTTTTTCCTTTGTGTCTCTGGGACAGTCATTTGGGATGTTGGGAGGTGTGTTGCCCCGTGGGGAGTCACATTGAACGTGGAAGGGTAGCACTTGTACCCTGAATTCCTCCTCCTTTCCCAGATCCAGAGGTTCATACCAGGCACTGTGGAGTTGCTAGTGAATATAAAAATGAAGAACTCACAGTCTAATAAAGAAGAAAGACAAGGCAGAATGTAAAGCGTGCTACGATAGAAGGTCGAAGTGCTGTGGGAACTCAGAGGAAGGGGTGTTTTGGTGAAGGAGAGAATGAAGAAAGATAAGGAGGTAGCTTACAGAGGAAGTGATATTTGAGCTGGATCTTGAAAGCTGGGTAGAGTTTTGAAAGATGGAGAGGACTGGAAGGGTATTGTAGAGGTAGGGAACAGAGTGAGCAAAGATAAAGCAAGCGTGAGAGCCATGGTATACTGAGGTGGCAGGAACATCAGGCATGGCAGAGAGTGGTGGGAGGCAAGACTACAAAGAGAGATTTGAAAGGCTAAAGAGTGCCAACATTTTTCAGGCACTTGGGGGAGCTATCAGAAGCAAGGAGTGATGTAATTGTACATAATCTGGAAGGATGACTGGAAGTTAAGCCTGTTTCAAAGGCCAGGTTTCCCTCTAATTAACTTAGTGACCGTGGGCAAGTCACTTTACTTCTCTGGGCCTCAGATAATCGCATGTATAAAACAAAAGGGCAGGGCAAGAGTTATCCAGTCAATCAGTAAACAAATACAGTAGTTACCAGGAGCTTGGTCTGTGCCAGGTGCTGTTGTTGGTGCTGGGATATGAAAGAAAACATACAGGGGACAGGGTATGGCTCAGTGGTAAAGCGTGTGCTTAGTGTGCATGAGGTCCTGGGTTCAGTCCCCAGTACCTCCATTAAAATGAATGAATGAATGAATAGTAAATAATTAAACTTAATTACACCCCCCCCCCAAAAGCAGACATACAGTCAGGGCCCTTTGCTGTGGAGATGATCTTCCGGTGTATGTGTATAATACAGCATCAGGTGGTGATAAGTACTAGAAGGAAAATCCAGCTGAGCGAGCGGAGTGAAACGTGGTCCTGTTTTGAGAGAGAGCAGCCCGGAGAACTTTGAATGAAGTGAAAGAAGCCATGGGAATATTTGGAGTCTCTTCCAGATCTCGAATCATACGTATAATTAAGTGAAAAGCTATGGGAGTTCAGTCTCTTCTTCAACATTGATTAAAGTCAGTTTCCAAATAGATGTTGTTCTTACAGTTTTGATTAGCGTTCCACCACTAATGGTTATTGATGGGCAGACTCCTTTGAGCACTCCATCTTTGAAATAGCTCGACTAAGTACAGCATAATCTCATTTTAGAAAACAATTTCTTCAGTGTTCTGAAAGAATGCCCCTTGTGTTGGTAATCCTCCACCTCATCCGCCAGCGCATTATCCATTTCAAAGCTTGTGGCTTAGGGAAGGGGAAGCGTTTAAGCAACGAGATTTAGGGTGGTAGTGCAATATATCAGATGGCTCTTCTAAGTTATTTTAATATAAATTAAAATTAAGTGGGAGCTCTGGGACAGCCTTGTTTTAATTAGAGTTGGAATGCATCTTAGGAGACCATTTCTGCCAGTTATAATCATAACAGTGGCATTATGTTTTTTCTAAAAAAAGAATCCTTAATAAGCTGGGTCTTTCCTGAGGTCTTAAGAAGTTTATTTTATAGATGATTCATATCAAATCACGTCTTTGGCCCTAAACCTTTTCCTTGGAGATGTGAAACAGTTGCACAGTAATCCTCAGAAGAGGATGCTTAAAACTGTCTTGTTCTTGACATGCACTGTTAGGTTGGGAAATCTGGACTTAACAGTGTATCAAGGACCATTCACAGGAAGTTTTATTTTACTTTATTTTTTTCCATTTTTAAAAATTGTAGTATAGTCAGTTTACGATGTTGTGTCAGTTTCTGGTGTACAGCATAATGTTTCAGTCATACATATACATACCTATCTTCCTTTTCATATTCTTTTTCATTATAGGTTCATACAAGATCTTTAAAATGTTTTTTAATTTTAAAAATTAAATTTATTATTTAAAAAAAACTTTACTTTTTTTGGGGAGGTAGTTAGGTAGTAAACCTGACTTATTTATTTATTTATGTTTGCTAAGCATGTGCTCTACCACTTGAGCTATACCCACCTCCCCCAAGGTATTGAATATAGTTCCCTGTGCTGTGCAGTAGAAACATGTTGTTTACACATGGAGTTTTAAGTTGATTTCCCACAAGTTAGGTCTGCAGTGTTGGGAAGCTAGAGTGAGCGGTAAACTACTCTCAGAGAGAGTGTAAGGTGGGATCCCTGACCTTACGCTGGCGTGGAATCCAGGCTGTTGCTTTGCTTCCTTGCCTAGCCGTTCACAGCCAGTGACACTGGCCCTGCCTGAATTATTTAGCTTATCTTATCCGTGAAGATAGTTACAAGGAGTTGTTCTAGAACCAGATGACTTACAAATTTGGGGCTTGCACATGTATTTTTGTCTTCTCTTCGTTCCCCCTCCTCCTGAAGATAGAAATACCTCCTAGTCTTTGGTTCTTGCCTGCTGGTTGTTTATAACCCCTGCTCTAGATTGCCTCATTCTGCCAGTCCCTGTTGCAATATGATTTATCGTTTTAAAATTAAATTCTCATTATAGTTCCCTCATGCATCTACCTTCCTCAGAATGTTTAGTTGTGCTATAGAGCTTAAGAAAGAGAGGTAAGAAAAAGGAAGGAAGGAAGGAAGGAGGGAAAAAAGAAAGGGAATTCTGTTTGAACCTTGTACTAACAGGTCATGTTAATATTTGATTAGCTCATTATATCTGAATTTCCAATATTCTTTCCCCTCCAAATGTTAAAAAATATTTTTATTGTAAAATATTTATACAGTTTACCATTTTAACCGTTTTTAAGTGTACAGTTTATTGACATTAGGGGCATTCAAAATGTTACGCAACCATCACCCCATCTACTTCCAGAACTTTCTCACATCCCAAACAGAAACTCTGTTTGTATCTGTTATCAACAACTCCTCATTTCCCCCATCCCCTGGTAACCTCTAATCCACTTTCTATCTCTGTGAATTTGCCTATTCTAGGTACCTCATGTAAGTGGGATCACATAATATGTCTTTTTGTGGCTGACTTATTTCATTCAGAATGATGTTTTCAAGATTTATTTATGTTGTAGTATATATCAGACCTTTATTCTTTATGGCTGAATAAGATTCCATTGTATGAATATAATACATTTAAAAAAAATCCATTCATCTGGTGATGAACACTTGGGCTGCTTCCATGTTTTGGTTGTTGTAAATAATGCTGCTTTGAACATGGGTGTACAAATATCTCTGTGAGAACCTGCTTTCAGTGTTTTTGGATATGTACCTAGGAATGGAATTGATGGATCATATGGTAATTCTATTTTTTGAGGAATCACCATACTGTTTTCCATGTTGACTATACCATTTTAAATTCCTACCAGCAAAGCACAAGGGTTTTGATTTCTCTACATCCTTGCCAACTATTGTTTTTTTTTTTTATAGTGACCATCCTGAGAGATGTGAAGTGATATCTTGTTTTTGATTTGCTTTTCCCTAATAATTAGAACTTGAATATCTTATCATGTGTTTATTGGCCATTCCTGTATCTTCCTTGGAGATATGTCTGCTCAAGTTGCTTTCCCACTTTTGAATCAGATTGTTTGCTTTTTTGTTGTCAAGTTTTAGGAGTTCTCTATATATTTTGGCTTTTAATCCCTTATCAGATATATGATTTGCAAATATTTTCTTCTATTCTGTGGTTGCTCTTTTATTCTGTGGATAGTGTCTTTTGATGCACAAAATTTAAAATTTTTCATAAAATCAAATGTGTCTGTTTTTTCTTTTGTTACCTGTGTCTTTGTGGTCATATGCAAGAAATCATTGCCAAATCCAATATTGTGAAGCTTTTGTCCTATGTTTTCTTCTAAGAATTTTATTGTTTTAGATCTTACAGTTTGGTCCTTGATTCATTTTGAGTTAATTTTTGTATGTGGTGTTAGGTAAGGGTCCAGCTTCATCTTTCTGCATGTGGATGTCAACTTTTCCTAGCACCATTTGTTGAAAAGACTGTTCTTTCTGCATTGAATGATCTTAGTGCCCTTGTTAAAAATCATTTGACCTGCGGGGGAGGGTATAACTCAGTGGTAGAGTACATTTTTAGCATGGGTTTGATCCCCAGTTCCTCTGTCAAATAGAAAATAATAATGATAATAAATAAATAAAATAAATATTACCCCCCCCAATATCATTTGACCCTATGTGCAATAGTTTATTGCTGGGCTCTCTGTTGTATTCCATTGGTCTATACGTCTTTCCTTATGACTGCATTGTTTGGATGGCTATAGCTTTGTATTATGTTTTGAAATTAGGAAGTGTGAGTCTTCCAGTTTTGTTCTTCTATTTCAAGATTGTTTTGGCTATTAGGAGCTCCTAGAGATTCCATATGAATTTTAGGATAAGTTTTCTATGTTTGCCAAAAATCATCATTGGGATTTTGATAGGGATTGCATTGAATCTGTAGATGGCTTTGAGTAGTATTGACATTTTAACAATATCAAGTCTTCAAATCCATGAACATGGGATGTGTTTCCATTTATTTTTATTTAATTTCTTTTAGCAGTGTTTTGCAGTTTTCATTATACAAGTCTACACTGTCTTGGTTAAGTTAATTGTGATGTATTTTATTCTTTTTGATGGTATTGTAAATGGAATTTTTTTGTAATTTCCTTTTCAGATTGTTGATTGTGTGTGTAGAGATACAATTGATTTTTGTGTGCTAACTTTGTATCCTGCTACTTTGCTGAATTCATTTTTTCTAACAGCTTTTTTGTGGAGTCGCTAGGGTTTTCTACAGAGATAATTTTACATCTTTCTTTCTTTCCAATTTGGATGCCTTTTTTTCTTTTTCTTGTCTAATTGTTCTGGCTAGAACTTCCAGGACTATGTGGAATAGAAGTGGTGAAAGCAGACATCTTTGGTTTGTTGCTGATACTAGGGGGGAAACTTTCAGTCTTTTGCCATTGAGTATGATGTTTTCTGTGGGTTTTTATCTGAATAGACCAATAACAAATAATTTAGAGAATAAAAGCAATATAGATTTTCCCCCATGATTTAATCTTGGTAGTTTTTTTTGTTTGTTTGTTTGTTTCAGGGAATTTGTCCATTTCATCTAGGTTATCCAATTTTTTGGCAAACAACTGATCATAGTATTCTCTTCTAATACTTTTTATTTCTGTAGAATTAGTAGTAATGGCCCACTTTCATTCCTGATTTTAGTAATTTGAATCTTTTATCTTTTTTTCTTAGTCCAATGAAAGGTTTGTCAATTTTGTTGATCATTTCAAAGAACCAACTTTCGGTTTCATTGATATTCTTTTCTATTTTACTATTCTCTGTTTCATTTCTCTCTGCTCTAATCTTGATTATTTCCTTACCTTTGCTAGTTTGGGGTTTAGTTTGTTCTTTTTCTAGTTCTTTAAGTTGTAAAGTTAGGTTGTTGATTTGAACTCTCATTTTTTAATGTAAATATTTATAGCTAATAATTTCCCTCCTAGCACTGCTTTTGCTGTGTCCCATAAATGTTGGTATGTTGTGTTTTCACTTTCATTAATCTCTAAACATTTTTAAATATCCCTTGTGATTTCTTCTTTGATCCATTGGTTGTTTAAAAGTGTTTTGTTTAATTTCCACAGTTTTGTGAATTTTCCACTTTTACTTTTGTTATTGATTTCTTACTTTATCCTGTTGTGGTCAGAGAAGACTCTTTGTATGATATCTGTCTTTAAAATCTGTTGAGACTTAATTTGTTGTCTAACAGAAGGTCTGTCCTGGAAAATGTCCCATGTGTACTTGTTGCGTAAAGTGTTCTGTATGTCTGTTAGATCTTGTTGGTTTATTTTGTTGTTTAAATCCTCTCTTTCCTTATTTACCTTCTGTGTGGTTGTCCTACCCATTTATTGTGAGTGGAGTACTGAAGTCTCCAACTGTTATAGGTCTTCCTTGAGTTACAATGGGGTTATGTTCCAGTAAACTCATCATAAGCTGAAAATATCGTAAGTTGAAAAAGCACTTAATATACCTTACCTACTGAACATCACAGCTTAACCTAGCCTATCTTAAATGTACTCATTTACATTGGCCTACAGCTGGGCAAAGTAATCTGACCCAAAACCTATTTTATAATAGTGTTTAATATCTCATGTAATTCATTGACTGCTGAACTGTAAGTGAAAAACACAATGGTTATTAAGTGTATTGCTTGTTTAGCCTCATGATTTTGTGGCTGACTAGGAGCTGCAGTTCGCTGCTACTGCCCAGCATCATGAGAGAGTATCATCCCGCATATCTCTAGCCAAGGGAAAGATCAAAGTCCAAAATTCGAACTACAATTTCTATTGAATGAGTATCACTTTAACACCATCGTAAGGTCAAAACACTGTAAACTGAACAATCATAAATAAGGAACCTATTCCTGGGTCATGTGTTTTTATCTATTCTGCCAATCTGTGTCTTTTGATTGGAGAGTTTAATTCATTTACATTTAAAGTGATTACTGATAGGTAGGGATTTACTTCTGTCATTGTGTTATTTGTCTTCTATTTGCCTTCAGGCTTTTTTATCTCTCATTTCCTACATTACTGTCTTTTTCTGTTTAGTTGATTTTTTTATAGTCAAATGTTTAAAGTCCTTTCCCATTTCCTTTTGTGTATATTCTGTAGCTATTTTCTTTGCAGTTACCATGGGGATTACATTTAACATCCTAAGATTGTAATACTCTAATTAGATTTTATACTAGCTTAACTTCAATAACATACAAAAACTGCTCCTTTACAGCTCTTTCCCCACCCCTTTTGGTTGTTGTTGTCATAAAATTACATCTTTATGTTTATTGTGTGCCAAAAAACGTACTCTAATAATTCTTTTAAATGCATTCATCTCCTAACTTACATAGAAATCAATATTTGGAGTTACACACATTGTTACAGTAACACTAGCTTTTACATTAGTAATTATTTTTTCTCTTAAATCATGTAGAAAGCAAACAAAAAGTATAGTTACAAACCATTGTTATGATAATACTAGCTTTTATAATTGCTCATGTGGTTACCTTTCTTGAGATCTTTATTTCTTCATACAGCTTTGAGTTACTGTCTGTAGTGTCCTTTCATTTCAACTAGCAGG
Organism: Camelus dromedarius; assembly: GCF_036321535.1. NCBI lineage: Eukaryota > Metazoa > Chordata > Mammalia > Artiodactyla > Camelidae > Camelus > Camelus dromedarius. Next base: position 84,708,792 of record NC_087436.1, on the reverse strand, counting down.
ACTCTATTGAGCATTTCTTGCAGATCAGGTCTAGTGGTCATAAACTCCCTCAGTTTTGGTTTATTTGGGAATGTCTTAATTTCTCCCTCACTTTTGAAGGACAGTTTTGGTGGATATTGGTTTCTTGGTTGACAGTGTTTTTTGTTTGTTTTTTAGCACATTGAATATACAAGCCCACTGCCCTCTGGCCTCCAAAATTCCCGTGAGAAATCTGCTGATAATCCTGTTGAGGACCCCTTGTATGTGGTGATTTGCTTCTCTCTTGCTGCTTTAACGTTTCTCTCTTTGTCTTTTGGTTTGTTAATCATTGTGTCTTGGTGTGGTCTCTGAGTTCATCTTAGCTGATATTCATTGAACTTTTGGGATTTTTATATTTATGTCTTTCATCAAATTTGTGCAGTTTCAGCCAGTACTTCTTCTAATATTCTTTCTGTCCCTTTCCTTTCTCTCTCTCCTCACTCTAGGATTCTCATGATGCATATGTTGGTTAGCTTGATGGTATTCCACAGGTCCCTTAGGTTCTCTTTGCTCTTCTTCAATCTTTTTTTCTTTCTTTTCCTCAGCCTTAATAATTTCTATTGCTTGTCTTCGAGTTCATGAATTCTCTCTCTGCCTGCTTAAATCTACCTTTGAATCCATCTAGTGAATTTTTCATTTCTGTTACTGTACTTTTCAGCTCCAGAATTTCTTTTTAGATTTTGTATTTCTTTATTGATATCTCCATTTTGTTCACACATTCTTTTCTTAACTTTCTCCACCTCTTCCTTTAGTTTCTTGAGCATCTTTAAGATAGTTGTTTTGAAGTCTTTGTCTAGTATATCTGTCATTAGGTCTCTCAGGGACAGTTACTAGTCTACTGATTTATTTTTTCCTTTGAATGGACCTTGCTTTCCTGTTTCTTTGTAAGCCATGTGATTTTGTTGTTGTTGAACACTGGACATTTGAGTCTAACTCTGGAAATCAGAGTCTCCCTATCCCCCGGGGTTCACTATCTTCTGTTATTTTGTTGTTGTTTTGATTGTTGTAGGTTGTCCCTGTGCTGAGAATTAGCCTGAAGTGTAAACTTAATGTCTTCTAAGGTCTTTTCTGAACCTTTCCCAGGGTATATGTGATCACTTCTAATTTTTCCCATATATGCAGTTGGTTTTGGATATCCTGGTCTTCAATGTCTGACTCCCAAAAGGAAAGAAAGTGAAAAAAGGAGGGTGGAAATGGGTATTAGCCTTTTAAGTTCCCAGAAGTCACTTCAGCCACAGGGAGAGGAGCTTACAACAATGGGAAGAGATATAGCAACAATGGCTGCCAGCCCCTTTGCCTGCACCTCTGTGGTCAGGAGTAGCAATCAGCAATCACAGCACAGCTCCCCAGTATTTGGCGGGGGCAGAGCCCTTTTTGCCTACCCTGGCTCTTTCATGCTGTGTGCAATCTGCTCTAGGAACCATGCACAGCTGCCTGCCATGTGGCTGAGGGTGGGGGACGGATAACTGCCGTGGTGCCAAGAGCTATAATTGCTGAAATTGACCAGAATTTACAGTCCAGGTCTTCCCCTGGAAATTTTAAGCTTTCAAGAGATTCCTGGCTTCCAAAATAGTTGCATCAAACAGGTTCTGCCAGTACAGTTGTTTTCTAGGTAGGGAGACAGATTCTCTGCCATCCTCCCAGAATCCCTCTCCCCTTTGCCCATTTTTGAATTGGGATATTTGCCTTCTTTGTTGTTGAGTTGTGGAGTTTTTTATATATTCTGGATATTAATCACTTACCAGATACATGATTTGTAAATATTTTCTCTCATTCTAAGGATTGTCTTTTCACTTGTTAACATGTTTTCTTAACAGTAGTAGTTAATACAGTTTCAAAAGCAAGCAGCAAACACATACTCATCTATTCAGGTAGGTACTAAGATTGATGCTGTTTGATGAAGACTCCCAGGAGATGACAAGATGAAGAAGTCTCTGAATCCCAGTCTGGATTCAGATTCCCTGAGAGTTTACAACTGCTCCTTCTAGGAAGCCAGTGGGCAAAGCCATGAGTGAATATTGAGAAATGTAGGGCTTCCTACAGCCAGGGCATCTGATATAAAGTGGAGTTGGCTATTGGTCATTTATGTATTTTTCCTCCATGTTGCTTTCCAAACTTTGCTGATAACCCCATGTTCTGGTTTTCTTACATACTTCCATCCACTTTGATTCGGCAGTGATGCTCTGCCCACAGTGTTCACCTGCTTTTCCCTGTCATATCTCTTTCTGTGCTGATTGTCCATTCTGTGCTCATGTTGGTGAGAGAAAAGCTGCCCACTAGTTCGAGGAGTAACCAGATAAGCTTTCACTCTGGTTATTTCTTTTGGGGACGGGATTATCCATTACAGTTCTATCTACAAGATTTTTTTTTTTTATTGGAAGTCTTCTGTTTGCAGCTGCTGTATACAACTTTCTCAAGAAATTTGCTTTTTGACTGGAATTGTCATTGTTTGTGTACAGCCTAAAGCTTGCAGTGGTGGTGCTTACGGTTTTCACTGTCTGAATGAAGAAAACTGCCTTTATTACTCTCTCCAAACTCATACTTAGGACACTGGGAAGAAAACACAATTGCATACTTAATGGTTCTCTCCATCTGGCAAAGACTACTTTGTGGTGGTATGTGGGGGCTGAGTAGGGAAGCAAAAAAACCACACAATACATGTTTTCAGGAAATCATCTCTGCAGTGTGAAGATGGAGAAACAGTATGAGGAGTTAGCGTGAGTTCTCAGTATGTGATCCCTTGTCTTTAAGTCTAGTAAATGAAATCAAAACAAAACAGAAAAAGTTCTCTAAGAGATTGAAGATCATTAAGAAGTGTAGAAATAGTCATGTTTTCTGACTTGTCTCTGTAGAGATACAAAGATACTAACTGCTATAGTTCCATCTGTATTTGATGAGAGAGGTGCATGGGAGGGGCTACTTTTTGTGCATGAGATCAACTCCAAGTGCAGTGAGCTGTAGAATTAGCATTGACAGATAGATTCATATCAAAGCAGGAATAGAGCTATTAATCATGCCCTCTTTCTATTCCCAGGGTGCCATCTCTGTTTTCAGGTATGGGTAAATTTCACATCCCCAGTATTGCACAAATAGATTCAATCAGTATAGAATTTGGGGGCGGGGCACTTTTGTCCTCTTGTAAGAGAACAAGAGTTGTTCTTAGATGGAGTCAAATTTTTAGTTTTAGTTAGTGAAATAATAACGTCATAAAACTGCTTTGCTAGAATAATTTTATGGTTACTGAATTTTCTATGTGTATGAATGTGAGTGTCCACCTGTACATATGAGTTTGTTTTTATGCAATCTTATTTATAAATCGTTTCTCAAAATAGAATATTTGGTTTTGATTGGTTAGAGAGCCAGTCTCTTTAAAAAGGTAATAAGGAAACAAATATTTCCTCAGAGAATATTTTAGAGTTTTACTGCACCGAGTAATGTTTCAGTGTAAAAGAAATGAGCCATTTCTGTACCTAGCCTCAGGTTATTGAGTCTTGCAGTATTTTTTGGCCTTCTTCCTTCAACTGCGATGAATGTGTTAGCATCTGTCCCAGAGCTAAGAATAGCTTAATATAAATTCCATACCACCCACCAACCTTGCAACAAGAGAAGGAATAAATAAGGACTTTCTCATTCTGAGTTGATTGAAACTTTTGGACCCTGGCAGATCTTATTTTGTCCAGCATCTCTAAATACCTCTGTGCTTTTTCAAGGGTAGAGACAGCTAGGCTTCACGATTGAACTTGGAGCTCATAGGACTCATCTCCAGCTGTAGCATCCTGTGGACTTCTTTCTCCAGACTGCAGACTGGAGCTCCCTTCTCTGAGTGCAGTCTTCTTGCCTTTTAGTGCCCCCATTTCCTCATAGTGCTCCTCTTTCCTTTTTGCCTCCATTCTGAGTTTTTCTCCTTTTTTCACCCCCTCCTATTTGCTCAGTGCATCAGTCTCCTGCCTACCTTCATGCTCAGCCTGGGGTCCGGGAGCAAATGTGTCAGTACTCATCAGTACTCCCCTCCTGGCACCCCGGAGACACTGCCCGGAACCCCAGCTGTTACACACCCTGGAGCACTTCCCTCTACCTCCAGCCTTCGTCACTGCTTCTGTTACACATTTATATTGCCGGTCCTTGACTCAGCTCAGCCATCATTATTTGTCAGGATTAAAAGGTTTCCAATAAAATACTAATTAAAAGTTTCACTGACTTCTTATTTTACTGCCCTTAACTCCCTAACACATTCTTCAAAGCACTTATTTCAAACTTCATCTATACACTTCAAATCTGCCTTCAATTTTGGATGACTTTGCCTCTTGCTTTGCTCAGGAAATTCAGTGTGAACTTGCTTTTCTTCTCTTTTCTTCAAGTATTGCAGTTCCCATAACTGTCTCACTATCTTAGGTTTTCTCTAGATCTCAGTTTTTTTTTTTTTCCAGGAGGGAGGTAGTTAGGTTTTATTATTTATTTTTAGAGGAGGTACCCAGGATCTTGTGCAGGACCTCGTGCATGCTAAGCATGCATTTTACCACTTGAGCTATACCCTACCGCCTAGATCTCAGTTATTTTAACAGACGTGTTTTGAATGCCTGCCTTGTTGGCATTTGGTAGATGCTGCGTGGTACTAACTCCCGTTAGAGTGGGTCAGTACACGTCACAAAGTACTCATACACACATTATCTCACTGAATCACTGCTCAAGCGCCTCTTTAGTGTTCCGGAAGAAAAACTTCTCTTTTTCCAAAGTTGGACTTTGTGTTTGTTCTCTTGACCTTATTCCCTCCCGTATTCTCAGAAACTTAGGTCTTAGATTATCTCCTTTTCCCCACCAATTTTTTCCCTACTTACTCTATGAGTATCTTTAGGCCTGACTTACAATGTAAAATTTTTTAAAAAATCAAACTCTCAGGACTTACTTCGTCTTTGAGATGCTGTTCTGTGTTTTTGTCTTCACTCACTCACAGATTTTCCACAAGTATAGCCTTAAATCTCCATCTAAACTTTTAAATTTTCCACACTTCCCTTATCTCATGCATTCTGGTTTCTTATTCTCATCTTGAACTGAAACTACTTTGTAAGGATTCACCAATAATTTAAATCACAGCCCCCACAAAATGCAGTGCCCTTTGCCATCTGTATCTGGACAGCAGCTGGTCACAGACCAGTCATCTAAAGTGATTCTTCACCCGTGAAGACTACTGAAGTCGTCTGAGGTTTGGCATCGTGGCTGTGGTTGTCGGGCAGTGGGCGGAGGACATGAGCCAAATGCAGTAGGCTCTCCAGGTGACTGCCTCTGGAACCTCTTGACATGAGCCTTGATGATCACACCAGTGACAAGGGACCATTATTTTCAATGGAGATATAAAATTGAGAGCCTTTAGTAGGGGTAATGTTTAAAGCAATGAGCATACCAGAAATTGACACAACACTGTAAACTGACTATACTTCAATAAAAAAAAATTTTTAAAATAAAGATAACATGCAAAAAAAAAAAAAAAAAAGTAAAGCAATGAGTGTGGATGAGATAGATCCTCAAGGAGAAAGTGTCAGAAGAGAATTGCTCCCGTGAACCAAGACCTAGGGCTCTCCTATGTTCAGAGGTTGGGCATTGAGGAGGATTTAGGAAGACTGGCTGGTGAGCTCTTTCTGGCAGAAATCTGGCAAGGAGCCCTGAATCTTTCTCCCTTTCTGAGTATCAGGAGGAAAAATTATGTGTTGAGTTACAGACCTTCTACCTTGTGCTCATGTAGCTTTTGTTCTATACTAATCTCAAGATGTCTTCCACCAGGCGACAGTTTATATCAGGAAGAAAGCATGGGGGACCCTTTCTCTTGTTCAAGAATGAGCTTGTGTAGAAGGCTGCCGGCATACAACCGAAGCAGCAGAAAAGCTGTGTTTCCCGTTCTCCCCTCTCCACTCCAGAAGAGAGAATATACCAGATCAAAGGAGGAATTAGAATCAATTAGAGAGTAGACTCTTTCAAATCATCGTAGCAGGTTGAGACTAGAAAAGGCCTTAATTAATGTATGCACAGCTCAGCACAGCTCTACATATAATGGGTGAGCAACTTACGTAATTATTATTAGTTAACAGCTATTTTCTAATCCTAAACCATCACTTTATAGATAAGGAAATTGAGACTCAGACGTTCAGGAACCAACAGTGATTCCTTTAAGCTATACAAAAAGAAAGAGAAATCAGTGAAAAGTCATTAGCTTGGCACCCAACACTCTCTGCTTTCTGGTTCCAACCCCATTTCCATTCAACTCCTCGGCCACCGCTCGCCCGTTCCACCTCTGCTTGGTACCTCCACTCACCCCCTCTCTTTGCTGACAGTGGCCCCTGTCAATTCCATGCTTCCCCCATGAGTGCTTTGCCTGCCGCCCCTCCCAATTCTCTCTCCTTGTCCAGGTTCTGGCCCATTTTCATGGCTCTGACAACACCTGTGAATTCCATCCTGACCTGTCCAGTCACATGATGTTCTTCATTGAAATTCTCTAGCATGATTTCCAGGACAACATCTGGGTGCTGCAGCTATGGTGGTGATGGTGGTGGTAGGAAGTAAAATGCTATTAGCTTCCAGTCCCCATCCCTCTCCTGCAGATATTTCCTGCCTGTGCTGCAGAGCAGAACCTGCTGGGTAAATATGGGGCGGGGGAAAGCAGTCCAGGGGCTGTGCGATGTGTGTGTTTGTGTGTGTGTGCACCCGCACACACATGCACACGTACCCCCATGGGCAGGTACCTTTGGGCTCCCAGGGAAGGGAGAAAAACGGTCTCTTTTGCTTAGCAGCTCCCCGGATGAATCCCTTCTAAACAGATATTGTGTATTGTGTCTGGCATGGCTTGTGTGACATTTTGCCAGTATTTATCACCTTGCTGTAAAAAGACCTTGTAAGGCTTTGAAGTTGGATCCCTCTCATAAGAATATCTGAATTAAAACCGCAAGCGTAATAACCCTATTTGTACTGACAACTTCTAAGAATCAAATAACTTAACTTCTTTTGGTGAGACTTTTATTCTCCTACAGTTTTGTACTAGGATAAACTTAGGATAACCTTGGAAAAGAGAAAACTGATTCTTTGTGAGAAAGATACTGATGACAGTGATGTGTGCTGGTGCTAACTGGTGTCTTTTCAGGTAAACAATTTCTTGCTTTAAGGGCTGAGAAATAACAAAGCTTCCCTGGTGACAGTAATGAAGGATCAGTCCTTTTGTATCTACCTTTGCTCTTCTGTCCAAAATTGTATTTACCTTGTTGATAGAAGACCTAGGTTATTTTCCTCTACCTTAATATGTTGTGATGGTAACATTTCCTGTTAGTGTGGGTTGTATTTATTTATTTATTTAATTCTTACAAAAGTTTCAAAATTGGATATATGGGTCCAGATAAAGTATGAACTCTGGTTAAGATTCATAGTATAAAAGACATAAATTATGCATGTCTTTGAATTTCTACACTCATAAATTATTTTATATATGCTTTTCTATCAAGGTACATAATTTTATATTGTAGTTTTTTATATAATGAACACTTGTGTACGAGTTTTTGAGTGGATGTATGTTTTCAGTGTCTTAGGTATGTTCCTAGGAGTGGAATTGCTGGGTCATATGGTAACTCTGTGTTTAATATTTTGAGGAAATGCCAGACTCTTCCAAAGTGGCTGCACCATTTTACATTCCCTCCAGTAGCGTATGAGGGATCTAGTTTCTCTACATACTTGCCAGCACGTATTATTATGAGTGTTTTGGAGAATAACTATCCTGTGGCTCTGAAGTGGTATCTCAGGGTGATTTTGACTTGCATTTCCCTGATGGCTAATGACGTAAAGCTTTTCTTTTGATGTGCTTATGGCCATTTGTGTATCTTCTTTGGAGAAATGTCTATTGAGATCCTTTGCCAACTTTATATTGGGTTGGTTTTTTAAAATTTGTTTTGTAAGAGTTCTTTATATATTCTAGATACATGATTTGCAAGTATTTTCTTCCATTCTGTGAGTTGTCCTTTCACTTTCTAGATGATGTCCTTTGAAACACACAAGTTTTACATTGTGATATAGTCCAGCTGATCTTTTTTTTTTCTTTCGTCATTTGTGCTTTTTGTGTCAAATCTAAGAAACTATTGCCTAATCCATGGTCACGAAGATCTATGCCTGTGTTTTCTTCTAAGAGCTTTATAGTTTTAGCTCTTGCATTTTAGGTCTTTGACCCCTTTTAGTTAATTTTTGTGTATGGTATAGTGTAGGGCTCCAGTTTTATTCTTTTGCCTGTGGATGTGGTGTTGTCCTGGTAAGAAAAGACTGTCCTTTCCCCACTGAATTGTCTTCACATCCTTGGTGAGAGTCAGTTATCCATAAATAGGAGGGTTTACTTCTAGGCAGTCGATTCTTTTCCATTGTTCTGTATGTCTGTCCTTATGCCAGTGCCACACTGTTTGATTAATATGGCTTTACTCTTTTTAATACTCACGTTACAAAAGGGGACACTTAATTGTATACAGAGGCATTGTCTCTTATTGGATCAGGTAGTAAAGCCAATGAGAAAGGCACAGAACAAACACAGGAGCAGTTTACCCTTGAAAATCCTTAAGAAGCTGCAGTGTTGGAGATCAAGCACCATTTTTCATTGGTTCAGCACGGCCGCTTTTTATCTGGTTGTTTCTTTAGTTGAGCACCAGCTGAAGAATTCAGCTTCCATTCAGGGGCTCTGCGATTTGCAAAATATTGACCTTTAAACACTAGAATTTCAGTGCACACAGAAGTTGGGTCCAAGGCAGATTCACATTTCTTTTCCCAGGCCCTCACTGTGCAGACTGGGTAATGGCTGAACTGCTTACAATTTTCATTTCCATTGGTCCTTCCTCCCTCCTCCACTCTCCCTTTGTCTTCTGCCTCTTTCTACCTCCCTCTCCTCTTCACTGCACCCCCGCTCCCACCCACTACTTCCCTTTCCCCTTTTCCTCCTCTCTTTCTTTCAGTTCCCCCCACCCCCCAGCACACTTTGCTGAATTTCTATATCTTCATGTAGCTGTGATACGGGCTGTTATAACCCCGAATTAAAATGTAAATAAAATGAACCAACCTTTGTCTCTTACAGTTTTTTTTAATCTTATTTATTTTTTTGTTGGGGGGAAGTAATTAGGTTTGTTTGTTTGTTCCTTTATTTTTTCTAATGGAGGTACTGGGGATTGAACCCAGGACCTCATGCATGCTACGCATGCACTCTACCAATGAGCTATACCCTCCCCCCTCTCTCTTACAGTTTAGATTTGAGCAGTTAAAGTTCACCTTGTGGCAGGCAGTCAGATATTAGGATATTGTAGATACTTCTGAGGGTCTCAGCTGCCGGTGGCCTGGCAGTGGAGGTGATGTTTTCGCCAGTGGATGCTGTTAAAGAAATAAACCCTGAGACTTGTATTCACACAAAGAGCCGGTAAGGGGTTGCCTTTCTCCAGTCCCGGACACATAGCCCCTGGCCTGCCTATTGGTGGCTTCTTTCCCAGTCAACAGCCTTGTCCATTTATCTTGATTTCACCCAGATGAGGATCTTCAGGGCAGGTGGGGCGAGGCAGGAGAACGCACGGTGTGATCTCTCTCAACGCAGCCCTTCTGGACAGCTAGTAAGCAGTTTTCTGTGCTTTAACGGATCTCTAGAATTGAGATCTGTCAACATTTAACTATGCTGGCTTCAGATGACCAAACTCTTCAAGATCATTGGCAAGTGAGAGATGGATGAATAAATAGATAATAAAAAGCAGTTTGCTTAGCTGCCTGATTAAAGAGGATGTCACATAATCATTGTGAAAAATGTATGCAACTCAGAAGAGTGTTAAAACAGTAAAGATCATCCTATTAGCCACATTGGGGTCACACATAATTTTAGTTCGGAATTGTTTACCATCGCACGCCCTTTAGCTGAACGTTGATCTGGCTGTTTTTAATGAGCAGCGTGCATTCTCAACAAGGAGGGTGCTGCCTTCAAGGACTCAAAAACTGGTTCTTGGAGGGGCCAAAGTCTTAGATATAACAATGGTTTGTGGCCCTTCAAAGGGCCACAGCATGTAAACAGATATTTACGTTTCGTGTGTGAGGGGAGTGACGGGGGGGGGGAAAATGTCTCAAAAGGCTCCCTGGCGGGTGCTTCTCCCTCAAATTCATGTGTTGAAGATGTTGACGTCCTAACCCCTCATACCTCAGATGCTGACTGATTTGGAGATAGGGCCTTAAAGAGGTAATTAAGGGTAAAATGAGGTCATTAGGATGGGCCCTAATCCAATATGACTGGTGTCCTTATAAGAAGAGGAGATTAGTACAAAGTAGAGCAGAGAGGAAAACCATGTGAAGACAAAGGGAGGAGATGGCCACCTACGAGCCAAGGAGGGAGGCCTCAGAAGAAATTAACCCAGTTGACACCTTAATCTGGGACTTCCAGCCTCTAGGATGGGGAGAAAATAAACTTCTCTTGTTTAAGCCACCCAGCCTGATGCTTTGTTACGACAGCCCTAGTGGACTAATGAGGGCAGGGGGCAGTGATAATGGCAAAAAGGTTGAGAAACACCAGTGTAGAATAAATTCCTCTGTTTTATGTTCTTTTAACTTCAGTTCTATTTCTTTCCAGTTCTCTATGTTACTAAAAATTACAACATTGGGTTTCAATTTTATTATCTTATTATAAGTACCATTCACCAAGGGATTTACCCATCCCCATCAATATCTAATTTGAACCTCAGAATTGCTTTCTATGGTGCTTGGGCATTCAGATTTCTATTTTATAGATGCCCCTGGGCATTTATACATGTCAGTCCGTTGCCTAGAAAGACATTTCCCTACCCACCCTGTGCTATCCCTTTTCTCCAGGACCTTGCTCCTCCAGGAGGCTTTTCCTGACCTGCTAACATGCTTCTTAGCACTGTTTCCCCACAATGTTGCTAATCACCCTTACGGTGTTACCTGTTTATTTTCTGTTTCCTTTACCAGACTGGCAGCCCTGTGAGTGACTGGCAGCTCTCTGTTTCTTATCACTGAATTTCCGGCATCCAACAGAGTGCCAGGATATTTTGTTGATGGATGTATCAGATTATATAGCTAATAAACTGAACTTAGTTTATTCAGCATCTAAATTCAGATCTTTCTCAACAATACTGTGCTGCTTCTCTGATAATTCATCAAAATTATTTATCATAGTGGGTGTGGCTTTGTCTCTGTGTACAAAAGAATATTTTGTGGGGTCTGCTCTCTGCATGTGCTGTAGACCCCTGCCGTACTCTGACAGTGTGGCGTGTATGTATGTGTGCATGCATGTGTGTGTGTATATAATGGACTCAGCCTTGACTTGTTCCCCAGAGGATTTCCTGCTGCCTACCACATCAGAAAAGAGTCCTATTAGTTCTTCTGTAATTTCCCAGTAACTTCTTATTGGCGATCGTGATGCAAAAAGGTGCCTTCTTCCTTCCAGTAGTTGCTAGAGGTGGGTTTTGGACAATGTTTATGATATAACATGAAGTTAACAAGGCTGAATCCAAAGTATATGTACAGCACAGTTATAACTGTAATTGTTTCAGTCCTTTTCACATGCGACTTGCAAGTGGTGTGTGAGGTCTTGGGTTATATAAGGTGACTACGAAAGGCCTTTAGAGGGGAGGGTATAGCTCAGTGGTAGAGTGCCTGCTTGGCATGCACGAGGTCCTGGGTTCAATCTCCAGCGCCTCCATTAAGAAATAGATTAAATAAATAAATAAAACTAATTACCTCCCCCTCAAAAAACCACAACAAAACAGAAAGGCCTCTGCTCTCATGGCACATACAATTTTTTGAAGACTAGTCATGAAAACAGATGAATTCTGCAGGATTGGTGCTACAGCAGAGATGGGAAGAGGATGCTGTGAGGCCTGACGAGCCCAGCAGATGCTCTGCTGGGAGGTATTTTTGGAAGGCATCATACATGAACTGGGTTTGAAAGGAGAATAGGAATTTGCCAGATGAAAAATGGGAAAAAAATACACAAAGGCACCAACCTAGGGGAAGGTCTCGTCTAAAGAGGAATGTGTACATGGCAGAAAGCTGGAAAGGAATGGCCCCAAGTGAATTGCTGGTGTTCCATGGCTGTGAAATTATCAGTTTTCTTTTTTCTTTTTCAGAATTTCCTTTAATACTGTAGCTCTGTTGTTTTCATAACTCAAAATAAAATGAAGTAAACACCTGTGATGGTTGTATTAGAGCATTAGAATGAATTACTTTCTTTTTCTTAAAATTCTTTTATTTCATATTGCCTGTATTTGTACTTAAGTTGACATCCAGATTAAAAAAGCTAGTATTGCCCATTTGACTAAATTGTTATTAGGTTTTCAGGAGAGGACACAAAACAGGATACCGTTTGGTTCCTTTTTTGATAAACAGACCCCGAGTTTCCTTTTGCCTTGAGTTTTCATTGACTGGCTCTCCCCTTGGCTGCCAGGCTAGGTCTGGAAGTGTCATCTTTGCTGAGGTACATGGGGAAAAGGTGTCTTTAACCTGGTTGGCAGAGAGAGTTTACCCTGGGTACAATTAGTGGAGTGCATTCAGCCAAGGAGGTGCGACAGCAGGGTGGCTGGAAGGGGTCTGGGAGAGACTGGATTATTTTAGTTACAAGGGAAGAATCCACAGATGGAACTCTCAGAGGCACAGCAGGTCCAGGGAATGGAGCAAAAAGCACTGGGCAGGTGAAGCTGGGCTGTACAGGAAACGAAGTCTGCAGACACTTGGCTGGTGGTGGAAGGTTCCTTTTATGTGGAGTCTAGCATGTCTTGCCAGGGCAGGGGAAGCCATTTAAAGGCACCGTGCTGGCCCAGACACCAGGCACTGGAGGTTTTCCCAAAACAACTTCAGAGCCAGGCTGAATGGACTTCTCAGTGCACTGTGTATACCGAAGGTTTTAGCCAACTCTAAAGGTCTACATGCAGAGATATCTCCTTTCTGATTTCATTTGTGGAGGGAAGATTTTAAAAACAGATTTTAAATTACTTCATATTTGAATCATCACACTGTTCTGGATTTTTTTTCCTGCTTCCGAGGAGGTAGGAATAGACATGTTTTATGGGGTAGGCACTCAAGATTTGGCCTTTTGCCTAATAATTGTTAATTGCATCTGGATCAAAACCAAACTTATTTCTTATGCCCCCCAATAACTTTTGCTTTTAATCTTCCCCTTCTTTAAAAATGAAAAAACTCAACTTTAACTGTGCAATAGCAGATTTGTCTTTCCCCCAAGAAGGTGAGTGTAGGTTTACCATTTGAACGGTTTAATAATTTGAAGGATCAGAACGTGAGCACTAGCAGAGTGACACGAGAAGGGAAATGCCGGCCAGAATGAGGGAAACGGCAACTCATAAGGACCATTTTCTAATGCTTCTGAGTTGTGTTACTAGCTGAGTATCAAATATTTTAAATTACCTTTCAGAACAATGTTACAAAACATGGTAAAAAAATGAAAGGAATTATTTCAAAATAGTAGCATTTGCTGGAAATGTGATTATGGGTTCTGGCCCATAAAATGCTGTACTTTTTTTCAGAGATAGTACAATTCTAAACTTGATGTGTGTAAATCATCTTATATTATTTGTAAGCAACCAAGTCCACTGGATCAGATACTAAGTTGCACCAGATCTTCCCCCGTCTTCAGGGCCTATTGTGGCGTGTCCAGAGATCACATGTCACGTCTGCTTAAGAAGCCCTACATACATTTTCTTTTGTTTTCTCTTTTTTTTTAACAGGGCTGTTACAACACACACACATGTTACTACATGGGTGATTAAAGACTTCTTGTTTTGTTTGTCAGATAATCTCTGATTATAAACTAAAGAGTGGTTCGCACCCTCACGGAACCTCCTTTGAGCTAGAGTAGGGCACAGGCTGTGGTAGATGGTGGTAGCTTGCCAACTCGTTAGTAAGGTCAGTTTTCTAGAAGATATAGTTACAAAATAAAGTCCCCTCTCTCATCAACAGATAGTTTCAGTGGCAAAGTCAAGGTGACAAGACTTAAAATATTTATTACCCCTAAAGGCACCCACCCAGCAACCAGGACATCAGACCTTTATTAACAAAGACAAATGATCTGCTAAGAGTAGTGATGCCCTTCTTTCTAAAAACAAAATTCCTAAAAATGTCTTATTTCTCAAGCTACATTAGATCTGTAAACTCATTTTCTCTTGTCCCAATTATCTTGTTACCAGAGATCAAATTAAACACCTGCATCACGTCTTTTTTTTTTTTAATGAAGTATAGTCATCTTATGATGTTGTGTCAATTTATGGTGTATAGCATAATGTTTCAGTCCTATAAATGTGTACATATATTTGTTTTCATATTCTTTTTCATTATAGGTTACTATAAAATAGTAAATGTAGTTCCCTGTGCTATACAGTATAAACTTGTTGTTTATCTATTTTATATATAGTAGTTAGTCTGCATGATGTCTTCTATTCAAATTCTTTCATATCAATACCACTTTATACTTAGTGCCATTTTGCCTAAGACCCACCTGGATGGTTTATGGAGAATGTATCACATACAGTTTTATTTTTAATGATCTGAGCACCTGCACAGTATGACTGTCAGAAATTCAAAGATCTCCTTGAGGTAGAATGCTCAGGTTAATTACTGATTACTGATTACTTTTCTGACCAAAGTATTGTTTGTTTCCTGCCTCTATTCATTCAACTGTAGGGAGGTACATACTTAATATTTAAGGTAGTTAATATTTGTGTTTGATAATGGTGATATCATGAAAAGTTAAATAATATATTAAGTGAAAGCATCAGTATAAGAGATGCAGCAGGACCCAAAGAATCAAATTAATGCTCTGAAGTTATAAAGGAAAAATATCATTGTAGGCTAGAGTAGTTAAGGAGGGCTTTGGAAAGACTGTAGGGTTTTTGTTCATTCATTCAATAAGTGGTGCTGGGACCACTGGACAGTTACGTGTAAAAGAATGAAATTAGAACATTTTCTCACACCACATACAAAAATAAACTCAAAATAGATTAAAGACCTAAATTTAAGACTGGATACTATAAAACTCCTAGAGGAAAACATAGGCAGAACACCCTTTGATAAAAATTGCAGGAATATTTTTTTGGATCCGTCTCCCAAAATAAAGGAAATAAAAGCAAAAATAAGCAAATGGGACCTGATTAAACGTAAAAGCTTTTGTATAGCAAAGGAAACGATTGACAAAATGAAAAGACAACCTACTGAATGGTAGAAAATATTTGCAAATGATATGACTGACAAGGGATTACTATCCAACATATATAAATAACTTGTGCAACTCAACATCAAAACAAGCAAACAAACTGATTAAGAAATGGGCAAAAGAACTGAAGAAACATTTTTCCAAAGAGGAGGTGCAGATGGCCAACAGGCACATGAAAAGATGCTCAACATTGCTAATCATCAGAAAAATGATCTAATATGATCTAATAGGAGTGGCTTTCTTCAAAAAGAACAAAAATAACAAATGTTGGCGAGGATATGGAGAAGAGAGACCCCTCGTACACCATTGGTGGGATGTAAATGGTGCAGCTGTTGTGGAAAACAATATGGAGGTTTCTCAAAAAACTAAAAATAGAACTACCATATGACCCAGCAGTTCCACTCCTGGGTATATATCAAAATAAAACAAAAACATGAATTCAAAAAGATATATATCCACTCAATGTTCACAGCAGCATTATTTATAATTGCCAAAATATGGAAACAGCCTGTGTCCATCAACAGATGAATGGATAAAGAATATGTCTACAATGGAATACTACTCAACCATAAAAAATAGTGAAATTTTGCTATTTGCAACAAAGTAGATGGACTTGGAGGGCATTATGCTAAGTGAAATAAGTCAGACAGAGGAAGACAAATACTGGATGATATCACTTATATGTGGAATCTAAAAAATACAACATCCAGTGAATATAACAAAAAAGAAGCAGACTTACAGACATAGAGAACAAACTAGTGGTTACCAGTGGGGGGGCAGGAAGGAGCAGAAATGGGGTGGGGAGGGTGGGAGGCACAAACCATTGGATATAAAATAGGCTCAAGGATGTATTGCCCAACATGATGAATATAGCCAATATTTTGTAATAACTATAAATGGAAAGTAACCTTTAAAATTGTATAAAAATTAAAAAGTTTAAAAAATAAAAAATAATTTTTAAAGAAGTTTATTGAGATCTTACTAAGTTCCTGGAACCTCTCTAGGTATTGGGCATACAGCAGTGGACAAGACTGACCAGTTTTCTGCTCTTGAAGTTCTTACATTCTGGTGGAAGAACAAGACAATAAACAAAGGAAAAATCTATTTAACAAGAAATCGTTGACAATGGCTCTGCAGAACTGTAGTGTTAGTTCCTATAGGGTGGTGTGATAGAGTGCCTTGGGAGGTTACTTTAGACTGTTGGTCAACATAGGCTGCTTTGAAGTGGTGACATTTTAGCTGAGGCCTGAATGACAAGGAAGCAGCCATGCGATGACATCTGGGCCCCTCAGATAGCAGGGCATCCAGTGCCCAAGCCCTAACGCAGGAAGGAGCTTTATATGTTTAAGGGACAAAAAGATGAGATCAGAGAGGTTGGTAGGGAGCAGATCATGTGAATGTGTATGTAGGTTTTTGGATAAGAAATTCGGATTAAATGCTAATTGCAATGGCAAACAATGGGAGGTGTTTGAGCAAGGGAGGGCCGTGAGCTGGTTTCTCTTTTAGAATTTCATTGTGGACACTGTGTAAAGAATGGATTTAGGGAAGGCAAGAGCAAAAGCAGGGGTACTAAACAGGGGGCAACTGTAGAAGTCCAAGTGAGAGACTTACAGTGTCTTCTACAGAAGGGTGATAGGGGCAGGGGGTGAAGTGGGTAGATTTGGGATATATTTGGGGTGTAGAGCCCACAAGATCTGTGCGTGGCTTTGAAATGGGAGATGAGGAAATAGAATTCAAAGATGAGTTCTAGATTTCTGGCTAAAGCAACTGGGTAAATGATGGTGAACTTTGAAGAAAGGATAGAATTTCATATATGGAAGTAGGAATAGATATAACTTATGGGGTAGGCTTTTAAGATTTGGTAAAAATCAAAAGCTCCTTCTCAGGGTTCCAAGAACAGAGGACATAGCATTCTATTCAATAAAATTTTTAGAAACGTTTTAAATGTATAGTTTTTTTTCTGCATGATGGCCTGTCAGGAGCAATGAAACAGGAAGGTTGGGGAAAAGAAGAAAGAGTGGAAAATAGAAACAAGAGGAATAGGTAAGTCAGAGAGAAAGACAGAGATGGAGAGATACAGAAAGAAAAACTACAGACTAAAGAGGCAGATGCTCAGAATTAGAGACATGAAGGACACGCGTTCCTATGCAGGTTCTGCTTTCTCCTGCTTCTATACTCAGAGCCAAAGACGGATGCTGGAGGCAGTTGTAAGGAGGTCAGAATAGTTTTTCCTTGTTGTAATTAACTGTAGAAGTGATACCAAGATACCGACCAAAAGCAAATGAGACCAGATCTTTTTCAGAAGTAGGAAAATTGCCTTTCTTTCATTCTTTGTTATTATTAGAAAGGATCTTGGACCCTGAATGTATCCAGGATAAAAATGTTTTTTACAGTTTGTTACTAGGTAAGCAGCGGATTAAATAATGGCCTGAAAAATGTATCATTGGCAGTGAACAATTAATTCATTTATTAAAGACAAGGGGCTCCCCAAAAGAGTTCTTTCTCCTTAGTGGACAAAGTGAAAAATTAACTGTCAATTGACAGGTTAAGTTGAGCTGCAGGAGTAAACACATAAACACATACACAGTAAATACATGCATACGTTCTGTCCCCTACCCTGTCATACCATACCATACCCAAGCCCACCTACATTTCTTGATGCAATAAATAGGCTCAATTTAGAATAGAAAAACACTTGGAGTTTTTTTGTTTGATTATTGTAAGTAGGATCTATATCCATCCTAGATTCATTGTGAATTTTCTTAAAAATTGATTATTGGTTAAAAATGTGTTTACTAGAAATCCACAAGGACCTACAAATGAATCAGTTCAATGGGGAGCTATAAGGAACAAGATATTTGACGTGTGTAATTAGAAGCATGCTAGGGTACTGTAAGGACAGGTGGGTTATCCGCTTCACCCCAAAAGACCAGTGAAAGTACCACAAATAATAAAAGTAACTGGGAGAGTTCAGGGGCCATGGAACTACATTGGGCTGAGGATTTTTCTTTTTATCCCTCTCCTCACCTCCTTCCCTCTTTCCTTCTCTCCGTCTTTCCTTCTTTTTTTCTCTTGAATTTTTGTATTTTCCTAAGATGACATGAAAAGAACACTCAGGTAAGTCATTATACTTGGGTTCTATTATTTATGATTATGTCCTAGTATTTTCGTGAAAAAAATTGGGCTTGATTCTAAAATTTAACATTCAGAAGTAATACTCAGTATGAAATTTGCATTTCTCCTTTTGTCCCGGCTTCTTGGTTTTTAGGACATTTATGATGATGTTTATCATATTGTTCCTGTCGGGTCAGCTCTGCCCGGCTCCAGGACAGAATGAAGCCAGGGGCACTAAGAAATGTCTGATGAGATGACTGGGGATGTGTTGTGATTTATAAAGACAGATAAATTATCACTACCCTTTCTTAGTAATGGTAGTAAATAACTGCCCCCAGCGGAGTTGTTTATGAATGGCCATGCAGGACAGAGAGGTAAAACGGAAAATCATCTGGTTAGTTGGAAAGATTTATGCAGGGCTTATTACCATATAAATTTTCTTTGGGCATTTCAAGGTGAGTTTTGATCATTACACATTATTCATCAAAGGTTAGGTAAATGAATTACATAGGAAACTGTTTTAAGTATTAAAAGAGATATTCTTGCGGGGTTGGATATAGCTTAGTCATAGAGTGCATGCTTGGCATGCATGCGGTCCTGGAATACCTCCATTAAAGGAAAAAAAGAGAGAGAGGGACATTTTGACCTGGGTCACCACTTAAGCCACATCAAAATCTCTTGGCATGGCCTTCACTACAGGTGGTGTGATTGTCACAGAACTTCACAGTTTGGTTTAATGCGTGGGTTTGAGTGGAGTGCTAGTGCCTGGCCAAGAACAAACCATACTCCCTGACAGACCTTCTCTGCAAACGTTCCTATCCAGGTGACAGAGATGAGAATAGATTTCAGGAGGCATCTTAGGAGGAAAAGGTGAATGTAGAAAAGGCAAATCTGAGGAATGTGTGTTGTCCATCACTAAATATTTCCCTCCCATTTCACATTTCTCAGCCAGGAGTCCTTAAAAAATTTGTAGTAGAATCTTTTATTTTAACGTTTATGTACGTGGCTCTCTCAGAGACCTTAACGATTCCCCTTTTTTATTTTCAAGTGGGAATTAATACAAGTCTGTTTGGCTGACAGTCCTATTAGCTCTGCAGGGTGTGGTTGGGAGAGTGGGAGTCTAGGATTCTTGTGGAAGTTCTCCTGCAAAACAGGTGTGTGGCTTCAAGAAAGTCTGCCCTCCTGGGCACCAAAATCTTCATCTACACCAGGGGAAGAAGTTTTCCTGTAATGGACCAGGAAGTAAATATTTTAGGCTTCCCAGGCTGAGTATGGTATCTGTTGAGATTCTGCTTTGGTTTTATTTGTCTTTTATAACCCTTAAAAAAATATAAAAAACATTCTTAGCTCGTAGGCCACACGTAAGCAGGGTGTGGGCTGATTTGGCCCCTCTGTCTTAGTTTGCCCACCCCAAACTATATAAAGGAGAAAAGGAGGAGAAAAAAGTAAAACAGTTGTTTAGATATAAGACTCCAAGGAACATCAAACTGAAGAGTAGATTCTGGAGGCAAGGGGTTTTATTTGCTTGTTTTTGTTTTATTTTAAATATTATGTATTTATTCATGATATAGCTTCTCTTTTGTAATTTTCTCGGTTTTAAATTTGATTTCACTTCTCAGTCCTGTTTTTCAACTTTCCAAGCATATTACTGTTTACCCTTTGTCGCACTCCCCCAAATTTCTTACTGCATACAAATTGCCTAGAGAAGCAAACTAGTTAGAGGAATGGCTTTCTTTACAGATGGAGATGTGACCTTTCTTTTACAAAAAGGCAAGCAGCCATTTTATTGCCCTCAAGCAAAGAAATGAGTATTAAGTAGGCCTGACCCCAGCAACTCTGAATTCTGGAAAGGAGCTGCCGGGAGGGAACAGGGAATGGCAGGAGGAGGCGGCAGGAGTGAATGTTAAAAAATGCCCCAGTCCTTCCTTTCTGATAGAGTTCTGATAGAGTCCTGTTACTCACACTCAACCAGCAGTCCAGGGTTCTAGTTAAAAGTGTCCCCTTAGTTCATGTTGGCAGGTGCTGGCTTTTTGGTTTCCTGGAGGACAAGACCCAGAAGAGGGCGCAATGAGCCACACCCCCAAACTCCCCCACTTTCCCTCTACCTCTTCCCCCACCCATACACCCCAGTCCAGGGCCCCCTCCTGTTTTCTCCTCTTAACCTGATTTCCACGGCAGTCGGGAACTGTCCAGCCACATCACTTTCCCGGCACAGCCCAGAGAGTTTCTTGCAGCTTCCTCCACTGTTGCATTGGTGGGGCAGTTGGTGAGGAGGCCCAGCCCCCATTCATGCCATGGGGTCTGATTATGACCTTGGGGTTTTGATTCCAGAACCACTCTGAACACTTTCCTCCTGTCCTCGGGCAGGCACATTTGAAAAAGAAGTCTACACTCCATGTTTTCACCTTCTATTCACTTGTTCATCTCAGTAATTTGGTAATAGTTCCCCCCAACTCTCCAAAAATGCACTATCTGCCCTTTTTTCTTTCGGAAGAATCACTAGTGGTTTTGGCTTTGATGCATGGAATGGACACTCTTTCAGTCCTTCCCGAACTGAGCATCTTTGTTGCAGAGACACTGTTGGCCACTGATGCACTGAGATACCTTATTACCAGGTTGCTTGGCTCCTTCTCATGCTTCTCTGCCCCTTCTCATGCAGTCTCCGGTCTTGGCTCGCTCTCTGCCCACCGCTTTAGTGTTGTGGTTTCCCTCCCCTGGGTGCTTTTCAAAACTGTCTTCCCCTACATGCTTTCTTGAGCTGGTTTTGTTCATTCTTGAGGTGTTGACTATCGCCTCCATGTTTGTGGCTCTGCCAAAAGTGCATCTCCACTCCAGCCTTTCCTCCTCAACCTCACACTCCTTTATCCAGATGCCTGCTGGATGAACTAGTTAAACTCCCCACAGACATCACAAAATTCAGTCTATGCAAAACTAACTTCAATACCATCTCCCCAAAACTGGAAGCTCTTCTTTTGTTCCCCGTCTCCATCAACCAAGTCACCCAAGCCAGAAGCATGAACATCCTCCTAGATCTTGAAGTTTCTCCTTTGTCTACTCCCTTCCTACCCAATCACTTAGCAAGTTCTGCTGAATTTGTCTCGCCACTGCCTCTCCTCTGTATCCCTCCTCCTCTGCCACCAGTCACTAATTCGAGCCCTCGTCACCTCTCTCTGCTTTCCTTTTTTCTAGTTTTGTCCTCCATAAATTCATCCTTCCCTCTGTAGCCATATCTAAAATTCACACCTCTTACCACATCACATCTTTAGCAGCAACCCATCATCTGCAGAATGAAACCCCACTTCCTTAGGTACCTCCATGGTCTGGCTCCTCCTCCTCTCCAGACCCAGTTCCTGACGTTCTTTGTCCACTTTACCCTCTAGTAATACCACCTTTGCAGACTTCTAGGAGCAGTCCATGCTCTTTCATGCTTCTATGCCTCTTCTTGTGCTGTTCCTTTTCATGGACTTCAAAACTCAGCTCACATTTGATCCCACACATTGTGCATCCCTCTGTCACCACCTTTGTTGCAGTTATTTGTTGATACCAATGTCTCCCTTATGGACTGTGCTCTCTTCTAAGATAGAAGAGTCTTGTTTGTTTCTCACTGAATCCCAAACCCTCCCTCTCAGTGAATACTCATGATAACCCTGTGCAGTTGACATTATTATACTCATTCTATGGATGAGGAAACTAAAGCTCAAAAGAAGCTAAATAAACATCTTCCTAAATGTCATGTAGGTAGTGTAGCAGGCGAGCTGGGATTTTGTTAGTATTTACACATGCTAGTCATACATCCAGAGTAAAGCAATAACTTGCAGTTGTAAATTTAAGAAATACTCACTTTACCACTATTTACCTGTGAGTTTTGAGGCAGTAGAAAGAACAATAGAGAGAGGACGGGGAATTGGATGAAGGCAGTCAAGAGGTACCGACTTCCAGTTATAAGATAAATTAAGTGCTAGGGGTATCATGTACAACATGATAAATATTAACACTGCTCTATGTTATATATGAAAGTTAAGAGAATAAATCCCAAGAGTTCTCAATATAAGGGAAAAAAATTTTTTTCTATGTCTTTAACTTTGTATCTATATGAGATGATGGATATTCATTAAACTTATTGTAATCGTTTTATAATGTGCATAAGTCAAATCTTTGGACCATACACCTTAAACTGATAAAAGTGCTATACGTCAATTATATCTCAATAAAACTGGAAGGAAAAAAGAACAATGGGTTTGGTGTCAAAGGCCTAGGTTGAAGTATTGTCTCAGCCATTTCTAACCAAATGGACTGATGCCAAGTTACTTCCTCCCTCGGAGCCTTTACTGAAACCATATACTGCATGTGGAGGTGCTTTGTAGGGGTCATGCAAATAGGACTTATTACTTAGTTTTTATTTGAGTTTACGTATGTGGGTGCACCTCAGAGACCAGATGCTGGCAAATTATTTTCATTGTTTCACAGTAATACAATCTCAAATTCTTTATAGAGATCGTTTCCTTTAGTTTTGAGTAGATTAATTAATACTTAGAATCTCCAGTAAAGCGCGCCACGTAGAACGCCCTGCAGAAGTCTAGGAGTACAAACGTACGTGTCTTGAAAAGTGCATACCTCAACTCCGAAGCGGGATTGCGTGTGCCAGCTAAATTGGGTCACGTTCTCAGTGAAAGGAGCTTGTATTGCTCCAGACACAGGGCTTCTTAGCCTTCTTTTTGTTAAGCTGCAAACACGATGCTTCTCTCTCCCTCACTGCTCCGTTGCTGCTTTTGTTACCCGAGGGTTCACTTTGCAGGTTTTTTTTCTGACCCCTATCACTTTTCTTGATAGGATGTCTGCTGTTAAGCTGCTGCCCATGGGCTCCACTTCCTGTAGGGAAGCTAGCTAGAGCATACAGGAGTCCTTCAGACAGTGTAGCTTTGGGGAGGGTATTATAGGATGTTGTGGTCTGCAGCATTGGATTCCCAGTTGAGTTGCTCCAGGTGCCCACTTATAAAGGAGGAGGATTTATTTCATTGGCTGATAGAATTTCAAGCTATCATTAATTTGTATAAAAAGTTTTTAATGAGGAGTTTTAAATTTACTCTATGTCTTCACCTTAAATTTTCCTTTTAAAGTAGTTTCATTTAAACAGATACGTTGAAAGGCACCTATGTGCTAAGAAACTGCTGGTGAGGAGATACAGACCAGGAGGGACTCATATTCTGCCTTCCTTGAGTTTACGGCATACTCTGAAAGGTAAACTTTAAATAAGTGGTTACACTTATGTGTGATGAATATAGTGAGAGGGGAACTGCAGGATTTAGGGGAGCTGTGGTGGACTTCAGTGGATTTGTCTGCCTGGCACCCCTTTCCTAAGAATCACCCCTTATACCCAACCATCCACGTGGTTATTACGAATGGAACCAAAGCTGAAGTCACAGTTGATTGGTTCAAAGGTGAGCACCTGTCACTGGGCCAATGACTATTCTCCCCCAGGAATTTTGGAAATGGAACAGAGGCAGGAAGGCCAAGGAGTTTCTGGGTGTCTAAACAGTAATGTGAATGCATGGGAACTTTCAGGGTCACCATAAGGCCTGGATGAGGGGAGGAGGCCATAGGAAGAGAATGGGAGGAAGTGAATCCAATACTCAGAGATGTGGATACCAGAGATGGAGAGAAAGTTACATCTCCATGAGATCCAGTCAGAGTTCCCAGAATCTTTACTATACATTTCCCTTTTTTGCTTAAGGTAGTTTGGGTTGAATTTCTCTTGGATGACACCAGCGCAGTCTTTTCTAATACAGACACGTGTAGCCCCAGGACCTAACCCAAATCAAGGAATCAGGGAAAGCCACTTACAACATATTTTTACACAGTGTTGTCATTGTTGGTTAGATTCCCAGGATAACCCACACAGGATCATCTAACCCATATAGTGTAGCTGGAATTGATTTCTGTTTCTCCTTAGAATGGATTCGTTCATTCATATTGAAGGCCTGCTGTGTTCCAGGAATTATACCAGGACCTGGGGAAGTAAAGTGATCACAGGGCACTGGGCCTTGGAGGAGCTTTTGCTCTTTGCTAAACCACCTGCTGACACTGTCTTGTGCACTGTTGTCTCCTCCTAGGTTTTGGTTACATTATGGGTTAAGTAGACTTTGGTGGGCTAGTCCGGGAAACTGACCTCCATATGACATTGTTTCTATGGTAAATGCATTTCCCATTTGATGGGAAGAATTTATACCCTTTGGCTATAGCAGTTCATAATGCAGCAAATATTTTTTGAATACCTTCTATGTGTTGGATAGCATTCCAAGCTTTGGAAACAGTGATGAAAGACATGGAAAAGGCTCGGCTGTCATGAAACTTAAATGTTACTTGGGGGAGGTGGGCAATAAACAGTGGACAAATAAATGAACAGATAATTTAGCCAGCAATACGCGCCATGAAGAAAAGTAAAAGAGGATATGGTGGAGGAGGGTGACTGGGGTGGAGTGGAGAGCGACTTTGGGGTCAGGAAAGGCATCACTCAAGAAGGAACTTTTCAGATGAGAGACACCTGACCCAGGGAAAGAAGGGAACATGGTACTTCCAGGAACATGCCTGTCCATTCCACCAGCTGTGAGATGGAGAAGACTTACCAGTCTTGGGCCCTGAGGGATGGCCTCTTTGCTTATGGGAGTCAGAGTGGTATAGACCTGGGCTGTCCCAGTGCCAAGACCACTAGCCACAGTTGACTTTCAAGCACTGAACAGGGCTAGTCCAAATCAAAATGTTCTCTTCGTGTAAAATATATGCTGGATTCCGAAGACTTAGTGTAAAAAAAGACTGTAGATATTTTCAGTAATTTTTATATTGATTGCACGATGAATTGAGAACATTTTGACATATTTGTTATATAAAATATATAATTAAAATAAAATTTTACTAATTGCTATTTACTCTTTTAACGTGACTGCTGGAAGATTAAACATTGCTTCCATGGCTCGTGTTACGTTTCTGTTGTGGTGGTGTGTGTGCTGTGTGGATATGCAGTTTTTTAGACTCAGACTGATGGGGGTTTGAGTACCTGAGGATTTTGTTGTAGTTTCTGTGCTTGTTTTGGACAATTTATTTGATTCTCCTCTGTCCTGTTTCATCTATCAAATGGGGCTAATAGTACTATATTGTAGGGTTGTTTTGAGGGTTAAATCGGATTTGGTAGAGTGCCCACTGTGTACTAGGCCCTGGGAAATCACACTCGCTGCTAATTTACAAATGTTTGTTTCCTTCCCTCACTTTCTGATGTGACACAAGTTAGTCATACGTGCCGTGGGTATTTGGGGATATGTTTGGAATTCAGAGAGTGACTGTGTTGAGAAATTGCTATGTAGGTTCTTTACACTATTTTAATTTTTGGGGTTTTTTTTTTTTTGCGCCTTGTTCTTTTCATATGAGGTTTCTGAGGTCTTTATTGTATGATGAAAATAATTACTCCCATTTTACAAGTAAAGAGATTACGTTATATCCGGAGTGGCCCCAGGGAGTTTGCTAGGCACGTTGAGCCTGGCCTTATGTTTCCTGCAACCTGGCCAACTTCCCTTCTCTTAAATGTTGTAGTCTTTCTCCACAAGGTAGGTGAGTCCTTCCGCTGCAAACCCTGAATAGGAATTCTGGTGCCAGGTTCCAGGCCAGAGTGATGCCTTATCTTCTGAAGGTTTTTGATACTCTTGTTCTACAGAAGTGACAATATCAGAATTCTGAAGACCTTATTTATGCTTCAAGAGGTCAGGTAACCAGAGACCCTTCTGGCCTAATGCCATTTTAGATAGCGATTAGTTGGAAGAAAATGCTGATGCTTTTTTTTTTTGGCAGAAACACAAGGGTCTTCCCTTCCCCGGTGGTCTCTGTTTCCCTGCCAGTAATGTATGCACCGTGGCTGGAAGTTCCTAGGCTTCAAGTTGGGACCCTGGTAGTCGTGATAACTGAGGTTATCAATGACCAAAGTCATTTGGTTTGAATAAGGACACCTTAAAATGACATTATTTGGAGGACTGAATTTGGCTCCTTGTTAAGATAGTCACCAGGAGTTGATGGCATAGTATGGAAACGTTTGCTTAAATCTTAGTTCAATGCAAGTAATAGTTATTGAGTCCAATGTCAGAAAAATAGTTTGCTGCTTTATTAGATGACTGAGGGATTTGAAAATTGTATTTGAAAGAGAAACTATTTGAAATGAAGTGAAAGCTAGATTGGTTTACATGTATCTTTTCTTGCAATAACTACTTGTTACTTTTAAATTTTTGCATCTCAAGGAGCTTTCTCCTTCTTCCCTAAGGAGTCACAATAGTATTTGCAACTCTATTCTATTGACTCCTGTAGTCTTTTAATTGGAAATGTAAGCATAAGACAATATGGAAGGAATTTCTATAATGACTTTATATATATATTCCATAACTCCATATACATTTGTCTATATATATTTAACAGAATTATCTACTAGAAATCTTTTAAAAAATTACATTTCTTGTAATACAAAAATATAATTTATTTTGGATACCGATTTATACATCCACCAGAAAAGTATGAGAGTTACAATTTATCTACATCCTTAGCACCACTTGCTATTGGCAGATAGCTTGGTTTTTGCCCATTTCACAAGTGTAAACTGGTATTTCATGTTTGTTTCAGTCTGCATTTTCCAATCAGCAGTGCAGTTGAGCATCTTTTCTTAGAATTACTGACCTGTTGAACCTCCTTTCTCTGAGTTGCCTCATCATCAGGGTTGTCCATTCTTCAATTGTTGCATTTTTTTTCTTTCCACCTTTAAGGAAGTCTTTATATATTTTGAATCTTCTCTCCATCTCTTTGTTGTCTTTTAGCTTTATTTATGTCATCTTCAGTTAGGAAAAAGTAAAGCAACTTATCGGTTCCCTCCTTTAATATTTGTACTGTTTGTTTCTTTTTAAAGAACTGGCATAAAGTTATATCTGAGTCAAGAAAGATTTTGTAAATAAGACATTAAAATGCATAGGAAATTTTTAAAAGAGTGATAAATTAGACTATATCAAAATTTAAAACAATATAATATATCGTTTAAATCATATGTTCATCATACCTTCATTCATTCAACAATTATTTATTGCCTACAGTATGCAAGGAATTCTTCTGGGCTCTGACAATATCTGTGTAGAAAAAAATTCCTGCTCTCCTGCACTGACATTTTAGTGAAGGAAACAGACAATAAACTACAAATAAGAACATGCAGTATATCCGTACCATCAGTACCGCTATGGATAAATATCGATGACCTCCACAGAGAACAGTCAGGGAAAGGAAATAGTGTTACAGTTATAAATAGAATTGTTAGGGAGGCCTCACTCAGGAGGTGGTATTTGAGCAAGACCTGAAGAAACCGAGGTGGGAGCCTGTGGTTATAGTGGGCAAGAATGAACCAGGCTGAAGACAGAGCACGTGGAAAGGCTCTGGGGTGGGAATGTGCCTGGCTTGTTCAAGGAGCAAGATAATGTGTCTGGAATGGAGTGAGCTGGGGGAAGAGTAGTGGGAGATAAGGTAACCTGATACCCTTGTGCAAGGCCTTGTAGGTCATTTTAAAGACTTTGGCTTTTATCTCAGAGGGATGGAAAGTCATTGGAGGATTATGACAGAGGAGTGATAGAAACTAACTTATCAGGATCACTCTGACATCTGTGTGGAGAGTAACAGTGAGGGGGAGACCCAGTGGGAAACCCTTGCGCATCTCATTGAGAGATGATGGTGTTAGCTATGGAGTAGTGAGAAATGGTCGGATTTTAGATATAGTTTTATATGTTTCATATTTTTCAAAGGTGGAACAAACAGAATTTGATGTTATTTTGGACGTGGGAGATGAAAGAGAAGAGTCAAGGATGGCACCAAGTTTTCTGTCTGAGCCATTGGAAGGATGGGCTTGCTAATTACGAAGATGAGGAAAGGCTGTAGAAGGAGCATGTTCGGAGGGGAAGAGCAGAGGTTCAGTTTTGGTTATAATATGTAGAGATGCCTGTTAGACATTCAAGTAGAGATGTAGACGAGGCAAAGGAATACATGTGGTGGAGTTCAGAGGAGAGATCTGGGCAGAATTACAAATTTGGAAAGCATCAATATATAGTTGATATTTAAAGCTATGAGACTATATGATGTAACCCAGAGAGTAGGTTTAAATTACAAAAAGAAGAGGTTCAAGGACTGAGTCCTAAAGCACTTCAGTGTTTAAAGGCTTGGAAGGACTCAACAGAGACTGAGAAAGTCTCCAGTGAGGTAGTGATGGTGAAGTTCTAAAACCAACAGAGGACAGTGTTTCAAGAAAGGAGGAAACCACCCACAGCCTCTAGCACTGCTGAGAGGTCAAGGAGGATGAGGACCGTGAACTGACCACCAGATTATTGGTGGCACAAACAAGAGCAGTTCAGTGGAATGGTGGTGGAGACAGACTGACTGGAATAGGTTTAAGGGGTAACAAAAGGAGTTGAATTAGAGACAGCAAATAGAAACAACTGTTTTTTTTAATGCAGGTACTGGGAATTGAAACCAGGACCTCATGTATGCTAAGCGTGCACTCTACCACTGAGATTTTTTTCCCTCCCCGCAAGACAACAGAGTTTTGCTGTAAGATGGAGCAGAGAAATGGGACCAAAGCTATAAAAGAAAGCAAGTGTTAAGAAAGGTAATTGTTTTTTTAATTGAAGTACAGTCAGTTACAATGTGTCAGTTTCTTGTGTACAGCACAATGTCCCAGTCATGCATATAAGAAAGTTATTTTTTAAGATGGGAAATGTAGGATGTTTCTATGCTCTCATATGTGCCAGTGGATACCTAAGTAGAGTGGGAAAATAAATGAGGCAGGAGAAATGGGAAGAACTGCTGGAGGCTTCCCCTCGAATGGTTAAGAGTGGTTGGGATCTGGCACAAAGTGGAGGGGTTGGTCTTAGGGAAATGGACGGGTCATCCATAGTAATAGGAGGGAAAAGGGAATACCGTATGTGGGTGGTCCCAGCTACAGGTGGGTGACTAGTACAGTGGTGAGAGCTCGTGGCCCGTCTCTTCTGGTTGCCTCTCTTCCATCAGCTGAGAGTAAGAGAGTGGGGAGGCCCTGTTGGATGTTGGAGGAAAGGGGATAAGCTGCAGAACAGTTGTCCAGGATGGTGAAGAATGGACGGTATGGTCGTATCTTAGGATTGTGACTGTACTAAGTGCTCTGTTGCTTGAAGTTCGTGATCATGAATTAAAAATTTGACTAGTCATTCTAGTTAACTGTATTTTCTCTAGCCATGTTCAAAAACACTGGTACTGTTGTGGAAGAGGTAATGATTAGGTTTTACTGGATTTGGTGATTTGACCCGTGAATAGGATGAAACGAGAAGAGGGCTAAGGAGGTGAAGGTGTGTAGAAGGAAGGGATGATTATGAAAGACCATGGATCTATCTGGCTGGCTAAGAAGAAACCTGAGGACGAGAAAATAGTGAATGATGGTGAAAACGGTATGGGGTCAACGGCTTGCAGGTATAGTGGGGACAAGGAATTGTTAGAGATGTTTGGAGGGAAAAAAGGAAGTGATAGAGGATTAGGTGGAGGGGGTTGCTGTTATTTATAATTTAAGAGAAGCAGTGTTTTAATTTTTGATTTGATTTTTAGTTGGCAATTTTAAAAGAATTATCTCTTTGGCCTGCTTTCCCCTCTGTTGTTAACATTCTGTAAACCAATGCTTAAATTTCTCCGAGAGCTCTAAAATGAAAATATTTATGTGTATGTTTAGTTTTCAAAAAGAAAGTTTTTTAAAACCATTGATGGTTGCTGGTTTTTGCTGCTTCTTTAAAATATTTTTAAAATGCCCTTTGGCAAATCCAATGAATTTAGATTTTCCTGTTTGAAGTTCTGGTGCTTTAAGCTAGCTTTGCACATTGACTTGACAAATGTTTTACTGCAGCATATGTAGAGTGCACAGTGAAGTTTCTTTGAAATTGAAGTAGAATTATCTGGCATCTAAAGCATAATGTGAAAAACAGTAAGGACTTAGGTTTTCTGGTAGAGCAATGTGATAGATTTTGCTATGAGCAGGTTGTAATATAAACTCTGCCTTGATTTTTCATATTTTCATATATGAAATTTTGAAAAAATTTTTAGTTTTTCATTTTCACATATGATGCCATAAGTTCAGTGTTAACTCTTTACGTGCATCTAAGTATATAAATTTGGTAAAAAATGTAAGGAACTATTACTATGACCTTGGGAAATTCTACAAAGCGTGATCAACTTTAAAAAGAATATTAATTACTGAGGCTTATTCTGACCTACTCTTTAAGAATAATTTTAGTTGTCACAGATTTAGAGCACTGTTGCTTCATTTTTAATAACCGATATAATTAACTCTTCTTCCACTTAATAAGAATGAGAACTTGAGGTGTCAACAGGATAATTCCCAGGGGTTGACAGCTTGTTTCCCAGGAGACCTCCTCTTTTAAACTTGATGCTGCCACCAGTAGCTATTCTTTACCAAGGTAAACAGCATGAACTCTCTGCTGAATTCCTGCGCTGTTAATTACATTAGAAACATCATTTGCATAGATTCGATGACCATTCATTGAGGAACAGGTAGCTGTTTAGTTTCACTTGAAGGTGTAGGTAACTGTGGGGTTCTGTCTGAATCATCAAAGTCTTCTTTGAGAACTTGGTCCTCCATCTGTCATGAGTACCATAGGTACCTTTAGAGTCACATGGCAGACTTTGGGTAGGCTGGACTTGTATATTTGCTAGTGATTATCTTATTCAAGTACCATTTTTAGGGCCAGGATCTGACATTAGTATTTGATGTTTTCTGTTTCCTCTGGCTCCTTTATTTTTCCAGATGAAGTTGGATCTTATAAAATAGTGCTTTTTGGGGACATACTTTGATA
This sequence comes from Camelus dromedarius, assembly GCF_036321535.1. Taxonomy (NCBI): domain Eukaryota; kingdom Metazoa; phylum Chordata; class Mammalia; order Artiodactyla; family Camelidae; genus Camelus; species Camelus dromedarius. The sequence continues at coordinate 84,677,553 of NC_087436.1, read as the reverse complement.
ATGTACTCACCTGTCTTTCGTCTAAGGTATGCCTTGGCCAAAACCACAGTTTCCCCAAATGAAAAGTAGATATGTCCATGGCTTAAGGCACAGTGTCCTTCAGCTGCCCTCACTGGACATTTAAGGTTTTGGCATGTTGACTGTTCTGAAATGGCCAGTTTCCATGACTCCCAGTGTCCTTTGATGGTTTTACCCTAATGAGACCTGGCTCTCTTTCCTGTGACTTAACATGCTCAAGAAAGGAGGCTCTGTGTGGGTTAGCAGACATTGAGACTTCTGCAGGCCAAGCCAGCAGAGTTCAATTTGTCACTTAATTGGGCTAAATTAAGTGAGCAACATGCTGGAAGTGGGACAGACTGGCCAACTGTACATCATACAATGCTGCATGTGTTGCTGTGGACTAACTCCGAAATGGCCATGTCTCCCTGTTAGCAGAGCCTATTGAAATAAGATGCTGGAGAAATCATATGTCTGTGTCATTTTTGGCATCAGACGTTAGTTCTTGGAAACCAGTTGTGTGGTGTGTTTCCAACCAAATTATTTCTAGAAAATGAATGAGTTTTTTTTTAAAAGAAGAGACATCATTGTTTAATTTTAATGTCAGAATGAACCTTGCTTGACTATCATAAATAGCTAAATCTAATCATTGATTTACTCAGCTTTAAGCAGCCCTATATACAAATTGTCCCCAAGTTAATTATAAAAAAAGTGTGATGTTTTAGTGACAAGAAGTAAACAGTTATAGAATTAGAGGAGTTAAATTTTTTAAATCGATGTATAGTTGTTGTGCAATATGAGTTACAGGGGCACAATATAGTGATTCGCAATTTTTAAGTTATACTCCACATATAAAATATTGGCTATCTTCCTGTTGTGCAATATAGCCTTGTAGCTTCTTTTATACCTAATAATTTGTACCTCTTACTTTCCTACCCCTGTATTGCCCCTCCCTTCTTCCCTCTCCCCATTGATAACCACTAGTTTGTTCTCTATACCTGTGATTCTGCTTCTACTGTTATATTCATTAGTTTGTTGTATTTTCTAGATTCCACATATAAGTGATATACAGTATTTGTCTTTCTCTGTCTGACTTATTTCATTTAGCATGATGCCCTCCAAGTCCATCCATGCTGCTGCACATAGTAAAATCTTGTTCTTTTTTAAGACTGAATAGTATTCTATTGTATGAATACCACATCATCTTTACCCATTCATCTACTGATGGACACTTAGGTTGCTTCCATATCTTGACAATTGTAAATAATGTTGCTATGAACTTTGGGGTGCACATATCTTTTCAAATTAGTGTTTTTGTTTTTTTCAGGTAAATACCCAGGATTGGAATTGCTGGGTCATATGGTAGTTCTACTTTTAGTTTTTAGGGAAACCTCCATACTATTTTCCACAGTGGCTGCACCAATTTACAAATTTAAATTAGTAGTAAGTTAGTAAATTTTTGCTACTTCCTCCCACAAACATATTAGTATGAAAGATTTAGGGCTTTCCTATTGTTGTGGGTTGAATTATGTCCCTACCAAAATTCACATGTTGAAGTCCTAACCCCTAGTATCTCAGAATGTGATGCTATTTGGAGATTAAGTCTTTATAGAGGTAATTGAGTTAAAATGAGGTTGGGCCCTAATCCAGTATTAGTATCCTTATAAGAAAAGCAAAATCGGACTCAGACACACACAGAGGAAGACAATGTGAAGACACAGGGGAAAGATAGCCATGGATAAGCCAAGGAGAGATTCCAGAAGAAATCAACCCTGCCTTGATTATGGGCTTCCAGCTTCCACAACTGTGAGAAAATAGTTTTTTTGTTGTTTAAGCCTCACAGTGGGACTGTGTTACAGGAGCTCCAGCACACCGGCACATGTGTCACGTGTGAGCAAAAGGATAAAACACAAGATTTCATAGATAAATTAGTAAATGCGAATTTTAAAACCTTAAGTTAGATTATACATGATCTGAGTGGGGAAAACCAAGGCTTATCCCCCCTGTCGCCAGTGCCAGAGCCCCAGCTGAGATGGGGGAGCACAAAGTACAGTAGAAAACCATGAGATTTTTAGATCTGGAAAGGAAGGACCTTAGGCACCATCTCTTGCAGCCTCCTTATTTATAGAGGAGGAAACCAACACCAGGAGCACATGGAGGGTTCATTCAGGGCTGCACAGTTAGTTACGGGCACATCTGTGCCCAGGTACCTCCCTTTCTGGTTCAGGCCATGCCCACCTCCTTCTCTTCCCAATGCTGTGTGTGTATACACATCAGCAGGTTCTGCTGTTTTGGTATTTTTGATTTAGAAAAGCAACCTGTTTTTCTTTCTCCCTTACTCCTGTCCTTTTTTGTGTGTGTTAAGAATATTTTTCTATATACAAAAAAGCATGAAGATAATATAATAATTACCTTGTGCATCCACCACCTACTTGAACCTGTTAAAATATTACAAATCAAGTTAAAGCCCCTTCTCTGGTCATATTTCCCTCCCTTCCCCTAGAGATGACTAGTTCTCCCATGTATTTTTGTACTTTTATCAAAAATGAATGTATTACTCTATGTATAAAGCAGGTAAACAACAAAGACCTACTTATAACACAGGGAACTGTATTCAGTTTCTTGTAATAACCTATAATGGAAAAGAATCTGAAAAGAAAGAAGAATATGTATGTATATGTATAACTGATTCGCTTTGCTATACACCTGAAACTAACATTGTAAATCAAATACACTTCAATAAAAAATTTAAAAAATTTTAAATGAATTTATTACTAAACAATAAATAGTGTCATTATACATATATTAAACATTACATAAAAGATATCATGTCAAATATATCCTCAATTTGTTGTTTTTTTTTTAAGTTTTCTTTGTGGGAGGAGGTAGTTAGGTCTATTTATTCTTTTTAAAGGAAGTGCTGTGGATTGGACCCCAGACCTCATGCATGCTAGGCACGTGCTCTACCACTTGAGCTATCCCCTCACCCTCAGTTTGTTTTTATCCCGCTCAGTGTCGCTTATGAGGTCTGTCCTTGTTGCTGTATGCGTTGCTCCATTGCGTTCATTCCCACTGCGGTCTAGGTGTCCTTGTTATGACTGTGCTATGTTTCTCTATCTTCCTGCTTATATTTAGGCTGTTCTATTTCGTTTAGAAATGCTGCTGCTGTAAGTAGTCTTACGTATGTTTCCTTGTGCATAAACGTCCCACGTGTGAAAGTTTATTTAGCGTAGGCATCTGTGGGTGGAATTGCTAAATCATGGGTTGTGTACATGTTCAGTCTCTGCAGATACTGCCCAATTGCGCTGCAAAGTGACAGTACTGGTTTACACTCCTCCTTAATAGTGTGAGGTCCTGTTCCACATCCTTGCCGGCAGTGGTTTGTGTCAGTTGAATGCATTTTAATTTCTCTAATTGTTAATGAACATTAACATCTTTCCCATGTTTATTGGCCACTTGGGTTTTTGAAGTGTATCTTTTATTTTCTTTCTCTAATCAGAGTCCCAGGACCACAACAGGAGGAGTGGTCCACTGCCCATTTCTTCATTTTAAAAAGGCAGAAACGAAAGAAAACACTAGAAAAATGTAGTGACTAGTTCATCATCCCCAAATAGATGAAAAAACTCCCACAAAAACAGTCCACTTTTCTTTCTCTTATACCAAAGAGTCAAATCATGTGTTTGGCTGAACTACTTTTTTTGGTGTCATTAAGAACAGAGTCCAGAGCTAAAGAGATGGATCAGAAGAGTTTAATTGGTGAGTGTGTGAGGATTACATATATGCTTTTGTTGGATCAGAATTTTTTGCAAACCCGAATCATCACCTCCTTGTTGAAAACCGTGTAGGCTCCCCATTGCTTGCTGGAAAGTCAAGACCATTTAACCCAGTCTGTGGGATCGGGCCCCTCCTGTCTCTTCAGGCTCTCCTGGGTCCCTCCTTGCCTCTCCTCCAGCCACACAGGCTTTCTTTTGTCTTCACACTCGCCCAGCCCCCTTCCTCCGTGGGGCCCTTAGTTCTCCCTACCTGCAGCTCTCAGCTCTGTCACTTCCGCAGGGAAGCCTTCCTGGACTTTCCTACTAGACCGCATCCCTGCTTTACGCTCACAAGGCCATCTGCCTTTCAGAGCAGTCAGCCACAGTTGTAGATGTTCATTTATGTGTATGATTATTTGTTAAGGTCTCTCTTCCCCGTCCATCCTCAAGTCTCATGAAGTCAGGGACTGTTTTCGCTCACTCACCATTCCATTCCTAGTTTTTAGCAGTGAGCCTGATATATGGTTGGAACTCAGTAGCTATTTGTAGAATAAGTGAATGAATAAATGGTCAGAGTCTTTAAGAAGTTCATCTTACCTAACTCCCTGGAGGAAAACTGTATCTAATTGGGCTCACACATTTCCTTCTCGGTCTAGCCCTGTGCTGCATTCCTCAGGAAAAGAGTAATACCAGATGGGCTGTATTAAAGACCGACATTCATGCCTCAAAGGATATGGCAAGGGGATAGACAGAAGAGGAGAAAAGGGGGGAAAATGAATTAGCCATTGGGAGGGGGCATGCTGGATCAATAGTTCCCTAATCAGGCAGCCCTCAGAATGGGCCATGTGAACTTTGAGGGGTTCCAGTGCAGCTGGCTGGCTGGATTTTGTTACATTAATCCTTAAAGAATAATGGAACTCCTGGCAGAGTTGAAATGGTGAGCGCCTACGTCCAACTCTAAACCTTGCTTTTATTATTAGGTTTTCTATTCCATGTCTTTTGTAATCTCAGCATTACCTAAAATAGAGGAGGAGACATCGCTACCTTTTTGAAGGCATATCCACAATTCTTAAAACATTAAATAGCTATAATTGTTCTCTGTTCTTAATTCACCATCAAAAGAAATACATTCTCCTTGAACTGTTCACTAAGCAATCGGTAGTCAACACGTATTTTCAAGATAGATGATAATGAATTGTCATATTTTTCTGTTTATCTTTGGTATCTATTTCTTGGGCAGGGAGTTAAGAACTTCTGCAAGTCTTCACTTTGCTCACAGCCTTGGGAACTCAGAGTTCTCAGCGGAACACACTCTTTGAGCTCTATGTTTTCACTAAAAGCAAAGGGCAACTCTGATGTTGCAAGAATGCCGAGGATGAACCTTGAAGCTAATTAAACAAAACCATCTGCCCCCAAGTAATGTCTTATGTTATAGAATAGAAGATATTTGCCTGTAGTATATTATTAATCTTTCAGAGGACTCTTTAAGGTAGTTATTATGAGCATCCAGTTATTTTGATTTTTGAAGAAGTAAAAATAACTGAAACAGGGAGCTTGAGTTGTTTCATGTATTAGGAGCGAAGTGCACACTTAAATCGGTTTTCATTTTTAATTAAATAATGGAACCTACTAATGTGTAATTAAAGGACCTACCTCATGTGAGGTAACAGAAGTAAGTATACAGGTTTAGAGCTTGCCTCCCACATAATAAGCTCTATGTTGAGTGTTACTTATTATTTATTGTTAATACTATTATCTGATGCCTTTCACTATAGCAAACCTACGTAGTCTTTTTCAGTGAAGAGAGAGCATCCTTTCCAACCTTTAATACCTTTGTTTTCTGTCAAAATGTATAGAGTCTGAACATGAACTAGAATATGATTCTAAATGTGGAATATCTGTGGTATTTGCTGGACATTATTACATCTGATCCTAATCCCTTCCTTCCATTGCTGATACTCTGCAAATCCATCCCCAGAAAATTGAATTCTTTCTTCTGAGCTTTGGGCGAGTGTTTCCAAGTCATCCTTCTTGTGACCTCTGACTTCCTTTGGGGTTCTTTTTCTAACACCAAGCTCTTATCCTCATTAAAACCTACTTTCTGGAAAGTTGCTGTGTGTTATGCTGAAGTTACTATGTTAGAGCTTGGTCTCTCTAGGAGGACTGTCAGACCAGAGTGAAAAGGTGTGTTGGGCATTTTTCTGAGCCGCTTCCTTTCTAACCTCCCAGTTGGGAGCTTGGATGCAGAGGCCAACTTTCCCTGCAAGTCTGGGCTTCTTGTCTTTTTAAAGCTCTTTATTTTTTATTTTATTTAAAAAAATTTTTTTTATTGAAGTACAGTCAGTTACAATGTGTCAGTTTCTGGGGTACAGCACAATGTCCTAGTCATGCATATACATATAGATACTCATTTTCATATTCTTTTTTATTAAAGGTTATTACAAGATATTGAATATAGTTCCCTGTGCTATACAGAAGAAACTTGGGTTTTTTAAAAATCTATTTTTATGTATAGTGGCTAACATTTGCGAATCTCAAACTCCTAAGTTTATCCCTTCCCACCCCTTTCCCGGTAACCATAAGATTGTTTACTACGTCTGTGAATCTGTTTCTGTTTTGTAGACGAGTTCATAGTGTCCTTTTTCTTTCATTTTTTTTAGATTCCACATATGAGTGATAGCATATGGTATTTTTCTTTCTCTTTCTGGCTTACTTCACTCAGAATGACAATCTCTAGGTCCATCCATGTTGCTGCAAATGGCATTTTTTCATTCTTTTTGTGGCTGAGTAGTATTCCATTGTATAAATATACCACAGCTTCTTTATTCAGTCATTGGTCGATGAACATTTAGGTTGCTTCCGTGTTTTGGCTATTGTATATAGTGCTCCTATGAACATTGGGGTGTGTGTATCTTTTTGAATTAGAGTTCCCTCTGGATATATGCCCAGGAGTGGGATTGCTGGATCATATGATAAGTCTGTTTTTAGTTTTTTGAAGAATCTCCATACTGTTTTCCACAGTGGCTGCACCAAACTGCATTCCCTTCAGCAGTGTAGGAAGGTTCCCTTTTCTCCACATCCTCTGCATTATTTATTAAAGCTGTTTATAATTTAATTTGTCCCCAGGCCACACATCTTCAAGCCAAACCATCTCTGTCCTTTCAACTTCTGCTGGAGGTGGGAAGGGCCTGTGGGATCCTCAGAATTCTAAACTGTAAATAGCCAAAAGCACGGTGAGAGGAGACATGAAGTTCATGTCTCAAGAGTGGATCCTACTCTGCAGAATTAAAAAATGAAACTCTGGAGACCGCTAGTGTTTAAAAGCACTTGTCCTTATTGAAGGAGATCTATGTTTTTCTCTACCTTTCTGACACTGTCAGTCTGAATAGTGTATCTGGAAAGTTCCTGGGCTGGCAAGATGGATTTATTCCAATCTGCAAACCTTTTCAGTGTTAGTTGTGTGGAAATTTTCTCATTAGCCTTAAGAAAGCTATTTTATAGTCAGAGCAGGTCACATAGTTCCCCAAAGCAAATAGTAAGGCCAGCTTATCTGAGTGCAAGAAGGGAAATCATTATTCTTTTTTCCTCTTTTTTCTTGGTTCCTCTGTAATAGGTTGCCCTTTAATAATCAGATCTCATTTGAGTTGTACAAGAACATGAGAACTTTTAATGAACACCATTGAACTATGAAGGTTTTCCTTGTGGAAAAGCACAAATATATTTACTAGAAAACCACAAAGCATATTTAAGGCCAAGCTCTGTTTTCACACTAAGGCTATGCAATGTAAGATAATAGTGCCTTGGGTGGTACCAGAGGTAATTGGTGAAACTTGCCAACCATGCACATGAATTTCTAGAGGAGGCAGTGGACATAATATTTGAAGAGCAACAGTGGCTAAGTCAGACGGCCTGGCCACTTACTGTATGACCTTGGACAGGTTATTACCCTCTTGGTGCCTCCATATCTCCCCTCTGTACAATGGGGGCAGTGATAGCACCCACTTTACAGGGTTATTGCTTCTTGATAATGCACTCAACAGTGTCCGGCACATATTTCGTAAATTTTAGTGACTGTTATTCCTTTTCTTCTCTTTTCTTGTTTCTAAACCTATACTTTTTTCCATCTCTTCTTTCCTCTTTCCAGTTTTCCAACTTCCCATTTCTTTAGCTTTTGGTTTTCCCAGGGCCCACCAGCCCTGGCAGTCCTTTTGGTCCATTCAGGGCTCCCTCTAGTAGTGAAAATGGGGTGTCCTTTTCATTTTTGGAGTTTCCAGTTTAGAGCCTAGTCTTCAGATCATCCAATCCAGATATGTATTCTACTTTTGGGAAGGTGAACACAGATGTTGTCATTGCTGAGATGGGCATTTACTGCTGGGAGGCAAGATGAAAATGGATTGATATAGGTGATGGGCTTGACACATTGTATATGGTTTTTTTTCTTCTCAGGGAGGTACCTACATTTTTGTCCAAGCTAAGATTCAAACATTAGATCATTGCTAGTTTCTTGCCAAATTTTTAGTCTTATTTAACAAAAGGAGCCATAAAACCACTATGTATTTAGATCCCCAGACTGTGTTAGACCTAAGGATGTTGAAAATCCTGTTGCCTTGGATGACTACTTATTTTTGAAGTTTTCAGAAGGAAAAGGTCCCTTTTCTGTTTGTTTTAGATGGAATACAGGAAAAACAGTAAACAAGTTAATCCAGAGCACTTCCTTTTGGTTAAAATGGGCTAATTAACTTAATTGCTTGCCTGCCTGCTACCTTTTTTCAATTACAAAGGGAAAAATACTACATTTACAGTTGAGAAACATGGGAGACACCACCTTAACTAAGTGATCAAGATTAAGACCTCCAGGAGTGTAAATTGGTGCAGCAACTATGGAAAACAACATGGAGGTTCCTTAAAAAAAACTGAAAATAGAGTTGCCGTATGACCCAGCAATCCCACTCCTGGGCATATATCCAGAGAAATTTGTAACTTGAAAAGATACATGCATGCTTGTGTTCACAGCAGCATTATTTACAACAGCCAAGACATGGAAGCAACCCAAATGTCCATTGACAGATGACTGGATAAAGAAGATGCGATATATATACACAATGAACTACTACTTAGCCATAAAAAAGAATGAAATAATGCCATTTATGGCAACATGGAGGGACCTAGAGATTATTATACTAAATGAAGTAAGTCACATAGAGAAGGACAAATATATGATATCACTTACATGTGGAATCTAAAATATGATACAAATGAACTTATTTACAAAACAGAAGTAGACTCACAGACATAGAAAACAAACTTATAGTTACCAAACGGGAAAGGGGGTGAGGAGGGGTAAATTAGGACTTTGGGATTAGCAGATACACACTACTATATATAAAGTAGATAAACAACAAGGTCCCACTGTATAGCATGGGGAACTATATTCAATGTCCTGTAATAAACTGTAATGGAAAAGAATGTGAAAAAGAATATAAGAATATATATACATATTTGAATCACTTTGCTGTACACCAGAAGCTAACACATTGTAAATCAACCATACTTTAATTAAAAAAAAAGAGATCAACACCACCCAAAATACAATATATTAATATCCTTGATATGGTGCACTTTGAAGGACACACATCGTTTCTCTGGTATTTTTGCAAAAATGCATAACCTCAATCCAATCATGAGAAAATATCAGACAAACTCAAATTGGGAGGATATACCAAATACTGTGACTTGACTGGTACTCATCCCAGGTATCAAAGTATGAAAGATAAGGAAAGACTGAGGATCTGTCTCAGATTGGAGATTAAGGAGCCGTAACAACTAAACGGAGTGTGGGATCCTGGATTGGATCCTGGAACAGAAACGCGTCTTCAGGGGCAAAACTGGTGAAGCTTGAATAAAGCCAATAGTTTCGTTAAGAGTATTATAGCAATGTTAACTTTCTGGCTTTGCTAATTGTGCTGTGATTGTGTATGTTGTTGATGTTAGAGAAAACGGAGTGAAAGGTATGTATGCACTGTAAAATTCTTGCAGCACTTGTGTAAATTTAAAATTATTTCAAAATTAAATATGAAAAAGAAGGAATTAAAATACCATAGGTAAATAAAAAATATAATGAAAAGGTTTGGAAGATAAAGTTGAGGAAAACTCTCAGAAGACAGAGGAAAAAAGACAAAGATAAAAAATTTAAGAAAGTTAGAATATCAGTACTGGAGGCCCAACAACCCAATCATAGGAGATGCACAAAGGAGTAATGGAAGGAAGAAAGTCATCAAAAAAATATTTCACAGATTCCCAGAACTGGGGGCCATGAGCTTCTAAATTGAAAAGGCCCATTGAGCTCTCAGCACAATAGATGCCAGTGGAGCCATAAGGAAGACTCCTGGTGTGACATGGCAAAATATCCAGGATAAAGAGAAGATCTTAAGAGCTTCTAGAGAGAATGGCGAAACGTGTTACATACTTAAAGGTAAGAGAATCAGAATGGCACTGTTGGAACACAGAGACACAGTAAAGCAGTAGGAAGAATACAGTAAGGAAATGAAACAATGCCGTCAAAATTCTGGAGGAAGTATTTTCACCCTAGGATTCTATCTTTTGGCAAACAGTGTATGAGGGTAGAATAAATACATTTTCAGGCATTCAAGGTTTCAAAAATTTTACTTCCCAGGAAGTTACTGGAAGATACGCTTCATCAAAGTGAGGTTGTCAAAAAAGATAGAAAAACACGAAAAGCAAGAAAATAATAGATTTAACACAAAAAATGAGGCAAAGGGAATCTTCAGGACAATGGTGAAGGAACGTCTCAAGATGAGAGCTTTGCTGGAGGCCTGGGGGAAATAGTCCAGATTTGAGCAGATCAGAAATATTGGAGGCGGTGTCTCCCGGAGGATGAAATTGACAGAATTCTTGATTCAGCTCGTGAAGAGAAGTTGTAGACACTTTGTGGAGAATTTTCAAAATAATTGGTGTTAAATACGTTTAAAAAAAAACAAAAAAAAATAGGTCAGTCCCTGAAGGTGGGGTTAAGGTGGGAATAGGAGTTTTTCAAGGAAAGAAGAATTATTAGCGTACCACGTGGCTCAGCAGTAAATAGCATTTATGCGATGATAATGTAGACTTCGAATATAGAACTGTTCAAAAAGATGGTATAACTATAGTGGGAGGATGAGAAGTGGGGGTGTGTGCGTGTGGCTTGGGAGGAGGGTTGATTTCCATAATGGGAAAGCAAAAGATAATAAACTCTTATAGCTAAAAAAAATCAAGAGTAGCAACATAGCTTTGCCTTTGAAGATACAGAGATCAGTGCCAAAAGAAACAACGAAGAAGTCTGAATGTGGTTGCCTCTGGGAAGTGGGAAAAATGGGATGGGAAGACACTGCTTGTGTAATGAGCCGTGCAGAACTATTTGATTCTTTAAACTGCCTGTATGTGTAACTTTGGTGTCAAGGAAACATAAATATAAAAAAGGAAAGCAAGTAAATAAAAGTGAAAACTAGGGCCCCAAATAGAAGTTATTTGAGAAGTTTAAAATATGTAATTTGCCCGAAGAAGTGAATTTTTTATGGTCCCAAGTGGCAACCATAAGACTAAAGAAAAGAACGATGAAAAGCAGCTGAAGGATTTGTTAGAGGCACCGACTTTGTTTTCATGACAATTTGCCAGTTGTCCTGGTTACCTAAACCTTCTTCAAAACCTTTTGTTTTCTTTGAGGAAAAAAAGACACTCATAGGCTAGCATAGAAATTGCACCTAAACCATATTGTTTGAAATCCATGTTTAACACAGTCCTTTGCTCTCCTTCACCCCCATTTCTTCTGGCCAGCGGGGGTCGGGCATAGTGTTTGTTTGTATTGGGGTCCTGGTTTTTTAAGTTAGTTTCAATTTTAGTAATTAAGCTAAGTTAATCTTCGGTTTGAAAATACAGCCACTGTGACTAACGGTTTTCGATCTAAGACAAAAAAAAAAAAATCCTAGATAGACTTAAGTGGGTCTGTCTATCTGTTAGAGTCTGGTTATAATGTTGCAAACAGTGTATTAAGGTCACTGCGATCTTAATGTGGACTTTGTTCTAATAGCTTGATTCGATTAGCTAAGTTGCTGTATTAATAAAAATCCTTGTTTCTAAGTTTGTTGTTTTAAATTTTTGTTTTTATCTTTTTTATTTGACAAAATTTACTGCCTTATTGTTCTGATTAGTCCACTGTCTGTTGTTCTAGTGTGTGATGATAAATAAAAATATCAGTTATCTTTTGTTGTTGATCTTTTCCAAGTGCTAAAATAGAGGTCATTTGACACCCACTGTTGTACCAGTTTAACTGACAAATGCAAGATAACTGTGATGTGAATTGACAGGCAGTAAGCCTTTTTCCTAGTTTGCAAAAAGCTATTCGGAGATTTAATTGAAAAAAACAAAATTCTTTTCCATGGGATGTTTTTAGCGATCATAGAAGTGTTTCATTGGAGGCCATGGGAAGGTATTTCTGCACATTATTCCACTTAAAAATAATCTTTTTCGATGCATTTTTAGAGGAGAAATGAAGTTGCTAAGACAATTGAACAAAATTTGTTAGTTTTTATTGCCCTTTGAAAGGCGTGTGAATCCCTTCTGTCTCATCTTGGCCTCCCCCACCACTCCCCAGTGCCCTGTTGGCACCTGTCATAGCATTTATCTCATGATATACAGACCTGTTATCTCTTTACTTCTTGTACCAGACTATAAGCTTCTCAGTCTTCTATTCTTTGTGGTACCTTCAGTGACTAGCACTGTGCCTGGGGATGAAATTAAACAAGTACTTTACAATTTAAATTTTTACAAAAAGGGATTCTTTTCTATGAACAGATCACAGTAGGCATTTTCCATACTGGACATCTCCAAAGCCTTTCTTATGTAAGTAAAAGCACTGGAGGCCCTCCATAATAAATTTCAGAAAAGATTCCCTTCCTTCTAAAGACTCCCATCTCCCTTCTAAAAAAAATTTACCTCTCATGGAGGATCATTGAAGTCCAAAAATGTGTATTGAGTATAGGACCATTTTGGAATATGTCCAGCTATAAATAACCAAAATCCTAAAAGTGGCTTAAGCAAGTAAGGCTGTTATTTGTCTCACATAATGAAATGTCTGGGGTGTACAAACCGTGGCTGATCTGGTGGCTCTGTGATGTTGCCATGGACTTGGGTTCCTTCTCTTCTTATGTTCCTCCTTGTAGATCTTGTTCTCATACTTGTCAGTAGGTGTCCATCCCATCCCCAGGTGTTGTCTGCACATTTCAGGCAAGAAGAAGGGGAAGAAGGGCAAAGGGCTGACGGGCATCCAAGAGAATTCAGCCCCTTTAACAGATGTTCATAAGGGCAGTCCATTGACTCTACTTACACCTCATTTGCCAGAAATGGGTCATGGCTGTGCATAGCTGCAAGGGAGCCTGGGAAGATAAGTATTTAGCTTTGCAGCATCTGTAGGAAGGTGAGGAATAAGTAGATTGTGAATGATTTTTGGGTAGTCCAACTATGAAATACATTTCAGAAAACATATCTTCCTTTAAATATTTCTTTCTCTTTTCAAAACTTTTCTCGAGCACTAATTTTGAAACTGGAGGGCAAGATTCATTAAATGGTCATAAACGTCAGTCTAGTCCATTGCTATGATTATTAAAAAGAATGAAATAGAGTAAAATAGAAAAGAATAGAGAATATCAGAGTGTATCTTAACTTTTTTTTTACTTTTTTTATTGAGTTATAGTCTCAGTTACAATGTTCAGAGTGTATCTTAACCTGATTAGGGCAAGTGTTTGTGAAACACTTGTTTCATTTAAATATTTCTATTTATATGTAGTATATGTGTTCTGGGGCACAATGTAAAATACTTCTTACCTGTGCATTCTAGTTAAAAAAAAACATCGAAAGCCATTGTTCTGGAGAATCATTGATTTTTCCAAGTATTTATTTATTATTACAAGGAATATGATGATCTTATATGAGATAAAGCATGTGCATCAGTGTTTGTAATCCGGGAAGAAAGCTGTATGTGCTATAAAAGATACTGATTAAAAAAAACGCTGTGGAAGGTCACTGGAGTTCAAGTTATAGTAATTCTGACCCCTGGAGGGGGTGGGGGTGGGGTGAGCAGAGGTCCAGAAAGATCTCTGAAGGGAGTGTGGCATTTGAACTGAGACTTGAAGCATCAGAGGGCTCTCCTTTTTCGCTGTTCCTGTAAAGCACTGAGCATTGTTCACACCTGTGTTAGAGCTGCTCATGCCTATTTAAGAACACAATGTTTTAGAGCTATAAAAATTTTAAAAGTACTTTTATTTCACTCTGGACCTATTCATTTTGCCTTAAAAAAAAAAAAGACTGCATTTTCTAAATCCCAGAATATTAGGGTGACTTTTGGACAAATCGTCTTTACCTCCAGATCTCCGATAATAATTAATGTTCTTATCTTACTGGAAAAAAATATGATCATGTATGTACTCCTTTATTTTTCCAGTGAGATAATGGCAAAGCCTTTATAGAAATAGAAGATTGGTGTTGCCAGTGAAATAGAGCAAAGTTCATTCTTTTATTTATTTATTTATTTATTTATTTATTTATTTATTTATTTATTTATTTATTTATTTATTTAATGGAGGTACTGGGGATTGAACCCAGGAGCTCCTGCATGCTAAGCAGGCACTCTACCACTGAACTATTTCTCTCCCCCTAAGCATAGTTTGTTTTAAAATCGAAATTTAGGAATCTAGACTCAGTTTTAGTGTTGGAAGATGCTTCAGAGATAGGTGGTCCACCCTCACCCAACTTGCACTGAGAAAGTGGAGATTCAAAGATGTTAAAGTAATGAAGCATAAACCAGGAACGCAACCGGAGTTGTTGACTTTCGAGCCGTTGCTGTTTGTTTCACTATTTCTCCAGTTAGCAACTTTGAGAGGGATGAGGAAGTGAGAACCCGAGAGAAAGCTATTTCAGGACCGTCTCTTCTTGTTAGAAACAAAATGATTTCATACCTTGCAAATTATGTGATACTAATGTAGCCAGAACCATCAGAGTTAATTGTTTTCATCCCTACTGCTCTATTCCTCTGGTCAGCATTCTCTGTTTTACTGACTGGTTTTACAGTCACTAGAATTCTGAGGCTACTGCTGAGGATACAGTGACCCATTTTCAGAATCCAAAACATCAGCTCATCTGTCTCCTTGCCAGTCAGTGTTAGGTGTTGGCAGCGCTGTGCTTTCCTCTGCCTGCACTCTTGAATAATTGCTTTAACCATCAAGCTTAGTCATATTCTCTGTCTGGAAGGTGATAAGTTGTACCAGTTCCAGCCTATCAGAGATTATAATAAATGTTCTTTCTCCTGTGGGTACGTGGATCTTATCCAGTTCCATGAATGACACCACTTCTGCTCTTTGACTCAGGAAGCCTAGCATTGATGTTCTGGTTTCATAATAGCATTGGGGAAAAGAACTTTTGTAAGAAGGAAATGAATGGAACCAATTTTATCCAGAGCCTAGACATGGCAGGATAAACCCTATGTAGACAGCCATTGTGGGCATCATGGTCTTCATTTCTATGGGGCAGACATTCTTGTCTTCCTTTTACAAGGTCGGAGTCAGTAACAGAGCTGTAATTGAATCCCAGGTCCTTCTGATTCCTGTGTCCTGCACAGTGGTGATCATATAGGACATAGAGAAGGATCTTTGCTTAAGAGTAGGTTTCTTAAAAGGACTGGATATTTACACTCTCTTCTGCAGTAATTTCAGTTCTCATCACCAAGTTTGTCAAGCCTGCCCTATCTTTTTTTAGCCTCCTTATTGTAAGTAAACTTAAGCAGTTTAAAAATATGTGCCATAACACATCTTCCTGTTTTGACTTTTTCCAAGTGACTGGATTTTTAATTTTTAAAATTGCTTTTTCATAAAAACAGCAATACTTTTTGAATATTGAAACAGCTAAAATGAAGCCTGTCCTCTGTATCATTTGTTTCTATTCTACTGACAGATTTTCATCATTAATGGCAGTGGACACATGTCATGCCATTATGATGAGAGACATCGACCATACGCTAATCATCAACTGGACCAGAAGGGACCGCAGAGGTCACCTTGCGCCCCTCCTTATTTTGCCTACAATCCAGATTATCCCTTTTCTTGTCCTGCATGCTCCTGAGTTCTTTCTTTTGTTTGTTTGTTCATTCATTGATATATTCATTCATTAAAACACTACTGAGTATCTACCACACGCTAAGTACTGGTTTGGGTTCCGAGGCTGTAGTGATGAAAACAGTACATTTTTTGACTTCAAAGTGCCTACAAATCTAAGGGGAGAAATAGACTCCCACTTGGCTAATTATGATACAGGCTGATAAGTGAAGTAATGGAGCCATAAACCATGGAAGTTTTGAGCACATCTTGGTTAGTTCTGCCCTAAAACATTTTCATCCTTTGTTGTAGTGGATGATTAGGAAACCTAGGGTTTTGTTTTATTTTTTGTTCATGGAGTCTTGAACTGTTTAAAGTAGGAAAGAATCAGAGACCTCGGGTTGTTACTAATATCAACAGGGAAAGAATACAAGAGTGCAATTTCCTTCAATGCAGTAACTTCTCAATCAAGTTCTTTTACAGAGTGATGATTGTATGTACATAATCAGAGAATATACTGAGTCTGTATTTATTATATAGTGAATTTTGTTTTACTCAAATCAACAAAATACTCTTTATATGGGCCATCCTTTGGGAAATTAAAATAGAAGTTAAAAACATATTAACAATACAGCCAGTGTTTATTAAGTTCTTGCTGTATGGCCAGAATTCTGGTAAGTTCTGTGGTGGATTCATCATCACCATCATAGTAGCTAACATTTATTGAGTGCTTTCTCTGTGCCAGACACTGTGCAAAGCACTTTTCACATGTCATCTCATCTGCTTCTCAGAAAAACCAAACATAGTGGTTACTGCAAGATCCTCATTATACAGGTAAGGAAACTGAGGCCCAGAGAGGTTATGTAACTTACCCATGATCACCCAGCTCCTGAGTGGCAGAGTTAGGACTGTCTGTCACAGAGCCCATGCTCTTAGCAGCTACTCTGAATGAAAGAAGTAAAAGACAGCAACCTGTAGTTTAGGGAAGTTCATGCTTTTTCGTGACAAGGTAAAATTGTAAGGAATAACGTTGAGACCATATATAATCAAGTTCCATTCTTAGTCTTTTCACTGACACATACTCTCTGTAGCCAGTCTCATCCAGCTGGGTGATTCTAATTCCCATCTCTCAGCTGATGACTTCTCAAGCTCTCCCAGCAAGCCCCACCTCTCTTATGATTGCAGACCTGCTTTTCCAGCTTCTGCTGGACATCTGCATATTGTTGTCCCATAGGCATCTCACACCCATTGGGTCTAAAAATTAACTTATGAACTGATCATATCTGCTCATTCTGTTTCAGAGTTTGTTAACCGCATCACTGTCTACGCCATTCTCCAAAGCACAGCTGTCCCGATGGTGCCCTTCTTTTTTTCCACCATCCTGTAGCTGATTGCACTTTAATCCACCATTTTCACTGTGCCCGTTTATCTGAGACATTCTGATTTCAGGATCTGGCGGTAAAATTAATTAAATAGATTTCCATGAAGATGAAACTGTTCAAAATGATCACACTGCTTGAATGTGAAGAAAATGTCCATGCAAAATCAGCTTTCACTGTTTATATATTTAATTCCGACATATGTGTCAGAATTCTTTTTTTTTTTTTTTTTTGTATTGTAGTCAGTTTACAGTGTTGCATCAACTTCTGGTGTACAGCATAATGTTCCAGTCATACGTGTACATCCATATATTCCTTTTGGTATATTTCATTATAGATTCCTACAAAATATTGAATATAGTTCCCTCTGCCATACAGTATAAACTTGTTTACCTATTTTATGTATCTATTTTATCTATATAAAATTCGTTATATATAAAAATTTGCTAGCACAGAATTCAGTCTTGATTTCAAAGTAGTTGAGGTTTAGATCTCGCTGAGTTAATTCTCTTAGTTCCTGTAGTACTTTGTATCTCTGTGCTCTCACTGGTCACATTTTCATAATTATTTGTTTATATTTACTGTTCTGTTGAATAGCAGAGAGTCTGGTCCTGTGTCTTTGAAGCCCAGCCACCACCAGCAAGCACAGTGCCAGACACAGCAAACGTTTACTAATGTTTGCTATTTGAAGGGATGACTCACAATAATTTTAAAACTGAAAACCACAAATAAGCTAGGGAAGCATAATTTACTTTTTGAAGAAGTTATCAAGTTGCTCTTTATTAGTAAGCTATCAGTCAAATAATTTTAGAAAATCTTAGCCTTCTTCACATCAATTTACACGGTGCAAGTTGTTACATCTCAGGATATACAGTGTTTCTCCTTAAGAATCTTGAGTGGCTGCTCATTACCTACTAATCAAGTGTCCTTTCAACTCTGATTACGAAGCTCTGGTCCATGATTTCCTACCTGAAGGATCCTAAAATCTGATGTGAAGGTAGATACTATGCCACAGTAATGAGGAGAGTGGTTATAAATATTCACGTGTGAACCATGACTCAGTAGCATTAATGCCAGCAATTAGCAGTTTGGGTTTTGTTTCATATTTTGTGAAAGACAGTTATCTATCTGATTTGGGTTGTCCTGCCCTTTTAAAAACATGTTTGGTTTATACGTATGAATATCACAAAATAACCCAGAGATTTGTCTGTTCTTGCATTTGACAGCTAGAACACGACCAGTCAGTGCTGCTGGTTCTGATACTTATCCTCAAGGTCTTGGGTTTTTTAATACTGCTAAGTGATTAATTGCAACACAGAAGAGTATCAAAGACAATGGCATACTGACTGTATCTAACCAGAGATGGATAATTTTTTAACACTCCCTTTATACAGAATCATTACTTTTGTTAACCATTTAATAACAGAAACAAGCATTATTCTCTATATAATAGTTATTATTATAGTATGTCAATTTCTGGTGTACAGCATAATGTTTCAGTCATACGTATACATACGTATATTCATTTTCATGTTCTTTTTCGTTATAGGTTACTACAAGATATTGAATATAGTTCCCTGTGCTATACAGAAGAAGTTTTTTAATCTGTTATTATTTAGTTTTAAAAAACAGTTATAAACAATAACAAATTGCAACTTTAAAGATATTCTTTATATTCATTAAAGTATTTCCTATATAAAATAAACGTTATGCTTACCAAAAAAAAAATACTGCACCTTGCAAGTCTCACTGTTTGAAATACAAATTAAAAACTTCAGATGGTCACATAAATGACAGAAATGAAGTAACTAAAATTCTGTTTCTTCGTATGACAGTCACTGGACTGTCATTGTTTATTTGAATCTGCTGTTTCAGTGCAGGAATCTGTGGCAGGACAGGGGTTATACGAACCCCCTGTGAAGCCAGATTGCACAATTCTGAACCATCACCAATTCATTTACTCTGAAAATGAATATTTGTAGCTGAATCTGCTTCCATGGATGTGTAAATGGGCGTTCACCAAGCTTAACTTTCATGGAGAGTAAATGCTTGTTAGAGTTAAAGAATTAGGAATGTGCTAATTTGAAGCTTACATGTATATTATTATACAGTGTAACAGTCACTGCAGTAGTTATTTAGAATTTAGAGTAACAAAAGATTTTTGGGAGGAGGAATATTTTACCACTGACATTGTTTCGAATTGCCAGCGCATGATGATAATAAAATGCACACTGAGTTTTGGTTAGTTTATCCACGCTTTTAAATTCTCTCCAGACATCCTATGGCCCCGTTGTCGCTACTGGAGCAGACCCCTCCCACCGCCTGCACTTCAGACATCACTGATTGTACTGAATTGCTTTGATTTCTCCTTCATGGGTCCATACATGGTCATCTGCGCTGACAAACCTAGGTCATACATTTCTCCAGGTGGAGCCTGACCTCTGTCCTGGTTTCAGTCATCTTCCGCTGCGTGCATTATCTCCCACCGTCTTCCCTTCTGATCTTCATTCCTTGTCCTCAGTAACCTCAGCAATTTCACCAAACCTGTGCTCTCAGAGAAGAGGCAGGAGGCCATCCTTTTTATTAAGCTTTAGCTTTGTTATATTTCAAAATCTCAATAGCAGAAAACGTTATTGGTGAGTCAACTTGATTTGCATTTTCCAACCCTG
This sequence comes from Camelus dromedarius, assembly GCF_036321535.1. Lineage (NCBI taxonomy): Eukaryota > Metazoa > Chordata > Mammalia > Artiodactyla > Camelidae > Camelus > Camelus dromedarius. Next base: position 84,657,622 of record NC_087436.1, on the reverse strand, counting down.
CTTATGCTGGTCTGACGTTATATCCGCAGATGAATATCAGTGATGTATTGCCTTGAAGACAAAATGTGTTTCCAAATAAATTGGTTCACAAAAGGGCAGCTGGGGTGACTTCTCGCTATTCTGCATCTCAGTATCTGTTTTGGTCAATTAATATGAAGGAACATATTGTTTTCTCAAACTGTAATTAGTGTAAATGTGTCACCACCAAATGCCACATCCATTAAATTTTAGGAAATCTGGAATGGTATTAAAGTGTTTAATAGCTATCAAAGTTAGTGTCTTATGTGAGATTTTCAACAGCAGTAGAGTAGAAGTCATCATAGATTTATTTTTAATGTGATCAGCTGATGAACGTTGTGAATAGCTACCATTCGCTGATGGCTTACTATGTGTGAAGCACTGTTCTAAGTCCTTCAGATGGCTTTGCTGAGGTAGGTACTCTTATTATTCCCATTTTATAGATTAGGAAACTGAGGCAGAGAGATCAAGCAATTTTTTCTATATCGTGCAGCTAGGCAGAGTTGGGATTCTAGTCTGGGCCATCTGGCTCCAGACACCACTGTGTTAACCACAGCAATCTCAGTGGTACTTAAAAGGACCATGGGGTTATCACCTAGTTCTAGAAATACCAGAACCTAGCAGGCATTTAGTAAACGGTTACTGAAATGAAATCAGTTATACGTAAGTCCAGAATCTGAACACGTCCTGACTAACCACAGTTTGTTCATACCTATAACTAATAAGTGCTTCCTTACTTTAAAAAAATTCTTAATGATGGAAATTTCCACACATGCAAAAGTAGAGAGGATAGTATAATGAGCTCTTGCAAACTCATCACTTAGATTTGACAATTATCAACACATGATCGATCTTGTATCCTCTCTCTCCCCCCACTACCACCCTCACTGGAATATTTTAAAACAAATTTCAGGCATCATATTATCTGCAAGTTTTTTCACTAAGTATCTTATCAAAAAAGGACCCCTTTAAAAAATGTAATCTCAATCACACTATCACCTAAAAATCAAAATTAATTAATTAATATCAATTATTTAGCAGTGTTCAAATTTTCCTATGTCATAAATGTATCTTATTGTTGGTTTGTTTGAGTCAGCATCCAAATAAGATTCTCATGTTGCATTTGGTTGATATATTTCTTGTCTCCTGTAGTCCATAAACATTCCTTCTCTTCCCTTTTTCCCCCTCTTACCACTTGTTGAAGAATAAGGGTCATTTATTCTGTAGAATTTTCTATGTTGTCTCGCCCTACTTTTGGGTGAGAAAGAGTTGCTTTTCGTTTCCCTAAAGCGTAGGAGAGGATAGAACAGCGTGGGCTGTGATATCTCTAAGTGGAACCACTGGCCCCTGGGAGCTGAGAGGGACAATGGCCAATTTGACGGTCCCAGTGTGCTACTGGGGAACTCTTTCTGGGCAGTGATCCTTTTATTTTTTATAGTCATATTGATAATAAAGAGGCATAGAAAAGTACAGGAGTGCCTTCTGAATCCTTAAATTATTATCAGATGATGCTGAGTATGTATTAACTGATACATTCTAATTCTTTGAAAACCAGTACTCAGGTTCACAGATGTTCCGTACATTTATTTTCTATTAACTGGGATATGTAATTAGAATATGCAATGTTGTGTTTATTCTTAAAATCTAGATTCGGGAAGTGGAAATCTTGGTAGTAAGGAATATGCTGGGTGTTACTTTGAGACCATGTATTTTATTATCCAGTGATTTTTCTCATGTCTATTGATGATCCTTGCCTAAATCAGTTGTTACATGGGGGTTGCAAAATGATGATTTTTCTAATTTTATTGTTTCTTCTACATTTGTTCGTTGATATTCTTCTTAAATAAAAACTTTTTACTTAGAAACTCTCTTAACCAGTGGTTCTTTACCAATTTTGAGTCTCCACCCATGTTGAAAATCTAATGAAAGTGGATTCTAGCCCTGGCAAAATGCTCATATACACAGATTTTATGTACAATTTTATTGGGTTCTTGGACTTCTAAAGCCCAGTTATCTCTATGAAACCCCCCTCATATAAGATCCTAGGTTGTGTTCCAACCCTGCCATATTATGTTCGTGTAAGGAAGCTTGGTGTCTGGGAAGGTTTCAGTGATGTCCTTAAGGTTACACGTTAGCAGAAATAAACTTGACCCTAGGGTTTTTTGTTTGTTTGTTTCTTATTCTCATGAAAAACCACTGGTTTGCCTACACATAACTCACAAAAAGTTCTGTAATATAGTGAGAAAAAGCTCCTCAAATGAAAAGAATGGCCTTGTAGAGTGAAGAGAGGAGGGGCAGATTTTTATTTTAGGAACAAGTCCATAGACGCAGGGCACCTGAGTATTCCAGTTTCAAAATAATAGAATTCTTTGTTACTGAAACTGTTTTCTATAATTCCTTTTTCTTGCTTTCCTCACGCTAATGTTTAATGTAAAAAGTGGCTGATGTTTTTGGAGGCAGAGGCTAATGCGGTGTTTCAGGAAACGATGGTTTGTGGCACTTTTCTCCCTGTGAAGGGGCGCTTTCCCTGCTGGACAGCACCTGTTCCCTTAGGGTCTCGTAAGATAGCTATCTGGGTGCGTGTGACTGGCTTTACGAAATGCTATCATCGGTCATCATGTGTTTTCTATTAGCACATCTCGGTTGTGTCTGAGCCATATGCAGTTTTTTAGGATTAATGTAGTTTTTTAGGATTTCTGCAGAAACTGTGTTATTCAACACACCACTGTGACCTTCAATCTGGAAAGCCTCATTACATCTCGGCCTTGCTCCAGAAAGCCAAAGCCGGCTCCAAGGCAGCACGTATCATAACTGTCTGTAGGCTTTGTTTACACAAAGGGACACGTCTATTTCATTGTCCTTGGTATCACAATGGGTGGAAAAGGGAAATGTTACCGCTTTCTCTCTAGCATTTTCTTGTGGTGGAAGAGATTGATAAAGTACAGGCAGGCAGTAGAATTTGTGCAAAATAAGATGGGAGTCGTCACGATGTCCCATCTTGTCAGTATTTCCTGGTTTGTGTGTGTGGCGGGGGAAGATGGGGATGCAGAGAGGACTGGAAGTCAAATAATGCTGGAAAAATACAGGCCGCTTAAAATATAGGTGACCCAGGGGATGATTTTAACCCAAACAGGCTATAAAATAATAGATGACTTTAAGTTACTGCTTTTCATAGTGTATAAAATAGTCTACAAAGCATGAGCTGCAGACCTCTGGGACACTGACCGCAGAGCTTTTATCAGGATGGGACAGAGTTCCTGCTTCTGTCTCCTTGTGTGTAAAGGAATCCTTAGTCACTGCTGATTTGGGAATTCTTTACTTCTGGTGCCTGGTATTGTAATTAATTTGTTTGCTGGGCAGATCCCTGATCCCATCCCTGAAAAGTTTCCTTGACAAGGGTGACTGGATCCCTTTCTACTGTTTCTAGATGCAGACAAACTGGAAAGGCAGTTTGGAAGGTATTTCAATTTTGATCTTCATGAAATAGATGGATAAAAATAGTAGTTCAAATAAGATATAAATAAAAAATATTTTTTAGGTTTCTGAACTTCCTACATAAAATAGTCTCTTCTACATTAAAAAAAAATCAAAGATCAAATTCTGTGATAACCAGACAAGTGCTAAAGATACTTTAAATAATAAACTGGGCTGTATTGACTAATGTTTGAGTCACCAACATTTCTGAAATAAAATTTCTTGAAGTAGTATTTATTTTTCAGGAGACAATATATCAAGTGTAGTTATTTTGGGACTCTGTTTAAAAAAAAATCTAACAGCCCTTCTGAATTGTTTTACCAACCTAGAAAACTTTTCTTGTGATGTTTATCATGAGTATCTGATTGCTTCTGAGAAAACAAAGATAAAGCATTAAAACTTCATATGAACTGGCTTTTTGTTGTACGGATTTAGATATAGGTAGGGGAAGAGGTGGCGGCAAGGTGGGGAAATTTGGAGTATGTGTCGATTTCCTGTTACTTTACAGATGTTTTAGGCTTGTAAGACTAACACCCCGTCAACTGTTCATGTCCCTCCTTGGTGTGCTGCAACGTGTGGCTGCTGCCACCAGGTGGATGCTGGTGCCTAGGCACAGCTATGCCGTCCAAACTGGAAACTAGGAGGCAGTGATTCAGCAGTTTAACAAGCATCTATCAACTCACTATGCGTCAGGCACTGTGCTGGGTGCTGAGTATACAAAGATGAATGAGACAGAATCCCTGCCTGTGGGAGACAGACACAAGACAAAAAACAGGCAGACACTGTTTCTTTTTTTTTTTTAAGTGATAGAATTATGCATACAGGGCTCCCAAAGGACAAAGAGAAAACAAATCACTACCCTTGATTTTATGGAAGATGTCCTGAAGGGAACTGCTATGGAGCTGCACCTTGAGGCGTGATGATGAGTTAGGTTAAATTAAGGAGAGTCCTGCAGATGACTGATTCCAAGCGAATATATATATATGTTGTGTTTTTCTGGAAAACTGTAATGATAAACTCAAATCAAAACTCCCTAAATCTCTAATTACTAAAAGTAGTAATGAATAAATGTAGGAAAATTATTTGGAACAAGATTTAAAAGACTGTAAATGTCTTAATATTTTTAATTACCATCTGGCTAATCTCCCGCTGTTAACCAATTCTTATTCTGATATCCTTTTAAAACCATCTTAAAATTACCCTAAATTTTTTAAGATCAAAACTCAGTGGATCCTCCCTTCCCTATCTCTTTATGTCTCTTTATTTATCTGTTTGTCTCTGTATCTAATCTGTCTATATCTATCTTACCATCCATCAGAAGTAAGGACTTCCAGGTACCTTGGGATTTTTTAAAAAAGTCTTTCTATTCTAATTTTCTTATCCACTAGATGGTTAGTGCATAATACACAGTTATTGTACAGTTCTTGTCTGTTTCTTGGCCTGAGACATAATTGGCTCTTTGCCAGCTTGATATGCACTCAACACCATGAAGCTGCCTTTGCCAGGTCACTGTCTCCTTGTTGCTAAATCTAACAGACATTTGTTCATACACACCTTTCTTGAAGATTACATAATTTCTCTGCTTAGAACCACTTGTGTCTTCATGGCTTTTAGGATGAAGTTCAAACACTTTAATAAGACCACACCTGACCCTACTCGTGCCTCCAGCCTCATCTCTTACCACGCTTCCCTATTCACTGTTAAGATCCCACACAACTGACCTTCTTTCGGTGTTTTGAATGTGCCCTGTCTCCTCACCTCCAGGACTGGCTGTTCCCTCTGTTCTTTCCTTCTCTACCCCTTTGCTGCCTACTCCTATCCATCCTTCAGGCTCGAGTTCAGACTTATGCTTTCCTTTGAAAGAAACTAAACTCCAATCATGTCCTTAAAAAAAAAAACCTGTCCACTTCTTCCGACCTCAGTACCAGCTGAGTACTGGTCTCTAGTCTATACAATCGTTACTACGTGTCAGGACTTCTCTAAAAACTCCCAAACCCGTGTTTCTGCTTCTACTCTCACCCTTCTGCATAATCCATTCTCCACTCATCCACAAGAGTTATCTCTTAAAATACAATTGGGATTGTGTCACTTTTATTTAAAGCCCTCCAGTGGCTTAGCATGTAATTCAACTCAGGTGATCAAGCACCTTACCGCTTCACAGCTGCAAATCCTGCTCTCACCCTTGCTGGCATGCTCAGTTGTAAGGTAGGCATCCAGGTGATTCACGATGTGCTTACCTCATTACAAAATGTTACTAGAATAGGGTGGTGGTGGTATAGCTCCGTGGTAGCACACATGCTTAGTTAGCTTTCATTGAGGTTCTGGGTTCAATCCCTAGTACCTCCATTAAAATAAATAAATAAATAATTTTAAAAAGAATGTTATTAGAACAAAAATACAAAGCTAAAAAATTCTTACAGAAAATGTCCAGACTTTTGAGGCACCTTCCCTCTTTAAGAAACACTGACTCAAGCCTTCCTCTGGCACCTGTGCCCCACCTCCCCAGCCAGGGTGATGACCCTCTTTTCTGTGCTTCTTTCTTTAGGACTTAAAATGTCAAGTGATTGTCTTTAAGTTCCTCGAGCGATTGCAATGTTCTCTGTGTTTACTACTATTCCATCTCCAGTGCAGTGCTCAGCTCAGGAAATAAATTTTTTCAGTTGACTAGTTGAGATTATAACATTTTTCTGGACTTACTCTTGTTCTCTGCCTTGGAAGACCCGGTATTTACACTATTATCATGTACAGTATATTCTCATTGTCATAGATTTTTGTCATTTTATAATATATTATCATAAGAATAATAACATACTCCTTTGGAAAATATTTCAGGTTTCAGGAAAACAAATTTATTCTTGCTAGTGACATGAATGTGCCTGGCATATATTATGTAATGGTACTAGGGTTTGTTGAACTGAGTGAGCTAAATTGATAACTGCCTTTATAAATTTGGCCTATTTTCTTTTAATGTTTTTCTACTATTTTTTTAATCTTATGATTATACTGTTTATACTATTTGGAATTTTACTTTTTAAATCCTATTAATATTAAGTATTGGCATGTTTCATAGATGTAACTTTTAATGGCTGCCTGATATTTTCTTTATGGGCTTATTACCGTAATTATAAATAGTTGACTTAGAAAATGTTTGTTGAATGTCTGTTGTGTGCCATGACTGTCCAATGGTGAATAAGACATAGTCCTTGACCTAGAGGTACTTTCAGACTAGCATGTAGGGAGGAAGAAAGTAAAGAGACAATTATGTTCCCGTATTTTAGACATTAGGTTATTTCTAGAATTTCATTATGAGTCTTGACATATGTTGTCAAAATTCATTCTAGGTATTGTGGCAATCGGCCCTCCCACCCGTACACAAGATCTAGAATCCAGAGCACAGGATGGGGTTGGAATTCTTCCACATTTAGCGGCATCTGAGCCTGTTGCTTTATCTCACCTGAGAAGATTAATAAGCTAACGCTGAGGTCCTGTCACTTTTTAGATCTATGCTGTCCAGGATGATAGCCACTAGTCACAGGTGGTTATTGAGCACGTGAAGTGTGACTCTGAATTAAGATGTGCTGTCAATGTAGAAGCTACACTGGATTTGAGATTTACTCTAAAAAAGGAATGTGGACTATCTCATTAATAATTTGTATGCTGATGACATGTTGAAATGATAGTATTTTGAATATATATATATATATATATATATTAATTTCATCTGTTTTATTTTAACATGGCTACTAGGTGATTTAAAATTACATGTATGGCTCACACTATGTTTCTACTGGGCAGCGCTGTGATAGACCCTAAACTAAAGTAAAAAGGTTTTCGTTGAATCTCAATGTGACATTGTGACATCGGAATCTCCTTTCTGGGCCTTTTCTTCCTGTGTGTTCTCTCTTTCTCGCTGTCTCTCTCTTTCTCTCTCTCCCTCTGTCTCTGCTTTCAGATTAGCCATTTGCCACTTCTTGAGGCTCATTTCCTCATATGTAAAATGGAGATAGTATTGCTTTCTGATTGCACTATTGGCTTGTTTGTTGTAAAGGTAAAATAAAAGAGTAGATGAAAAATGCTTTTGTGAGTCATAAAGCAGCACGTAAATGAAATGCATTATCATGCTTTTGTGTCTATACTTTGGTATGAATTTAAATTCTTACCAATATGTCACCATTAATTTAAACTCTTAAAGTAAGTCTGGTAATGGAATGAAAGATTTCAGAATCTCCAGGCTGGGCTACCACATGGTATAAGCTAGGCTTTGGAGTCTGGTAGACTGGTCCAAGTTACTTTTAACCTCTCTGAGACTTAGTTTCCTCATCTCCAAATAGGTACTTAATATTTTGCAAAGTTGCACAGTTTAATGTGTCACAGAATGCTTGCCCGACGTGTCACACAGATGATTGATAAACTGTCTTTCCCTTTTCTCCTTGTTTCTAGTGAGAGCCAGAGATTGTTTTTTGGTCAAGAGTCATGTAAAGATGGTCCTGAAATCATACATAGGCACCAGTGGTGTCTTATTTTGCTCATAGTTTACTCTCCTTCCCAAACATAGTGACAGACTTGAAGCCAGATATAATAAAGATTTCAATGCAACCCATTGCGTTTGGGTTTGTATCTGTGTAGAATGGAGTTTCTACAGCGTCTGCTCTTGTGAGCAGCAGTCCCAGGAGATTATGAACTTAATAGGCTCGGGAAGACACCAGACTTTTTCAAACATGAGGACTCCTTAATTTTGTTGAATAATACTGTCTTTTAGAATAGTTAGTGTTTTTTCAGACTACAAAAGCAATACATTCTCATTATAACAGTTTAAAATGCAGAAACTTATAATATAGACAGTGAAAACACACCTATAAATCTCTCCCAAAATTAATACTGTAGTTTATATTTTCTAAAATTTTCTATGAACATGTCATAATACATTTACATATGTTAAAGCAGGATTTACAACAAGTATTTATTTATTTAAAAATTTGGGTTATTTTATATATAGACAGATACTTTTCCTTTTAGACTTAACTAATTTTGGACCTTTTTCCGTGTAAGTACATGGAAAACTTCTTTAACATTTCGACAACTTTTAGTAATCTTAGATGATAGTGGTGACAATACTGGCTATGAATTCAATTACATTTTAAAATACGTTTTAGAAATTAAAGACAAGAGTAATCGTATACATTGGAAACATGGCAATATTTTTGTGTGAAACGTATAATCTGTGTGGTGTTTGGCATACGGTGTTCAGACAATGAACTTGGTGCTCATAGGAATCTGTTGGGATCCTTGAATAACTCCCTGTTTCCCACAAGTTGGGAACTACTGCATGACAACTAGCTTAGCTATGGACGTTCTATACAGACTAGTCACCCAGGCGTGCCTGGTTTACCTGAAGTTGACATCTTCCATAAAAGCTACAGTAAAATAATAATTATCTGATGGTCATAATAAATGCTTTGTTGGGTATGTATCAACTGTGGGGTGCCCTTTTCCTGGCTTTTAGTGACTGCAGCAATTTCAGGGGCTTTTCTAAAACTGGGACCCACTCAGAAGCCACTCAGGAGAGTCTAAATCAGGTTTGTTTGTGTAACCCGCACCTGTCAGGGGACTGTTACCTGCTCTGAGGGAGATCCACTTCAACATGGACTTTGGAAAGTATTCTCCTTGCAAGTAGAATGTGATTTTGGGGATTTACCTGCTTTCTTGCATTTGCCTCTACCAACTGAAATCTTACTTTTTTTTTCAAGACTCATATTATCAGTGAAATCTCTCTGGCCCTTCTCCTCTGTTCTGACTGGCTGTGCTGCAGATGTTCGCACTTCCTCATATTCCGCTTCACATTGTTCTTCAATGGCTTTGGTATAAATCGACTTTCCTGTGGGCTTTTAGAGGACATTTGCTCCCCAGAGGACACAGTGTAAGACTGGATGGTCAGTAGTCACTTACTAGGTACCTACTTCTTTAAGTTATTAGGCACTTTCTTGAGTTTTTTTCTTTATTTTTCTCTCTCCTCCTTCTAATCAATTAGCTAATAAATCTAAATTCAAGCATCTAAAATAAATCCTGTAGTGGTACTGAGCTGTTGGAGAAAAGTCAAGGGACCTCTGTGAGGCCAGGAAGCACCAACTGCTGTTGGCCGTGGACAGCAGAGAGCTCGAATACTTATCAGTTTTGCAGCAGCAAACAACGCAGCAGAAAGCCGGTGGAGGTCTGATTGCCCTTGGAGCTGGCACTCTTTTGCTGAGTCACTACTTCAGAACTCTTGTTAGACTGGCTGGAGTCTATTTCCAACGTTTTCTTCTACCTGCAATGTGAAAAACTTCATTTCATTGGAAATTGATTATTTAGAGACGAGCAATCAGTGATGAGGCTTTTACCCTTTGAGTACTCTTAATAGGTTAGTAATTTATAGGTATGAAAACTCCAAAGGACAAAGTGTAGTGTGGGTAAAGGAATACCTTGCATCATTTTAATGTTATCTTCAAAGGAAGTGCATATTTGTTGTTGGTATTTTAGTTTTAGTTATTCTGAATTTTAAAAAGATGGCAGTTTGATTTTGGATTCGTCTGCCGCATCTCACCACCTCCATCAAATAATCAACCAATCAATCAACAGATATTTATGAGGCATGATGATAAACATGTGAGAGAAAATGTAATTCAGTTCAACAAATATTTACCAAGCATTTACTCCATGTCAAGCCCTGTGCCAGTGGAAGAGATACAGCAGTTAACAAGAATTGACTCCCTGCCTCCTTGAATTTACAATCTGCCTGAAAACAAACAGTAAGCAGGTAATTACAAAGATGATCCAGATTAAATCTGTATCAAATTAAACTGCATTGATTGATATAAATATGACACAGCCCCTTTTCCTAAGGAGCTTATACTTTGTGTTGAAAGAGATATATACAACTTACTTGAACGCCAGGCAGAATACATCTTGTAGTAGTGGTATAAAAATAGTACTTTGAGGGCAAAGACTAGAAAATGATTAATCTGGACCTCAGGAATTGTAGGTAATTCCATGATTAAGAAGTCAGCCTAAAAGGGTAGACATTTTGACAGTAAAATGAAGGAAAGAAAGGCAGTCTAGGTGTTGGTGCTAATTAATCATACTTCTCATTTGCTCCTGTTAATGGCGGAGATTAGAATATCTGATCAGCTGAATTGCTATTCAAACTGAGTTGAGGAACATGGCTGGGACCCATATGGCCTACAGCGTTTCTCCGTCCTCCTCAGTTTCGTGTGTCTGTTGAGGTCAGAGGCACAACAGCTGGAAAACTGCATACTGCCTTCCAGAGGAGGCTGGCTCTGCTTATGGGCAAGAGGCTCTGTCTGAGAAAGGGGGCCAACGAGAAACTCGTCATGCCTGAGTACTGACCTTTTCTCCAGATTATGTTTCTTGAGGGGCGGAAGTAGGAGAAATGTTAAGAGTGAAAACTTCCTCCTCATTACTTCTCCAAGAGAGCAGAACTGTGGGCAGAAGTTCCAGAGTACAGGCAAAGCCAGAAACTTGGGGAGAGGAAGAGAAGAAATCCCTCTTCTTCTCTGGGTAAGAAAACAGACAACTGTAATGATAAATTGCATAACACAAACTGAAAATTCTACCTAGATTGGAGACTGGGGAGAAGGGATGTCAGTGGTCCTAGAGTGTGGTCCAGGAAGGCTGTCTGCCTGGAGACGATAGAACTTGAGCTGTGTCTGTGGTTCAGTTGCAAAGAGCAGATTCACACTCGGTTTTGTTTTTTTTTTCCCCCTGAATGGCATGTAGTACATCAGTAGAACACAAGCTGAATTACATGTTTTTACTAAAAGCTGTGTGGCAATTCAGGCAGTTTCTTGTAACCGTGTGTTAATTGGCAAAGAACAACAGGTTGGCTTTGAGAGCTCCAAAGCAATTCCAGGTAAGGGGGCATCCAGGTGGCATAGAAAGGAACAAGGAAATATCCAGTGTCCACTTTCAGTGCTCCCTCGCCCCTCCATTAGCACTGATCAAGTGTCTTCTCTATTGTTTCCTAACCCTTCATCTCCAACCTACACGTCCTGGTAGAGGGAAATAGGTGTCATATTTAAAACAGTATTTCATGGATGGATGCCAGCACCATTTGAAATGGTGTTGAGTGGATGAGGAATGAGGAAATGTGAAATGCATGTTGAAGAAGCAGTGAACCGTTGAATGCTCAGGGTATTTTTTTTTTAACACTTTTATTGAGGTAAGAATGACATACAATAAACTGCACATTTAAAGTGTGCAATTTGATGAGATTCGACATATGAATACACCTGAGCTGTATTCTATTCTCATAGGGAAGTAATGAGGAAACCCTCACCACAATTAAGATAAGAATATTTCATCCTGCAAAATACATTCATGCTCCTTTGAAATCCATCCTTCCTTCCACCCCTGTTCCAAACAACTTATATGCTATCTCCATAAATTAATTTGCATTTTATAAAATTTTAATGTAAGTGAAATTATACAGTATGTACTCTTTTTTTTTTTTTTTTTTTTGGTCTGGTTTCTTTCTCCCAACGTAATGATTTTGAGATTCATCCAAGTTGTGTATATCAGTAGTTTGTACCTTTTTATTGCTGAGTAGTATTCTATCCTATGAGTATATGATTTTGTTTATTTTCCCATCAATGGAAATTTAAAATAAAGCTGCCGTGAACATTCATGTAAGTCGTGTGCACATACATTTCATTTCTCTCAGATAAATATGTAGGAGTGAAATGGCGGCTGTATTGTATGGTATGTATATGTTTTAAGTTTGTAAGGAACTGATAAACTGTCTTCCCAAGTGACTGTAGCATTTTGCATTCTCACTAGCAGCGTATGAGAGGTTCAGTTGCTTCGCATCCTCAGCAGTACTTGCTATTGTCAGTCTTTTTCACTTTAGCCGTTCTAGTGGATATGGTATCTATTTGTGGTTTTAATTTGCATTTGCCTAATGACTAATGACGTTGAACATACTATCTTGTGCTTGTTTGCCATCTGTATATCCTCTTTGTAGAGTATCTGTTCAAATCTTAGGTCCATTTTCTTCCTGGGGGCTTGCTTTCTTGTTATTGAGTTATAATAGTTCTTTATATATTCTGCATACAAGTATTTTGTTGGATAGATATCTTACAGATCTTTTCTCCCACTCTTGCCTTTTCATTTTTTTTAAGTGTCTTTTGAAGAACAAGTTTTTCATTTTGATGAAGTCCACTGTATTGTTCTTTAGCAAGGTGTATTTATTTGCTCATGCATATCCTCCTTGAATAATTCCCACACCTTTGTTGAAAATCAGTTGCAGGTATGTATGTGTCTGTTTCTGGATTCTCTATTCTGTTTCATTCGTCTCGAGGTCTGTCTTTACAATACCGCACTGTCCTGAGTAGTGTAGCTTTATAATAAGCCTTGAAAACACATAGGTTAAGTTCTCCAACTTGGCTCTTTTTCAGAATTGTTTTTTTTTTTTTTTTTTTTTTTGCCCTTCTAAGTCCTTTGTATTTCTATAAAAATTTTAGTGTCAGTTTCTCTTTTCTATAGAAAAAAAGTGTTTGCAGGGATTTAGGATTTTGATTGGGATTACATTAAATCACTAGATCAATTTGGGGAGAATTGACATCTTAGCAATATTGAGTCTTCCAGCCCATGAGCGTGAATGATTATTCTCTATTTGTTTAGGTCTCCTTTAATTTCTCTCTCAGCAGTTTTTTTTTTTTTTTGCTTTAAACATTTAATTATCTTTTAAAGGTACTTTAAATTTAAGAAAAACAAGTATTTTGTATTTACTCCCATATTTACTGTTTAGGCAGCTCGTTATGCTTTTGTGTAGATTGAGATTTCCATCTGGTATCACTTTCCTTTTACCTAGAATTTCTTGTGCTTTACGTTGGTGATTAATTTTATTTCACCTTTATTTTTGAAAGATGCCTTCACTGGATAGAGAATTCTACACTAACAGTTTTTAAATTTTCTTTCTGACTTCACAGGTGTCATGTCACACTACTGTTACCTGTCCTCTATTGAAACCCACTGTCATTCTTTATTCTTTTATGTATACTGTATCTCTTTTTTTCTGGCTTTTTAGTGATTTTCCTCTTTACCACTGGTTTTCAGTAATTTGGTTTTGTTGGATCTTAGTATGGTTTTCTTCATTTTTTTCTGCCCAAGTATTTGTTCAGCTTACTGGATCTGAATTTATAGTTTTTAGGAAATGGAAATTTTCAACCATTATTTCTTCAAATAAATTTTCTCTCTTCTTACCTTTATTCTCTCCCCCTGAAACTCTAGTTACACTTATGTTGGGTCACTAATGTCCCACAGCTCACTGTTGATCTGTTTGTTTAATTCATTTTAGTAATTTTGCTCTTTGTATTTCATTTCGGGGAGTTTTTATTGCTATGTCTTCATATTTTACTAATCCTTTCTTCCGTACTGTCTTGTCTGTTGTTACTCCCATCCAGTGTATTTTTCATTTCTGCAAGTTTGATTTTGTCTTCTTTGTATCTTTTATCTCTCTTATTGTGCTCATACTTTCCTGTATCTTCTTGAATGTATGGAGTATATTTTATATATACTCAGACTCACAAAAATAAATCCTCAGGCTGTTAGCTGTTTTTATTTTATTCTTTATTGAACTGTAGTTCATTTACAGTGTTAGTTTCAAGTATACAGCAAAGTGATTTAGTTTTATATATGTATATATATGTATATATAAAACTAAATATATATGTATATTCAGATTCTTTTCCATTATAGCTTATTACAAGACATTGAATATAGTTTCCTGTGCTATACAGTAGGCCCTTGTTGTGTATCCATTTTACATATTTACACATAGTATTTACATATAGTAATGTGTATCTGTTAATACCAAATGTTAGCTGTTTTAACACCTTTGTCTACCAAGTTTCTCACTCATGTCATTTCTGGGCTTGTTTCTGTTGCTTAATTTTTCTTCTCATTATTGGACATATTTTTTGCTTCTTCCTCAGTCTGGAAATTTTTATTGGATGTTAGGCATTGTGAGTTTTATGCTATTGGGTGCTGGACTTTTTAAAAAAATTCCTTGAAATAGTTTTGGACTTTGTACTATGATGTGGCTAACTAGGGGGCAGTTTGATCTTCTGAGAAGCAGGTGATCTGTTCAGATTTTCCTTTTGGCCTCGAGTCTAGTGCTCAATTGTTCCCACTACTCAGGCAGTACCCTTCTGAGGATTGTACTCCTTGCCCATATGTTGGAAGGTCTTTCCATTCTGACTAGTGGGAACAGGAACTATTCATGGTCCTGTGTGAACTCCGCTTGTGCCCTCTCATCCATGGTTTAGGTAGTTTCCTCACATGTATGTGTGAGTCAGTACTCAGCCAAAGACTCAGGGTAATCCCCTGCAGATCTCCAGACTTCTGTCTTTCTCTGTAGTCATCTCCTTATTACTGCCCTGTCCCTGAATTCCAGCTGCCTTGGTTTCCCTAACTCTCAACTGTTTCCTCAACCCTGAGAGATCACTGGGCTGTTCCTAGCCTCCTTCCTCCTGCACTATGGGCTGTAAGTTCTCTCCAGTCAGTAAATTAGGGAACCTGTAGGGCTCACCTCTTTTATTTCCCATCTCTTGGGGATCACTGTCCTGCACTGACTGTCGTCGAGTGTCTGAGAAACATTGCTTTGTATATTTTGTCCAGTTTTTAGTCATTTTAATCTGGGGAGGAAAATCTGGTCCCTCTTACTTCATCATGGCCACAATCCTGGTAACATTTTAAAGAATGAAAAAAATGGAAAGTGTGTGTATTTAAAGAGTGGTGTTGCTTCAGATTCTGTGATCATTTTAAGAGTGGAGCAAGAAACTGAACTTCAATAGAAAGCTTTTGCATTAAGCCTCATTAATCCTTTCCTTTGACTATATCTTTCAGAGGATTAGATATTCTAGTCCAGGTTTGGGTGATGGCAGCCCCCAATTGTCCTGTGTTGGCCTTGGTGAATTTCTCTGAGATGATGATCTAAAGGTTTGAATCACTGATTTAGGAGGTAGATTGGGTGATGAAGGAATGATATTAAATCACTAACATTGCAGTCTTTGATTCTGGATTCAGACTTTATTTAGTAACTGTCCTATACCATGTGGCTGCACTTGGACTCCCTGTGTGTAAAAGGACAGTTTATCATCCTCTATCAGAAGAGTCTGAAACATGAGATTTGGAAAGGTTTGACCCTACCTAAGACTAGAGGAAAGTCCTCTTCTAATTTCAAACCTTTCAATTTAGAAAACTGAAAATAATTTGTCTTTCTTAATCAACCAAGAAAACACATTTGATGATTTCTTTCTCATCCTTTCCTGAAGATATTGTCCCTTTTCTCAGCAGATTTCAAAAAGCTCTGATTCTCTGTGCCTCCAATAATAAGCATAACTTCAGTAGGCTTCAGAATTAGGCCAGTGTGTATAATAATTCTTCTGATGAAAGGACACTGATAACATGAAGAAAAGTGCTAATGAAGTTGTCAGTGGCATCTGTGTATCAGGGGGTCCAAATTAAGCCAGAAAAGTCATTTTGAAGTTTATTTTCACCAAAAGGTACTTCCATACTCAATTACAAATATCTTTAAGTGATAAAATCTCTTTTCCTTATGATACTTGACTTGTGAAATTACTTTAGTACTTAATAATCATCATATGTCATAATATTACTGTCATGCCTCTAAAGCTTTCTTAGGAGCAAGAAACAAGCCTTGCTTTACCTCTTTCTCTTCTTTTTGAGTCCTCTCTCTCTCTGTCTGTCTGTCTCTGTCTTTTTCATGTTTACTTGGGAAGGAGCCTTCTTCCTTTTTACTACATCCCCAGAGGCAAGGATGTAGACAAAAACAAAACAAAACAAAAAAGCCATCCTTTGTAAACCTTGTAGTAACTGAAAAGCTTAGAGCAGTTCCTTTGTTTTTAAGCAGATAATGAAAGAAAGGAGATTCTGAAAGGAATGCCAAGGCATTGTCTGAATTTTCGTTTTATTTCACATTTTCATTTAACTTTTAATTTTCATTTTATGTCATAGCCCCTGAATCTCCAATTCACCTCAGAAGCAAATGAAACAGTGACTATATGAAAGGAAGAGAAATGCTTCAGGATGCTGAGATAATTGACATATAGGAAGAACATGGGTTTGTGTCCCTGGGAATACAGTGAATAATTACATACATATGTATAAAGGGGGAAAGTCTGTAAACATCCCCACATATTTAAACTTTTCTATTCCCTTCAATGTTTGTCCACCCACATAATTATTTTGAAATAAAAATCATAACATAAATACAGCTTGATATTCAGATTTTTAAAATCAGCTTCACATAATACAAATTTTTCATGCTTTCAGCAGTTTTTTTTTTCTGGATTACTGTAAAGTCATTCAGTTTTGCCTCACTACGTGTGCTGATGTAAGTTTGGTCACCAGAAGACAATCAGTTTTCATCTCTTTGGGGAAGTGTATATTTTAACCTGTTTTAGCATTTTATGCCTCATTCTCTCGGCCTTTCTCCCTTCTGTCCACAGATACTCTTCCAGGTTCATTTTAACTGAGATCTCGACGGGCTGGTGGTCCCTCAGGCATCGTCACTGGGCATCACATTTACTTTGTTCTTTGGCCTTTGCTCTGGATCATAGCGGAGCCTGCAGATGATTGTGCGTGGGTCTGGGGAAGGTCCACGGGGTAATAAATACTGCTGAGTTATTAACGTGTTCTTTTCGGTGTCCCATGTGCCTTCTACTGTAGTTGCCCTTTGCTATTTGTGTTTGTTTTCCTGCTTAGTCTTTGAAGCATGCATTGCACTCACTATTAAAAAAAAGAGAAAAATCTTTCCTTAGTAAGTGTGATTGATCGAACTTTTCTTTCCTTTTGAATTTCTGTTTCTTATACCTGGCAGAATGACATAACTATTCCTAAGTTATATAATTACTTGTGCACACAAACTCCTATTCTCTGAAAATGGGTAGTCATTGTCCCAGATAATGAAAGATAAATGAAAAATGGTCCTGCAAAACCTAGGGAACATGTCACAGGGCTAGTTTTTGAAAATCCACTGTCTCCCTATCTGATAGCTCTCATCCTCATTTTTATCCCACCCACATTAAGAGTTAAGTGTCCATAGTCCTTTCTAACAGTCACTCTCTTGGCAGTATCCTGAACTTTCTTGCCCTTCCATAATGCAAGCCCTATATAAACTAAACCCTGAGTTAATTCTAACTATTTGCTTTCTCCTTGCCTGTTCCTAGGCTGCTGAGTTCATCTGGAAAATGATCAATCATACTACCAAGCATAAGTGAATGTATGAATTAGAGAAAAGTACTGTCCACCAGTATGTGAACAAGTAAAAAGTTTTGGTGGCACAGAGTAACAGTTATAGAAGTCAGAGAAGGAGGAGAGCATTGTGGATTGGGATAATCAGAGAAGGATGAGTTTTAACTTCTCATCAGTTTTCTGCCATTACTTCTGGTAACTGCTACCAAGAGGGATTTTATGAAGTGCCAAACCCAAACATTTAACAACAAAACTAAAGTTGTGAAAACCCTACGTACCACAGATAAACACCAAACAGATTCTTGAATATTTTCCACTAAAGAAACAAAGACTGACATGACAGAAGGTTTACCTAGGGAGTGATGGGAGGCTGGAAGGTAAAATTGCACCAGCTGATGGAAGGTCTTGAAATACTAGACAGAGGATTTTAAAACATGTTGGAAATATTTTCTTCTAGTTACCTGTCATCGAACAGAGATTTACCTGTCACTAAAGATTTCAAGAGATACCTAGAACTTGGTATAAAAGTTCCTTAAAGATAATTCATTTTCAGTTTAGAGAATTTCAGCTTCTCTTTTTGATTGTTTTCTTTAATACCTTTCACTAATTTTGAGAGTAATAGAAAAAAGTTAGAATGTAAGAACAGTTAGAATGTAAGAACAATTTTAAAGAAGAAAATAAAATTCCATTCTTTTAAACCCAGAAGTGACCATTGTTACCATTTTATTGTCTGTTATATATATGTAAACATTTTACGACAAAGGGATTATGGTACTCAAATCTGTTTTTTTTTTTTTTTTAAATATATCTTTTCCTTTTAAAAAATACACTCTTTGTTTTAGGGGGGGTAGGTAATTAGGTTTATTTATTTATTTTTTAATGTAGGTAACTGGGGACGACCTCATTCATGCTAGGCATGCGCTCTACCACTGAGCTAGCTATATCCTCCCCTCTCAAATCTGTTTCTTAGACCTTTTTTCTTCTTAATATATCATGGGTGTTCTTCCATATCAAGAAGTAGAGATCTTTATTATGTTATTTAATGGCTAGATAGTATTCTGTGGCATGACTGTGCCATAATGTAATTAACTTCTCTAATGATGGCATTTAGGTTGATTCCACATCTTCACCTTTATTTTTTTGTGAAAATACTTCCAGAGTGCACTTCTGAAAGTTTATAATACCATTTCGTACTATCAACCTTGTAAGAAAAATATCCATTTCTTTATATCCTTGAGAAATCTGGGAATTATCAAATGTTTTCCCAATTTACTTTTTTCAGAAATACTTTTGTGCTAGATATTTTACGTTGGAAACCTGGCACCCACTAGCGGTCACTACCATTTTCCCCCAACTTCCCTCTCACCTCCAGCCCTAGGCAACCGTTAATCCACTTTCTGTCTCTATTGATTTGCCTATTCTGGGTATTTTATGTAATGAGATTATATAATATGTGACTGACCTCTATCATTTAGCATAATATTTTCAAGGTTCACCCATACTGTAACATATATCAATAATTCATTCCTTTTTATTCCTAAATAATATTCCATTTATGGATATTTCACATTTTATTTATCCCTTCATCAGCTGATGGACAGTTGGGTTGTTTCCACTTTTGGCTGTTATAATGATACTGCTACGAACATTCACATACAAGTTTTTGGGTAGACATATGCTTTACTTTCTTTTGAGTCTATGCCTAGGAGTTGAATTGCTGAGTAATATAGTAACTCTACGTTTAACCTTTTGAAAAACAGGTGGTTTCTAAAGTCATTACACTATTTTAGTGCCACCAGCAATGTATGAAGGTTATCATTTCTTCACCAACTCTTGTTACTTCCTATCTTTCTGACTATAACATCTGTTACAGATTTAATTGCTCCATCACCCCTCCCCCCATTTATGTATCGAAGCCTTAGCCCCCCCAAGACTATACTGGAGATACGGCTTTTAAAGAGATAATTGAGGTTAAATAAGGTCTTAAGGGTGGAGTCCTAGTCCAATAGGGTTGGTGTCCTTATAAGAAGAGGAAGAGACACCAGGTCACCGCGCACACACACAGAGAAAAGGCTACGTGAGGACATGGGCAGAAGGTGACCATTTGCAATCCAAAGAGAGAGGCCTCAGGAAAGACTAAATCAACTGATACCTTGATCTTGGACTTTTGGCCTCTACAGCTGTGAGAAAATAAATTTCTGTTGTTTAACCCCCCCCAACCCCAGTCTGGTATTTTGTTAAGCAGTCCTAGCAGACAGATACATTGTCCTAGTTGGTGTGAAGTGGTGTGTGGTGCTTTTGGATGGTATTTCCCTAATGGCTAATGATGCCAAGCATCTTTTGTATTTGTTATTATCCCTTGCGTTTTTTAATATCGTCTGTTTGTTATGATTTCATGTTGTTCCTTTTACTTTCTTTCCTATCTTTTTCTGAGTTGATCAGCTTCATA
This sequence comes from Camelus dromedarius, assembly GCF_036321535.1. NCBI lineage: Eukaryota > Metazoa > Chordata > Mammalia > Artiodactyla > Camelidae > Camelus > Camelus dromedarius. The sequence goes on along the minus strand of NC_087436.1, from coordinate 84,637,410 downwards.
AATTTAAAATCCCATTTCAGTTGTAATAATGTTTATCCTTAGGTTTTTATAAATGTTTTTAAACATTAATTTTCTGTCTGTGCCAAGACTGAAACAGTGAGACCCGAAGCAGGCTTTTTCTTCTCTTCTCCAGTGTCATGACTGTCAGCTCTCCTCCCGCTCCCTGCCACTGCTGCTTATTGATCTCAACTCTACTTTCCATGTCATCGTAAAACTGATTCAAGTTATGTAAGAGATGAGGCCTATTTCTGGACTGTACTGCAAGTTCAGTACAAACTTCTAGCCTTTCAAAAAGAAAGCTACAATTCTCAAACTCCTTGACTCCTACAGCTTGAAACTGGTAAATCTTTCAGATAGAAAAAGAAAATTGATTCCTTCTTGGGAATTGCCTTTTCAAGTTTCTTTTAAATGTTCTACATTTGTTTATCTATAAATTTTGGAAATATAACTACTGAAAAATGGAAAGTAAATGGGATAATATTTGGGCAAAACAAAATGTGGAGTATTTTTAGGAGGCAAGACATTATATAGATCCAAAGCCAGTAAAGAAAATCAAAAGCTCTGATTTCTTTTCAAAATATGATATAGTGAAATTAGCTCAATAGAGCTTTGTCAAGTATAAAAACCTGGTTTTCAGAGTGATTTTGAATTTTTATGATTACACATAATTCCTTCAGATGGTTTGTGTGTGGATTGCTATCTCAAGCCCACTGGTCTCTTTGAAATTGCTTTGATGTATTTACATGCATTCTTGCCATCAAAATCATGTGACCCTTTTGCCTTTTACTTCAGTGTAAATGTTCTTCTAGTTTAAGTGAGTTTTTAAAGACTTCTGCCTTGTGATTTAAAAGTCAGGCTCTCAGCATTGATTGACGGACTGAAAAATATTTCAGCACATTGCACAACAGTTTATGGTTCTATTAGAAATAACAAATTGCTTAGTTAGTCAACAGTATTTATCAAGCCTCAGTTTTAAAGCACTGCACTAAATACTATGGAAATGTGTGGGAAATCCCTCGTGAACCCAAATCTAATAACATGCATCAAAAAAATAGAAAAAAACCAAAGCACAGAAAAAATTGAAAGCACAACTTAGTGGTTAAATTTGCAAGCTTCAAGTCAGCCTAAGTGGATTCATGTCCCCATTTGTTAGCGCCGATGTTGGAAAAGTCACTAAGCTTCAGTTTGTACATATGTGGAATGGAGAATACAGGAATAGTACCTGCCTCATAGGCTGGGAAAGTTTAAACAGGATAAAACATGTATGTATGCTCAGTATAGTAGCTGACACATAGTAAGTGGTCAGTACATGCAAGTGATTGTTTTTAAGAATTTTTAAATGATTAAATATTACATATATCCAGAAAGTGAGCAAATCATACATGTACATGTTAACAAATCATAATAAAATGAGTACCGGTGGAATCAGTACTCTGATGACAGCATGTGGAACGTTGCCAGCATCCAGAAACCTACTCTCTGAGAACCTTCCCCATTATAACTCATTCCTTCCCTCCCTCCCTCATTTCTTGACTTTTATTATAATCATTTTCTTACTTTTCTTAAAGTTTTACCACCTAGACAATGTATTTTAGTTTTGTCTATTTTTGGACTCCATTAAAGGGATGTATTTTGCTTCTTTCACTCAGCATTGTCTGTAAGAATCGTTGTTGGTGAGTGTTGCTCTAATTCATTCCTTCTCATTGCTGTATGGTATTCCACCATATAAATATCTAAACAATTTATTGATCTGCTTTATTGATGGATATCTAAGTTATTTTCAGTATTTAATTCTTAAAAACAGTGCTGCCACGAACATCCTGGTGCTCAAACTAAAGAGATTCTCTAGGAATGCAATTATTGAGTCATAGAGGATGTTTGTCTTCAATTTTATGAGTTAATGCCAAATAAACAGTTTTCTGCAATGGTCCTTCCAGTTTTCACTCTCATTAGCTCTGAATGAGGGTTTCCATTACTTCATATTCTCACAAGTACTAGATATTTGTCAGATTTTAATGTTTACAATCTGGTATGTAGATATATTATTGCAACTCATTTTTTAAAAAATATTCTCAAACTTACAGAAAAGTTGCAAGTACAGCACAAATAACCATTTTTTTCTTGAACCATCTGAGGGTAATTTGCCAGCATAATACCCTAATGTCCCAGAATACTTTAGTTTGTGTTTTCTACAAACAAGGACATTCTTTTATGTATCCATAATATAATCAACAAAATCAGGAAACTTACTTGATTACTCTGGCTCTACAGACCCTATACTGGTTTCACTAACTGTCTGAATCATGTCCTTTATGGTAAAAGGATCCAGTTTAGAATGCATATTGTGTTTAGTTGCCACATCCCTCTGGTCTCTAATCTGCAGCCATTGCTCAGTCTTTTCTTGACTCTCATAGCCTTGATGCTTTTGCAAATAACAGGCAATTTATTTTGTTGATTATGGCTCAATTTATGATTGTTGTTTTCTCATGATTAGATTCAAATTAGGTATTCTTCCAGGAATATAAACAGAAGATGGTCTACTGTGTTCTCATTGCATCCTAGCCAGTGGCAGGTGATTTTGATTCATCTTATTACTGCTGATGATGAACTTGATTAAGGTGATGACTGCTGAGCTTCTCCGTCATACAATTACTCTTTTTTCTTTCTGTAATAAATAAGTATTTTTGGCCTGTGAGAGCCACTTCAAGCTGCCTTTCTGTCTTTTTGACAGGTCACCCTCTTTTACTGCTTCCTAACTTTCTAGCGTCCACTCTTCATGCTAAGTCATTCTCCCATGGGAAAGCCCTCGTTTCCTGTAGGTGGCCACTCCCAAATTTATTGCTTGCTCAGATCTCTCCTCTGAATTTCATCCCTGTCTATCCAGTTGCCTACCTGGCTTTTCCTGTTGGGTATCTAATGGGCATCTTCAGTTTTATTAGCTCAGAATACAATTCCTTACTTTATCCAGTAAATGGGGTCTTCCCCTGGGCGTCTCCATCTCAGTCAGTTGCATCGCCATCTTCCTCCTGCCTCAGGCCCAGAAACCTCCATGTCAGCCTTTAGGCTTTGCTTCAGACCGTCAGCAAGTTTTGCACATCTACCTCCTAAATATGCCTCCTGTCTTTCCAGTTGACTTGGCTCACTCCCGCCTTCCTCTTGGATTTTTACAGTAGCCTCTTCACTGGTTTCACCCCATACCTCATTACTCTCTATTAAAACACCCTCTTTTCTTCACAGGACTTATATCTGAAGGCATTTGCTTCTTAACTTGTCTGTTGCCTTCTTTTCCGCATTAGACTCCAAGCTCATGAGATCAGCAGCTCGTGCCCTGTTAACAGGGTGTTAGAAAAGAGTCACGGTGGTTCAGTACTTAATGCCACCAGAGAGGAACACAGTGCAATTGTCTAAAAGAGAAAATGCACCTTTTTTGAGGTACAGAGAAGAAGATTAAATGCTAATGTTGATGTAAGAGAATAAAATGATTTTTAGAAGCTGATTTTTCCAAAACTACAAAAGGCTGAGACAGGAAAACAGGATCAATGAGAATATTAATAAACCATGATGGAATCTGCATCAGTGACTTCTCTTACCTTTAAATTGAAAACAGCTTGTCTCTCAAGGCGATAGAGCTTATAAGAGAGGCCTCTCAGAGCCAGTCTCCCAACTTCCGTTTTGTAAATCACGGCTCCCAAGGAGGATGTACTGTACGCGTATGTAGAGCGGGAAACTGAGCCGAGCAGAGGGCTTATCATTATCTCTAAGGTTTTGTCAGGGGACGTGATTACTAGGTAAAGGGAAAATGAAAACAAGCAGCAGAGAAGAATGGGAACCCAGTTACTTTTCTAAGAGAGAGTTGTAACAGTTAGACCCACTCAGATCTGTTGTGAAGATTTGGGATTTTTACCCAGTGATTTTTTTTTTTAAGTGTTTCAAAACTGATTTTTTTGGATAAAGTAGAAATTTAATCTAATAGTAATGATAACAATTGCTATTTGAGTCAACTGTTCTATGGTAACAAATAGCCCCCAAGTTTCAGTGGCTTGCAAGAGCAGAGGTTTATTTCTTGCCTACATCTTGTGTCTTTAACAGATTGGCATTCAATCTGCTCCTGCTCCTTGTATCTTTTCATTCTGTGATCCAGGCTGAAGGAGCAGCCTTTCTTTCTGGGACATAGTGTGCTCATGGCAGAGGGAAAAAGAGAGAGCCAGTGGAAAATGCATCACCTACTAAAACTTCTGCTCAGACATTGTGTCATGTCTTCTCGTAGGCTAGTGGCCAAGGCAAGTCACATGGCCAAGTCCATTGTCAATGAGTTGAGGGCGAAGTAATCCTCCTCCAGGATCTTGTGAACCACATGGAACCACTGGAGATACCAGGGGACATCCTGTGGATACCTGAGGAGCCAGGAAGGGCACTGACGTATTTGGAAACAGTAGTACAATTTACCACGTTGGCAAATGTTTACTGAATGCTATTTGCCAGGTACTTTTTCACGTGCTTTACATTTATTAACTCATTAAGTCCCCACAGTTATCCTATCAGGTAGGTATTATTAATTACTTCCATTTTACAGATGTGGAAACTGAGGCCTGAATCCACACAGCTCGTAACTAGCAGAGCCAGGCTTCAAACCCAGGCATCTAGGTTTGAAGGCATCTGCAGTCTAGGAAATTTGAGAATAAGCACAAGTTGTTGGTTGACACATTTTTGTGTGTGCTTTTTTAGAACAGTGCTGCATAATGATTAATGTTAAATTGTGTTAGTTTCTCTTCTAGGAATAGTACATTTCTAAGGCACTAAAAATTTAAAGGGACCTAACTGTGATAACTACATGGACCAATCGTTTGATCTCTTAAGGACCTGAGAATTCTCTCCATTCAAATTTGCCTTTCATATCAGCATTCTGATTTGTGAACCCATGGAGATTAATGTATTTTGCTTCATAGATTTATTGAGTTCATACTGTTTGCTTAGCACTTTGGTTTTCTTGATTTCCTTAGTCTTTCAGAAGTGACATTAAAATCCCATTGATTCACTTAAAGGTGCAGCTCAATGCCTTTTCCCCTGGGAAGCCTTCCTTGTCATCTCAAGTTGAGTTTGCCACTCCCACCTCTGAGGCCCGTTAGAAGGAGCTCAGGAGACCTGATATCATCACTTGTCAACCGTGTGACCTGGGGATAGGCTCCGTCTCCTCTGAGTAAAGAGGTCTGGAATATATACCTCACAGAATGCTCATGAAGCTTCAATAATGTTTCATTTAAAAGTACTTTGTGACTGTTAAGGTTTTCTGCACAAATGTAAGGATCTGATCAATCTTTGTAACATTCTTCCTGACTTTTTCTCTGACCTTTCTGCCCTCCCCTCTTCTGTTCATTCACTCAACAGAGATTTCCTGAGCCCCTGCTGTTAAGAACAGACGCTGCAGTGCTTAGGGACACGGACTCTGGGGCCAGACTGCTTGAAATCCGTGCTCTACCATTTATTCTCAGTTTAATATTTAACCTTACCTTGCCCTCAGTTTTCTAATCTGTAAAATGGAAATAGTAATAATACCTTTATTTCTTGGCTTATTGTGGGGATTAAATTAATATACGTAAGTAGCTTAGAACTCTGCCTGGTATGTATCATTATCTCCTAGAATGTATTCTTTCCATAAGGGTAGTGATTTTTTTTAGTTTGTGTTTTTTTATGGCTGTGACTCAGTGTCAAGCAGTGTCTAGAAATAATAGGCACTCAATAAATATCTGTTAAATGAGTGAGTGAATATGATAAGCTTTATGGAGGAAAAAAATTGAAGACAGAGTGAAATCATGTAGTAAATGCTTTTAGTGAAGCCTGGAAAATACTGTTCTTTGTATCATCCTTTCCACGTTGCCATGAAGAGTTACAGTCAAAACTTAGAGAAGTAAGGGCCCTGACAAAAAATACCTTTGAAAATCAGTTTACCAAACCATGAGTTCTTCAAGCATTGGGATTGTGTCTCATTATGCCTTTGAATCCACAGCACCTACCTTGATTCCCAGCTTCTAGAACGAGTTCAAAAAATGAATGGACAAGTGAATGAATGAGTAGTGTCTATTCTCTGAAAGACTGACTGGAAGAAATGTCATCCACCCACTCTTTTTTTGAACTCCTGAGTCTTATCATTCAATCTGCCAGTCAATAACATTGCTGAGCAAAATTACCTTAGTCACTTAAGGAATCCCCTTCCTGGAGTTGAGTTTTAATGTTTTGTCCTTTTTTTTTTTTTTAAATCAAAGGATGATACAAGGAAATAAAAACATATAAAATCAGTTACTACTTTTATTACTGAAGTTTTAGGGTAGTGTCACTGTCTCAGTTCAGTCCCTCCACCCCCATTCCACCCCACCCTGGCAAGAGTGTTCCATTTGAGAATTGCCTTTGAAAATCATGGGCTAGGGAAACTGCTTTCCTTGAGTGTTGCGCGCCTCCTCTTTTCTGCTCTTGAGAATGATGGGACCAATTGTGCCTCTTTTTTCATTTTGACTGCCTGGAGTTTAATTATAGCATGTGTATTTGTGTCTTTCAGTTCAGTGGTTTTGAATTTCTACTGTCACTTAAGTTTTCCCAGCCTAGACTTTACAATGTCTATTAATATTTTACTGTTACTTGGTTACACATGTACTTGCTGAAAACTACCCCAAATCCCTATGCAATGAGGTAAATTGTAAATAAATACACATGCATGCATCCTTACCGTCCTAAAAACAGCTACTCACACAGAGTTCTTTAAGTTTGTCTGCTGACACTGAGTAGGAAGAATCTCTTCTCCACAGGGCAAGTAAAACTACCAAGTGCAGTTCCTCTGTGTTGTCTCTGTGCATCCTACGTTATAAATAGGTTCATTAAAATGTTTGGATCAAGCAGATGTAGTTTTCTGAAAATAAGCCGCCTACTTTTGTGTTCTTTCCGTTTGCTAAAATAGTGCTTTTGCCTGAAAGCCTCTTGGGCCATACAGAAAATCCTCTGAGTAAATTAATGTTTTTTTATGGCTTCCTCAAAGGAAAGTGCTTGGGCAAAGGTACACCTTGTTTGTGTTCTGTCTGTTATTCTCAAAAAAGAACGTTTTGGGGGAGTTGTAATCATTTCAGCTCGATTGGCAACCATTTTATTAGCATTTTGTAGAAGAAGATAAATCTCTGTCTAAGACCTATAACTTGTCTACTTGATATTTGTTTTAGGGGGATATAATGCCTTATCTTTATGGCTGGCTGTCACCTTTGTGATGATGTGTCAACAGGAGAGAGAAGAATGTGTATCACAAGGTGACAGCAAAGTGCCACATCCATCAGGGTGATGTCACAGAGCTGGCACTACCATCAGTCAGCTCTGGAAGGATTCTGGCTGAATTCTAAAGTCACATATTGATGAAAGATTGAGAACCATTTCAGCACAGCTTCTTTTTCAGTATTACTTGAACTTCAGGGAAACACAAGCTTGCACTCTTACTCCTCCAAACCTTAAATGCTCTTTTTTTGTCTTCTTTCTTGCTTCCTCAGCTGGCAGAAATCTGATACTTTCTTCATATTCAGCCCAAAGTCATTTCTCTGGACCACTGCCCACCTCCCCTGTGCAGAAGTAGCTGCATGTTGTATATTGTGTGGTAGAAGTTGTTACATTATAGTGTTGTGATTGCTCACCCCTCTGGGGAGGAAATACTCTTAAAGTCCTGTTATGATGTTATTATGAAAAAGGAGGAAAATTGTCATTAATATTCACAGAAGAGAAAAAGATTCTCACACTTACTGCCATACCTCTAGTGCGTTTTCTCCTCTTTCTTGGGAGAGGGTCTCCTTAGTAAAGCTATACAAAACCTTTCTAAATGTACTCGGCCTGTCCAAATACCGTCATCGCACACATTCCTAACTAACCCTAGGAGCCTCTTCAACCTCCCAGACACAGTGCTGCATAGTACCTGTGCACTTATCCTGGACTTTACAAATATTAATAACTTTTATTGAAATTTCCCTTTGTATAAAAATCAATGCATGTTTATTACAGAAACGCTATCAAAAGCAGCCATACCAGAAAAGTCATAGCTGAGTCACTCCTATATTTTGATATTTTTAACCATTCTATATTTTGAACAGGGAATAGTTTCATACTGTTTTGCTACCTGCTTGTTGTTTGCTTGTTTTTACTGAAGTACAGTTGATTTATAATGTTTCAGGTGTACAGCAAAGTAATTCAGTTATATATATATCTATATATACTTTTTCAGACTCTTTTCCATTATAGGTTATTATAAGGAATTGAATATAGTTCCCTGTGCTATCCAGTAGGTCTTTATTATTTATCTGTTGTATATATAGTAGTGTGTATCCATTAATCCCAAACTCCTAATTTATCCCTCCCCTACCCCCCTTTCCCCTTTGGTAACTATAAATTTGTTTTCTATGTCTGTGAGTTGGTTTCTGTTCTGTAAATAAGTTCATTTGTGTCATTTTTTTAGATTTCACATATGTGATATCATACGATATTTGTCTTTCTATGACTTACTTCACTTAGTATAATAATCTCTAGGTCCACTCATGTTGCTGCAAACGGCATTATTTAATTATTTTTGTGGCTGAGTAATATTCCTCTGTGTGTGTGTGTGTGTGTGTGTGTGTGTGTGTGTATCACAATTTTTTTATCCAGTCATCCGTTGACAGACATTTAGGTTGCTTCCATGTCTTGGCTATTGTAAATAGAGCTGCTGTGAACATTGAGGTGCATGTATCTTTTCAAATTAGACTTTTCGTCTTTGCTGGATATATGCTCAGGAGTGGTATTGCTGGATCATGTGGTAAATCTATTTTTAGTTTTTTAAGGAATCTCCATAGTGTTTTCCATAGTGGCTGCACCAATTTACATTCCCACCACCAGCGTAGGAGGGTTCCTTTTTCTCCACACCTCTCCAACATTTATTATTCACTGCCTGGTTATTAAAGCAAGCTACTTATAAGTTCTTATTAAATAGAACAGACTGTACAGAAGACATGACTCCTTCTACAGAAGACAGGTGCTGCATGGCAGATCAGTAAGGACACCAAATAGAGAGAGACTGTGCACCGAATCCAGGTTTGAATCCTGCTTTTGCCCTTTATCAGATATGTGACTTTGGGCAAGCTGCTTAAACCTTGGGAACCTCAGTTTCCTCATTTTACTGATGAAAGTATGTCTGCCTTTCCCAGGTACTATAAAAATGAAATGATTTGACGAGCATACATGCACTTGTTACATGGTAAGTTTTTAGTCTCCACCTCTGCCTGCCTGTCCAGCTTCACTCTCTGTGCCCTGTGCGTCTGCCATTTGAAACTCCTGCAGTTCATCAACTAGACCAGAATACTTTGTGCAGATTTACTCGTGACTCATGTACATCCTGATGCTGGTCACTAGTGCAGGAGGAAGGTAAAGGACTCTAGATGAAGGCTCCCTGGGGGTTCTGGATACAGTAAGATAACTACCGAAATATTCCTCATCCTAAACAAGATCTGTAGTTTAAAAAAAAACAAGCCATTAATGTCTATGAAGAAAGCAATTAAGTGAAAAATGTTCATTATTCCTGGTGATTGTAATAACTAGTTCTCAGTCTTTGGATTTGGAGGGGTAACACAGCATGAGATGTTTGTTTCTATAGGAAGGTCACTTAATGAAAGTGATTATATCAGGAAGGACTAAAATAGCATTTTGCTTTTGCGTACATTTACATGCTTAGGCAATGTGTAAAATTAAGAGGAACCACTGAAAGAAAACCATTTTCTTCTGGCATTTGGGGATGAGAAAAAAGAGCCACACAGACTGATATAATTTGGGGCCCAAGAATGATTTTATCACATATGCCCACCAGACACTTCCCATTCCTGGCAAATGAAATCTCTTCCTTTTTAAACTATCGATACTTTGTGTTTTGACACACTTCTGCTTATGCGTTCCTTAAGCTGATACTAACTACAGCCTAACCAGGGCAGGTGAAACTGCAACTACCTGCTTTGTTGAAAAGCACAATTTTGGAAAAGAGGTGTGTAGGTGTTGCTTTATTTTTTTATTTTTATGCTTAGATTGCTAAATTGAATAAATTGTATACATAATAAATATTGTTATAAATTTATCAATTTAAATACCACTCACTGAAACAAATATCTTTGCTGCACATAACTTTTCCCATATTTTGGATTATTTCCTAAAGATAAAGTCATAAAAGTGGAAAACCTGGTTAAGAGGAATTAATATGTTTATGGTTCAGAATGCAAACTGCCTTCCAAACTGTATTAATTTATATTTCCATTAGCAGCACATTCATCACAGAGGTCTCCATTTGAACTCTTTGCTTGCTAATGTAAGAAGCAAAATATTGAGCAGAGGGGTAAAGCTCAATTGTAGAGCATATACTTAGCATGCATGAGGTCCTGGGTTCAATCCCCAGTATCTCTGTTAAAAAATAAATAAAAAGAAATAAACCTAATTACCCTCCCAAAAAAGAAGCAAACTATTAAAATCTCATTTGATTGCTTTATTTCTTTGATTACAAGGTATTCATTTTTTGTAGATATGTTAGTTCATATTTCTTTTTTTCTGGTAAATTGTCTGTTAATGATGTTTGACCTTTTATCTCATGAGGTAGCCCTGTTTCTACATAAATGGGATAGCTTTATTTGATTTTTGCAGATATTTCCTAAGGCATCTAGCACTGATGTTCTGGGACCCAATAAGGACAGCCTTTCTGCTGACCTGTCCACTGCTCAGAGAGGCTGAGGGCACAGACTGAGGAGTGAGTTTGCCTGGGTTTCAACCCAGATTCTGCTGCTTACTAGCTGCATATCCTGGGACAAGTTACTTAACTCACAGGGCTTCAGTCTCTTCACCTTAACATGGAAGTTAAAATAATAGCCTCTGTGCTCCATAGTTGCATAAATTAAACGTCAGTCCCCGTGGCACCTCGTACATAGCAAGCACTCAGTAAATGTGAGCTGTTGGCCATCCTTTAGAATGTAAGCTCCAGGAGAGCAGGGACGTGGGCCTTGTTCGCTGTTATGAGTCTGCTGGTCAAGTGCTCAGCAGGTATGTCAGTGGGTTGTCCTCAACTGGCAAGCCCTAGAAACAAGACTGAGAGCAGCACTCAAGTGCCTGCAGTTGGCACTTTGCTTTTCTCTGGGCAGGTTGAGGTGTAGATGTGGGGCGGACTGAACATAGCAGAAAGTGATAAATTTACCTCAATTTCCTTCACACAGTGAAACAAGAGTTTCTCAGGAGTCTGTGAAGAATGGCCAGAAACTGCCATCTGGGTGAGGACCTTCTAACTGCCGGAGTGTTTTCTCTTTCCTCCCACTTGCTTTGGGAGACTGGCCCTGTGCCCAGGTGCCCGCTGTGCTGTCTTTGAGAGGAAACAAATGAAGTGCCTCTGACCCAAATCGCAGTGTTAGCTCCTGTTCTGAATTTAACCTGAAGAGCAATTTATCGGAACCTTTTAGTCCTGTTCACTATTTATCTTTGCCCGAGGAACCCTGTAACAGCTTTGGACAGATTTATTGAGGTCTAGTTGATATACAGTGGACTTCATCCTTTTTCAACTACACCTTGAACAATGCGATGATATCACAATCAAAGTGTAGAACATTTCTGTTCCTCCAAAAGGTCCCCTCATGCCCCTTTACCGTCAGTCCCCTCCTCCTGTCCCCAGCCCCTGGCAACCACTGATCCGAAAGATGTCTGTATGGTTTTGCTCTTTCCCAAGTGTCATGTAAGTGGCATCATCCAGTACTCAGCCTTTTGTGTTTGGTTCTTTTCACTCAACATCATGCTTTTGAGATTTATCCACATCGTAACGTGCGTCAGTATTTCCTTCCTTTTTATTTCTGAGTAATTTAAAATTTCTTTTTTGAGCATTTAAAAATTACCCTCTTTACCCCCTAAGAGTAAATGACTGATTCTTCCTACCTATTTTTTAATCTAATGTTTTTATTTTTTAATTTGTTTTTATTTTTATTTATTATTATTATTTTTATTTCATTTATTTTTAATTGAAGTACAGTCAGTTATAATGCGTCAGTCTCTGGTGTACAGCGCAGTGTCCCAGTCATGCATATACACACAAGTATTTGTTTTCATACTCTTTTTCATTAAAGGTTATTACAAGATATTGAACATAGTTCCCTGTGCTATACAGAAGAAACTTTTTTCTAAATCTATTTTTATATATAGTGTCTTTTGTTACAGAAACTCCACAAGTGTCAGAATGCCCATGAGGTACATGCAGGGGACTTTTATAACTCAGAAAAATCTGAATAACAGGAAGATATTGTGGCTATGTACCTTGCTGAGTACAAATCGCAGTGTTTCTTAATTATACAGATTTTTTTTCTTCCTGTTGTGTTAAGAAATAAATACTTAAAAAACTATTTGGTCCCAGTAGAAAATTTCATGTAACATAAGTTTTAAAGGTGGTTCCTAAAAATAAAGTGTGTTGCAATCAAACTAGATAAAAATGGCTAGTTTGCTAACATAAGGGGACGCTTGTGTGAGCACAGGGTAGACTGGTTTATTTACTCATCTTCTTTGGGATGATTAAAGAGCAAGCATCGATTTAACATAAGAAAAAGACATTCAGCTGAGTAAATCAGAATACGTAAACTGTCTCATCAATCTTCACAACATCTGTGTTGTCTGAGGGAAATATTATCAATATTCATAGCTTTAAAATGGACTCATTGACAGAGGTTAAATGTCTCACTTAAAGTCACATGAGCTTTTTCTCATCTTGGAGCTTTTGGAGGGAAGAGACTGATTTTATCCATTTTGCAGCCTCATTTGTGCATTTCCCTTGCACACAGAAGATGCTGAGTGTATCAGTTTGGCTGAATGAGGCAGCATAATAGCCTGGGAATAAAGACTATATGTCTTAGAGCAGAGCCTGTTTTTGGCAAGTTAAGTTATTGGCACTGAGACACGCCCATTTATTAAAGTACCCTCTGTGGATGCTTTTTCTCTGCAACAGCAGAGTTGTGTACTTTTATCAGGGAACGTCTGGGCCCCGAGCCTAAAATAAGTACCATCTGGCCCTTTACAGAAGAAGTTTGCCAGTCCCTGCCTTAGAGTCATACTGTCCAGGTTCAAATCTCAATTCTTACACTTACTGTGTGATGCTGGGCAAGTGGCTTGATTTATGCCAAGCTTCAGTTCTTCCTCTGTGAAATACAAATCATAGGAGTAGCTACCTCGGAAGCATTAAAACTCAAGCCCTGGCAAGACCAACAGATCCAGTGGAACTTCGGCTGATTATTTCTAGATTGTAAACTCTCTAATAGATTTTAAACTCCTTGACAGGTACAGTTTTGAATTTCTCATCTTGGTTGTTCTCCAGTGCTGTGGACATGGCAGGCTTCTATAAACTTGCTTTAAATGCAAAGTTGTGATAGGTGGACTCTCACTGAATAATGTATTTGTAAGTATTAGCTTTGCCTCTTAACAACTTACTTATTTCAAAGGACAATATGAAAAAGCAAGAATTATGAGGGTAAAATATGAATGATCCTAAATGTCCTACAACAGATGAACAGATAAGTAAATTAAGAAACACTATGCAATGGAAAAAAAAAAGAAACACTATGCAATGGAATAGTAAGCAAGTGATTAAAATGATGATAGTGAGGACAATTTAGCAACATGGAAAAATGCTTATTATAAAATATTAACTTAAAAATTGAAAAAAGTGACAATACAAAATTGCATGTAAACTATAATTTAAAAAAAAATTTTTTTAAAGGCAAAGGCCTTCAAGTAACAGTTTTCAGACTTCAGCTGTAAATCTTGCAATGCTAAGGCCTCCTACTCAGAAATTCTGATTTAATGAATGTGTGACAGTGCCCTGGAATCTGCCCGTTTGACAGGCATCCAAGGTGATTCTGGGGTGAGCAGTCCATCCACCAGACTTTAAAAACGCTCTCTTGAAAGAACTAAACCAACATGGTTTAGTGGGATTGTGGATTCTTTTTTTTAACATCTTAATTTTTCTTTTGTGGTTGTTGTTATTTCCTGCTTTTACAATGAAAAAAGGAATTTTATATTTAATTATATAATTGGTTAAATTATTAATACATTTATAAATTACTTTAATTTTTAAGTAAGCCAGGTTACATCCACAGCACTATTAAAAAGAAGATGCCAATCTACATTATACTGATATGCAACGACTTCCAAAGCACCTTGTAAGGGAAATTAGAAATGTGTGGGACAGTGTGTATTACATCTAATTTCTGTGTCAAGAAAAAGAAAGGGAGAAAGAGTTGAGGGCATGCACATATAGGTTGTATATACAAAGGATCCCTGGAAAGACGTAGAAGAAACTGGAACCATCCCTTTCCCACCTTCCTTGAGATCAAGGGGATGCAGGAACACAGAAAGACTTCTGGTCCCTGTCACACTACTGCAGTGATACGGATAATTCAGCATGAAAGCTAGTCTGGGAGCCTCATGGTCATTTATCACATAGTTTCTGTAGGAAAAGGCCATCGGCATTTCCACAGCTGACTTTACAGCCCGGCATATAAAATCAAGTTTTGAGGGGTTAAAGACTGCCTATGTTGGTGGGACATACCACAGAGGCATTACTGAGACTGCTAGGATTCATCAGGGGCTGGAATGTGGATGGATCAGCAGAAGTCTATTCCCAAGGCTAGAGAGCAAATGAACAGATGGAGAGAGATGTTGGTTTTTGTCTTTTTTTTTTTTTCCATAGCTGAATCAGGGAAGATTTTCTACTGTATTCTCAAATCCCATCAAAGGAGACCAGAGTTGAGTTAAGTCAGAAAGTACTTTATGAGATAAAATGAGGTGAAAAAGATATGGGAAAGTGAAAATAGGAGAATTGGAAATTCAGGAGAGCCTTACGTATTTGAGGATTGTCGTCTTAGAATTATGTCGAAGTATAAATAATTTTCATCATCTGATCGAGAATCACGGCTTCCTAGCATTAGCTTAAGTAATAGTACATAGTCTCAGAAGGAAAGATTGTTGGCCATCTATCTCAAAGCTCTACCTTCCATACCTGGTGAATAGGTGAACAGGTTCCTGATCCCATACTAAGCCTATCCTCTCATGCCTGAACCCTAGATTTTCCTTTTAAGAATATAGGAAATAAATAGCCATTTATTCTCTGACCAAATATCAGAGAGATGAAGTTTATTCCCTAAGAGGTGCTTTTGAACCGTTGCCTTTGAGAAGCTGAAATAAAGAAACAGATTCGTTTACTCACCTGTAATTCAAGCAACCAGCAGGGGTATTTATCTGGTGAGCTACTTTATTGCAAAGAATTGAATGAGTTCAGTCTATGATGCTCAGGTTCTGTTTATAGTTTCACTGAGCAGCGGAACAAAAAGCCTTCCTTTTCCCTGCTCTTCCTCCTCCACCCTCTGTAACAGAAGACTCTCCTGTTGCAAAGAATGCCAACTTTACAAACACAGAGGACTCTTCATCACTTGGTTTGCCACTCCCTGCCTATCGTATGCTTTCTGGTTTGAGTGGAGTAACACTTCCTGGTAGAGTCCAGTTAGTCCTGAAGATTGCAGGCTCCTTGCCGGGAGTATGCGTGCGCTGTGGCTCTGCTGGGAATGGTGGTCACAGAGGTAGTAGGAATGTTAAATGGAAGGTCCAGGGAAAACCAAGTGTTTTTCTATGCTGCTCATTGAAAGTAAGGAAGGCTTAGAGTTGAGACTCATCCTGACTATTTGTGGGATGCAAGGACACTGATTTGCCCAGAGGAGATAATTTGTGATGGGGTGGGGGATGGTAGATGTTAGGTAAGAGAAATAGCTTGGATAGATTAAGTGGGGCCAGGTTTTTGGGTGAGGGGGTCTTGAATGCCAGGCTCAGCTAGAAATATTCTGAAATAAATAATGGGGAGTCATTGCATGTTTCGTAGAAAGGGAGTAACTTAATGCAAGCAGTTTCCTGAATTAATCTGGCAGTAATATTTAGGGAATAGCAGAGCAGACAAACTGAGTAACATGATATTGCAGCAAGACAGACACGAGCAAATGAAAATTAGGATGCTGACAGAGAACAGATTAAAGAGGCATCAAGGAAAGGAACAGGTAAGATTAAAAAAAACCCAAAAAACTACCCAGGCATGGACAATGATGGAGAACAAAAAGGTAAAATGACAGTAGGAAAACTATGGAATATTTGCTTTGCCTTGAAGATTTATCAATGGAGGGGGAAAAGAGGGTTAAAAGTGATCAGAAGACGCAGTTTTCAAGGAACCTGAAGAAACAGACAATTTCATGTAGCGGGTCCAGTTGACAGCATCCTATATTAGCGGCTGTCGGTGGGAGGGTGGTGAGTGTTGCGACAGTTGTGACTTGAGCACAGACCTGTTTGGACTCAGATCATTAGTGACTTTCAGAAGTGCAGTTTGAGTAGAAGGGCGGGATCAGGAGTGATTTGGAGGGTTAAGGAGAGAACAATGCTGAGATGAATGAAAGGTAGTAAAGACCACTTGCCTCTGAAGTTTCATAGTGAAAGGAAAACAGATGAAAATTAATAGTAGTAGCAACATTACAGATTTCCAGAACTTGTGGTTTAGCTAAGTGTTTTCTATTCAGAGGAATGGTAGAAAATTATAAGATCTGGAAGGCCGAAAGGGTGGATTTCAACCCTTGAGCCTGACTCCTGTGAATAAGGCATCTGTGATATTTCCACGTGCTGACAGTTTTTTTTACAGCTCCAGTCCCAAAGCTTTGGGTGTATGTTTTGCACCTATGCGTTCCCATAAGTTCTGTTAGATAAGAGGCTGGGGAAGGCAAAAGATGAAGGAATCGAATTTCTGTTCTCCTGCTAGTGCCTGGAGGTGGAGGAGAAAGGGAAGGAGGTAATTTGTATCCTTTTTTTTTTTTTTTGAACTTCACAGTATAATTTCACATACAGCTGAGACTGGAATGTGGCTGTCCTGGCCTGAAGTCCAGGTCATTCCTACTGCACCCTGATGTCAGACTGGGGGCCTTAGAGGAGGAAAAGGAGAAAAGTATCACTGCTCAGGTCCTGCTGTCCACTGAGAGTCACCAAAACTGGTGTCATGGCTTTTCTTGCCAGTTGCTATTGAGAACAGGCTGCAAATGCACTGCTCAAAGTGACTGTGTGGTGTCTGTCTGCAAAGCTGAAGCCACCCAGGCAGAAACCTAATTCTATGTGGCCAGAGCCAGCAGCACAGTTACCACCCCCGGGCAGAAACCTTCCGAGTAATTCAGCTGCAGTTTCTCTGTTACAATCTGTTCAAGTGGCAGGTCACAGGCATCATGACTTGCAGAAGTGAATGAATCCTGGCAATGTGGTCCTGACATCCAGTCTTCCTGATTGCTGGACTGAGAACTTGAAATACTGGAAACTGATCTTAACACTCGTTTTTGGGGGACGGACCCCACAGTCAGCAGGGGCTATGAAACATCCTGTATGTGGTCATGGCAAATGGAAACTGTCCGCTTTTCGATTTATCCAAAGAAGTTTACCTGGAGATCTATACTCTGGGTCCACTGAAGGATCACAGTAAGATTCATCTTCCCAGTCAGTCCCCAAGATGTGGTGCCAAACATGTATAGGAAGGAAATGAATCGAGATGGGGTGGTGAGGGTTCAAGCCTAAGTGTTTAACATGGAATGAAAGACAAGCGCTAAATTGCTACCACCGCAGTAAGTGGGCTTCCATGTGTTACTGACCAGGGCCCTTGAGCTCTTTAATCAATGGAAATTGATTAGAGGCCAGATGAGGAATTCTGGCAAGGCTTTATTGGGACTCATGCTCTAGCACGAGGGAGTGAAAATAAGAAACAGGTGCCCTTGCTTGCTCCCTGAAGAGGGGTAAGCTGATTCCTTAAATGGGGTGGGAGTGGATCCGTGAGTGGGTTCGGAGGGGTGGCTTGCATGGTCTCCCCACCCCCTTGGGGGTGCTGTGTGCAGGGATCATGCACAGTACCCTGCTTTTGCTCTCAGCAGCTCAGAAGTGGCAGTTGATTTTTGGCCTTTTTGTATCTTTTTGTGCATAATTTGCCCTAACTGCATGCATGTAGTTATTTTTAGTCCCTTACAGTTTCTTTGTATTCTGTTGCTCAAGGAGAGGAGACTTTGTCCAGGTACAAGCACTTCACTAAAGGGCTCCAGGTCCCAGCCTGTCTTACATGAAGCTAGTTCTGTTGCAAGGAGTTGTGAAATATACTTGGAACTTCACCAGGCCTCTTTTCTCTAAATGGGGAGAAGTTTAAGAGAGAAAAACCAGGTTTCAGACTTGGAACCATATATACAGTCAATCCTCATTATTCTTGGATTCTATATTTGCCAATTTGCTTATGAGTTAAAATTTATTTTTAACCCTAAAACCGGTACTTGTAACACGTAAGTGGTTATTTGCACACATACACAGAGTGGCAAAAAATTTGAGTCACCCAAAACGTGTGTTCCCTGCTGAGGTCAAACAAGGCAGTGCTCTGCCTTCTTGTTCTGCTCTAATACTGTGAAGAATTGTCCTTTTCACAGTCTATTTAGTGCCGTGTGTTTGCGTATTTGTGAGGTTTCTTTGTTGGTGGTGGTGGTAATTTTGCTACTTAAAACAGCTTCTCCTCAGCATATGCCGATGCCCAAGAAGGCTGTGATATACTTTATGGAGAAATGCATACATAGTTAGATAAGCTTCATTTAGGCATGAGTTACAGGCTGTTGGCTGTGAATTTGATATTGATAATCAACAATACATATTAAATAAGGTATCTTTAAATAGAAACTTACATAAAGTAAGATGATGTGTATGTTTTGATGGCTTGGTGAGGATGCTGTGAACAGAGGCTCTCAGGAACCTAACCTTGTATTTCCCCAGGAGTAGCGGCTCAGTGTTCACTTATTCAGTATAACTTTATAGAAAACATCTACTGCAGGTAATGAGAAGCAACTGCACATAAAGCAAGTGTCTCTTGCAGAGTGAGATATATTTCACTAATAATGTTGGGTTAATGGTGGTTATTAAATGCCATCCCAAATGAAAATTATAAACATCATGAGGCTGGAGCAAGGCTTAGAAGGCCTGAGAAGCCAAGGTGTTGCCATCACTGGTCAACCTCCGGGTCCTTGAGCACCAGGGAAGAGGGGGTTCTTTAGGAGAGGATGAGCTCGTTTTACTGTTGGTAGGTAATGGGGAGCCCTCTAGAAAGTCCTGCTCAGTGATTTTATTTAAACTTAGTTCTCAGTTGTCGCTAACAGGAGGATTAAGAGTTGAGAGCATTAAATTTTTTTCTGAGGAGTGCCTTTTTTTCTCTTTTGCTACTACCTTCTATCTTTACTGTTTTCTTAGGGAAATCAATGTTGATGATTATTCTTGATTCTGCCACCCAGAAAGTGACTTCCCAAGTTTACTGTATTTTGTGTGTGTTTGCTTTTGGAGTGTGGCTGAGAAAGATGTTGTGTTTATTTTTTAGTATTGTTGTAGCAAAACTGAACAAAGAAAGAAAGAAAGGAAGGAAGAAAGGAAGAAAGGAAGAGAGAGAGGAGGGAGGGAGGAAGGAAGGAAGGAGAAAGAAATACTGGAACAAATAAGTAATAATGCCTGTTTTTCTTTCTATTTGACTTTACTTTAGAACATTAAATACTGTGAACCATTTACATATAGTCTCTTGATGTCCTGCTAATTTTGAAAACAAAGGTCCTAGATACTTTTTTCTGTCCTTTTGTGATAACCCTGTTGGGCAGACTGACATCACTGTACATTAGGAAAATGTATCCAGTGACAAAGACCTCAGTCTTCAGTTGCCTTACCTCTTCCTTAAAGCCAGGAAAGGATTAACTGGTGATAAAAACAGTGGAGCTTGAATGAAGGATGTGTACCATATGAAGGTGGTGGTGGTGGAGGTGGTAGAGATTATGATTGTAAGTGGTGGTTGAGTTGGTGGTAGAGGTGGTAGTGGTGGTGGAAGTCATGGTTGTAGGTGGCGGTGGTGGTGGTGGAGGTCATAGTTGTAGGTGGTGGTAAAGATGGTGGTGGTAGAGGTTATGGTTGTAGGTGGTGATAGACGTGGTGGTTGTGGTAGAGGTGGTAGAGATCATGATTGTAGGTGGTGGGTGAAGTGGTGGTGGTGGTGGTGGTGGTGGTGGTGGTAGAGGTTATACTTGTAAGTGATGGTAGAGGTGGTAGTGGTGGAGGTCATGGCTGTAGGTGGAGGTGGTGGTGGTGATGACAATAGGTGGTAATGGGGAAGGTGATGGTGGTGTATGTGCTAGATGCCCTTTGGTGGTGTTTGCCCAAATGTCAATACTTTCAATTCCTTTTTCTTTGAGAAACATGACCTCCTGACCTCCATTCTCTAGGGATGACTCCCTGGCACCCATTTTTGTACAGTGTAACTCTGTCTTTCAGATGATAGTAAATCATACTGACTCAGTTAGGCCCAATCAGAGTCCAATTTGAATCAGAATTAAGAGCTTTTAACCTTAATCTGGGCTGTACTGTTGAACAGAAGATATCCAAAAATGTGTCAGGTCCCATCTTCTGCCTGCCTTGTAGACCAGGAAAAAAAAAAAAAGACCTGTAGAGAGAAAAAAAATAGCAGTTACAAAGAGAGAAGCAGATATGAGAAGTGGTCTGTAGGCCCAAGTGTTAATTTTTTTTCTGCAATCAATCTGTACACTTACTCCAAAAGTTCTGTTTAAATATGTAGGTATCATTATAATAGATTCTATTTTTTCTCAAGCTTGCCTAAGTCAGTTTCTGTTACATGCAACTAAATGAATCCTGATGAATACAATATGATACTGTCTTATCTTAAGATTCCTCACTCCACTTTTATTCTAAAATCTTAGTGAAGTAGCCAAAGATATTCTCCAAGATTATTCATATTAAATTGCCATCGGTGTTTTATCCTTTTGAGAGTTTAGTCACTCTAAGAAAAGGAAATGGAAGACAAGCATCATCTCAAGTATTCCCTTTTTTGGGAAACATTTCCAATTCAGCCTGAGTTAGGGGCTCTAATTGTGGATTTCCATGGCACAGAGTTGACAGATAAAATGCAGGAGACCCCAGTATTGCATGAGATGTCCCTATACTAAAAACTATGTGTTGTTTATCTGAAGTTCAGATTTAACTGGACATCCTGTATTTTACCTGGCAATGCTAGATCCGGGCACAGGATACCAGGATCAAGAGTTGTACGTGTGAAATTGCCAGCCATTAGGTGTTGCTGGAGCATAGACTTTGCAGAGTTTGAGTCATTTAGGGACAAAGCTGGAGAGGAGGGCAGAGGCCAAGTCATAAAGGACCTTTCTTCATAACACTTATAACACTGTGGTAATTATCTAATGATTTTTCTGCTTCTATCAACTGGGGCAAGATGTGCCTCTTTCCTCCTTCCCAGGTCTCTAGCACAGTGGTTTTCAAGCTGTAAATGAAGATTCACTTTCTACAAACAAAAAAAGTTTGTTTATAAACTTTGACTATTGAATATATTGAATGTTGTAAAACATTCATGAAGTTGAAATTTTAAAAGGTGAGATAAAGATAAAATAATTTAAAATTTTTTAAAAATAATATTTAAAAATAATAATATTTTAAAAAATAAAATAAATAAAATAAAATTTTATTTTATTGGTTAACATTTCAAAAAATTTCTCTTTGCTTTATGAAAACACAGTGATTGAATATATGTCACTCTTTTTTGCTTTGTTTTGTTTTGGTTTCAGCACTGTGTGATACAGACATTTGATGGTGTGATTACAAGTTCATTTTATTTTGAGAATTGAGTTTTAATAGCCAAAAAAGATAACTCATTAAGAAGTGTTGATCCAAATAGAACGACATCATTGGCTGCACTTGGTAAATCATCATGTATGCTTTTCCATCTCATTCACCAGCTGTGTCAAGATTTTTGTTTCAATTCAGCTATTAATTGTTATTTTCCCATGTCATTAAATTATTCTTACAAATTATGATTCAGATATTACATTTTTGTATTTCTAACAAAGAGTTCAAAACTCATTAAAATTCATTTGGAAGATTTAGAAAATTCTGTTTCCAAGTTTTTAAAGTGTACAGATGTGAAGATTTTATAAACTCCTTGTTCTTTTGACATTCACATATTCAAGTATTATTGCTAGGCATTGTTCTAGACCTTGGAGCTAGAATATTGAACACAAAACAGACAAAAATTCCTACTCTCATCATGGGAGAGGGAGATAGACAATAACAGATAAACAGGTGTAGTTAAAATATATTAGATGTTGATAAACATTAAAGAGAAAAACAAAGCAATGAAGAGAAATGGGAAGGGTTGGGAGTAGTTGCTGTTTTAGATGAAGGCCAGGGAAGGCCTCATGGAAAAGTGACTTTTCAGTAGAAATCTGAAGAAGGTATGAGAAGATATCTGGAACAATATTCAAGGCAATGAGAGCAGCCAGTGCAAAGGCCCTGAGGTCACACGTGCCTGGCTTCTTTGAGACATGGCACCATTGGGGCTGGAGTGAAGTAAATAAAGAAGAGGGGAACAGGAAATGATGTCAGTGAGTTAATGGTGTAATGGCCCAATCATTCAGGGACTTATAGGCCATTGTAGGGAGTCTGCCTTTTACTTTGAGATATATGGGAAACTATTAGATGTTTTTGAGCAGGAATGTTAATAGAGTGACTCTGGCTGCTGGGGGCAGTGGTGCAGTGAAGGAGTTGGAGGAGTACATACAGGGAGGTCAACTTGGCAGCTGCTGCTATAACCTAGGAGACAGATGATAGGGGCCAGGACTGGCATTAGCATGGTAGCAGTTGTAGATGAGGAGTGGTTGTGGTCACAATGTATTTTAAAGATACGTCAGTTAGTTGTCGGAAGAGAAAATTAGAGTTGGGACAATTTGTTGTGGGAAGTGTGAGAAAGAGAGAATTCAAGGATGACTCCTAAAAGTGATGGCTTTGATCATTTTCAGCAATGACAAAAATCACCTTATGGAAAACTCTCCAAACACCTCTTTTCACAGTATTCTTTCCATAGGGTGAATTTCCTTGAAAAGTAGTTATCACTCATCGTTAAAGCATCACCTTTATCAGTGAAGTAAACAACAACTGGCTATCAGCTGGATCTCTATTTAGAAAATATTTTTGGAGGAAAAAAAAAAGAATAAATTGAACATGTTTTCTTTCTTTCTTTTTTTTCCACCAAAAACCTCTCTTCTAAAGCCAACAGCTGACAGTTGGCTTCAGTGAAGCAGTCAGGATATTTTAGAACACTTGTCTACTTGTAATAGAACACATGTGAGTCAACTTAAAACTTGACAACTCTTCTTGGTGTGGTGGGATGAAATAACCAAGGAGCCACTGTGTCATGTAAAAGATTTTCATGATCAATCCCATGTTATGACAAGGTTTTATTTGTTTTTTATTTTTGGGGGAGGGAGGAGGTAATTAGGTTTATTTATTTGTTTTTAATGAAGGTTGTGCTCAGTGCTGAACACTGGAATTTGACACAACATTGTAAAATGATTATAAATCAATAAAAAATGTTTAAAAAATAAATAAAAATAAAAATATACAACAGTAAAAAAAAAATGAAGGTTGTGCTCGCTTCAGCAGCATATATACTAAAATATTTTTAATGAAGGTGCTAGGGATTGAACCCAGGACCTCATGCATGCTAAGCATGTGCTCTACCACTGAGCTACACCCTTCCCCCTACAAGGTTTTATATTGATTCTACTAAATTGCCAGTTACATTCTGGAGCACAGTTACTCTTCTGGATTCAGTCTCTTTTCTGTAATATTTTGCCTCTGAACGATGCAATGGATGCTTTTCACAAGTGATATTATCTTTTCCTGGACTCCTTTCTTCATTTTAAATACCTATTTCCTCAGATCTCCACCAACATTTTCTTTAACTATTAACTAGGAATGAGTTTGATTGATTACCAATTTTTCATCTGTGCATTATTTAATTGTCAGTAAACTTTTGATACCAGTGGCTGATTTTTGTGTATTGTTTAAATCATTTTTTACAGAGGCAGAGAGAACAACTATTTCACAGTTGAGGTGTAGCTTGTCATTTGTTTGAAAATAATCATCACTAAGTATTGTATTGGGTACCATAGTGACTTAACGTCAGGGAAAAATACAGAGATTTGTATTCACATTTTATAGACTTAATTGTAAAACGTCTTGCTAATCACACTGGCTTTGTAATGTTGTTAGTTGCGCTTTTAAGGCACTTATAATGAAGTTCGTGGCTAATAATGAGTGGATGTAAATCAGTATTTCAAATAGTTATATTGACAGTTTCACATCTTAGGAGCTGATGGTTCATCATCAGACATCAGGTCAACGTTGTTTTAACCTCATAATGTTGCTGATGGAGAGCTCATATTCGAGATTCTGGAAACTTTGCAACATCCTTGCATTTATGTCTATTTTTCTCTATCTGTTTCTCTGTAAGAATAAAAGCAAAAAATTTAAAAGCAAAAGAGACCCTGTGCTTGCCTTGGGGAACCACAGTAAGGGAGCTGAGGAGAGTTAATCTGTCTGACATCAGTGTGCTGGGGAGAAGAGTCTTAGATCATAGAGCTGAGATGAGAAGCCTTGGCTCTGCTTTTGAAGGGCCTGCTAAAGAGTTTATCAGTGTTACTAGCCTTCTTCAAAGAAACAGTTTTTACCTTTGTTGATTTTTCTCTACTTATGATTGTTTTCTATCTACTTCATTGATTTCTTCTTCGATCCATGCTATTTAGAGGTATACTGCTTAATTTTCAAACATTTGAGAATTCTCTGGTTAACATTTTTATGTTGACGTCTAGCTTAATTGAAAACCTACTGTGACATATATTAGTTAATCTTCAACAAAGGTGCTATCACATTTTAATGGAGAAAGGAAAGTCTTTTCAACAAATGTTGCAGGAACAAGTGGAGGAAAAATTTACCTCTTTCCCCTTCCTCACACTACAAACAAAAATTAATATGAGATAGATCACAGACATAAACATAAAGCTAAAACTATAAAACTTCTTGAAAAAAAAGTAAGTGAATATCTTTTAGGCTTTGAAGTAGGCAAAGATTTCTTAAAAGATGACAAAAGCATTAAACATAAAAAATTGGGGTTCATCAACATCAAAAACTTCTGCTCATCAAAAGATGATTAGAAATTGAAAAGGCAAACAATGGGCTGGGAGAAAATGTAATACATAATCTACGAAAGTCTGGCATCAGAATATAAAATGAACTCCTATAAATCAGTACTTTTTAAAAATGCAATTTGAAAAAAATGGACAAAAGACTTGAACGCACAAAACTATATTCAATTTCGTGTAATAATGTATAACGGGAAAAAATCTGAAAAAAAAATATATGTCTGTATATGTATAACTTAGTCGCTTTGCTGTATGCCTGAAACTAACATTGTGAATCAACTATGCGTCAATAAAAACAAAACAAAACAAAACAAAATAAAACTTGAACAGACACCGCACAGAGAACGTAAGCAAAAAGCTACCATTAGCCACCAGGGAAATGCATATCAAAACCTTGCACTGGAATGGGACAAACTAAAAGTCTGCCAACACCAAATGCTGATGAGGCTTTGTCAGCTGGAACTCTCATGTATTACTGGTGGGAGTATAAAATGATGCAGCTACTTTGGGAAAATGTTTGGCAATTTCTTATAAAGTTAAACATTCACCAACCCTATAACCAAGCAGTTCCACTCCTAGGTATTTACCCAAGAGGAATGAAAATGTATGTGCACAAAAAAACTTATATAAGAATATTTATAATAGCTTTAGTTATAATAGACCTAAAATGGAAACAACCAAATACCCATCTGTAAGGGAATATATTAAAAAGTTGTAGTATTTTTATACAATGGACTGTTTATTGCTCAGCAGTAAAGAAGAGTAAACTGTTGATACACTCAACAGTGTAGATGAATCTTGGAGGTATTAAATAACAACAGACACAAAAGAGTACGTACTATATGAGCCCATTTTTTATGAAGCTCAAGTACCAGCAAAACTAATCTGCAGTAATAGCGGTGAGAACAGTGCTTGCCTTTGCGATGTGGAGATTGACAAAAAGGCACATGAGGGAACTTTCTGAAGTGATGAAAATATTTTATATTTTTATTTTGTTGGCGGGTACATAGTTGGATTCCTTTATTGAAATGTATCAAATTGTACATTTAAAAGCAGTCTATTTTACTGTATGTAAAATTTACTTCAATTTTAAAAATGGTACTGCTTGCAATTTCCTCTGAATCTATATTCCTTCAAAATAATAGGTTCAAAAAAGTACTCTTTTGGAGACAGGGTATAGCTCAGTGGTAGAGTGTGTGCCTAACACGTGTGAGGTCCTGGGTTCAATCCCTAGTACCTCTATTAAGGAAGAAAGAAATAAAAACCTAATTGCCGCCCCCCTCAAAAAAAAATACTCTGTGGTTTCCATTTATGGAGATTTCTTGAAACATTTATGATCCACATGTGGTTAATTTCTGTAAATGTTAATGTGTGTATGTTAAAACACTAATCACAGTTGTTGAGTGAGGTATTCTAAATAGGTTACAAAGGTTGAGTTTGTTATTGTGGTGTTCAAATCTTACATATCCTTATGTGTTTTTGCTTGTTTTGTGAGTCACTAAGAAATGTGTGTTAAAATATTTTGTAATCTTTATAATTTTGAATGTATTAATCATTGTTATTTTAAAAATCATGTCCTGTGGCTCTACCTTGGTCACCCCTGCGTCTGTTTTCATTGTCTCTTTTTCTCTGCAATCTATTTGCTGTTATGTCTAGTAATTGTTGATTGAATGCAGGACATTATGTGTAAAGAGTCATAGATGTCTTTCTCCGGAGGCTTACTTTTGCTTCTCATAGGCAGTCAGAGTAAAGCAGACCTCTTTAATCCAATGAGGGGCTGAACTGATTTGAGGCTCAGTTCTGGTATTTTTCAGGCCTTCATTCTAGGATGTTGCCCTTTAAGGGTCCTAACGGAAAGTATAGGATATTTACCTGGGCCGTGAACTCTAATTTTCCTTCCTCCAGCATCATGAAACTGTCAAAAGCTCTGTTAGCAGGGAGGGTGTAGCTCAGTGGTAGAGTGCATGCCTAGCATGCACGAGGTCCTGGGTTCAATCCCAGGTACCTCAATTAAAGAAAAAATAAATTACCCCCCCAAAACAAAAGCAATCAAAGAAACAAAAAAGCTCTGTTTTATTCCCCAGCCTCTTACCTGCTGTTTTCTGCTTGGTTTACATTCCTTATCAATGAGCAAATGCTTAGAAAGGCAGACTGTCCAGCTTGCTTCTCTGGGCTAACCTTCTCTTCGGGGTCTCCTCAGCCTGTGAGTCTGCCAAAAGGTCTGGTACCTTTATGTGCTTTGCAGCAGCTGCTTTCTGCTTGGCTTCTCAGGAGTTTTGCCCTGTGCCCCTAAAAGACTAGTAACGTTCCTGAGAGGAAAAGTAGTATGATGACTTGCCTCATTTTTTATTTCCCTTCTCCCTAAGATCTTGCCTCTCATGTCCTGGCTGCCTTGGTAGCTGGACTCCAGTGCTTTCAAACAGGTTTTTAAAATCATTTTATCCAGCTTTTCTAGTTGTGTTCAATGGAAGTTGGTCTGATACCAGCTCATCCCTCATAGCCATAACTGGGAATCCTTCTCTAAGCACATATGGTCAACTCCTCAAAAGGACCCAGCAGCCATTGTCAGTCTGAGAATTGAAGCGATTTCTTCCCGTATCGTGGCCCCAGAATGTTGTCTTCTTTTCCTGGGCTTTGCAAAGGGCAGATTTGAATCTGAGGTTGTGTCCTGGACATTTTCCACCTCCTTTCCAGTTAAAATCTACATCATGGTCATTACATCATGGTTTTCATTCCAGTGTGTTTAGAAGGAATTGTGTGTGCCCTACCCACAGGGAGCCCGTTGACCTAGTTAACTCTGTGATTGGCATTTGAATAAAAAGGTGCCTTCATTACCTCGGGGGGAAGAAATAATCTAATGATTACTGGGTTAACTTCTCCACTAGGGTGAATCTGTGTCTTCTGAATACTTAAATTTTAGCCAAACTACCATGAAAAATGAACATGAGAATTCTGTATGTAAGAAGGATGGGAGCCTCAGTATCCATGAATATGATTCTTTCAGTCCCTTCAAAAGGGGAAACCGTTTATAATAAATGCTTTTAAGGTCCTAGAATAAATTTAGACTAAGGAATGCAAATTTAATATTACTAAACCTAATTGGAAACCTCAGCCAAAAAACTCTTCTGTACTGACTTCCTCCAAGGGATGGAAAAGAGATTCATTTTAAAGGTGTCCCCAGAGAGAATTGAAGATATAAAGCTCTCGATGTTTTTTTCTTTTTTTTCCTCAACAGTTCACAAGAGCAGTGATTCCCTGGCTTTTTCAACAATGTACCCTGTTTCCTGGCACACTCACCACTGAGGGTAAATTCTTTTTACAAGAAGAAGATTTTGGAGGAGAGCTGTCTAACAAGGAAAGGACGTGTGTCTATTGAGATAGGTAAGTCATTTGTTTCGAGGATGGGGAAGGAAGTAGCGTACAGAGAAAATACTAAAGAACGTTTTCGTTTATTGTGAGTGAGTCTCTAGAAATGGATAGTATGCATTTCACGAAATATGAATTTAAAAGATCCTCATCATTTATCTTCTAATTCTAGACTTACTCGCCAGCTCTTCTACTTATCAGCTGTGTAATCTTAGACCAGTCACTTAGATTCTCAGAGCGCCGGTTCAGTCATCTATAAAAGAAAATTTCATATGAAAATGCTTTGCAAATGGGAGAATGGAAGATAAAAATGTAATTGTTTATTGTTCGTTGTTATTATTGTTTGTTTCTGTTGTCTGTGGAATAGTTAGTGGCCACGTGTCTCATGGTGCTTTTGGACCATAGAGCTTGTTCCTGTGAATCCGGGGGCTTTGTCCTGAGTGCCCTGAGTGGGAGGCATTTCCCACCTGGCCCCCTGTAAGAACAACATCATGTCATTCTTTTGGCTGCAGGTATCTATTGCCTACTTTTTGGAAGTTGGGGGAAAGGATGGAAGTTTAAGACGAGATCAAAGAAGAGAAAATAACAACTACCTGTATTAGTGTTATTACCACAAGCAGTGTATCACATGTGGGTTCATTTAATCCATATACCAAGCCTTGAAAGGTGGGTGTTATTCCCACCATGACGTTTTTCCTCAGGAGACAGGATTCCTTAAGAGGAGTCACTGAAAAGAAGATAAAAACTATCCTGGTTTATCATGATTTGTGAGATATTATTGGCTGGAGGGAATTTGAAGTTTTTAATTTTTTTCTGATGTCTTATGATACAAATGGACAGCTTCTATAATTATAAAGTGATTAATTAAACATAAATGATGGATTAAAAAAATCTTTGTTGAGCAGCTGTTATGAACCTTGGTCCTATTCTAGTTGCTTGTTCTCATCAGTGAATAAAACAGCTGAAGATCCCTGCCCTCATGGAGCTTGTTCTAGCTTGGCGAGAGATAGATAATAAATAGCGCACATGATAGAGAATGAAATAAATGACTAGGATATTAGAAGCCAGAAAGATTCTGGAAAAAAGAGAAAGTAAAGCCAAGTAAGGGTAACTGGGAATGCCAGGTAGGCGAGAGGACAGACTGCAGTGTTAAGTGAAGTGGCAGGGTCTCCCTTACGGAGGAGAGACAGGAATTCAGGGGTTAGCCCTGGTGTGTTCCTAGCAGAGGGAGCAGCTGATGCAAAGGCCCTGAGGAGGGAGCGTGGTGGGGCATCCCAGGTGCAGCCAGGAGGCCAGCGAGCTGGAGCAGAGTGGGTGGGAAGGACAGGAGCACTGTCAGCTCCGGAAGAAATAATGCCATTTCCTTGATTTGGATACATAAGAAAAGTTCCCTTGTTTTCATCTTGTCTATCTGGTTTATTCTAAATGTCTTTCCTCTGCAATTAAAATGCACACATATACAATAAATACATTACACCTCCTGCACTCTGTTAGTTCCTAGCGTTACTATAACAAAGAACCACAGACTGGGTGGCTTACAGCAACAACTGTGAGATGTATTGTCTCACAGTTCTGCAGGCTGGAAGTCCAAAATCAAGGGAGGGCTACACTTCCTTGGAGACATACAAGGGGAATCCTTCCTGGTCTCTTTGGAGCTGGTAGTGGTGACCATCCATCACTGACCTTCCGTGGTCTGCAGCTGCATCACTCCAGTCTCTGCCGCCATAGTCATGTGACATTCTCCTATGTGTGTGTATCTTCACATGGCCCTTCTTCCTCTTATGAGGACACCAGACATACTGGATTAAGGGCCTAACCTACCCCAGGATGACCTCATCTTAACTATGACATCTGCAATCACCCTATTTCAAAATAAAGTCACATTCTGTGGTACTAGGGGGTTAGGAATTCTATGTATCCTTTTTTCGAGGGGGGCACATTCAGCCATAACAGCACCTTAAATAACAAACAATAGGCATTACTAGTCCCATCTCGCAAGTGGAGAGACAGGCTCAGGATGCTTATATGACTTGGCGAAGGTCAGAGCCCGTAAGCAGAAGAGCCCGGCTGGTGTGATTTTATCATGGGCATGATCAGTGTTTTTATCAGTTTGATTCTGTCATGTGTTGGCAGCGATGTAAGGACGGAGGTGATGGGGAATTGCGCAGCTCGGGACAGGAGTTTCACACATACAACACTGCAGTCCTCATCCACCCTGCTTAACCCCAAGAGAGCTCAAAACTGATGCTCTACCTCAGCATTCCTATCAGAGGGTAAATAGATGCCCCTTCCATACCCCGCTCCCCATTTTGCACTTCATTCCATAGCAAGACAAACATAGGAAACAGATGCTTTTTTCCTCTTCTAGGAATTTTTCCAGAAAAACAATACTGTAGTTTCTGTGGCATGTAGAACATTTTATGACAGGACCACATGTTTCTTTCTCACACAACATGGGAAAAAAGAGTGTGACTCTCTGAATCAGTTGGCATATTGCAGTACAATTGGGGGGTTTGAAAGCATTAATATATTTTGCTTTCTCAGCATATCTAAACATTTCTTCTTGATACAAAGCTTGTCTAGCCATTTGCGAAATCAACACTAGAACCTTATTTTAGGCTTTGTCTTGAAGGATACACTGAGGAAAGGAGGGATACAGCCAAACGGAACTGAACACTTGTGCGTGAGTCACAGTGAGGAGGGACATCCCTGGGCCAGGCTGCATGCATGAGGCCGCCAAAGGCAAGACTCCCAAAAGAATACCTGAATCTTGGTCAAGGAAATCTGACGCTTAAAGTTAAGCATTAAGTCTAGGATGTGAGACCAAGCCACGGTTGGAAAAAATGTTGTAAGGTCAAAACCGGAAAAATTAGAGCTACATCAAGAAGCAGAGTGTGAGACCAACTGAATGGTTCAGAAGTTGGCTGGGCGAGGGGTTGGGAGGCTTGTTTGTCCGTGGCCCTGACTGCACCATGTGGGGCTGCAAGGGGGAAGACGAGGGTTAAGACTGAGCAGTCTCACACCTGCTTTTGCCAAGTAGGATTGTTAGCCATCTTTTGTTGTTGTCACATAGTCTTGTAGTTTCTTTTCAAGTTCCCTTCTCTCTCCCTCTGTTGTCAGAGTTTTTTTTCTCCCTGATTTCCTGGGCTCTTCTTTCCACTGAATAGATGACCGCTTTGGATCTGTGTGTTGAGGCATATGTTCTTCCTAGTATCAAAAAGAAGTGGGGAGAAAAACTGCCTCTCTCTCAAAGATGCTTCTGTTCTTTGTTAAAACTGATTATCTTTGATCCTGAAAGCCAGTGGAAAGACCAAGACCTTTGTATTTTGGTACTGAATTAAAATGACCTGTAGCCTTTGTCTGATGTCCCCACTGTGGGAAGCCCACGCCCCAGAGCACAGCTCGATTGCACAGGTCTGCTGGGGCCCAAGGTTAGGAATCACGGGCGCACCCCCTCCACTGTGGTCGCCTTGCTGGCGCTGGTAACTCCAGACAAACAGTGGCTGCTCTTGCTGCTGCTGCAGGTGCTGATGGTGGGGGGCCAGCAAGTCAGGGGTCCCTGGTGAGAATGACTTCCCTGCTCCAGACTTTCTGGAAAAAAATGCTTTTTATAAGAAAGACCGAAAGGTGACAAATATTGCAACCTAGAGATCTATTTAATTTCCTTATCACGGCAGGTTGGGCATAAAATCCTCCTTATCTCCAGGTAGTGGTAGATTTGTTGAGCCATGAGAAATAGGCCTTTCATGAGAAAACATCTCTCTATAAAATATTTTTTATTCAGGTGAAATGCACATAACATAAAATTAACCATGTTGAAGAGAACCGCTCAGTGGCGTTTAGTGCATTCACAAGATTGTGTAACCACCACCTGTATCTTGTCCCCAGACATGGTCATGACCACCAAATGAGACGTTCTACCCACAAAGCAGTTACTCCACATTTTTCCCTCCCTTCAACCCTTGGAAACCACCAATCCGCTTTCTGTTTCTATAGGTTTACCTATTCTAGCCATTTCATATATATGAAATCATATACTATGTGACTTTCTGTGTCTGATAAAACGTTGATTTTAAATTACAAGTAATTTCTTTTCTCCATCTCCTCTTATCATTATGCTGGGAGAGCTGGGGTGTTAGAGGACTGTCAACAGCTCTCTAATTAGGACCTGAGAAAAACCTGCTGTACTTTCCTGGCTGGTGAGTTTCCCTTCATGAGACGGATGACAGTTTAGAATTAAGTTATTTAATTTGCAAGCATTTGAAACCTTCAGTTTTACCTTATTTCAGTCCTATCCTGAGGCTCAATCTCCTCCGGCACCCTCTCCCCACACCCTGACCTCCAGTTTATGTCTTGTCTAGCAGTCTGGACACCAATTTATCCCATTATCCAAATGAACCTGTAATTGATATTTTGGCATTGGGATACTAGGGATTATATTGCTGGCCTCAGTGACAAAGCATAATCTCCCCCCAGGGAGATAAATGATACCGGCCGTTGAAGATGAAAATTTGAGAAATACTTTACACTCTCCTCTGTTAGGGAGGCTGATCCCTGTCCCTCCTCCCTGCTCTCCCTGGTGAAAGAGAGGCTGCTCAGGGAGGGCTCTGGGATGCAGACAGCGGAGGCTTGAAATGAGATTCCTCTCTCCATCTGCCGGACGTAACCCAAGATGAGTTGCACGGATGAAGCTGGCAGAGAAATGGGGGGACTGGATGGCCAGCAAGGTTCTAAGCTTAGGGACCAAAATCCTAGTTAAATCCTTTTGCGGGAGCAGAAGAGCCTGCTGATGTAATAATGCAGAACCCAAGAAATCAATTGCTGTAGTGCTAATGGTTCAGTGAATGCAGCGTCTGTCAGTCTCTTTTCTGTAGGCCTCCTGGGAGCATTATTAACATGCTCTGTGGGACGACAGTTAAATACAGGACAAATTATGACTTGTCTCCATCCTTTGGTTATTATCGTGTACTATTTTATGTGCTACATGAGATTCAATCATCAACTCTCTGCCCCAAGATATCTCTTCCAGGAGCCTGAAAATACTACTTTAGAGTGACTAGTGGGTTTGACAGTGTACAGCAGTCACAGGGATGGGTGGGGCATTTTTGTTGGCTCCCCTCCTTTCCCTCCCTCCCTCCTGCTGGCTCCCACAACCTCCCCACCCCCATCTCCCTCCCTTCATTAACTTGGATGGAACCTGTTATGCGTGCCAGACGTTGTGCTGAGGGATAAGGATTTGAAATAAGACCCTGCCACGAAGGAGTTCCCACCACCCCTCCTTGTCTTTTCCCCCTGCCTTCTGTTCTTCTGTTATTTGTCTGTCTCCCCTAGTAGGAAGTAGCTTCTAAAGGCCAGAGTCCTTCCTGCCTTTGAGCCTTTGAATCTAGCACTGCCCTAGCAGAACTTTATTGAATTGACTTCAATTATGTAAACAGATAACCGGATAAAAAGCGATTAGTGATATTCCAGAGAGTTTTGCACAGAGTGCCTGGAAGCCCAAAGGGCAGAGTAAACAATGGCCACAGGGAGCCATCGGGCTCCCAGCTGTGTCACTGGAGCTGCTTGAAAGATGAGAAGGTGTTTGCCAGACAAACAAGGGGGGACACACAATCTCCAGGGTTCACACCTACCTGAATGTGTTTCTTGGGAGGGGCCCTTTGATCCTCTGAATCCTGCCCTTTCTTTCTTTGATGAAACTTAAGGAAGTAACTACTTGATTTGCCAGTAGCTTTGGATCCAGCCCTGGGACCGTATCGATAGGCATTTTTCTAGAAAGGTGACACGTGGTGTTTCTTCTAGGGATTAAAGCCTAATCCAAACCCTAACCCCACCAAAAAAAAAAAAATTCTGTTTAATTCCTCACCCCTAAAATGCCAGCTACTTTAATCTTCTTTCTTCTTATTGAAATAAGTTTCAGAAGTTAAAAGTTTACTTTTCTAAATGGATTCGACTTGGAGCCAGGATTTCACTTCCACAATCCTCACTGTTGCAACAAAGATACCTAGAGTGGCTCCGCTCCTCTGGAGGGGAGGCTTACAAAGAGCCAGCAGGGAGACGGTTTCTGCTCCCAAGGAGCCTAGAATTGACACCAAAACAGGAAGCTGACATCAGCATGGAAATGCACCTCCTCTCCCGGTTACTATTAAAGCAGAGTCTTCCGTGCACACAGAATTGACATTGAAACTTTTTGAAATCGATGACTCTCATCTTGAACTGGTTAAGAAGCCCAAGGAACAGTGAGGAAAGCTATACTTACCACCAGGTTTACCAGGAAAAGGGAAAAAGCATCTTTAGTCTAAACTTTACTGGCATGTATTTTAAGAAGCCACAGAAAGTCTGTTCTATGCAGAAAAATACTTCCAAAAGAAACATTTAAGACAGAACTTAAAAGTTTTATGTTAAGTATTTGGTTATATATACTCCCATATTTTAAGGCATCTATCACTTTATTTTTATTTGTTCGTGATAAATATTGGTGTTTCTGTGGGTCTTAAGAATTTTCTAGGACTGGAACCCCTATTTGATACTGCTCAGACAAGAATATGGTTTACCATGGGTTGTCTTGCTTTCCTCATCTAGAAACAACTTAGTTCTTGAGTTGAGTAGCACCCGTAATAGGTAAGGTTGCTCCCCCAGACTCCCCCTCTTCTCTCTCTTCCCATCGTCAGCCCTGCTGTCCTTAAAAGACTTAAAATTCAAACGCCAGATCTTCATAGTTCATTCTGACACCTGCCCCCTCTTCCCAGAAGTGGTTTTTTTTCCCCCTGCAAACATCTACAGCAGCTCACCGCTGTCACCTCTGCTTCCCCCTTTCTCCTCCACCCATGTATGCACACAGAACCTAACATTTTCTACCTGGATTGTATTTTTTGATAACTATCTCATATCTCCTACTAAGTGATCCTTCCCTTGGAGTCAGTGATATTTTCTTTATGTCTTTATATCTCATCCCCTTCTCCTTCATCCCAGTACCTATCTCGACATAAAGCCATACCAGATACTTGATAATAATTCCCTGAATGGAGTCAGTGGATGGAATTTCTAGATAAATGTACCAAGAATGACCGCATCCATTCCAGATGCCATCATCCATGGCCTAAACCCTTAAACTGTTGTTTCCCAAAGTAAGTTCCATGAACAGTAATTCTGAAGAATGTTAAAAAAAAATCCTTAAAATGTCTATGGTTAAATACTTTTGGAAAATTCTAAACAAAGTTAAACGATTCTTATTGTAGGACTTCTCAGATTGTAGGCATTGGAATGGAGTTGTAGTTTCTGAAGTCTAAAATGAGGCAACAAGTCTGTGTTGCTCCTGGACACCTGAGGGGAGAATCCCTTTTCCTTGCCTTTTCTAGCTTCTAGAGACGTCCTGCCTTCCTTGGCTTGTGGCCTCTTCCTCCGTCTTCGAAGCCAGCCATGTAGTGGAGGAGTGAAAAATTTTCCCTTTTTCCCGTCTAGGTTCTCTGGCTAGTCTAATAATTAAGTTGCCAGGAGACAGATTAACAGGAGAAAAACAGATTTAATTTTATATATATGGGAATCCCATAAAAGTATGAGACTCAAAGAAATAACCAAAGTAGAAAGCTTTTATACCTCTTGGACAAAGATACAATAAATTTGTGACGAGTTGAAAAAACAAAGAAGTTTGGGCTTGGAGTAATACATTAGTGAAGAAGTAACAAGATTTGTTTGTACAGCCTTCTTGGCTCTAAATTCTCTCTCTGGGATAATGATGCCTTTCACCCTGCTGGTACAGAGAGAGGGTACCTTTCACATGGGAGACTTATTTCCCACTTTTAGTGGGGACACAGGAGGATCAGAGCATCCTGCTTGCACTAGCTGTATCCCAAGTAACTTGAATTCAGGATAGCCGGTATGCCAAAATGGCATGTTTTAGGGTGGCACATTCTCCTCTTCAGTAGCATCTTCTAATCTCAGTCTCTCTCTTCCTCTCTCTCTCTCTCTTTCTGACCCCTGCTTCTGTCATCACATCTCTTCCTGTGACCCCTGCCACTCTTGCCTCCTTCTTAAAAGGGTGGTTGTGATTGCATTGGGCCCACCTGGAAAATCCAGGCTAATCTTCCCATCTCAACATTCTTAACTTAATCACCTCTGCAAAATTTCTTTGCCACGGAAGGTAACGTATTCACGGGTTCCAGGGATTAGAAAGTGGCCATCTCTGGGGGCCGTTAGTCTGCCTGCCCCGGGACACGTCCTGCAGCAGCACTGCGGTTGTTCGGGGAATAAGCCCTTAGGTCCTCGATGGAGAACTGGGTGGGATAGCCACCACCACCTATGACATTATTTCTAAGGGAAGATGAATTTGGAGTTGTGATATAAAACAAATTCACATCTGTGATACACAATCATGGAGAAACTGTGAACTCTTTGTGTAGGGCCCTCAGCAGTTATGACAATAAAGATTGCTAATGGCCTTCTTGCACCCAAATCTGCTTAAATCCTTCTCTCACAGTCCAGGTAGGTAGCCCTTGTTTTCACAGTACATCAGACAAATTTTGTGATTGAACTACCCACTAGGATCTTTTTTCCTTAGAGTTTTTCAAGACCTTTTAAACTGTATATAAACATGAAACAATTATACATCATTTTACAATGAATTTACTCTTTGTTCAGCAAGGTACACTGGGCTGGCAGTCTTAATTTTAACCGTGTCCTGCCCACTGCCCCGCAGACTTCAGCAACATCTGTCTGATACTGTCGTCACTGAGTAGGGCATGATACAAATGTTAAAATAGGAACATGGTACATGAGAAGGTTAATAATGTTTGAAGACTTGTGGGAAAAGGTTGACCATGAGGAAGAACAGAAAAATAAAACTAGAGATGAAAAGAAAGCTGACCGAGAGATAGAAACATGAATTGAAGCCTATCGTATGTCATGTTTTAGAAGACTTTGGGGGAAAAACCCATACCTACTGTCCTGGGCAGAGGAAACCAAGGAATCTAAGGAAACTATTTGAGTTCAAATAAGTAGAATGAGAGGACTTTTCCACTAGTGTCAAAAAATTGGACTTCTTACAAAATACAGGCATGAAAGATCTTGGAAATTCCACATAGAATCATCATATCAGACATTAAGGGGGAGCAGTATAAAAGTGAATAATACTAGCCTCCCTTCACTCTGCACAGACTATACTATCTCAAAAGACAGTTCCTCCAGGGCCGGGACAAGGCCTGATTAATCCTTGAGTCCCCAGCCCTCGCGCGTAGTGTGGCCTATTGTCATAATGTTTCTTGATCACCAAGTAAAATGATTGTAGAGTTAGTCCCTTCCTGCATATTGATTCATTTGGGAGAAATTATGTTTTAAATAACTGACAAGAGAAGGGGTGTATGAGAAAAGAAATAGAGTATGGTCTGTTGAGATTTTCAAATGACATGTCTAGAGATTTTTTTCATTCCCAGATTGTTCATTTCACTACAGTTACACTAAAATTTTCCACCCCCGCCCCCCCAAAAATGCAGTTATTTTGTTGTAGAGAACAACAAAAGTATATTGAGATTCAGATGTTGATATTGGGTTATGAGAATCATTCATCAACTAAATTGCATATTGTTTCTTGTATGCCCACTCTTGTGTGCATAATCTCAGGGAATCACTTTGCAAGTAATCGAGTTGGCAAGTGCTAAATCAAAGAAT
This sequence comes from Camelus dromedarius, assembly GCF_036321535.1. Lineage (NCBI taxonomy): Eukaryota > Metazoa > Chordata > Mammalia > Artiodactyla > Camelidae > Camelus > Camelus dromedarius. The sequence continues at coordinate 84,599,263 of NC_087436.1, read as the reverse complement.
GCTTATAGGTGACTATGTTTTATTTAGAAGATTAGGAAGAAGAGTTTATATATTTTTTTGTATTCCAATACTGGAGCATTCTCTAGCCTGCCTCTGTTGAGATGGTAAATTTGCTGAGGACAGAATGTGACTTCTTATGCTTCTTTTTTCTACCCCCAATTTGTGTAGTTCAATATTGTGGGCTTCATGGGCACTCAGTAAGTAGTAGAGGACTTGGATTAAATGGAAAAATATACCAATATGAGCACTGTAAAGGTCGGTGTGGGTAGCATAGAATGATTTAGAAACACATTGGCACATGCAGTGTACTATATTGACCTATTTTCCCAGTTCTTTATTTAACATTCTACAATCAGATGGGTAGATTATAAAAGATAAATTGACAGGTGGTGCTTTGCAGTGTACAATGGCAATAGGTCCTACAAAGGAAAACATGTAACTGATTTCAGGTGGGTCTAACAGAGGACATTTGTAAGTCAGCCCCAGGAAACTGCATTCAGAAGCAACATTGTGGTATTCACAGCAGTATGACAGTGGTAACTAACAAATAGTAGTGTAACGCGTCAAAATGTCAAAACATCCACTTCTTCAGTGATGACAGAATTTAAGGTTACCACTGACAGAGTAATGAAGCTGAGGAAGCAGCTAAGAGATATATAAAAGGAATCAAAATTGAATAAGGAACTGTTAATATTATACCTTATGTTTCAGTGATAAGCGAAGTGAAAAGTAAAAACCATGGGAAATAGGGATAATTCTCTGACAGTGGATTAACCTTCTCCAGTGGTTTGACCATCTTGGATAAATCTGGACAAATCTAAATAGGGAGATAACATTTATGTTGAGACTGTAAATTATCATACTGATAAATTCAGTAACCGTAAGAGAGAGGGATGGAAGTAATAACTTTAGAGACTTCTGTTGTAATGTTTTTAATAAAAGGTGGAAGAAAAGTTTTCAGTTTCATCTTTCTGCTTGAGATTTTTCATGGGTGATGAAATAGCCATGAAAAGGCTATTTTGAGTTTAAGGAAATACTTCATTCTGTGATACAGAAGTAGGGAGGATATGTGACTTGCTTAATACAGCCGCTGTGCTGGGATATGGGAGTTTCAAAGCATAGAAGGAAGCATGGTCAAAGCATGGCTATAAATTTGTAGGGGAAAGACGCATGAATACTTCATAGCAAAATGTGATAAGAAACCGCTGATAAAAACATACAAACTACAAATTGTAGATCCACAGTTGAAAGTTTATGGAAATGCAGAGAAATGAATGCTTCAAAATGTGATTGGTATTTGAAAAAGAAAGGTAAAAAAAAAAATATATATATATATATATATATGACATTATGGTATTAAGACAATTTAGGTGATGACTTATATCAAGTGGGAAGATGGATGCCAAAGGAACCTATGGGCATAAGCTAGAAAATCTCATGGAATTTAATTTTTCTAAAGAAACAGAACTTAAAACGGAAGTGTGTTATATCTGGCAAAGCAGGAGGATAAAAATTGACCTTATTATCAATGTAAGTGTTTCAAAAATTATTTTTACCTTAGTTTGTCAATCCAGGATAATTTTTTCTCTGATAACCTCTGTGAGGATGGATATTTGCAAACAATTTTGAGTGACTTGGAAAATAATACAGGAGTGAAAGAAAACACGATGATGATGGTGATGATGATGTTTTATAAACCTATTCTCGTATCTTAAAAATATTATGAGACATTAGGCTGTAATAACAGAATACAAATCTTGGGTATTAGAAAGCATTTTGAAACAGAAGAGATGAGATATGAGAGGGTTATAGATTTGGCAAGATACATTTTTTTATGCATAGTTTGGAAATTATGTCATTTTACCCAGTATAAATAAACTTTTATTACTACTAAAAAGGAAAGCATCCTTGAACTAATCCTGCCTTTCCTTTTCAGGAGGAATACAGTAAATTTCTCTCCTGGGGCAGGGGTCAGCGATTTGATGGAGACTGTAATTCAGTGAGTGTGCAGTTTTGTAGACTGTGAAATGCAATAATAATTTCAGTGCTTTATTACAGGGATCTTTGTCTCCCCCATCTCTTCCATTTTATTACATATTATGTGCATCCACATGATAAAAAGTAATGTTTTCTTTCAGTGAAGTGGAGGACGTAGGACGGAACTGATAAGAGTGGGCCCTCTTTTTTTTTTTTTTTTCCAGTTTTGTAAGCTTTGTGCTCATAGATTATATGCTGTACTTTTGTATTTCAGTAACATTTAACAAAACCATGGCCATGGAGGAAATTAAACTTACACAGAATGTCCATAATGAGTCTCTGAGTGCTGACGTTTCAGGTATGGTACAAAGTGGCTACTCTGAGTTGCAAATTAAAGAGACAGAAGCCATCTTTTCCCTGTTGTTGTTAGTGGATTTAACCACAATTAACCTGTACAGTAACCTCGACTGTCTGGGACCCAATGAAGCACCCATATGTAAGCAAAGCAAAGGCAGCTAAAACAGATGCCTTTCATCCCCTAAACTCCTACGGGAGCTTCTTGGTTTTCCATAGGCACCCAGTGATCCTCTCTTTACATACAATTCTGTCATGCTTGATTATCGAATTTCCTATCTCACAAGCACAAGAAGCAATACATTAGAAAGGAGAGGAAATTATGAGAGTGAAACTCACCAACCTAATAAGAAATGACAATTAAACATGTGAGAGAAGGAGGCAGAGTACTTATTTTAAAATAAGCACAAAAAAATGTTTGAAGGTAGGAGGACCATTGATAGGGACAGACCATCCTGTCTACTTTAGGTTCTCTTCACAGTATCATTTTATTGCATCTCAGTGTAATAGGAATACCCCTGAGACATCAAGAACAGTTTATATTCTATTCAGTGTGTAATCCATTACAGAAAAATTTCTGTTCAAAATGCTTTCATTTTAAAAAATTTTGATACTGATAGGGATAACATTTAGTTAACTTCTTCCTTCAATAATACCATAGAAATAAGAATTATATCACATGGATGAAGCCTAAAATACGTCTATTTTTATTACTAATAATCAGAACATTCTGATTTTTAACTCCCATTTCAATTTCTTTTTTTTTTTTTCTCCCTCAAAATTCCTTCAAATGGATTACATGGAAATTAGCAACGATTAGATTGACCCCACCTCTCTTGGCAGAGATCAAAAAGGATACGTGTATGCTAGTTCATTCTGGCTGGTTAATTTCCTGGGTGTTATATGTTTCTGTTTTATCCAGAGCAGAATTTCTCTCCCTTTAAAAAAAGATAGGTCAGAAATAGCTTATTTGGGTTTTATACGCTTTTTTCTTTGAGACAGTAGAAATCTAAATTAGGGTAAGTGAGCCTTGGAAAACATTCTGCGTTGTGCCTGCACTAGACTTCTCTTCCTCCCTCTTTGTCCCCACCTCACCGACACACACACCCTTGGGCCAATGTGACATTACAGGGTGTTTGTGAAAGCCTGTCCTGGGAATAGCTTTCTGTGACTCATACTGTGAAGCTTTTACTACATTTCTAGGGAGGTTACAAAGTCTACTGGACCTCCCTATTTCCTTATTGTGGAGGGTAAAATTTTTTTAGGAAATGTGTTTTATTTTTCTTAAATAAATGACTCCCTTGACAACATGATTTCTTATCTTTCCTCATTAGCAATCCCAATTGCACTTTGCTGTGCGATTGACCTACAATTATTTGTTGTTATTTGGGTATAAAACTGTTGGTTTTCTCAAGTTTCTCTTATCTCAACCCCAGATAAACCAGATTCCATGTTTGGATTAGAAAACAAAATGTATATATACTGCCATATGTATAATGGCAGTACACCTGCCGTCTATTTTAAACTGTCATATCTTTGAGATATGAGAAATTGTGCAGCTCATTGACCATGAACCTCAGTACCTCAGTAGGAGTTCAGGTTTGGCTGTTGTTGTTGTTGTTGTTGTTGTTGTTGTTGTTGTTGTTGTTTTGAGCACAAGCCACCCATTCTCCTTGTTTGGTCCTGTAGTAAACCTTTCTCTACTCAAAATAAAAAGAAGAAGAGGACGACAGGAGAAGGCAATTTCTCTTGAGGGAATTTGTGTTATCATGGATCTTTGACATTTAAAAGTTGGCTCTAGCCTTTAATTGGGAAAGAAACAGACCCATAATGACCTCATTACTACTCTCCTGTAATACAGCAAGATATTTCTATCTATCTATTCCTTGGATGGGGTAAGGGGTAGTATTTAATACAGAAATAGGAAGGGGGAAAAAAAAGAAGGTATTTGCTGAACTGCTTAATATCTGTTAAGAAGTAGATACATAAAACCTTCATAAACAGAGCTCTTGTTCTATACATATGGAAGTTTTATATTACCTACTGTGTCCAGGCACTGGGTTCTCTGTTACTTCTTCACAAGAATCATTTTTTCTTAGAGCTATGGCTATAGTGTCCATAGGACAGGAAAAGAAAATTTGTTCCTTTCCCATGCTGACTTAAAAAAAAAAAAAGCAGAATAGAAAATTGGTGCCCTCAAAGTTGAAGGGGAAAATTAATAGCATAGAGAAAATAATATACTTTAAAATGAGACCAAAGTGTCGCCTTAGGGTACTAGTTTTTAATGCTGGTGATTGGTGATTCAGATTTAGTAAAACTGGGTGAGGTGGGTATAGTTCAGTGCTAGAGCACATGTTTAGCATGCACGAGGTCCTGGGTTCAATCCCCAGTGCCTGCATTAAAAAATAAGTAAATAAGAACAAAAAAATAAATTTAGTAAAACCTAAGCAGCCACACAGATCACTTAGGTTCAGTCAGAATTTTCCTATGTTTTCCATTCACCAAGTGGAATCCCTTGTATTTTACCAGCTTCAGGGTTTTGTTTGTGTTTTGGTGGGTGGGCTCCTTCTCAGCTTCTCAGAGTGGAGGGGCATTTTAGGCAGGTCAGCCCCCACAGCCTGAAGAATAATAGGCAAGACAGAGCCTAAAGAAAGGTGTCCCCAGCCCCACATACTCCTGTCATGGGAAGATAATCTGAAAAAACAGCCACCGGAATGAGATAGAGTCCAAAAACATACTGTCAAGGTGGCAAACCGAAAGTAGAGGAAATGTCAAAATTCTGTGGCAAATAATGTTTAAATTTGTTACATGCTTTTTTTTTTTTTTTTGAGGATGGGTAATTAGGTTTGTTTGTTTGTTTTATTATTTTTTATTTAACAGAGGTACTGGGGATCAAACCCATGACCTTGTGCATGCCAGACATATGCTCTACCACTGAACTATACCCTCCTCCCCTTTTTCATGCTTTGGGTGGTGTGTTAATTTAGATATGGGGGACAGGCCTGGTTTGAGAGAACCTAACATTTCTTTATGCCCTTAGTTTGAAGTCTAACCAATATTGGTGTGATTTATGCCCCACTCTCTAAGAACTTCTCAAGTTTCCTTCCAGAAAGAAGTGTTCTCTTCCCTGAACTTCCAAGGACAGATTTCACATCACCGAAAGTTGATTTAAATTTCTGACTCCCAAGTTGGGGGTAGTGGACCTTCCCATAGACCAGACCACCCTAACACAGAAATATTCTTTTATTCCCATTCATGATTTGGGACAACAAATGGATTTTATTTTTATCATTTCCTTTCAAAGAGTAGAAACTTGAAAACATGCAGAAGCCTATTTTTATTGGATTCATTAAAACAGTTTCACTTGTCCCTTGATGATTGCTGGCTTCTCGTTTAGCCTCCTAGACGCGCCCTTTGTTGCAGGTTCTTCCTTTCTTTCTGGCTTAGCATTCATATAGAAAGTTCTGAAGGAATAGCCAGTCCCCCGAATACTCTCATTCATTACATTATGCTAGTGATAAATGAAATTAATTTATTCTCTGTTGCTTTTTAATTAACCTAGAACTCAATTTTCTCCTGTGAAATAGTTCTATGCAGTACATTTTCATTAATCACCAGCTGGAACCCCAGGAGCTGCGCCAGAATAGAAAGAAGAGGGGTGGCTCTCTCCCTCCCGGTATTAATACCGTTATTTCTAGTAAGTGTAGTGGGCGCATGGGTCACTCTCCTCAGGGTCTGTAAGTTGCCCAAGGATAACAGTCACCCAGAAGTTTTGAATGTGCTGACACCCATTTCACTGATTCTGCAAGAAGCGACTTCCACCTGCTCATCACAAATCATTGCCAAGAACAAGGGGTTGCAAAGAGGCTTGTGATGCTATAGCTTTTATGTATCCTACTGCCTTCCAGAATTTTCAACATAAAATTAGTGGAAACTTTACAGAGAATACTCTTTAGGTTGGTTTGTTTGCTTGTTTTTTAGTACACTTTATTTTTTAGATTAGTTTTAGGTTCAGAGCAAAATAAGTCAGTGCAGTATCTTAACTTAAAAATTCTATTTACACAAAAAACTTTATTGAGATATTATATACATATCATAAATTTTACCTTTTTGAAGTGTACAATTCTGTGTTTCTTACTATCTTCATGGAGTTGTGCAACTGTCACCACTCTAAGTTCAGAATGAAAATTTACTTTTAAATGATGGAATTAAAAATACCATTTAGATAATTGAAAGGAGAAAAAAATATCCTTCAAATTCACCAGTTTGACAAGCCCTAACTAAATGCTTGTCTTTTTTGGTGCATTTTATTTTAGATTTTTTTTAACATTGAGATACATTTTACAAAGAATGATGAGAGTGTTCTGTGTCATTATTTAAATTTTTTTCTTTTGAGAGTAGATGGCTTTGTCTCTTTAAACTGCTCCCAGCGTGATGAAGTGTGCCGTGACTCTTACTGCTGTGTGTACACATGAAATTATTCAAGTGAAGAAAAACTTCATGGCTGTGTATGCTGTGGTGTGATGCTCTCTTTTAAGCCATTTCGCTTAGTATTTGAGCATCCAGAGCACTGTTAAAGCTTTAGACTTTTGATCATTAGTTGTGGAAAGATATCTTTTATTCCTTTGTGCTTCAGTGTGAAATCCTTAAAAGCTTAACTAATTTAATAAAGCTGGAATGTCCTTAGATGGTGGGGTCCCGTCAGACTAACGTCAGATATGGTGCTGGGCATTGGGAAGGAGTGATGTCAACTAGCATTGATAGGGGACTGGACAATAAACATGTAAGTGTGAATGATAAGAGAAAGACAGTCAGTGGAAACATGGACAGTGGATCTGAACACATTTACAGACGTTACAAAAATGACAAAAAAAATATGAAAAGATCCTCTGGGGATGTGACTGAAACACTTTTTCTGGAATCAGATTAAGAACAATTGAAAAAAATGGATAATGTTAAGCACAATAAAGGACATGGGAAATGAGGTACTTACATGCTGTGAGTGTAATCATTCAACCTTTTAAGAGGCTAGTTTGATAGCTTTTATTAAGATTTAAAATGTCTACCATCTTTGATTGAAGAATAGCACTCTTAAGAATTTTGCAGAAGTAATATCATTATACATAAAAATATATGTACAGAGATGTTCATTGAAGCCATACTTGCAGTAACAAGAAATTGGAAACAATCTGTTGCTCAGCAGAAGGAAAATTGGCTAAATAAATTATGGTTCAGACAGCCAATAAAAAGGACAAGGTAGGTACATATATATGTACTGCTCAGTGCAGATGTGCATGTGAAAAAGTGGAAATATTATATACACCCTTTTATTTTTTAAAAAAGTGTATTTGTAAGTAGTCTGTTTATGTGTAGGAAAACTAGGGTTGGAGGATATTTTGCCTTTTATTTTACATGATTTTTTCAATTGATTGGATTATGAGTGATTTTTACTTTCTTTTTCCTTGTGTTTTTCAAACCCCAAATTTGGAAAATTAAGTGACATTCATAAGGCTGTCACAGATGAAAGGGTGCAGCAGTTTGAGCCAGGCTGGAAGTATTGCCAGGTGGAACTCCTTAAGGAACAGGCTTTAATAAATAGCTAAAATTGATTTCTAATTGGTATATCAGCAGTGTATATGGGAAAAGATACTTCTAAAGTAGATGGAAATAGTTTTTACCCAGGTTAAGTCTTTAAAATAATTTTTATTTTTTTCTAATCATAAAAGTAAAATCTAATCATTATAAAACACTTTGAAAAAAAATAAGAATACGAAGAAGATAATAAAAATTACCTATAATTCTGTCACCTAGAGATGATAGTAGGCTAAATCTTAAAACCTCATCTGTGCTATCAATTTGAAATTTGAAAAAGATTTTTATTTTTCACAATGAGAGCATGCTTCACCCTAATCACTTGTCCAGTGGCTGAATTTGAGGGGGGATTCATACAATCACAATGAAGTTTCCTGAATGCTTCCTACAGAAAACTGGCTTTGGTAAGACTGCATGTTGTAATCCGAATTAAAAGAGAAGGACAAAAATGCTGAACAGTAAAAGAAGGTGGGTAGGAGGACAGACAGTCAAATCCTACATTTTCACACTGTTAGAGAAGGACGTAGAAGTGTCTGTGATCAAACCAGCCAGTAAAGAAATTTCCCCTTGTTTCTCCCCTCCTGCTGTTAGTGCTGGCAGCCAACCAGCAATCTTGGAGGAGCTGGCGAGAGTGGAAAGGACCATCAGTGACCTGAGTACTTGTGTCATTTGGTACCCAGAGTGTAATTCTCTGAGGGACTCGAATCCTCACGAATACACTCATACTTGTAGGAGGAGAGTTTGGGTTACAGAGTTCACCACCCTAAGCTGCTCACCCCTGGCAGTGTTACTTAAGTTTCCCCTTTGCGTGATGGGCCCCGATTCCTCCCTCATGATCTGTCCATACATCACAAGCAGGTCTGGTCAGTAGCTTCTTGAGGTCCCTTACCCCCTTCACCCCCAAGTTCAGAATTGCATACTGAGCTGTGCTCCCAGAGGCTAGAGCATTGAGTAATTTCTAACCCCTCAGCGCTTTACTGTGCCATCTTGACTGTAAGGATGGCACATAATTTGCAGGGTCCAGTGAAGAACAAAAACGTGGGCCCCTTGTCTAAAAGTTAAGAATTTTAAGACAGTGCAAGCAAAGCATTACAACAGGTGGGGGCCTTTGGAACTGCAGGTTGCATGTCCACGAAACTGGCTCTCCTCACCTCACCCTCGCCTCCTGACCAGAGGTGTCCTGTTACTGAGAGAGGCACATAGATCGTATCCCAGTTCCTCCTTTCCTTTTTTGAGTTCATCTAGTACTTAACGTCTGTATGTGGTTGCCAGCCTTCTGATCCTTAGGACAGAACTGCTCTTTGAGGAGGACCGATATTGTAGGGCAGGGAAGACATCCTTTTCCTCCTGCCCTCCTTGGCACTCCACCTGGGCCCTGTAAATTACACTAACAGACAGATTATCAGGGGAGAAACAAGCAAACATTTATTAACATGTACAAAACACTCAGCCAAGGGCGTACCCAGAGATGAGTCATTCTGAGGGCTGGTAGAACTTGGGCTTAAAAACCATCTTAGTCAAGGAACAGTACATTTTTAGAGAAGTGACAAGACAAAGGAAAAGGACTTTGAGTTTGTGGTGCAACAAATTGTTAGAAAGGCAAATGTATGAGGAACTAGTGGATAAGAAATAAGAGCTAGTTAGTAAGGTTTGTTATGTAGGTACCTCTGGTGCCATCGCTGGGCCAACATGAGTCTAAAGTTGTCTCTGGTGGTTAAGTTTTGTCCTTTCTGCTAGAAGATGTAGGTGGAAGAACATTTTTGTAAATTTATGTCCTGCTTTTGGGCAAATAGAGGGAGAGAAGAGGGCTTTTCTTGTATCTGCTTCTCAGTTACCTTATGCTTAAGTGGCATATTTTGGGGTGGCATATCCTGGGGCGGCATTTTCTGCTGTCCTGTGTTGTCCTTTCTGGGCAGATGCAGCCCCGTGAGCTCTTGATTGACACCTTGTGCATATTCAAAGAAGACTGCCCTTTCTTCCTGCAGACACAGCCTTGTGCTGGGGCACCTAGCTGGGCCCTGGGTGAGTGGCAGGCAAGCTGGATTTCATTCTCCTCTAGCATCCTTGGCTGGGCATCCTCGTGCAAGGAACAGCCTGCATAATCCTACACAGTTGCCTTGCCCAGGGAACAACCTGGCTGCTCGCTTGTCACAGAGTGACAAGATCAATAGGCTAGACTGTCCTTTCTCCTTACTGTTCCCGCATGACCATCCAAATCCCTTGATTTGGAGTCCCTGAGTCCCTAGGCTTTTTGGGTTTACACTCTAGGCTGTAACTCTTTGTCCTTTCTGTTGGTTGGTTTTTGCTCACTTATTTGTTGTTGTTGTTGTTGTTGTTTGGGGGTAATTAGGTTTATTTATTTACCTATTTATTTTAATGGAGGTACTGGGGACTGAACCCAGAACCTTGTGCATGCCAAGCATGCGCTCTACAATTGAGCGATACCCTCTTCCCTTTGCTCACTTATTTTTAAAATTCCTTTTCTTATGATTAAAAACCTTCTATTATTGGGATCCATCTACCTAGCTTCGCTAGTTTCCTCAGTGGCAGGCAATCAGATCCACTAGTCTCTTCATCCATCTTTCTGTTCTAAGTTGGCAGGAGTTTTGGTCTCCCTCTTAGAATGATATATGTTTAAACAAAGAAAAGAAATGAATGAAATATAAAAGAGAGAAATGAACTATTATAATCTTTATAGTATTTTCTAATTCCTGTCTAGCTTTGCCTGAGAGTAAGCCGGGGAAAGGTGAGAACTGAGGGAAGAAAAGAACAGGTGAAGCCAGGTTCTTGAGAAGGGTTTTTTAAACTCGGTTCTGACATTAAAAATTAAAAGAACATCAGATTCCCTTCCTTTCCCACACCCATCAAAAATAAATAACGTGTGCACTCAGAAAGAGTTATGGAAGGTGGAATCTGTTCATACTGGCTTTTAAAACCCTGCATATGTTCCTCCCATGCAATTGTAGTTGAGTCCCAGAAGAGCCGTGCTGAGTTGCTCCCGGACCATCTAGCCTGGTGTTCAGATTGCAGAGACTGCATTATTGCCGAGGAATGGATTGAGGTGGGACAGGGACTGGGGATGTACTTTAAATGATGAAATCATCTAAAAGAGACTGAGCCCCTATCCACTTTTCTAAATTCTTTTATAATTTGTTTAAATGTATGTGTGTGTGTGTTGGGGAGAGGCTTGGAAACTAAAAGTCCAGTACTCATTATAGAAAAAAATACTTCCCCTCATTTACTTGCTTAGAGCCTCGGGTTTGTTCCAGAGTTGTTTGCTATTTCTGATGGTTGTAATTCAGGGTCTGTGGTTTTGAATCAGATTTAGGTACTCCCATCGCTTAGTATTGTACCTGTGAACTTAGAGATATTCTATATGAACAGATTTGTAAACAGAGATATAAACTATGTGTGCATGTGTTCCTACTCACCATTTCTCTAGATAAATACAGAATTTATAGGAATATGAGATTCCCTTCATTAAAAATATTTAAGGCAGACTAGAAGAATATTTTCTTTGATTTTTATCTGAAAGTAAAACTTTCTTTTACTCTTCCATATTGCTTTGTTACTGATAACAGAATTGGACCCCTAGGTTACTGTGAATTAATATGTGCTCATTTTACTAGTTAGAATATAAGCCTGACCATGAAGAGCAGGACCCCAACAGTGATATGTTGGAAATTTATCTTCTTGTAACAGCTCAAGGACAATATGGTGGCTCTGCTCCATAAGGACATCTGGGACCTAAGTTCCTTCTCCCTTGTTACTTGGCCATCCTTAGTGTGTGTTCCTCACCAGTGTGGCCCTAGATGGCCTGCTACCATGTCCATGTTCTCGGCACCAGGACGGAGGAAGGGAAAGAAAAACAGCGTATGCCTTCCCTTTAAGCACAGTCCTGGAAGTTGCCTATATCCCATTAGCCAGACCTTAGCCATAAACTCTGTAGTGGGTGGCCAGGTACCTAGCTGAAAATCTTGGAGTTTAACGCCATTGAAGAAAGGGAGAGTGCACACTGGAGGACAGCTGTCAGTCTTTGTCACAGGTACCTCTGAGATCATTCTGCTCATCACATTTTGAACCCAGAGCACCAAATGTTACATGACATAATTAGCTTATTAAGAAGATAGGCACAAAATCTGACATTAATTGCAAATGGCTTCCATGTCACCAGTCGATGTTGATCGCATGCCAGTGGCTGCCTGTGGCATGGTAAGCAGGATTGTAGGACTATATTTGCACTGATCCGGAAAATGATTACATGATCAATAAGTGATACCTGCCCTGGGCCCAGATAGGAGAATAATGTTATGTATTTGCTATATTAGTCTTAATTCAGAGAACAGCTCTTATAAAGTCATAGATTTTTGTTGTTGGTAGCACGTTAGAGGTGTTTCCTTTTTTCCCCAATGATTCATTCCGTAGCCACCAAGCAAGGGTTTAAATTGAGCAATGGAATTGGGGCTTTATATATAATGTAAATATCACTGACTAGTGGAAAGGTAGGTTCAATTGAATGACCAATTAAAATCAAGTTTTAGAACACTCAGGTAAACCTGAAGGTGCTAAGAAAGCCACCACTGTGTGATCACATTCAGGGAAGAAAGGGTGAGAAACAGACTAGTAAGAATCAGTTAATTTTCTTCTTGCTCGGAACTTGTTTGTATGACTGACTTGGTGGTTTCAAATACTGTGTGTGTACTTCCTTGTTTTGCTTTATCTTTGTATGTGTTTTGTCTCATCAACCAGACTGTGAGCTCTTAAGAAACGGGTCTACTTGGGACATCTCCCTGTGTCCCCAGTGTCTCTAGCACACATCTTAAACAACAGAGAAAGTGCAATAGATATTTGTTGGTTGCTGGATTGAAACCATGAATGGTGTTCTAGTTTGCAGTTTGTTTTTCTTTTGTATTCAAGGAGTTTGCTCACTGCATGAGTGTTACTACCTCGATTTGTCTTTCGGATGCTGAGGTTGAAGGTGATTAAATGAATTGTACCATTCTTCCTGGGGCTCCGAATGCATTATTGATTGGTAGCAGAATTGACTAGCATAAATGGCAGCAGAAGATTTTCTTCCTCTCTTTTACCGTGTGTTGTTTTGGCAGGAGAGTTGGAGGACAGTTTTCAAGGTTCTCCAAAAGCTGCATGATAAATAACTGCTGGATAAATTCATATCCTTTTCTCGATGAGAGCAAAACAAGGGGCCAGATCTGGCTGTCCTGGTTTTGCTTTCCTCGGGCAGCCCACTGGCAGGAGTCACTTTGCTCTTGGTTCGGGTCCTAGTCCCTCCCTTGCATGTCTGTAACTGTGGGTGAGTCATGGCAACCTTGCTGCCCTCCTTTTTCCAATTGTAAAAGATAGATGAGTTGCCACCAGATGTCTTCAAGTGCCTCTGACTTCCAGAATGGAAGACCCTCTGGAAGCAGGAAGCATCGTTGTTGCAGGAAGTGGGCTCTTTGCATGATAACTCACTCATTTTCCCCCTCCCCTCAACCAGATTTCCTGCTGAGGTAAGGAATATGGAGTGGGTTTTTTGTTTTTTGTTTTTTTTTTCTTTAGCTTTCAGTTCCTTTTGTGTATGTCTGGCCTTGTAAACGTGGTGAATAAATGCTATAATTATAACCCTTTTTGACAGCTCTGTAATTTAATTGTAATTCACTCTAAGCATTTTTTTTAAGACAATGGTGTGTATTGAAGATGCAGCTGCTCCAATCTCATCTACTAAACTGACAGGAATCGTTGGAATCATCATCCCAGCAACTGTGGGAACTTTCAATCTATTCAGGGCCAAATACAGGAATATACTCTGTGTGTGTGTGTGTGTGTGTGTGTATGTGTGTGTGTGTGTGAGAGAGAGAGAGAGAGAGACCACTTTCTGTTTCCCGGCTTGGCAAAAGTAGCAATGCCATATTTACAGAGAAGCATCACTTAATAGTGGCCTTTGCATAAATATGTAAAATACACATTCTAAAGTGGGAAAACTCTTGGATTTATTTTCTGCAGTATTTCTTTGCTAACATTTAGAGGGAGTCACTCTATCAACCTGAAGCTGATTCCTGCCAGCATTGACAGGTGGTCACTGGTCACCCATCGGTCATCAGATGTTGTGTTAGTTCCTTCGGCTGCCGAGTGGCTTATACAGCAGGAATTGGTTGTTCCGCTCTCTGTGTTCTGCAGGCTAGAAGTCCAAGATCAAGGTGCTGGCAGGGTTGATTCCTTCCGAGCGCTGGGAAGGAAAATCTGTGTATTCCTCTCTCCTAGCTCCTGGTGGCTTCGGGTGTTCCTTGGCTTGTACGTGATGTTCTCTCCATGTCTTCACACCATCTTCCCTCTATGGGTGTCTCTGTCCAGGTTTCCCCTTTTTATTAGGACATCAGTCATTTGGATTGGGGCCCATCCTAATGACCTCATTTTAACTTGATTACTTCTGTAAAGACCCTTTCTCCAAATAAGGGCACATTCTGAGGTACTAGGGGTTAGGACTCGAACGTATCTTGTCTGGAGGGGGCACCGTTCAACTCGCAACAGATGTCTACTTGAATATGCAGAAATTTTCTTCTTATAATAGCTATAAATAATTTTACCCAAAAAATAATTATAATTATTTTATAATTATAGGATAATTATAGGAAGACTCTCATAAGAATTATTTATTTTATAATGATATTGTTCCTCGTATTTATTTTGGGCTACAATGCAGAGCAATTAAATCTACCATCTTTCCTGATATTTGGCCAAGTAGTTGGCAGTGGAGCCTAGCTTGCCATTTGACCTTCACTGCCCTCAGTACAACTTACTGGATGCAAGATGTTGTGAAAGAATTGAGAATAGCAGGTCACCTCAGAACCTTCTAACTGGTAGGTGAACTGAAGGTGAGTTCTTCTAATTGAAGCTGAATAACATGAGTCTCCCCCAGCCCCAGTTCTTTCCTTCCCCACCACTTCTGCTCCCTGTTGCAAATGGGAGTTTGGGTATAATTCAAGAAGATGTTCCTAGGATCAGGAAATTTCTTCATTTGAGGATTCTGGTGGGCTCGATCACAGATTGCTATGAAACAGAAATTTGAAAATAAAATCTAAGATTAAGGAAATAAAATGGAAGAAATGAAGGTGAGTTGATTGTGATAGAAATAACAGAGAACTGGATATTAGGAAAACAGACTCTGGTCAAGGTTTTCCAGTTAACTAACATGACCTTGGACAAGTAAATCCACCTTTCTGTTTGCTGACTGTACAGAGTGGGCATTGGATCATTACAGGGGATCTCTCGGATACCTCCTGGCTTAAAAGCCTGCGATTCCAGGGTCACTGGTGCACAAGAAGCAGCAGTTTGATAGCAATGATTTAGCTCAGTGCTAAGATGTCGTGCTTGGCGAAGCCTCCAAAGTGTTGGGTCAGAGATTCAACATCATCTGTGAAAACATAAAGTACCAGGTGCATTGAGGCTTACACTGCAAGGGGGCAAAATGGGGAAACGAGTTGGGGAAATTCAGCTGTAAGAAATATGAGAAAGAAGACCAAAAGATTATATGTGAGTGAAAGAAAAAAAAGGAGGAGTAAAAGCTCTCAGAAACCTACCTACAGGTGTGGTAGGCAGCCACCATTCTGAGGAGCCTCCTCTACTCTCGCCCTTTGATCCGCAGTCACACCCATATTTTTATTACCACTCCAGTATATTTCTGAAGCCAAATATTTACTTTCCCCATAATCTCAAATATCCTAAACATGCAAGAGCAAACAGTGGTATGATTGCAGGCTTCCTTTGCTTTCTAGGAGATTAGCACAGGGGTCTAATTAGGAGGACCTGTCATTTCGAGTCTCTGCTCTTGTGATCAACACTTAGCTCTCCATAGACAAGCTCTCTGAACTTCACTCTGCTCCCTAAGAAATGAGATGTGGGATTTTAGTTGGCATGTGCCTAAGGGAAAAGTGACCTTGTTTGAAGGAGTTGAGTAGCCTGCTGGAGCCTGTTGGAGGAAGGGCACACGCCTCACTGCAGTTCTTGGTGTGCTGTGTGAATCTGCGGGATGTTGCTTTCAGGACCATCTAGAATGAGGACAAGCCAATAAATTCATTTCAGTGTAGTGATTTTTTTTCTTGCAAGCCTGGGTTTTGGTTTTTTTAAGGGGGGGGGCGAGAATCCTGTTCTTTGAGCTTAGGACCCTTGGAGAAGGAACTGGGTTGGCTGTAAGGCATGATTATCCATTTATTAAATACTGGCTAGAACAAATGGTAGTTACGCCACACTGTGACACATACTATACTGGAAGTTTGAACAAAGGACTCTGTGCACCTTAGTGAAGTGGGGAAATAGTGGAAGGGGAGCATAATCCGTAGAAGTCTTGCTTGGAGGAAGTGAGGGCAGGCTTCCTAAAGGATGTCGCATTTTAGCTGGGTCTTTAAGATGGTCTTTAAGGACGTGTAGAAAATGAAAAGAAGTTCCAGGCAGATAGATAACCATGGACAAAGAAGAAAATGCTTGATGTATTCAGAATCTAGCCCAGTAATTCAGTGTGCTTGAGGCTTAGGGTTTGTAGTGAGGAGGGACAGGGCAGACGCCTGGAAAGGCAGTAGGTTAAGGCTTGATTATGAAAGATGTCGAATGTGCCATGCTAGGGAGCTGAACTTGATCCTGTAGGTGAGAGAGACTCTGGAAGTTTTTAAACAGGAAGATCATCCTGACAGCCACATGGAGCATGGATCAGAAGGCTCCAAACCACAGTCAGGAAAATGAATTTGGAAACTATTGCAGCATCCCCATTGAGCAAAGCAAGAACAACAGACTACTGTCAGCCTTTTCAGAAGCTTCTACTAAGAAGCTTTTATCATGGTCATTACAAGGTTAAGAGCTGCTGCTTTTTTGTTAACTTCATTGGATTTTTAAAGTTTTCTTTCTTTAATTTAATTTTTAAATATGCAGTGAATTTCCATATGTCAAAAATATGAAAGTTTAAAAGGTGTAAGGTGAACTCTTCACATCCCATGTCTCACGTCAGTTTCCCCCTCCCCAGGATACCACTGTTTTTCCAAAGACTATTTCATAGGTGGTATGTTCTTCCAAGGGGGGCAGACAGTATCAGGTTTTCTCTCTTTTTTTTTTGTGGCTTCTTGTACTTTCATGGTTTCATTTTTAATATTTTCATCTTTGCCGTACTTGGAGTTTATCTTGATGTATGGTGTGGGTATGGCTCCAAATTTATCTTTTTCCAGTTGGTTAACTGGTCATTCCAGCAACATTTATGGAATGGTCTCTCTTTCCCCACTGCTTTAAGATGCCACTTTTATCATATATTAAATCCCCAAATGTTATTTGGGTCATTTTCTGGGTTTCTGTTCTGTTCCATTGATCCATCTGTGTCTTCCTGCAGTAGTTTCATACTGGGTTGATGACCGAGGGTCTATAAAACACCTTACTGTCTGGTAGAGCTTGTGTCCCCTTATCACCCTTCTTTTTCAGAGCCTTGCTCACTCTTCTTTTTTATTGGAATTGCATTTGACTTCTAGGTTAAGTTAGGAAGAATGATGTCTTTATGATGTCAGGTTTTCCTTCCCACGAACCTTTCCATTTGATCACTTATCTGTCCCTTAGAAGTGTCTGGAAGTGTTCTTCATATAGTCCTTCACATTGTTCTTAAGTTTATTCCTAGATTTTTTTTGTTTTGGCTGTTATTATAGGTGACAACTTCTCACCCATTATACCCTCTGTTTGTTGTTTATGAAAGCCATTGAGCCATTCTCCATCAGATTTGGAAATTCTCTTCTGTTTTAGTAGTTTTTCAGTTGACTTTCTTGGGGTTTTCATCATATGGGCTGTAAACAGTGATGGTTTAAACCGCCTCTATTCCAAGCTTTCATTCATCTAACCCTTTTCTACTGTGTTGGCTAAACCTTTCGCTTACTTAATCCTGGTTCAAACCTGTTCTTTCCTCAGTTGCTTGTACTATTTTTTTTTTTACTGCATATTTGCTTTGGCTTGAATCTGACTCTTCCAGCACTCCCTGGCAGCAGATGACACGATGGCCTCCTTTGCCCTAGAGCTGGGTGCCAGGTATGACCGACTGGTATCAGGTCTGGTGAGAGTCGGGTGTCAAAGGATACAAGCCCTGGGCCGTGCCTCTCCATCTAAACAGCAGGCTCTTTACACCCTATTCTTGTAAGAAAATTAGGTAAATAGCTCTTCACTTGTGATCTTCTCTCAAGACTGTAATTTTTTTTTTAAACAGAGGTGCTGGGGATTGAACCCAGGACCTTGTGCATGCTAAGCATGTGCTCTTCCACTGAGCTATACTCCCCACCCCAATGACACTGTAATTTTTTGAATAAAGACATCTTTTTTTTTTTAATTGAAGTATAATTGATTGACAATGCTGTGTTAGTTTCTGGTGTCCAGCATAGAGATTCAGTTATACATGTGTATTCTTTTTCATTATAGTTTATTACAAGCTATTGAATATAATTCCCTGTGCTATACAGTAGGACCTTGTTGTTTATCTATTCTGTATATAGTACTGTGTACCTGCTAATCCCAAACTCCTAATTTATCCCTTCTCAACCCTTCCCCTTTTGGTAACCATGAGTTTGTTTTCTATGCCTGTGAGTCTGTTTCTGTTTTGTAAATAAGTTCATTTGTATCATTTAGCTAAAGACATCGCGACTGAATCTTCCTCTTCTATGTATTGCTCTTTTTAATCTTCTTTTCTTTTGCCTCCATGTCCCTCTGCCTCCCTGGACCCTTTTCTTCTTAACTTTCTTTTGTTTATTTCTCTCTTCTCTGTTTTCCATCTTTCTCTTTCCTCGGTTCCCCCTTATTCTTTGTATTATATTTGATTTTGAGTCTTGGCATGGTTAAATTCTTCTTACAGAGAAGAAATCTTATAACTGGACTTACCATGCTCTATTAGGTAAGAATATTTAGGACTTTCTTTGAGCTCTTCATTGTGAAACTGAGGCAGGAATGACAGGTCACTGCAGCAGGAGCCTGGTGTTGGAGTCTCTCTGATGGCTCTTAGACCTTTAGGGAGTAAGTAATTCAAAGAACATTAGTCATTGTAAAACGATTCTTTGAGATATACTTGTGTAATACAGAGAAATCTCCATTTTTAGACAGATCTTATTCTTGGAAACCACATCTTAAAGCTCTTGTTGTGGGGCAAAATCCTGACTATGGAAAGCAAGTGCTCTGACTGCTTATGAACTTTCTCCTTATCCATTTAGACATTGTTCACCATCATCAGAAAATAGAGTAAATGTGTGAGTGGGACCCTGAAAGAAAATACTAGGCTTTATCAGATAACATTAAATGAACAAAATAGCAAAATATGAAGCTATAAGAAATGGGGCCTTCTTACCCACATACAATCTTACATGAGAACACTGGGCTTTCTACCAAGGTTGGTATCTTATAAGGGCAGAAGCCATGTCTTAATTATCTTTGAATTTAAGACTATGACTGACCCAGAGGAGGCATATTGTAAATATTTGGTGATTTGGTGAACTAAACTAGACAGGATAGCTGTGGTTTCAATGTTTATGTCCCCCCCCAAATTCACTTGTTGAAATCTTCATGCCCAGTGTGATGGTATTAGGAGGTGGGGCCTCAGGGAGTTGATCAGTCACGAGGGCAGAACCTTCACGAATGGGATTAGAGCCTTTAGAGCAGGGAGTCCAGAGAGCTCCCTGGCCCCTTGGCCATGTGAAGATACCTGGAAGGGGGCCCTCACCCAAGCGTGCTCACACCCTGATCTCAGACTTCCAGCCTCCAGAACTATGAGAATCAAAGTTCTGTTGTTTATAGCCTCCCTCCAACCCAGTCTGTGGGATTTTGTTATAGCAGCCTATGTGGACTAAGACAAAGACCAGCCCATTGGATAGGCACTTTTTTTTTTTTGATCTAGGAATTTCAGCATGAGATTGGTGGTTGACCTAGATCACCTTCCAATCCTGGCATCCAGTGTAGGATGACTTCTGAGAATGAGAGAAGGAGAAAAGTAGATAAGAAAACTATGAAGTCAGTTTTCCCCGATTTTTTTGTTAGCTCAATTAACCTCCCTTCCTTGGTGGCCCCGGAGGGCTACCATGTAGCAAATCTCATTATGATGAGTCTGAGTCAGCAAAAAAAAAGGTTAAACTATATTTTCTATACTGTGTTGCTAATAGAAAATTATGAAAATCATATAAGAAAGGATTCTATTAAAAGTTGTAAAAATATTGTGAAAAATATACTTTTTTGTTTTATTTTGTTTTGGGGGAGGTAATTAGATTTATGTATTTATTTATTTATTCATTCATGCATGCATTCATTCATTTATTTAATGGAGGTACTGGGGATTGAACCCAGGACCCTGTGCATGCTAGGCATGTGCTCTACCACTGAGCTGTATCCTCCTACGGAGAGGATACTTCTTCCTTTTTTTTTTTTTTTAAGTTGAAATATAGTCAGTTATAATGTGTCAAATTCTGATGTACAGCACAATGTCCCACTCATGCATATATGTACATATATTCATTTTCATATTCTTTTTCATTAAAGGTTATTAGAGAGGAGGGAGATAGCTCAGTGGTAGAGTGCATGCCTAGCATGCACAGGGTCCTGGGTTCAATCTCCAGTACCTCCATTAAATAAATAAATAAACCTAATTACCTCCCCTCCACCCTCAAAAATGCAAACCAAAAAGAATTTTTTTTAAAAAAAAGGTTATTATAAGATATTGAATATAGTTCCCTGTGCTGTACAGAAGAAATTTGTTTTTTATCTACTTTTATATATAGATAAAATTTTAATATTTGCAAATCTCAAACTCTCAGATTTATCCCTTCCCACCCCCTTTCCCCTGGTAACCATAAGATTGTTTACTATGTCTGAGTCTATTTCTGTTTTGTAGATGAGTTCACTAGTGTCCTCTTTCTTCTTTTTCTTTCTTTCTTTCTTTTTTTTTTTTTTAGATTCCATATATGAGTGTTTATCATATGGTATTTTTCTTTTTCTTTCTGGCTTACTTCACTTAGAATAGTGATCTCCATGTCCATCCATGTTGCTGCAAATGGCACTGTTTTATTTTTATCAGTGAATAGTATTCCATTGTATAAATATACCACAACTTCTTTATCCAGTCATCTGTCGATGGACATTTAAGTTGCTTCCATGTCTTGGCTATTGTATATAGTGCTGCTATGAACATTGAGGTGCACGTATCTTTTCGAATTAGAATTCCCTGAGGGTATACTTCTGTTAACTCAAAAAAATCTGCTACTTCTTTATGGTTATATAAAGCAAGTTGTTGACATACTACTTCTACTGACTATTGTATAAACAACTCATTCTTTTTCTACCCTAACATTTCCAATGAACGTGAGCATTAGGGAATAATCCCGTAGTTAGACACAGTCCACCAGTGCTAGAAAACTTCAGGTCCAAGGCACAAGAGTGGGTAGAATAACCTCAGCTTCACAAACAGACACAGTTGGACAGAGTGGTCAAGTGAGGGGGTCAGAGACCAGAGTGATGGATTGTAAGGAAGGAAACTTTCTGACCTTTCTAAATCTGCTGACAGCGTCTGGATCTCCTTTGCCAAAAATTGCTTTGTGATTCCTTATTAAAAAACAGAAGCAGATTTTACAGCAGAGGTCGGCAAACTTCCATCCAGGACCAGATGGAAAATCTGTAAAGCTGCAGCTCCTCAGCTCCATCCTCTTCGTGCATAAATAGCCAAAGGCAGTGCTCAAACATATGGGTGTGGCTGTGTCCCAATAAAACTTTACTTACAGAAGCAGTGTAGGCTGGACCTTGTTGTAGAGAATTACCTGGGTGTTTGAAATGAATGCTACTGCCCATGATCAGCAGCAGGTGTGTCCTCTATCATACAGACTGTGTAACAGCAGGATGCAGCCCACCAATAGTCTACTGCATCACCTTCTCTCTTTCTCCTTTTCTCTCTTCCTCTCCTACTCTCTCTTAGTAGCTACTTAACCTCCACCTGTAGTTCAGTCCTGACCCATATTTATGGAGCATCAAGTCAGCCTTGCTGCTTGTTCTGCTTCACTGTGTATCCAGTTCCAGGTCTTGGATCCCTGCCTTGGAGGCCTCCTGGTACCCCAGTTCTGTTAAGACTGAAATTCTGTCTTGTCCTCCTAACCTCAGTCATTGCAGTGACTATGTCCTCATACAACGCTCGGCATTTTATTGAAACAAAACCAGAAATCATTGACTTCTATTTATTGAGTGCCTGCCCTGTGCTAGGCACTGGTACATGTTCATGAGTAAACGCTATGATACCACCTTGTACAGCCAAAGGATTTGGTCTTTAGCAGAAACAGGACTTCAGCATGTTAAACAATTAGATATAAAATAATTTAACGGTGTAACAAATGATTTAACAACTGTGGCTTACTACTAATTATATTGAATATAATGAATTGCCAAAATGTGTGATTCAGATGTAAATTGCTTTTGGTGGAAGATTATATCTACTAGACACTTATGCTGGGCCTTAAAGGCTGTGTAGAGTTTGGTGAAATGAAGAAAGGAGGACATTCAGGGAGGGTGTTGTTATGAGCAAGCAGCTAGAGGGTGTGGGAGAGAAGTGGAGAGAAGGTTAGACGAGGAAGGTCCTGGATGGGGAGGGACTGGAAAGCCATGCTGAGGCTGAGGAGTTTATCAAGAGGACAGTGGAGAACATCTGATGGTGTTTAATGTAGTTTAGTGTAAAGTAGTTACGGAAGAATGATGGACTCAACACCAGAAGTTCAAGGTGCCTGTTTCAGCTCTGCCATTTATTAACTCTGAGACTTTAGAGTCATCACTTACCATCCTGAAGCCTAAGTTTCCTAGTCTGTTAAATGGCAAGTACATATTACAGCAATGTTATGAGGGTAAAATGAAAAAAAATAGATGTGAGTATTTTGAACATCATAACGTTCTCAACAAATGCCAGAAGTTGCAATCATATTCTAAGAGTGCTGATGTAAGAAGAGTGTACTTACAGGTCTGAGCAACAGAAATTTGTAATGAAGCGAGACATAGTTGACAAGCTTGTTTCAGTAGCACGTGAATCACGGAAGAGGACCTGTACTGTGCCGTGTATGGATTACCAATGGAGAAATAACTCAAACGCAGTAAAAAAAAATCCACAGTAAAACTTCATCGAATGTATACCCTGATGCTTCATTGCTGATGCACATTGCCACCTCGTAATCATCATTATAAGCTCCAATCCTAAAAGTTCTCTGTGCTATCTTCTAAAGAAAGGGAAGATTGCCCTTTCATAAACTCAACTAGAAGACATACACTAGAATTCAGGAGCTTATTTTCATTGCTTCCATTGATGTCTCTGCTCTGCAGTTTTTCTGTAGGTGTGTTATTCGATCTCTCCAGTACTCACCTTCTTTATTGATGGAAAAACAACTAACAGGAGCAAAACTTGGAGCAAACGTTACTGCCTAGCAATAAAAATATCTTTTGGAAAAAAAAGAAAAACATGCCCTCGTGTTTGCCCCTGCACTGTAGGGCTTACTGCTTATTATTTCTTTGTGTCGTTTATCTTCCCTTTAAAGCTTGAAAATAGTCCACTTCCCTGCCCATCTGTTCACCACATTAATTGCTCTGGGCTGGAAGGAGTTTCTTCAATATAGGTCTTCCTGCTTTTGGTTTTAAATCCATTATATAACCCCAGCTGCTTTATTATTTAACTTCCATCCTCTTCTTACTGGTCTTGGGAAATGTCCTTGGTGCCGCGGGGCAGGTTAGGTATGGAGACTGAAATGAGCCTTTTAGCTCCTTTGTAATACATATGCATGATGAGGACATTGTGCTGTACCCCAGAAACTGACACGCTGTAACTGACTGTACTTCAATTTTAAAAAATGCATTGCTTTTCCTATATATAATCTACTTGGAGTGGTGAATAGCAGGTATATATCAACTGTTTGATTAAAAAATATATTCTGAGCACTGCTGTCTCTGCTGGCCTGGATGGAGACCCAGAGGCATAAAGCATTGCTCGTATGATTGGAGAGTGTAGAGCCACTTGAAAAGCAGTGGTGTGTTGAAAAGGATTAGGCTCCAAGTCAGAAGATCTGCAGCTGTCTTGCTTATGGTCTTGTTTCGTCCTCTTTTTCTAGAAAATGAATGGATTGAATTGGATCAATGTTTTTGTTTTTTAATTGTTTTGTTTTTTAATTAAACAAAGTTTTAATTTGTTTTTTAATTTTGTTTTTTAATTGATTTACAATGTTGTATTAGTTTCTGGTGTACAACATAGTGATTCAGTTATACAAATATAATATACACACATATGTATTCCTTTTCATATTCTTTTTCATTGTAGATTATTACAAGATACTGAATATAGTTCCCTGTGCTGTACAGTAGGACCTTGTTGTGGATCAGTCGTTTCAAACAGTCTCTCTCAAAGAGACTTGATGCTTAGCACCTTTTGCCTTAGAGGGGTGTGCAAATAGGGCTTCTTCCAAATGCTCCACTTTTATATTTGATTTTCATATAATTTCAAATAAACTCTTCCACAGCTAAAATATTTGAAAGCAAGTGACCAAATGAGTCCTAACATCTCTTCCAATTCTGATTTTCTGTGAGCCTAGGACCTTGCAACAAAATATAAGAAATATAGAAACATGTGCTAAGTATGTGACAGAATTCTCTATCAGTCATTCAGCTTTCACTAAATTCCTTGCAGATTGGAGAGTCTTCAGTTAGGTTTTCTATGGATTCCAATCAAGTCGTATGTGAAATTTTACATGGCTGGTAGTCCTAGAAAATACAGAAAAGTAGAAAAAATTGCTAATAAGTCCTACATTTAATAAAGACAGTCATTCTGACATTTCTGATTTATTTTCCTTCCAGGTTATTTTCCTGTATACCATGATATTTTAACATAGTTTTGAGTATATAGACATACACGGTTTATATCCTGGCTCTCTAGTTAATCTTAGAGCAAGAATGCTTTCCTAAGGGCTACAAGGCAAAAGCCAGTGTATAACCAACACTTGCACAGTGCCTGGCCAACAGGAGATGCTCAACAAATAGTAACTAATCAGATTATTTACATTAATCCCGGGGTGGGGGTATAGCTCAGTGGCAAAGTGTGTGCTTAGCATGCACGAGGTCCTGGGTTCAACCCCCGGTACCTCCATTAAAATAAATAAGTAAAATAAATAAACTTAATTACCTCCTCCCAAAACAAAAAAACAAACAAAAAATAAATAAAATATTTTTAAAATAATAATTAAATAAATTAATCCCAAGCAACTGTACAAGTTATATTTCTGCATATTGTGTGATATTAAAAGCTCCGGTTGCCTATTTTTCAAAGCTGAATATATGCACACCATAAGGTCCAGCAGCTCCACTCCCGAGTGAATACCCAGCAGAAACATATACGTATATTCACTGAAAGGTAAGTTTTAGAATGTTATAGGAGGAGTCCTAATAATAGCCCTAAACTAGAAACTACCCAGCTGCCTATGAACATACATTGAGATAAATATGTGGATTCACACAAGGAATACAAAACAGCAGTGATAATGAACAGTCCACAACTGGACACAAAGCCAGACACAAAAGAGTACATGCTAAGTGGTTCCATTTAAAAATGCAGGAAAAACCAGTCTGTGCTATTAGAAGCCAGTTCAGGGAGCATGGGGAGGACTTCTGGATGCTGGCACTGCTGAATTTCTTGACCTGGGTGCTACATGATTGTGTCAGCTTGCAAAACCTCATCAAGCTGTATGCTTAAGATAGATGTACTTTCTACGTGTATATTATACTTCAGTTTAAAATATTGAAGGAACCCCTGCAGTTTTCTAAATTATAGGTGATCCAATACAATAGTAAAGCACTGTTAAGTACTTTTAAGGATTTGATCCTATTCCACTTAAAAAAGTAGGATTGAATCTCTTCTGCATCTGTTTATTAAGGCACCCCCTGGATATGCTCTGATATCACTCTGTAGTTCCCCATTGCAGCACTTATCACACTGTATTATAATTGTCTATTTTTCTTTTCTCCCCAGCAGACCTTAAGCTTCCTGGGTCAGGAACATAGTCTAGCTTGCTCACTGTCGTATCCTCAGCACCTGGTCGGTACGCAAGTGCTTGTTAAGTGAATGGAATGTGTAGTCCATACAAGGAAGATGTGTGAATAGGGGCACTGTCCCAGGCTCCTGGTGGTTATTCTGGTGTTTTATTTATGATGTTCTGTCAAGATACCCTCATCCTGAGTTTGCACACATTTTATACAGGGGAAAACTGCAGATGAAGGAATGTACTCTAAATCACTTAAAAATAGTGCTGCAAGAACTACAGTTGGAATCATATCAGATCAACACTTTATTCTGTCCTTTGAGAGTCTTTTATATTTTGAATCAGATCATCCACTAATTATACATAACTGGATTACATAATCTGCCTTTTGATTGGTATTGTCCCTTTATCAGTTAATTTAAAATCTATTTAAAAATATGTAGAGAAAAAACAGGATAAAAAGAAAAATATACTCCATATACACAGGCAAAAAACAATTAGTGAATAATAATATTGTATGCTGGGATTAGAAGACCATCAGTGGCATCTCATAAGAGGCCCTATCAAGCCTCTACCAATGCTTTATAAAGGACAACAGTAACGTATATAACTGCATTGTATGTTAAGATGATAAAGTGCCAAATTACTCAATACAAATAAAAATACATAATAGAGTGCTAATTTTGTGCTATACAGATTTGATGCAATAGGGGCTAGAAGAAGGAATAAAAATGGCTAATAAGTAAAACAATAAAAATTTCAAGCTCATTAATAAATAAATAATTGCAAATAAATGAAGAGTGAACATTTTCATCTACATGTAAGCAGCTTGGTTCACGTGGATGAATTATGATATGGTATAGATACACACAGACCCTCTTAACAATTGGCATCTTTCTGGAGTAAAATTTACCACTGTGTAAAAAATATTAAAATCTGCCTATTCTTTGACCTAGCTATTTAGTTTTTCAGACTTTACATTCAAGCAGCTATACAGTTGATCCTCCAATGATTAATTCACTAAAGAGCATGTATTGAATACACACTGTGCATCATAAAAGAATACTTACGGTGAATAATTGTATTTATGGCAGTTATGGTAAGTTTATAAGCGTGGAGAAAAATGAAAACTACACATCTCCAACAGTAGAGGCATATGTAATCCCTCCTTCCTGCCCCTTCCTCCATTCCCATTCCTATTCCTGTTGCCCAACTCCCACCTCCAGGCAACCTCTAATCTGCTTTCTGTCCTATTATATGAGTTTACATTTTCTAGAATTTTATATAACAGAACTATGCAGTATGTTCATTCTCCTTTTTGTCTGACTTCTTAACTCAGTGTAATTATTTTGAACAACTCAGATTCATCTATGTTATAGCATGTATAAATACTTCATTCCTTTTCATTGTCAAGTAGTTTTCCATTGTATGGGCTATTTGTTTATCTGTTCACTTGTTGATGGACTTTTAGGTTGGGGCTGCTGTGATTAAATGTTCTAGTGTAAGTCTTTCATTTCTCTTGGGTTTATTTTCACTTCTCTTGGGGAAATTCCCAGGAGTGAAATGGCTGATCATATGGTAGATGTATGCTTAACTGCTTATCTTTTAAAGAAATTGCTGAAATGTTTTCCAAAGTTGTATTCTCACTAGCAGTATATGAGTCACAGTTCCTCCATATCTTTGCCAACAATTGGTATGTTCAAACCTTTTAATTTTAGTTGATATAGTAGGTGTGTAGCAGTACCTCACTGTGGCTTAAAATAGGCATATCTCTAATAACTAGTTTTGTTGAATTTCTTTTCATGTGCTTAGTTACCATTGTATATTTATTTTGGTAAAGTGACTGTTCAGATGTTTTCCCATTTTTTGATTGGGTAACTTGTTATCTTATTATTTAGTTGCAAGAATTGTTTATATATTTTGGACTCAAGTTTGTTTACGAGATGTATGATGTGGACATATTTTCTTCCAGTCAGTGGCTTATCATTTTATTCTCTTAATGGTGTCTTTTGAAGAACAGTTTTTAGTTTTGATCAGGTCCAGTTTATCAGTTTGCTCTTTTATATAGATCATGCTTTTGATGTCATGTCTAAGACATGACCTGTATGGCTATATCACATGTCTGTGACATCTTTGCTTAATCCAAGTTCTCAAAGGTTTTCTCCTATGTTTTCTTCTAGAAGCTTTATAGTTTTAGGTTTTATAGTTAGGTCCATATTCCATTTTTGGTTCATTTTCGTGTATGGTGTGAGATGTGGATCAAAATTTTTCTCTTTTGCATAATGAATATCCAAGTTTCTAGCACCATTTGTTGAAAAGACTAACATTTTTTCACTAAATTGCTCTTAAACTTTTGTCAAAAATCAATTGTCATTGTTAACATGGGCTGGACTCTATTCTGTTTTTTTTTTAAATCTTTTTTTATCTTTTTGTTTATTTTTTATCTCTTTATGCTGATACCACACTGTCTTGATTACTGCACCTTTATAATTCTTGAAATCAGGCAGTATTAATTCTCCAATTTTATTCATCTTTAGATTCTTTGCAATTCCATATGAATTTTAGAATCAGTCAATTTCAACAAAAAAATCTAATGAGAATTTGACTGGGATTGTGTTGAATCTATAGGCCAGTTTGGGGAGGAACTGAATTGGGTCTTCCAATCCATAGATATGGTATATCTTACCAGTTGCTTAGGTCATCTTTAATTTCTCTTATCAATGTTTGTAGTTTTTCTGTATATAGGTTTTTCACATCTTTTGTCAGATTGATCTTAAGAATGTTATATTTTATAGGTTGTATTATTTCCTAATTTTAACTTCCTATTGTTGCTATCATATAGAAATATAATCAATTTTAATATATTGATCTTGTATGCTGCCATCTTGTTAGACTCATTTACTAGTTCTAGTAACTTATTTGTAGATTCCATAATTTTTCACAAGTTTTATTGAAGTATAATTTACATACTAGAAAGTTCACTCTTTTAAAGTGTGCAATTCAGTGTTTCTTAGTACATTTAAAATGTCATGCAGCCATCACTGCTATCTAATTTTAGAACATCTTTATTACCCAGAAAACAAATCAATACCTGTTAGCCATCACTCCCCAATCCTCCCCTCCCAATAGCTTCTGGCTGTTTTGGTCCTCTACTCTTGTCTTTTCCAGAATGTCACATAAATGGGATAATACAATATGTGGCCTTTTATCACTGGCTTATTTCACTTAACATGTTTTAAGTCTCATCCATATTTTGTAGCATGAATAAGTACTTCATTCCTTTTCGTGGCTGAATAATATTGAATTGTATGAAAATATACCACATTTTGTTTATTCGTTCATCAGTTGATGGACTTTGGATTGGTTCTACCTTTAAACTGTTATCCATAATGCTGCTGTGAACATTTGTATACAAGTTTTTGTGTGGCGATTCCACAGATTTTAAACTCGGTTTGTTACAATAAAAGTGTTATTTTTGTATAAAGGGAAAATAGTGGGAAAAAAGGATTAGAGAAGAAGTGATCATGGTGAGATAGTATTGTCACTAAAGATTCAATTAAGAAATAGGCCTTATCGGATGGGTCAGGTTATATAAAAACATAAAGTTGGGTGGTGGGGGTTATTTCAGATGATAGGAGAGCATGAGGAAAGGAAAAAAGACTGTCTGGAGCCAAGGTTTGGTGCCAGGAAGTGGTAGAAAATAAAGATTATAAGCAGATCAAGGGTGAATGACAGAGGGTCTTAAATGGCAAGCAGAGATGTAGGAAGGGGCAGTAGGAAGACTATGATCTTTAATCCAAAGAGTAGTATAATAAATGTGATGCTTTAAGGATATTTACCTATAGCAGTATGTAGAATGTATTAAAATGTGGAGAGTTTGCGAGAGGAATACCAGCAAGAAGGCAACTGTAACAGATTCATAAGGTGACTAGTGAAAGTGAAAAGGAAGGAATAAGTGCAAGTAACACTGCCTGCATTGTGGTAGAGGGGCCACCCCAACAACTTTTTTGAAGAAACAGAAAAATCCACCCTAAAATTCATATGGAATATCAAGAGACTCGAAATAGCCAAAACAATCTTTGAAAAGAACAAAGTTGGAGTTCTCACACTTGCTGATTCCAGAACTTACTACAAAGCTACAGTAATCAAAACTGTGTGGTACTGCCATGGAGACAGATTTATAGACAAGCCCTCACATAAGTGGTCAGATGATTTTTAACGGAGGGGAAAGGACATTCAATGGGGAGAGGACAATCTTTCCAAGCAAATGGTGTAGGAAGACGAGATATCCACATGCAAAAATGAAGTTGGACATTACCTCACAGCATTGACAGATGAATGGATGAACAAAATTTGGGATATACATATAATGGTATGTTACTTAGTCTTTAAAAGGAAGAAAATTCTGACGCATGCTGCAATGTGAATGAACCTTGAAAACATTAAGTGAAAGAAGCCAGCCATAAAAGGACAAATATGGTATGACTCCACTTACTTGATACACCTAGAATAGTCAAATTCCTAAAGACAGGAAGAATGGTGGTTGCCAGGACCTAGGGGTGGGGGGAGTAGGGAGTTACAGTTTAAAGGGTACAGAGTTTCAGTTTGAGATGAGAAGAAGTTCTGGAGGTGGATGGTGGGGAATGTATTTAGTGCCACTAAACTGTACACTTAGAAATGGGGTTAAAATGGTGAGTTTTATGTTAGTATATTTCACCACAATAAAAAATAGTAGCTATGCAATAAATGTTTACTGAATGACTAAATGGTTAAAAAGTCAACAGGATTTGATAGGGTGAATGAAAGGTAGGGACAAAGGTGACTACGATGTTTCAAGTCTTAGTGGTACAACAGACAGACTTTGGGAAATGGTAGGGATGTTAATTGATTTGCTTTCACGTGACATCCTTATATATATGACAAGTGGGAAAGTTTGGGTAGACAATTGGAGCTTAGATGGAAGATTAAGGCTGAAAATAACAGACTTAGAAATTACCATAGTGGTACTATTAGGGCCAAGGGAGCTCTCTGATCTTTCCCAGGCATTAACGGGGAATTAAGCACCTACTGCCTCTACTCCACCCTCCACTCTTATTCATAGGGTAGCATCCTATTGTGTTTTAGGGCATGTTTTCAACAATTCATTGACATTGTAGACTTGTGATAAAATTGACTTTTAAGGTGTCTTCATACTGTGGATTTTACAATAATTAAAATGTCTCACCCTGTTTTCATTTGACAGGTAAAAATGCAAGATTATGTGCCTGAAAAGATACAGTGGGAGCAGGGGAAGAATTATATAATCTCTTATTAACTCCTATCTGACCAGATGCCATAAAACAATAAATCTTAGGGTATTTGTCAAGCCAAGGCTTTCATCAAAAGCAGATAAGACATCTAAAGCTGGAGCTGCCTGGATTTACATTAACAATTGAAGGATTATGTTTAGGAACTCTGAAAAGTTATAGAACTAGAAACTTGAATTTTGTGAGATGTCTGTGGAAAGATTATTTTGAAGGTTTTTAAAAAAAAATTATTTGGAGGAACAAGAATAGATTAGCATGCTTTGTAGTGCTCTAGACTCATTAAATACCAGTTCACGTCCCTATCAGTAAAGCTAAGTTCATTGAGGAATGGAATTGCTCTTTCTGAACAAAGGTATCAAGACAAACCACTTGTCTAGAACTCGTAATCACACGAGTATACAGCCTCTCTGAACAGTGGCAGCAAAGTACTAACTGAAGGTCATACTTCAAGTGCTCAGTGTAGAAAGGACAGTCCTGTCCTGAGTCTATTCAGCCACTCCCACACCCACTAGTGCTAATCATTAACAGTGTACTTAGCTTTTAAAACAAAGGTCTAAGCAACTATAAAGGAAAAAGATTGATAGATTTGACCATAGGAAGTCTGACCATATTGTAACTTTTGTGCTACAAAATATACCATGAAAATAGTTTAAAAGCAGAGAGGAAAAGTATTTGCAACATAAGACAAGTGGTTTACATTCTAGATATATAAAAAGTGCATAACATTGAGACTGTTTTCTCCCCATTAGAGAGAGAGAGAGAAAGTTAGTTGCTGGTAAAGGTGCGGGGAAATATACTTTAATACCTTTGTGTGAATAAATAATTTAAAGAGAGCCAGGCATGAACCACTGATGAATATGATTAATGTAAGTTTTTATACCTAAGGTCCATTTATTTTCACGTAAGCTCCCATAAAAAAGTGGTAAGAAAAATGGACCACAGGTGCAAAGAATTTGATTAATTATAATTTTTGACTCATGACTCACTATCTTGTTAGTAAATGCAGTTTCACATAATCACTTTTTTGGTCGCTGCCTAGTAATTGATCATTTGAGTATAAAGCAGTATATTTAATCAGTTACCTGTTGCTGAACATTTTAGATGGTTTCAAAATATTTAGTTTTATAGATAATGCTATGTAACCATTTTTATATACTTTCCAAGTATTTTTTGGGGACTGAAATTGCTAGGTTAAAAGATATCTACATATATCTATATGTATATAGATAGATTGACATCTAAATACAGATGTATATAGATATATAGTTATATAAGTAGTTATAAAGTATATAGAGATCTTTAAATGCAGCAATATATTATATGTAGTGGTAAATTATAATATATTAACATATACTATATAATGTTCTAGGTGTCTCATAAAACAAACTACTCCAGAACACTCTCCACACACATATACACACACACACACACACATATATGGGTATCTTTTAACCCAGCAGTATATATAATGTTTTAGTTACCTAGTGCTATATAGCAACCTATCCAAAACTTAGTACTTCAAACAACAACATTTGAATTTGCAGTCTGGACAGGGCTCAGTTAGGATGGCTTATTTCTGCTCCATTTGACATTGGCTGAGGAGGCTGGAATCTTCTGAAGGTTTCCCTCTCATGGCTGGTGCTAGGCTGGGGAGAGTCAGACGGCTGGAAGTTGGAACAGCTGGGACTCCCTGGGCATTTTTCTCACTGTCCGTGGTCTTTTTAGTGTGTCCACTTCCCAGTAGCTCGACTTCTCACATGGCAGCTCCGGGCCGCAGAGACTTGTGTCCCAGCAGAGTACCGGTAGAGGTGATGTGGCCTTTTCTCACTTAGCCTTGGAATCCGTGCGACATCACTTCCAGTGTACAGGCCAGCGCAAGATGGGGAGGACACACAGACCCCCACATCTCAGTAGAGGTGCATCAGCACCACATTGTAGGAAGAACACGTGGGATGGTGGACTGTATTGGTGTGACCATCTTTAAATATAATCTGCTGCATACATTTTTAAGACTTTTGAACACACAGTGCCAAACAGCCACTTCAGATATTGTATAGTGATGAAAATGATTATTTTGAAAAAGGAAATGCTAAACCAAGGGTATTATTATTTTTCATCTTTGCTAATCTGATCAGCAAAGATAGTGTCTCATTTTTTAAGTTTACTTTTTCATTACTACTGAAGTGTATTGGTCGTTTTTATTTATTTTGTGAGCTGTCTGTTCACATCTTTTATATAAATAATAAGATAGTCATACTATCTGAAATTTTTTTATTATAGTAGATTTACAGTGTTGTGTTAGGTTCTGGTGTACAGCATAGTGAGTCAGTTATACATATATATTTTCTTTTTCATATTCTTTTTTATTATAGGCTATTACAAGCTATTGAATATAGTTCCCTGTGCTATACCATGGGACCTTGTTATTTATCTATTTTATATATAGTAGTTTGTATCTGCTAATCCCAAACTCCGCCTTCCCCTTTGGTAACCATAAGTTTATTTTCTATGTCTGTGAATCTGTTTCTGTTTTGTAAGTAAGTTCATTTGTATCATTTTTAAAGATTGCATATGTAAATGATATCATATGGTATTTGTGTAATATCTGAAATTTTTAATTAGAGTCTTAGCAGTTTCTTGAAACTTCCTCTTTTCACTGATAGGGAAACTGAGTCACAGAGTCCCAAGTTACAAGTTTCATAAATTCACATTTGATAGTAAACACTGGTTGGATGTGGCAGTGATTGAAAGTAATTCATCGTTTGGAACTGTAGTGGGTTGAAAATAATATCTCGGTAGAAATTCTGTAACAAGGAGCTCTGTCTCTATAAAAAAGATCCTACCTACGTAATATCTCTTAGAAAAGGTTTCAGTACTACTCTAAAGTGCATCTCCAACTAAAGAGTACGTGGGTGACAAATTGCGTTTTTGCTTCCACTTAGTGAGTCAAGCACTGTATTGGGTCCTGGGTACATAGTGGTTTGTAAAACAGACTTTCTGTCCTCAGGCAGCTTGTCCTCTGCTGATAGCGATGGACATTAAACAGATAGCCACAAAAACAAATACAAATTCTAAGTTGCCATGTGCGTTGTGAAGGAACGGTGCAGGGTGCAGGAAGCATCGCATACGGGGGCTACTACTTAAATATCACCAAGGAAGTGACACTTCACCTGAACCCTGAGAGAGGAGTGGGAGACATGGAGGCAAGAGTTAGGGGAAGGGTTTTCACTGAGGAGGCAAGGACCCACAGAAAGGAGAGGACTTGGGTGTTTGAAGAACTGATAGGATCTTGGTGTGCCCCAGGGGAGCAGGCAAAGATGGAGCTGGAGAGGCAGGCAGGGCCAGAGCAGGTGAGCCAACAGTAAGGATTCTGGCCCTTACTTGACCTACTTTGTTAAAAGATTCCTTGGCTACTGTGCAGAGAAAGGGCTGGAGTCGGTAAGCATATAAATGGATTGCAGTCGTCCGAGCAAAAATGAGAGTGTCTTGGACAAGGGTGCTGATGGCAGCTGGGCCAAAATGTGATGAGTATTTTCAGGTAGGGGTTACTGGACTTCTGCTCCACATTTCAGCGCCGTCTGTGGTTCGGTCCACATCCCGGGGCCCCGGGGGCTTGGGCTTTCCTGACAGGGTCTCTTCCGAATCCATCCGGTTAAGTGTCAGAGCGACGTCAGTGTGGTCATGGTGCTGAGGCTGTCCAGAGCGAACCGTAGTTTTCTGATTTGATGCTCCAGCGGGCAAGGGAGGGAAGACCCCTTCTGGCATGCTTTCTGACTCCTCTTTGGCTTCTCCCCACTTCCTGAAGCAGAGGAGAAGTAGCATGATGAAGGCCTAGGGTTTCTCAACAGAAGATAATTGAGGGCGGTTGGAGCAGCTTAGAGGGAAATGGGAACAGCATCGAAATCCTCTGTTTTGCAGCCTTTTTATTCCCCTCTGTTTTATCAGAACTTTCTATTTTCTCTGTTGCATCCTCTAAGAAAGAAAGTCCTTGTAAGAAAAGTTGCCTTCCATGAGGAAAAAAAAATAGATAGAAGCATCTTTGAACTAGAATCCTTATTTAATTAAATTGATTCAGAGCCACAGACATGTACCAGGAAACTGCAGTGTCCCAGGCACTATGGTGAGCTGACATCTTATTTATCCCTCACCCGGGCCTTGGAGGATGGGTGTCAAGTTCCGTTTACAGATGTGGAAACTGACCTTCCGTGTAAAACATCAACATCTACTCTCTGTTTTCATCAAAGAATAGTAAAGAGAACCATCAAAACCTCCCTTTCCCCCAAGTTCAGTTGAAATGAACAAGGGCCTAACTCCCATCCAAGTGCATTTAAGGACTGGACCCATAGCAAATTCAGGTCATCTTTGCCCCTGAAAAAAAAAGGGGGTCTAAATATAGAGATGAGATGAATATTGTCAGGTCAGATTGACCATTATGAAAACAAAGTCCGCCATCATCCGAGTCAGTTAGCCCTCAGCTCCAGGATGTCTTGGCCCCCACCCCCACTCCCTGCCCTAGTCCCCTCCATGTTAAGAACACAAGAACACTGGACCATAATAAAAAGATTTGCCTTATAATTACCTCAAAACCTGTAGACTTCTGGGATAGAAACTCTTCTTAAAGGACAGAGGGACGTCTGCTCTGCTGATGTTAATGTATGAACTCAGACAGAAGCTGTGAGAAAGTATTAAATCTATGACTCTTACTCTAGAACTTTTAAAGAGCAATAAAATTCCAGGTATTTTAATTTTATTCATGTCTTTCTTATTGTTTATCATCTAACATGATCCAGGTGTATCCTAGGCTCCAAGAATACAGAGCTCTATGACATAAGATTCATTTATTAAAATGACGGGGGAATGTATAACTCAGAAGTAGAGCGCGTGCTCAGCATGCATGAGGTCCTGGGTTCAATCCCTGGTACCTCCATTAAATAAATAAGTAAATAAATAAACCTAATTACGTCTCCCCAGACAAACAAACAAAAAGATAAACTATTTTGTTAGTAAAAATGTATACTGTTCTTCTTCCAAAAGGTGTATGAATGATATCATTCCCAACCTCAAGAAGTGGGGAAGATTGACGAGGATGCAGACAAGAAATACCCTGAGAGAGAGAGAGCACATGGTGGTTGGGAGGGGAGCATCTAGCACAGACTCGGGTAGGGGAGTGGGGCACCCCCAAGAGAGATTCCCCGGAGGAATAAATAGGTTACACAGAAATTATCAACACAGTTTAGCTGAGTGTATGTGCTTCATATTTTGCTCTGTTTGCCTCTTTCCTTGCTCACTTGGTCCTAGAAGACCAGCCACAATTTTAAGCAGGGTGTAAGTAGCTGGGCTCAGTCATAGAGCTGCTCTTGCATTTAGCCAGCTGCATGCCTGATCGTGAAAAAGAAGATTCGTAGGTTGTATCTGCTGCTCTTTCGGCCCATTCCTGTACATCTCAGAAACTTACTCTTACGTTGCCTGCCCCCACCCCCATCCCGAGAGTTCCATTAGTGCAGCCGTGACTCCGTCTGTCTGCACATCCACCACAGCTTGGGAGACATTCTGCTGCACTGTCAGCATGATGGACAGGCCTGCATCAGGGCGGGGGGGGGGGCGGAGGATGAGAGAGATAGGGGAGCTCAGATCTCCCAGTCATCTGTTCAGCCTACCAGTCAAAGTCCATGCTTAGAGCAGGTGCCCTCTTCTTCCCTGTATCTGGTTGACATATGGAAAAGGGCAGACTAACCTAGAGTGCTCATGACATTTTCCTGCTCTTTATGGCTCTTCTTTCCAATGACTGCACATTATAGGGCTTTTGTTTTTTTCCGGGTCTGTTAACTCCCCTCTTTTTAACCTGGATGGGTTTCTGTCCATTGCAACCAAAGGGCCTTCACTAATAAAATATTCAAAGCCTAAGTTTATGCATCTTTTTATCTGACCAGCCATCCAGTGGCTTAATTCTCCCAGGTAAATTTCTGTTCCCGAAATTCCATTGAGTTGAGTCTTGTAGAAGATGTTTCCTCTGCTTGGCTCAGTTAATTTTGAGCCATCGAGGGAATGAGTGAATGAAAATAACCAAAGTGAGTGATTCCTCCCACTTCTCTGCCCTTCAGTTCAGTGGGGGACTTTTATTTCCAACTGGAAATCAGCATTTCTCTTATTCATTCAGTAAGTGAATATATAACCAGCAAGTGCTGTGTTCCAGCCATGGTTTATAGGCACTAGGAATGTGACGATAAATAAAACATGGACCTTGTCCTCCAGGAGCTCACAGTTTAGTGGGAAAGAATGACCAGTAAACCAGGGATTGCAATACAGTAAAAATACAGCACAGCTATTTAGGGGAACATTGGGTGCTGTGGAAACACAGGTGCAGCACCTGGTCAGCCTTTGGAAGAGGACTAGGAGGCAGTCAAGGAAGGCTTCTTGTAGGAGCCGACACCTGACATGCGTTCTAGAAGGATGAATTAGCCAGAGGAAGAAGCTGAAGAGGGTGTACCGTGTTCATAATCTAACATAGGCCAAAACAGGAAAGTAAAAGAGAGTCAGGTTCTTTCATGCCAAATTATAATGTTTTTATATCACGTTTTGTTCCCAAAAATTATCTTTCAGGGTAAAGAGACTTGCCTTATATTCAGGTCTTTTAAACCCTTTTACATTATAGGGCACTCTCTCAATCACTTTTTTTTAAAACCACAAAAGAATTGTTTAGGAGAAACACAATAGCCCAGAACTATCTATGTCACTGCTGGTTTGTATGCTTATAGAGGTCATTTGACAAAGAGACAAAGAAATTCAATATAGATTTAGTAAGTATTTGGGGGCCGGGGCAGGGATGGGGAATGACTTCACAACTGCAATTCTTGGATATCATTGCAAATAAGCCTTTTAAAGATCACTTTAAAATGAAACACAATTAGTGGTTACTTTGTGGAGATCATGAGTATACACCCACAGGATGAACGGAAAAATAAAACTGTTCTTATTTTAAGCATATGGATATTTGTGGCTTGAGATAAAATTTCCAGTGATAACATCATGTACAGATGAAAAAATATATTTTCAGTTTCAAGATAGTAAAGGGAAGCCATTTTCACATCCTTCTCCTTTTTCAGTTCCCCCAAATGATAAAGTGAACAAGAAACAGGAACTCAGACTTCACCTTTGATGATGTTAGGAGATGTATGTAACCCTGAACTAGAATTTTTGAAGACTGAAAAGTGGCAGAGGAATGGTAAGAGAACAAGAAGGTCAAACTCAAGTTCCCACAATACAGGCATCCAAAGAACCCCTGAAAAGCTTGGAAATAAAGCATCGGGGACCACAGGAGATGCACAGGGTGGGAGGCCGAGAATAGGGGTTTTAGAAGAAAGTCTGTCCAAGGAGCCATTGCACCCCAGTTCCCCACCCAAATTTCACATGGACAGGAAACCATATTTCTCCCCCACACCCTTCACATAAAATCAGAAGTTTATTCCCTGGGGAAGGTAAACCAGAGGACCATCAGACTCCGACATCAGGCACAGAGGAGGTAGGAGTGAGGAGCCCTAGTCTGTACACTTGACAGTGAACACCAGCAGCCTGGACAGCCCAGGGGACAGGCTAGAGGATCCACCTCTAGAGAAAATGAACTACCCCAGAGCAAAACCTGGAAATACTGACACCTGGGAGTCCCCAACTTGGAGATGACCCAAGTGTCCCCCACGATCTATTCTCCCTTTCATCCTTTTTACTAATAGAATACCCTCAAGTTTCGGCAAGGAACAGGGCTGCCTAGGCAGAGACTACATTTCCCAGGCTCCCTTGCAGTGCGATGTGACCGCCACAAACTAAATTCTTGAGCCCTGGGAGCAGCCTCTACTTCACTCTCTTGTCCTCCCCTTCCTCTCAGTCCTTTCAAAGGTGGGATGTGGATGTGGTGCTGGTGAGGCAGCCTCAGCCAGGCGGACCAGGCCTTGGGGGGACATACAGCAGCAAAACAGAATAGAAAGAGCAGCAGCAGCAGCTTGTCCTGCACCACCCATCAACTGTGGCATGTTAAGAGAGAAAGAAGTGACCGCCTACCTTATATGAGCCATTGTATTTGGGGACCTCTTTGTTGTAGCAGCTTAGCCTGTAACTTAACTAGTACACTATGTATATTTCAAAAAAAAAAAACCCAAAAACAGAAACCATCCTGGAGTTTTGCTCAAATACTTTATAGTGAAGCCTACCAGTTCGTATCATGTGCTAGCTTCAAAACAGCTTCCTCACACTTCATTATTAGATATGAATAGATAGCTAAGAATCACTAGACATTTGATTAAAGCATCTAGCATGAGCGGCTGAAACCAGAGTGAAGAAGCAAGGAAAGGGAACTCAAAGGAATGAGAGGCAATGCAGGGCAGGGAGCAGCAGAAAACTTCAAAGGAAACATGGTTAAATCCTCAGAGAGATAAGAAAAGATACTGCTGACATGAAAGAAGGAGTAGAATGCTCGTCATTCAGAGAGTTAAAAAGAACTCTTGGAGGTTAATCATTTACAAAGTAGATAGTTCAGTAAAAGGGTTGGAAGATGAGATTACAGAAATTTCCCAGAAAGTAAAAGAAAGGAAACAAAAGGATGGGCAATGGTGAGAAAAAAATAAGAAAAATGGACAGTATTTCAGAAAGCCCAATGTTTACTAATATGAATTTCAGGAAGAGTGGGAAGACAAAATAATGAGGAAGAATATTCAAGAAATAAGCAAAAATAATTTATTATTGATTTATAAAATGTCAGAGTTGAATAATACAGTATTTCCAGATTACTATATTAATTTAATTTAATATAGGCATAATTAAACTAATGTAATATTTTTAAGAACACATTTGACTGTATTTTAGCTACATCTCTAAGATATTATGTATGTAAGTTGATCAAAAAGTCAAGGATAGGAAGATAGTCTTCTTATTGGAAAAACATGAGATTATCTACCTGAGATTCAGGACCACCTTATATTTGATATGTTCTGGAAACTTCAGCAGGTTCTGAAAGCAGAAGCAGAGACTGTGAAAGAGAGAGTAGCCCTGGCTCCCAGCAAAATTCACGCAATGATGGTTCCCCAAAACTCGGAAGAAGGTTCATGTGCTGCATATGCTGGCCATGATGTTATAGGTCTGATCATGATTCCCAAATTTCTGACCTGAGTGCTTGAGTAGTTTGCGATGCTGTTTCCTGAAGTAATCATAGATGTTACACATTTAGGAAAGCATGTGATGGGTTTAGTTTTATTTAGATTTACTGTCTTTGGGGTATCTATGGGACATCCAAGTAGAGGTCTTTTCCATGGATCTGAAAAACAAAAGCTTTAGGTAGCTTTGGGTATTTAAAAAATTCATTCATTCATTCATTCACTCATTCATTCATACATCCCTACCTTAGACAGAACTGAAATTCAGCTAGCATATTTGGCTCCGGGGCTGTACTGGTTGCTAAAATTCTGAAATACTCGGTACTCGTTGGTAAATAGCGCCTCTTCCAAACCCCACAAAGTCACCCCTTCCCACACCCGAGCTGTCCTAACCCTTCCTGTCCTAACCCATTCAATCCTATTTGCAGCAACAGAAGGGTTAACATCTCGCCCAGAAGTGGCCTGTCCCAGCCCTGTATCTGTCCTGTCTGCTCTTACTGTTAAAAGTTTTTATTTAACTGCTGCTTATAGCTCATGAAGGCCAAACGCATTTCCCACATATCCGTGTGCTTAGTCTGTGTCCTGACCTTCCATAAATCTGTTGGTACCACTCCTCTCTAAGTCTCCTCTGCCTCCAGCAATCAGAACTACTCTCTGCTCCCTGGCTGCCTGCATTTTCTCACCTTCATCTCTTTGGGCTCACTACTCAGAAAGACTTCTCTGATTTCTGAGCAGTCTGTTTTATTCATCCTTCAAGGCCAGTTCATTTCCCCCTTCTACCAGAAAGTCTTCTTTATCTAGAAATGATAATTTCCTCCTTGAAATAACCATCCCCTTCCCATGTAACATATCATTTCCTATCTTACATTAGTGATATCTTAGTACTTTCTATAAGGTCTTTTTCATAGTGGATAGGCAACAGCAATTGTTGAGTGAATGAGAGTATGAATCTAAATTTAAGGACTCTCTACCAAGTACCACTGGTATATAGTTGCTAGCACTTTTCATCGTTTCTTTAGAATATCTATGTAGTGTAATCTCAGATTCGCTCCAGATCTCTCTGTGCCTGATTTCTATGTTTCATTACATGCCCCCCAAGCCCCAAAATAAAACAGCAATAACAAAAAACAAACAGATGAAGAAATGTTTGCTGATTTTCTGAACGAAGGCTTTTGATATTTTCAAGTTGTTTTCATCATCCCTCTTTAATAGTAAAAGGGTGATAGTAATTTTCCATTTTCTACATTGACTTAAATTTATCTCTCAGAAATGCTAGAGCAGAGCCTTTCTTCTAAGGAGGGTTACACTGTTTGCTCTGCTGCAGCAAATCAGGCTCCTATTGTGACATTGGCAACAGTGAAGAGTCATTGCTTTGGCTGGGACAAAGTGTTTCCGGAAGTCAGATACAAGAGCAGAATACCTAATGGTGCCTTGCTACCTATAATCTCTCTCAAACACACTCTCCTATTGCCCTTCACAGAAGTGAAGTAAAAATCAAATTTCCAATGTTTGGTGGAGGTAGCAAATAATTTGCACTAAAGGTCATTGATATATTTTCATGTATTTAAATCCTTTTATTTTTTCCCCTCTCTTCTTTTAAATAAGATTGAGGTAAAATGTAGGCCATGGTGTGTTTCTCATGTAATGATGCCTCAGTCTGTTTTGCCCAGAAGCCGTGTCTGGCATTTGCTCTGGGTAGATATGATGGAGTGGAGGATGGACAGGGGGCATTGACAGAGGCCTGCAGGGTACCTAAGGCTGTGATGTCCAGTCCCAACCTCCTGGCCCGAGCACCCAGCCACATCTCTTTTCTTCAATGCTCAGAAAATCTTTATTTTGCCAGAGAGAGGGGAAATGAAACTTCCTTGAGATGCCGTTTTCCTATTCTCTGAAACTAGGAAATGCTGAATGGAACTGAAGTATCTCATCTCTTCCCTCTCAACTCCCTTATTTTTTCTTGGTATCTTTTAATGAGGAGATGATATATTTTCACCTGGGGCCGTATGTGGGCGCTGAAGGGAAGTGAAGTTAGTTGACGTAGAGATAACTTCAGAGTCAGGAAGGAAGCAGGCACAGTACCATGGAGGGCAGTTCTGCCGTTTCATGAAGTGTTTCTTGGAGCAACTGTCAGGAGCAGAATCTTGAGTTGAATATTCTGTTGGCCGTTTTCTTCTTACTGGAATTAGAACTATGTCAAAAGCCAACCCAACTGTACCTGAACCTAACCTGAGTTGTGCCGTGGGAGTTGTGATCGTAACGTACCGAGTGCCCTGCTGGGCCATGCATCCCCCCTGTTGCGATGTCTCTGACTGGGATAACTTGCCAGCTGGGAGAGTATCATTTATTTGATGGGGACACTTCAGTCAGCCCAGAACGTAAGTGTGTAGAATATGAAGAAAAGGCCCTAGACTTGCCCTCTGAAATTGGGAAATGGGGAAGAAAATAGGCAAACGGTTGTCATCCTTAATGATGTCAGAGCATGGCCTCCAGCTTCTGGTCTCCCTGGTAGTGGGGCTTCTACAATGCTGTAACCCGCAAGGACTCGTATTGTTAGTGAGGGACCTCAGTTCTCAAAAATGTTCTGGTGCGTTCAGTGTTAGCCCTCTGTGAATCATTCCCACTTGCCTTTATTTTATTTATGTGGGGGGGGGGTAATTAGGTTTGTTTATTTATTTGTTTATTTATTTTAATGGAGCAGTGTACTGGGGATTGAACCCAGGACTTCGTGCATGCCAAGCTCATGCTCAACCACTGAGCTATACCCTCCCTGCTAGCCTTCATTTTAATAAACTTTGTTGCATGGGAGAGAAAAGGATGCATTATCGCTGGGACAGAGAGTTATCCATAATTCAAGCTCTGTGCTCTGTGACCATCATCTGTCATGGGGACTGTGGAAAAGTAAGACTGAAAACCACTGTGGCTTGAGACCCTCTTGCCAACTGTGCCTCTTCTTTCTGTTTGATTAGCTAAGAGTCAGGGCTCAGATGTAGTCAGTATCTTCTGAAGCTCTTAAGTCTCTCTTGCTAGTTCAGTCCTGCGGGATGAAACGCTCTTCTGATGGCCTTTTCTCACCTAGCTCTACTTCTGTGCTGTGAGTGATAATGTATCAGCCACTTTTCCAGCTCTGTGATCTGCCAGTTGTTGAGTGGCAGCTGATGATAACTCGGGCATCTAAAGAAAAGCCCATCTGGGTTTTCAGAGTTCCATGAGGGATCTCCACGTCCTTCCTCTCTCCCCCATAGCTGGGAGCCTTCCAATTAATAATCAGGAGAGGGAAGCTCAGCAGAGTTCTGCTGTGGTATTTGGAAGGGGATTTTGCATGGGAGGCTTCATACTTACAGCATCCCACAGTATTTTATCAAGATAAATAATATGTGAGAGTGGATTCCGTGAGGCTGAGGATAATGCTATATGGTATCCCTCCCCCCAGATAAATAAGTAAATGAATAAAACCTCACAGCAGGCCCAGGTGTGGAATGAATCTCTCAGGGGGCAGGGCTGTGGGATCCCATTAGAGAGTATTCAGTTTATCCTCCTCATACACGCTCTCCTCGCAGACAGACGAGGAGCATGATTTGTTTCCCACTGAAAAGTCAGGAGCGTTGTGGAGGATGACACAGTGCCATTTGTTTACAGAGAGCTTCCTCCATTCAAGTTATTAGAAAATATTTCTCGAAGTAAGTCATCCTGAGTCAGAGCTGGCATGTTACTAGGAAAACTGCACATTTGAGGGACCTAGTGTTGCTCACACATGGAAGATTCTGTGTTTTAAACTTTCGGTAATTAATC
This sequence comes from Camelus dromedarius, assembly GCF_036321535.1. Taxonomy (NCBI): domain Eukaryota; kingdom Metazoa; phylum Chordata; class Mammalia; order Artiodactyla; family Camelidae; genus Camelus; species Camelus dromedarius. The sequence goes on along the minus strand of NC_087436.1, from coordinate 84,555,073 downwards.
TTTCACTTTCAATGAACTAGAACTACAGTTCAGCCACGAGATACTTATCAAATGCCTCTTTGCTCCCACTGCAATTCATTGGGTCACATTAGGGGTCCAAGGAAGCAGAGGACACTGTGCTTATGTGGCTTACAGTCTGCTTGGAGAGAGAACAGCAGCGTGGATTTTTAAAAATTAAGATGCAATCAAGTCTCAGTGCATTATTTAGATATGCTGAATTTCACTGAAACACCAGGTATCTACCTTAACAGTTGTCTTTCGGAGTCTGCTAAAGCCTCCATTTCCACACAGTCCTCTTGGACCGTGTTGGAGGTGGGGAGGAGGAGGAGGATTCCTCTTGGAATGTGTCTTTGCCTTTTACCCCAGAGCCTGGCAGTGACCCGCAGAGTTCAGAGCTATTATCAAGATATAGGTTGGTTTCTAGCCCTCCTAGAAAAAGAGAATGCCTCATCTCATGGTTATTTGAACTCTAATTTCAAATTGTATGTGCACCTGTAATTGCCTGTATATCTGATATATTATAAATATTACTTATTTATGTGTTTGTCTAGAATTGTAGGCAGCTTGAAAGAGGGGCAACATTATTTTTTCACTATCTAGAATACATGCCAGTGAGATTTAATATGTTTTGGGATTGGGGTGAAACAAGATAAAGAAACCTTTATTTACATCTTTTGAGGCAATCTGAATTACTCTGAGAAATATCTAAAGCTTTTAAGCTTTTTTTCTCATAAAGTGATACATGATATTTGTCTTTCTCTGTCTGACTTACTTTACTTAGTATGATAGTCCACCCGTGTTGCTGCAAGTGATGTTATTTCATTCTTTTTAGGGCTGAGTAATATACATACATACCACATTTCTTTATCCTTTCATCTGTTGATGGACATTTTGCTGTTGACGGACAGGTTGTCTCCATGTCTTGGCTATTGTAAATAGTACTGCTGTGCACATTGGGGTGCGTGTGTATTTTTGTTTATAGTTTTCTTCTTTTCTGGTTATATGCCCAGGAGTAGGATTGCTGGATCATATGGTAACTATATTTTTAGTTTTTTAAGGAACCTCCACACTGTTTTCCATAGTGGCTGCACCAATTTACATTCCCACCAACGGGGCAGGAGGGTTCCCTTTTCTCCACATCCTCTCTAGCATTTATTATTTGCAGACTTTTTGATAATGGACATTCTGACTGGTGTGAGGTGATCAGTGAATTTCTTAATACTAACTAGCACTATAATCGCTAATGTTTGTTTTAGTATTCACCGTATGCTGACATTCTGCAAAGTTCTTTATATGCAGTGTTACATTTAATCCTTACAAGTCAATAAGCTTTGTATTATTATTATCATATGCTACAGAAGAGAACAGAAACTTAAGAGATTATGGAACTTGTCCAGAGTCTTGTAACTAGTAAGTGAAATGAGACTCAGACCCAGGATCTGACTCCAGAGCATGAGTCTCATGTAGAGTTAGCTCCCAGTCATGTAGTGTCACCAGCACACGCTTTCAGAATGCAGCAAAACGGTTAAGAGCGTGGTATTTGGAATTAGACAGTCTTGGTTTGAATCAGCATTGCCACTTAGTAGCCGTGTAACACTGGGCAGATCATTTCACCTCTCTGAGCCTGTCTCCTCACCTATTGAAATGTGAAAAATAAGAACTTACAGAGTGGTTTGAAGATACTACCCGTAAAACTTTTAAGCCTGACCTATCCAAGGCTTAACAAAGTTTATTGGTATTATTATTTATGAGAAAAAACAGAATTTACCCCTTCTGCCGTCAACTTCATTTAATTTTTACAAACATATTTTGAAATATCTTTTAAGTGTCCTCCATACCATTGGGAATTTATCATGAATGAGTCTGAAGATGCCTTTCATCCTTTCATGTCTTCAACCTATGTGGTTCTGGGCGTTAGTAACAAGTTCTAAAATTTCCCACATGATTTGTGAAGGAGATTGATACAGTACTTCCATTTAACAGTTCCAGAGTGATTTTCAGTCTTTTTGTCCAATACCCTGGTGCTTCATCAATACTTTGGATACTGATCTAGGAAAGGAATTCTTGAAAAAGTGATGGAGAGGAATGGAATATTCCTCAACAGTCTGTCTTCTGGCCTGGCTAGACAGCTGGAGATCAGACTTAGAATCCACAGACCTGTTTTCTTCACTCACTTGGCATCTGACCTTGTTCAGCTAATGTAGCTTCTCTAGTCCAATGTGGAAAGCGAGTAGTGAGTTAACCATCACTCCCAACTCCTTGAAATTGCTATGTGAAAGGCACTTGAAAAGTAAAGTGATGTGATTCAGCAGAAATGAATCTGGTGGAGCAGATTTGATTCCCTGCATGAAATTTTATACTGGAGGAATTTTATACTAATGTTAAAGCATATACAAAAGGTAAAGCAGAAGACTTTTTTTTTTATTATTAAAATTATGCCCCAAATTAGGAGTTTTTAACTTAGGCTCCAAAACCAAGCTCAACAGCCACAAAGACTCAAGTTTAATAAACCTTTCTTCCTTCTTTAATGAAGAAGTGGAAGATTTTTTTATTCAACTCTGAAAGAGAGTTTTGCTATTTGAGAAGCAGAATGATCAAAGCCAAAGTAGAGATTCCACAGCATGAGCATCAGCTCTGGCTTTGGCAGTGTCGGGGAGCTTATTTAATTGCTTTGGCAGCTCCCAGCCTGTTTTGCATGCATCACTTTCTCATTTAGTCAGAGTGACTGTCACATATGCAGTGGCTTGTGTTGATAAATAGTTGTTGACTCTTGTGTCGCAGTGCAGGCCTAGCTCACTAGCAAGTCTGTTAATTTTTCTTGATTAGCATTTCTCAAATGTTTTTGACTTGATCTAGAGCATGAAATATGTCTTATATCCGAACATATGTGCATATAAAGTTGTGTGTACCCGTATACATAAACACATACATATAAACTAGAAACCAAAGTTTCATGAAATCGTACTGACCCTGTTTTTTATTCCACTCTCTTCTCTTCTTTTCTTAGTTTTAAAGAGTTCTTGGTCCTGGCCCACTAAATTGATAGCAGTGTCCACTAAGTGAGCTGTCACTCACCACTTGAAGGACAGTGGCTTTAGGGTTCCCCTTAGTTCATACCTACCTGGGCTTCACGTGTCCTCGAAGGAAGACTTTACATCTTCTTTTCAGCCCACCTCCAGTACACACACATGCCACCATCGTCACCAGCACTCAAGCCTTTGGACCCTCGGGTAGAGGGAGCCCTATCAGCTGCTACCAGGGGGGTTTTCCCCAGGAAGACTTCAATTTTTTCTCATAGGAGGCCAGAATGTTGAAAACTTTGTGAATCTTGAAAAAACAACTTACTCTCCTCTTAAGTTTTGAGTATTAGCTGGTGTCGGGAACTCAAGAATTCCTGTGATATGCCAGTGCTAGCTCAGTGCTCTGTACCCAGTAGGACTGCAGTAAGTATGTGTTGGTCAGTCATCACCCCAGATCTGCACTGATCACCATGGACACAGGGCTCTTGCAGGGTTAGCGCTGACCTGTGCTGGATGGAATAGCATTGCTTCTCCATAGGTGGGCTGAGTTTAGAAGACAGGACATTAAGTTGTAGGATTATTAGGTGAAGTAAGAACCCAGGTAGGGCGTGTATTCCTGAATATGTAAGACACCAAGAAAAGCAGACAGGCAAATGCAGGGCTAGCAAAATCTGAATATACTGAGGCAGAATTGGCCAGCAACTAAAGCTGTCTCCATTTGTATCATTGACCCGGAAGTCTCAGGCTGTCTGGGACCCATCTGACTTTGCCTTTCGGACTTAAAAGAACCCTGAGTGGCTAATGTAATCCCTGATATCTTAGAGGTGTATCTGAAGGCAGGTCCACGTGTTTTTCCCAGATTTGCCATTCATGTTAATCACTTTTCTTAGAAACTTCAGTGATTCAGACCCCAGGATGTCAGTGGGGTAATGGGGGTAGGGGTACAAGTTCTAGGACTGTGACACTATTCCTTCTCCATCAGCATTCTCATTCTTAGGAGTGGGACCCTGGATCCTGATACAAAGAGATGGAATGACTTGGCTCTCTTTGCTGGCTTGTAGACTATGTTATTGCTGCTTCCAAGCCCTGAAAGTCCTTAATTTTGCAAAAGAAGCACAGTGGTAGCAAAGCCATTGTAATTAGGAGACAAACCAGGAATGGAGAAAATATAATGAATATAATTAATAGATAATTTATGAAAAGAGTTACAGGTCTTATAAGCCAGAATATATTCTAAACTTCCCTAGCTTTTTAAAGAAACAGTTTATAGAATTTTAGAACAGGGAGGGGACCTTAGATAGTATATAGTTTAGTTGCTTCATTTTACAGATGTGGAAACTGAGGTCCTAAGAATCTAGAAAATGGCAGCAGTGACTAAATAAACCCAGGTCTTCAAGATTCTGAGGTTTGTTTCCCCACCTTCACGTGACTTCTTGAGATGAAGAGCGTATCTCCTTATTGTTGAGAAATAGGTCGCAGAAAATCACAGTTTTAGCCGCTATTGGACTCAGTGATGCTAAAACAAACAAATCAAAAGGCAGCAATATTTGCCCCGAGGGCTGAGGTAATAAAATTCGAACCATGAAGTTTTGTGGTCCAGGAGTGAGGTTTCCTTTGTGAGGTTTCCTGATGTTCGTTGTGGAGCTCCTGTGACTCTCCTTGAAGGCTTGGACAGTGAGTTGTGTGGCAGAAATTTTCATTCCTAAGACACTTGTCACCTCAGAACCTAGATTACCTCACAGAAATGATTCCCAACGATAAAAGGACAAAGGATAGCTTTGGGTTTTTTCCCTGCTTCCACATCACACAAACCCAGTGGGTATTAGTCAAAGAGGTAACACATCTAAGATGCGGGTGGAAATTTAGATCATGGACCCTTAGAGTCTCAGAATTGGATTATCATTTATTCCACCAGTACCTGGTACATGAATTACTGGAAAAGTTCGACAAAACAGGTAGTGGATGTGTCTTTTTGTGTCTCTCCAGAATAGGACATTGCCAGTGTGAATCTGTTCCCTGTCTGAGCTGTTGTCTGAGATTGACTCTGGGAATGAGAGAGCTGGTGGGAGGGCAGTGATTCTCGAAGGATGGCTTCATCCCCACAGAGTGCTCTCCAGTGAGAAGAGAGTAAGGAGCCAAAAAAAATAAACATGCTAGTAGGGGGGAAAAATGGGGTTTGGCTCAAAGAATAGCCTGACAGGACCACCTGACACAATCTGGAATACTGAGACTATAGAATTTTATTGGGAAATCTTTTAAAATAGTTTTAGTTTTGGGGGGGTTTTTTTTTCTGTTTTCAGAAATGATAGCTCTACCCTTTGGTAGTCACAGAGGACCAGGTGAGGTCTTACTCCTTTCCTAGACCATGTGAACACTAATGGTTTCATTCTGTTACCACTTGGGTCTGTATTTCCTGGGTCATGTACTCAACAAGCAACAAGCACTTTGCCCTATGGGTCCAGGAGTGTCACTTTGACCTTGATTCACTTTCAACTAGTACCATCTAGAATCCCTGCTAAATTTATCAATAACTGATGCTCACATAATAGAACCTAGTGACTTCTGTCACATCTCTAAGAATTTTACATAGGTGTGGTTCCAGAATTTGACCCTCAAGTCATCTTTTATCTAGAAGGAACTAAAATTGCACCTGCCCCTAAGTTAAAAAAAAAAAGTATTAGTCAATCAAATCATTCTGAAATCTGTAACTTATTATTTAGCTAACCTTAATTGAATCTTGTATTGTCAATAATTACTACAGTTTTTCTTATAATTTTCAACTGTCTAACCATTTAGCTCATTTCGCATTAAACTTGTGATAGTCACATAAGTTAACAGAAAATCCTCCATTCAACAAGCCTCAGTAAACATTGACATTGTTCAGGGCTCTTCTCTGGTGTATCAGTACCACTCAGCTCTCAATTTAATGAAGGTACCAATGTACAAACATAAAGATTTTGAAATTGTTAACAGTTCAGGATTGAAAGAATATCAGACTGAGACCACTGAATCTTTTAAAAATCAGTTTGTTTTTAAAAGAAATAAGTGACACATAATGATGTCACAGAGGCTACAACCTTGCAAACGTGGTGATTGGACCCGGTGAGCAGGAGGCAGCAATCACTCTAGACATACTGGCCAGACATTTTTGTGACAGAGGATGGGAAATAAATTCCACTGAAATTCAGGGGATTTTCACATTAATAAAATGTCTAGGGGTCTAGTAGTCTGGGGCATGTCATGATAATCCCTCCTAAGGAGAAGGCTAAGTTGTTGTATCTGACCCCTCCTGCCACCAGACGTCCACTGCCTGGTGGGTTTTGGAGGCAGCATATTCCTCATTTGGGTCTGCTTCTCTGGCCCATTTACCAAGCGACTCGAAAAGCTGTTCATTTGGAGTAGTGCCCAGAGCAAGAGAAACTTCTGCAGTAGGTCCAGGCTGCCGTGCAGACTGCTCTGCCCTTTGATCCATGGGACCCAGCAGATCCAGAGGTGCTTGAAGTGGCAGTGGTGGATGGGGACGCTGTCTGGGGCCTTTGGAGGCCCCTGTAGGTGAATCACAACACATACTCTTAGAGTTTTGGAGCAAAACCCTGCCATCTTCTGTAGAAAACTCTCTCCTTTTGAGATACAGTGTTTTGCTTGCCTGTGGTAGGTGTTAGCAGAGACTGAACGCTTAACTGCAGGCCACCAAGTTACCGTATGACCTGAGCTGCCCTTCATGACTTGGGTGTTGTCTGACCCACCAGGCCATTAAGCTAGGCATGCACAGCAGCCCTCCATCATTAAGGGAAGTGCTATATATGAGATCAGGTTCATGCAGGCTCTGAAGGCACAAGTAAGTTACAGGAAGAAGTGGCCCGAATGCCCCTGGCCCCCACTCCTGCCCACTGCCTTCTCTCTCCCAGCCTGCACCTGTGGCCCCATGGGGAGTTCCCTACGACTAGTTGACTGAGGAAGAGAAAATTCGGACCTGGCTTAGGGATGGTTTTGCATGATATTCAGGCACCACTTGAAAGCTGTCACATTCTAGCCCCATCCTAGGACAGCCCTAAAGGACAGTGGTGAGTGGAAATCCTTCCAGTGGGCAGAACTTCAATCAGTGCATCTGGTTGTTGATGTTTTTTGTTAGGAGAAATGGTCAAAGGTTTAAGTCTGTAACAAGTCATAGGTTGTGGCCAGTGGTTTGGCTGGTCGGAAGGAATACTTGGAAGGAATATGATTGGAAGATGGATGACAAAGAGATCTGGGCAAGAGGTGGGTTGATAGACCTCTCTGAGTGGGCAAAGCGTTTTAAGATATTTGTGTCTTAAATGCTCTCCAAAGGGTGACCCGAGGAGGATTTTAACAGTCAAGGGATAGGATGACCCATTCTGCGGATACCTGTCAGCCTCTTTTCCCAGCCACACTGTCATTGTCCAGTGGGCTTATGAACAAAATGGCCATGGTGTTCAGGGATGGAGGTTATGGACGGGCTCAGCAACTCTGACTTCCACTCACCAAGGCCCGAGACCACCATTGAGTCCCCAGTATGACACCATTCCCTCAGTCGATCAGCTAGCTACCAGTTTCAAGTTCATTAAATTGGACTGCTTCCATCATGGGAACAGCAGCGCTTTGTTCTTATTAGAACAGGTACTCTGGATACAGATTTGCCTTCTCTGCACGCAGTGCTTCTGTCAAAACTATCATCCATGCACTTACAGACTATTGTATCTACTATAATGGAAGTTCACACAGCATCACTTCTGATCAAGGAACTTGATAGGTCCTTGCTCATGGAATTCACTGGTCTTGCCATGCTCCCCATCATTCTGTAGCAGCTGGCCTGGTACAGTGGCAGAATGGCCTTTGGAAGACTTGGTTACAGTGCCAGCGAGGTAGCAATGCTTTGTGAGACTGGAGCACTGTCTTCTAGGATGCAGTGGGTGTTCTAAGTCAGTGTCCAATATGTGGGGTGCTGTTTCTCTCATAGCCAGGCTTCATGGGTCCAGGAATCAAGGTGTGGATATGGGAGAGGCTCCATTCTCTGTCACTCCTAGTGATCTAGTCAGAAAATTTTTCTTCCTGTCTCCTTCACCTTAGGTTCTGCTTGTCTAGGGTTCTTAGTTCCAGTGGGAGGAATGCTTCCACCAGGAAACACCACAGTGATTCTATTGAAATTCTTGAGACTGTCACACAGCCTACTAGAGGGGCTACTCCCATCTCTCAATCAGCAGGCAAAGAAGTGGGCCACTGTATGGGTTGGAGTGATGGACTCTGATTACCAAGGGAAAATTCACCACTGCTGTATAATGGAGGTCAGGAAGAGTATGTCTGGAATACAGGAGATCCTTTAGGGCATCTCCTGGTATTCTTGTGTCCTGTGAGGGAATCAAAACTACAACAGCCCAGTTCAGGGCAGCTAACGGACCAGGTTCTTCAAGAATGCAGGTTTGAGTCATCTAACCAGGCGAAGAACCATAATCAGCTGAGGTCCTTGCTTAGGGCAAAAGAAATATGGAATGGGTAGTGAACGGAGATAGCTATAAAGACCAGCAACAACCACATGGCCATTGCAGAAACAACCCATAATAGTTATAGGCAATTCTTCCTTATTTTGTTATGAATACATTTGTATATGTTAACCAAATGTTTTTGCTTTCTCTCTTATCTCCTTAACATTAACATGAGATGTATTAATAATAACTTTATATCTCAGTATATAAATTGCAGAAGTGTGAGCATCATCCAAGGACTTTGCATCTCTTTCTGGGGGATGGCTTAGTGTGTTTTCAGATGTAGGCAGGATAGTTGTATCATGTCAGTGGAAGTATGACTTTGTCGTGGACTCTATTTGGAAAGGAAGTATGGTTTAAGGAGCTGTGCACGAGTGCCAAGTTGACAGAGGGTGGAGTGTGATGGCCATTTTGATGTGTCAGCTTGGCTAGGATATACTCCCCAGTTATTTAATCAAACACAAATACTGTTTAATTGAGCTGTTGATGTGAAGGGATTTTGTTTGAAGTTAAAGTACTTAATCAGTTGACTATAAGCAAGGGAGATTATTCAGCATAATCTGGGTGGGCCTGATTCTATAAATCCAAAGGCCTTAAAAACAGGATTGAGGCTTCCCTGAGAGAAGAAATTCCACCTGTGAACCAGCAGCAAATTCCAGCCTGCCCTTCCTGAGGTCTTGCCCTGTGGGTTCCAGACTTGTTTAGCCAGCCCCAACCTGGCAGATGCCAACTCCTGGCAATGAATCTCAATATATCTTACATGCACCCACGCAGGCACGCACGCACGCAAAACACCTCCTGCTGGTTCTGTTTCTCTGATTAAACCCTGATACAGCCTCAGATGTCCCTAAAAGCTTTTGTTTGAACCATCAGTGCTGCCAGCTGGGCCCCTGCACTGATCTTATAAGCTATTGGGTGTTCAGTAATATGTGTTGAACTGAGATGAGTTTAAGGTGTTCAGCCTTTGTGTAGCGGTATCCTCTGTTGAGGCTGTTTGCTACTGTACTAAGTATGCAGGGCAAGGTCGCAGGCAGCTCCCCCTGCCATTGTTTTCCACTCAGAGTCAGGTATTGATTCACAGCACCCTCTGAAACTCAAGTGAAAGAAATTGGCAGTGAAAAGAACTGCCACCCATACATTTCCTCGTAGTGGGAGAGATGTGGCCAAATACTGAGGCTTCCCGTTAAAAATCATATCTGCCTCTGTTACTGTTTCTCAGTATTATTTGGATTCTCTTGTGAATTGTTGTGAAACGTTCTTAAAAGGGGGTTCTGAGATAAACCAATGGGAAAAACTAGAAAAATTAAAAATGGATGTGATTTTGAGTAACGTAGGGCCCAAGAAACATCCAAGTAGTTATCATTTTCATTGGTAGGTCCTTACCTAGATCTAGCAAGTGCAGTACAAACCTATTTCAGTAGGTTCTGTTCAGTACGTACAGTCAATTCTCCTGTCACGTGACATGTGTGTTGCTAAAAGTCAATGAGCTATGCAAAATCACAAAATGAAAACCAAGGGCTAATGGGAAAAATGGGATAGCAGCACAACACACAAAAAATTACCAGTGAGATATTTAAAACAGTAGGAACCTAACAAAAGATGCAGCACAGTTTTACACATGTTGAATGGTAATGAAGTAAATCAGTACTACAATAAGTACGGTACTTTACCTTGAACAAGACCTGAAGTTTGCTTGTGGACCAGAGCATCGGAGGAGGGCTGCACCTTGTACATTATTGTGAGGCGGTGGAAGGGGGGTTTTCTGACATCAGACAGAAAGCTGTAACCCCACATGTGCATGGGTTAATCTCATAACACAAGTGGCAGTGTGGGGAAACTGGTAGACATTTGAGGGGTGTGTGTGTGTGTGTGTTGTGTGTATTCCTATGCACCTCCATTCAGCAGGGTGCAGTGTTCTGCACTCACCTAGTGTTTCTCATGGATGAGACAGCATATATTAATCACATTGGAACAAATTTGCATTTTCAAAACAAGTGTGATTGCGGAACTGATTGTATTGCTCAAAGAGATCACCATCCTTTTTACCTGTACTTTCAAAATCCCAAAAGTTCTTTGTAAGTTTGGCACAAATTTGTTTGTTAGCAAAAATTAAGGTAAATAAATGCTTTCCAGAAACACTGTATTTGATTATAAATGCCTGTCACAGACCCCACTGGGATCTAAATATGCCTGTATGCAATCTGAAAAATTCTGATTTCTAAAACACATCTGGCCCCAAGGAAATAGGGAACGGTTGATCCGAATATTGAGTGTCTGCTTTGTGTCAGGCATTGTGATAGGGGCTGCAGGTAGAGAATGAACAAGGTGCAATCCCTGTGGCCGGGGAAGTTGCATCCAGGAGCTGTGGTGTGCTTCGTGGCAGTGTAATAGATGTCTGCGTATGCACAGATGGAGAACAGAGGAGGGAGTCGATCTTTCTGGCCAGAGTGTTCAAGGAAGGCCTTCCAGAGTATGTGACTCCTGGACTGTTTGGGGGGATAGTTAGGAGTTCTCGAGGCAAAGGGAGAAAGGCATTTCAGGGAGAAGAAGAACATCTGTAAAAGTTGAAGGCACAGAGTCCCAAAACAGATCCAGAGTGATCCTTTTTTGATATCACACAACCACAATGTGGTATGTCAGTTCACTAGGGCTTCCATAACAAAGTACCACTGACCCAGTGGCTTAGCACAATTTATTTTCTCATTATTCTGCAGGCGAGATGTCCAAGATCAAGGTGTCATTGGTGTTGGTTTCTTCTGAGGCTTCTTTCCTTGGCTTGTAGATGGCTTGTCTTTTCTCTGTGTCCTCACAGGGTCTTCCCTCCATGTGTGCCTGTGCCCTAATCTCTTCTTTTAAAGATACCAGTCATGTTGGGTTAGGGACCACCTTAATGACCTTTTTATCTTAGTTACCTCTTTAAAGACCTTGTCTCCAAATACAGTCACATTCTGAGGTACTTGTCGGGTTAGGACTTCCACATATGACTTTGGGCAGACACAGTTCAGCTCATAACACACAGTGTGGCACAACAGAAGTATGAGCAAAGTGGACAGAAGCCAGAGGAAGGTGTGCTTAATTATCACTGGGCTTGGGGATTTGGGAAAAGCTTCAAGGACATAGATCTTGAAGAATGACTAGAATTTCATCATATTGGGAAGGAAGAAAGACATTTCTGGCCCAGGGGTCAAAGCCAGTCCAAGTGCTGGGCCTGCCTTGCAGGACCTCAGCATGTGCCATGACCCTTCCACCCAAGTGTCCAGGACCTGCCATTCCCTGCTGTGGGTTGGTTACCACCATCTCTGCCTTTGACCCCTGACTTGTGAGAACCACAGTGTCTACCCACCTGGAACTTCTCACCATTTGTTCCAGGGACCCCTGCCCTCTTTTAAAAGAGTTTTATTGATGCTGTATCTTCATTTTCTGCAACAGCAAAACAGCAAAATATCTTTCTCCCTCTATGCTTCCCCGGAAGAGGAGACAGCTGTTCCTTCTCCCCCCATGTGACCTGATAAGTGCCACCACGCCCCTTCCTTCCTCTCTGGAAGTAGCATCTCAGTCCTCAGTCTTGTTGTGGTGGCACCAGAGAGCATGGCCCATTTGACATGTTGCCAGCACCTGAGTCTGAACTGAAATATACTGAGACCATGTGGTCCCTTAAAGATGTGCCAGCCACCAAGTACTTGTGCATCAGAATGTACTTCTGCTATCTTTTTTTAACTGAACAGTTTCTTCTTAAAAGTATTCTGGTGTTCCAGAGCTAAGAAAAGCCCTGCAAAATTCCTCTTAGATTAGTAAAATTATAGGATTCAGGCAATTGCTGCGTACCGTGTCCTAATATATGCTATTTACACGCGTGTTTGAAATCACAACTTGGCCACATTAGGTTTATTTAACCAGTAAGACCCCACATGTTTCAGTTGACTCACTCATGTTTACTGAGCGGTGTGCTCCAGGATTCAGGGAGGTGTGTGTGTAAAAGATATGGTACCTAAAGAAACTGAAAGGTGTTTGAAAGAAATAATGAAGACATTGTTTCCCAGAGTATGTGCAAAGGAACACTAGTCACGGTGAATATCCAGAAAGTCGTTTCCACGGCCAGACAAGTTTGGGCAGCACTGCCTAGTCTCTGATCTTTTGGAGCACAGTAATGATATCAGCATATCAAAGACTCTGAAAGATCCCATAGTAAAGAAGCATACTTAACTTTGTTTTATGTGGATTCTCAAATGTACTGATCTTTGAATGAGAACCTGGTGCTGCCCCCACAGAGCATATCCTGAGAAACTCTAGCCTAAGACATTGATGATGTTCCAAATGAACTGTGAGAGGAAATTCTGCTTCTCATTTGGAAGTGTACCATATAAATCCAGTGCTGAGAAATTGTATGCTTTTATTATTTTAGGTTTAGAAATGAAAATGTAAGAATTGCATCCTTATGACAAATGGAAAATGAATCAGATTTGCTTGACTTGCCCGTTGATTTTTAATTTGTAGAATCTTCTGTATAAACTAGCAATTACGATGATGCAGCCATCAAATGGTATGTAATTATACCCATGAAATAATGGATTGTGAGCACTTTTTTAAATGAAAAAAAAATCCCTAAAGTAATTATTGGATGATGAAAATAAATTAATTTAATTCAGTACTTAAAGAAGGAAAATTACTGTGATCCCTGAAGCAATGTATATGCAGATACAGGTTCTTTCATGTGAAAAATTACAGCCAAAAAATGCTAAAATATTAAATAAATGTGGCACCCACTGCTTTTTCTCCTATAAATTCAATTAAGATGGCGGATTTCCACAGAGGCTGGTAAGCAGATGTTACACAGCTAGTAAGACATGGGATCAGGATTCGGGTCAACTACTCTTGTCACATACACTTAACCCCTAACTTGAGCTGCAGTTAGTAAAAAAAAACCTTAGTAGAAATTATATTTCTTTCTTCTCCACTTCCCCTCTCCCCACTGCCCCAACTACCTAACAAAAGTAAATTTCTGTTGTAAGATTCTAAAATGCCATCCTAAATACTTTGATGTCGGAAGCTACTTTGCTAAACCATACTCTCTCTACATGACCATTGTATTTTGGAATATTTCACAATAGCATTGCAGAAGTGCTCTGTTTTACTACATTGTGAAAATTGCTTTAATCTTTCAGGCTCCATCTGTACAAAAATACTGACAGTAACAGTTGGCATTATTAGTCAAGAGAATAGCAGTTAGTGATGACCATGTACTTAACCCAATTGATTCTGTGGAGACAGACTGTTAATACAGTCCCCAAATCATAAGTTGATCATAAAATAATTTATTGAATGGATATGTGTAGACCACAAGCTCAGGTTTTCATGATGATGGTTGTGGCATAGAATTGCAAAAGCTTCATAAAATTTAGGTACTTGGTTTTTTGATATGAAAGATCTTAGACCTATACATTGAGAATCAAACTGGGGAGTCAAGTAAATAAGTGTGTAACTTCTTTCCTGATATATAAAATTTCATTCCCTATTAAGTTGCTTAATCACCGTTTGCTGTCTGAATGTTGGATGGGCCTAATTGCAATTACTGAGTTTTTTCCAAAGTTAATCCTGGAAAATTAATTGCCACAGTCAATAATAAAATAATTGTAAAAATAAGCTTTTCGATTTTATTTGAAATTTAAAGATACTTCTGAAAGGAATGTGTAATTCATTTTGCAAGTGAGCATGGGGATTTTTTTTTTATAACTGAGATGTCACCAAAGACTAAGACTTTGAGGCAGACTTCTAACAACAGTGTCTGTGTTCTGACTCCTCCTTCGAGGAAAGATTGGTGTTAGGGGTTAGAATTTTTTGTTTTCTCATGGTAAGGATTGGTTGTTGGATGGAGAGTTCAAGTAGGTTTTACTGTTTCTTTACCTTCCCAGTAATAAGTAAGGCATTGATGAAACAGCCTTTCCCGATAGTTTATGAGAAGGGTGCTGTCTGACATCTGGACTTTGGCACGTCTTCCAGGATGATGTCTGTGGACTCACGCCAAGTGATTGCCTACATAACCTGCAGCATAATGTGCCAGATTGCCTGGTTCACAAGCAATTCTCAAGTGGCCAGCTCTGCAGATCGCCTGACAGAGACCATTTTCTGCTTGCATGAAGCCACCAAGTTCTCCAAGCTGAGGCTTCCATCTCCTGGTGTCCTCTCCAAGACTGTCTGTTCACTTTCTGTCTGCACCCCACTGCCCAACAATATGACCAATGCAGCAAATATTGTATATGGTGGCTGCCACCATTTAAGACAGTGAGGCAGTACAAAGGCCCTCATCAGCCTTCTTGGCTGACCATGTAGACCAAGTTGCCCATCAGTTAAATACACAAGTAACTCATTCAAGGAGCTGTAATTTGTCTTTAGTTATAGTTACTTCCCTTGGTTCCAGCTCAGCTGAACCCCACCAAATCTACCCCGACTTCAGAGCAAGTGATGACTCCTTTTTCCTGAGACTTTAGAGCAAGTGATGACTCCTTTTTCCCGACACTAAATTCGAACAATCTAAAATTCTCTACTTAGTTTGAAAGCTAGGTGTATGGATCCAGGCTGGGGGTAATGACGTCATAACTGATACTTTTAGAATTTTGCTGTGCTCTTTTAGAATATTTCTGATTAGAGAATTTGGGGTTAGGTATTTCTACAGTGGGGAAAAAACAATTGACATAAAAGAAAAAAAGAATTTACTTCAGAAATAAATGAAGTGTAACATAAAGTACATGTTTGACCATTTACTGTGATGCTATCAAACCTAGAAATCAGATGTCACTTACATATTTTGAACCTTGGACAGTTGTAGTGAAAGCATTCACTTATTTCACCAGTCGGTGCCCAAGACCAATTATATAATAATGTAATGATACCTGTGGTGCCTTATAGAATTGTTTTATTAAAATTTTTTCAGTTGACTCATTTTATATAGAGTCAGTTCTTCTAACACTTGCCTAATGTGCTTTGATGGTCTTCCACAACTACTGACTATAATTTTTTAAATTCTCTGTTGGACATTTTACTGATGGGAACCAAAAGTAGGTTTCATAAAAATCTCTGGTCTATACTCCTGAATAAATAACCACTGAAAATATATAAACATTCTGAAATCAAATCCTCCAGTTTTTTTACTTTTTACCATTTTTAAATGATATGATCTCAGTTATATTGCACATTCTCTTGCCTTTTCAATAATGCACAGTGAAAATAATTTAACTCTTTGAGGACTGCATGCCTAGCACAATGCCTTATGTATGTGGGGCATCTGCTGTGTTATAAATCTCCTTTCCTTTTATTATTTTTTTATTTTATTTTGTTTTTTATTGAAGTATAATTGATTTACAATGTTGTGTTAGTTTCAAGTGTATAGCAAAGTGATTCAGTTATACATGTACATATATATATATTCTTTTTCAGATTTTTTCCATTATAGGTTATTACAAGATATTAAATATAGTTAGTTCCCTGTGCTATACAGTAGGTCCTTGTTGTTTGTCTGTTTTATATATAGTAGTGTGTATATGTTAATCCCAAACTCCTAATTTATCCCTGCCCCCTACCCCTTTCCCTTTTGGTAACCACAGTTTGTTTTCTATGTTTGTGAGTCTTAAATCTCTTTTACTTTAAAGGGTGAGATAAAACATTGTTTTGGGGATTGATGAAGTTTGAAAGTGTGTTTGCACCTGTACTAAGGATCCCAGACTGTTGTCTATTGTAATTGGTGATTATTCTTTCTGTGTTCTCCCTTCCTCACATCACATTTTCTGTGTGAACTCTTAGTGAGGCCAGAACTGCAGGTCACCAGAGGAAATGAGGTGACTGCCTTGAACATCATTAACCTGGATCTTTATACCCAGATCTCTCCGTAGACTTTGGCCAGCAGAGATCTAGGGACTCTGATACCCAGTTGGGGGCTCGTACCTGTGTGTTTTTTGCAGGTACTTTTCCATACACCAATGTGCTTCCATCTTTCCTTTTCCCTCAGAGCTCCTGGCTCCCGCTTCAAAGATATGTTTCCCATGACAGACAAGTAATTTCATCTCTCTGGGCATCAGGTTCCTCATCTGTGAAATAGGGATGTTAGTAGTATGTATCTCCCAGGGTTGTTTTGAGGATAACTGAGTTAATATCTGTAGAGTTCTTTGAGCAGTCATGCATAGTAAGGGTTTAAAAAAAAAGAGGGGGGAGGGTATAGCTCAAGTGGTAAAGCACATGCTTGGCATGCATGAGGTCCTGGGTTCAATCCCCAGTATCTCCTTTAAAAAATAAATAAATACATAAACTTAATTACCTCCCCTCCACCAAAAAAAAAAAAAAAAAAAAAAAAGATTGACCACTGGATAAATGACTCTAAGCTTCTTAAAGAAAAGGAAAGATCTGAGAAGATGCTCCTTCTAATAGAGGGTGATTTGTACTTTCTTTTCTCGGGGAAACATGGAGTCATTTGGAAGAATTTGTATCTTAAGGAGCAGAACTGAAAAGCATTACCTAAAATATCTGTAGGAAGTGCTGGCAGTGAGCCTGGGTCCCGACTGGATCAAGTAATATGTGGAAAGATGTTCATAGCAAGTCCTTTGGGGCTCTTCGTGGGAGATCTTAAAAGGGTACAGGAGGAATTAACTAGAAATATATGGGGATGGAGGGAATTGCGGGCAAAACTTACACCAAGTGTTGGCAGTTATCTTCTGTAATCTAACAAAGTGTGAAAGAGAGTGATTCTCAGGGGAGATTTATATTGTATATAATATAAATCTTTTAAACACCTGTCTGACGTCGCTGTTTTTCTCATCCTCTTCCGTGGAGAGGGGCCCTGGCCATCTGCTTTGTCAAGGCAAGCAGGCACCACCTTTGTGCAGGGGGTGCCGAGCCGGCCACCATGAGGCTGGTTGAGAGCGGGAGGGCAGAGGCCGGGTGTCCTGGGCCGGCCTCGCCCGATGCTGCCGCGCGGACCCGCTGCCCGTGGGCGCTGGCGCGGGCCCCGGTGGCTCCTCGCTCCCACGGCCGCCCTTTGCCCCCAGCTTGCAGCGCAGCTCGGCTGTAATTCGCTCTTCGGCTCACAGGTGCAGCCCTGTCAAACTGCGGCGTGTGTTTATCTTGTGATCCACAGACAAGAAGAAGGGAGGCAAATTCCAGCCTTTTAAGAAGTTGTTTGGCAGAAGGAAAAAGAAAGGCACGTCGGTGTCCCGGGAGGGGTCTGCGGGACAGAAGAGTCGCTCTCCCCCGAGTGTCAGCAATGGGACCTTGTCTTCCGACGAGGAGATCCTGGAGGACAGTCTGAGGTAAGAACTCTTTGCACTTTGTTTTCAGATCTTTGGCGGAGTTCCGGGGTGGGAGCGGGGTCCCGAAGGAGGCAGGGGGCAGCAGCCCGGATGGGTTCCACCTCCGGGAGGGTGGACTGGGGGACGTGGTGCGTCCTGTGCGGAGGCGCCACCTCGGGGAGTTGACACACGAGGCTGGCCTCACTTGCTGGGAGAGCACAGGGACCTGCGCCTTCATTTTGCTGCCCTCACTGGTGGAGGAAGGCAGCACCTCACTGCCTCGGCTCAGCAAGCTTCCTTGGACTGAAGGAGATAATGTCCTTTCTCCGGTTGCCTGGCAGGGAGAAAGGGTGCTTCATACACTAGGTTTTACTCCTGCAGACTGTTCAGGCACCAGGTGTCACCCTTCATACCCCTGGCCATCTCTAGCAGCTGCTGGAACCTGCTTGCCATGCAGCTTTCAGTTTCTGCTCCTTGTTCCCCAACTTCCCTCTCCTCCTCTCTCCTCTCCTACCTCCTCCTCCTCTCCCCTCTCCTCCCTCCTCCTCTCTCTCTCCCCCTCTCCTCTCTCTCCTTTTTCTCTCTCTCTCCCTCTTAGAGCACAGGCACTAAGTCTGGCTGTGACAGTGTCGAGAACTCAAGCAGGGTCAGGAGGTACTTTCTCACCTGAGTGCTGGGAATTGAAGTCAGAGTCAGAGACTGTTAAGCACTGCTACTGACAGCTCAGAAGTGGGCTCCTCTGAGAAGCCCTTTTCCACCACCCGGTCTGATTTGCTGGCCCTTGATTGCTTTTCCCCAGCATCGCGAGCCTGGTTCCTGCAAAGAACTTAGCGCTTTCTGTGGAAATGATTGATTGGCTTGTCTGTCTCTCTCACTCAGCTGCCAGGCCCACAAAGTCAGGGACCAGGTTTTATTCAGCCTCATTGTAGGTGCTCAAAAAGTGTTTCCTGTGACTGCCTGGCACGGCATTAAGTTGCCCTAGTACATGTTGAAGCCATAGATGATGTAATTTGTGACCCTGCTGTGTTTCAAGGACAAAGATAAAAACACCCTCGGTGGGCTGTCTGTGTCAACTACACGAGCTCAGATTACAGAATCCTCAGGCAAGCTGTGCACATTAAGCTTTACAATATCCACAACAGCATTTGTTAGTCCTAAGTAATGCTGATTCCTTTCCTCCAAAGGCCTGTGTTTATTTAACATTGTCTTTAGTAAGAAAACTATTGAGTTTAACCGAAGGAAACTATTTCACTGAAAGGAGAACACAGCTAGCACCAAACTAACCCAATTGTTGGAATGTCAGTATGGATGTAGAGTTGAGGATTGTCCAGCATGAATCGGGTTTGATTTTACTTCAGTTTCTTCCCTTGCAAAATAAGGATGTGAACCTTTTTTTGCCTCACAGCATCAGAATGAGGTATACATACTAAAATGTGACCAAGTAGCAGTTTAATGCAAAATGAGATCAAGCCTGGATAGTTCTCCTTTGGAAGGACTGTCCTTTAAAGACACAACCCATCCTTTTTACAGCAGGTTATGGTTTTGTCAAG
This sequence comes from Camelus dromedarius, assembly GCF_036321535.1. NCBI lineage: Eukaryota > Metazoa > Chordata > Mammalia > Artiodactyla > Camelidae > Camelus > Camelus dromedarius. The sequence continues at coordinate 84,535,733 of NC_087436.1, read as the reverse complement.
TCTCTGATTGGACTCCTAGAGGAGCCTGGACCCTGGTTCTCTTCCCATTGAAGTTATATTCCATTTACCTCTTGGGGTTTCCTTAAGGTTTTAAATTTTATAAAGCCTTGGGGAAATCTGCATTGGATCAAACAGCTGCATTTCTATTAAATATAGGTAATGCTACCTGTTCTTAATATTGACTTACTGATAAACCTATATTTATGAGACATGCTATATTTTAATTATTCAACATTTATTTGTATAAATAGGAGGCCGGAAGGGTAAACTTTGGATGATGAGTTTTAAAATGGCTCTTTATGTGTTTTTAAAATGAAAAAAGATAGGCAAATAGAAGTCAATTAAAATATATATTCCCTTTTTCTTCTCAGAAATTTTCAATTGCAAAATAGTTCCACCCATGAAGTAAGTATTACATGCATTGCTTACGGTGTAGCTGAACTTCTGATTATTCACCCTATTTACAGATGGAGAAAATGAAAAATGTTGTTTCCAACAATTCTTACTGTCAGCTCACTGCTCAGTTAACAGACATGTTACATTACGTTGTGTAAGGATTCAAAAAATGTCTGATTTATTTGCTATCTCCAAAATGGGCAGCTCTCACTTAAACACCAAACTCGCGATTTCATGGACATGATTTTGGGTGGAGGTTCCCAGGAGGCAGATTTCAGCCCATTGTGAGAGAGAATTTCCTCATTACCAGAGTTGCCTAGACATGGGGAGGCTGGGTGTGTGCCAAAGGGATTGGGACTGATGAAGGGGCATTTCTGCACTGGATGGGCGTTTAAAGAAGCTGAACTTTAACAGGCTGTCAGACTCTAAGAATCTGTAATTCTAGAAATGTCTCCGTGGTCAAAAATAGCTCATTATCGATCTGCTCCTTCTGCCTGAATTTCTCTCATTTCCTTTGGGTTTTCAAGCATTCTGTTCTTTCTCTAGGTTAGAAGCCTTTATTTCTCCTAGGCTGCTGCTTTTAAGTTATACATGCCTGTGGGAAAAGCAAAATAGTAAAACATGATCAATTTTAACAACTTAATATGACTTCCTTTATTAACTAAATATAGCTAATACTATGTTTCCCAAAGTGTTATATTTAAAAAGGGGGAGAGTGTCATTTTGACAAATAGGTTTGGGAAATTCTGGACCAAAATGAATTAAATAGGTTCCTTTACATAGGACTTTTCAGAGCTTTTACTATGCCAGTGTGCTCTGGGAATCTCCAAGAAGAGAGATGTACTTGGAAGCTTTTCCAAGATTCCTTTAACCACAAATCTTTTTTTTTCCACAGAGAATACCCATTGGTGCACATTAAAGCTGCCACTTATTAAACTTAACACAGTGTGTTTTGAATAGGTGAACTCTTGTAATATTTACCATGACTCTCTGAGGTTGACATTATTACTCCCATTTCAAAGATGAGAAAACCAGGGCTAGAGAATGACTTGCTGGTGAGTTGCTGAGCCGCCAAGCAGTGATGAGTGCATTCATAAGCATCCACTGTTCTGCCTCTCTATTCTGCTGCGGCCTTACTAGGGAGCTGATCACATGGTCCTGAGCTGTCCTGCTGGTCCTCAGGTCTCTTCCTGCCTTCAGCTGCCTGACAGAGGCACTGCTGGGACACGACTTGCCCTACTTCCAGTTTCTGCCTGACACCCGGCATTTACTGCATCATGCTCAGCTACGGCACGCTATAGTAAGTGCCAGCTGTAAGCATGGTGAGAACTGAAGGGGCTCCATGGAGCGGGGGCTCACTCTGGGACTGGAGCAGACAGGAAGGGGCTCCAGAATGAGGAGGCCTGCAGCTGTCTCCCAGCAATGGTCAGGACTTGGACTGGCTGAGAGGCACGGATGTTCCGGATCAGGATGGCATGAGTAGAGACTTCCACACAAGAATGACTATGGCAAATAGTAGAAGAGAAGGAAGCTTTCCAACTCACTCTGTGAGGCCAGTGTTATCCTAATACCAAAACCAGGCAGTGACATCACACAAAACAGAAAACTACGGACCAATATCTTTTATGAATAAAGACATAAAAATCCCAAACAAAAGACTAGCAAACTAAATCTAGCAACATAGAAAAAGGACCATGGCCAAATGGGATTTATCTCAGGAGTACAGGGTTTTCCATTTAACATGGAAAAATTAATCAGTATAACATACTCTGTTAATAAAAGAAAGGACAAAAACCACATGATCATCCCAATACAAGCAGAAAAAGTATTTGAAGAAATCAAACACCTTTAGTAGTAAAAACACTCAAAGCTAGAGATAGAAAGGATTTTCTCCAACTTGATAAAAGACCATCTATGAAAATCTGCAGTTTACATCGTACTTAATGGTGAAAGAATGATCCCAGTGCCCTTGGGATCAGGAAAAAGACAAGAATGTCTGTTGAACACAGTACTGTACCGTAAGTTATAGTTAGGACAGTTAGGCAAGGAAAAGAAAGAAAAGGCACCAATTTTGGAAAGGAGGAAATAGAGCTATCTATTTGCAGATGCCATGATCTTACATGGAGAAAATCCCAAGGAATCCACAAAATAAACTATTTGGCTAATAAATAAGATTGGGTAAGACTGCAGAATTCAAGATTGGGGCTTTTGTATTTCAGTGTGTTTGCTGCTCCTGAGAAGAGTCCAGGCTTCCCACAGCCCTCCTTTTAGTCCCACCTGCCCTCCAGCCAGCCGGGGGGCTCGTCTTCCCTGTGTTGGATGGACCCTAGGACTGGGGTGCCCAATATGTAGCTTGAACCCCTCACTCCCCAGGGAGGATCTCTTCCCTTGTAATCTCCATTTTCCTCTGAGTACCCTCCCTGTGGCACAGGTCTTCACACCCATTAGGAAGGCTATAATAGAAAAAAACAGACAATACTAAGTGTTGGTGAGGATGTGGAGAATTTGGAGCCCTCATATGTTGCTGATAATGTGAAATGGTGCAGCCACCTTTGAAAACAGTTTGCCAGTTCCTCAAAATGTTAAACATAGAGTTACCATATGACCCAGCAACTCCACTCCTAAGTATATACCCAAGAGAAATAAAAACATACATTCACACAAAAATTTGTGCACAAATGCTCACAGCAGCGTTGTTCATAATATCCAAAAAGTTGGAACCATCCAAGTGTCTATCAAAAGATGAATAGATAAATACAGTGTGGTGTATATCCATACAATGGAATATTTGGGGGGAATTTAAAAAATGTAGTACTGATATGCATGGTATGACATGGATAAACTTTAAAAACATTACATTTTTTTAAATATATTTTTCTTGAAGTATAGTCAGTTTACACTGTTGTGTCAATGTCTGATGTATGGCACCATATTTCAGTCATAGGAACATTCATATATTCGTTACCATATTCTCTTTCACTATCGGTTACTACAGGATATTGAATATAGTTCCCTGTGCTATACAGTATAAACGTACTTATCTAAAAACATTATGTTAAGTGAAGGAAGCCAGTTAAAACGTATCATCATTATATGATTCCATTTATATGCAGTGTTCCAAATAGGCAAATCCACAGAGATGGAAGGATTAGTGATTGCCAGGTGCACAGAAGGGTAGTGGGTGACGGCTAATGGATACAGGATTTCTTTGGGAATTAAAAAAATCTTCTAAACTTAGGTGGTAGAGATTGTTGCCCAGTTTTGTGAATATACAAAAAAAACATTGAAATATACTCTTTAAAAGGAAGAATTTTATGATATGTGAATTACATCTCAATAAAGATGTTTAAAAAAAAGGATGAATGTAGCACTGATGAGGTCATACCTAGCTGAGGTGGTAAGTTCATGTTGGCAGGGGAGAGAAGGGGCTTATTTGCCTCCTCTGAAACCCTAAAACAGGTGGTAGAAATTTGGGACAGAACAGAAAGGGATAATTTTGAAGTAGGGCATAATTGCAGAGTATAGCAGGCTAGCTTGGACAGATAAGCTTCTCCCGTTTGCTAAAGGGTTTTGTACCCTGCATTGGGGTACATGGTCATCTTGACAGGAGAGAGGAGAGATGTGGGGACAGATTCAGGGCATGTTTGGGACTAGCTACCTAAAATGTTTGCCTCTCGTTGACCCCATGACCCCTGCCTCCCTTGTCCAAAAACTAATGGAAATTCTGCTCCTCTTATATGATACCCTTATTCATTAGTATCTCTCCTTGACCCCTCTCCCACGAACATATTAAAGGTTTAAGGTAATTTTTAGTCCTGATCCAGTACCTTCACTTTACAAGTGCTATTCGTGTTAGAGATAAGACCAGAATTCAAGCCAGCTGATTTTGCACATGATCATCCTTTTGTCTGGAACAGCCCCACCCCCTACCTCCACCTCCTTCACCGAGTTCATTCCTCTACATCCTTCAGTTTTCTGCACAAACTCACCTTCCTCAGGGGAACAAACTTTGTCCCCTAAGCCTAGGTCAGGACTCTCTGCCATTGTTCTCACAACTTCCTTTACTTTTCCATATGAGTACGCCTGCATGGCTTGTCTTTCATTGTATTTCCAGCCTCTAGCACAGTGCCTGGCACATAGCAGGCATTATAATGATTGATTCAATGAATGACTACATGAATCCTGCCCTTCTTATCATACTGACTCTTCCTACTGTACCAGTCAACGTTTGTCTAATTCATCCTTCAGTTTCCCCCCTGTGGTAAAGAGTATCTCTCCCTCTGACCTGCTGGAAAAGGAAAATCACATGGTTGGTGTAGTGAGACAGCATGTCACCAATGAAACGACAGTGAAGCTCGGCTCCCTCATTACCGAGTGTGCCTTAGGTCCCCTGGCCTTGCTGCTTTTCAGAGGATGAAATCAGAAAAGACTTATATTACTTGATCATTTATACTGCAACCATAGAAACCTAGGATGTGCTGAAATTGAAAAGGGAGTAGAGAAGAGGTACTAAAAGCATTAAATGCATGAAAATTAGAACTAAGCAGGAGATAAACAACAAGATCCTACTTTACAGCACAGGAAACTATACTCCATACTTTGTAATAGCTTATAATGAAAAAGAATATGAAAAGGAGTGTATAAGGAAAAGGAATCACTCTGCTGTACAGCGGAAATTAACACAACATTGTAAATTGGCTATACTTCAAAAAAAAAAAAAAAGAAACTAAGCAAGAGAATTAATTGAGCTGGGCTGAGTAAATCTGGGGGAAGAAGGCTGATGAATCAGTTAGGGTCATTATTGGAGACAGAAGATGTGGGAGAGGAACAGATCAGAGGCCAGGAGTCCTCTTGTGAATCCAGGTGCTTTCACTCAAGAGCTGTGTGACCTTAACCAAGCCAGCCTCTTTATCTATCCATGGATCTGGTATCTTCCAGGATTATTACGAGGACAAAAAAATGCGCATAAGATTACACTATCTGCTACAAAAAAGCACTTTACAAACCCAGGGTAATATTATTACTGAGATGAAGAGGAGAGAGATGACTGAGATAACTAGTTTTCTATTTCCAGAGCATAGACCAAAACTAAATTGATTCCAAATTCCCCTTGAATTTTTTATGACGTATCCTGTTTCTGTCGTAATTATTAGGTAATTTGGTACTCTGTAGCCCATTGAGGACCATATATTTTCATAGACAACCAGAGTGTGGGATGAACCTCCAAGATGCTACACAAAATATAGTCTGACTTCAGTCTCTTCCAGCAACTCTAGTTTGTTTGATGAGGATAGTTAATTGCTCTTTAGCATTTCATTTGAATGAGACTCACAGATCTGTTTAGGAGGAAAACTGCTGATCAATTACAATTGCCCCTGTTGTCATGGAAACGAGCTGCAATTGGACTATAATTATATTTCCTTATTCGTGAAGTGAATCCCTAATCATTGCCATGGTAATTACCCAATATCTATGGTCCCAAATTACATGGTGCTTGTCCAGAAAAGACAAAGAAGAAGGAGTAGGAGGGCTGGCCTGAGACGTGTGTTAACTGTGCAGCTGCAGAGAACCTTCTCCTTTTTGGGGGGGGGGGGGAACTTCCCCTTTGTAGGCTCCTACTCCAAGGTTAGATGATGTCAGTGGGTCTTAGATGTGCCCAGAGTTTATAGTAGTGGCTAGAAGGCTGTATCAGGTAGGGTGATTTCGGCTGTAACAGAAAACCAACTAGTCTAATCTTCAACAGTAATGAAATATATTATCTGATTCCTGATAGTCTGGAAGACTTTCCAAGTTCCAAAGTCCATTAATGAAGCAACCCAGCAGCAGCATCAAGATCCAGTCTGATTCCTTTTTCTCTCTGGCATTTTCAGGGAGTAAGCTCTTGTCCTCAGGCTTCTTTTCTCATAGCCCCAAGATGGCTGCCACAGTTCCAGGTGTCACATGCAGATGACAAAGGCCAGGGACAGAAGGGGGATGATCCTTGTCTTGTGTCATGTTTTATGAATGGGGAGAATTCCCATTCCCAGAAACATCTCCCCCAGCAAACTCTTCCTCCCTTTTCATTGTTCCTTTCACACAAGACCCCACTGCAAACAGTAGTTCCAGACAACAGAACTGAAAATGGAGATGGCTCTATTTGACTCCTCCCTACTCTCCTTAGCACTGAGTGCACAGTGGGAGAGGGGTGGAATAGCAAGACTACAGGGCTAACTTAGTTTGCTTTGCTTTCCTGCTCACCTTCTCTCTCTGCTGTCACCTCCTAGTGCCTAAGCACTAGGCCGTAGGCCCATCGTGCACCCTCTATCCAATCTTCTGCAGAAAACCATGGGCACAGGGCACTGGACCTGGGCTTGGACATCCTAGTAGCATGGGGCATGGCACCCTTCGCTCTCAGGCAGCAGCACGTGCCACCAAGAAAGAAAGGCAGCCTCTTGGAGGAGAAGTAGAATCAACACCAGAGAGTCTTCAAATGAGCTGTCCATCCAGATGGGCTCAGTGGGAAAGGAGAATTAAAAGGAAATCCAAAAGCATAGTGCAGTGGCTGTTTTGGTAATTTAGGGGCTAGCATCTAGTTCCTCTTCTCAGGAGCACCCACATTTCCTTCCAGGGAATCAACTTTACCTCCCTCTTTGCACTTCTGACAGGACCTAGTGTCTGCTTCCTATCACAGACGCCAAAAGGACCAGGTCTTGTTCTTTTAATTGAAGTATAGTCAGTTACAATGTGTCGATTTCTGGTTTACAGCATAATGTTTCAGTCATGCGTATACATACAGATGTTCATTTTCGTATTCTTTTTCATTATAGATTATTACAGAATACTGAATATAGTTCCCTGTGCTATACAGAAGAAATTTGGTTTCCTGTCTATTTTATATATAGTAGTTAATATTTGTGAACCTCCAACTCCTGGTTTGTCCCGTCCCACTCCCTTTCCCCGGGTAACCATAAGTTTGTGTACTGTGCTAAAGGGCCAGATCTTCTACTTGCCCTCCCACTGCAGCCTGGCATGAGCTGGGCCCATCAGTCTTTGTCTCCTAGGGCTTTGACTTGGCAGGTGGGTCCAGGAGGTAAGGACGCATGACAGGAGCAGCCTGTAACTGGCCTTTTCCCACAGCGTGACAGCTGCTGCAGTTCCTGATGCCTAGAGCAGCAGAGCTCTCTACGCCTGTCTTTCTGCGAGCCTTGACACTAGCTTTTGTTGTTCTTCGAACCCTTGTTGTCGAACCCAAGTTCGTGTGCCCAGTGCACAGTGAGGCCAAACAAACCCAAATGTCTTGAATTTGGAGCAGGGAAAGGTTTATTGCAGGGCAGGGCCAAGCAAGGAGAACGGTGTGGCTCATGCTCTGAAGACCCAAACTCCCCGATGGATTTCAGGGAAGCATTTTTAAAGGCAAGGTGAGGGAGGAGAGTTGCAGGGTGTGTGATCAGCTCATGCACAATTCTCTGATTGGTTGATGGTGAGGTAACAGAGCGGTGTCACAGGGGTTAACAATATCTATCTTCAGGCTCCAGTAGGTCTGGGGGCTGCATGCTCATGGCCATCAAGTAGTTAATGTCTTCCATTTGGTGGGGGTTTAGCATCTGTAAAACAACTCAGGAAATGTGCACTAGATACTGTTATCTGGGTACTTCAGGGAGGAACCAAAGATTCTGTGACTGCATATGGCTGACTGACTGTTTAAATTCTTACAGTTCTCCTGGCCCAACTATTTTTGTCACTACGTATTCACACCCTTTCAACAATTCTTGAGCCAGGCTTTTGTGACTCAGGGGAGGCCTGGGAGACTCCAGCTTTTCTGGAGGCAGGAAGAGGACATGGGGGGAAGGGTCTGTGCCAGGAAGGCCGCGGATGGTCCTGCTTGGTTACACCTTCACTCTTCTCCCAGGAGATGTTCTTTCGGTTGAGTGAGACAAAGTTAGTGCCTGTTGCTTGCAGCTAAGAACTATAATTGACATGGAGTGAAACCTGGAAAACTTGATGAGAGAGAAGGTATGAAATCGCAGGTGGGAAACAAAACCTGGCGCAGTTCCCTGTTTTGAGTTGAAAAGGAGGCCTAGACGTGACTTTAAAGGTGCTGAACATCCTGACTTGCTCACCCTTTGGCTTCTCAGAACTTTCCACCATGGCCTCCTATGTAGGCCTGCCCTCCCTGAGAAATACCCACCATCTGAAAATACTCCCCTCCTCCCATCAGTATGTTTGCATCTGCAGTGTGCTTTCCTCTCCCTCAGTAACTTCTTTATGGGAAACTCATCTGATAAACGAACTACCCTACAGCATTAATCCTTTACTCATCCACTGAGAAAATTCACTCACAAACTTTATTTTGTAAAGCCCTGTGGGAGAAACAAAGATCCTAGATGTGACCGCTGCCCTCATGCAGTTCCCAGTACTGTGGTGGAGGCAAGGTGAGACCATTATCATTACCGGAATCATGTCTGTGTAGCACTTCATATTATGCAAAGGACTTCTACGTTCCCTCTCATTTAAGGCATGATTATAATAACCATAACATAAACATGTAAGTAACGAGATACATGCATAGGGCTTTCAAACGGGAAAAAAGACCCACTTCTTCCAAGGAAGCAGGAAAGGCTGTGTGGGGGTGAGAAGATGTGAGCTGGACCTTGAAGGATGAATAGGAGCTGAACTGAGAAATTGGCCTTGGGCAGTCAGTCCATGGAGAGGAAGAGCCTGTGCAGCGAAGAGCCCAGAGAGGAGATGTGGGGAACTGAGTGGTTGGGTTGACCTTGCAGGGTGTTTGAAGTAGGGTAGCATTTGATGATAATGGCTAACACTTATGTAAGCACTTACATCATTTTAAGTTTTTTGCATACGGTAACTCATCTAATCCTATCAGAAGCTCCGTGAGGTAGGTCCTGTTCTCATCCTCATCTACAGATAAGGAAACTGAGGCACATGGAGGTTTAGTGACGCCTGAGGCCACACAGCTGGTAAGTAGTGGAAGCAGGTTTCAGAGGCAGGCGCACTGGCTTGAGTCGGAGCACTAAATCCCTCCACTACATGACTCCATTTCATGGAGCCAGGGTGGTTTAGGGTCCTTAAATGCCAACGTGAAGAGCCTCAAATGCCAAGCCATCACTGTAGCTTCATCTGGGAGGATTTTGGCAAAAAGGAACCACTGGAGGTTTCTGAGCTGGCAGATTAACTGCTTGAAGATTATGGTAGGGTTTGCAGGGAAGTGGAGTTGAAGAGGACTCTGGTTGGAGACGATTTGCAGATGTCAATGATAATACCGAAATAAGCAGAGGATCCGCCGAGGGCAGTTGAAGGGCCAATGAGTGTCTTACTGTCACTGTCCCCTGGCTGCAGTTCTGTCTTGATCCGGTCTTTCTCTTCACCTCCCTGGGGCCTCACCTTCTTTGTCTGAAAGGATTCTAGTTGTGGCCTCCGTGATCAGAGTCAGCAGTGACTGCTGGCTGTGTGAGGACTGCCATCTGTCGGAGCTGACGCTGCCCTGGGTTAGTGCCTAGCTCTTTTACTGCTGGCTTCCTTCCCAGACCCGTTTGAGGTGTGGTGAGCAGCTCTCTGGGCCTCCAGGCGCCGTCGTGGAGGAGTGTGTCAGGAAGAACCGAGTGCAGGCTTAAAATGGGTCCAGGAGCTCAGGATTCCAGGTCCAGGATTTGCACAGATTTGATTTCTGTGTTAATTTTGAAGGATATCTGCATGTGAAAGGACGGTTGCTGTTACTCATTAAAGACTTTTGCCCTCTTCCTTTCCTCTAACCTGGAGCTGACCTCACTTACAAAATATTATAGCACATAGCGTGAGGGATGAGAGGAGCAAAGAAATACGAAAGATTGTGGTTTTGTGGGAAACACCTGATGAGTTTGATGTTGTCCGTGTTGAGTTTGCAGAGACAGTGGGAATAGCCAGGTAGCAGGGTCCATTGTGTAGCCGGAGACCCGTGGGTAGAAGAGAGGGTCATAGTGGAATTAGATAGACAGCTATTAAAAGTGATTGTTACAGCCCAGAAGGTAGTAGACTCAGGCTCTCCTACCCTCTCTGCCTTTAGAAGGATAACCGGAGGAGTCAGTGAAGAGTTGAGAGGACGAAAAGCTGGTTTCCATGGGCTGACTCAATGCCTCTGATTAGATGTTTGGAATCCAAACCTCTCTGCCAGTAACTATATTACCAGTGACAACAACAACAACAAAGCCAGGACAGAAATATGGAAATGAGACTTACGACATGTCAGCTGTGCCTCTGTCTGTCCATAAGACCCCAGTCATTTCTGCTCTTTGGACGTCCAAGTCCAAACGGACCATTTTTCTGACATCTATAAGTCATGGCTCTGTGGGTCTTCTCTAAGCTCAGAGCCCAGTGTTCTCCTAAATTTCCCAAATGGGCCTCTCTTCATTCCTTCCAGAGTTTGCTTTTTCCTACATGTGCTTTGTTTTTAACTTCAGATCTTGTTTAAATTAAAATGACTGCAAGTGACTGTATTGACGATCCTTCAGTTAAAAATCTGGGGGATTTTAGAGGTCTTCTATTCATCTCACAGCCAAGCATCACAAGAGAAAGTTCCCCCATAGCTAGTCCTGTGTCTTCCGTGAGCAGATATTCCAGGGGGAGCGTTGGATCATTGAGGCTCAGTGGCCCCTCCCCTCTTGGCTCATTCCTAATGAACAGAAGGCGGACGGGGATTGGCCTGTTTCACAGCCAGTTGTAAAAGGTCTTTAAATGTCAAGAATAAAAAAGTCCAGATGAACTCTGCTAAGGTGCAGTTTGTGGTAAATTGCCCCTTCACCTCCCAATCTTGTAATTCGTAGTTCCCAGCTGGTTAAGGACAATGGTCCCACCAAGCTCTTTGTTCCTTAGAACATAGTTTCAAGCTGAGATCTCCACAGGTGGGCTATTCAGTTTCCATTCCAGCCCTGACTTAAAATCTGGAACGTTGGGTGCAGGTCAAGGGATCAAAAAGGCTCAGGGCGGCTGCCAAGAGGAGGAGAAGGCAGCTGAGCTGTAGGCAATCTCAGAGCAATGCTGGGCAATGTTCTTACCCCCTCTTTGTCTCAGCTTCCTCTTCAGAGAAAAGGAAATCATCTATATGGCAGAGTTGTTTGGAGCCGAAGTTGGTAACCATGATCACCAAAGATTTAAAGTTACGCAAATTACCAAGCATGTAATGTTAACTTGCATTACAGAAACAATTATTTCAAAGAGTGTTCATTCATGAAACTAATAAACAATGACCATTCTCCTCCAGTGTTTCTTCTCAGAGCTTTAAAGTGGGACGAAGCCCAATATAAGAAGAAAAAGGTACAAATATTTTTCATCACTTTGAAAAGTAATCCTCTTAAGAGCAACGGCCATATCAATAAGTAGTTTCTGACATGGGTAGAAACTTAATAAATATCAAAAAGTTATTTAGTTACTTTCACTTCTGGCTGTGATGAAGCAAACCACGGCTCCCACCAAGAACAACTAGAAATACATATAGAATGGTAAAACAAAGACATTTGTCTGAAGGTGTCAGGTTGCTGCTAAGGCACCAGACTGAAGCAGTGAAACCTTGGAGAAAAGGGAAGCCCCATGGAGTTGAGCCCAGCTTCCTGCATATTGCTTCTCTCCTGTGGGCATTAGTTTTCTCCTGGGTGCAGGTCAAGGGATCAAAAAGGTGCAGGGTGGCTGCCAAGAGGAGGAGAAGGCAGCAGAGCTGTAGGCAATCTCAGGGGGCTGGGAACACAAAGATTAGAGTCCGAGACAGCCAGGACTTGAGGGACTAAATTCCCCAGGAGAAGAAAAGCTCAGAAGAATGAACCTAAATCTGGGCAGCAGTTTTCATTTTAAGGCACCTGTTGATAAAGCTGCACAAGGATAGCGGCTGAAAAATCAAGGCAGAGTTTTTGGCAGCCTGTGGTGATGGAGAGACAGAAATTGGAGAATGAGACCCACCAAGGAGAAGGGGCTTAGGAAGTAACCTGGTTCTTAGTTGAGACTCCAGGAGGCCTGTCCCCTAGAAGTGGGACAAAGCAGAGGTAGTCTGAACCTTACAAAGATTGCTGACCAGCCATGATTAGCTTGGTCCCTCATGGGATTGAGGTGAACTGCTCCTTTGCTGCCTGTGAGAGAAGCCAGCAGATCCTCTCTAGAAGGAGAAAACCTACCCTCTACAATTTTTCAGGCATTATGTGTAGAATTCAATTAAAAAAAAAATTACCAGGCAGTTAAGAAACAGACTATGGAGAAAACATGATAATAGACCCTATGAGGACTAAGATATTGCAGTTTCAGACAGAGCCTTTTAAAATTGTGATTCATATATTCAACAAAATAGTTGACAAGATGGAGAATTTCACTAGAGAACTGGAATCTATTAAAAAAATCAGATGGAGTGGGAGAGGGTGTAGCTCAATGGTAGAGCACATGCTTAGCATGCACAAGGTCCTGGGTTCAATCCCCAGTGCCTCCATTTAAAAAATGAATAAATAAATGAACCTAATTACACCCCCCCAAAAAAAAAGTAGAAATGAAAAGAATCTAATGGAAATTCTAAATCTGAAAAATGCTACTGATAGTAGGAACTCAGTAGGTAATTTTTAACAGCAAACTGGACTAAAGATTAATGAGCTGAAAGAGGTAGGTCAGTAGGAAAATCTAGACTGAATCATATTGGGTGAAAAGAATGACAGATACAGAAAAGAGCATGAAAGACATGTGGCTCATGTGGAAAAGTTCAAACACTGGAGACTCGGGGGGAGTAGAGGAAAAATAGGGCAGAAGCAGTATTTGAAGAAAGAATGGCTGAGAATTTTTCCAAATTGTTGAAAGATACCAAGCCACAAGTTTAAGGGACATTATGTACCACAAGCTAGATGAATTCACATCTAGCCACAATAGAGTAAAACTCAGAAAACCAAAGAAAAATCTTAAAATCAGCTATAAATAAGACACTGTGTGTCTTTTCAAAGAAGCAGTAATATAGTGCATTGGCAAAAACTCTATAGCTCATGTCATAACTTAAGGTAAAATCTTGAATGCTTTTCTGCTCAATTAGGAAACATGACAAAGTCTATCATCACCACTTGTATGTAAGTTTGTGTGAAGATCCTAGATAATGCAGTATGGCAGAAACAGAGAGAGGGAGGGAGGGAGGGAAAAGTAACATTGAAAATGAAAAAATTAAACTGTCTTTTGCCATAGACAACCTGATTGTATACACAGAAAATCCAAAAGACACAACAATCATATTATGATTAATTAATAAATTTAGCCTAGTTATAAGATCAATAATAAAAAACCAAGTGACATTTTAATATTCTACCAAAAAACAATTAAAAAATAAAAATTTTAACTTATACCGTTTATAGTAGATTCAGAAACATCAAATATGTGTAAGATTTCTACACAGAAAACTACAGAACAATATTGAGAGAAAGTAAAGAGGATCTAAGTAAACGAAGGGATATCCAATGTTCATGGATTAAAAAATTGACTTGTAAAGATGTCAGTTATCCCAAAATTTATATATGGATCTAATGCCATCACAGAAGTAGTCCTAGGAGTGTGTTAGAGAATGTGTGTGTGTAAGTTTATGTAGAAATGCAGAGACAAGAATAGCCATCTGGGAAAAAAAAAAAAAAGCTGGGGAATATAAACTGCTATATATCAAGACTCATTAAAAATCGATGGTAACTAAGACAGTGCGGGATTATTGCTGTGAAAACAGACAGACCCATGGAACACAGGCCAGAAACGGATTCACACGTACACAGTCACTTAATTTATGGCAGGTGACTCACCATCTTCAAGCCTTAGTTTCCTCATCTATAAATAGGTTTAATGAGAGTGCCTACCACATAAGGTTTAAATATTATCTATCAAAAGGATTCTGGTGTGTATTAAAGAAGCTAGCACATATGCAGGGGACATAGCAAGTGCTCAGTAAAATTTAGCCAGTTTTAGTACTTCCACTGTGACTACCACTATTATTACAATTATTACTACCACTATTCCTACTCTTCATTTTCTCTATTTTTCAATATGACCATCTAGAAGTGGGGACATCAAATCCTGGCTGGCAACAAGGAACATCTGGGGCAACGCAGTGAGCAGGAGAGTGTCCGTTCTTAGCCTTCCTGGAAAAAGAATGAGAACAGGAGTTAAACTTCATGATTCAGTCAAAAGATTGACTTAGAAACTATAAGAGAGCTTGGCCTAGTGCTGGTGTATCGTGTACATGCAACTGTGAGACATTAGTCAATGCTTGTTAAGCATCTGACATGGACTTGTGCATGTGTGTGTCTGTAAGAACAGCTGAGAGCCTGTGTGTGTATATAAACCATTTATAAAAACGCTTTCTAGAAAATGACACGTTACCTCTTCTTTCATCTGAATCATAGCCTAGGGATCTTAGAAAAAAGTTTAGACGGGGTATTAAAAGGTCTGATTCCATTACTTTGAATGAAAAGTTTATCTCATAGCATCTTTAGGTGAACTTGGAAGTTCATTTTGTAGCATAGGTCACAAAGTCTCTGAGGACAGGGAGATCGTGACATGTCTCATTTCCTTTCACATTCACATTCATATCCTAAAACAAAGCCTCATACTTCATCAAGTGGGTTGCTGCTGCACAGTGAAGGCTTACCCATCATTCCAGCTATTTAGCATCTCCAGCGCTCCCATATTGCAGCCCACGGGGCACTAGCATCCTGTCTTCCTCTCCCACTGATCCGCCCAAACTCCATCTCACTCATGGGAAGGAATACTGGAGCCCTTCCACCACTCTGAAACACGGCAGCTGCCTGGCATGAGACTGTATTCAGTAGATCTGAATTCAGTTTCTCCCACGGCCACTTGTACGTGGGTGACTTTAAATAAGGTTATTTACCCCCTGAGTTTTATTCGCAGCAAGTTTTGGTGATGAGATAATGAAAGTAAAACTTTCCGCATGGTGTTGTCACCAGAGTAAGAGCAGGTGGTGGTGATGATGGTGATGATGACGATGATGATGATGATGATGATGATTACCAAAGATCACACAGCCAGGAGGCTCACATCCAAGCATTTGCTTCTAAACCTCATGTGCTTTGTTACCATGCTGCTTGTTATTTGGCAAATTTGATGATATGATTTGGTACTGAGTCTCCCCAGGTAGGTCTGGACCTGGTTGGGACCCTGCCCACTGTCTTTCTGTAGTTCAGTTCAGAAGTACCAGCCAGAGGCCCCTTTCCCCCAGTGCTGGCTCTTCCTTCCTGCCGTTGGTCACTGATAAAACCTCCAGGTGGGACCGCTTTCTGGGGAGGAGAGAGAGTGAGGTGGGGTACTATCACCCCAGGAGAACTGCCTGTGTGCCTGGCTTCGAGGAGTGTGCCTGGCTTGCCTTACGGAGGGTGTGTGAATCTGCCTGCCCCTGTGTTTTCCTTCCCAGAGATAACTTAATTTCCAAGATCAAGTAAGGAACGGCTGGCTTCTGCAGTTCACCCAACCTGTATTCCCAGTCAGGTAGAAGTCCAGACTTCCTTGAAGTCCAGCCCTTCAACTGAAAAATGTTTATTGCTGGATACATACCACCAAAAGCTGCTCAGTGCATGAAGCCCATCGGAATCTTCCTAACACACATTTCTCCCCCTTTCTCTGAATTTCTAAAGAGTCTCGACAGAGAGACTATTCCCATAGTCCTGGTCAGCAATTCGAGTCCTTGTCAAGTCCTTATTTGAGATGCATGTATCTTTCTTCCAATTTGATTGCAATCTGAAAGAAGCTCTTACCTCTTACTTCTAGATCTGCATGTTACTTAAAAAGTACTGGCTGGAAGACTTACGAGAGTAAAGCTGATAGTGACAGCCCATCAGGAGAAAGGCCCCTGCAGTTAAAATTCCTGTAGCAATCTTTGAGTTCTCCCAGTGAGTGGCTCTGAAACATTGTTGTGTTGGAGACATGCTCCCTTATTCCTGTGGGACCCTTCTGTCTACCCAGCTCCTTGGCTGACCCCTATCAGAAAAGGACCCCATTGCTGGAAGTGCTTTCTGAATGAGACAGTGCATGTGGGTGGAGTCCCCTAAATCAGGAGGAGCAAGAAACTGAATTGCCAGAAGGAATCTTATCATCCTAATAAAATGAAGCACATGATTTGCATTCCAGGTCCTTCAACTATTCTTTGGGAACCCGGGCGTTTTCCCATGACAGTATTTTTATCCCTGATGGGGGAGCAGAAAGTGAGCAGACAGTTCAAGCAATGTCACAGGACAACATCCTGGGCAAAGTCAAAACTCTTCAGGTAAGACAGCTTGAGATTGAAGGTCTGAGCCATAGGAAGGGGCCCAGCTACGGAGGGAAGTGGGAAAAGTTCCGAACTTGGCCTTGAGTAATGGACTGGGAGGTCCAGGGGCAGCTCCTGCTGAGAAAATTTGCTTTCTCAAACCTGACTCAGTTTTCTGGAAGCCTCTCTCTGTCCACCTGTGAGAAGTACACTGTCACCACTGTACCCACCTACGTAACACCCCGTCTCCTTTTCTCCCAAGTTGCTCCCTTGTTTTTAACTGGACTTCATGGGACAAGTACCCACGAGAAGCTGCAGGACTTGGGTGGGAGGAAAGAGCTCCTGACTAAGTGTTGGCCGTGATCCCTGAGCACAGGGTTGACTGTGAGCTGACGGTGCACAGCAGGTGTTCCCTTTCCAAGTCTCCATACTTGAACGGTGGATGGTGAGACACTTTATCATCCTGTTGTGTTTGTAAATCTGGCTCCCCTGGGCAACCCTGTCTCAGAGGGATGTCATGAAGCTCTCTCACCCCCCTCTTGTCCACACTGCAGAGCTGGGAGGTTTTCCTACATGAAATTGACTCAGGTGGTAACTCCTTAATAATGAAAATATAAGAAAATAATTCTTCACTAAATGCAATTGAAATAGTGGGGAATCCAGGAAAAAAGCAAGGGGAGCAAAGACACCTGGAATCTGACTCTTCCAGGTTTGCCTGAATGCTGAGTAGAATCCATTCACCCAACAGAAAGGCCTTCTCTGAGCTGGGGGTGTTTGGAGGCGATCCAAATTATGAATGGGGGGCACTCTGGTTTGCTGGTGTCCATCTGTCTCTGAGTCTCCAACAATGAATGAATAAATGAATGAATGAGCAAAACAAAAAGGATAAAGGGAACAGCTGGTTTGAGCTGCTGACACAATGAAGCACTGAACTCAAAGGAAATTTTCTATTTTCTTGTAATGTTCTTGTTTCTACTGACTATTTGCTGAGTGTTTTGTGATCTGTGTTTGGTTACACATTCCACACACACTCAGCTGAATCTAGCATATGGCCAGCTGGGGAATAGCCAACACCCTGGAACCATACCCGGACTTGCCTTGATCTTTACATCCACTGCACCGCAGCCCCGGGCCAGAGTCCTGCCCTCAGAACTAACCTAGGCACTGCCTTCAAATTTCAGCGTTTCCTAACTAGGGCACTGAGGGCCCATTCTTGGTTCTTGCTGGTTGCATTGCCCCATTTTATAGCTTCAGAAGAAAAAGTAAGCTGTCACCTCTCATTAGTTGGAGAAGAGAGATGGGTGGTGATGGCCAAAGAAAACCTTCACCTCCCCCACTCTTGTTTTTCCCTCTTGAAGTCTTTTGAGTCCTGGGATATTATTCCTAAGAAGTTCTGAACCCTCAAATCATCCCCTTTCTAAGGGGGATGACTTACAGATTTCCATCTCCTAAACAGCTGTATTTTACAAGGGCCTTTCAAGGAGGTCTTTAAAAATTAGATAATGGCCTATTGTCTTAAAACGGTATCTGCTTTGTAACGTCACACCACATGGCCACTGCCACCCCAAGAAATGGATCTGGAGTTGTAAAAAATGGATAATTCTGCAGTAATGAAAATAGAGAAGCTCAGTTAAAATATGTAAATGCCTGTTGTTCGTATTAATGATATAAGGCATAAGTTTAAAGGATCTGATTTCGTAATGAATAAAATGGAAAGCAGCCGACCTCCCTGAAGTGACAATTCTGTTAACACAGGAGGAGAAATATGGGTGAAGCTATCTGAGTGCTAATCGGAGTGCTCTCCTTTGGACAATAACTGCTTGGGTCTGCCTAATTTTGCTTCTGCTGCGTGGATTCACAGCTTCCTTATAGCTCTAGAGTTACATGTTTTTAAACAGTAAAATAAGAGACTTTGCTCTTTGAGGAGGGAAATGGGGACCATTTTTGTAGCAAATGTGATTTTTTTGGAGTGACATAAGATGTAACTGTATCACCCCCAAAAGACTGTGCTTTATTTTTCAGTCGACTAAGCAGTATGTTCCTGGTAAGTCGTAGCAATCGTAGTTAATTTTATTCCCTTGCATGGATGCTTTGCATTTTTCCATGGAAACGTTATGCTGGTATTGATGCTCAGTAAGCAGCAGAGACTCCAGCATGGAATGAGGGTGTCTAGTTACGTCAGAGGCATGTATGTTTTTCACGTCTGAAATTGTCTTTGTGTATGTGTATGTTTATTAAAAAAGAGAGAGAGAGACAGAAGTCATGGATAACACCTATTTGACAGTAAATGTCCTAGCAAGCTGATAAGCCACCACTATTAAGAGATTCTTTTGAAATGCGATTTCTACTGGAATGCCATTAAAAAAAAAAAAAACTTTTACTCTGGCTTAAACTTACTAGCCCTTGGAAAGAACTGCGCCTGTAATGACTGCATTTGGAAAGGTTGCCCCCTAGTGTCCACATGTAGTCGTCTCAGCTAGGACTGTTCTGTGTGGTACCGGTGGTGGTTAGTATCTGTCTCCTGAGTACAGAATGACTGAATACAGCATAAATCAGCCTACACTTTTCTGAATAAAGTGAATCTACCACCTGCCAAAATTTCTGTGGCAAGCAACTGAACCTTTAAAAGAAAAAGTACCTTTTTTCCCCCTGAGTGTAAAA
The DNA here is from genome assembly GCF_036321535.1 of Camelus dromedarius. Lineage (NCBI taxonomy): Eukaryota > Metazoa > Chordata > Mammalia > Artiodactyla > Camelidae > Camelus > Camelus dromedarius. Next base: position 84,516,448 of record NC_087436.1, on the reverse strand, counting down.
ATAATACATGTGCATAGTGAGAACAAATTTGAATATATGGGACAGTTATAGGGACAAAAGCCACAATGGTGTCCTTTTTGAGGACCCTATACATAACAGTTAGTTGTTCTATGGCCAGTGGGGGAAATATAAAGCCCACGCCAGGCCTCCGCCACCATCTGGCTGTGTGGCCTCAGGGGAAGCCATTTAACTTCTCACCCTCATTTTCCCCATCCGAAAAACAAGTGGATGCATGTGATGGATGATCTGAAGGGCCCCTCCTGTTCTTAAAATCTGCCATCAATAGAAGATCACCATTCACCTGCTATAGCACGAGGTGGCTTTGTAAGCGCTGCATTTCGTTGCATTTGGACCACAATGACCTTGATGTTCCCTGCAGCTGCCCAGAGCATGGATCAGCTCTGGGTGCCTGTTTATTTCAGATCAAACGAGGCTGTGAAGTCTGTGTGTACCTACTGATGATAAAACTCAGAAACGTCACAGTCTAAGCCTGCAGGTGATTTTTAGAATTAGACCACCCCTTTGTGAGAAAGTGCTCAGTCTGTTAGTCCACGGACTGTTTACCTCAGGAGGGAGAACCTCCATCTTCAGCAGCTGCTGTCTCCTGCTGAGCTGGATTTCACTTTAAAATGCCAAAGAGTCTTTCCTTTGAGGATTCTGGCACCTCACGCAGCTGTCAAGGACACAAAGAATAAATACGTGCTCTTGGCCCCTTCTGCACAGAGCCGACGTCTTTAAATCTCTGTGCTTTCGCTTTTTCTTATTCTTTTAAATCCGTTTTAATTATGGGAGGATCCGTAGTTCGCTCAAGAGGACAGCAACTTTATTTTCCCTTGGCTTTGTTCTTACAGAAGTGGTCTGAAGGCTGGCTGTGAAAAATCTGGAGAAATCTAAACTGGCAGTGTGAGAGCTGCAGAATATGATGTGCTTGGAATTTCCACACCAGAGGGAAAAAGCCTCATAAATATGGATGTGCATTCTTGTAACATCATTCTCCAACATTCCATATTCCACCAAAATGGCCCAATTTGAATGAATAAAATACAGCTTTTTGCACGCATTCCACCCTAACAGTAACTCCATTCATAGCCACAAATAACGTGGACTCAGTCTAGGCACAGTGCTTCCACTCTCTCCTCGAGTTCTAATCTCAGTGCGTATAAAGAATCCATGGGTGTCCAAAGAAATATCTATATGTGGAGGGAGTGGTAATAGTTTATTTCTCTGAAAACTTAAGGGCAAGCTCATCTTAACAGTCTGGTTTTCAGTGATTTCTGGTATCACAGTTCTTCTCGTGACAGTGAGTAGTGGGCAGAATAAAAATCACCAAAAAGCCACATTTAGCTTTATATTCAATTCACCCAACACCTGCGATTACCAAATAGGATTTAGCAGTCACCTTTTAGCTGTCAGTAAACCACACAAAGTACCCGACAGCCCTGTCTCCTTTGAGTCAGCTGAAGGAAGCGTTCGGAGCAGGAACCACAAGGTGGGGAACTCGTGCAGGTGCAGAAGCCTTGGCCTTGAGAGCCTGAGCATCAGTCACCATGGCCTTGGACCTTCAGTCCTGCCCGGCCTGTTCCGCTGTCTCGTCCCTGACCACTGCAGGCTGTGTCAGGAAGACAGCCCCTCGTCTGCACAGAGAGGCAGCAGCCCTATCCCGAGATGGAGGCCGTCATTTTAGTGACCTGGGTCCCCCCTCCTCCCGAGCTCCCTAGCCAGCAGCCTGGAGCTGTTTTCTTAAGAGGGATTTGCAATCAGCTGCCTTCTGGAGGTGCACATCGTCATCCTCAAAGGCAACAGCATTGTGTTTCTTTTGCAGGATGAGCAGATCCGTGACGTAAATCACCGCTCTGATATGCACACGTTCTCATTCCCTCTCGCCCTCTCCTCCTTCCTCCTTCCGACCCCCCTCCCCGCCCCCTCCAGCGGTTGCACCTGCCATCCGGGCTGCAGCTCCTCCCTGTGCCTCTTCGCTGCCCCCTGCACCCTCCCCTCAGTTTGCCTCTTTGACCCTCCGCTTCATTTGTTAACATCACTTTCCATTTCCCAGCTTAGTCCCGTGTGCCTTATTTCACCTGTTTTTATTGCATCTAGGTTTCCCCTCATTTTCTCTTTCATTTTCCATTTGTAGTCTTGATAGCCATCCCGTCTTAGGAGTTTATTTCAGTCTGGCCTGTGATTAGATTTTGCCTGTGTGTGTGTGTGTGTGTGTGTGTGTCCTGAGTGTCAGGTTGGACCAACATCAGTACTCTAAAACATGTGCTAATGAAGAAAAATATCAGCATGTTCATTCTTTTTTGTGGTGGTGGCAGAAATCCTAACTAAATGGCCTTAGGGTATTAAGCCAGGTTTTCCTTAGAAGCCCATTAAAGAATTACTCTTTCCATTATAAGTAGAAGAAATACCCTCATCTTAGTCATTCAAGAGCACGGGTAGATGTCAGACCCTGACAACAGGAGGTCTCAGTTTAAGGAAATTCGCAACAATTTTTACCTCTTAGCCAACACGCCTAGAGAAGAGATAACTGGTCAACCAAAGGCTGGGCTGGGAGTTGCAGAAGGAACTCCTGCTCGGACTGTCACTGGGATGCAGGGACTTGTCCCCCTTCTCCTGCCCAGGTCCCCGTCCCTCCCCCACAGGGCAGCAAGTGAGGCGGGCCAGGCTTTGTTACACCTTGTCCTCTTGTCTAACACCATCGGCTGTTCTAACCGTGCCTGCTTACTGATCTGCTTAGAGTAGATACTAACTGCTGCTTCCTGCTAAACTTGTTTTTAGAAGTTGCCCTTCCACAGCCTTCTCCTCCCCAAACCCTTTTAGGTTGCTCAAGCTGTCCTTCACTGGCTGAACTCGGGCCGTGGATGTGTGCTCCCTCCCTGTGGTGCCAGGGGGCCAGGCTCCAGCTGAGATACCAGCAGACCCAATACAAGTCCTTGTCTCTCTGTGCTCCTGACTTGGCATGCCGGGGTGCCGGGGGGCGCGGGGAGGGGAGCCTGGGGCTCGTCTCTTTCATGTCTCTGCAGCCTCACTGCCCACCATGCAAGGCCGAGGGGGAGCTGGGTGAAGGTGGGTGGATTCCATACCCTTGAGTTCAGGGGGAAAAGGGGCATTTCCCTCGAGGGGTTCCTCTGCTGGGGAACTTCAGTAAGGTAGTAAAAATGCTGCTACCCTTTCTCTCTGCCCCAGTAAGACGAAGGAAGTACGATGTGAAATTTATGAGAACCAGTGGAGTACAAGAAAAATAACACCGAATGCTGTTTTTAGAAGACGTAGATTCAAATCCCATTGGGGGCCACTCATTCTTTCCATAAGCTTGGGCCAGTCACCTCTCCCCGCTGGACCTCTGATGTTTTTTGTGAAGTGAGGACACTGGACAATGTGATTGCTAAGGCGTTTTGCAGCTTTGTGGGATTAAATATTAGCCACATTAAAGAGAAATATCAGATCATGTATTCTTTTTTTTTTTTCCTTTGAAACATAAAAAGACTATGAAACCCAAGTACCTCGAACTAGAACAGTGGTTTTCAGCCAGAGGCAGTTTCACCCTCAAGGGGATATTGGACAACGCCTGGAGGCATGTTTGGTTGTCTAGATTGAGGAGAGGTTGCTACTGGCATCTGGTGTCCAGAGGCCAGGGGTGACGCGAAACACCCTATAGCGCACAGGACAGCTCCCCACAGCAAAGAATCATCTGGCCAGAAATGTCAACAGTGCTGAGCCCTGAGGTAGAGAAAGGCAGTAGTTCATATAATACATTCAATTCAGTAGCCTTTCAGACGACCAGGACATCCCTCTTTTTCTTCCAGAGTCATTTGTTTTCTCTACCCATTAAATATTTTATATCTCATGTATCTAGCCCATGAAATACCTTGCCCCTTCATAAGCTATTATGTTTATATATTTTTCCCCAGAGAATTCATTTCCTTTTTAGGTCTGGCTTTCCTCTAATTCTAAATACTATTTACCTTCCTAATTTCTATCCCCTGTGTTTTCTCCTTTCTCCCTAGCCATTCAGTGCTCTCCCACCAGGGATCAGCCCCTCTTTGGCCCTTCCTCCACTTGGCTCCTTCTGGCCCGTAGGTCACAGTAGGTAGCTGCCGCAACGCGAAGGTGACGTCCTAGTGGCAGGACAAGACTGTGCTCACCTTTTTATTTTTATTTTTAGTGGAGGTACTAGGGATTGAACCCAGGACCTCGTGCATGCTAAACAATCACTGTACCACTGAACCATACCCTCTCCTCAAGACTGCTGTCCTCTTTTCTGTGAATTCAGCATCGATCATGGAAAGACTTGCGGACCCTGGGGCCTTCTTCCCCTTGCCAGCAGTACCCACTGTGACCCAGACATGATGTTCAAGCTAGGGGCTGGTGACGGAAGTAGATGAAACATAAGTATTCAAGAGGAGTGTGTCCAGAAGAGGCTGGAGGGTTCCCTTGTCTGTGCAGCCACAAGGGTCTTGATTTCCCCCAGTGGTTCCTGCATTTCATGAAACTATTTTCTATACAGTTTTTGTACCTTTAAAAGACTTTGATATAAATTAATTTATAGGTTAATCAAAAAGTTTTTGTCATACCCGACTTTCGGTTCAGAAATATGGTCTCTCTACCCTCCTGGAAATGTTGGCATCTCCAGGAAAGAGGTGGCTGGATGGAAAAGCTCATGGCTCGAAGGTGGGAAAGAGAAGGAGAAGTTGTTAGACAGGATCGGTCACTGCGGGCGGCATCAGGGTTTGCTGGCGTGTTGTCTAGTCTAGAAACTAGCCCTGTACTGAGTACGCCTCAGGGCCTGCTGGGCATGCTGGGGAGCCAGGTCGTGGTTATTGGGATCCGCTTCACTGCTTCAGAACATCTTTCTTTCGTTTCTCTCCAGCGACAGTTGGGCAAGAACATCAAGTTTGGGCAGCCACCACCCACCGCCATTCCCATGAAGAAGGCAGACAGTGGTGAGGCCCGCTTGGAAGAGGATCCATTCCTGACCAGTCCCATGGAAACTGTGACTCAGCAGGACAGCATCCTCTCTGACCCCGAGAACAAAGTAAGGCTCCTCCAGGGAATGACTCGGATGCTAATAAGCCCGGGAGGATGTTGGGCAGTGGACAGGAGCATCAGTAACCCAAGGTCTGCAGTGAGGGGCGTAAGGGGGAGGGTTCCCGATGAGTAGCCCAGGGCTAGAGGGGCACGTCCTGGGTGAGTGCCTGCCCTGCAGTGGAGCCAGCGTGGAAGAGGGGGAGGCAGGGGAGACGTGCCCTTTCCACACACTCTTCTCACTGTCTTCCTCTTGGGTTAGCCCACCTCTTCTGGGAGCCTTGCCTGGCCTCACCCACAAGCTGTGCTGTCCCCTCTATGCCTTCGCTGTGCATCCTTAGTGCCTCTTACACATTTGTTCTCTATCTACATCTGTGGCCATGGAACTGTTTTCTCCCCATCTCAAAATGTTGAGTTCCTTGAGGACAGACTGGATCTTACACATCTGTCTCCCCAGGATGTAGCTACTGCTTACTTAGGAGCACTGAATAATTACTTGTCAAGTTGGACTAATTTAAAGGGAAATGAGGAAAGAAAGAAGTATGTGCTCAATAAGATAGAACATATCACACAGACCAGCTTGAAGTCTGCTTAGTGTGGAAAGAAATTCACATTGGTCCAGCACCGTCCTCTCTGAATGTGGTCTTTTGACACTTTGGAAGAAACCCAGTGAGCGTATCCTGAAATAAGACTCCGAGCAGCAGAAAGGATGCCCTCAGGCCTCTCTGGGAAAAGGAAGAAAAGCCCTACCAGCAGCTAGATAAACTGTTCTCCCAGTGAGGCTCGGAGCCTTCCGTTCGTAGAGGAAAGCGTTCTCTGTGCTGAACCTACCATGGTGCCTGAGATGATGCTGGGTGTTATTAAAATGTCCCTGGAGGAGGTCATGCTTCTTATCAGCTAATATGTCGTAGGAGTAGTAAGAAAGATAAGCGACTTGTAGAGCAAAGGAAGGAGAAAAAAGGACAGTCTCCCCTGTGGGCCATCTCTGCCTGGGCCGGACCCTGCTGACTCCTGGCGCCCACACATGTGGGTGGTGGGTGGGGTGGCGGGGGAAGCAGGTACGGGGCCCATCTCTCTCCCTGAGTCATCATCACAGAAATGCTCCCTCCAACTCGGGTGCTAGGCAGCAGCGATGGCCACCAGCCTCGATTCAGGGATTTCCTACGGGCCAAAGCAAATGTCTTTCCTGTTACCGAAGACCTAATAAGGGCAGGACACTGTGGCCTGGGGGAGAAGGAGGATCCTTGGTTCAGCAGGCGATACCCCGATACCCTGGCTGTGGGTCCCACAGAGATAAGCAGGATTAGGCCAGGGGCTGCCTCCAGGTAGTTTGCATTCTAATAAGAGGAGAGTCAGACAACAAGCAAGTCAACAAATAAAGACATCGCACGGTTTTGGATTAATAAAAATGCTACATAGGAAGTAAAGCAGGATAACTGAAAAGTGAGTGATGTGGTTGGAGACAGGCTGCTTCCTTAGATAAGGAGGTCAGAACTGCGTAAGCAGATCTGGGGGAGCGGGGGTGAGGGGTGTTCTAGGCTGAAGGAAGAGCAAGTTCATAGGCCCAGAGATGAGGTGGGCTTGTCCTGAAGGAGGAACAGAAAGCAGGCCAGTGTGGACGAGGGCAGGGCTGGGTAGAGCACAATATGGAGGCTGGATTGTGTAGACCACTGGAGAAGGGGTGCATTCTGTTCAAAAAGTAATAGTAATTTTAATCAGGGTAGCAACATAATCTGATTTGTGTTTTCTAAAGATGCAACTAAGTGTGATGTAGAAAATGAATTGAGGTAGAGCATGCTGATGTTAGGGCTCTGGAATGGACCGTGAGACCCTTTTGTAAAAATGGGTGATGCAAGACAGAAGGTGTCGCTGGTGCAGATGACATGAGGTGTGTGTACCCAGGGCAGGCAAGGTGCATGGGGTGTGAATTGTCGCCCTTTTTCTTTTCCTTCCTTCCTTCCGTTCCTTCCTTCCTGGGCTTTCTCGCCTCCTCTGGTCAGCCACCTTCTCAGCCCAGCCCCTGTGTACCATTGAAATGGCCCTCTTTCCTTCTCATGGAGAAAAGGTCTGGCAGATGAAGGGGGTGGGAGGCAGCCAGCAAAGCTGGAAGCTCTGAGGTTGGAGCCAACTTCCCAGGTAGGGTGGCGGCAGGGCAGCACCCCAGATTCTCTCAGCAGTGGGGAAACACCTCAAGGGCGGCAGTTGGAGGCCACCTGGCTGGGAAACGTGTTGGCTCGGGGAAGAGGGGCTTGCACACTGAGCCTCAGGAGCCCCGGTGGAGTCTGGACATCAGCAGAGTCCCCTGCGTGGGGGAGGGGCGGCCCTCGCCAGCACAGACACTGAGTGCCTGGTTACCCGCCCGGCACTTCCTGTCCTAGCTTGTGACTGGAGCGCTCTCTCTACTGTTCCAGACCAGTGAGACGCCAAGTTCTCCGAGTCCTCTGAACCTGCCTGGAGCCAGAAGTGAGATGGAAGAGAAGGTAATATGATTTGAACTTACGTATTTAGCGTCCTTACTTTAACTTCCATTTTTCCTTTTTTTGGGTGATCTGCTGCCTCATTTTTCCATTCATAAATGCTGTCTTTATCCACTTCTTTAAATTCCTTCAAAATGCAACCAGTGGTAGATGTTGGAGTGTCTGTTTCCACGGCGATGCAACTGCTGGAACTGAACCCAGCTCAGAAAAATAGCCACACTCCCGGCATGCCTGTGTTTGGAGTCTCAGGTATTGGTAGTTTTCCTCAATATATCTTGTACTTCAAGACACTGGTAAGCCATTAAAAAAAGACATTCCAGAACACCTGAAGGTAAAGGGTCTCTTATTTAGAGATGCAAAAAAAAAAAAAAAAAAAAAAAAAGAACTTAGCATTTCTCTCCTTGTCTGTATTTTTGGTTTTTAACATTGCATTGAAACCTGGACTTGACCTGCAGGAGTCTAGGGCGCCCTGTGGAGATCACGTGCACCTTTTCTGCAGAGGCCGGTCCACTCTCATGAGGATTTGTCACCTGCACTGGGGTCCAGGTGTCCTCCTGGGGATTGACAGATAGTCTGGGGACAGGTCCTGTCCCCAAGTCTTCTGAAGGGGGTGGCTCAAGACAATTCCACCACCTAGATGACGAAGAGGCCCGGCTTGACTAACTAGAAGCAGAATATTGCATATGAATCTCAGCTTCAGTTGTTCTGTCTGTGTCTTCAATCTATCACATTTGGCTCTAACTCCTTTTACTCACGCATCCATTAGGGGATGGAAATAAATGTTTAATTCATTTCTCATCAACAGTAGTTCAGAATTTGACACCTATTATAAAGATAACCATAAATAAATAAAGGCTTAGGAGACCTAAGCCTGGAATTATTTTTCCTTACCTCCATGCTTCTTGTCATAAATTAATGTTTACTGAGCTCTCATTTCATTCCTGCAGCTAGCTGGGTCCTTTTACTTTGTGCATAAATAGGGAAGGTAACTGCAAAAAGCAAAGCCATCGGCTCAACCCCAATGACCCTGCACTCACAGATGAACCTTGGCCTCAGTGGGTGCTGCACCTGTGTCTGAGCTGCCAAGAGCGCCCTCTGCTGCACAGTGCGTGGTGTTGCCAGGAGCCCTTGCCTTTGCTGCTGGCCTAAGAATTCTCTGTAGTTACAGGCGTAGCTTCTTACCATCTGATTCAGTGTGGCTTCTGAGCCACAGTCCCTCTGACCTAACTAAATGTGCATAGTTGATCCGAGGTTGTGGTTTTTAAGTGACCCCATCTGTATTATAGACCTGCAAGCATGGTGCAGTCCATCCTTTGAAGAATTGCCCCTCCCCTGTGTGTGGCACATTTCTGCCCTTCATGTCCTCACCCAGGCTTCCTCCTTTTCCCTTCTAGGTGAGCTTCAGTGCTCGGTGACTTTGGAGTGATTGTGCAAAAACATTTTTGCTGCTTAGGAATTTTATGCCCTAGGCACAGAGGTTATACTTTATTGTTCCTTCATTCTTTCAACAAATATTTATTGAGCACTTACCAAGTGAAATGTGCTACTTGGGCGTAAAGAAGACTGATACAGATGTGAAAATGAAATATTCCCTGTCCTAAAGAGGCTAAGGTAGGAGCTGAGGAATGTACACACGATGTCTGAGGCAGTGGAAGGCACTTAAGAGTTCTTAGCATACAGATGAGCTAGTCCAGGGCACAGCAAACTGCTACTTATTTTAGACCTTGGGGCCACAACGTTGCAACTAGCAGACTCTCCTTTGTTCTGCGCTTCCTTTGTAGTGCAGAAGCAGCCAAGAACAATGATGTGGCTGTGTACCAGCAAAACTTTCCTTACCCAAACAGGCTTTGGGCATAATTGGACCCTCTAGGTATGTCTTATTGACTCCTGATCTAATCTAACCCCCATATCACTGAGAGGAGGAAAACTAGTCCCTGAAAGATTAAATGGCCTTTACAAGTTAATACAAATTGTCACCAACAAAACAAATACTCAACGTCTTTTGATAAGCAGTGCTCATTTCACTATGCCCGTGGGCGCCCCCTGCTGGCCAGCATCGCCTGGGTAGGTCCGGGCTGGGCGAGCTGACGGCGTATTTCCATCTCCACTGTAGGTTGCTCCATTAAAACCGTCTCGGCCAAAAAGGCACTTCTCTTCTGCTGGCACCATCGAAAGTGTCAACCTAGATGCCATCCCCCTGGCCATCGCTCGCCTGGACAACAGTGCCGCCAAGCACAAACTGTCCGTTAAGCCAAAAAACCAGAGGGTGTCAAAGAAGCACAGGCGACTTATCGGGGTACGTATGTCCTGGCTGCCCAGGAAGATGCCCTTGTTGGCTGGGCACTAATGCTGCCTAGCAGGGTGGTGCTGTGAGGGGCCTATGGGAGGAACAAGGTTTCTCCCTTCCAAGGATGTAGCCCTATTGCAGGGAACAAGGGTGAATTGTCCATTTCCTTCCCACCACCCTTTCTGACTCGTCCTCCGGGGGCTGGTGGACCTCAGAGAGAGGGGCCTGCCTTCCCGGGGGCTCCAGACACTGCATTTGCTTTGCAGCAGACAGATGGCCCACTTTCTTCTGCCACAGCTTAGCCAAAGGTTCTTCGGTTTGATTAGAGCAGACTTCTGAGTCACAAGTTTCAGGGGACATTGATGAAGTGCAAATCTCATTTCCCCCTCATATTCCTCATGCTGGACTACCGGTGATTACTCATGTGTATTAAGAAAAAGGAATCTGAGGATGACATAGAGAGAGGAAACAAAAATGAAGTGCCCCCCCCCCCCGCAGTTTATTCTTGGTGTGAGAGATGCCCAAGGTTAGGGGTCTCTGCTTAGACAGGTTGCCCATCCTTTTGAGATGAGGAGGGCCCCCCACATTGTGACTAGGATTGTAATGGTAGCTCGTGCATAAGGCAAGCTAACTCTGTCCCCTTTCCCAATGTTAGGATCGACAGAACGACCATGGTGGCCTTCCACGTCAGCTGTCCCTGGACCAGAACGGACATCCCAGAGAAGAAAAGCCCATTTGGCATGAAGAGGAGCCAGAGCTGCTGGACTCGGAGGAAGAGAGGCGACGCCAAGAAGAATACTGGCGAGAGCTTGAGGCCAAGTGCAAACGGCAGAAAGCCGAAGCTGCGGAGAGGCGACGCCTGGAAGAACAGAGACTCCAGGCCCTGGAGAGGAGGCTGTGGGAGGAGAACCGTCAGCAAGAGCTCCTGGAGGAGGAAGGGGAGGGAGAGGAGGAGAGGGATGTCCAGGAGGAGGTAGAAAAGAGGCAGCGTGAAGCGGAGAGGCCGAGCCCGGAAGAGCCGGGCTGCCGAGGCCCAGAGCGGAGGGAGCAGGAAGAAGGAAGGCGCGCGGAGGCCGGGGAGCCGAGGCGTCCGGAGGAAGAGGCGCATCAGGAGGAGCCGGAGGCACTGAGCCCGGGGGAGGCCCCGAGGCAGTCGCTGGAAGAGGAGGAAAGAGAGTTGAAGGAACTCAGAAGACTGGAGGAGCTGGAGGAGCAGAGACAGCAGGAGGCCGAGAAGCAGCGGCTGGAAGAGGAGAAGAGGCTGGAGGAGCTCAGGCGGCAGGAGTTGGAGGAGCTCAGGCGGCAGGAGGAGGAGAAGCAGGAGCAGAGGCGGCGGGAGGAGGAGGAGCAGAGGCGGCGGGAGGAGGAGGAGCAGCGGCGGCGGGAGGAGGAGGAAGAGCAGAGGCGGCAGGAGGCAGAGGAAAAACGAATGGAGGACCTCAGAAGGCAGGAAGAACTGGAGCTGCAGAGGCGGCAGGAAGAGGAGGAGGCGAAGAGGAGGGAAGAGCTGAGGAAGTGGGAGGACATGGAGGCAAAGAGGAGGCAGGAAGCGGAAAAGAAGCTTCGGGAAGCACCGAGAGGGGAAGAGGAGCATCCGCCGCAGCTGGACCACAAAAGGGGCTTGAGGAGCCCATTTCAGAGCGACTTTGCAGAGAAGCTAGAAGAACACAAACACCTGAAACTCAAGAAGCCAAGAGAAAACCCTGAGGAACCAAGTATTTGCGAGAAGCAGAGCCCAGTGGCCGCCGAGCCATCTGGAGAGCAGCAGGGAAAGCAGGGCGATGTTCCCGGGGATGATCGTTGCGGACATCAGGAAAAGAGAGAAGAAACCAATGCACAGCCTCCACAGAGACAAGAGGCACAGTTGGAAGAGACGCTGGCTCCACGGGAGAAGAAAGAAGCTGCTGCACCAGAAACAGACAGAAAGATGGAGGAACTCAGATGGCAGGAAGTGGATGAGAGGCAGACCATGCCCAGACCCTACACTTTCCAGGTGTCGTCAGGAGGGAAGCAAATTCTCTTCCCCAAAGTCAATCTGAGCCCGGTGACGCCGATGAAAGATGCAGGACTCGCCTCCACTCCCCAGGAGCCAAAAGCGCCCAAAGCCAGCCCGGCCTCCCACTCCCTGCCCTCCTCCCTGAGCATCCCCCACACGGCCATTCTGGTCACGGGAGCACAGCTCTGTGGGCCAGCTGTCAACTTGAGCCAGATCAAGGACACAGCTTGCAAGTCTCTCCTGGGCTTGTCAGAAGAAAAGAAGCACGTGGATGTCCCCGCCCTGGAGAACCCACCTCGAGCCCCCGGCGACCCCCGGGCAGGCGGTGGGAAGGCCAGGCCCCCGCAGGAATCTCCGAGCAGTGTGGCCGCACTTGCTGAATGGGCTTCCATTCGGTCCAGAATCCTGAAGAACGCAGAGGGTGACCAGCGCAGCGAGAGAGACCAGGCCCGGCCCGGTGATGAGTACCTTCCCAGGGGCCGATGTGATTCCCGCGGGAACCTCCGGAGGACCCCGCCGGTAAACGCGAAGTTCTCCATTAAGCCTGCCTGGCAGAAATTCCCTGATGGGGGCGCGGAGGCCTCCAAACAGAACACAGAACCGGAAAGCTTAAAAAAAAAATTGGTGCCGGGACCCAGCGAAGAGGCGGCGCCCCAGCCCCCTGCTGCTGACACTCATGAGCCCCTGAAGGCTGCAGGGAAACCGGGGGCGCGCCAGGAGCCAACGGATACCACAGAGGGGTACAAATTTGCCAAAGACCTTCCCTCTTTCCTTGTTCCAAGCCTTCCTTACCCTCCGCAGAAAGTAGTGGCCCAGGCAGAGCCCGTGACCACTTCGGACAGTGAGACCACAGGTGGTGTAGGAAAGCCAGACCCCGTGATGCCAGGTGGAGAGGAAAAAGCCTCCCCTTTTGGAATAAAATTGAGAAGGACCAACTACTCCTTGCGCTTCCACTGTGACCAGCAGACAGAACAAAAGAAGAAGAAAAGGCACAGCAGCATGGGGGACAATATCGATGGGGCGCCACCGGCCCTGGGGGGCACAAATGAAGAGAAGGAGAGAGAGGCTGCGGCCCTTAGGCATGGCCCGTCCTTCCCCCTGGAGAGGAAGCAAGCCCCATCCACCTGGAAGGACCTCACTGAAAGCCCTTCCAGCCATTCCCCTCCTGCAGGCCAGCCCCGGCCCCCACCAGCCAGCAGCCAGCCGCCAGCTCCAGAGCACGACAAGGCAGCGAACAGAATGCCCTTGGCCCAGAAACCAGCCCTGGCTCCAAAGCCCACAGGTCAGACCCCACCGTCCTCCCCACTCTCCAAAGTGAGCCGGCCCTACTTGGTAGAGCTGCTGGCTCGCCGGATCGGGAAGCCAGACCCAGAGCCCAATGAGCCATGCAAGGAGGGCCAGGACAGCGGTGACCCCCGGCCACTGTCTCCCCCACCCCCTGAGGAGAGGAAGCGGCAGAAGTGGGATGAGGAGGAAGAAATGGAAACAGAGAGGAGACCAGCTTCCCTGGCTCCTACTGCAGCCCAGCAAGAGAAGCCTTCTCTGACCCCTGAAGCCGGGAGGAAAGGTGCGTAGCTGTAGGTTGCAAAATTCTGCTCCTATTCAGCCGGTTGTCTGTGTCACAGCTAAAGCCAGAGCTGCCCAGGCCTGGGAGTAGCCCACAGAGCTGATGTTGGGGCACTTCCCTTCATTAGAGGCTGGTGCGCCATTCCCCAAGGGCCCTCACTTGTGAGTCATAGGGAAAAGCTTTACTTCTCTTTACAGCTGTGGACTGACTCTCTTAAGTGGCCGACTCCCATTAATGATCCTTCCTTACACAAGTAGTAACACAGAATGATACGCTTTCACTTGACAATGGAAGTTGAAATGTGGTCTGGATCAATGCAGATGTCATTAATCTTGATGAGGGGTCCATGCAGTTACGTAAAGACTGGAGTTTCCTAGACCAGTGTCTGTGCTGTCTCTTGGCAGTAGCTGCACCGAGGTGGGAAGTTAGGGGGCTGTTGATGGCTGTATCCGCCCAGGGAGCCTAGGTGTGCATAATCAGCTTGGTCTCACTTTTATGCACAACACTCTGCCTGTGCATCCCCCACGCATCAGCTTTCCACCGTGATGCCCTCCGATAACAACATGGTAGAGCAACCTTTACTCCTGGCTGCCCCTTGTGTTTCTTCATACTGCGTGTTTGGGGCAGCTCGGCCATCACTTAGATTGGCTTTGGTGCCCCTGAGAACATTCATCTGATACTTTTTCTTTTCTGTTTTGCAGATTAGTTGGTCAGGTGTGGGTCGTAGCCCAGGAAGTTACATTTCTCAGAGAAATTCTCCCCTTAGGTTTTTTAAGGGCAGCTTTAAGCCTTCTCTCTCTCTCTCTCTTTTTTTTTTTTTTTTTAATAAGGAGACAGTGGGGCATAGTGACACTTTATTTCTTGTTTGTTTGTTGTTTGCCCCTTCAGAGTCAGAAATGGTGGCTGGCACTGGAGATACAACAGGTAACATGACACAGTGTTACCTGCTCTTGTACCTTCTTCTAGACACAGTTACAATTCAGTGTGATAACAGAAATTCAGCCAAGTGCAGGGGCTGTGAAATGAAACAAAAATATTATTCATCCCAGGTGTGGGAGAGGGCAATGGTCAGGGAATACTTTCTGGAAGAACCTCTGTTTAAACTATGACATGAGAGAGAAGTAGGGGTTTGCCAAGCGATGACAAGCAAGGATGTTACAGGCAAATATCTGGAAGCCAGAAAGTGTGTGATGCCTTCTGGAGAACTTGAAACAGTTCAGCATTGCAAGAGTTTAGAATGAGATGGGGTGTGCTGAGAAATACCACTGCCAATCATGAAAGGGTTCTCACTATGTTGAAAAGTTTGTACCAATTCTTAGGAGCAGTAGGTGTCTACCCTAGGAAGGTGCTGCCTGCCTTAACTGTAAACCAAGCAGCCTGCCGTGAGCTTGACATTCATTACCTCAGTGTACCTCCTCAGTACAGTTCAGTAAGGTAACTGCTATTTTCTTATTCTCACAGATGAGAAAACCGAAGGTAACCATGTTTATGCAGCTTGCTCAAGATCGAACAGCAGCTCCTAAGTAGCAGAGCTAGGATATGAACCCCAATTTTTCTGATTCCAAAACCCTCCTGGATGTGGGTCACTGTGCCGGGAATGTGGTTTATGGCGAGTGTGTGTCTCGGCCTCTGCTACCCATTTCCTTGTGGGTTTTTTTCTGTACACCTGATGTGGAGGAGTCACTCATCTAGTTTGTGGATTTGTTTTAGAAGGAATTGTCCTGTGTGTGGCTGTAAATTCAGTGTGTCTGTGGAAGGAGGGGAGTTCAGGATCCTCTGATGTCACCGTCTTGAACCGGAACCCCCATGTTTAGTTTTGACATTAGTGTCTGTGTTACTAGCTTCCATGGTATCATCAGAGTTCCTCTCAAGCCTATTGATGGACATTTGGGTTGCTTCCATCTCTTGGTTATTGTGAATCATGCTGCTGTGAACATGAGTATGCAAATATCTTTTTTAGATTTTACTTTCAATTATTTTGGATAAATAACCCAGAAGTGGAATTTCTGGATCATATGGTAATCTATTTTTAATTTTTTGAGAAACCACTCGATTATTTTCCATAGTGGCTGCACCATTTTATATTCCTACCAGTGTCACTCAAGGGTTCCAATTTCTCCACATCCTCACCAACACTTGCTATTTGTGGGTTTGTTTTTTTTTTAATAATATACATTCTAACAGGTGTGAGGTGATAGCTCATTGTGGTTTTGATTAATGAGCACCTTTTCACATGCTGTGGGTCATTTATATGTCGTCTTAGGAGAAACATCTATTTAAATCCTTTGTCCATTTTTTAATTGGGTTTTGTTGTTGCTGATTTGTAGGAGTTCTTTCTATATTTTTTCAGTCCCTTTTAATAGTAAAAAATCCTCTAGGCACCTTTAGTGATAACTCTCTCATGTTAGTAATTAATCTGTTGCCTCCAGTGTTATAATCAAAACTCCAAGCTATATTTCAGACTAAGTGTCTCCCTTGTAATTTGGCGTGCTTTGGGCTGAAATGCTTATAGTGGGGACGCAGACACAGTCCACTTCTGCCCTTCCTTCCAGCCCAGAAACTGGCTCCACAGCTGGGGTGAAGGAAGGGGGAGGGGTAAAGCAATGAAGTTTGCTGCATTTGGGGGATACAGTGCTGATTCTTCTGTGTGTTCCTCAGACCCCTCACCTGCCACTTTCTCTTCCTGCAATTCCCCTATTTCAGTGGTGCCTCCTCCAGGCAGCCCTGCCCCTCTCTCTGCCACCCACTTGGCCCGCACCTGAACCTCATGCAGCACTCAACAAGTGTCGTCCCAGCACAAGGGCCTCTTTTCCAGGCCCCTGGCAGACACTGTCCTTGCCTTTGAACTTGTCCAGGTGTGAATAGAACCTCAGGTGTGCAGTTTGCCCCACAGACTCCAGGAGACCCATCAGTTCATCTGAGTGGTCTCATTGAGGACCTTCTCCCTTGGCTTAGCCCCCTTCCCTCTCTAGGGGAGAGGATGTGGGAACACACCATGCTCCAACAGTCTTTTCCAAAGAAATTCTCTGGCTGCTTTTGCCTCAGCTCTGATATTTCTATGAACTTGAGGTGGCTGTTTGGCCACCTCATAGGCCAGTCCTGAGTAGGTGATTGAGCACATCTGCTCAGAATGAGGGAGCTGGTGCCATTGATTATTTGTTACAGACGTCCTGGGGCTTCCCCGGCTGAAACTCAGACAGGAGTCCCATTTTAACATCCTGTTTTCTGTTTATTGATCCCCAACTACATCCAGACCTGTTAGGCCCTTTACACATACTACATTATAGCCTTTTTAAAAGTCTGGTCCGTAACTCCAGGATGTGCTACAGATCTAAGAAGATAAAAACCTGGCTAGAGATTTACCTTTTCAAGTTATTTTAGTCAACTATAACTGTAAATAATTATGCTTTAAAGATATTTGGGCCTTTGTGATAAACCCAGTCCAAGTTGTTGGCAGGAAACTCGCCCGTTGCTTGAAGGACCTTCCCAAGCAAGTTCAAGTATGATTCCCTCTTACATAACTGCTTTAAGTGGAAATCAGATCTGGGCAATTTGGGTTTTAGACATTTTACAAACAGGTGTTACCCAGCCCTTGAGTTGAAAAAAAAAAAAAAAGAAACTCATTTAGTTCCTGTGTATGTCAGGTGTCTCAGTTAAGCACAATGATTTAAGTGGTAAATATTTTTAATTTTCTGGTTAACTGAAGATTAATCAAAAACTCCTTTCAGTTTGAGTTTTAAAAAAAACTTCTGAAATGTGTTGCTTTTCTTTCCTTTGTTAGATCGTAACCAAATCTTTATTTGATGATTAGGAATATTGCAATGCCCAAGACTCATTATAAATAGGAATTCTCCTTGTACAGCATTATAGATCTAAAAGTTGTAGAAAATTAAGAGGAATCTGCCCTTTTTTATGCTTGAATTCCTGGTTTGGTGGTTCTCGATATGAAGTTCAGTTAACTTGGAGCCCTGATTGGTAACAGGTGTATCATCAAAGTGTAAACTTTTGTTTGGTTTCAAAAGAACAAGACTTAGAGCGAGCCCTTTCCCTTGGAGACAGTGAAGGATTCAGTGTCAGAACAGTTATCTCTAAAAGTACGTAATTTTCACCTGGGATCCCTTTAGTCAGAGATCATTGTCTCACAGACATAAGTAACAAGAGCACTTGCCTTTGTGGAGTGGTCACTTTATGCCAAGCACTGTTCTAAATGTTCTTATACCCAGGACCTCTTTTAATCTTCACAGCAGCCTAATGAGGCATGCGACATTCTCATCTCCATTGTATGGATTAGAAAACGAAAGCTTAGGGAAGTAGCATTTCTGACGTCAAACCCAGGTCTGCTCAATTCCAGAGTCAATTACAACCTCTGATCACATCCACCTGGGAAGTGTGTTGCCGCCAGTTGCACAGGCGAGACAGCCCACCAGGAGAAAAGCCCAGACCGGGAGTCCGAAGTCCTAGATTCAGGTTTGAGCCCCAGCACTAAGTGCTGGGTGACTCTGGGCGCTGCTCTTGGCTGTGGACCCAAGTACTCACATCTATCCAAAGAGGCCCTGGACCATTTCCCACTGTGCTCCTTAGAGTCCTGCTGTCCTTGGCAGCCCCTCTAGGCAGAGCAGTGCCCCGCTTTCCTCCTTGAAATACTGGTATTCCACTTGTTTGGTGGAGGGAAGAAGGTCCCACTGAAAAAATTAAAAAGCAATTTAAAAAGAACAACAATTAATGAAATAACTGCCTCTGTAGGCCTGAGGGTTTTGACATTGAAGACTATTTTTTCTTCCATTTTGAGGGAAGAGGAATGCTTGTTTTCTTTTTCTGTTGATTGAAGATGTTATTTTCCCACCCAGTGGAGTCACTCAGGCATCAGTACAGCGTGCATTAGAAAGGGATAGTTGACTATTTCATGGGCTGATTAATATGTCACAAGTTTTAAGAAGTGAGGGACTGAGCTGAGTGAGCAGTTGGTTTCACTGCACACCTGCTTTTGTCTTTACTGATTATGATCTCAATTTCAGCATGTTGAAAGGGAGTGGCCGCTGGGTTCTCACACCACCAAGCAGTTCTGACACCAGCTGGTGTCAATTCAATTTAGTTCTGACATTTTCTGCCCGGAGATAGCATCAGATCCCACAGGTTAAGGGCTCAGTCCTACCAGGCTGCATCTAATCTAGATGCCAATCACAAATCCGGGCTGTTAATTTACTAGAGCAGCTTACACAACTCGGGGAAATATTTTACTTGTTAGATTATCAACTTATTATAAAAGGGTATAACTCAAACAGCCAGCTGAAAGAGGTGCACAGGGAAAAGTATGTGAAAGGGGCCTAGAGCTTCCTTGCCTTCCAAGCAAGTCACTCTCCCAGCACCTCCACGTGTTCCCAACCCAGCTCTACAAACCAGTCCTTTTTTTGTATGGAGGCCTCATTACATAGTCATGATCAATTAAGTCATCAAGAACTGCTGATGGAACTCAAACTCCAGCGCCTCGCTCCTCCCCGGAGGTAGAGGTGGGACTAAAAGTTCTAAACCCTCTCTAATCAGATGATTGGCTCCACTGGCAGCCAGCCTCCATCTTGAGGTGCTTTCCAAAAATCACTCATTAACAGAACAAAAGACACCTTTATGCTCTCATCATTTAGGAAATTGCAAGGATTTTAGGAGTTCTGTGCCAAATATGTATTTCTTACTGTATATCACAATATCATAGTCTCTTTTTCCCCACAGAAAAGCCAGTGCTTCAGAGCAGACACTCTCTAGATGGCTCCAAACTTGTGGAGAAAGTTGAAACCCCGCAGCCACTGTGGATAACGTTGGCGCTGCAAAAGCAGAAAGGATTTCGGGAGCAGCAAGCGACTCGAGAGGAGAGGAAGCAAGCCAGGGAGGCCAAACAGGCAGAAAAGCTCTCCAAAGAAAACGTGAGTAGCCTGGTCTTCAGCTTTAACTGTGTCTTCCTGAGCTTGGCTCTCTGAGTCCACAGGATTTCTTTTTAAATGTCGGTGGGTGGGGGTGGCTAGCTGGGAGTGGTGGAGAATACGTAGAAAATAGAGCAATAAATAAGTTGACCACTGTTAAACCAAGGAGGCATTTTCAGTTAGAAATTTGATTTGATTTCCTGATGCTCCTAGGTTAACCAGATTCAGCAGAATCCATGCACACAACCCTGATATAAGAAATATGAAAATGATTTTGAGTAATGAGTTGAGAGGAAATTAGGAGCCTTGCTCCGTGGCCCTGATTGTATAGCTAGTCCAGTGGGGCTCTTCTAGGAAAGTACAAAGTACATAGTGTCCCGTTTGTGACATTTGCACTGAGCTGCTCCACAGCTGGGGCCAGGGTTGAGCGCACGCTGCTCCCCCACGCGGTCCAGCTCTCCCTCTGGGAGCAGAGGATGGGGGCTGGCAGGTGGAAGCCTCCAAGGCCTTGCACAGTCCGTCTTTCCCTGTCCTTGGGTTGAAAACAGGCTTTCCGTGACTTTCTCTGCCCACCCAGGTCAGTGGCAGCCTGCTGCCGGGAAGCAGCAGTGTCAGCAGAGGCAGTTCCCTGCACAAGTCCACCGCTCAGCCAGAAGAAAAGAAGCCAGAGACAGCAGTGTCCAGGCTCGAGCGCAGGGAACAGCTGAAAAAGGCCAACACTCTCCCTACATCTGTGACAGGTAAGGGAGCAGGTCCATTCCTATTTAACTGTACTTTAAGGTTTTTCTCTTTAGGGCATGTTTTATTTCTCTAGTGTAATAACTAGCACTTCAGGCATTTCAAAACATAGGCTCACAACCCCATTCATGAACACTGACACTGATAAAGCTCGTCTGATAAAGAGGATCAGAAACTCCTCCACTGTCAATGGTGTGATGATGAACATTTAGCATTCAGCTCTTCGGGGAACGGAGAAACTGATTTGTACTATTTGCCATTTTCCGTGGTGTAAATATGGCCCCCATAGCCAATTTCAAGTTACCAATGTAATATCAAGTGGCTTATTAAATTCTTGAATTTTTAACAAGGTGATATGAGCCTTCTCCAACTCCACTGTCTGTAGTTGATCAAAAAAGGTTTATTAACTTCTTGTAGCAAGGAAGACTGAATACCATAAGAACCTTCTAATCTTATATTAGGATTTGGGGGAAAGGGTGAAATTTAGGTAAAATTTAAATGGAGCAGTGCTTTGACAGGCTCAAAGCAAGGCAGCTGACATCAACTCTGAGCTGAAAAGCAGGAAAAGGCCCTGTTTCCCTTCTTAAGATAAATGTGCAGAATCTGTATCTAAAAACCCCTACCTGGAGCTCTGCTCTGGTTGGAAATAGAAGCTGTTTCTCTGAATCATGGTGATTTAAGTGGCTCCGATGCTCCGGGCAAAAGTGGGGCGGTCCCTTCTCACTGATGTGATTTCAGACAGCTGACCCAGGTGTGACTTTAGAGTGCAAGGTTGTTCTGCTCTAAGTCCTTGATGTTAATTAACAACAGCAGTGTATAGGTTCATGCCACATAAGAGACATATGCACATTTTAAAAAAAACTTCTTTATTCTGTTAAGAGATAAAATGATCCCGTAACATTTACAGCTATTTCCTCGTTATATATCCCTTGGAGGATGGAGAGTCTGAGAGAGCTTCCTCCCAGAGGTTGTTATTAGGGCATCTGTTTCCCCCGCTAGGCAACTCTGGTCCTCACACCCAACCTCTAGACCCAGGATTCTTTTATGCCTTGGATACCTACTAGCTGAAGTCTGGAAATGTAAAGACGTTTCACTATTAAAGCTACATTTACTATTTGGTGAAGAGGGAAAAAAAAAACTTTGTATTTTGAAAACCACTTTGGAGCAGTGTACAGTTTCTTAGGACCCTCCATGGGCATTATTTCATTTGATCTTATACCCAGGAGTTAAGGGTTCTAAACATTCATTATATGGGTGTGTCAAGAGAAAATTCTTTCAGAATAGTGAAAGCTCCAAAGTCAAAGAAATCAACCTTTCTCTGTTTGATTTCTTGGAAGCACCGAAGGGTTAATGCAGTTCAGAGTGGCTGCACCTTAGTAAAGCAAGCCTTCTGAAGTTTCTGTCTTTTCAATATTTCCTGAATTCTGCATGTTTGTGCCACAGGCACTAAGTATGAAAGGATAAGATGGGACCCCTCAGCTTATGAAGCCTCCAAGTTCTAGTAAATAGGATAGGATGTGCAGGAACTGGTAGAAAAGACTGAGTCATAAGAGCTGGCAGATCCATGGGCCTCAGAGGGTGGAGGCACCCAGAGTACGCTTGGTAGAGGAGGTAACTTTGGACCTCACCAACTACTAAGTTCAGACTGCTCGTTTGATCTTTTGCCTCATGAAACTGGTTGTGTGACTAGAATCACAGAACTTACCTTTACTTGTTATTATCATGCAGGCATAGCTTCTGTGCACAGAAAAAATTAGGCTTCTAGGAATTCTCTGAAATGAGAGTTGACTGCACTGTGCTCACTGGAGTTCTGTATGAAACAGTTATGATCCCATAGCTTTCTTTCCCTAATTCTGCTCCCCAAAGATGCCCAGTGTTTCACTGGGTTTTCCCTTCTCATCCTTTGATAAATCTAAACGTGGCTCTGACTTGTTGCTTTCTGCTCTTCCCTCAAAATGCAATCTAGTGGAGATCTCCGATTCGGCTCCCCCAGCGCCCCTGGTGAAGGAAGTCACAAAGAGGTTCTCTACGCCAGACGCTGCACCCGTGTCAACAGAACCGGCCTGGCTGGCTTTGGCCAAGAGGAAAGCCAAGGCCTGGAGCGACTGTCCACAGATTATTAAGTAAAGAATGACTCTTATCCATTTCTTTTGCCAGTTACTGGCTCTTCTCTTGCCCTTTTTATTTATTTATTTTTTATATGAGGTAAAGAAACCAAGCTAGGGAAAAGAAGCATGTTTTATAGGCTCTAAAATAATGTTTAGAAGCTGAACTGGTGGTGTTCCTTGTAAAAAGTGTATTTGCACAACCCTAGGTCCTGGTGCCTTGAGCTCCTCCTAGTTCTGAAGAGAAAAATTCCGTCCAAGGGACCACACGAAGCAAAGTCTCCAGACTAAGAATTCCTCACAAGAGCCTGCTGTACCCATTCTGTGGCCCTTCCACACATGCACACCCACACACCATTCAGAACGGGTACTTATGCCAATCTCTGTAATGGTTTTTTAATTCTTTACTCCAGTTTCTTTTATCCAAACCATTTACCATATCTTTGGGGATTCCTACCTTTTTCCATAGTAATAGTGAAAGGGTCATATACAGAAAGAAACAAGAATGCCCATTCTCCTGACTGCAGTAAGCAACTGGAAATTGCAAGTACAAGTCTGGCTCCTGGCTCTGTGCCCATGTCCACTTTTCATGACTTGTCCGCAGCCGGACCCTGTGACATAGAGAGTGAGTCCACCACACTTCTACCCCTCTGCTGAGCTGCAGGCCCTGTTAGACCAGAACTCTCCTTAAGAACATGTTAACCATGTGGCCCAGCTGGCTTCTAGGGAATATTTTTATTTCAAGTGATTAAAATAAAAATAAAAATAAAAGGAAGCTACAAATTCTCTGTCTCTGAGCATCCCCATCTAGTGTAGTTGTTCTTAAGATGTCCAGGCTCCATCCCAGACTTACTCAATCAGAGATCCTGTGAGGATGGGACCAGATGTGTATACTCTGGCAGAAACTATTCAGATAAATTCTGGCATATCAGAAAGTTTGAGAACCTTAGGATACACTGCTTCTAGTGTAATCTAGTTTTTAAAACTCCGAAGGGGAGGCTCACTTCATCCAAATCAGCAAAGATGATAAGGAAAAATAATAAAACAACCCCCCAAACCAGCCATTTATTATAAGGCACAAGAAGCTATTGACATTACCTGTCTCTGAAAATTCTTTAGGTCTTTAGGGAAAGTTAACAGTAAGATAAGATTTGAAACCTTTGTACTAAGGATTTCCTGTGGGAAGTTTCTTTACCACAGTCAAGTAATTCATATTTAAAGTCAAATGTTCAATAACATTTATAATGTAGAGCATTCACCTTGCTACCTTTAAAAACATCTCAGAGTTTTAAGTGGCCTTGTTTTATACACATGTGCTACAAAGAAGGGACTTGGCAACTTGAAAGCCACATATATTCACTTTTATGTTCCCTAAATTTGCTTTACATGAAACACATACAGCAGACTCACACGTTGTTAGTAGTAACTTACATTTCATGGTGTTGGGCATCTTTCCCTTTTCTTAGATTCTAACTTCAAAATCTAAGTACAAATCCTCTGCCTAGTACAAGGGAAGGAATTACATCCTTTTATCCTCTCCTACAAAAACACATTTTATTAGTGTCATTTTCCTTTATGCTTATTCAATAGAGTGTGCTGTTATTCTACTATTTAAAGGATGACAGCAGTTATTTACCTTACAGAAGGCATTTTCTTTCTGGAAACGATGGCTCAGCCTCCTGGTAGCAGCTGGCACGTGTGGTGAAGCGCACAGTTGTACTTTTTGCAAGGTGGAGTTAATACTATATATAGTGGTCCTTCAGACTGTTAAGACTCAATGGAACTTTAAATTTCTATGGCTATGAGAAGCAATTAATATTCCACTGCACGTTTTCCACACTCATGTTCATTTCTAAATCAGATATGTAGGCATTTGTTAGTTTCAATGATTTCTTCACTAACACTTTTAATAGGAATCTTTCCACTTAGAGCCCTGGAAATACAGTGCTACATTAATTATTCTGAATGGACTTTTTCTTTCATCCTATCAGCTCTGACTAATATCACAGTAATGGTAGAAAACAGGTGAAGAAATCAGATCATTAACAAAGAGTGGTACACAAGTTAACTGTACTGGCTTACCTACCACTGAGCCCACACAAGGAGAAATACCTCAGTTAAAAAACTTCCATCAGAATCTTTAAGAGTGTACTGAGGAAATGACAGTCACAGCACTTAACTTCCAAAAACTTCTAAAGGCTACATGTTTAGTATTTCATGCAAAAATTACTCCAAATTTGCACTAAATACCAATGAAGTGTTATTTTGCTTTAGCTGTGTTGCAGTCTTTTCTGATCAACAAACTATGGGGGAAGTTCTGTAAAGCATATAAAAAATTCAAGACTTAAAAAACATGAATGATTGCTATGTTAAATACGCAAGCTTAGTTTTTTTTTTTTTAAACATATACATTTCTGGCAAGGTTACAGATGATTAACCTCTGTTCATAAGACTTACATATACAAAACTAGAGTTTTTATGTTTACTTTTTTAATTTTTCAAGTGCAATTGTTTCTTATACAACATTAATTACTATTAAATTATCATTTTAGCCAGTTATTAGCAAATTGTAGTATGTATTGTCTCTTCTTGTGACGTTTAGTTTTAATTGCTTATTTTAAAGCAGAAACATTAGAGTTACAAGTGTCTTGCAATATTTTTATCAATAATAAAATGAAGTAGAGACTTAACAATGAAAATACCTTAGTGTGATTTTAATATTATTTTGAGATTTTGGTTGTATAAAGTTTTAATGTAAAATGTTCACTATTGAAGGAAAAAGACCTTTCAATAAAAAATACCCACAAGATCTTTGGCACTGATGGAGTTTCCTTTTCAATGACCATTTATACCAAGCTCATGCTTACACAGATTTTGTCAAGAGAAAAATCTCAAGGCATTTTATAGGGTATCTTATCAATTTTCCAGTCAAGATGGCAGAGTAGTAGGACCATGATCTTGCCTCTTCTCACAGCTACGACAGAACCACAACTGACTGCTAACCAACCATCGAAAAATAGACGGGGGCTTTGCAAAAAAGATCTCCTTCAACCGGAAGCTTAAAGGGGGAACAACAGTGGGATGGTAGGAGGAGCGTGCTCATGATATAATCAGGCCCCATACCTGCCCAGGTAGGCAACCCACAAGCTGAAGAATAATTAAGTCACAGAGGCCCTCCGACAGGAGTGAGAGTTCTGAGCTCCACATTAGGCTCCCCAGCCCAGGGTTCCACTACTGGGAGGAGGAGACCCCAGGACATCTGGTTTTGAAGGCCTGTGGAGCTTAACTTCAAGAGCCTCATGGGACTAGGAGAAACAGAGACTTCATTCTCTTGGGAAGCAGACACAGAATCTCGTGTGCACCAGGTGCAAGGGCAGAGGCAGTGATTTCATAGGAACCTGGGCCATACCTACCTGTTGGTTTTGGAAGGTCTCCTGAGGAAGGAGGGGACATAAAAGCTAGTGCCAGGAGTCTTCATCTACATGAGCTTTCCTGGCAGCTGCCATCTTGATTGGATCAGTAGCACCAAGACATAGACCCACCCAACAGCCTGTAGGATTAAGGGCTGGGAAGCCTCAGGCCAGACAACCTACTGGATGGGGACACAGTCCTACCCATCAGCAGACTTCCTGAGCCAAAATGCCTCTAGACACAGCCCTATCCACCAGAGGTCCAGGACCAAGCTTCACCTAGCAGTGAGCAGGCACTGACTCCTCCTGCCAGGAAACCTGCATAAGCCTCTAGTCCAGCCTCATCCACCAGGGGGCAGATACCAGAAATAAAACAATCCCAAAGCCTGTGGAAGGAATCCACAAACACAGGTCAGACTGTACCCTGGGACCAGCTGGATGCTGGCCGTTGGGTGACAGGAGTGTACTGCTAGAACTCATAGGACACCTCCCACAGAGAGCCACTTCTTCAAGGCTGAGAAACATAACTAACCAACCTAAAAATACAAATAGCAAGATAGACAATATGAGGTGGCAGAGGAATATCTTCCAGGCCAAGGCACAAGATAAAATACCAGAAGAAGTTAAGTGATGAGGAGATAGGCAATTTATCCAAGAAAGAGTTTAGAGTAATGATAGCGAAGATTTTCAGAAAACTCAAGAGAAGTGTAGATGCACAAAGCAAAGTTTTTAGCAAAGAGTTGGAAAGTATAAAGAATACCCAAACAGAGTTGAAGAAAAAAATCACTGAAATGAATAACACACTAGAAAGAAACAAGAACAGACTAAATGAGGCAGAAGAACGGATCAATGAGCTAGAAGACAGATTAGTGGAAATCACTACTTCAGAAAAAAGAAAAAAGAATGAAAAGAAATGGTAATAGTTTAAGAGAACTCTGGGACACTAATAATCACACTAATAATCACAGGGGTCCCAGAAAGAGGAGAGAAAGAGAAGGGACCTGAGAAAATTTTTGAAAAGAACATAACCAAAAATGCCCCTAACTTGGGAAAAGAAACAGTCACCCAAGTCCAGGAAGTGCACAGTTCCACACAGGATCAACCAGCCGGGCCCAGGCCCAGGACTGGCCATGCCTACTAACACAAGCTTTGGGACATCCTGGACCCCTTATGCAACTGTGTTGGGAACCAGCCCCACCTCCACACCAGCAATCTGGCACCAGCTCTGGAACTCTTGGGCCCAGCAACCAGACTCTAGGACTCAGCTCTGCCTGCCAGTAGACCAGCACTAACCTCAGGACTTGGCTTTGCCCACCAAGGGGGGGAATAACAGCCTTGGAGTATTCTAGACCCTGATTCTGCCCACCAATGAGCCAACACTAGCCCTGGGACCCATGAGGTTTTGCAGTCAGCAGCCTCTGCAAAGGGCAGGTCTTGGCAACCAACTAGACTAGGGTAGGGGCCAACCAAGCCTAGACAGCCTACAGAGTTAGCCCAGCACAACAGAAAGACCCACACAGCACTCACAGTGGGACCTCCTAGAGCATATAGCTCAGGTGATGAGAGGGGAGGGCACTGCTGGGACACAAAGGATGTTTCCCACAGAATGCTACTTGTCCAAGGTCAGGAAACATAATCAACCTACTAGATTCATCAAAAAAAAACAAAAACAAAAACAAAACCCCACAAAAAACCCCCAGCAACTTAGGCAAAATGTGGCAACAGAGGAACATGTTCCAGATGAAAGAACAAGATAAAACCCTAGAAGAACTAAGTGAAGTGAGGTAGGCAAATACCCAAGAAAGAGTTTACGGTAGTGATGGTACAGATGGTCAGAGAACTTGCGAAAAGAATGGATACAGAGTGAGAAGTTAAAAGTTCTAAACAAAGAATTAGAAAATATAAAGAAGCAAACAGAGATGAAGAATACAATAACTGAAATTAAACATACACTAGAAGGAATCAACAGTAGACCAAATGATACAGAGAAATGGATCAGTGAGCTGGAATACAGAGTAGTGGAAATCACATGCTGAACAGAAAAAAGAATGAAAAGAAACGTGGACCATATAAGAGACCTCTAGGACAACATCAAGTGCACTAATATTTTCATTATAGGGGTCCCAGAAGGAAGAGAGAAAGGGGCTGAGACTATATTTGAAGACATAATAGCTCAAAACTTCCCTAATCTGGGAAAGGAAACAGGCATCCAAATCCAGGAAGCACAGAGAGTCCTATACAGGATTGACCCAAAGAGGAACACATGAAAATACATTGTAATTAAAATGGCAAAAATTAAAGACAAAGAGAATATTAAAAGCAGCAAAGGAAAAGCAACAAATAACATACAAGGGGACTCCCATAAGGCTATCTATCAGCTTATTTTTTCAGCAGAAACTCTACAGGCCAGAAGGAAGTGGCACAATGTATTTTAAGTGATGAAAGGAAAAAACCTACAATGAAAAATACTCTATGCAACAAGGCTCTTGTTCAGATTTGATGGAGAGATCAAAAGCTTTACAGACAAGAAAAAGCTGAAAGAGTTCAGAACCATCAAACCAGCTTTATAAGAGATGTTAAAGGAACTTCTCTTAATGAAAAAGAAAAGGCCACAACTACAAAAAGAAAAAGCTCATTGGTAAAGGCAAACATATAGTAAAGGTAGGAAATCATCTACACACAAAGCTAGTAGGGAGGTTAAAAGACAAAAGTAGTGAAGTCATCTACATCTACAATAAGAAGTTAAGGGACACACAAAACAACTAGAGGTAAAACATGATATCAAAAAACTACTGTGAGGAGAGGAGAATACAAATGCAGGATTGTTCAAATGCATTTGAAATTAAGATAACAGCAACTTAAAACAATCATATAAAAACTTAATGGTAAACCACAAAACTTCCTACAAGCCAAAAATCTGTAATAAATACATACAAAAAAAGGAATCCAAATATAACACTAAAGACAGTTATCAAAACACAAGAGAAGAGAAAAGAAGAAAAAATGAACAAAAAACACCTACAAAAACAACCCCAAAACAATGAGCAAAATAGCAATAAGAACATACATATCAGTAGTTATTTAAATGTAAATAGACTAAATGCTGTAATCAAAAGACACAGAGTGGCTGAACGGATACAAAAACAAAACCCAAATATATCCTGCCTACAGACGACTCACTTCACATCTAAAGACATACAGACTGAAAGTGAAAGGATGGAAAAGGTATTCCATGCAAATGGAAATCAAAGAAAGGTGAAGTGGCAATACTCATACCTAACAAAATAGACATTAATATAAAGACTGTTACAAGAGACAAAGAAGGCCACTACTCATTATACTGTGGATCAATCCAAGAAGAAGATATTGTAATATATATAAGCACCAACATAGGAGCACCAAAATACATAAAGCAAATACTAACAAACATAAAGAGAGAGATCAACAGTAACACAATAATAGTAGGGGACTTTAACACCCCACTTATGTCAATGGAAGATCACCCAGACAGAAAATCGTAAGGAAACATCAGCCTTAAATGACGTATCAGACTATATGCACTTAATGGATATATTTAGAACACTCCATGCAAAAGCAGAAGAATACACGTTCCTTTCAAGTGCACAAGGAACATTCTCCAGGATAGATCACATTTCAGGCCACAAAACAAACCTCAGTAAATTTGAGAAAATTTAAATCATATCAAGCATCTTTTCTAACCACAGTGCTATGAGACAAGAAAATAACTGCAAAAAATACAAACATATGGAGATGAAAAAATATGCTACTAAACAACCAATGGATCACTGAAGAAATCAAAGAGAAAAAAAACAAACAAACCTGGGAACAAATGAAAATGAACAATGATCCAAAGTCTATGGGACACAGCAAAAGCAGTTCTAAGAGGGAAGTTTATGGCAATACAAACTTACCTCAGGAAATGAGAGAAATCTCAAACAAATAACCTAAACTTATACTGAAACTAGAAAAAGAAGGACAAATAAAACCTGTAGTAGAAGGAAAGAAAGATCAGAGCAGAAATAAATGAAAGAAACTAAGAAAAACAATGGAAAAGATCAATGAGACTAAAAGCTGTTTCTTTGAAAAGATAAAAAAATTGACTCATTAGTTCAGACTCATAAAGAAAAAAAGGAAAGAAGGCCCAAATCAATAAAATCAGAAATGAAAAAGGAGAAGTTACAACTGACACTACAGAAATATGCAAGATCATAAGAGACTACTAAGAACAACTATATGCCAATAAAATAGACAACCTAGAAGAAATGGAAAAATTCTTAGAAATGTACAATCTCACAAGACTCAACCAGGAAGAAATAGAAAATATGAACAGATCAATCACCAGCAACAAAACTGAATCAGTAATTTTAAAACTCCCAACAAACAAAATCCAAGACCACATACCTTCACAAGTGAATTCAACAAAACATTTAAAGAAGAATTAACACCTATTCTTGTCAAAATATTAAAAAAAAAAATTCAGAGGAAGGGAGGCTTATGAACACATTTTACAAAGCCAGAATCACTGTGATACCAAAACCAGACAGATATCACAAAGAAAGAAAATGACAACCCAATATCACTAATGAACATAGATGCAAAAATCCTCAACAAAATATTAGCAATCTGAGTCTAGCAATACATTAAAAGTATCTTACACCATGATCAAGTAAGATTTATCCCAGGGATGCAAAAATTTTTCAGTATCTGCAAATCAATGTGATAGACCACATTAACAAATTGAACAATAAAAACCACATGATCATCTCAATAGATAATGGAAAAAGCTTTTGACAAAATTCAATATTCATTTGTGATAAAAACTGTCCAGAGAGTAGGAACATACTTCAACATAATAAAGGCCATTTACGACAAACCCATGGCTAATATCATACTCAATGGTGAAAAGCTGAAAGCATTTCTTCTAAGTTCAGGAACAAGACAAGGATGCCCACGCTCACTACTTCAACTCAACATAGTATTGGAGGCTCTAGCCACAGCAATCAGACAATAAAAGGAATCCAAGTTGGAAAGGAAGAGATACAACTGTCACTGCAGATGACATGATACTATACACAGAAAATCATAAAGACACCACCAGAAAGAGAAAGAAAAATATCATATCACTCATATGTGAAATCTAAAAAAAAAAGGACAGACACTATGAACTCATCTACAAAACAGAAACAGACTCATAATCTTTTGGCCACTGGGAAAAGGGGGTGAGAAGGGATAAATTTGGGAGTCTGAGACTTGCAAATGTTAACCACTATATAGATAGATGAAAATTTTTTCTTCTGTATAGCACAGGAAGCTATATTCAGTATCTTATAATAACCTTTAATGAAAAAGAATATGTAAACAAACATATGTGCATCTATATATATGCATGACTGGGCCATTATCTTGTATATTAGAAACTGACACAACATAACTGACTATACTTCAATTAAAAAAAAATGGGCAGAAGGCCTGAACAGGAACTTTTCCAAAGAGGAAATGCAGATGGCTGATGAAAAGATCCTTAACATTGCTAATCATCAGGGAAATGCAAATCAAAACCTTAATGAGATATCACCTCACATCTATCAGAGTGGCTATCATTAAAAGGAACATGAATAACAAATGTTGGCGAGGATGTGGAGAAAAGAGAAACTCGTACACTGTTGGTGGTGATGGGAACTGACGTAGCCATTATAAAAAACAGTATGGAGGTTTCTCAGAAAACTGAAAACAGATCTACCATATGACCCAGCAATTCCACTCCTGGGTATATATCCAATAAAAAATAAAGACACTAATTCAAAAAGATATATGCACCCCAATCTTCATAGCAGCATTATTTACAATTGCCAAGATACAGAAGCAACCTAAGTGCCCACCAACAGATGAATGGATAAAGAAGATGTGGTATATGTATTTGATGAAATACTACTCAACCATAAAAAAGAACGAAATTCTGATATTTGCAACAACATGGCTGGACTTGGAAGTATTATGCTAAGTGAAATAAGTCAGACAGATAAAGACAAATACTGTATGATATCACTGATATGTGGAATCTAAAAATATAAAAGTAGTGAATACAAGAAAAAGGAAATACACTCACAGATATAGAGAACAAACTAGTGGTTACCAGTGGGGAGAAATAAGGGAGGAGGGACAAGATAGTGGTAAGGGATTAAGAGATACACACTATTACGTGTAAAATAAATAAGCTACAAGGATATATTGTACAACACATGGAATATAGCCAATATTTTATAATAACAATAAATGGAGTATAACCTTTAAAACTTGTGAATCACTATGTCATAACTTACATATTATACATTAACTATACTTCAATATAAATAAATAAACAAACAAACAAACAAACAAATCCTGCTTAAAATAGCCCAAATTGACCTCTACTGCTTGTAACCAAGAACTCTGGCAGGTCTGATAATTGAGATTCTACTGGTGAATAAATGGACAAATGAAATGATACT
Source organism: Camelus dromedarius (assembly GCF_036321535.1). NCBI lineage: Eukaryota > Metazoa > Chordata > Mammalia > Artiodactyla > Camelidae > Camelus > Camelus dromedarius. The sequence continues at coordinate 84,484,422 of NC_087436.1, read as the reverse complement.
GCAGCTGACTGTACAATTAGGGGAAAGGTCAGCAACAGAGTATAGATGGGGTTGGCTGGAATGCTGGGGGACATATCCTTGGCTGTCACTGTTCACTGGCTCCTGTGGCTCTTCTCAGTGTAGTCTTAGCTTGTGGCTCCCTCACCCCATGGCTTCTCCAGCAGACAGCCAGACTGATGTGGCAGCTCAGGGCTCCCTAGGCTATAAAAGCAGAAGATGCCAGGCCTTCTTGAAGTTTAGGCTCACAAGTGGCACAGTGTCACCATCACTGCATTCTGTTGGTTAAAGCAAATCATAGATCAAGCCCAGGCATAAGAGAAGGGGGCTGCAAAAAGGGCATGACTAGCAGAGGAGATACAGTTCCCTGGGGGCAATTTACTACCAGGTAAATGGAAGTATAAGCAAAGTGCTATGGGACTAAAGAAGCAACATAAAGCATTATGAGATAACATGATACTTAGAAGTATATACAGTTTTTCTCTTTCCTAGTTTTTTCCGTGTTCCCTATCTTCAAGCCACTGAACAACAAAAAAGAGTGTTACAACAATAAAATCTAATAAATTGAAAAACACAGGTGTAAAAATATTCACCATCCAAGTTCATATATCAAAAATTGAGAAAAGTGTGTCCACTTGAAACTATACCGTGTATATGTTATTCCACATTAGTACTTTGTTCATTTAAAAATATTAAATTAAGGAACCTAATTTGATAAATAAATCCTATCTTTGAAAACCGTTTGTTATGAATCTCAGTATAAATGAGTGAATGGTGGATTACCTCACAGACTAAATTTTTAACCCAGCAAGTATATTCAGATCATTCTTCCCTGAGGTCTTTTATAACAAAACCAAAGTAGAACATCTATAGCCTAATTTAAAAAGTCTTACTTAATATGTTGATGTGTTTTGTTCTATAATTCCTTTTAAAAGCATCTGTTGCTCCTACAGGAAGTAAAATAGGGTTATTTTCCAAGAAAGCATAACAGACAAGTTTCTTAAACAAAATATAATCTTTAACATAAAATAAGACTATTTGCATCCTCTATAACATAAAATATTTTCAAACATCTCACAGATATATTCTAGTAAGGAGTGCACTATTTTTGTTTGCCACTCAATAAATCCAGACAGTAAACATAATTATTTCTACATCCAATAATAAGCATTGATTCCCAGACCACAGGAGAAGAGAAAACTTCTCCAGGAAGTTGATACACACTTTGCAACTGTCCACTCTTAGATTCCAAGATCCATAGTTTCCCATCAGTAGATGCTGCTGCCAGCAACATTTCATTGCTACGATTGTGGTTATGGAAAGCAAATGGTGTTGAATACACCCTTGAAGTAGTTTCAAATTTCCACTGGAGGTGACCTTTCATACTACAACAGTAGATAAAGCAATCATGGGAACCAAAAAATATTTCTTGCTCTGATGCTGAGGTACATGGAGATGAAAATATTGGTTCATTGGTAGAGAATTTCCATACCTGAAGGGTGATAAAGGCAGAAGTAATTCATTCATCTCAACAATTCTGTAGAATAAATTTTTATAAAATTCTTAATAAAATGTGAGAGATGTAGGCTATTGAATGGTAGCTATACATAAAGAAAATAATGGCTTTCTCTGAAAAGTAGCACACTCAGATTAGACCTCTGTTCCAGTAGTACAATCTAGCATAAAATGTACTAGAGTGTCATTATTACATGTCTTACTATTATTACTGCCATGCATATTATGAAGTAAAATTCATTTTGAACCCATTCAAAAGTTATTACTAATATGTTCAGAGACACTGAGTTCAAAGATAAAACTGCACTGAGTTTTCAATGTACCTTGTTAAAAATTGTGTCTTATTCTAGTTTCCTAAAGTAGGAAGAAGGAAAGAAGTACACTGAGAGGAAAAGTTTATGTGCAACAATTTAAATTAAAGCTTTAAATAAAAAAGCTTGTGTGTCTACTCTGTAGATATGTACTATTTGCTTATTTCAAAGCAACTACTGATAAACCTGTCAGCCAATATTTTGAAGAAAACACACAAGGAAGAAAAGGCATAAGTCTAAAGTAGTATTTACAAATCCATACTAATAGCAGTATAATAAAAAAATAAAATCAAATAAAGAGTGGGCATATTCATGAAATAAGACTTGTAACCTCAATTCTGTCCCTGATTTAGACAAAATCAACTTTTTTTTGGTTCATACAGAAAATAAAAGGAGATGGGTAATAGCAGTTGCCTCTTCTTACATTTTAGAAATCCAAAGATGAGAATATATTCAAATTATTTTATAAATAAAAAATATTAAATGAACTTAAAGATTTCACCACAAAGTAAATGTCACACAGAGCAAAAGAAACTGCCAGGCTACAATGGGCCAACTTATGTTAGAGCTAGTACACTCTCAAGTCCACAAAATAATCCCCCAAATCAAAAACACAGTAGAAGCTGTGCCATAGTCACTTGTGGATACTTAAAAAATAGAGACTATGACCCCAACAAAAGACCTCATATATCCCAGATGGAGCCTACCCTGCCGATCAAGAAGCTCAAGCTGGAACCTCTATACAGTGGAAATTGGGTTATGTAACAGATCGTGTTTTTATAGAAAAAGCAGGGGTTTCTTTCAATTTTCATAACCAGAATAGAAGTTATAATAGAGTTGGCTAAAAACTGGTAACATTTTCAAATTGGGGAACGAGGATGGCAAAAGTAAAACAATGTTTGGATAGAATCTTTTATATCTGGTATAGCATCATTTAAAAATTAAAAATTAAGAAACCCATGGCTTGACAATGAAAACAGAACTAGTTTTCAATACAAGCTGAATGATGTTTAAAATTTTACTTCAGTTGTTACCACATACTACACCTTTGAGAAAGATAAGTAAAACAGAAACAGAAATTCTTACCTGTTCTCCAAAGTGAGTAAAGCAGAGTAAATTCCCATCTACACAGCCAATGCAAATATACTGTAGGCAACACCGTGGGGAAGAAAAGAGTGGCTTTCCACATGAATATTCCCAAACTCTGTTCCCAGTAGCCTGTCACGGGCAAAAAGCAATTAATAGCATTTAAATCATTCTATTAATCAATTACTCTTTATAAAAAAAAAACTCATAAATCTAGTGGTAAAGCTAGAAACATCAGAAAATGCTACAATGGCATGCTGACATTATAAATAAAGCTAGTACACATATACACAGCTATAAAATTAATAAGTATCATTTATGAGATCTCAGATAAAAACAACAATACAACCAAGAAAGAAATAAATAGCACATAAACTCTGTCCTTACAATGGACACAAAGTTCTTGATGGGACTGAGAACATTCTGTCAATTAAAAAATTGATAAAAGACATACACAGAACTTAGATTTTCTCATCTTTTTAGACTTCATGTCAATCATTTTTAATGAATTCTGATTCAGTAACATATGAACTATATCTAATTGAAATCTGCTTCAAATTTTCAGAATTCAAAGCAAAAATTTAAAAATATTAAAGAAAATAGCTAATAATATCAATAACCACTACTTTATGCCTACAGGATTTATAGCCAGTAAAAGTCCTCCCAGTGTAGCAAAATACAAATGGTGTGGAATCAGGCTCAAACAAGGAGAAGAAAAAACCGTTCCTCCGCATTTCAACTTCCAAACACACTTCTTTTTCTGCAAATAAGAAAGTAAATTAAAAAAAAAAAAGCAAATTACTGGGCTTCTGCTGGTGGTTAACATATCCACATATCCTGTCCTTCCTGATCTTATGTCTATTTAGTTAATATGATTTTTATTTTTAGTATAAAAAACATACTCACTGTGGAGAATCAAGTTAGTATAAAGGAATTGACAAAGACCACCACCCAGAAATAACCACTGTTAATATTTTAGCATTTTCCCTTGTGATCTTTTTAGTGTGTGTACACACACACACAGTTTAATATACTTGCGATCATTCTGAATATACTTTGTATCTAATTTACCTCACTTATTTTGTAAAACTCTTTAAATATTAATCCCGTAGGAACATAAAATAATTTCTCTCTCCACCTTATCACTGAAAATTGTTTGGAACTAATTTCTTGTATTATAAACAACTTGGAAATAGACATACTGGTGCATATATTTGTCCATGTTTCTTATTATTTTGCCAGGATAGATTCCTGGAAGAAGAATTTTACTAAATCAAAGGATAAGAAACTGCTATGTAAAGTCAAACTGTTTTCCTCAGAGGCTTACCTCCCACTGCTCTCATCAGCATTTAATGTTATCATTCTAATCTAATTATCATTTGCTTCTCTATCTCAAAGTTTTAAATTTTCATTCCTTTGATTCTTAAAGGCATGAAACATAAAAACATTTACTAGCCATTTCTTCTCTGAGGTCCTGTGCATTTATATCCCTCACTTATTTTTCTCTCTGGGCCTTTATATTTTTCTTATTAATTTGTATTTGATCTTAATTTCATGTACATTTAAAAATATGAGTTTTAACTGTCACATTTCTTACAAAAGTTTTCCCCAACTTACTTCTTTTTAATTTTATAATTCTTAAATTTTATGTAATCAGGTCTTACTGATAGTTTTCTTTGTGATACCTCTCAATTGTCAAGATGGTAAATTCTGAGTTCTTTGTATTTCAAGACTCTATGAGTAGTAAATTTATCTTTGAAAATTTGGTAAGAAAGTTAAAAATATCTTACGACTTTGAGGGGTCTTAAGATATGTCTTAATCTTTCCATGTGACAAACTTGGGAAAGTTAATACTTGCTCCCTAGTCAACACCACCTGACAGTCTCACACTCTTCTATCAACATTTATGGTATGAAATTGATGAAGTGATTTCTTACATAAATATCCAAAGCATATGCATGCTGGTCATGAGATCCAATGTAAAGAAGTCCTGTGGTTGGATCCATAGTTGCTGAGCTTTTAACAGCATCCTCAGTAGTAAACATCCAATATTGTTCTCCACTATTACTTTTCAAAACATAAACTAGCCCATTGTAACAGCCTGTTGGGAAACAAAATATAAAAGATGAGATATAGGTATGTCACTGGAAAATAATTCTTTGGCCTAAATCATGGTAATATATATATTCGATGTTCTTCACGTGTACTTGGGCTCTGTTTGGCTCAGATTTGCATTTCAGCAAAGCAGAAATTGAACAGTAATCAATTGTGTAGAAACCTATTTAGCAGGTATAACCTAAATTTTAAAAGTACTATAAAGCGCTTCACTATTGAGAAAACAATGAACAGAAAGCATGATGCAGCAGAAAGAGGATTTAACAGACCTAGAGTCAGATCTCCTCATAGACATCCTTTGAGCAAATTACCCAGCATCACTGGGCCTCAGATTATTTTTCTGCTGAATGTGGGTACATCTACATCCAGGGTTATTGTGATAATTGGGATAAATGCCTAGCACATAAAAGGTGTTCAAGAAATGCTAACATTAACAGGAGCCAATGTTTATTGACCTTTCATCTCGTGAAGGGTAACTACTCTAAGAATCTGATATGTATTAACTCATGTAATCCTCACAGTGAAGTGCTACTGTATGCACATTTTATAGATGATAAAACTGAAGCACAGAGAGTTAAGCTACAAGAGGGTTAAGGGCAAAACTACTCAGCTAATGAGTGGCAGAGCCAGGATTTGAGTCTGAGAAGTCAAGCTCCAGAGCCTATTCTCCAAACAACTATACCAGACTGGTTTTTCTAAACTGCTGCTATGCATGAGAAGACAGGGTGGGAGCCCCTGACGTGGTGTAGCCAAAATAACCCACATACAAGTAGGAGTGGTCAAAATCTACAAAGTAAAGACCACTCAAGTTTCTGGACTGCATGTAAATCTGGGGAAGTGGGATTTGGGCATTGGACCACCACTCTAGGCAGCTCTGCCTATGATTATAACCAGTGCTGCTCACTTGAGGCCCCATTTCCAGAATACGTTCTGTGCTTTTTTCTGGCAGTTACTGCTTAGTAGCAAGACAGCGTCTACTTAGTGATGGTGAAGACAAATGTCCTACATAGTGCAGCACACCAGCACTCAACTGGGTAACGAAAAACTTCTTTCAGTTCAGCTCCAGAAGAAAAATCTTTGTGACTTTGGGTTAGGCCAAGATTTCTCAAATATGACATCAAAAGCATGATCCATAAAAGAAAAAAATAAAGTGGACCTCGATGAAATAAAAAAAAAAACTCTTCATAATACACTGTTAAGAGAATTAAAAAACAAGCCACAAACTAGAAGAAAACGTGCAAAACATACATCTGATAAAGCACTTGTATCCAGAATACATAAAGAATTCTCAAAACTCAGTAAGAAAAGAAACATAACAATAAAAAAAGGGCAAAAGATCTGAACAGACACTTCATAAAAGATGTACAGATGGCAAATAAGCTCATAAAAAGAGGTAAAACATCACTAGTCACCAGGGAAATAAAATTAAAACCACAATGAGATACTACTCCATAACTAAATAGTTAAAATCTTTTAAAAATTTAACTGACAATACAAAGTGCTGACAAGGCTGTGGAGCAACTGGACCTCTCATACATTGATGATGGAATGCAAAGTAGTTCACCTACTTTGGAAAACAGTTTGGCTATTTCTTATAGTTAAACCTACACTTACCATACAACCTCCCTTTCCTAGATATTGAGCTAAGTGAAATAAATACTTACATTCACACAAAATCCTACTAACAGATAGCAGTCTTACTCATAATTACCAAACCCCAGAAATAACCCAAATGTAAGTGGATAAATAAACTGTGGTACATCCACACAATGGAATACTCAGCAAAATAAACTACTGATGCATGCAATAAAATGGAATGAATCTCCAACATAGTATACTAAGTAAATGAAGTCAGACTCAAAGCTACATACCGCATGATTTCATTTATATGACTTTTTGGAAAGAGTAAAATTATAGGGACAGAAAATAGATCAGTGGTTGGGGGAAGGAGTAAGAATTGGAATGACTATAAAGCACAGGAATTTTTTGGATTAATGAACTCCTGATTGTTGTAGTGGTAACATGACAGTATGCATCTGTCAAAACAGAGTCAACTGTATACTAAAAAGGGTGACTTTTACTGTATATAAATTAAAATTTTTAAATTTTTTATTAATATAAGTGACCATCATGTACCACAGGCTTTGGGTCTAGACACCTGGGATGCAAACAGTAATCTCAATGAGCTGACTTTCATGGATAGGGATTACTCATGATTACTCACATATGTAATTGAAAGTTTCCTGTACTATAATTTTCAAAGTGTAGGTGTTCAATAGGGAAGGATCAAACTCAGATTCAAGTAGATCTCAGCCAGGATAACATAAGTAGAGAGATACATTTCTAAGCACTTCGTCTGAAAAGCTTTGGTGAACAGATTCCATGAACACTCAAGTGAAGCTTAATGTAGTTTGAAGGGCAAAAGGAGAGTGGTAGTCAAGGAGAAATTATACCTGGACCCCCATATCTCTGTAAAGTAAAAAGTCATCTACACCTTAACAAAACTGAGTAGCAGGCAGTAGCTAACACTTAATGAGCCCTTAGTCTGTGTCTAGCAATGTATTAAAGGATTCGTAAGCAATTATCTCATTTAATCCTCTCAAAAGCTCTATGATTATTGTGGTGGTTTTAAAATACGTCCACAAATTCTTTGATATTCTTCCTTTCAAGAGGTGGAGCCTAATTCCCCTCCCCTTAGGTGTGGGCCAGCCTTAACAGAATAAAGCAGAAGTGACGGCATACAATTTTGGACACTAAGTCATAAAAGTACTGCATTCCTCCTTACTTACTCTCTGAGATCACTCCCTCTCAGGAAAGTTACCTGCCACGTTGTGAGTGCATTCAAGCAGCCTATGGAGAAGGCCACATGGCAAGACACTGAAGCTTCCTCCCAAGAACCAGCAAAGAGCTGAAGTCTTCTGTTAGCACCAATGTGAGTGAGCCATCTTGGAAGCAGATTTTTCCAGCTCAAGTCAAGCCTTTAGACAGTTGCAGCCACATGAGAGACCCTGAGCCAGAACTTTCAGCTAAGCTCCTCCTGAATTCCTGACCCACAGATACTGAGATAATAAATGTTTAATACTTTATGCCATTAAGTTTGGGGATAATTTGTGAAGCAGCACCATCTTTTATATATTATGCCCATATCCTCATGAGAGAAATGAAGTTCCAAGAAGTTAAGCAACTTATTGAAAGTCACAGAGCTGGTAATGGCTTTGAAGTTAGGGCCAAATCCAGAAACTGTGACCCAAGGCTCACATTGTGAATCAGCATACAGTTAACTATTATTCCTTGACAGCAACCAAACCTACCATACATAGGTTTAATTTAAATTGGTCCTACTAGCATTTTCACATGGTAATTAAATTTAACTCTATAAACCTCAAATTCAGAAACTTACCCACTACAACAAAGTTTCCACAGTTAGATACACATGCTGAGGATTCAATTCGATCTCCCAAAGTCTGTTCCCATTTCACTTTCCCAGAGTAAAGGTCAACTGCCATCATTCTGTGAGAATGGGAGCCAATGTACACAGTCGCAGATGACTTATCAACAGCTGGTATTACAACCAGAGGAGAAGCATCCACACATTTGCCTGTGTCTGACCTCCACCTCACACGAAACTCCATTTTCTCAGCCCCCATCACAGGTGTTTCCTCTTCAGGAACGTCTGCAATACAGGATGGATCTTTTGATGTCCCAATAAGAGCTGGAGGATTTAAGCTTTTCATATTTTGAATATTAGTTTGTGAAATTAAATCAGAAGAACAGGCTGAAGGGCAATGTTCCAACGTAGTTAAAAACCTAGTAGTATTCAGAGACAAAATTTGACTCCCTCTGCTTAGTGCCATAAAAGCATTTATCTCACTGTCACAATTTAAAGACATGACAGATTCCTGACGTAAAGATTTTCCATTGTTTTCCTCTTGATTAACATCATTCAGTTTTCTTTTTGTAGCATAATTCTTGCTAAATGTCAGATCTTCATCTGGAAACACTGTCTGAAGGATGTGATTGTAAATCTCTAAAACAGAACTGCTAAGAATAATTTCCAGAAGCCCAGGTACTGATGTGCCAACAAGGTTTTCAATCTCACTGAGGAGCCGTATGGACTTCAAGGAATCTCCACCACTATTTAAGAAGAGTGACTCATTAGGAACTTTCAGAGGATCTTCTGAGAAATTCAGAACAGACTACGGATTAGAGAAGAAATATGGTGAAGTTAAAGGCCTAAAACCAGAAGAATTCAGCATTTACAGATAATATATAGATGACAGTACCTACATTAATGAGATGAACATAAGACACACAAAATAAATATTTTTAATAATTAAAATAAACTTTAAAATTATTTTCTGTATAGTAAAGAAGACCATCATTATGCTACCAATTTTGTCACAAACTTACCCCAGAATTGCAAACTATACTTTCCTTTTGAGCAATTTTTTTACCCATACAATAGGGAGTGGAATTATAAAGACATCTGATTTACTAATTATAAAGCCTACAAGATGCTAATATCTGATATTTCTATAATATGGGAACAATTATCATCATCAACTTCACATAAATCAAAATTATTTCCAAGAATCTAAAAAAGAAGTAGGTAAGACTTTTATCTAGATATCCTCTATTTTCAGATGAGACTATATAATTACATCCTCTTTTTAGAATGCTTTAGAAAATTCCGTATTTTATCAAAGAAAAATTATATTGAACCTATCAACCATAGATAATAAAAAATATATATTTCGAAATAAATTTTAATTATATATAAATTGTTGTACATATATCAATTATACACATATATGTATGTATGTATATACATATCTCAATTCCCTTAAGCAGAAACATATGTGCTGTTATTGACAGTTCTTCTGGAATAATGGTGTTAAGACTATTCCACAGACAGTGGTATAGCAAGATGTGGCATATTTTCTTAACTCTGACAAGTGCTACTGCACTCCACTGCTCCTCTTAGGGAAAAGTTATGTCAAGATAGGTTTTGTCTACTTGTGCCTTTTATGACTACCATAAATTTCCAATAAATTTCTATACGGGGAGCTTAATCTAATTATACAGTAGAGATACTAACTCTTACTTTAATACAAATTGAATAAATGAAGCTATACTACTTAACATCTGGACAGCAGTAACATTCTTAGAAAATTTTATCAGGCTTATTAGGATGCTATCATTCCCTGAAAATACACAATGACCTCCTTATAATAACAAATTTGTATCTTAGAAGTTGTACCTTGGGGGAGGGTACAGCTCAAGCGGTAGAGCGCATGCTTAGCATGCATGAGGTCCTGAGTTCAATCCCTGGTACCCCCTCTAAAAATAAGTAAATTACCTCCCCGGCCCCTACCCCCCAAAAAATAAAAAAAGTTGTACCTTCCACAAATGCTGTAATTTTTCCCACAGTTCATCTTTGCCATTGAGCTTCCATTCAGACTTTAAGTTTATGTAGTTTAAATAAATCTTATTTAACTCAGAAACATCAATTTTGCCTTAAAATAAAAGAGAAATAACAATTTTAAAATTTCAACTTGAACCCTTCATATCTTCGTTAGTCACAATGCACACATTTCTCACTGTAAAGGTTAGAAATACTACAGAATAGTTTGTCTCAGACAATCACTAATACAGAAAGCAGTGCCATGCTACCGAGAATGTAGTGGGTAACAGATAAGAAAGCAGAGGCTAACATTGATCTCATTTAAAGAGTTAAAGAAATGGTACTATTAACTGAGCAAGTACGGCATTTTGAAATAAATATTAAATAAAGATGAAATTGGGAAGGTAACAGAATATGGTGATTACACTTGATCTTAGCCAAAAGGCCGAGAAGCGATTAGAATATGGTGATTAAGAGCACGTGTTTTGAAGTCACACAGTCCTAGACAGAATTCCAACTCTACTACTAACTAGCAATGTGATTTGGGGAAATTTATTAACTTCTTATGCCTTATTTTCACATCAGTAAATGGGAATAATACCACCTACTCACAGGATTTTCTGGAGATAAAATTAGTTATACAAAGCATTTGACAGAAGGCCTACCACAATACATATTAGCATTACTTATAAGGACTTAAGTGGCCTTTAAACTAGTTATGAATACAGTTAGTATCATTTGGCACCGAAACAGCTGCATCAAACTATTTTACCGTGAGATGTAAGTGGTAGAGAATCAATCAACACAAGCTCATCCGGGATTGCATGACTTGGAAGATACTTCTGCAGTTCTTTAAAGATACAATCCTTTACTAAATCCTTTTTGGACACCATGAACAGAATTAACTTTTCCTGATTATACCATGTAACTGCACAAGACTCCACTTCTGGAAGACCTTCAGCAATCTATAAAAGAGATTATCCCAATTTGCCAGTGAGGACATTTTTAAAAACAAACTTCCTAAATGCTCAAACTTACCATGTCTGAAATCAACACAGTCAAATTAAATTCTGGAATACACTAGAGAGTTTTTAAAAGAACTGTCTGCTGCTATCACTATTACCAGCACACAGGGTTCTTAATGTTTTCCAAAATAATAGACCCTACAGCAAAATAAACCAATTTATTTTCACAGTTATCAAAATCTATTTTGTTACTTATTTCAAAGACAACTCTCTCTTCATGTTGAGAATGAAGTGCAAAATGAATTATCCATATCTTCTATTGTAATTGATCACTAAAACAAAAATCATGGTTTAAACAATATTTATAGATACTTATAGAGAACCCTGGCACAGAAAACTAGTGATAGCTGCCTCAAAAATCTACAGATATTAATAGATATTTAATATTTAAATAGTTCTACCTGTTGCACAAGTTCAACATTAAGACGTTTGCCATGACGTTTGATCTGACTGTCCTTTCGTCCCAAGAAAAATATCTCTCCATCTTTCACAGTCACAAAGTCTCCTGTAGCCCGCATTGTGCCAAGTGGTACTGTCACTTCATCATCGAGAAAACACACTCTATATCTGCCACCTTCACAAGATATAACCAGCAATAAAAAAATAATAAAAAATTCACAGAAAATATAATAAAATCATCAAATCAAAACATCTCCAAAAGTTCAGTTACTAAGGTTCAAAGTTTGAATAGTTATATAAAAAAGGGGACTCACTTTTAAATGTTATCTAATAAAATTACACATAATAGTAACCTTGGTAAAACTGCAAAGAGATAATACAAAATTTATTTCTAAAAACATATATGTGATTAAAAACATTAGAATACTAATTAAATAGAATTTTGGCTATAAATAGAAATATAAAGATCCAAGTTACAGTTTCTAAATTACTTTTACATTTTTCCTCAGTGTATTAGACATTGTTATCTGAAATAATTAAGGTAACATTAAATGTTTCATGACTATAAGAATGAGATTAAAAACTACCATCGCCAAAAAGAATACTAGACTTAAGAAAAATTGGGGAAAGAATAAAATTATCCCATCAGATCTTTTTTCTTCAAAAAAAAATTATTCCCAGTCAACAAATATATAACAACCTAAAAATACTTGGCCAATGCCTTCTTGAATTGTGAAACCATTAGTATCTCTGACTTCAATTACTGTTCCAAGCAGTGGAAATCCCAGCTGTACAGGCAATTCACATCTATGAAAACACAACAACCCAAACCAGATTTAAAATTTTTCATTTGAATAGAGTATTTCCCAATGTATTTAAATCACACTGAACCAAATAAAGAAAAAAAAATGTTTTGCTATGCTACAATTCAAAGACTGCTAAGAGTTAAAGGTTAGGTGGAAAGGCTATCGTGTTATTTATTGCTGTTTAGTTACAAAAAGTTCTAGCAGGATCTGTAGTACCAGTTATAAGGAAGGTTCTGAATTCCCAGCTTAAAATTCAAGATAAAATATTTGTGTTTCTAAAATAATTACCCCAGTCCCTATAAAAAACAATATTTGTATTAAGATACTAGAAAAATACAGTTTCTCTCTACCTAATTTAGTAACTGAAACCCTTACTTACTTCAAAGTAGAGTTAAGAATCTTCTCTGGAATTCTGTAAAAAGTTGCCCAACTTGACACCTCTGTAATACCATAAACATTAAAAATTTGAGTTTTATTGCCTACTTCTCTCCAGCTTTTGAGAGCAGTTAACGATGGAAATGCTTCACCACCAAGGGCTAATACTCGAAGGGAAGTATTGGCTGATAAAACAGTTGACTTGATAAGCTGAGATCCAAATCTTCTAAGCAGTGTCGGTGTTGCCTACAGATATATTAAAAACAAATTATTTCTTTCTCTTCACTTCTTTAAAAAAATGAACAATGTAATGATTAGTTCAAAGCTTAACAATGAGAGTTCACATGGAAATTAAGGCTGTGTTTACTAAATGGCAAATCATATTTGAAAAACTACTGAAGCAGCATTATCTTTTTAATGTGGATATAAATTTTGCTTTAGCAAAAAACTTAAGCAAAATATTGTTTCATTATAGTTTAGACAAAGAAACTTAAAGATCAAAAGGACAAAATCCATAAATCAATTTACATTTCCTTTTCCATTATTTCTATGTAAACAAAGTATATAAAAGGGTTAAAAAAAGTGCCTAAACAAAACAAAGTGAATAAAGATTTAAAAAAAAACCTCTATCAAGATAATATAATTGATATACAATAAACTACAAATACTTAAGAGTGTACAATGCAAATTTTGAGATATAAGATTGGTGAAACCATCCCCTCAATCCAGATAATGTATGTATCCTTCAACCCTAAAATCACTTATGTACTATTTGTACTTCTTCTCTCCAACTGGACCCCTTCTCTAGACAACCACTGATCTATTTTCTGTCACTAATGATCAGCTGACAATTTCTACAATTTTATAAGAATAGAATCATACAATATGTATCCTGTTTTGACCTGGCTTCTTTTACTCTATGCTGAGTAAAAATACTTTATGGTTCATGTTGTACGTATCAATAGCTCACTCTTCTTTGTCCTAGTCTGTTCAGGCTACTAAAAGAAAACACTATAGACTAGGTAGGTTATAGACAACAGAAATGTATTCCTCACAGTTCTTAGAGGACGGAGGTCCAAGACTGGGGTGCCAGGCTTCAGATTTCTTGCTGTGTCTTCACAGGGTGGAAGAGGCTAAGGATCTCTGTGGGCTCCTTTTTTACAAGGGCACTAAATCCCATTCATGAGGGCTCCAATCTCATGACCTAAGCATTCCCAAAGGACCCATATGAATTTTGGGAGGACATAAACACTCAGACCATAGGACTTTTTATTCCATTGTACAGATCAGGACTAGCTTTTGCATTCCCATGTAAAATTTAGGATCACCTTGTCAATTTCTGCTCCAAAAAAGTCTACCAGGATTTTGATAGGGACTATGTTTAATTTATAGACCAATTTGAGGAGAACTGCAATCTTGACAATATTGAGACTTCCAATTAATAAACATGAAATGTGTCTTCATTTATTTAGCTCTTTAATTTCTATCAACAATGCCCTGTAGGCTTTCATTGTACAAGCCTCGTTCATCTTTAAATTTATTCCTATTTTAGATACTATTGTGAATATAATTATTTTCTTAATTTCATTTTTGTTTTTTCCCATTATGTAGAAATATAGTTGATTTTGCATATTGCTCTTGTATCCTCCAACCTTGCTAAAACTTGTTTATTAGTTCTAGTAGCTCCCCCATGTTGTCTGCAAATAGAGATTTTTACTTTTTCCTGTCCAATGTGGGTGCTTAATTTCTTTCTTCCTTTTTGCCTTACTGCACTGGCTGGAACAACCAGAATAATGTTGAAGAGAAGTGAAAAAGCGAACATCCTTGCCTTGTTCCTAATCTTAGGGTGAAAGCATTCAGTCTTTCATCCAATAATGATGTTAGCTGTGGCCTTTTTGTAGATGTCCTTCATCATACTGGGGAAGTTCCCTTCTATTCATGGTTTGTTGAGTTTTTTTTTTAATCACTGATGTTGGATTACGCAAAATAATTTTTTCTGCATTTGTTGACATAATTACATATTTTTTGTCCATTATTCTTCATGTAGTGTATAGCATCAATGGATTTTTGGATGTTAAATCAAATGTGCATTCCTGGGACAAATCCCACTTACTCACATTTGATGAAATAAAACTATTTTTAAGGACAAAAAGAAAAAAATTTTTTAAACATAAAATTCACTCTCTGCCCATTTTGGCTCCAATACCCACCCCTTTTAGTGTGTAATGTGCACCTGCATTCTACATTAACCAGACCTCCTTAGAAGACACAGGAACACCTGCTTGAGATTGTGCTAAAACATTAAGCAAGGAGATCAGACTTAGAGAGGTATAATTCACTAATCTGACATAGAAGGAAAGTCTCTTTTCCTTTAGTAACCATCACTCAAATCTAGGTACTTTGCAAATATTTCCTGAATTTTATAAGAAAGTAAAACTTATATTAAAATCTTAGCCAGATTCACAGAATACTTCACCAACAGATGAGAATTTATACCACTGATACCCAGGAAGACATACTCCTATACACATTTTATTTACATATACATATACATAGATAAACACACACACACACACACACACACACACACACACACAGTTTTTTATAGGATGAAAAACACATTGCCTAAAAAGAAAGTCAGTTGCATCAAATTTTCTCTCTGGGGCAGAAATTTAACATCCTCTCAAGTCTCATTATACCACTTAAAAATCTGATATTTTAAACTTATCATGATATGCATATAATTTTATTAACTCTCTCTAGTATTAATAACCACTTGCAATGTAGTATCTTAAAGCCTGTGTATCAATCACATACTTTCAGATACATATTTTTTAAATCTTTAAAAATGCCAAACTTAAAAAATACTTGTTTTTGTAGGTTAACATAAAATATACTAATATAAAAATCAGAAAATCTAAATTTCTAACTCAATTATAATTTAACTTACTTAAACCAGCCTTTAGGGGGAAATGCAATGAACTTAAAACTTTACAAAGGAGAGGCGTATCCCAACAGATCTGGGTAAAAGTCAAGTTCCTTTAGTTATTACAGTATGTACAAAATGCACAGTAGAAGAATTTTCTAGACAGAATGAACTGATTTTTTTCATTCTCAAACAAAAAGTGACATCACCAGGAGACAGCCCTTGATAATCTAACTAGATTATCACTAATCCATTAAAAAATTATAAGAATATAAAATATTCTCTAACACACTTAACATGTTGAACAATAAAAGACAAAATGCTTCATTTGTTCATAAAATGTACCTGCAAAATAGTCACTCTGTGATGGGAAAAGAGAACAGCAGCTAACTTTGATGGGAGCACTTTGACAGAAGTTGGTACAATAAGCAGAGAGGCACCACTTGATAGAGCAACAAATATTTCCACAACAGAAGGATCAAAAGTCAGAGGTGAAGCCAGAAACAAATCATCTTCGTGTGTGATTTCAAACAGCACCCTAAGACCAAAACAGAATGTAATTATGAGAAATGCTTAACATTTAGTAAACAAATAATCCTAAAAAAAATTTATGGCCATTAAGTTTCCAGATGTTAGCCAAATTTTATTCTTCTTAGATTAACCAAAATGGTGCTATTAAATCTAGAACTCTACTCCCTAAACGTAAGGATTAAAAGCCATTTAAAGCAATATCCACTTTTTTTTTTTTACCATTTTATATTTTATACTTGATGGTCTTCTGATATGTCAACTTGGCCGGCCTGAACTACAGTCTCTAGTTTCCTTTCTAGTATGTTTCTGTTAGGGTAGAAGACAAGGATATTCTCTCTTGACAGCTGGAGGACAGAAGAGGGGCAGCTGTCATTCTGTAGCACACATGCCTTCTCCCAGTTATTCAATCAAACACTAATTTAGGTGCTGCTGTGAAGGGATTTTGTAGATGTGACTGAAGTCCCTAATTAGCTGACTTTAATCAAAAAGGAGGTTATCCTGGGTTGGCTGGATTTACTTAGCTGGAAGGCCTTTCAGAGTGTTCAGGCTTTCTCTAAAGAGACTCCCAACAGCAGCTGGATTAGCAATTACTCCCCCTTCCTCCGATCCTCTTTCCTGACTTGCCTGTGGACAAGCATATGCTCAGGGAGCTCCAGTCTGTTCATGATGATCTCTTCCTGATCGTCTACCCAATGGACTTCAGTTTTGCTTAGCCAGCCCTGACAAGTGTAAGCCAATTCCTTGTAATAAATCCCTGATGTAGCCTCCTGGTTCTGTTTTTCTGGTAGAATCTTGAATTATTCTATACTACTTATTTAATGATGCTTAATATAGACCTCTGACTCCCTTTTCCCACCATTTGACATTTTCTCTCAGGATCTCAACAAAGAGCAGAACAGAATATATGTGGTTAGAATTTATAGAGCACAAATGGTCAGTGTTGAGCCAATGTCACTGCTTCAGTTTAAAGACACAAACCCTACTCTATCTAAAAGCAGGGATTACCTTAACTTCAAAATATCTCCAAGTATGGTCATGTGGGGACCCACTTGGAAATCCAGGGTTGGTAAGATTATTTTAAGCTGAAAACATTTTGGATTTAACAGATGCAGAAAGAAGTCTTCTTGGAGATTCCCTTATCTGACTGATAGCAGAAACTTCTGGGGAATGAGACTGTCATAAATTCCGTCTTCAGAGTGACTTTTACTCCCAGAAAGTACATCAAGAGTTAACCTACCATAAATTCCCTCTACAGGGGATTTTTATGGCCCTGAAGACATGAAGAAAACTCTTCTCACCTGCGTAGACCAACATTATGAGTTTCTTATCTCCTTCTGTCTTTCCTAAAGAAACTTATTTGATTTCTCACAGAAGCCTTTTCTTCCCTTCCCTTTCCCCTACTAAGTTAGGTAGATAAGCCCCTAACTTGAACCATTTAATAATGCAATTCAGAACATGCCACCCCAAAATATGCTCTGGCATCTAGACTATTTTGAGTTAAAGGCACTTGAAAAACAAATACAAGAAAAACACTCTGATCTTTCTTTTTTCATAAAAGCAGACGAAATTCCCATAGGAATGTCTTCCCTTTACCCAGAAGGACGATGTTCTTATCATCAAGGATAAGAATGTGAAACCAAGAGAATTCTATACAAACAGACCTTGTTAAAATAATTCTTATCTTCCTTTAGCCTCCCCACATTAAGTTTAGTCACTTTTCCACAACTGCTTCTCTGTTTAACCTAATATCAAGCCTTGACATTTCTTTGGTCTTCATTCCTTATGAAGGATCCTGAATCACATAAAACTTGTATTACATAAATTTGTATGCTTTTCTCTTGCTGATCTTTCTTTTGTCAATCTAATTCTCAGGCCTAGCCAAAAAGAACCCTAAGAGGGTAAAAGGTGATGAAATAAAATTTACATTGTAAGGCAGGACAAGAAAATTTAAACATAAAATTCTGCCCATCTGGGCTGTCCCCTCTTCCCCTAACGTGCAGTGTGCATCTGCACTACACACTAACCAAACCTCCTCAAAGACAGGAGTGCCTGCTCCACCATTAAGGATCATTTTTCCCCCTTTCTCTGACTCTAGCAATGTAACTTCTTAAAGGAATAGCATTCTTTCCCCACTCTGTAGGGAGTCGTAATGATTTGCTGCTCACTTTGTACATGCTTACCTGGACTTTGGTGAACTTTATGCAAAGTAACAGCATGTCTTTTTGTTGTTGTTGAAGTATAGTCAGTTTATAATGTTGTGTCAGTTTCTGGTGTACAGCATAATGTTTCAGTCAAACATATGCACATGTATGTCCTTTTCACATGTATGTCATTTTGATGTACAATCCTTTGTCTTGAAAATGTGTATGAGTGTGCCTTTGACTTCTAACAGGTGGAATAGATCTCAGAGCTTTCTGAGAATCTATCTCCCAAGTTATATTCTTTAGTTTGGCTCAAATAAAATTCCCTCTTTTCTTCTTAACTTGATTATTAATTAAATTTTCTTCTTAAATCAATTATTAATTGAATTTTCTTCAACAAAGGTAAAAGTTTGCTTCCCTTATAATGAGCTAGCTATTTCTTTTGTTAGTTTCCATATGTATATGAATACTTTTGTTAATCATAAAAAATTTATGTAATTTATTATAAAAAGATGACAGCCTCATCTTTCCAAGGCTCTCTAAAGAGGTATTCCCACCCAGTATTATAAATATCATCTCCTCCCATCTCAAAATATGTTCCTCCTTTACCACATTACTACCTGATTTTTCAAACCAATCCTCTCTACCAATTCTCTACCCTTAGCCTATAAACCTCTCCCATCTAAAAACAAAAGTAAAAAACTACACCCTCCCAGAATTCTTTCTCTTCCATTAAAACTTCTTTCTAGAAAACAATACTTCACATTTTTTAAATCTCCATTTCCTTATCTCTTATTATTCTCTATCTCTAGTCTGTAATGTCTTCAGCCCTGGGCATAATAATTTTTATACTGATTACATATTAAAATATTTTAGGTATACAGAATAAGATATTTTGTTAAAGTTAATTTCACTTTTTAAATATGGTAACTATAAAATTTTTAATTACAAAAAACCTACAATGACATAACATTACATGTGTCTCATGAGGTTTCTATTTGTTTCCTCCTTTGATTTCCTAAGGCTACTCTCCTTTGGTTTCCTTCCTCCTCTATTTCCTTCTTTCTTTGAAAGTTGAGAATTTCAACTTTATAGAGACGTCTCATCTTCCAACCGTAAGAGCAAAAGCAAAGTCAACAATGCTACAGGAGTAAACTTAATGAAATGCAAATTTTTTTAATGTTCCTTGTCATCTTTTGGATGAAGTCCAAACTCTTCAACAGGGCATAGCAGGCTCCTGCCCCCTCAGGTCATAGGACCCCCACCCTTCCACGCTGCAGCTCAGCCTCAATGCACACTAGGAGGCCGAATTCCTTCTTTTTCCCACACTTCTGCTGGTACCTCTGCCAGGAATGTTTCTTCCCTTCTTATTAATAATTAAGAAGCAAAGCTTCCAACTTTATCATTTGTTTGTTGTTTGGCTCCAGGTTTGGATCAAACAGGTAAAGAAAGCCCTGTTCTGTTGAGAACTAAAGTTCAGACGCAGCTGAAACAAGAGACTCATTACTCGGCACTATCAATTCAGGAACAAGAGTTATAAAGAAAGATGTTTCTAAATTCTTTTTTCACTTTAAAATACAAGTTCTGAAGAAGAATTCTAAGGACAGAACTTACCGAAAATGCTGGATGTTTGGCACGATACATGCATGAGGGACTCGGACAATCTTAGGTGTCCCTGTTGTGCCCGATGTGTGGAGAACATAGGCCAAGCAGTGCTGGAGCCTCACATCCATGTGCTCGTCTGACTTCTCTTCCATGCGGTTCTCAGAATTCATGCTCTTCGTCATTTTTCCTTTTTCATATTTCTCTTTTCTATCATTTAGCATCAAGCTCACTTCGTCATTTTCCCAGTGAAGTCTGAAGAGTACTAGGTCACTATGTTCTACTGTAAACGTATCATAGTTTAATAATGTTTCAAAGGAAGATCTGAATTTCTATGTGAAACAGGGAACAAAGTTCACAATATTAATTTGTTAAAAGAGATTCTTTTTTATACAGGATATGAAGTATTCATTTACTCATTCAACATGGCTTTTTTGTTTTTTAGTACAGTTCAGTTGACCTTTGAACATGGGTTTGAATGGCACAGGTCCACTTACATGTGGGTTTTTCTCAACAAGCACGTACTACCTGATCCGAGGCTGGATGAATCTGGGGATGTGGCACTCCGCATACCAGGGGCTGTCTGTAAAGTTATAGGTGGATTTTCCATTGCTTAGGAGTCCGCACCCCTAACCCCCATGTTGTGCAAGGGTCAACTGTACTTGCTGTGTATCCAGGGATAAAAAGAGAAGTGAGAAACCTCCAAGAGCAAAGTGCTGTCATTATTTTCAGACTCATCTTTAAAATAAAGAGACATTAAAACAAACATCTACAGTGCAATGTGTAAGTGCAATAATGAAATATGCTTTAAATGTGAATGGGGACAGAGAAGGCTAAACTTAACTACACCTGAAAGTCAGAGACTGACTCTTCATGTGTAATGTTTGTGTTTTAAGTAGCTATTCTCCAAACAAAGAAGAGGGGTACTTTAGACAAACCATCACACAGAGTATCTGACCTGACAAAGCTGGTGTTATGGAAAATAGTAAGCTGCAGAACTCGAGGAGAGAGAGGTGAGTCATGTTATTGATTGGAGATGAGATGCTAATCCTTAATAACTGCACAGTCAACACTAAGTAAGGAGTTTAGACCTTAACCTGTAAGTGATGGGATCCAACTGAAGGTGGCAATGGCATAAACTAAACTTTGCCTATCAAGGAGAAACTGATATGCAAGACTCTAAAAACTGAGCACCTTAAATGAAACTTTCCTAACAACCCAGATACGCTATATGGGCCTGAACTAGTCCACTGCAACAGAAGCGGACAGAAAGGTTCTATGAACAAAGAATCAACAAAGCTTGATGACTTCTGGGTAAGGAGTGAGCCTAAGAAGACTGCTGAGTTTCTGGCTCAGTTATCTAATGGATGGAAAGATTAATACAGAACTTTCCTTTGAATATATCTTTTTAGGTTGATAAGCAGCAACTTAATGAAACATAAAAAGAATTCACAATAAAGAAATAAGTATAAATGAGAGGAAAAGGTCAAACTCCAGGAGCCAGCAGGGTTTTGTATTTGTTCTGTGTGTATCAGGTGAAGGGTGTGGTATGTCCCGTAATGTCAAAAAAATTAAGGGCTCACATATTCTTAAGACATGGCTCAAAAACCATTCTCCTCCATTAAAATTTTCCCCTATCTACTAGATTGCATATATTTCTCTTAGGGGAATATCACACTATGTAGACTTAGGAATACTACCTTCTCTCTCCAACTACATAAGCAAATGGAGGGCAAAAAACATGTCTTAGGTTACTTTCACATACCAGTGCCTTCCCAAACACCCTGTCACTGATGCAGGGTTTCTCAGTCTCAACACTACTGACATTTTGGATGAGATAAATCTTTGTGGGGACTGTCTGCTGATTTTTACCAGCATCCCTGACCTCTACCTTTTAGATGCCAGCAGCACCCTTTTTCCGTCATGACAATAAAAATTACCTCCAGACAATGCAAACGTCTCCTATGAGGCAAAATCACGCCCAGCTGGGAACCATTGCTCTAGTGGATCTTGAGCATACAGTAGATGCTCAACAAATACTTCCTGATTGTTTCTGTGTTAAGTGAAGGAAGAACACCTATACCATCATCGAAGTCACGGAATAGGAAGCAACATACTTTCTGTGGGGTTTGCTATGTATCCAACTCCTTCCTATATGAAGTTATAAAGAATAGCTTGATTAATTAATTCTCACACCTAACCACCTTGACTATAAAAATTTCACCAAGGTTGTTTAAAAAATGAATATCACATCCCCTTTTTAGTTTTGCTTACTTGTCAACAAATAACCAATCTAAGGGAAAGAAAACTGTGGCCAGATACTAATATATGTGTATTTAGAAAATATTTATTAGTTAATACTTTAGTTGTCCCTTTCCAGAGGCCTTCCTCTAAAATCCATGATTCTCTAGGAAGTCCTCCATGTATCTCAAGTCCTTGAATCATCTTACTACATATAGATATAGATGCACACACATATACACACATAGTAGGTGGAATGCATTTAAGTTACCTATATGGTTCATACAAGAAATGGGTAATAACAGGCTAAATTGAAAATACCTTCTATAGTGTCTTCTCTTTGGTTAAAACAGTATTTCATAAACAGGGAACAAAGAAATAATAATGAAACATGTGCTGTTTCTTGCTTAACACATAACATCAACTCTTGCCCCTTAAGCAGTGTTTCTTGGCTAGATCTTTGGTTGGCAGTCACTTACAAGTAAGGAAGTAATAAATTTAGCTTTCCAGAAAGGTCTAAGTGTCAATCTCTTTTTCAAATCTAAGCTTGGAAATAATTCTTTAATGTTGCTGACCACTGTAAATTGCCATAAATACACAAAGATAAAAGTATTAAGTATTACAAAAGTTTCCTACTATAGGAACTACTTTGGAAAGAGAAATTCAAAACAATGCACAATACGTTATTGCGAGGCTAGAAGACATGTTGATGCCATTGAGCAGTGGTTCGCAATGAATGGAGCATACAGGTTGGAGGGTGCCTCTAGAAGACATCTAGCAATGTCTGAAAATAATTTTGGATGTTATAACTGGGATGTACTACTGGCAACTATTAAGTGGAGGCCATGGGTGTTGCTAAACATCCTATAATGTACAGAACACTTTTCACAACAATTACCCAACCCAAAATGTCAACAGTGCTGAGACTGAGAAACTGCGCCAAGTTAGTGAATCTGGAAATCAAGACAGGGGATGGGACCCCTTCAACTGAAAGGTAAGTATAACACATTAAAAACAATTTAAATACCCACACTTACATTAATTTGCTGTTTTTCAACAAGGACATACTTTAGATCACATTTTTTAATAAAATGAACTGATAATGCTGGTGGTGAATCTGGATCAATAGGTGCATAAGCAGCAGGGACCTGGAGAATTCTAAAGAAACAAAATACAGAGTCAGCATAGAATAGCTGTTGAAAGCAATCTTACTTTTAAGATACCGAATTTTTAGTTCTAAAAAATATTACCCTAAAATCCAAGAGGGTAAGTTTATCCCAGGTTGACAGTAGAGACCAATTTCCCGAATTCCTTGAAAGTCACAGTGTAACAGCAGAAAATGTGACAGTTCTGAAGCAGTGTTAACCACAGTCTTGTAGGTGTAATAAACCGGAGGCTGGTTGTTACATTCATCAAAACATACAGCTGTTTTATCCGAATAAAGGGAGGCAGCCTGATGTACCAATTCCTGAAGAGTCATTTTACTGAAGTTTATCTGAACATCACTGAGCAGAGAACTCTACCTATATTCAGAAATATAAGGGAGACAAGGAGTTTTAGGGAGTTTGTTGGAGGGGGAGAGAGAAAAACTTTTTATATAATCACTCCTCACAAAAATAACTATATCAAAGACACACAACTAAAGAATCTCTGAACTATGAACTGTCTATGGTAACTTTGCTGAGAACTTTGCTGAGAATGTTGCTGAACAATGAGGTTGAAATTCTGATACAGTCAAACTAACTTCCTGCCAGAGCTGGAAGAAATCTGGGAGGGGGATGGTACACATTGATGAGGATGAAACTAAAAATGTAGAATTCTCTCTCAACATACCACAATGTAAAAAAGAAATAGATTATAACATTTAAAAATTAACCAGTAAAATCAAATTTAAGGCACCACATGCTTAATTTTTTCATTTTTCTTCAGTTGTTACAGATTGATTAAAATACAGCAGTTAAAATCCTGTATGATGACTTTGAAAAGACTAATGCAAACAAAGTCTGCTTTTAGGAACTGAACTTAGGTGAAAGCAAAATCAACCTTTGATAGAGAAAAAACTACCTAGATCCATCAGTTTCAGTTCCCTATATATAAACTGTGCTTCTAACTATGTAATACTTAACAGAGGTCACAGCAAGTCACTTTTACAATTGTCAAAAAGCTCTTCATACTTTAGTTTGATTTTTAAATTGCCAACAAATTCATTAAATTTAGTCTCCAAATATAGTATTAAAACTCAATAAACTATTATATAAACACAATGTTCTCAGGGCTTCTCAATGCATATGATATAAAAAGGAGATCTGAAACAGGATTTCATTGGAGAAACTTTAGGGATGACTGAACAAAAAACCCCTCACAAATGCTAGTATTTCCTCAAAGGTAAAGTGATGTTTATTTTCCCCTCTGTAAACTTTATTTTCCAGATTTCAAAGCAAGTAAGATTTAACAGTCTATTTTAATTATTAATAATTATAATTATTTATATATATATACTTAGTTGAACTCATTTACCTATTGATTCATCCACGTTATTTAATCAATATCAATTAGAAAAAAAAAGAAAAAAAATCAATTAGAGAAAATAAAACATTCCTAAAGAGAGCAAAATGAACCAATAATTGCTGACACCCATAAGATTTGGAAATGCTATGATTTCTAAATAAAAATTTTTTAAATATAACTCTAGTACTTACAGTACTTTTAATAAGCATTTCTGTAAATATCAGCTTTTTGTGATGTACAAGATAAAAATTTTAAGCTTTCCTCATACACACAAATGACCATTATATAAACATAAGGAAGGCTTTCCTTAGCATGTACTAAAATTATGGGAATGAGTCCACTTCACAAGATTCAGTTAGTGCAGAAGGGAACTTTCTGCTACCCTCTCTCCAAATGAATAACAAATCACCTACATTACAGAATGTATTATAACTAAGGCATTTTTAACAAAAAGTTATAGTCTATGTGCAAAAATAATGCAGTTTTAACTCAAAAACACATATAGCAGTTAATTTTCCACATGAGGACAATCTGATTAATATATTATGCTCTAAAATTAGTTGACATCAAAGTAAGGGGCAAGATTACAAAATATATTCTTAAAAAAGAAAATGCCATTTTTTATGACAAATTACTACACTCACCACACATACCCACATAATTAAGATATTTTTACACTCTTAATTGACAGTTTCCCAGTGGTTGCTAGAGAGAATTACTGCAAAATTTATCCTTGTTGTCTAAAATTTTATTTTCATTAACAGAATGAAAATCATAAATATATTCGCCCCATTAGAGAACAGCATACTTGCTGGATTTCTGGGGCCATGCAAGAAGAAAAAAAAAAGCAAAATCCGGTAAACAGATTATATATGTAATGGGATCATCAAGTTTTAAGGTATTTGCTACTTTATTTACAAACTGTAGAGGCTATTTAGTCATTTAATCTTAAGAATGTCAACAAACTCTATTGCTCTGGGGACTCACCCTAGGTTATTGGCCATTTTAAAGACTGATAAATAATCTAGAAACCTAATTTTCCCCGTATCCACCGGTTTCTTAACTTACATTATGTGACTGTGTTTAATAACAATGCACTTTATCTCTTCCAATACATTTTTTCCCAACACGCTAGCAAGACGGGGTACACTTATTTAACCATTTGAAAGAAGGCGCAGAGAGTCTAACGCAAGGTGACTCTGGAGAAAGCACACAGGTCAAGTTTAGTCTTTGCACCACTCCACCCCGCCAGACACCATTAACTTAAATCCGAGGCCAGGCGGTGGCCCCCAACTAAGCAAACCTGTGCGCAGCCAGCCCCAGGTGTCGTCGTACTTCGCCTCCCTCACACATGCCCCACCAGACACCGCCTCCAGCCGAACCCACTCAGAAGGCCTAGGAGTGAGGGTGCAGTGAAAAGGTCAGAGCCCATCCAGGCCTTCTAAAGACAGTCCAACCGTGACGCTCTTCACACACAGAGAATAAGCCATTCACTACACCCAGGAGTTAAAGAAGTCCAACCGCGCAGCCAGCCGGGAAATCAACGACGAGGGCTCACCTGTAAATATTCCCCGTCGCTTTACTGACGTAAGCAAGAGCGACCCGGGGCAGGCTGCGTTGCGCTGCCCCGCCCCTTCCGGAAGCTGCGGCGCCAACTGGAGAGAAGAGTTGGCGGCGTGTTTCCGGGCCGCTCTCGTTTCAGTTACTGGATCTAGTCGCTCTGGGTTTTGGACAGGGTTTGCAAGGGCTTTGAAGCTCACCCGCTTGGAGCCGTGCCCTTTCTTACTTGCCAAGAAACTCTGGGCAGGAAGCTTTAATTACAAGCCGATGTCTCCGTTCCCAACGTAGGGGTAAAGATATTCCGGATGGTTGATGAAATCCTGAAATAAGAGGGTGACTGGGCTTAATCCCCTGGACTTTTTGTTATAGCCTCCTGCCCTACACTGCACGGACTGTGACTGTAACAATGAAGCTTGCAAACGAAGTCCGTGTTATAAATAGGCTGACGTTTTAATTGGAAGAGATGAATTTAAATAACTAAGAAAATGTCATCTTTTTGGTAGGAACTGTGAAGAAAATAGAACAGGTCTGAGGGGGAGAGAGTTACTTAAGCTATTCACTTGAGTTTAAAAATCTGTTTTTAAGAGAGTTGTGTTTGAAGGCATGTAAATTAATTATTTTAACTGTCAAAAGCAATAGTAGTGTTACTTGTAAAGCTACTGTGCGGGAGGAAATTGAAACTTGAGTCCCCCTAAAACCGAGTTCCCCTAATGAGTTTCTGTTTAATCTCTCCCTCCATAACTTTATCCCCTGTTTTGTCCCCTCTGACCTCAATCCTTTGCTAACTGAACTCTGATGAACCAGAGTCAGATGACTAAGATTGCTGCTGTTGATAACATTGTTAATGTACTAAAATTGCTGTGGTAGGTATACATTGACATACAAACTCAGTTTGTTTCTCCAGGGCAAGATGAGCTCACTGACTTGGATCACCTTCCAGAGAATCGTAAACCAGAGACATCCTGACTCCTAAAACCTTGATTAAGAAATGTCAAAAAACAAAACAAAACAAAACAAAACAAAATGGTGTTTAATCCCAGTTTTTTTGTTCTTCCCCTTTAAAACACCGTAAGTCAAACACCAAGATGGGGTGGATTTGAGATCTGTCTCCCAATCCCTTGCTTGGTGCCCTGCAAATAAATACTTACTTTGCTGCAAGCACCCGCTGTCAAAGACTTTGGCTTTCTGTGTCGGAGGCACATGACCCCTTGCTCAGTTAAAAACGATCAGGGTTTTGGTTTTTGTTTTGGCTAGGGAAGGACTGAGAAGGTAGCCTCGTGTTAACAATGATGCATGAAAAATCTTGGTCAGCTTTTGCCTAAAACCTTTCCAGTCTTGCTTGGCTCCAGTAGACTCTGAATTGCTGTCAGGATGATGTCTGTCTCATTATTTAAATATCATCGTTCAATTCTGCTATTAATAATAGCATTTTTGAGGATTCCCCCCCACCCCCAGCCTCTATTTCTTCTTTTAGTTTTGGAATCTGTGTTTCATAGAAGAGGCTTTCACGGATGTCTGGTAATCCTTGATTATCTGCTCATATTTTAAAACGGGGCATTTAAAAGCTGATTGGATGCTCTGAGCCTGCGGGACAAGTTTTTTGAAAATCAAGTGAGAGAAAAGGGCTGCAAAGGGAAGAGGGAAGGGCCTCAGAATTCAGTATAAATTTTTTTCACTTAATTCTATTCCAGGTGCTTGATGTCCTCCAATACAAAGATCCTGTTTCACTCTCTCCCAGACAAAATGGCCTTCAGAATTAGGCTTTGGGGATAATGGGTGCATAAGTAAGGGTAAGTGTATAGCTCATTACTAAATGAACTTCCAATCCTTTTAGTTACCTCTTTACCCCTATTTTCCAGAAGCCAGTTTCTGAGTATTTAGGACATTCTATGATATAAGTAGAATTGCTTATTGGCTTTTCTCACTGCTGGTTTAGACTTTAGCTTTTCCAAATCAGCTGAGCCCTTTGCTTTTGATTTCAGATTTTTTTTTCTCTTTCCCTCTACTCTTGGGAGTTTATGACTCTAAAAATCTCTTTACTGTCATTTTCAAGGGGTCTTAAGAGGAAGCAAATGTAGAAGACTATGTTCTATTTTCACCTGGTAGTCTGGAGTGATCATTCTACAAGATACACCAGATCGGTCATAGCAGTCTCCTGCTTTAAGAAGCTTCAGTGGTCCCTCACTGCTTGCACTATGACATTCAGACTCTTTAGCAAGGTAAAAAAGATAGCTCATTATCCTTCTAGCCTAATCTCTCACAGTTGGCCACTGCTTCCCCACTCCATGCTCCACATTCCCCACACCTGGTGCTGTAAGATCCAGCTAAAATAAGACCCTAGTAAGTCTTCTGAGCCTACCAAACCCTTATCAAGTTTCCACACCTGTGCTTTGGCTGGGTCACAAGCTGAAAAACCCTTTCTCCCCAACGCCTACTTGATGAACACTTACTCCTCTTATGAAGACACAGCTTAAACATCACCTCCTCAATGCCTTCTTCAAGCCTTGCATGTGAATTTACTCATCCTCCTCCAACCCCCATCCCATGAACCTAGCATATTGTTGGGAGGAGCAATTAGCCATGGACCTTGAGTGTCCCTGCAAATTCTTGCTGGGTATGCAAAGAATGCAAGGTACTGACTGCTTTTTATCCAGGTCATTTTTCAGGGTTGTTTGGGATAGTCTTCAGAGCTGAGGTAATGGCTTCCCCAAGTAGCAAGCTGGTTCCCACTTACTGTAAAAGTAATGAGTCCCCCCAAACTTAGTATTCCTTTTCTATAATGCAATCCATTTAGTGTGCAGACGCCCATCTACATCCACCTCAGTCACCCGAGGGAGACTTGGGAGGCATGGGGAATTGACAGACTTGAGGCTCTGGCTACTGCTTTTGCCATGAGTAATAAAGTTCTCTGTCTTTGACTCAGGAATCTCACATCCCCTGACATGAAACAGCAACAGGGTAGCTTGTTAGCTTTTAAGTAGGGTACAGGCCTAGACCTTTCCTAAACGGTGACTTACACTTCTCACAGAACCTGTAACAGCTGCATTATTTCCAAGTCTGACTTCATTTAATTCCTTCCTGACAGCAGAGATTCATGCGTTCTGCACCTGTTTCCTGAACTATCGTTTTACTCTTCTCCATCTACTATACTACATTGTTCCAATTCCCGGGAAGTATCAAGTGTCTACCCCAGTACCTTGCTGATTCTTTTTGCACATTTATTGGTCCATTCTCATTTCACTGCTTCTCCTCACCTACTTCCTAACTCAGCTCTCAGCTGTGTCACTGTTTCTTTCAAAAATAAAAATGATTTCAAAAATAATTTTGAAAATCCCTGACCCTACCCCAAGACATGGTTAGGTCCCTGTAATGTGCTCTCGTAGTGTCAGAGCCCATTATCACATTTGGGACAATGGTGTGTGATTTAATCTAAGGGAGCTTAGCTGCCCAGGTGAAGGCAGAGGGAAGATGGGTGGTTGGGTTCATTCAGGCTTGGCATCTTTGTCAGGTGACTGTGGAAGAATGGAGAGGTGAGGGAAGTCAGGCTGTTTGCAAGAGAGTTCTCTAGAGAAACAGAACCAATAGGATAAATAGAGCTTAAGAAACTGGCTCACACGATTGTGAGGGCTGGCAGTCTGAAACCTAGGGCAGGCCAATAATCTAGAAATTCAATTAAGAGTTGAGGTTGCAGTCTTGAAACAGGTTGGAAACTCGGGGAGGGTTTCTAGGTGGGTGCAGTGTTGAGAATTCTATCTTCTTCAGGAAACCTCAGTCTTTGTTCTTAAGGCCTTCAGCTGACTGGATGGGGCCCACCCACATTATGGAAGGTAATCCACTTTACTCACAGTCTATTTAAAGGTTCATCACATTTAAAAACTACCTTCACAGCAACATCTAGACTGGTGTTTGAACACACAACTTTGCACAATTAGACAAACTGAAACATAAAATTAACCGTCACATCTAACAGAACCATCACTGAAGCCAAACAAGCACTTTTCAACGATTGAGGAAGCAAATTCAATGATTGAGAAAGAGTGCAAGGACCCACTTGGGTCTCCTTTGTGTAATCATTTTCTATTTGCCATAGTGCAGCAGTGAGAAATTCCAGAAAGGTTAAAAGCATTGGTTCCTGCCATCCAACAACTTCTCAGCTACATGAGAAGACAATTTCTGCACACAAAAGCATAAATTTATATTGCATACTGCTGCTTACTCTAAAATGTCTAAGGAGTGTGCAGTTTTTTTCTGAGTCCTGCATTTTCACTCTGACCTCTTTATGAAACATGAGGGCAATTTTCCTTAGAGGTGTTGACTACACTGTACTTGAAACCTAAAGAAGGCATTGGGAACTCAAAGGATGCTCTAGGACAAGATATGATTAAGTGGATTAAGTCTACCTGTGAAAGCAGACTTTGCTAGATCCCAGGAAAGAATAGAGGTAATGTCTAAAATAGGTACAGTAAGAAGTAATATTTAAAACATAGAGATTAAGAAATATTTAAATGTGGGTGCACTACAGAGGGCTGGAGGGGGCAATGACCTCTTTGTTTTCTTCATTTTTAACATCTAGTTAAAAATGCATGTAGTTTGATTTTTTTTTTTTTTTTGAGGTAGGACCCTGGTATCTATTTTTAAACAGACTTTTAAAAAGCAGTTTTAGGTACATAGCAAATTGAGCAGAAGGTACAGAGTTCCCATTTGCCCCCTACCCCCGATATAATAACCTCCTCTGTTTTATCAATATCTCCCCCACCCCTCAGTGGCCCATTTGTTATGATTGATGAACCACACCGACACATCATTATCACCCCAAATTTATAGTTTACATTAGGGTTCATTCTTGGTGTTGTACATTCTATAAGTTTGGACAAATATATGACATGTATCTGCCATCATGGTAACAGTAGTTTCACTGCCCTAAAATCCCCTGCGCTTCACCTGCTCAGCCCTCTCTCCTCACCAACTCCTAGCAACCACTGACTTTTTTACTGTCTCCATAGTTTTACCTTTTCCAGAAGGTATATAGTTGGAACCATACAGTATGTACTCTTTTCAGACAGGCTTTGTTTGCTCACTTGGTCATAGCCACTTAAGTCCCCTCCATGTCTTTTCATAGCTTGACAGCTCATCTCCTTTTAGGATTGAATAATATTCCATTGGCTGGATGTACCAGTTTATTCATCTACCTACTTTATTTTGATTTTAAATAGTACTCCTCCCCAACACACACACACACAGTTTGGGAATCTAAGCCTCCTCTTCTGTGACACCCTCCCTGTTCTTGCTAGTGTCCCCATGGAACGTGCCTTTACTGTAGTGCTTACTTAACACTGCACTTCTCGTTACTTTATTTGTCCCTCCTATTTGTCCAAAACCTGCAGTTTTGCTTGGTTCATAAGAGATGGCCTATTTATTGAAACACCTGGATCAGAGTAATGAGATCAGCCTCGCTGATGCAGAGTATGGATCCTGGATGTGACCATCACTGTACTGCTCACCATATAACACACTCACTAAAAGTCACTATTAAAAAACAGTAAACACACATTTAAACATACTCATTACATATATTTGTCACCAATGCATCACAAGGAGGTCACAAAAAGGTAGGTTTAGTTCACAGTAATATAGATCCCGTGAAAACATGATTTTCTCTGCTGTTTACAACAAGTATAGAAATTTAAAGCAGTTAAACAACATTTGAGATGAAGCTGGTATAAAATTGTAATCCACACTTTAGAAACTTGTGAAATAAAAGGCCATGATGGAGAAACAGTAAGAAATCTGTAGAATTATCAAACTGTCACAGTACCATTTTCCTTTATAAAAGCACCTCAATAAAACAAGATAAGAACTATGGAAAACAACAGAAATCAAATCAGAGATTTTGGTTTAGTACGTTCCCTGAGTCTCTCGTTTTGAAAAAATCAAATATAAGGCTGGTTCAACATTGACCCATAGGTCTTGCCTCCTCCACGCTGCTATGAGGAATACATTTAAGACAAGAGGTTATACACTCATATGGTCCCAGGGCTTTATCCAAATGCTGGTTGGCTTGTGTCACCACCACAGAGATATCTGACCCACTGCTGCCTGCTGCAGGTGGGCTTAAAGAGCTGTCACCATTTTGCCTTGGCCTACCATAATATAACACGTGAGGCTGAATACCAAATGAAGAGAAAAGATTACAGTTATTAATAAATACTACATTTCTAGATGGATTTGGACACTACGTACATCAAATTATGGTAACAATAACACAGAAACAAACACTTTCATGTTTTAAAATCTTACATAAAACAAGGGTTGGGGGCAAGTCACCTTAAAGTTTTAAATCTCAGATGTTAACCAAAAAATACTTAAAAAAAAATCTACTTCATTAGATTCCCAATAAAACAAATTGGAAAAAGTGATGTTGATGCTCAGAATTAGACGAGCATGCTAACCGAAAAAAGTCGCTGTCTCCTTGATCCTTGAACAAATTTGGCCCCTACAACGTTTCTACTTGCTCATCTCATTGCAATGATCTTTATGTGTATATACACATATGTTTGCAAGTGATCAAGCACTTCATTAAAAAAGCATATAACCGAATTAAGGATAGAAGATTTGTTAGAATCTAAATATTTAGTTTTTACTTCAAACGTACGAGGTTACTTGCTGGGCTTATACTATAAGGTATAAGCAGTATGGATCATACTTTCTAGTCAAATGTAGGAAAATTTTTTAAAAGACACGTCTTTGCCGTCATTGTTAGGGCATCTCAAAGACAGGTGGCAAATCACTGCTAAGCTGTGTGTCTTCCTTTTGAAATCTGAATTGCAGACCAACAGTCAACATTTCAAAAGCTAATAATAATCATGCACTGTCTTAAAACTGAAGGAGGAATGATGGCTCTAGCCACTAAAAATAACTGCTGTTAGTTATTTAATAATGTAAGCACCCCATTGCACAGATTGGGAAAGTGAAGCACCAAAAGTTGTATTTGTTTTTGTTTTTCTTTAAGAGAAGCCAAGGTCCTAACTATAATCAGAACCCTAGACACTAAATAACTTTGGGGTATAACAGATTCAAGGTTTGCGTGAAATGTTATACTTGACTCACATGTCCTGTTTGTACTACACCACCTTAGTCTAACCTCCTGCAAACTGTTAAAAATATGGACCTGGCAAATGCCACTTAACCACCTGCCTTCTCCGACCAGGTGCAAAAGGCTAGCCAATGCTTGAGTTAAAAAACGAATACCATATAACATTGTATTATATGTGATTAACAAGGTTAATTTTAAAAATATTCCATAACTGATTTTCAATAATTCTCAAGAAACCCTCCACAAAATTCTCTAAGAATCTGTGGAGATGTACAGTACTTGGCAATCCTCTCTGAAACAGAAATTTACCAATTCTTTGCATTACTGTTGATGATCTGAAATTAAATGTATATGGTCTCATAGTTGGTAGCCTAAAAGTACTAAACTACTAAATAAAACTGAAAGGGTCGTCCAAGTTCCTAGATAACACCAAAATATTTATCTAGGGTTATAAAAGAAAGTATAGCACTTTGGTACCCTTTTCAGAAAAAAATTTCAAAAGGTATAACACAAGCATGTGGCATTTTACATTGTACCAACTGAGTAACAGTAAATGGATAAAGTGTAACCACTACAACTTCTCCACGAACTTTCTATCTTGAAACATCACATCTACCCCTAGCAGCTACCATTCCAATTCCACAGGGTATTTTCCAGTCAGACAAGCTGTACAATGATCATTCTTTTCAAAACTTTCTAGACCATTCCCATTTTCTTGAACCATAATATCTTGCTTTGTACAATGACCGTTCTTTTCAAAACATTCCAGACCATTTCCATTTTCTTGAACCATAATATCTTGCTTTTTCACTTTCTGTTTTTTAAATATTATCCCTTCTTGCACAGATGAAACCAGTCCTTCAACTGACAGATACACAACACTGTTTGCTCCTACAGGGCAAAGAGAAAAAAAAAAAAAAAAAAAGCCATGAGATTTCATCTGGAAAGGAAGACCTGCCTTAACAGAGAATAGTTAAAAACAGAAAAACATAAGCCAGAATAAAAATTTCTCCTTTAGCCTCTCTTAAAAAAGGGGGGTGGTGGTGGTGGTGGTGGCATCAACTAGGGGATCAGTGCAACTCAGGCTTTTATTATTATTTTTTTAATTTTAAATTGGAATTTAAGGTATAACATAATTTAAAATAGCAGTGGAGGATTCAAGTAGAATAGATCTGGAAGGCTTCAGGAGTAATTTTCTTGATTAACAGATTTTGAAGTCAGGAAAATCTGGGTTCAACTTTAAGCTCAAGGTCACTTACTTATTTCCTAAATCTATTTTTTCATCTATCAGATAAGGGACACATTACCTAATTGTGACATTTTTGTGCTGTATTACAATAAAAAAGACATGTTCCTGGCAAAGAGCAGTTGCTCATAATATGTCAGTTGGGTCATATTCGAAATGTTTAACTGGTAACCTCTAGGCATGACCAGTCAAGAGAAACACCAGCCATATACAAACAGTGTTGGAGGTACCATACCTGGCTGAACATGTATGTGACATTTAGAGTTTATACCTCACCTGACTTTGAAAGGCAAATGTCTTATCAAGAATGACCTCCATCTCCAAGTCTTCTGACCTCATTATTAAAGACAAGCCTACATAAGCTTTTCACTTTTTGATCTGTACTGACATCAAAATTATTCTATTAGACTCTACAGTGAAATTGCTTTTGTTTTTCTTGTGGTCTGACCTCTGGGAGGCTTTAACTGATATGTAGTTCTTTCTACTGGGAAAGCCTTTCTTCCTTATCCTCTGGTCCCACCTTGGCCTTGCTCTCCACCAAGGCACTGACTATGGTCCATCCACATGAGGTATTCTCACTTTTCAGAACAGTGTCCAATATCTGCTTAACATATACACCATCTACTTTCAACAAATATTGAACACTATTTTTTATTAAAATATCTAAGCTTTGGATTTTCTGTTATTAGATGAATAAAAGATAATTTATAGAAATTTTAATACCTACCTAGATAATCTGAAATATGCTCAAATTCTGGTTTATTAGCAATAAGCTCTTCTTTTGTTGGTATGTTTATTCCCATGAAGCATGGATATTTAATTGGGGGTGAAGCTACGCGAATGTGTACCTTGGAAAGAAATCATTTCGGACATTTCGTTAGTTTGACATTCACTGTAAGAACAACTATGCAAAATTCTGTCATTGGCAAATGCAACATAAAAAATTGTTTAACGGAATATTTTAACAACATATGAGTAATCAATAAAGCACACTACAAAATTTCTTCCACAGTAATAGGTGAAAATGAATCCTAGAAAATCATGTAATATACGTACAGAACTCTGGTGTTCAGTTAGAACTACTTTTATAATTAATTCATTTACAAGAATCCTACTTGAGCAACTCTGCTCTAGACTCCAAAGTGTGCTAAATAAGAATTTCAAAACGTCAGCCACTTGTAAAGGGTTTTTACAGAGCTGCCTGTTGTTTCCTTGCATCACCTATTAACATGGACAGTTCTTTCTTCTGATCTCCCATTTCTCACTGCATGACTTTATATTCCTAGGATCACCTTCATTTTTTGTTGTAACACTTGAATGGCACTTTTGCCTACCTCTTATTTTACCATTTTAAAAAGAAAAAATACAATCTTCCAGGATATAATAAAAACCTGACCACTACAAAGAGCTATCTGGGGGAGGGGGGAGATAAGTAGGTTTATTTATTTATGTTTAGAGGAAGTACTGGGGATGGAACCCAGGACCTTACGCATGCTAAGCATGTGCTCTGCCACTTGAGCTGTACCCTCCCCACCCAAAAAGCTATTTTTCTCTACTATTTTGTCTATCATTATTTTCTGCCTTTTGTCAGGTACGTTTACATGGCTGTAACTGGTGTCCACATTTACCTTCTACCTTTGTTATAACAGCAACGATTTCCCCACGTTATGCAGTCTTCATAATTATAGTTTTTAGTGGCTGCATGATATTTCATCATACTGATGTATCAATTTCCTAAACTATTTCCCTCTGGTAGATACATGCTAGTAGGTAGCCATTTCCAGTTTGTTCGTTTACTTATTTATGTCTACTCTTTTTTACTATTGTAATGGATGCTGAATTGACTTTACATTTCATTTTTATTACTTGGTTTTCATAGAATGCCACAGAAATTCCCATAATCACAATAAGTCATAAAAAAGGGCTGGAAAATCATAATCATAATTACCTTAGAAGCTTTCCAAATAGACTATCATACTGCTTTCTATACCGTTTTTCTCCACAATAGATTTTATTTCTAAATATGTTCAACTATTACCTGTAAATGACATCTCACTTCTGTAATTTGAATTACTGAAATATTCAGTTAGAAAAAAACTTTGAGATTTGAAAACATAACCTAATGTGTCAAATCTATGACACTAGGATTGACTATACATCTTCAAAAAGAAAAAGTAATCAATACAAATTTAAGAAGTATTTTATTTTGTGATTTTTGTTAGTTTTAAAACTAATTTTATAAAACCGTTAACATAAAATTTACACAACATGAAAACAGTTTTTATCATATTGTTAATTATTGGTGCTTTAGGGTATGTTCTAATATTACTTACCTCTTTTGCACCAGATTCTTTGAGCAATTTGATTATGGGTGAGATGGTATTGCCTCTCACAATTGAATCATCTACAAGAACAATTCTTTTGCCTTTGAAGTTGTCCGACAAAACTCCAAATTTTTTCGCAACACCAAGCTGTCTTAACCTCATGTTTGGCTGAATGAAGGTTCTTCCTACATACCGGTTTTTACATAGCACCTCCACATATGGAAGCCCACACTGACAGAGAAGGAAGAAAAGGACAATGAGCAGCAAATGTACAGAGAACTCTAAGCTCCTATTTTCTCCAGGTCATGCTCCCCTTGTAGCATGTATGTAAAATTTTTAAATGTGGTTGTTATTCTGAACTCTCCATCATCAGATTACAATTTTCCTTCACTATTCAAAGGGGAAAAAGGCAAAAAGAAAAATCACTGAAAGTCCTCAACTTAGTGGGAAAACCCACTCATTTTGCTAGAATTTGTAATGCTGCTCTCTTAAATAAATATTATTTCTCTATCTTGGAAGAGAATATTAAGAATGTGAACACATGACAAAGAATAAATCACTGTCAGAAAAATCCAAATAAAATTATCAGCAAGAAATGAATTAAAACCAGTAGGCTAAGGAGATGCTCTCTGGGGGACAGGAAGTGCTTTATCCTCTTACTAAGGTACCTCCCCTAAAATGTTGCATATTATTTCTTTTAAAAATTCATACACTAAACATTCAAATATAATGAACGCTGGGATTACACCTAGGATCACTATAATTATATAATCTACCTGGTTACAAACAGTGAAATAAAGCATAGTACTAAGAACATTAAAGAGAATTAATGCAAACAGCTCATCATCACCCATACTTAATTGGGAACAAATATACCAGTGGCTTGTGAGGATACTTCCTAGTAAGTAAATATACCTTTAAATTCTACATATATTCATGATGTTATCTTTTTAAAATGAAGAGGATCATTTTCCTATGTCTTTGGCTGAACTTTTTGTGGACTCTGCTAAAAAACATAGTGCCGCTGAATGAAGAGGCTGGAAACTAACTCTTATAAAGAAACCAACATTTTTTCTTTCTTTGCAATAAATTGATGAGTTTCTCTTTATATACATGGATTTCTAATTTCAGTGCTAGATGAACAATTCACTGTGTGTTAATTAAGAGAAAATACCTTTGCTGCATAACCAAGAGCAGCAGGCGTAGCAGATTCCGGAACCGTGCTAACCAAATCTGCATCCACAGGTGCTTCCATGGCCAGCTGCTGACCACAACGGTATCTTACTGTGTAAACCATTTGGTCTGGAATGTTTGGAAAAGGAAATAAATTATTTTTATGTAGTATAATATAGCTCAGCAGAATATCACTATTCTAAAAACTAGCTTGTTAGAACCCTATAGATTTGAGCACAAAAAGAAAAGTAAGACATAAAAAAAACCCCACTAAAGTGGAAATATGTAAACTGGGGGAATTTACTATTTTAAAAAAATTAACTTTAATACATATCTGAAAATCAAAATCCTTACTCCTAAAAGGAAAACAAAATCCAGGAGTCAGATGAAAAGGAAAAATAGTCATCTTATGACTTGTAGGCTCAGTCCCAAATCCACAACATATAACTATGTGCCTTCACAGAGCCAGGAAAGCCTTTGGGCCCCAGAACTGCCATGCTTCGATGGGATAAACAACAGACTTTTATTAATTGTTATCAAGATATTTTACTTACCTTCAAATATACTATCTGGTCTTGCAAAATAAACATATTCAAAGATACAGAAGGCCATTGGGTTTCCTTCCGACCTTGGTATAATATCAAGAGTTTGGACATTATGTCTGGATATTTCCACAATTTCTCCAGGCAAGACTTCACGGTAATATCTTGGGAAACAATGTTAAAGAAGACTTTAAGTAAACCAGTCCTTAAGGCTAACTGTCAATTAGAAAGTACAGAGTCCCTTCCCTTATAGAGGAAAGTCTAAAAATGGCTTAAAAAATAAAAAAGTAATATTCCTCCAGTAATAATCTTTATAAATCTGTTACCCCTAAATTCAAATTTAGAATTAAAAAAAAATAAAAGCCCTATGTTTTATTTATTACTGGAAGAATGAAGACTAAAGAGAACATTTTTGTCCTAGTTTAAATTTTTTGATCCTTGATGAGGAGATTTTTTTCCTTTCTAAAATAAGGCTCATGGTATTTTGAAAACAAGAGGCCAGGTCCAGGATTAGAAGGTTATTGTTGGAACATTAAAGTCAGTGCAACTGCTGAGTACAATGTACAAAAGAAACTGCATTTATAAATACGTATTCTCGCAGACATCAGAAACAGAACTTTCATATTATAATAAAAATTTTTTTACTGATGTGGCAAAAAATTGATCTGCTGAGTGAGATAAAACTTACCTTGCACCAATAGATAAAAAGCTACAAGATTCTGAAGACACCACCCATCCTTCTGTTTCTGAAGATTTTTTTTCTGCAAATCACAAGACAATAGGTTCAGTCAATCAATTCAAGAAATTTTAAAAGAGGCTTATCTATTTAAAGAGAACAGTTAAATGAAAAATAAATAAAAGAGCTCAGAGAATATCCATTACTATGACCTTAAGAGCACATGGCTCCTTGTTTGACTAGAACCAAAGATAAAATTAACAATCCTAAGATTCCTCCAAATATTATGTTTTCATGGCTTGAATAAGATACCTGACAAGTCAAAAAGAAAATCACTGACATCATACTACATAAATAAAAAGCTGGGCAAAGGAGATAAATAAAGGATATAAAATACGCCATTCAGACAGGACAAAATGGGAAATCCCATTAAATATATTAAAACTGGCTTATCCTCAGAAACACTCAAGGAAATGTACTTTAAAAACTAAGTACCATATTTTTTTTTTTTAACCTAGCTTTTTACTCAATAAGTTTTCTATACCTCAAGATTTCCAGGTGTGCCAACAGTAAGACAACGACCCGGAAAAGCATTATGAAATTATATTCCCTTTGAAGTTCATTACCTTTATCATTTATATCAGATACAGGAATAAGACGACCAATGCATAGAGGACGATTTCCATAAGGATCTCGAACTGCATAAATAACATCCCTGTGCATTATAATCAGGGAGTATGCTGTGGGTGCCTCCTTCATTAAGTTTTTAATCCTGGAATTAATTAAATAATTGAATGAATAATTTCAGTTATAAACACGTGCAAGGCAAAGCTCTCATTACCAGACCTGCAGGCTCAGCCTAATTTTATAATTACCTTGCGACCCAGTCTGGGGTGTCATCTTGTTCCTGGGGAGGGGTATATGCCAGTAACTGGGTGATCATTTCACTATCAGAACTTGTTGACAGACCAATACCATGACGCAGAAGCTATTTAGAAAGGAGAAAGGTTGTAATCATTAGAAAAGGAAGAAGCTTCACCTCACCCCTTGCCCAATTGCCTGCCAGCACAGAAAGAGATCAGGCATTGTGCTCGGGTATCAAAATCCTGCATTCTACCAATGGAAGGTATGTGTATATAATAATGGAGAACTGCTGCTGGAGGCAACGGGAAGTCTCTGAAGCTTCTCAAACAGGAACAAAAAAGTGCTTTAGGAGGTATGTAGGACAGCTTTTGAAAACTAAGTTTGAAGGAATGTCGACCTGCAATGGGTGGGTGGTTGAGGTGGGGCGGAGAAGGCATGAGGATTTGGGATTGCCGTTCTAACTTTTTCAGCCCTGGACACTCCTGACGAACAGGAAACATTCCCATAAGAGTGGCACACTGCAGTGGGGGACTCTCAACCTAGATTTGATGGTTGTAGTAATGGTGGCTACCCATCCTCACTGATTGTCCCTGGCAGAATAGAAGGAATCGACTGTACTGAGCAATTAAGTGTAGAAGATGTACTAAAACTTGGTTGAGTGCACTATGATTACGAGGTTCTGAGCAAGACTGACTTGGACAAGGGCATCACCACTAACATGCACAGGCTGAGTTTAACACTACAGAGCATTTTCAGTAGCAGCAAAATGTGTAGAGGTAAAGTCTAGCATCTGGGTAAGGGGTTCAGTTTAGAAATAATGAGCTACGTATTGTCTGGAATTGAACTTTTAGTGGTTAACTCTGAGCAGTGAGTTTTATGAATAATTTTTACTTCATATTTATACTTTTTTGATTGAAAAAATTTTTAATTTTTCATTTGGGAGCAAAAAAACTCCCAAATGAAACTTATTATTGTCATTATAATAATCCCAGCATCTAAGAAGAGAGCAGGACAACGCTCTGGGAAATAATTAAATCAATTTTCCAAATATCTAATCCAAAACAGTGCATTAGAATTACCTTAGGAGCATATTAAAATGCAGACTCAGCAATCTCCCACCCCAGACTCTGGGGTGATACCTTAGAATTTGTAATTATAACAAGAAGTCCATGTAATTCTGATACAGTTGGGGGTTTTTTGGAGGGGAGGAGGTTGGGGGAGGACTTAATTAGGTTTATTTATTTATTTTTAATGGGGATTGAACCCAGGACCTCATGCATGCTAAGCACATGCTCTACCACTGAGCTATACCCTACCCCCCAATACAGTGGTTCTCTGCAGTTAGGTAACAGGATAATGTCCTTTACCAAGTTCCTCAGTAACTTCTTTTCATTAATTTATCACAATAATAAAAAAAGCATTAAAAAAAAAAAACTTACCTTTTTCCTTAAGCGAGCAGCATTTACCAATTCGCCATTATGTGCCACAGCTATTTTCCCATGAAGTGTTTCAACGACAAAAGGCTGGCAATTTTCTAATTCACAGTTTCCTGTAGTGGCGTACCTCGTGTGTCCAATTCCAAGATTTGAAGTATATAATTTCTTCAAATTGTCCTCAGTAAAGACGTGATTTACAAGACCCATTCCCTTGCAAATTCAAAGCAAGAGCTCATCTTACGAAAAAAAACCACTAGTAACACTTTTATAAGCCTCTGCTCAATCTCAAATTAGAAAATGCAGTTGACTTAATTTTTCTGTGCTTCAGAATTCTAATCTTAAAAAAAAAAAGACTAGTGCTAATTGTGAGAACTGTGAAGCACTAAAAAAATAATTCTAGGTGAAACTCACATGACATAAAATTAACCATTTTTAAGTGAATGATTTGGTAGCATTTAATGTATTCACAACAATGAAGTGCTTGTTTTATAAGACACTTTTTAATGAAACATTGAGGAACAGATGTACTAAGTGATAAAATTTGTCATATACAATAAACTAAATTATTTGCAATTTTAAATTCAAAGCATGTTAAAGTATTCAAATAAATGACCTATTTGAGTCAGCCTAGCAAACTATCACTGGGACAGAAATGCATCCTAGTTTGACAAATAGAAACAGCTGATCCAAAGAGTATTACAGTTGACCCTTGAACAACATGGGCTTGAACTGGGCAAGTCCACATATTCATGGATTTTTTTCAATAAATGTATCAGAAGAATTTTTTTGCAGATTTGCGACAATTTAAAAAAACTGGCAGACGAACCGTGTAGCCTAGAGTAACCGAAAAAATTAAGAAAAAATTAGGAGTGTCATGAATGTATAAAATATGTGTAGATGCTATTCTATTTAATCATTTACTACCATAAAATATACACAAACCTACTATAAAATGTAGTGAGTTAATCAAAACTTACGCACACAAACACTTACAGACTGTAAATAGCACTATCTGTAGTTGTGAGAAATGTAAACAAACATTAAAGTGGAGTATTAAATCTTAACTGCCTAAAATGAACTGTATTGCATACAGCACTACTGTAATAATTTCGTTGCCACCTCCTGTTAATATTGGGGTGAGCTCAAGTGTTACAAGTATCCACTTAAAACACCATGTGACACCAATTATCTCCAAGTGAGCAGTTCACCTCTCCATTAAATTGGTTATCACAGTAAAAAGTCACCTCTCCCAGTTCCTGTGTATTTTTCATAGTGTTTAGCATCAATACCGTACACCTTGAGTAACATCATGGGACCCATATAAAGTGCTGTTAGTGATTCTGGAAATGATCCCAAGAAACAGAGAAAAGTCATGCCGTTATAAGAAAAAGCTGAATTGCTTGATGCGTACTGTAGATTGAGGTCTGCAGCTGTGGTTGGCTACCATTTCAAGATAAATAAATCCAGCATAAGGACCATTGTAAAGCAAAAGAAAATACATGAAGCCGTTGCTGTGCCTACATCAACAGGCACAAAAACCTTACATTTTGTGCAAAATACCTTTTTATCTCATATCAAAAATGCTGCTTTTATGTGAGTGCTGGATTGCTATAAGAAACGTATACATATCTATTGACTTTAATATGATTCAAGAAAAAGTGAAGTCATTATATGACAACTAAATGCAAAAGGACAGTGAAGGATCTACAGCTGGAGAATTTAATGCCAGCAAAGGATGGTTTGATACTTTTAGGAAGGTATTTGGCTTAAAACAATGTCAAGATAACAGGGGAAGCAACTTCTGCTGACCAAGGCAGCGGACAAGTTCCCAGACACCATTAAGAAAATCATTGAGGAGAAAGGATATCTGACTGAACAGGTTTTTAACTTAGACAAAAGTGCCCTATTCTGGAGCGGAGGGGGAAGCCACAAAGGACATTTACTAATAAGGAAGTGAAGCAAGCACCAGGATTTAAGGCAGGAATAGATAGGCTAACTCTCTGTTTTGCACAAACGCCATGGGCTTTATGATCAGGACTGCCCTCATCTATAAAGCTGCTAACCCCGAGCCTTGAAGGGAAAAGACAAATACGAGCTGCCAGTCTTTCGTTTGTACTAG
Organism: Camelus dromedarius; assembly: GCF_036321535.1. Lineage (NCBI taxonomy): Eukaryota > Metazoa > Chordata > Mammalia > Artiodactyla > Camelidae > Camelus > Camelus dromedarius. The sequence continues at coordinate 84,440,407 of NC_087436.1, read as the reverse complement.
AAAGCCTGGACAATGAGAACCCCTTTACTGGATTGGTTCCATCATCGCTTTGTCCCTGAAGTCAGGAAGTACCTCGCCAGTAAAGGACTGCCTTTTAAAGTTCTTTTGATATTGGACAATACCCTGGCACCCAGAACCCTATAAGTTCAACACTGAAGGCGTGAATAGTGGGCCTACGTGCCCCCAAACACAACATCTCTAATTTAGCCTCCAGATCAGGGGGTCTTAAGTATCTTTAAGGCTCATTATACATGGTACTCTATGGAAAGACTGTCAATGCTACAGAAAGGAATTCTGATAGAACATCATGAAAGTCTGGAAGGACTACACCACTGAAGGTGCCTTCGTTGTTATAGAAAAAGCTGTAAGAGCCATCAAGCCTGAAACTATAAATTCCTGCTGGAGAAAACTGTGACCAGATGTTGTGCAGATTTATGACAGAACCTATCAAGGAAACCACGAAAGAGATTCTGGATATGGGGGGAAAAAGGAAAAAAAAAAAGGAAAAAAAAAGAAAAAAAAAGGTGGGGAAGGGTCAAGGGCACCTTGGAGAAATTCAACAGCTAAATTCTTCAGAGGAATTAACAGAACATGACGTGAGGGAGATGAAAGCTTCTGAATCAGCGCTAGATGATAAGGAAGAGGATGTAGAAGCAGCAGTACCAGAAAACAAACTGACGCTGGACAGTCTGGCAGAAGGGTTCTGATTATACAAGACTGCTTTTGACTTCTTTCACAACATGGGCTCTTCTATGAAATGGGCACTGAAACTGAAGCAAACAGTGAAGAAGGACTGGTACTTCACAAACATTTTTAGAGAAATGAGAAAGCAAAAGTCAAGACAGAAATCAGAATGTATTTCCATCAAGCTACACCCAGTGTGCTCGCCTTGCCTGCCTCCGCCTCCCCCCCAGACAGCAAGATCCACCCCTCCTCTTCCTCAGCCTACTCAATGTGAACGAAGGCTACTAGGATGAAGACCTTTATGATGACCCACTTCCACTTAATGAACAGTAAGTCATCATCATGTCGTTAATAAACTTATCTGCTGTGTATGTGTGTGAGTGTCCCCATGTGAAAACCAAGTACCTGTACAATGTTTCTATGCCACCATCATCAATGCCTAAGTAGTCATCCTGTAGAACATCATGTGCAAGTCTGCTATCAAAGTGGACAGTCCATCCTTATACAGGCATAAAGTGAGTGATATTTTATAACAATTCATTCATTATTGTAGAGGCTACCATAAAGCAGTCATATTGCTGCTTCTTCGTTATCAACGCATGAATCATTATACCTGTGAATATGAATTGCTTTTTCACATTGTCTTTTCATTTTTGATGTCACGTGTTAGTAGCACACATAACATCTACACTGTTTTGTATCCTGTAAGACTACATTAACGTAGGTACTGTAGGTACCGACAGATTCACATGCATCTTGTAAAAAAGACAATGGAAGCTTACTGTCTGGATTAAATACAGTACTGTGCTGTAAATGTAACTTCTCTTTATGATTTTAATAGTTTCTTTTCTCTAGCTTACTTTACTGTAAGAATATAGTATAATAAATACGACACACAAAATATGTGTTAATCAACTGTTTATGTATAGGTAAGGCTTTCTGTCAACAGTAGGCAATTAAGTTTTGGGGGAGTCAAAAGATATATGCGGATTTTCGAAGGTCAGTAGCCGTAACTCTTGTTGTTCAAGGGTCAACCATACTTCTAAATACAATTTATTCTTTATTCAAATTTCCTTCCCCAGCCCCCATATACTAGTGATCTTCTGGCTATTGTTATCTTTATAACCAATATTTTGTAATGTTTAAATATACCTTGTGTGTTTTGAATGTTGGCATCCAATTCCCATCACTGGTCACAATACCAGCACTCTCCTGACCCCTGTGAATATAAAAAGGTACCAACTATTAAATTTACCCCACTGATAGCTTCTTAATGAATTTTGTGAAACATACTTTTCTCGACAGCATCCATGAACTGAGTCTGACAACTCTTAAATGCCACTACTACTAGTGTCACTTCTATGCATGATGTTATAATGACAAGATTAGCAAAAGCAGCAGATGAGACTGAGTTCTAAAATACCAGGCACTGTCCTAAGCATTTACGGGAATGATCTTGAGACAGGAAGGAAGGGGGCAGGGCACAGCCACTCAAGGAATGACAATTAACATCAAAATGGTGGAAGATCAACCCCCAGGAGGCCTTGAGGCTCAAGATGGTGGGAGATTTGACTTCTAGTAGACCTTGAGCTTCATTACGTGCCCATTGTAATATGAATAACATGCCCACAGGCGCCATGACAATTCCAAGACTAAACATAAAAGGTCAAAGAGTGGGCAATGGCCAACTTCCTGGGAATCCCAGCCCCTTCCCCAAGGTAGTCCTCCCACTTGTTAGCATATGAAGCTACTGAGCCCATAAAAACTGGCAACACAGCACCTCGTGGCCACTTCTGGCTCCCTCCTCTTTGGAGACGGCCACCCCGTCTATGGAGTGTGTAACTACTTTTACTCTAATCTAAGCACCCAACCCCCACACCTCATAGCTTTTCTCTTGCCTTTTGAAACAGCCTACACTTTATGCAGTATGCATCTCTCTAAATAAATCTACCTTTACTCAACTGGTTCACTCTTGAATTCTTTCCTGTGTGAAGCTAAGGACCCACACCTGGCAGGGCACGTCCCAGGGACTCAAAAAACTGAGACCTGGGACACAGCCCTCCTCATGCCCCACATCCATTTTTCCTGCATCAATCTAATCTATTATTCTTTCAAAACAATCCTATGAAGCAGGTTCTGTGATTACCATCCACATTTTATAGACAGGGACAACACTAAAGAAATGGAAGTAACTTGTCCAGTGTCACACAGAGAATGATCGGAGAACAGTGACATGGCCAGGATTTCAATACAGACAATCTGACTTCAGAACCTGGGCTTCTAACCTCTGTAGTTATGTGACCTATAAATAAGGTTGAGTATGTAGATCTAAATGAAAATCTCTAAATAAAATAGGTAAAATGCTTAGTTGTGGGAAACATTATTATGAACAAAATTTATTCTTTAGTTTTCTTGTTTTGCTTTTTGCACTCTCCAAATTTTCTCTTACAAATATTTATCACTATTTTTTATCATAAAATAATAAATGCTGCTTCAAAAAAAACCCGAAGCTGATCAGGAACTCTGGATCTAATTTGCTACATTAGTATTTTTAGATGATACAGATAAAAAAGCCAGAAGCTAGGCTTCCAGCTAGGTAGGGCAGGGTAACTAGCTTCTAGCTAGGTTGGGCAACACGTTGGTAAAACCTAGATCTGCACCACTCAATACACTCAAAAGATAAAAATAAAGGTATTAATTGCTCAACAATTTTTAATGTTTCTGAACAAGTGCTATAAATACTAGATGTTTATTAACACATTTTGTTTCAAAGAATATATATCAGGGTAGAAATAAAAAGTAAACCTCTATCATATATGTATTTATACATCAAAATTTATACATATATTTATTTGGTAAAAACAATCTTTTCCAAAATTATATTAAGGCATTTTAATAACATGAAAAACTACATTAATGTACTTGCATAGTAAAAATCTAAAAAATTTAAATTGAAGTGATTTTATTAAATTATCAATGTGTCAAATACTATGACCTATTATGCTGACCAGATACGTATAATAATATACACCCTGAATAATTTGTGATTTAGGATTTCTTTTTCTTTTTTTAAATTGAAATATAGTCAATTTACAATGCTGTGTTAGTCTCTGGTGTACAGCATGGTGATTCAGTTATACACACACATATATATATTCTTTTTCATTATAGGTTACTACAAGATAGTGAATATACTTCCCTGTGCTATACAATAGGACCTTGTTGTTTTTTATCCATTTTATATATAGTAGTTAGTATCTGCAAATTCCAAACTCCTAATTTATCCCTCCCCTCCTCCTTTTCCCCCTGGTAACCATAAGTTTGTTTTCTATGTCTGTGAGTCTTTTTCTGTTCTGTAAATAAGTTCATTTGTGTCTTTTTTTTTTATTCCACATATAAGTGATAACATAAGGATTTATTTAATGAACTGATGTGGTCTTTGGTTAACCAACATTAAAAGACTAAGTGATTCATATCAGAGGGAAAAAAAATAACATTAGCCATAAACTTTAGGGCAGAAAGAACCTCTGCTCATCATTTCCATAACAACTTAAAAAAATCATATAGTAAACTAGAGTGAATTATATAAGAAAAGACATAAACCAATAAAGGTTTTCTTTCCCTTTTGTGTCAAGGGTAATTTTTCCTTGAAGCTGAAATGAATAACAACAGGAATCATTTTGGTCCAGGCTTCTTTAATCACAAAGCCTGCTTATTTGGCAGTTTCTCAAGTTACTCCCCTCAGGCAGCTTGAACCAGTTAAACTAGATCCTTTCAGCTCTTCAGAGCTTATTGACAACCAGCCGTCTGGTTTCCTAGGAAACAAAACCTTGGCTAGAAATAGTGAATCATTTCCAGGTCACTTTCAACATGGAGAGTGGAGCAGGAAAGCACTGGACTGAGGAAGAGGTTAAAGCTCTGCTAAGTGTCTGGGCAGAAAAAAATGTACGAAAACAACTTTATGGAACACTGAGAAATAAAGGAATATTTCTTTATATCGCTAAAAGGCTGCAAGCTCTAGGAGTACACAGGGACTGGAAACAGTGCCGGGCAAAGTACAAAAATCTTAAATATGAATACAGAACTGTTAAATACGCCCACAACTCTGGAGACAGCTCTAAAACTATGAAGTTCTTCCACGATTTGGATGCGATCCTGCAGTATGAACCTGCCACACAATTAACAGAGGAAGATGCAAATAGCAGGTGCCTGGCAACGCTGAGCCAAAGTCCAGCCCCAGAGACCATTGAAGGTAAAAAGAAAAAGTACCATTCTTTTGTTTTTACCTAACAAACTGTAAGAGAACCAGACTTCTGAGTCCATATGATAAATATAGCCTGAAATATCAAGGTTGAGAAAAACAACCGACCTTTATGTATATGCTATTTTGCACAAGGTAAAAATTAATTTTAAAAAGTTTAAATACCACCATTTAAAAAATCTGTAAAATACAGGAAAAACACATTAAAATGCCACTAATTGCTACTGCCAACTGCTCCTTACCCATGTCTGATATGGTTTTTGGAAAATGGATTGGGTTCTGAAAACAACTTAAGTTTTAATTTTATAAGAGTGGTGAAAAAAAAAATATTGCTCAACTGTTGTTTTCCCACAGCTCCAAACAAGACAACTTTCTGCTCTATGGTTTTTTGCTTTGTTTTAATATTTCCTGTCTTTTATTTATTTATTTTTTTGAGGAAGGAGGAGGTAATTAGATTGATCGATCGATTGATTGATTTTAATGAAGGCACTGAGGATTGAACCCAGGACCTCGTGCATGCTAGGCATGGGCTCTGCCACTGAGCTATATCCTCCCCTCTCTGCTCTATGTTAATGTTCCCATTTTCCTAAATGTATAAATAAAAGCACTAAGATACTAATAACTGATAGAGAACTTCATTACTTCTTTGGAAGAACAGCTCAATTTTAACAGGAAGTAAAACAAATAGATTTGACAGATTAAATGATTTATGATTAAATGATTTAAAAACAGGCATACCTCAGGGTACTGCAGGTTTGGTGCTAGACCTCTGCAATAAAGCAAATACTGCAATAAAGCAAATTTTTTGGTTTCCCAGTGCATTTAAATGTTTACACCACACTGTAGTCTATTAAGTATGCAACAGCATTATGCCTGAAAAACGTACATACCTTAATTTAAAAATACGTCATTGCTAGACAAATGCTAACTATCGTCTGAGCCTTCAGGGAGTTGCAGTAGTAACATCAAAGATCACTGACCACAGATCAGCATAATACAATTAAATGGTTTGAAATATCACGAATTACCAAAATGTGACACAGAGACCCAAAGTGAGCAAATGCTGTTAGAAAAATGGCGCTGATAGGCTTGCTTGACACAGGGATGCCACAAACCTTTAATTTGTGAAAAACAAAAACAAAAACTCCCCCGCAATACCTGCAAAGGGCAATGAAAGGAGGTATGCCTTATTAAAACAAGGTTCCTGACCTGCTGTGTTGTGAAGATTCTACTATTCTACTATTTATGTAGAATTTGCTCAGTGCCTATGGAAGCCGAATGCATCACTAGGCAAGGTGGGGAAATCAATGGCAGTAATGACATTCCTCCCATAGCCAAAATCTCACAGTTGCTTTTTTTTTTTGCGTTAAACCATCTTTAATGCTTGTATCACATATTCAAAAATAAAACTAAATTAGGGTCTTATGTGTTCAGTATTTTACATTCAATTATGGTTTGTTTTCTTTCTTTTTTTAAAAAAACAACTTATGGTATAATTTCTGTATGGTAATCACAGTTGCTATTTTTAAGAGCAGAGTTGTTCAGTTCAAAATCTGTAATACCTACTGTCTGTGTACACCATGTGCAAAGCCCTAAGTTACATGCGCTCATCAATGTAACTCAGCAAGGAGGGAACTGTAGATAAATGTAACCCAAGACAAAGTGGTAAAATCAAGGTACCAAATGAGAAGGGGGTTAAAAGTGACAGGGATTACAGAGAACCTGGGTTATCTGAACTTCCTGTTTAAAACTCAATAATAAATTCTTTGGTAAAAAATATACCCCACTTACATACTCCCTTTACACTTCTGATACTACACCAAATTCTGAGAAAGCTTTGCAGTCATTATCAAATTAAACAGTAACTACATTATTTTATTCAATTAATCACCCTGCACTCCTCATCTAAAATGCTTTAAATATTGAGTAACACTAAGTAAATCACTCAGCTTGGGAGAAGCCCTCATTTTATGGTACAATGAAGCTTGGTGTAATGAAGATGCGGTGCTAGTATCTCCACTTCCAAACAGGATCTTCTAGCCCTTTCAGCTACTCCCATGGCTCCAAACTCCCCAATTTACTCGTGAACAGAGGGCCCATAATTATAAACTAACCGTGTATATTTAAGGCATCTCAAACCCCAGGTCTAAAACCAAACTCTCTTACCCCATCAAAATTGATCCTCCTACAAAATGCTTCCACCTTACAATCACTGTATTTCCCCTCAGTTAAAAAATAGAAATGTTTAAGATATCCTTGACTTTTGGTCAACCATGAAATCCTTAAAAAAAAAAAAAAATCTACTGACATATTTAATAAATTTATCTCTCTGCTCCATTCTCATTACCACCATCCAAAACTTCATCATCTATTACATGGAATATTAAGATAACTTCTTACCTCTTCCCACATATCCTTTACAATGCTACTGGTTGTTGTTTATAAAATTTTTTAAATTATAAAATTACAAAAACATTAGCATTTTGTCATATTAAAAATAATCTTTAAATTATACCCAGAATTAATCATAATCTAGGATTAATAGTTACTTAATGGTTCCATTGTATTTGAGTGCATGTACAAGAGTTTAGGTCTTTGCCCCCTCATAGAAATGACACTACAATATCTTCTGAGCATATTTAACATTATTACTTTAGGATAGACTATCAGAAGTTAAATTTCTGGTCAAGAGGGGTATGATTACTTTGAAACATATTGCTAAAATAATTGCTTTAAAAAAACTATATTAACAGTGTCCCTTTTACAGAACCCTGTAATACAATATTATGGGGTGAAGTTGAAGGGAGGAGACACTTCGCTAATTTAATAAATAGTGGAGTATGCTAATTTAATAAGTACAAGCTATGTATAGTGGTATATGCAATCAATAACTTTTTACTTTGCATCTGTTTAATTATTAGTGCTGTGGAACATTTTTCTACGTATTTAATCAGTTTTATGAATTGACTGTTCATGTCAGCGGAGGTCTTAGAAAACTTGCATGACCTCTTTGGCCTTACAATTTTGGCTGATTTTTCTTTGATCTACAAAAGTCAACAGTTTTAACATAATCAAATAGTTTATTTTCTAAGGCTTAGGAAGCCCTCCTTTCTCCAGGTCTGATTCATTTATAATGTCTTCTGGTTTTTCTGTGGTGGAACCAGCAGAATGTTTATTAGTGTATGGTAAAATGAAGAAGGGAAGAAAATGAATGTGCCTTTTCCACTGTTGGGCTCAACCTAATTCATGTAAGTGTCTAAGGACAAAGAATCCAGTCCCCTGTTAGGCAGCAGGTAGCCTGACCGAGTCTTGGCAAAGGACTCAAATACAAACTCTAAGAGGCTTCATGTTCTGGAAATTATAATCACCCTCAACCTCAGAATACCGTTGGCCTACTGCCGCTTCCCTCAGTGATCAAGCTTCCACTCTATTTCCCTCCTGTTACTTTATACAAATGCACATTAGGAGTAATGATTTCAGAGTTTCAGTTTAAAATCTCCAGGGCATGAGGCCCTGCATACAATTTTGAGATTCATGCTAGGAATGATCAACTTCAGAAAAAAACAAAAATCCCTGGAGAGAGAACTTTTCTTTTTTGCCCACACCTGTATTTTCAGCTCCAGAACCTTCTCAACAAACAAAAGTAGGCCCTAAAGCAGGTAACAGACTAGCAAACCCTACCTTTCCTTACTATTCTCATCATCAGGCTTGGGTGTTAAATTACCTGGGTATATCAGTGTCCTTCGTTCTTCTCTCTAAAGAGAATTCTTAATTAACTTCAGATTTTTATTTTCCATGTTTCTAACTAAACCCAAAACATTCCCGAACTGCAATTTAGCCTCAAATAATTATGAAACCTGACTTAAAATTTGACAATTTTTACTTTGATTTTAAATGAATGTTTATGTCTTTGAAATCATACCTAACATTTGATCTCCTAATGTAGAATATAATGCTATTTCTGCCACTCAGTAAAACAAAATTAGAAAAACATATGTGGAAATGATATAGGAGATCAAGGAGGGACGCCTTCATTTTTCAAGGCTGGTGTGGTTCTTTTAAATGACGTTCCTTGGTCCATTTAAGCAAAAGTTAGATTAATTTTTGTAAAGTTTAGTATGTATCAATCAACTAATTACATAAGATACATATAAACTCTTAGCTACTTGACCATATATGCCAATAAAGCAAGATTTTCTGATTATCTCATTGCAGGATTTCTCTTTTCACATTACTAGTATCACTTATACTGCTTGCTATGTTAAAGCACCTAAAATACAGATATAAAGAAAATACCTCAAACTAACTACAATCATCTCTAGAAACTTATAAAATTGACAGACAATTCTAGTGGAAATTCAAAATGTCAATGGGAAGAAATTTGATTTCTCTTCATATATATAAATATTTAAACTGTATTATATCACTTTATTACCAAATGTTTACCATAAATCCATAATCCTTCATGAGTATGATCAAATTCAGCTCAAAGTATTAGCATGATCAGTTACTAATCCAATTTTAATTTTCCTTGGTACTTATTTTTAAAATGACTTCTCTCTTTCCAGGCAAAATGTCAATTACATTAGCAGACAAAGAAGACATATCAGAAAATCCTTTACTTTTGGTTTCTCATATCAGACCAATGGAACTGGGTAGGTATAGTATGGTGGGCCAAAAATATAATGAAATTGATCCAATTTCAAACTGGAAAGTAAGGCTGGTTTCAAATCTGAGAAAATGGATGATTTTTTCCTGATAGAAACACTTAGGATTAATTTATGTTTCCCTCTTTTTTACCAACCTATACTAAACAAAATCATTTCTAGAAGGGGAGGGTACAGCTCAGTGTAGAGTGCATGCCTAGCATGCATGAGGTCCTGGGTTCAATCCCCAGTACCTTAACTAACTAACTAACTCACTCCGATCACCTCTCCCCTACCCCTCCCTGCAAAAATAAAAGGGGGGGGTGTATTGTACAATATGGGGAATATAGCCAATATTTTGTAATAACTGTAAATGGAAAGTAACCTTTAAAATTATATAAAAAATACAAAAAAATCATTTCTAAAACAAATGATTTCTTTAACAAAATGTAAATTGCCTGGAAATATTAGCCTTCAAATTTCTAATGTCTATTCCTTAAATATAGTTAAGGAATCTGACGCCCAAAATTACACATAGTGGGTGCTTAATATTTAATGAGCATGACTTTAGCATTCCTGGGGTCTAAGACAAACAGAATTTTACATTTGAAAGCAAATAATATCAAATCCATAATGAGGTCAAGGATGATTTTATTCGCCTGAAAAGTCAAAGTAAATACCCTTCTTGCTTCTAAATTCTTACTGAAGGCTAATCCAAGTAAGAAAAAACATTGAAAAGCATCTCAAAACAAAGATATTAAATACACCACAAAATAAAAACAACTTCCTACCTCAGGGAAAGGCTATAGTGTTTTTTAATGACTTACATTATAGATAAAGTCTGAACTACTGTTTTATTAAACATGAAATCTGAGAAAAGCAAGATAATATGGTTGTTAAATAACCAATATAATGTCAAATAATGTTACCATAAAACGAGTTGCAAAACTGTGCCAGAGATCAAACACAAAGGCACTATGTTATATTAAAGGATTTATAACTAAGTGGAGATATCCTACCTAAGACATGAAATTTCTGGCACATTTCCTTGCATTAAAGGAACATAATATTTCACTTAAAATGGCATTAGGTCTTTAACCAGTGAGACAACTTTTATTTTCACAAAGTAAAATATTTTCACACAGAGTAAGAAGCACCAATTATCAATGTGCCTCTTCCAAGCCCTTTACCCACAAGTAGTCTTGGCTCTCAACCGTGAACTGCATGCTAGAATCACAATCTGGGGATGAAGGGTGAGGGCAGCAGTTTATAAAAGCTCCCCAGGAGGTTCTGATATGTAGCAAATGGAAACCATTAGATAAAGAAAAAGAATGCAAAGAAAATGAATTGCTCACACACACACCACAAAAAAAATTGTCTTCAATGAGCCATTTTCTTACATAATTTTATTGCTTTCTACAAGTAAATACTACAAAATTACATATTCAACTTTGATCATATACTGACAGACACTCCACATACTGAAGGAGTGGGATGGAAGAGAAAGAAATGATGGAGAAGAAAGATGATCAAAATGTAACTAATTAAAAACACAACTTTATTAAAGCCAGTCACTGTTATAATAAGGAATAGATTCAGGCTCTGTACTTCCATTTCCCAAATAGTTTGAGAAAAACTAAACCATGATTTGTAGTCCATCTCCTATGGAGAAAATTACTTTCTTTACTAATCTTGCATCCCATTATTTATCTTGTGTGATGTAAGTACCCCATATATATATCTCTCTCTCTCTCTCTCTCCCTCCTCATCTGATCCAGGTAACTCTACACCAATAATGGAACCCCCAAATAATCCAAGTTTTATTCCAACTGTAGCAAATGAAGGAGGAAAGCACTGGACTGTGCCAGAAGTCAGGGCTCTAATAGGCATCTGGTCTGACAGAGGCATACAACAACAACTAGAGAGAACAGTGAGAAATAAAAGGATATTTGAACAAATTGCTGCCAAGCTTCAGAAACTTGGAATCGACAGAGATTGGAAGCAGTGCAGGACAAAGTACAAAAACTTAAAACATGAGTACAAGACTGTAAAAATGGCTCAAGACCTAGGCATGACCAGGAGTATGAAGTTTTTTACCGAGCTGGATTCTATTCTGGGACACAATAAAACAGAAAAATCACAAGGACAGAAATCCCAAGATGAAGAGCAAGCCACAGGATATGCCCACATGAAAGCAGAAGAGGACCAGCCAGGTAGGAAGGCAAAAAGAAAAGTAATCTTAACACTATGTAACCGTACAAAAAAAGCCAGTAACATGAATATAGTCTAAGTTACATGGATTTCATTAAAATCTGTTCAACAAGCTAATTATTCAGTTTATTATAAAACAGATTTCATATATATTTGATCTCCCCCAGATGGTGGAGAATAGTACAAAAATTACACAAAAGAAGGAAATAAAATTGGATTTCCAGAAGTTTAAAGAGACCAATTTTAATAAAGAAAAAATGCAACTCTAGATGGCAGAACTTAAAGCAAGTTTTCATATCAAATGTGATAAATTGTGAGTAAGCAGAAAAAGGGCACTGAAAAACTTACAAAAATACAAAGCCTTTGAAGTTTAAGTTCTGGGACCCTTCAGAAAGTTCTTTAAAACGAGTTTAACCCAAAGGATTGAGATACAATTAACACAAAGACGTTACAGCATGAAATAAACTGAGTTCTAAACCAGGAGTCAGGAAATCCAAGTTCTAACTCAGACTCTGTGGAACTTTAAACCGTCTCCTCTAGACCTGACTCTGTAAAATGGGGGACTGGACAAGATATTCTTAAAGGCCTGCACTACCCATGATGTTTCTAGATCTTCACGTCCACCTTAAATGATGCAGTCCTAGTAAGAGTATGCATCTAGGAAAAACAGGGAAATGATAGAGTTAGGATTGGGAATAGTGGAGAGAAGTCCTAACATGTGTTACTGGTTGACAAGAAAGAAACTGGCCTACTGGGGAACCAGACATCTCCCCCACTAAAATTAAAATCTAAAACGACTAGCAATAAAGCAGCCCAACAGCAGTGGCATGATTATGTTCACACAGTCATTGCTGGAGGTTCAGCTGACGATGACCCCACCGGTTATGTCAGAAGACCTAGTTAGGGACTTACACCACCAGATATTTATAGTGACCCAAGACTAAAAGATGTTTAAGGGTGGGGAACCTAAACTACAGAAAAGCAAACAACCAGTCTTTAGTGTTAGATTCACTCTAAAAGGGAAAATAATACATTAGAGTTTAAAACTCAGTTCTGAAAGTGAGTAAGAAACAAACCACCATGCCTCCTACCATGTTCACACAGTCATTGCTGGAGATGCAGCTGAAGATGACTTGGTCAGTAATACGCCAGTAGACCTAAGAGAGACAGATAGGAAACAAAGCCCTGGCACAGGTAAAAAAAATACTCTTTGTTGTTTTTGTGTGTGACAAAATACGATTATAAGATGTTGCTACAGACTGAACTGTGTCAACCTGAAATTCATGTTAAACCCCTAACCTCTACTGTAATAGCATTTGGAGATGGGGCTTTTAGGAAACAATTGAGTTTAGAAGAGGTCATAAAGGTAGCCTTTAAAATATTACATATTATGTATATTATACTATAGCTACAATATCTAGGATGGTATTAAGTTGTAAGAATATATACAAGAATAGAATGTTACAACATTATGTGAAGGATCGTTGGATGATACATTTCCAAAATACAGAAATGGAAGGTGGAAATTATTAACAACAGTAAAGTTGCCTATATCTGATCAGGATTATCTGGGAACTTACTCAAAATGTAAATTCTTGGGCCCCATCGAGAATCAGAAACTTGGGTTGGGGCCCAGCAATCTGTCAAGTTCTTCAGGTGATTCTGATACATGCTCAAGTCTGAGAACGACAGCCCTGTGGCACAGGGTACTAAAGTGATGGACTGTTTCCAATCTGATGGTTTGTCTTTTACACAAACCAAAATTGGGGGAAGAGGGGATCACTGAGCCCCGAAGCAGAAGCCTTGCAGTCAGAGACCTAGCACACAGTCTTTGAGTTCAAAGCTGCATACAGCCTTGTAAAGTATAAAGACCAATGCTGATTAAAATAATCAGGCAATCAAATTCCTCACACTCTTGGCAAACTTCAGATTAAAAGCTTAATGGGAGAAGGGAAAGCTACAACACTGATAGGTGAAAATAAAGAGAAATTACGGAGACTAACTTGATAGGCTAACTAACCTGCAGATGACTAAGGGCATGACAACAAATGTAAACAAAGCTCTGTGCTCTTAGATTTCTTAAGGTATCATCACAATGACCTGTGTCATTAAGAGTTAAAATCAGATTACTACATATAATGTTTAATCAGATAGAAAGATTTCCATGGAAAAAGTTAAAAAACTTTAGCATTCAGAAGATTTTAGCTTATTAGTCCTCTGGAAAACTCACTAAAGTACTACACCTCTTTATACTTTTCTATATGTAAAAGGAAAATATTAAGCCAGATGTAAACGGGTAGGTTTTAAAAAAAACTGCTTGGTATGTTTACACATTAGTATGGAATATATTTAGAAAATATGAAACAGGATATATTTACAGTTCTTCTAGAAATTATGTTATTTTAAACTTTAAAATGAAAATAAACCAAGAAAGGTATTAACCCACATGGATCCCTGCAGCTAAGTACATGAAAAAAATTTAAATAGCAAGTAATTTTAGGCACACTTGCAATATATACCTCTTGATGCTCAAATCACCACTCCACTATTTAGAAGATTGTTCTGTTGAGGTTAAAGACATGGATTTTTTTTTTTTTAAAGACATGGATATTTATCTTTAGGAAAAATACTGTCAGACATGCTATTGCTCCATATTGTTAACCTTGACACTTGGTCCTAAAACTGATCTCCCAAAAGCAGTATCTTTCCTATCTTAAACATACGCCACAAGCATTTTCTTCTTTCAAATAAAAATCCATTTGAGCCGTGGACCCTTGTATTCTGGTTCCCAACTTAGAACTCCTGGAGATTTTGGTTTAGTATATGTTGTAGAGTGGGTTCAGGCATTTGCAGTTTGGGAGAAGATCGCCAAGCATAGGCGGGTTGTCATGTTTAGAGAATAAGACCAGCAGAGGTCTGAAGAGAATACTACATATTTGAGTCCATTTAGAGGAGAAAATTAGCTAATTCTGAAAAATTGCTTAAAGGATGAATGACCATTGCAATAAAGAAGATAATCACTGGGAAGAATCATAGAACTCTTAGGCTATGCCTATTACTTACACATTTCAGTAAAAAGAAATGGCCCATGAAAACTGAATAACTACTTCTTTGGATGTAAAATAATTAATTTTTCTCCCTTTCTGAGGCAAAGGCAAAAGAGGATAAAAGGAATCAGAAAGTTACCAGAGGATAACGGACTGTCGCCTAGAGAGAAATCTGTGATGCACAATCTTATCAGCTACGTGTCTTTTCTGAGTAGGAGAAACTAAACTGCCTTAATTCATCTCCAACACCAGCTGTTATTTAAATGAGGTGGAATTTCTCAGTACCTCGGTTATTGCAAGTCACTGCTTTCTAGTACAGGACAGTCAGAGGCTCAGAGGGGTGGAGACAGGCACATATATCTTACTGGAGGCCACGCTTATCATCAGCCTAAAAATTACAAGTGAAAGACTACATTGTTCTTTTAAGGATAATGTTAAAACTATTTTCCTTTTGGCTATAGTAAATTGTGTTTCCAAAATTAAAAGATACACTATCCTGGCAATTTAACAAAAATTAGCAATGTGATGGCCAGCAGAGGGCATTAAAGTATCTATTGTTAGTATCTAAGAAGGTATGCCAGGCATTTTGTGTTCTCCAATTCATAGACGGAAGATAGAAAGTTTTCTTTAAAGTGGAGTATTTAATAAACACTTCTGTATATTTTGCAAACAATTTGGATAATCTTCACAGTAAAGTTATTAGACAAACTAATGTAGTCAAATGAAACACAATGTTAGAACTTTTAAAAATATTATAAATTAAGAAAAGCTCAGACATAGGTATGCAGATAAATTTAAATATAGGCAACTTGTTAATTTAGTCTAATGAGGTGATTCAAGGTGGGTTTCTAGATAGCTTCAGGATGGTCACCAGAAAAACCACTCTTGTGATTAGAGCTGGAATTTGGGGTCAGCCTGATCTCCAGCAGGGGAGTGAGTTTGGAGACTGAGTTCAATCATGTGGCCAATGATTTAACTAATCATGCCATAATCGATCATGTCGATAAAAACTCTGGCTCAGAGGAGTTTCCTGGTTGAACACATTGATGTGCTGGGAGGGTGACACACCCTGCACCTGAGACCCTCCTAGACCTTGCCCTAGGCATCTCTTCATTTGGCAGTTTCTGAGTTCTGTCTTTTACAATGAAACTGTAATCCTAAATACAGCACTTTCTTAAATTCTATGAGTTGTTCTGGCAAATTATCAAACCTGAGAAAGTCATGGCCCCTCCTGAATTTGAAGCCAGTCAGCCCTTAAAGCTTCGAAAGCTTCGGAATCTGATGTTAACTCTGGGTTAGTGTCAGATTGAATTGCTGTGCACAAAGTTGGGGTGGAAACATAAGAGACTAAAAGCTCCTCTTTCCTTAAAAGCTACTAAATTTAGGGATTTCTGCCCCCTCCTACGACATCTTATTTTCCAGGACTAATTACTCAAAATTTCTACATAATACCTAATATCTCCCTAAATGTTCCTATTTCCCAGAAGTAGGGCATGTGCCTGAGCCTAAGAAGTGACAGTTTTAGTCACTTAAGTAAAATGTTACAAACTCATATTTTGCTGAAATGAGATTTGAGTTTAAAGTTTACCTTGGACTTGTCCTCTCTAAAAAGTAGCCAGCAGGACAAGGGTTTGGGAGGGGTTTGGGCACAGAAGGAGGTGGTGGGTGTAGTTATAAAAGGGCAACCAGAGGGATCCTTATGATGTTGGAACTGTTGAGTATCTTGACCTTGATGGTAAAGACACATAGCACGGGGTGGATATAGCTCAGTGGTAGAGCACATGCTTAGCATGCATGAGATCCTGTGTTCAATCCCCAGTACCTCCATTAAAAAAAAAAAAAGACACATAACTACACAAGTGACAAAATTATTACAGAACTTAATACACACATGCAAGCACACACACACACGTTCACAAAAGAGTACAAGGAAGCCTGGGGAAATCTGAATCAGAGTGGTGGATTGTACCAATTCCAGTATCCTTGATTTAATAGTATACATGGTTTTATAAAATGTTACCATCGGAAAAAACTAGGCAAAGTGTAGAAAGGATATCTATTATTTCTTACAACTGCATGTGAAATCTACACTTATCTCAATAAAACTTTCAATAAAAAAAAAAAGTAGCTTGTTAGGTGGCTCCAGAATACAACCTGTCATTTGAGATCTTGACATTGCTAGGGGGCTAAACTTCAGCCTAGTCTCATGGTCCAAACACGTCCTCAATAAGAAGATCTGGTCCTATCTTGACGTAAATCTCCACACTCATTGCTGCATATGCTTACTGCCCTCTAACCACCTTTTGCTTCACACGTCTATTAGTACAAACCATTGTCTAATTTTACAACAATCATTACAGGCAACTGCGTAGACACCTATATTTAGTAACAGGATTTTTTTTTAGAAGTCCCAGTGTATAGGAAAGTACAGCTGAGATAAAAGAAGACTGTCACAGCACTGCTATACTTCAACACAGCAATCCAACATATGCATAAGAGGAGGTGCTTTCCCCAAATTACAGACAGCTGACATTCTATTCATATACTGCTCCACTAGAATAAAGCACTGTTATATTTGCCAGGTTAGCCATTTTAAGTTCCTTAAAATGTTTATCATCTGTCTGCTGTTAACATCTCAATGTGAAAACTGCTCAGACCATTTAATCTCAGGGTCTTTTATTCCTTTGTATGTATTGCAGTAATTAGTTACAATGGGGATCAAATGAAAAAGGAGTTCTAAGAGCTCTCTGTCAAGCATTAAAATGTAACAATGAAAGATGTTACCAAAATGGGTCACAAAGTACTTTCATACTCCCAAATAGAGCATATGGTCTCATCACTTTAATGGCAGAGTATTTCCAATATTTTGGTTGGTAGTGAATCCTACAATGCCATTTAAAATCTGGTTCGAGATGGCAAATGTTCTTGGCTTTGAGGTTACAGTTTTGATCTTGGGATCCAGTCTTACTACTTTTTTCAGCATAATCTTCAATCACAAAAGTAGGTTAGGCTTCTATGAACAACAAATTTAAATTGATTTTCTCTTTGTTTTTTGACAGAGGAAGACACTGTAAGTACTGCCTCAGAAGAGGCAGGCGGCCCCATAGCACCACAGAGTATCACTGGGTCAGGTAACGGGTCTAAATTGTTCTATTTTTAATGCTCTGGTGATGTTTAAAGTCTAACATACACCAGTATAAATAGTTATAGGAAAGATCTCTATTATGTATTATCCCAAATGCCTCATTATACCTGAGTTGGTAGAGAATGTGGTAGGGGAGGAAAGAAACTGTCTATTTCTATTTCTTATAAAAAAAAAAAAAATTTAGTAAATACCAAGACTCTGTATTCATAAATATCCAGTGCAGAGTACATATTAATAAAAAGCAGCTAAACTATTCCCACTAATACTGGGGACTAGTCTGCCTTACAGTTTAAATACATATTTATTTTATTTGAATATGAATGTATGGGAAAAAATTTGACCCTCATATTGAAATGATTGTAATTCTCAGTGCTTTACGTCAGTTCAGGTTGTTTTAATGAATGATGTTCAAATACCTCTAAGATGCATTTCTAAGTCTAAATAATCTCTAAGATGTATCTCTAAATCTGAATAATTGTAAATAACATTGGTTTACAGGTAGTCATATTCCTTTAGAAGATGCTAAAAGTCGTTTACAGATTATAACAGTGAGTGACACAGAGGCTGGAAGACACTGGTGTGACAATGAGGTCAGAGCACTCATACACATATGGTCTGATGAAAAAATTAAGCAAATGCTTGAAGGGGCCACAAGAAACAGACAAATATTTGAGGAAATTGCCAGAAGATTAATGCAGTTTGGAATAGACAGAGACTGGAAACAATGTCGTACCAAATACAAAAATTTAAAATATGAGTACAGAGTTTTACAAAAGAAAAACGGCAACCCTCAAGGAAAAATGAGATTTTATGAAGAAGTTGATGGCCTCCTAAGACGATCATCTCTCAGAACTACCAAATGGAAACACGGTAACTCTGGAATTAACCTTTTTAAATAAAAATTCTATGAACTTCTCTCTTTGCATTTAACTTAGCAAGAAATTCTTCAATAATAAATTCCTAACACTATTTTATGTTCAAATGATCCCCCAAATTATTATAAATCACATAGCTAATACAATCAAGAATTTCAATTTCTTTTCAAACCTTGTACCAAAATATTCCTAACTCTTAAACTCATTTTTCATCTGTCCAATTGCTTAAGTGTTCTAACTTTAGTGTACTTGAATGCTCGAAGACTAATGTATTTTAGATGATGTCATATAATGATTCCTATGTTCTTTTATTTAAGAATTATTTGAAGGTCATACCAAAAACTCAAGAACTTTGAGCATCAAAAGAAAAGCACATGAAGATGGTAAGAGTCTGAGAAATGCCAAGTTTTTCCATATTGAGAAAAATTTCTGTAGCTTTTTCCTGATAACAGAGACGTTTATTGCTGTCCTTGACAAATTAGACTTTACTGTTTATGAGCTGTGTGAAAGCCAAAAATGCTGAAAAATGATTTCTTCCCTAGTTCATTAAGATTGAAAAGTAACAAAGTAAATGGAAACTTTCCCAGATCAGAAATTTCTGCACAACTATCCATTTATCATGAGCCTTTAAATTACACTTTTCAGAGACTGCTATCAGAAGACTAGGATGTAAAAGGAAAAATCCCCACAAGCTAGTAAGTTCTGAATTTGGTTTTCTCCAAAGGTAGTTAGCAATGGGTGTAACATTTTAATAATTCTAGAAATAAGCCAAACTCAGAAGCCAACTAATTATGTGAGCTGAAATTCTCAACTGACCCATTATAAGCATCAGAAAAGGTAATATAATGTAGCATAAAGAAAAATGTAGAATATAAGAAAAAGCACTCAACTCAGTAATCAGAAAACCTGAGTTCTAGTCTCTCACTGACCCAAAAAACTCAACACGCAGCATCTTGACTGCATCTCTCTGGACCTCTAAGATAATCCAACTTTAGCATTTTATAGATCTATAATATAATTTATCGAATTGTTTTGTATTCACATCAATAGTTGAAGAGCTCAACTTTTACAAAGTGAAGACACCTGTGTAACCACCACTCAACTCAAGAACTGAAACATAACCAGCACCCTCGAGGCCTCCCAGTCATTAATCATCCTTCTGGCCCCCATAAAGGTTATCCATATTCTGACTTCTGTCACCACAGATTAGCTTTAGAATCATACAATGTTTTTTTCTTTAGTATGTACTTTTTAATGTCAAGATTCTTTCACATAGCATTGTAAGATTCATCCATGATTTTACTTGTAGAAGGAGTTCATTCTTTTTTATTGCTGTAGAATATTCCATTATAGGAACGTACATCCTTTATCCACTCCACTGCTGGACATTTCCCATGCTTCCAGATTGGGGCCACGATGAATAATGCTGCTATAAAAATTCCTGTGCATGTCTTCCAATAAACATATGTATGCATCTTTGTTGAGTAGACACCCAGGAGAGGGATGCTGGGTCATGGGGTATGCATATATTCAGCTACTGTTTTAAGCACTTTACATATATTAATGCATTTAATCTCCACCACAACTCTATGAGATACGTGCTGTCATTATCCTCAGTTTAAAAAGGAGGAAATGGAGGCATTAAGAAGTCTATGCTGTCAAAACAGTTGCTTCAGTGCCTCTCTGTGATAGGCAGGGACCACATCAGCCCTGTGTGGTACAGAATTCCTAGTGTCTACCACGGCACCTTGCACATACACAGCAGGAGCTCAACAAATCTTTTTTGAGTTAAGTATTAGAGAATAGCAGGAATCCACTGCCCCTCAACCCTATCTGACAACCCTTATATCTCAAGTGAGCTGAAAAATTTTCTCCATTTTTGGACACTAATTACAAATGAGTTGCCCCATCTTTGCTTTGTCTTAATGCTCTTTATTATCTATGCCACTGCAAAGGGAAATTGCTACAGATTAATCACAAAAATGATCACTCCCAATCCACTGACTCTGTGCACTGGACCTTTAAATATATGTCTAGCCCAGCAGGTGAGAAAACAGACTCAGAAATTAGAAGACTTCCCCAAGATCAAACTGATGTTACTAGGAATCTTGGCACTAGATTTCAAGTCCTATGTGAAAGAGCTGTTCCCAGTGCTGACCAGAATGACAAAGCAGGAGTACTTTGAGACTCTTGGGGATAAGTCACTTTTCCAACCAAGGGAATGCAAAACACTATAGGAATGTAACATGTTTGGTCATTATTTCTAAGAGATAAAAGTCCAAAAAGTTAACCCCAGCCTTAATTTAGCAACTCAAAGCAAGTTCTCTGATAAGCTACTCATGTGTTCTCTAACAAACTAAATGAAGATCACTGGGAACTAATTCCATAGGTTGGTGAGTCTCACAACTGCTTTCCTGTGATAATTTTATATACTCTGTTTGCAGAACCAGAGTCTGTATCTCCCAAGAAAACTGCTCCTGAGATCACTGCAAATCGGTTTCCTCAAAGAACAACAGAACCAAAAGATTCTACAGGATGTTTTTGCAGACAGGAAACCCCCTACATGACCCGACTTCATCAGGTAAATCTCATAAATTTTTAAAAGAGGTATGAAAATGGTTATCAGTTAGTTGTAGGGTTCAGTTCCTCACCCAAGGAAGTGATAATACACTGAAGGACATTTTCATCTCCTAACTAACCAAGGAAAGGCTAACTAGTTGGTTCATGGGATAAATCTATGAAATTTTAGTAATTCCTTTTAGGGAGTCTTCAAATACGTCCATGTCATTCTAGTCTCCATAAAATGTCACTGTGGTTTAAAGATGAAGATTTCTGATCTAGGGAAGGTGGGTGGTGTGGTTTGTCCAGAATCCTGCAAACCAATGAACTAATGTTTTCTGAACAGAAAAACCACTTGGTGATTATATGAATCTGGTGTGAACAAGCCTGCACACACAGCTCACAGCTGAATACAACAACTAGTTAGTTTAAAACTGAAAATTCCTCCTGACAGTAAGTAGAGCTATGGAATAAACTTGCAAATAGCCAGACTACTAAAAAGAAGTACTTCTGGGTGAGCCCATCTGTATTAATTGTCCAGTGCATGACTGTATAGCAACTGATACTCCATTTGCTTTCATATATAAAATACATATTACAATTTTCAGCTACTCTGTTATCCCTAAGACTAAATTTGTTTAGGTCAGATTATGGCTAAGATAAAGACAGAACCAAATACAATGCAAAAGTGACAGAAATTTCATCTTCTAGATCCCATGTTTAGGAAGATAATGTATAAGTGATAAATTCTTTCATCAAAAAGGGAGGGGAAATCAACAGAATCTTGTTTTAAAACTAACCATTGAGTGGATTGGGTTAAGGTGGTAAAGAGTCTTCTGCAAAGGACCACCACTGGACAGTACACTGTATATAACTATATTAAGTTATGACAACCTATCTAGGCTTCCAGTTTTGACCGTCCTTCATTCAATGCCATATAAAAACATTACTTCTTAATCTTTGATCCCTACCTACCGGTTTAGAGTAGCAGAAGATTTTATCTTCCAGACATAAGGAAGTTTAACGTTCTTAGAATCAGAATCTGTTCCCCTAAAGGGAGAGGACTTTTGCTAATTTTACAGTTTTGAACTGGAAAAGATTATGAGCAAGAACCAGACCTCTCAGTGAACCTTAATGATTCTATGTCTACACAAGGAAAATCTGTTTTCCATTAATACCTTTGTTCCCCCAAAGCTACCGATTTCTTGCCGTTGTTACTGAAAATATCACAAGGTCAATTTTCAATACCACAGTTTAACAAATAGTTGTTTGGTCAAATAAGCAGCCTGATAGAATCCATTTAATTTTCTCTATTCATAAAGTAATCACATTTTTATTTTATTTTATTGCCCTTAGCTTGTAATTCTTTCACTTAAAAGCAACTGTAGGAAAGTGTATGTAACTAGGAATAAAGTTGTATTCATTAAAAAAAAAACCCAAAAAACCCAAAAAATCATCCCTTTTCTTCATGCACAAATTTAAAGAAGAGAGCTTAGGATGAACTTTTGAGTTATTTAGCTAAAAAATAAATAGTTAAGCAAAAACACTACTTCTATTTTACGTTTGGTGAGGGAAAGCTAATCATTTGGAATGCATACTTATCGCTCCCATACTGCTGCTAAGTGTTACTGCCAAGTTTCTTAACTGTTCTAGAAGTTGTTGCTGAGATATTGCCTTATAGAAATTTTGTAATACGTTCACTGATAAATGTTAAACCTAGGTTTATATTCCTTAATCAGAGTGTTTATATCAACCTATAGTTAGTAAGAATTGGAAAGATTACAGAAGCAAAGTTACTTTTTAACTCAAAGGGATCTATGAGTTTTTCAAAATCAATGTGTATCTTGCCATATAAGAACTGCCCTCCTCTCTTTCTTGTAAAGAAGAAAGTTATTTTGGCGTTTTCTTACTACCAGCCTTTTTATTCACTATCTAAAACGTTTACCAATGAATCTTTTGCACATGCACTATTCCTTGTGATTGGATTGTTCTCAGTTAATTCAAATGAGAGCTGTAGCGGGTAGTTCCTCTTGAACACCAACTAACCCTGTTTCCCCGGGTTCGAATACCTAAGTTCCCATAGCTGCGACAACGTTCAAATACACAATCTGCTCAATAGCTCTGCCCTGGCAAACAAAAGCTTGTGGTGGTTGGAGGCTCCGCGCGAAACCTGAGCGTCCTGTAGGTCCCGGACCAGCAGTCACTCCACACAATCCTATCACAACAGCATCTCCAGGCTCTGGGAAATTAAAACCCGCAAGCAGCCGGGGAGGAACCCAATCGGACTAGCCCAAGCGAACAGAAGCCTTACAAACTGGTTAGACCCAAGAAGGGTACGCAACCCTGGAGGAGAGGGGAGAGCCCTTAAAGAGCATTAAGGGTTGCGGGAAACCCAGTGAAGTCTAGGGGGACAAGGAAGCACCCGCGCAAGCCTTGACAACCTGGTGGATGCCACAAACAGATGCCGGTCCAGGAAAGAAAGAGAGGTCCGGCCTCCGGTCCTCAGGCATCCGCGAGATCACCAACTCGGGCCGCGGGAAGCGGCTCAGGCAGAGAAGCACACGTGCCGCCATCCCCACCCCTCGCCCAGCTGCTCACCGGTGCTGCAGCCCCACGAGTCCCAGAGTGATCACATGCGGTACATCCAGCTGCGTGGGCCACTCTCCTGAGGCGATGCACCCGAACACGCCACATTCCTCTCGGATCCCCGACTCTTCCAGCTCCATGTCGCCGCCGAAAGCACGTGGAGGGACCCGCCGCGGCGGCAGGGGTCTAAGCACCAACCAGCTGCCCTCTCGGCCTGTAAGCCTCAGACACTTGCGCCAGCTGCAGCCGCTCCCTCTACGGCGGTAGGACCCCCGCGACTGCGGCGGCGCTTGCTTTCCCGAAGTAAGCGCGATTAGCTCGCCCCCCGCCCCCTGCCCCGCCCCCGCGAGCCCACCAATGAGCAAGGATGCAGGGAGAGGCTCCGCGGCTGAGGGGCGGGGTCAAGGTTCTGTGGGGGTGGAGCTAGGCCTCCACCTGTCCCTGCGGGCAGCTAATTTTTCTGCACGTGGAAATCTTCGTTATATTCCAGCACCCAAGACTGGGTGATGAGACTACAGGAGTTAAAGTCATTTCTCTCCCAGAGGATGTGAACTTTGTATGTCCCCTCCGCACATACTTTCCCCCAGCCGTCACTACTTGGTATACTCCAACCTATGAACCGCTCTCGTTGCAGAGGAGGGGGCTGGTCAGCGAGCTGCCGCAGGGTGGGGAGGGGCCGCCAGTGCGCGCCACTTTTCCTTTCTGCTGGAACAGCGCCCGCGCGGGGAGGGGCACGGTCCGCGTCGCTGCGCCTGCGCGGCGGGAAGCCTCGGGCGAGTCGCTTGCTCCTTGAGTCGAAGTTCCTCAAGGTCCGCAGAGACCCCCGCGGTTCCGTCGCTGAGGTGGTGCTCAACGAGGCTGCGAGGGGGCGCTCTGGGTCACGCAGCCCGCCGGGGGCGTGTCTGTGGGCCGCACCTCCCTTCCCCGCCCCGTGAGCCTCTCTGATCACTCCTCTTTTCCAGAGTCCCGCCTCTGTTCCGAGCGCGGCCGCCGCCCCCAGCCCACTCCGGACAATGGCGACCGCTCAGGGTGAGTAGAGGCGTCCCCCGGAGTCCGCCGGGGACTCCCTGCCCTCCACGGTCTTCCCTCCCGCAGCCTTGAGTTCGCGGGCTAGACGTGGACACGTGCGCGCTCTGCTGCCCCGACGGCGGCCTTCCCCGGTTTCCCTGCACCCCGCCCTTCTAGGCTGCTGGGCGGGCGGGCAAGTGCCCCAGGCGTTGCTGAGCCGTGCGTTGGAAACAAAGCGCTCTCGGGCATCCGAACTTTCCGAAACACCCTAAACTGCCTTTGGGATGGGGAAAAGGAGCAAAGGGTAATTAGAACGAGAAATGTCCAGGGGTTGGAGAGGTGCCTGGAAATCGCATTTGCAATCAATAGATATTGCAAAACAATCACAGGAACTTCTGGTGTTTACTCTTCAAACCAAAGTCTTGCTTTTTCCCGTTACGTTAATAATAACCTACTATCCTAGAAAGTTAATAATTGACTCTTCTGAAAACTTTGCTATTTTCTGTCAAAATTTTGTGTGTGTTTTTCAGTCTTTTGATGCCAGTGATGGCTTTAGAGAGTTTCAAAACTACTAGGCAAAAATGTGTTCTTGCTTCACTTTGTATTTATCATATCACATATTTAAATAATCATTTTTGTCCACGAGTGATTAGGATCCGCGGGAGAGGTCGCTTGTGGTATTTTTGCTGAAAAAAGTTGGGTTTTTTCCCCCCAATACCCTATTTTAAAATTTATGGTGAACCAAATTCCTTGTGTTGGCTGGTCAGTACATTCTCTTCCACATAGAAAAATTGAATTTAGGTAGAAAACTATAGACTAAATAAAAAGATCCTGATGATAAGTAACAGCTCCATAAAGTCAAGACGTTAGACCAGAATTTTCTTTGCCGTACCCCTAAACTTGTAGACCTCTAAAATCTTTGCTCTTCCATTCCTTCCATGTAAAATTTTTGGGGCAGGCTAATTTTTCAGAACTGTCACGTTTATGGTTTCTCAGTAGCAATTCCTTGCCCAAAAATGTTCGCTGGCAACTCAAAAGTTATTAAAATCCAGTCTGAAGAATCTTTCATTCACATCCTGTGTACTGCTTTCTACCTCTTCAACTCTAACTTTGATTTTTCTCTCTTGTGAATCCTACCTAAGCCTACCTTCCAGTCAGGTTAATTAACCATGTTTACTCTTCTATGTTTCTTTATGCTGTTTCTTCTAGAACAATGCTGTCTAGTAGGAATATAATGTGACACTATATGTAACTGTGTTTTCTAGTAGCCACATTTTAAAATGTAAAAAGAAACAGGTGAAATGAATTTCAATGTTATTTTATTTAACCCAGTGTATCCAAAATAGTATTTCAACATGTAATCACTATAAAAAAATTTGTGATTTTTGCAGGCTTTTTCTTCACATTGAAATCCATTGTGTGTTGTGACTTAACTTACATCTCAGTTTGGAGTAGCCACATTTCAAGTATTTCATGGTCACATGTGGCTAGTGGCTACCATATTGGACAGCACAGCCCTAGATGTTCTTAACTCTTACGTGGGGAAATTAAGTACTGAAAAGTACTTGTAAATTTCAGTTCCATGAATTTTCTCAGTTCTCATAGATCTCTTCTGAATTCATCTGTAATTTTGTAGCAGGCATTTTGGCACTTGTAGCATATGTCTCCTATGATATTATCTTATGTTATTTCTGTCCATTAGTTGAAATTCCTGCCCTCTTTAATGACTAGGTAATAAATACCTATCAGCTAAACTGGGAGGGAGGGGCCGTTGGTACAAACTTTCTTTTTCCTTTCATCTGACCTAGGCAACATCCTTGACTTTCCCTTCCCCAGTCCACCATATTGAATCAACTGTTATGAAAACTTTTACCTTTTAAGTATCTTGTCCTATTTCACTGCTTTTTCCTTAGACCAGGATATTTCTTGCCTGGATTGCTGCCACAGCAGCCTAACTGTCCTCACAGTCTCTAGTTTTCTTCCACTTCACCTTTTCCTCATTTCATTCTCCACAAAGTAGCTATAATGATCTTTCTAATATAGAAACCTGTCATTTTATTGACATGCTTAAAAGCTTGTTATTATGATAAAGTCTAAACTTAGGTCTTAACGTGGCGGCTTATGAGACCTGAAGGATGAGTAGTGAAATGGAAGGGAAGGAAACAGTGCCCCAGGCCCAGGGAAGAGCATGTCGGGAAGCCTAAGCAGGAGGGGGAAATAGAGGTTCAGTTACGAAGTTGGGGTTCTAGGAAGGGAATAGAGAAATCTTAGTTTGGAGCACTAAGCCAAGCCTGTATCTTTGAAGGACCTTCAAAACAGTGTCAGTGAGTCAAGGGGGATGGGGATTTATCCTGTAAATAAGGTACCCTGCAGTGGCAACTATCAAACTGAATTGTAACTTGTGTTTAATGGTTACCTTCACTAACTGGTGATATGACCCCTGCCCAGTCCTTCAGTGTTATCTCCTGGCCTTCCTTTCTTCTCCTTAGCTGGTGCCCCTGCCCTCCCTTCCCTTCCCAACACAGTGTATACACATACACAGTGCTCCACACATACTGAAGTTCTGTCATGTACTCTTTAACCCCATGGTCTTTTTTCACCACCAGTACCTACCCCTTTCCCTCTTCTGGCTAAATTTTGATCATTCTTCACATCTCAACCTAATCCTCACTTAGTTCTAGACTTCCTTCTCTGATGTCTAGACATCAGAGGTTAGGTTAAGTGGTCCTGCTATGAACCTGTGATCCCAAAGTCTGTGTACTTCTCACGTTATACTTGCTATGATATCTTGTTAAATTTCAGCTTCCCTCAGACTCAGGTCACTTAAGAGCAGGAACTGGGTCTTATTTATTGGTACATCCCTAGTACCTGGCACATGGGCACTAAAACATTCTGAGAATGAGTCAATACTCTGGGAGCATGAGGGGTAATTTCTCCTTTTGGAAATTTTATGTCAAGTTCCTAAACTCCTATTATCTCTGATCTTCGTCTAAATCATTCTTTCTAATGACTAGGGTCGACTTTTTCCGTCTCATGACCTGCATCAAAATTAGGTTCTCTTCTCATGGTTTTCTGTAACTGAGTGAGGAGAGGAGATGAAGGGTAGGGGGTAAGAAAGCATGATTAGAAAAACAGAAGGGCTTCCAAATGGTCTAACTTCAGTGAGTGGAGGTGTCTCCTCTTGCACATTAACTGGAAATCAAGAAACCCATTTCATGGTAGAGTGCATGCCTAGCATGCACGAGGTCCTGGGCTCATTCCCCAGTATGTCCATTAAAAATAAATAAATAAGCTTAATTACCCCCACCCTCCCCCAAAAGAAAGAAACCCTTCTGGCTGAACTTTGCCATTTTGCCTGCCATGGAAAGCCAAAGTCTGAAAAAATACAGCATTTTTTCCCCTAGCAAGTTAGTTTAGTTATTGTATTGTGAGTATACTGTATATATATGAAAATACTAGTGTAGTTATATTAATTTTAATGTATCTTAGCTAATTCTACTTCAGTTCTGCTATGAGGCAGGTTGATAGTGGGAAGAGCACAGAATTAGATACCAGATTTAGGGCTTTTCCTAGTCCTGCCATTTCCTAACCGTGTGACCTCCACCTTTTTGACTCTTAGTTTCCTAATCTCTATAATTATTTACATAATTATAATTTTTCACAAAATTATGTGAATGAAATGTGATGATGCATTGAAAATACTTTGTAGAGTATAAGGTTCTATGCAGATAAGTTAATTTTTATTAAAATTATTTAATTACTCTGTATGTTCACTGATTCATCATTTCAGATAACTTAGTCTCCTAAATTAACTTTAGGAAATTTCTTTCCAAAATCTGATGTTTCCATGTTATTTTCAGTTTTGAACGTTGGTAAAAAACTCTATGAGGGCAAAACAAAAGAAGTCTATGAATTGTTGGATAGTCCAGGAAAAGTCCTCCTGCAGTCCAAGGACCAGATTACAGCAGGAAATGCAGCCAGAAAGAATCACCTTGAAGGAAAAGCTGCAATCTCAAATAAAATTACCAGTTGTATTTTTCAGTTGTTACAGGAATCAGGTGAGTGGCTCCCCCTACAGCCTCCTCCCTTTCGCATACGCCGCTCTGATCTCTTTAATGGGGAGATGGTACTGTTTGGATTAACAACATGTTTGGGGATGTCTCTCATACTAAGCTTATTTAAATCAAACCAGGAACTCAAACTTCACTGTGACACTTTATTTGATTTGGAGTTATTAAGTTGTATCATTTGGTTAATTAAAAGGAATCTTAACAGTTTGCTGTAGTCTTCCTAGGAGACATCTTCCTAGGAGAGACTTACCCATGCAGGAAGGAAGCACACTCTGGTGTTAGGCAGCTCTAATTGATGAATTGAAATTTAGTCTCTATAATTCTATATAAATTTGCTCCACCCCCTTGGAGATAATACAGAATTTCAAATCCCTCTTCCACTTGAAAGCCCTGAAAAGTCGTTGAAGATCACATCTGCTCATCCTGCCATTCTCCAAGTGAGGGATTTGGGCTAGATCAAAGATGTCCAGGGTTACCTCCTACTCTAAAACTGAATGAAGACTGTTTCCAATAGAGAAATCTATTTGAAAGATGAAATTCAGATCAGAATATTTTGTGGAGGGTACTTGGAGTGAAAGGAGAATTAGGATAACCATTTTTCTGCAGGGATTTAGTCAAAAGCTGATTGGTCTGCAGTATGTAAAATCTCAGCCAGCAAAAGATTTCAGCTCCCTGTCCACTGTAAGAGACCTTGTGCCTTAGGTCACTCAACCTTTGAAGCCTCCAGTTGCTCATCTGTAAAATAAAAGCTTTGTTCTTTATCATCCCAGATCTAATTTTATAATTTAATAACTTCATCTCCTTTTACTTCCAGTATCTCCAGTTGTCCTCTCATTTCCTAGATCTTCCAGTAAGAATTAATCTTTTTTAAATCCAAAGGGGAATTTAATACCTTTGTTTCCAGTCAAGATAGATGTATCTGCTTTCCACAAAAGAACGAGGTAGTTCAAGTTAAATCCATTTTGTCAGTACAGAATGGGTTCTTGAATAGTTTTGCCTTTTCCAAAGTACCCTGTTTCACATTTTTAAATTAATATGAAAAAAAATGTTTAATTGCCAACCTAAATTATCATCCACATCATAAATTCCTCTATGCATTGAAGATAAATATATTGCTATAAATTTAAAGCACTTCTCACAGTACCTAAGTAATACTATACAGGATTTTGCTTTAAGGCTTTCTGGATTGGTAGTTTCCCAATGACCGAGGAGATTTCTAGAGAGAGCATCAAACTAATTTTAGCTTTCTTTTGCAGTACAGATACAACTGATCCATTTGTTAACCTCACAAGTTATCTCCTCCCCATACACATTAATTTTTTTTTAGTTGTTTAACACTGTAAGTGAACAATACAAAAATTATCTTTTGTGTTCTCATAGTAATACATAGCTATGGGGCTTTATATATGTATATATATATATATAATAATAAATATATTTATTAAAAAATAAAATTATATACACTTTCAAGTAATGGAAGGTAAATATAGGCTTAAGTTTTTATTTGCTTGTTTAATAAGGCACTTATTCAGTGTACTTGCTGGGGCTTAAGAACAAGTGAATTAGGATGATCCAAGTTGTCTCTGTCCAGGACTTTCCCAGTTTTGACTCTGAAAGTCCTTCGTTCAGCTGAGAAAGTTGGTTACCCAAGTGAAATTCTCCAGCGATTATCTTTATTTGGCACACTTAACATAGCTAAAACTTACTTGGTTCATAGGAAGTGTTGAAAGATGTTTTCCAGGTTTTATATACTGTGAAATTAAGGAAAACTTAAGTTTTTAAAAAAATTCTTAGAGTATTTTATGATACAATTAAGAGTCCTATTAAGCCTCATGTAATTTTTACTTGCTAATAGTTAAATGCTATGTCTTGACCATCAGTGGACTATTTAAGACAGCTTTCTTTATAACCAGGGGTGTGTTCCTAATGAAAGTGTTTCTAGAAATTTGAATGGGGAGAGTACCAGAATGAGAATCAATATACCAGAATTCAAATTTTCTTTGTCACTCATGAGCAAACTGTAAAAGACTATACAGATAGCAGGTATAGATAATACTGTTTTCCATGGAAATAATATACATACTGTACCTGAATTTTGAAGTTCCTGGATTTATTCTCAATAGTTAAAAATCAGAATTTAGCTTTTTAAGTCTCAGTGCCCTCCCACACAGAAACCAACTCTAATTACATTTAGCTGTGGTGGTAGTGATATGACTGACAGTCCTGTAGGTGTTAAACCACAGATGGGGAGCTAGGCAACCTTAATACAGGGACGGCCTCAGGGGTAACTGGGCTGATGAGCTGTCACTGTCAGCCATTGTAATTCAGAATATGAAGTGACACATTTTCACTCTTTTTTTTTTTTTTTTTTTTTTTTTACATTTTCACTCTTTGATAGAAGTTTTGAATTTTGTAAACAAGTGAGAAAAATGGGGAGAGTTCACCAATAAACTTGGATACTAGTCTGTCGAGCTTGGTAGACAAGTGAGCAGATACGACTATTAACAGTCCTAAAAAAGAAGCACTCTTAAAGCCAGGCATGTAGTTAGCACCTCAAATTAAGGATTGATTTAAATCTCCTGTCTGCCCATGAGCCCAATCATTCATTAAAGGTTAAAATGGCCTAAATATTTTACCTAAAGGTTTTTAACATTCCCAGAGGGAATGCAGAGAAAACAGTACACGTTTTAGAACCAGATAGTGCATTTCAGGTCCAGGCTCTCTTACTGATTGACAGCATGACCTAACTTGTTAAATTACTTAACTTCTTTGAGCCTCTATTTCTTTCACTACAAAATGTAAATAATAGTACTTACCTCAAAAATTTTATGTTTGATTAAATAAGGTAACATGTAGAACACTTAGCATGAAGCAACGTTTCCATAAATGTAGGTTCCCATTATGTGTGGGTACACAGAAGATCAAAGATCTTCAATCCTTTCCTGATTTAAAAAAAAAAATTGATCTTATTAGAGGATTAGATTGGGATCGGAGGTACTAACATTTTAGTCTGAAGATGGGCATTAATATGTTAAGCCCATGCAGGTTTCCAGAAGATATTTTAATCCATGTTTATGCTATAGTATTTGTACTGTAATGTATTAACACCTCTAGGAGAGACAGTATAGCATAGTGGTTAAGTCAGCAGCCTACAGAGTTCAGACAGTGTGGGTTGGAAACCCTGCTTTCCCTAATCCTTACTGACATAACTACTGTGTCTCTGTTCTTACCTGTTTCGTTGGATTACTATCATATCTTATCAGGTATTACAAACAAACATAAATAAATAGGATTAAACAAAAAGAAAATGAATTTACAATGCCTTAAAGTAGGTCTTGCAAATTGTGGTAAAATATACATACATAAAATTTACCATTTTAAGCATTTTTAAATGTATGATTCAGTGTCATTTAAGTACGTTGACAGTGTTGTGCAACCATCAATCACCATTCTCAATTTCCAGAACTTTTTCATCCTCCCAAACAGAAACTCTGACCCATTAAACAGTAACTCTTCTGGTAACCTCTGTTCTACTTTCTGGCTCTATGAATTTGTCTATTGTAGGTACCTTGTATAAGTCAAATTACACAATTTTTAACCTTTATTTCACTTAGCATAAGGTTTTCATGGACCATCCATGCTGTAGCCTGTATCAGAATTTCTTTTTTTATGACTGAATAATCATTGTATGTATTTACTACATTTTGTCTATCTACTCTGCTCATCTGTTGTTGGACACTTGGGTTGTTTCCCTCTTTTGGCTATTATGAATGATGCTGCTGTGAACAATGATGTACAAATATCTGTTTGAGTCCCTGCTTTCAATTTTGTATATATACCTAGAAGTGGAATTGCTGGGTCATATGGTTTATGATACATTGTAACTATTATTAGAGAGATTATTATTTTCCAGGACTACCATATAAAATAGCTCCCATCCTAAACATCACAAGGCGGCTCTTTATCTCAGTTTTTCAGTAATATTTTAAGTAAGAAGAGAGAGGAAGGACAAATATTTTCTTTGCTCTTGGCCAAATTGGCCACTGTTCCTGCTGCTACCTATTGAATGCTTTTTTCAAGGATTATTTTCTTTAAATATTCAGAGAAAAGGGCTATCCAAAATTTAGGGCTGTATCTGATTGTGATAAGTAGATTAATATTTTATAAGGCCCATATAATGCTGGACCATAGAATATGAGAATCCTGCAGCCAGGTCTGATTCAGAGGTAATTGGGTGCCACTTAGTTATACGCCTTGTGCAAAGTTATGTGTACATTGGCAGAGGAGGTACTCAGTGTTTTTTCAATGGATGAATGATGGTAAAGACACTGGGATACAGATTTTTTTGGTCCAGTGTATACTTTGCCATGCAACATTGAAATGAAATATTCCTGAATATTTTGATAAGCAGTAGAAAGCCATATTAATAATTTTGTTTTCTTACTTCTACTTTTTTTTTTTTTTTTTTTGGTAGTGCTGTTTAAGGATAATGCATTTGGCTAGGTAGGGTTTCTGTTTTGTTTTAAGGGTGGACTTTTATTATGCCTCGGATCTACCTTTAAAATTTTTTTTTCTTTTTGTCATCAATATGTAGGTATCAAAACTGCTTTCACCAGAATATGTGGGGAGACAGCTTTCATTGCACCTAGGTGTGAAATGATTCCAATTGAATGGGTTTGTAGAAGAATAGCAACTGGTTCTTTTCTCAAAAGAAATCCTGGTGTCAAGGAAGGATATAAGTTCTACCCACCTAAAGTGGAGATGTTTTTCAAGGTAATTATTTGGTAATTATTTTATGCCTCCCTGTCTTACTATAACATAGCAACCAGTTTAGTAAAAAGTCAAAAGATTTAAACATTATTAAAGCTTTTGATAGTGCAATTGTCATTCCAGAAATATATGTCAAAAAAGTTTACTTTCATTAGCAATGATAATTTAGATTTTTAAAAGAAAACGTCTGTGAAAATCTTATCTTTCTTTGAACCAAGATGACTAACAAAATGAACAAATTAAAATTAGCAGTTACTAGGAAGGAAAGTAACGATTCAATAAATTTTAAAATCTGTTGAAGAATTTGAAGTGAAGGCTAATATGAGGGATCTTTTTATATTCTAATACAGGAAACTGTATTAATGTCTCTTATAAGCAAAAACATAGTAAAGTATAATAAAGGAAATAGGAGTCAACAGTTACAAATTTGTATTGATTTTTATTGAAACTGCTTTTATCTGTTCATCTTTGTTTATGATATTAGGCATATTTCTTCTATCTCAGAAGCAATGTCAAATCAAGAATCCATAGATAAACAAGTTTATGCTGTATAGCACAGAGAACTGTATTCAATATCTTGTAGTAACCTATGGTGAAAAAGAATATGAAAACGAATATATGTATGTTCCTATATGACTGAAGCATCATGCTGTACACCAGAAATTGACACATTAACTAACTATACTTCAATTAAAAAAAAAAAGAATCCATAAAAGTGGGTGAGTGTAGCTCAGTGGTAGAGCATGTTCTTAGCTTGCACAGGTCCTGAGTTCAATCCCCAGTACTTTCATTAAAATAAATAAATATGTAAAAAAAAATTTAAGAAGGTCATTTATTTAAAAAAAAAAGAATCCATAAAAGAAAATTTTCACTGGGACAGTACTTAGAATAAAGTAAAAGTTTTTTATTTTCTCACCAATCTCTTTATTTTTCTCTTGAATTGTCAAGTAATGTCCCTGAAGACTTGTAGTCTTGTATAAATACTTATAAAAAATAAGGTCAGGGGATTATGAAAGTTGCATTCTGGAAAGATTTTGGTGGACTAAAATGTGTTTTTGCCTTACCAACTCTATTGACTTTGATTAAGGAAAAATAAAAATTTCAAATTTGTATTTAAATGATGATTTATATAGAGACAGCAAATTCTAATTTATGACCTAGAATAAGTTACCTAAATATTTTAAATTTTAAGGTAGCTATTGAAAGTAGAAAAGTTAAAAAAATGATTTCTTTGAATTAAAGTATATATTTTTTAAAATTAAATTTTTAGAGAAGATGAATATCTCTGAGAAATTCATGCTCAATTCAATTTATCCGTGAAGCTCAAAATTTTTATATTTAGATTAATTGTCCTCCTATACTTTTTTCTCAGGATGATGCCAATAATGATCCACAGTGGTCTGAGGAACAGCTAATCGCTGCAAATTTTTGCTTTGCTGGCCTTGTTATAGGCCAGACTGAAGTGGATATCATGAGTCATGCTACACAGGCTATCTTTGAAATACTGGAGAAGTCCTGGTTGCCCCAGAACTGTACGCTGGTTGATATGAAGGTACAAATAAAATGGAGACTTGAAAGTAAAGATTATAACTGAGAAATGGCTTTAGTAGTATAGTTTTGAAAACCTCTTGTGGTGATGTACTGTTTCTAGATTGAATTTGGTGTTGATATAACCACCAAAGAAATTGTTCTTGCTGATGTTATTGATAATGATTCCTGGAGACTCTGGCCATCAGGAGATCGAAGCCAGCAAAAAGACAAACAGGTAGGTAATGCTTCAGGTTTTTTTTTTTCTTTCTTTCTTTTTTATCCTTTGTAAGATCAGGCTGGGATAGAGGAGAAAGGGAAGACGGGAGGAAAAGAAAAGGCAGTTGTTGTTCCTTATGATATGAACCTGAATTGTTGATTGCTGTGTAATTTTAAACATGTATTTCTCATGTTTCCTGTATCCTGAAAAAAGAGATAGGAATAATACTTTACAAAGCACATTTCTCGCTTATTTTAACAGACTCTTACACAGAGCCAGTATTATCCTTGTTGGGCTAATTGAAAACTAAGGCTCTTGGAGGATAAAAATCTTCATGATTGTATAAGTAAGTGGCAGATCTGGAACCCTATCTCAAGTCGTGCAGATCTTATGAGGTTCCATTTCTGCTCTTTCCTATGGAAAACAAGATTAGGGCAAGACCCTCTCTACTTAATATATGAGAATTGTCAGGGCAGTTAACTGTAGTTGCTAGCGTATAAAGCACTTATCCTTAAATGGAAATGTAACTATACATTACTATCTGAACTCTCTGTTGTCTAATTCAGGAAATTAATACATTTTCTGACTCAGGTACATTTACAGATAGATCTTTTGCTAGGCCACCTCTTCATAATTTATACCTAAAACTCAAAAACGAAATTAACTTCAGATAGCAAAAATATTACTAACAGAATACCCAATATCTTTTTTAGTCAGAAACTGACTGAGGTCTGGGAATTGGATGAGAGGTAGTGAGTCTCTATAGCAGTGGCTCATATCAGTCATCTCTGCTTATTAGACCTGGTTGGTTTTTTTTTTTTGGTGGGGCTGGAGAAGTCATGCACATGAAGTATTCTAAACTTTCTATTTTATTTTCTAGTCATATCGTGACCTCAAGGAAGTAACTCCTGAAGGGCTGCAGATGGTAAAGAAAAATTTTGAGTGGGTTGCAGAAAGAGTAGAGGTAAACCTTGTAATAAATCCATATTGTATTGTGTTTTTCTCTAAGAAAATCTTGCTTCAAAAAGAGAAGAAGTGAGATGGTGCTGTGCTTTTCTTTTTTCCAATAACTTTAAAGGAGCACCTTTAAGAAATGTACCAGCTGAACTAGTCTCACTGGCATCCTGGAACCCTCTTGTGAAATGGGCCAGGCCACTTCTCCTAAGTTCTTTTAGGGAAACCTGGAATCCTTTTCTCCTTACCCCTTGCAGGAGAAGCCTTACATTTCCTACCTACCTGTCCGCTGCTACTCAGAGTTCCATTAGCAGAGTTCAGAATTGGAACTCCATGCAACATTAAAATGTCAGTTTAAAATTTATGGTATTATTATTATTACTATAATCTCATGGAAACTGAATGGGGTTTGTGGTTATCCAAGGTAGTAACTACTTTTTAGGACATCATTTCCATGGGAACATGCCTTTTGAATTCCAAGCAACTAGCTTACAAAGATTTATAACATGACCTTTATTTTGGCTGATTATGCCTTAAAACTTCTGTTAAACAGAATGTACTAAAAATCTTAGATAAAATATATTATAACTTCCTGAACACTAATTAAAAGTTTTGAGTGTTTATCATTGCTTTTTATTAATAGTAAACATATTTTCTGTTAATAGTAAATATAATTTAGTAAACATACTTTTTGTTAATAGTAAACATAATTTATCTGATTTAAAATCTTACTCTTTAGGGGTCTTAATTATGAAGACCACTTTCCTTTATATATGGAGGTTATTTTGAAAAATAAAACCTATCATTTTATTCTGCTTGTCTCTTTCTTAAATTTGGTCTTAATAGAAAGAAAATACTCTGTCAAGTTATAATTTTACTATAAATTATAACTCTGTAAACGGACTATTTTTATGGTACTTATTCCTGTATTTATCCAAATTTGTCCTTACCATCTTTTGCATATTCATGTTTTTCTCTTCCAGTTGCTTCTGAAACCAGAAAGTCAGTGCAGAGTTGTAGTATTGATGGGCTCAACTTCTGATCTCAGTCACTGTGAAAAAATTAAGAAGGCTTGTGGAAGTTTTGGCATTCCATGTGAACTTAGGGTAACATCTGCCCATAAAGGACCAGATGAAACTCTGAGGATTAAAGCTCAGTATGAAGGTGAATGTCGAATAACTAGAGCATTTCAGGAAGTTCTCCTGATTTTGCCTCCAAATTATATATTTAGACTAATAATGCTGAAAAATAGCTTTGCCCCATTTCCAAGGGAAAAAAATGTGATATTCTAGACTTTCCTGATATTTGCCTACAAAAACTTTAAGGTGCTGTTGGAGCTTATAAAAGAGTTAGAATTAGTCTTTACCTAGTAAGAAGCCCGTCAAGCATTGTTTCAAATACTCTTCAACAGAAAATGGGCCCCACGTCAGTTACAGGAGACCTGAGGTTGAAGCAGCAGATCCTCTGAAGTACCTTGAATGGCTGTCCTTTTCTGGGAGGCAGTCAAACATGAAATTAAGGAATAATTGCAGAATTTAATTCATAAAAGAAGTGGCTTGATGGGATAGCATAGATCGAAAATAATGGAGCCCTGGAGACACAACCAAGTTTCTCCACTGGAAAAAAATGTTGGTTGAGTATTCCTTCTTAAGATAGTTACTATAGGAGTATAATTATTGAGTTTGGGTTTGTTTTGTTTTGTTGGCTGACACAGGGCAGGGGTGGGTGGGTGGGTCTCAGATCCCTGTGATAAGCTAGTAAAAGCCAGAACTATTTCTACAGAAAAATACAGATACATAAAATTTTGGATTCTCAGTTAGGAATCTCTGCTGTAGGAAACAAATAATTTATGAAAGAATGAAATGTTTATGAGATGTTAAAAATATATATATATATATATATAAAAGGGCCTTAAATATTTGAGTACTATATTATTGAATTCATTTCTTCAATTCTTGTTTCAAGAAGTGTCCCCAAACCTCTAGTCTCTATTAACTTGTCTCCCATACCCTGTAGGTTGAAGGACACGAGGACAGATGCTGGTTCAGGTGGTGTCATTCTTTGCTTCAGTGAGCGTAAGCAGCAGCAGTGAAGGGGCCTTTGAGCCATTTCCTCACTAGCACTTTGGTACCCTCTTTATAGTATAGATCTCAAAAAATGGCCAAACCTATTCTTGCTACTTCATTACTTGATATACATACAGTAAGTGGCAGAATGAACCTTGTATTTTGAATGTATATCTAACAATATTATCTTAATATAGTGCTTTTCTACAGACTGCTATTAAAGGAAGTCAAGGAGTTACTGCATATGGGTACCCCCCTTTTTTAACCTGTCTTTAAATCTCTTTTGAATGTTTAGCCTAATAATAAACCTGTAATTTCCCTAGGGGATGGCATTCCTACTGTATTTGTGGCAGTGGCAGGCAGAAGCAATGGTTTAGGACCAGTGATGTCTGGTAACACTGCATATCCAGTTATCAGCTGTCCTCCCCTCACTGCAGACTGGGGAGCTCAAGATGTGTGGTCTTCTCTTCGATTACCCAGTGGTAAGATACACTGACTTTCTAAAAATTATTAAAAAGTTTCAAAGAAGCACAATAGTAGAGAGAATATAACAATGAAATCTCATGTACCCATTACCCAGCTTCAGCAGTTAACATCTTGTTGCATCTGTAGCCCTCTCCTGCTGGATTATTTTAGAAGCCTAACACACTGTCCATTGTGCAACAGAGCCAGTTCCCTGCTGGATTATTTTAAAGCAGATCTGAGACAGTATAGCATTTTATACTTAGATATTTAAGTATGCTTTTCTAAGTGATACTTTATAGTTTTAAAATCATAATCAGGATACTGTAAGAAAAATTAATGGTAATTTCTTAAAATCACTTAATTCCAGTTAGGGTTCAAATTTTTCCAGTCATCTCATTTGTTTTTACAGTTGGCTTGTTCAAATTAAGATCCAACACAGTCCCTACCCTGCATTTAATTGATACATCTCTTAAGTCTCTTTTAATCCCCCTCCTTTTTTTCCTTTCATTTGTCCTATAGAATCTTCCACATTTTGGATTTAGTTGGTTATATTCCTGGGTGTTGTTTACTATGCTCATCCATCCCCTATATGTTCTGTAAACTACTGGTAAGATCTGTAGTTATTTCAAGTTCAGATTTCTTTTTTTCAACCCAAGAATACATCATTCATTATATTGAGGTTTTTTTTTAAGTAAATGTGGTATTACTTTTGTAGAGGAAATGAAATTTTTAAAAAATTAGGGGTTAGAATAATTAAAACACAAGGAAGTTTCATCAGTTGGCTGCCTGAGCAGAGTCTCATAAAATAACAATATTGTGGTATGCTCATCATAGTCCAAGATAATGATCTGATCTACAAGTCCTAAGAGTCATGACTGTTTTACTTTAGTAAAAGTTGATTTGCTTATTACTTAAACCTCCAACTTCTCTCTCAGTCGTGTAAGTGTAAATCTGCTCATGTGTGGAGTATGTTATGTACCTGTGCCCCCTGACCTGTTCCCATATGGACTGGCTTCTCTCCAGGCCTGCTGCACTGCTCTCAGTCAGCATCATGGATGTTCATTTTGCCTTTCTCTAGTATTGGATCTCTTGTGTCCTAGGTCCCATGTCTTCGCCTTCCTTGGCTTACTTTTTGTTGGAAAGCATTCTTAGTGAACTCCCTGAGGAAAGGGTATAGAAGATAAACTTCCTGAGACCTCGTATATCTAAAATGTTTGTATCGTAGCTCACACTGATTTGATAATTTAGGAATCGAATTCAAGGTTGAAAATTATTTTGTCAGAATTTTGAGGGCTTACTCCACTGTCTTCTAGCTTCCAGAGTTATTGAAAACTCCAGTCCCCTTCCACTATAGGTGATTCTGGGTTGTTTTATGCATTGTGTTTCTTTCTGGAAGCTTTTAGGATCTTTTCAATCCATTGTCCTTAAATCTCACAAAGATGTGTCTTGGTAAGTCCGTTTTCATCCTGGCATTTTAGTTGGCTCTTTTAATCTGGAACATCAATTCTTTAGTCCTGGGAAATTTTCTTGAATTCCTTAATAATTTCCTTCCCCCTCCATTTTCTTTCTTCTCTCATTTTTGAATTTATTTTTCACATTTGAACTTCCTTCATTTCTATTTTGTTTTCTTATTCCTGTTGCTATACCTCCTGGAATATTTCCTCAGCTTTACATTCCAACCCTTCCATTGAGTTTTCATTGGGTACAGTATTTTTAATTTCTTACTCATCCCTCCCAGACATCCTTTTCTTGTTTAATCTTTGCAATAACCTCTCAGTAATCTGAGGTTATTATTATTTCTTTCATATTGGTTCCTTTCCTTAGCTGTTTGCTGAGCCTTGGCTGTTTGCTCTTAAAGAATGGGCATAGTAAAAACCAACTGGAAGCTCTACAAGTGGGTGGGGCTTGTCACAAGTGGCCTCGACTGTTGGGTGATCTTGTAGGGTTGTTCTTTGAATAACTCCCCACATCAGTGTCTTCAGTCTTTTCTCATGTATTGGCCAGAACTACCCAGAGAACCTTTCTAGTCTCAGTCTCTGCCTGGGGAAGTGAACTTGGCTGCCAGCATTCTGGAAGCTGGCGATCTTAACAAATGTGTGCAAACTTAATCCCATGTTTTCACTGTAGCACTCCTTGCCTCAATTGTGCCTGGTTGGCACAGAAGTCTGGACTAAAGTGTTTTGCCTCCAGAAAAATTTAAAACTGCCATGGTGCAGAATGGGCCACTGCTAAGGTACATAGAGTAGGGAAGGGGATCTGATGGCCTTACTGTTCAACTTCTACTCAGTCTTCTTTTTAGCCCCATTTTCACCCTCACTCTTCCCCTCAAAAGTATCTGGTATCACCAATTCCTCAACCTTTGAGTGAGTTCTCTAATGTCAGGTAGCTTTTCATCTTCCCTGCTTCTAGTTTAGGTTTAAATTTTCTTGGTTTGCTAAGTTAGTTACTACTCGATTTGCCACGTCATTGCTGTTATCTCTTGTTCGTGTGTTTGTCTATTTCCTTTATTCCCTTTACTGTTGTTTTTATAGGTTTCAGAGAAACATCTTTTGACTAATCCATCTTTAACTAGATAGATCTGATTATATCAGCTTCAGCAAGTTAAAAATCATAACTATAAATGAAGCTATACCCAAATTTATGCCAGACGAATGGCATAGGTATTATTATCCATGGAGCTTAGAGAAAGGAATGTGGTGAGCAAAAATTTGGCAGTTTTTACCTAGTAATATCCAAGGGGAGACAGAATCTAGAAGATTTGTACATTCTGGTCAGTAGAATTGGGGATAATCTTTTGAGGAACAGTTTTACAGTGGCTATATAAAATCCTAAAAACTTTCTCGTATGGCATGCTCCCCAGATAACTTCATTTTTTTTCTAATTAAGCTTTCTTAATATCAGAAAGGGAGTCCTGGGCAGCAGGCACAGGTATTTCAGTTGCTAGAGTGGAACACTCTACCCAGTATACTACTGATGGTTGACATTCACTGAGTACTTACTCTGTGTGCCAGGCACTGTGCCTCGCACTTACTCTGTTTATACAGTAACTCACTGAATCCTCACAAAAGGTAGCTACTAGTTATCACTCCCATGTTACAGATAGGGATACTAAAATTAAGTAATTTGGCTGATGTTAGTTACATAGTAAGTGGTACAGCTATATGTAAATTGATTTATTAATACAAATTAAATAAACCTTGTGATTTCTGCTTTAGTCCGTTCTTACTGGGGATAGTAAGAGTCAGAAAGCCTGATGAATTCCAAGAGTTTGGGGAAAATATAGCTTTTGGAATTCTAAGCTAGCTAGTCCTTGACTCTAGGGACAAAGACATAATGGTACCACCTCAAGAAGCTCTGCCTGAGCAAACCCGTGGTGCCCAAGAAGTTACTTTCTTTTTTTTTAGATCTTATTACTGAATTATTATTATTGAATTTATTTATAACCTGATTCTTAGAATTATTTTATGGATTTGACTTTTTCACTGCTTAAAAATGTTAGAATACTTCAAGTGCAGAGACAAAAGGAATAACTAGAAAATTACCAGAATAATTAACGTACCTCAGGTTTGTCTAAGAACAGATGCTTCGCTTCTACCCACTTACCTCGTTCTTTGTTTTATTTCTGTTGCCTTTCATCAGATATTTAAAGGGATAGTCCATGTGAAAAGAACTTTGAAAAAAGTAAATTTCCTTGCAAGTGGATTCAGTGAGGAGAGTGATAGTTAATGTATATAAAATATCTGTTCCCGGTGGATAAATATTACTTATCCTCTTATAATTACTTTATCACTCTAATAGTAAAGATGGAAATTCCTTCCACAGATCCTACTTTAGACAAGGATAATATAGTAGCTTTTATTGTTTGTAGCTAGCAGGGCTTCCAAGAGTATAAAATAGTTTGTTAAGTGGTATTTCGTCAATTTTCTGTCTTTTCTTTTCTGAACCAATAGGTCTTGGCTGTTCAACCATACTTTCTCCAGAAGGATCAGCTCAGTTTGCTGCTCAGATATTTGGATTAAACAACCATTTGGTATGGGCCAAGCTGCGAGCAAGTGTATTGAACACATGGATTTCCTTGAAGCAGGCTGACAAGAAAATCAGAAAGGGCAATTTATAAGAAACAACATCATCACATTTTTTAAGAAGAAAAACTGTAAATCTCTGGTTTAGCTGCAGAAAAAAAAATCAAGACAAAACATTTAAAATCAATCAGAGAAAACAAAATTTATAAGTGAATAAATGCTTCAAGATTCATCAGTTAGTGAAATATGTGTGTACTGATATTTCTTTATCAGTAGTGAAATTACTATAAGTACATTTTAAAATTAATCTTTTACTATATGATCATTATTAGGTAGGCAGTATAATTATATTTCTTAAATGCTAATAACATCTTATAGAGCTCTAAAGTTACTACTGGACTTCCTACATCTCAATCCATAAGTTTTAGAAAGTTAAAATGGTAGTATCTTAGAGAGGGTAGTTAACAGCAACGTAGTCCTCTTTTATATTATGATCTTTACAAAATTCTAAAGGCACAGTTTATTTTCAGTCAGTATATCAGAAAATGATGTATTTATCTCTAGCTATAGATAATGATGATGGTTTTGATTTTACGTTTTTAAGAGAAGCTGAGATTGATGGTAGGGGTAGGAAAGGCATGAAACAAGATGAAGGGCAATGTGGAAGCCATGGAGAGACTTTTGGGAACTTCTCTGTTGGGTGTCAGGGCAATTTCCAATGGGAAAAAAAGTACAGTCCCCTTTGCCATTCCAAATGAAAGATTTTGTGGATCTGTAGGTCAAAATTCTTTTAATTCTGATTATACATATTTTAGCCAGACTAACAATTCCCAGCCTACCATCATTTTCAGAAACTGGAATCTTCCATTAATAACCGTAACTAGTTTGTTTCTTGTAATAGTATTAAGTCTGGGAGTATACCCAATAAAATTCACTTCTATAGGAGCAGTTGTTACTGAGAGGTACACAGTTCATCATCAGTCTGTAAACCATATTTGGAAATCATTGTTATATTATGCAGCCTTGAAGGTTTTATAGATCATTAAACTTTAGTCAGAGTGCCCATGAGTCCGTTAATCTTAAGTGTAAAATTTTATGTATATGTTCAATTTTATGAAAAGGGGACAGTTTTTACCAAAAGATCTG
This sequence comes from Camelus dromedarius, assembly GCF_036321535.1. Taxonomy (NCBI): domain Eukaryota; kingdom Metazoa; phylum Chordata; class Mammalia; order Artiodactyla; family Camelidae; genus Camelus; species Camelus dromedarius. The sequence continues at coordinate 84,396,145 of NC_087436.1, read as the reverse complement.
TGTCCTCAAAAATGTTAAGAATCTGCTGCAGATGAAATCTTGATAAGACTTGCCACTGGCCTGCACTTGTCTACGCCTTTTCACCTCCCTCTCAACTGCTAACAAGCGAGCATCTCATCACTTCTTCCACCTGATTTCTGTGGGGTATGACTGATGTAGCTATTCGTTTTTGGGGCTAGACCCCAAGCTGTTCCAGCCTCGATCGCTTCTCATATAGTACTCTTTCCCCTTAAATATTGACGTTTCCTAATATTCAGTTCATTGTTTACAAATAGTGGTAGAGTAATCTTAATTCTTTTAGCTAAAACTAGCATAGTGACTCCCAGCTTTTGTCTGTAGACTTGTTTTTTCAAGTGTCCATTTCCCTGTAAATGCTCCAAACTTAGTTCATCTTCCACCAAGCCTAAAGCCGGCTACACTCACTGTACCAAGTACGAAGCTTGCTTTTTATCCTTGATGTTTTTCTCTGACTTTTCATCTCTAACTCAACACCAGGTCTTGAATTTACTGTTTACCCATCCTCTACAAAAACCTCAAGCAAGGGTCAAATTCTATTCTATCAGCCTGATCTAGAAAGTCTTCATTCTCAACCCAACCTTTCTGAAGTTGACTGTCCAAGGACTTACAACATCGACTCTTAAATAAATCTCTTTTGCAACACAGACTCCTTTGAACGTATGAATGCCATTGACCCTCTCCCTAGAAAATTACACATAAAACTTACCAATACATTCCATTGGTTCTTGGGTTCCCTTGAAACTTATGCATTGTAGGTTAAGAATCGCTAATGTAACCTATCAAGGGAACTTGGTTGCCCCATAACTTTCAGACTGTCACATATCTGTACCTTTAATTCTTAGAATTTCCTCGTTTCTGTCTTTAATACCTTTGTTAATTACTAGAGCTTCATCTTTTACTGTTTCCATGAAACCTTCCCTAATAAACCTTCCTCTAGCTACAATGGCTACAAGGACTTTGTCTGAATTGTGAGCTCCCAAAGAGGAGAAAATATAATTCTACACTTTATTTCCCTTACATTGCTTATGCTCTGATGTCCTATGCTTAACTGTCTGCCAGAAGTGGGGGAATTATAAAAATCATGTACTGTTTAATTTTCTATCTTAATTTTAGATTAGAAGAACAGTTAAAAAGATTTGATTTTAACATTTCTGAACTTCGGTTTCATGGCCTCTGAATAGTCAATGGCTGACATTTCAGCTCTTCTATTCCTACCTAGCAAAAGATCCACCTATTTCTGTGCAGTACATAAAAATTTCAAACGTTGATTTAGAATGGTGGATAGGACTGACTTTTATCAATGATCATTATTTCACTATTAGTTTCTTAATATTGAGTGCATATATCCTCAGTAGTACAGTTCATCAGTGCTAAAGTAAATACTTGTTTAAAAATATTTTGACTATGTTACAAAAAGTAACTTAAACCTGTCTTTGGAAGTTTATACTTTCTATGGGCTTGTAGTTAAAAAGAGGAGAAAAAATTGTGTCCAAATAATGTGGTTCTTAAACTTCATATCTTAAAGCCACATTCAGAATTGCTGTTAACTTTAATGCCTTCTGAAATTTAAACAATGCAGCCAAATAAAAGATAAAGATAAGCTCTATGTGAAGCTTTATTCTTTCATCCCTATGTGAAATACGTTTTACCTGATTTTATTCTAGGCTCTAGGAAAGCAACACTGAACAAAGACAGGGCCCTCACCCTTCCAAAATGTACCTTTGATTGGAGATGACAAACCATAAAAGATAAACTGGATAGATTGAGGGAAGTCTAAGTGCATGTGAATAATAACCGAGGTGAGAGGAAAGTGATGGGGTTAGGGGATGGTTTTTGAGGAGAGCAGGCAATGATGTGAAAGAGCAAGCCATGAAAAGATACAGGGAAGTAGTTTTCCAGACTAAGGGAACAAAGTAAAACAGCTTTGCCTTTTTGAGGACCTGGAAACATGCCAGTATTGCTGGAGCTCTGAGCAAGGGTACGAGTGGAAGGAGATGCTGAGGTAAGCAATGGCTGATCACTTAGGGCCTGTGGACCACACTGAAGTGTGACAGAAAAACAGCTGGGAAGCTTGAGCAGGGGAATGACATGATGTATTCAACATATTTTATAGTATTCTCTGGCTATTGTATGGACTAGAAGAGAAGCAAAGAGATTGGTTAAGAGGCCACTGTAGCCCAGTTGAGAGATGTGATCTTCACCAAGTTATTTAAAGAATTTTTGTGCCTCAATTTCCTCATGTGTAAAGTGGGACTAATATTACCTACCTCATGGTGGTTGTGAGAATTTTATGAGACAGCGTATAGAAAGCATATCCCAGCATGTGACTACATTATATAAAAATCCATTTGGCAGACTGTACAGTATACAATGAGTAGAATGAATTCCATGAAAACTTCCTTGAATTTGATAATCCCTTCAGCTGATTTAATTTCTGAAAACAGCAAAGGTAAAACGGGCAGAGAGTCAGCATAACGTGACTTAAATAAAGCATTATGCACCACGGAACATCCACAGTCTCCCTGCCCTCTTCAGCACAGCAGTCCTCAGAAAGACAATGGAAACACTTTTTTTTTTCCTTAAAGGGGCACTGGGGCATGCCAAGCACATGCCCTGCCACCGAGCTATAACCTTCACCCTCGAAACGCTTGCTTTTGATGGCTGTTTTTTGCCTTTAACTTCCCGCAACCTCAAACACTTGGGGTGGTGGTGTTAACCTAGCATTGTGGTACAGTGAAAATAGCAGTAGAATGGAAATTAAACGATTCCCTTGGGCACATTTTGAGCTTCAGTTCCCATTTATTAAGTGGGACTAAATTATTTCTTCTGCCTGCCTCACAGAGTGGTTAAAATGGTAAGATATTGTATATGGGAGCTTCTCAGAAATGATAAATAGCTAAATCCATTATGGTACATTTTTGAGTACCTACTGTGTGCAAGGCCCTAGGGATGCAACAATGAACAAGGTCCCATTTCTGCCCTCAGTTTTGGAGTCTTCTGGGGCAGACAATTTCAAACTACTACATTATCTTCATATGGAATAAAGGATAGGGTATTCTGAGTACAACAGGAGGGGGAGATCTAAAGAACAAGTGTATGCTGTGAGTGAAAAGGGGGGACTCCAACCCCTGCGCTCTATTCTCAATCCCTCTTACCTTTCCTTAATTTTCTTCACAGAATTTATTACCACCAAACAGTATGTATTTGTTTATTGCCTCTCTCTCTCAGCTAAAAACGAAATTCCATGAGTACACTGGGTTGTCTTTATGTTGGTAATTGTAAACCTAGCAACTAGTATAATGTCTGACACTGGTACTTATAAGGAACTCAAATATTTGTTGAATGAATATGTGTGCAAATTCCCATAGATATGGCAACATGGAACCACACATAACTAAATCTTAGAGACATATCACAAGCAAGGGGAGGAGGGAGTAACAAAAGACCTATGTGGGTTAGGGAGGCGGCAAGCAGAAGCCAGATCACAAAACATGTTAGATTTTGTTGTTTGGATTTTAGCCTGAAGGTAGAAAAGTAACATCAAGTATATACTTAAAAACATTCACTCTGGTTTGGAAGACCCCTGTTTCAGAAATGGTAGATTAAAGCCGTACATTTTAATTTATATCCTGTTTGCCACAAAACACCATTAAAAATGACATAAGAAACAGAAACATAGGAATCCACAGGAGAAGAATTCTGAGGAAATTTCTAGAAGCTACAAAGTATATGGGATCAGACTGATAATGGAAACCAAAATTGTGAATCCTTACATAACATCAATGTTCTGAAATTTTAGAAAAGCACTACTAAGGCAGTGGTTCTCAATAACCTTTGTGTGTGTTGTGGTTGGGGTGGGGAGTTGGCATAAACACTTGATGAGAATCTGATGGAAGCTACAAAACCTTTCCTCAGAAAAATTCCCATAGTTTTGGGTATACCAAATTTCATCCAGAACTCCCTTAACCCTCTCTGAAATCCAGGTATGATTGGCTTGAAATATGTGACAGTTCCACAGCAAGTAAAAGTCCACAGTTCTTCTCATGATGTTTACTAATGCACAGAGATTATATCCTCCCGAGCTAGAGTTCACTCAACCATTAGTGCTGTTTTGGCACTGTACGTATTAACCAGACGTGAAATGTGCCAGGCACCATACGATATAACCATGAGCTGGACATAGTTACTGCCCTCAAAGAACTTACAGATTAGGGGAGAAATAAGCAAAAACTCATTCAGTTAAAAAGTTGAGTACCAACCATTTGCCAGGCAGTGTGCTAGATCCTAGAGATACTGGGGTGATACAAGGCAAATACAGTCCTTGGCCTCATGGAAATTACAGTCCATGTGGAGAGAGATAGGCCCTAATTAAGAGTAGTACTCAGAAGTAGAGAGTGTAATGGGGAACCTTGCGTAGTAGGCAAAGTCGAAGAAGTAACTTTTAACCTGGAACCAGGATACAGAAATATTTAAAGGATTAAAGGGAGTTAGCTAGGTTGCTGAGAAACAGGAAGGGGGAAGTGGCAGGAGTTGGTAGGATTGTGAAAAGAAATGAGTCTGCAGAGTAGGCGTTCAATAAAATGTCCTGTCATTCTCATCAAGAGTTCTGACATTCAAACATATTTTGGTGTTTAAGATCTTACAAAAACTCTAAACCCCCATGTCTATGTGTTACCTGAGTGCTTACTATGCCAGGATGCATGGATTATCTTCTATCCCTAGAACGATTATATATTATCCCTATTTTACAGTCGAGAAAACTGGGACTCTGATAACACGTTCAGTCAGATCTCCACTGAGTCGCAAAGCCAGGAACTGAACCTGGGAATTCTCACCCCAAAGAATGCCCTGAACTGGAGCCCAAAGGGCAGCCGAGGAGTTCTCACCAAACATGCTTTGCACTTGAAGATTCTTTTCTTCTTCTGTGCCTTTTCTCATATTCGCGTCTCTGCCAGAACTTTACCCAGAACCAACCCCAGGTTTTCCTAATCACCTATCAAAATCCCCTTCAAATACCAATTACTCTAATAAGTTTCCCCAAACAGCAAGAAGCCGTTGCTCTCCCCTTCTCCTTCAAACGACTCCCTACTGTTTCCAGTTGGTATTTAGCACGCCGTAGACCTTTTTTCTTCCACAGACTGTCGCCCAGCTCCGCCTCGAGGGACCAGCACACTGGTTAGCCGCAGCGGTCGCCCTGGAAACGCACGCTGCTTTGAGCCGAATCTGTGCTGAATCCTTTCTCGACCACTTCCTGGGGTCCGAAGCCTCGTTCCTCCAAACCCGTTTCAAATAAGGTATGTCGACTCTATCTATGCAAACTTGTACCTACGAGAGCTAAGACTGAGGTGTCTGACACTGACTCAGGGACAAAGACGCTTCCGACTCGAAACGCTTAGCAACCACCGGCTTCCTCCTCCGCTTGGCCACCTCCGAGATCCTCTTCCGGGACACAGGTCGTCCCGCCCCTCCCCTCGTCTCCTCCAAGATGGCGAGCAGCGGCAGTGGGGGTGTTTCGGTGCCTGCGCTCTGGAGTGAGGTGAACCGTTATGGCCAGAACGGCGACTTCACGCGCGCTCTCAAAACCATCAACAAGAGTAGGTGTCCAGGCGGGCGCCGGGGCGGGGGCGGGCCCGGGCGGATGGGAGGACGCGGCCTCCTTCCGGCGCGCGCGACCGCCTCCGAACAGGCGCTGGACGGGAGACCCCAGCCGTCCGGCGCTAGGGCCCGAACGCCCAGCGGCACAGGTCGCAGCCCCTCTGCTGCTTCTGGCCAGCCCTGGGTCCTGGGTGGCTTAGAGCCACGTGGACTTTCCTCTTTACCCACCGCGGGAAGCGAGGGAGGGATTTAAAGAGCCCGCAGCATCCTGCGCTTCAAACTGTTTTCTTATTTAACTCCGCTGTTTTTACGCCTTATTTCGCAAATACTCCGCGGTATCTCCTTTTCTTCGCCCTTTTAACGGAGCAATCGAGACAGTATTGCTGAGGGAGCTTTTTCTCTTGGGCCTCAGCGCAGAGAGGAACCTGCTTGGGACACGTAGTTTGAAAGCTGATGCTGACGAGGTGGAACTTAAGGGTAGAGGGAAGGGCTAGATCTGGGTATCAGGCCTGTCATTCCCACAGGTAGACTCTGCCTGGTGTCTTCAGACGAGAAAAATGTGTGAAAGCACCGACGTTTGAAATAACGTTGAAAAGAGCAAAAATTTATCCTGTTTTTTGCCCAGTAACTGATCATTTCGAGTAAACTATCTTCAGTGTGATGTTCAACTCAGTATATTCTTTTATCCTTTACTACGTAACTGTAATGTGGCCGTGTCTTTTAATGCTCCCTGTCGTGCTAAATTCTTTACTGAAGATTTTGTCTGTAATTGTTAGATTTGGAAATGTAATTACCAGGCAGGGTTTGGCTGTTCAAAGCAGTAATAGCATACAAGGTGTATCTGTAACATACAAGTATGAATTTTCAACAACCTATTGCTGGTTTAATGTGAAAAGAAGTGATTGTGCCCACAGTGCACATTTGGTGATTTCAGACATTGAGGAAAATAGCTACTAATTAGAATTATTTGATTCTTAAACTTGTTTTGAATTAACGTTGGCATTTGAGTGGGCCTGCCACCAGTACTACTCAGCGGTGTAGTAAGTATTTTGCAGGAATTCTTTAATTAGCAAGGGCTGTCAGTTTATTCATATATATTATATTCTTAATTGGCAGAAGTAATTTTGATTCTTAGACTGAGAAGTGAATTCCTATAGTTGCCCAGGAGCAGGGGGAGTGATCCTGGTCGTTTTGACACTGAACAGCTGTTCAGCATTGAAACTTGACCACCTGAGCCCTTCCTTATACCTCTCTTTAGTTATCTTAGGTGAAAAGGAAAATTTTGAATGGTTTTTGGAAATACTGCCAGCAAGATAAGTTGTTTGTATAATTTACAGCTTATAGATTTTTCCAAAATATTGTCATTTAATCTTAGTTACTTTGCAAAATAGGTAATGCTTTAATACTCATTTTATGAATCAGAAAATTGAGATTTGGCAGTCAGGTGACTTGTCTAAGACCTCAAGGCATATAGTGACAAGCCTGTACTCAATCCTAAGTCATTTGCTTCCAAGTTCTACGGGAACTGTTTTCTTTCTCTGTGAAGTAATGAAATATGTAGGATGTAGCATGCGTCTCAAGATGGAAAAAGCTATAGAAAACAGCTTCATTCTTGCTTATTTATTCACTTTATTTTTTTGGTACATGCATCTTGGGAATCTATCTCATTGAAAAGTCTAACTTACTAAATTATAACTCTCCTTGTTGCCACTTCTTAAGTTAAAAGTAAAGAATAGCCATTTCAAAAAATGTTCTGACTGATCATTTCTGCTGCCATGAAATTGGAAATGTAGTTTCCTGCGTCAGGAAGTGAAACATTTTAGTAAAAATATGGGAAGGGAATGGATTTTAAAACTGCTTTCCTAAATTTGCTCTCTAGTACTACAGATAAACAAGGATGATGTAACTGCCTTACACTGTAAAGTGGTATGCCTTATCCAGAATGGAAGTTTCAAGGAAGCCTTGAATGTCATCAATACTCACACCAAAGTGTTAGCCAAGTAAGTGATTTAATTAGTTTTTTTGTGCAGTTATCAGACACGTTTACTGTAGCTATAACCATTTCCACGTTTTTTTCCTCTACTAGTCAGTAATTTTTGACCTTTTTCTTTCCTTCCTTCATTTTTCCTTTTGCTTGCTGGTAGTGTTCCTGAAACTGGAAGAAACAATAGTAACTTTTGTTCTTTTCTGCCTTAAGGAGGCTTTTCTTTACTCTGTCTTCCCTTTGAACCATTCAGAAGAAGGTAAACTGTGGAGGGATTTGGGGGCATAAACAAGAGTAACAAGAGTTCTTAGAGGACATAAGGAGAACACCCCAACGGAAGTTTAATTAAAAAAAAAAAAGGCAGAGAATGCAGGACATCTAGGGCAGGGATGTATGAATAGAGGCCTCTAGGATGGCACGGCAGTCTTAGCCTGACTTTTGTGCCTACCTCCTTTGAGAATTGTTTAGGTGAGTGTGATTTTAGACCAAGATCTTTTAGTATCAGAGTTCTTTAGCAGTCTTTAGAATATGTAGCAGTTTTTGTTGTTGTTGTTAATCTTTTTCATTTATTTATTTCAATTGCCATTTTATGAAATGTGAACTTATATTCTGAATTGTTACTGTAATTTCATTTTTCTTTACAGTTATGCCTAAGCCCCAAAAGAAATGTGTATTGAAATGAAGTTTGCAGCATATTTATTCTTTAATATTTATAAGGTACAGAACAGTGTATCCTATACTTCCTTTTGTATAAGAAAAGGAGGATATAAGAATTTCTACGTGTGTTTTTTTTTTGTTTTTGCAAAGACAAACACTATATGGAGAAACAATGAATAAAGATAGTCACTCACAGGAGGTGAGGAGACTAGGGTAGATTTGAATAATGGAGTAAAACCTTTCAGTGTATACCTTTTTGTGGGGGAAAATGCATGTATTATAGATAAAAACTAATTTTTGAACATTATTAAAAATAAAAGGATAATAAACAGGACACTGCTTTTTACTAGTAAACATGTTTATGCTAAAATTCAGTATTTTGAATTTTGGCCATTTTGTGACATAGGGAAATTTTAAAATAATTTTTTGTTAGTCAAGTAAATAAAAGATACTGCCATTTGCTTTGATAATTATTTTTCCTCATGAATTATGGTTGAAACTTCAAAATGAGTTTCATATGTGACACCAATGTGGATGAATTTTTAAGTCTATATATGTAAGTAGTGTTTTTGTAGTTGTGTGTTTACCAGTTTTGTTATAAGTACTAGGTTCTTTTAAGATTTCTAGCTACTTTTTCTTTGCTAATTATTTGCATCTTGAACAAGTTAAAAGCATTATATGGCTTATTACTTGATTAATAGATTTAAGAAACTAATATAACAACCCATTCAAAACAATGTTCTGATTGCCTTTGTGTCTAAAACAGTTATTTAACTGATTCATGATTTCATTCTTATATATTTGTTTCAAAAGATCAATAATTCTAGTAAGAATATCCATAAAAGCAAGAGAGCCTAGGGAAATGGATGTAGTATTTTCTGTCACTTATGAGGCATCTGATTTTCAGAAAAGTCACTAACCTTTGTCATCTGTTGTTAATGGGGATTAAATAACTAAATATGTATCAAATGTACTTAGAGCAGTATCTAGCATATGTTGGTGCTCTGTATTGTTAGCTAATAATCAGATACTGATTTTTCCTTTTTCAGTAACTCTCTTTCCTTTGAGAAGGCATATTGTGAGTACAGGCTAAACAGAATTGAGAATGCCTTGAAGACAATAGAAAGTGCCAACCAGCAGACAGACAAACTAAAGGAGCTTTATGGACAAGTGGTAATTACTGCTTTAAAATCCCTATTGACAATCATCCTGAGTAAGCATGACACTACCTATGGTAAGGAGCAGGGATGTGGAACCGCAGCCCATCCTGATGCTCCATAAACCAGTTCTTTGGGTTTGAACATATTCCCTCTTCTTGATCTTCATTTGAACAATTGCATATACTGTGTTCTATGAACAAATGACTTTCTCAAGGTAATTTAAAAATTGAGAACTATCCTATAAAATTTGGACATTTTAGTTGGAAAGATGAAGGCTAGTAAGCTTATATATTTACACAGTTTTGAAATAGTACTTCTAGTTTTTAGCTGGTGTTTTTTCTAGGTTTAAAATAAAAAAAAATCATGATGACTAAGAATTTGGCTAAATTCAGATAGTTCATGGAATCCCTGGAAATAGCTTATTCTAAAAGAGTTTTGAGACACGCAATTAAGCCTACTGTAAAATAGGGCTATTTATGATGAGAGGGCAAAAGTGTTACATTAAAACTAGCAAAACCCTCTTAAAATTTTTTAAAATGTCAACAACAATAATACAGCAATGTTATATTGAGTGTATTGTTCCTAAAAGGTAGTGTGAGTTTAACAAAGATTAAGGCAAATTTATGGATTGTAGATCTAAAAAGAATTCCTGTAAGCTGGGTTGGCTTAAATTCCAGCATTTTGAGACTGATGAAGGGCACCCATCTCTGTCATACATGGTAGACTAATTGACCTGGAGTGGCAGTTCTTACTGCCCTGTGAGAACAATTTGAATGAAAAAAGCAAGAATTATGCTATGTATACTTGATACTACCCTATCAAGGGGTGATTGTTGGTTTCTGGGAAAGAGAAATGAAGATTGAATATAATGATCTCCTAGGAAATATTAAGTCCTTCTGTTAACATCTGGTTTAGTTCCTGTTTATCAAGACATAGTAATCCTGTGGGAAATTTTTCTTGTTGTAAGTCAGATTTAAGTAACAGGGTTAGTTTCTATGGAATGGTATTCTTTCACAACGCACTTAGGCACTTAACCTAACCTCGAGATGGAGACAGTACAATAGCTTTTCTAGCTGGATCATGCCTACAAGTATGCAATATAATAGGGATTCATTGCAAGTAACTTTTCAAAAGTATTAGTAGCATACAGAACTAATTGAAAAATTATAGCAGAGAAACAGTTGATTGTCCATGTTATGCTGAATTAGGTTTCTTATGTAGTGGTTCCAGAAAGGGTTTGTATGGTGTTAGGGATGTAACACAGTATTTGTCTTCTCTGACTTTTTGCTTGCTGTTTATCTCTTCAGTTATACCGGTTAGAACGCTATGATGAGTGCCTAGCTGTGTATAGAGATCTTGTCCGAAACTCCCAGGACGATTATGATGAGGAGAGAAAAACAAACCTTTCAGCAGTTGTTGCAGCTCAAAGCAACTGGGAAAAAGTGGTTCCAGTGAGTATCCCTGTGTACCCACACAGCCATGAAATAATATTTCTGTCTAGTGTTTGACTGGTTTTTGCTCTGTGACAGGAGAACTTGGGCCTCCAGGAAGGCACACACGAACTGTGCTACAATGCTGCATGTGCACTGATAGGACAAGGCCAGCTGAACCAGGCAATGAAAATCCTACAAAAAGCTGAAGGTTGGAAGTTTGTTAAAATTACATGTAAATGTAATATGCATGTAACTTTGCGAAATATTTTCAAACATCACATTTGACTTTTGGGAAGTTTTGTTTTGTTTTTGTTTTTTAAAACTTTATTGTATAATCTCTGTACAGTAAACTACACATATTTCAGATGTACAATTTGATGAATTTTGATAGCTGTATATACCTATGAAACCACCACCACAATCAAGATACCTAACATTTCCATCTCCGACTTTTGGGGAGTTTTTAAATGGAAATTATTGATGCAGTGGGAATTTCCCAAAGTCCATCTAGCGTTTGTCTTGGGTTCTGGACTGTATCTCTCCTCTCTTGCTGTCTAATCCCTAAGCCAGTCTACTTACCCATTTTCAATCACACCAAACCTTAAGTTTGAACTTTAATGAGTAGGTTTTTAAACAGGTAACTTTGACTGTTAAATGTAAATCAAGTGAGTTAATAAGCATTTGGTAAATATTATCATTATTGTTACTAAACACACAAGTATGTAATAATATGATTTGCCTGTGTGTGCACGTCTGCACACACACTACATTTATTCATTGATAACACTATTCAAGCACATTCTAAGTTCATTTAGTATGTTTCCATATACAATATCTACATGCTTTGAAGCTTTTAATTAAGAGAAAAAATAATTTTTTAGAGGGCTTATGTCTGGTCTCAACTCCTGAAACATTTAGACTTTCTTCTTTTCCTTGGAAGCTGTAAAAGTGATGTAGGGACTGCAGTGAATGATGGGGAGGAAAAAAAGGTGAAACAAGATCTGTTTTATTTTTAAATTTTGATGGTTAAAATAAGAGCAGAGGTTAGAGCATAATGAGAAGAAAAATATGTTTGGGAATTACAATGTCTGGATCATACCCAGTGTTGACAGTGGCATGGGAGAAGGCTAGCCTCATACACTGCAAGTTGGAATGTAAAAACAGTACAGGCTTCGCAGTGGGCAGTTTGGTGCAGGGTCGCGGATTTTGAGGTTTACATACCCTTTGATGTTAGAAATTTATTTTAAGGAAGTAAGTAAATAAGGAAATAAGATAAATTCACATATGTATCTGTATGGATGTTAACTGAAGGGATGTTCATAAAAACAAAAATCTAGAAACATGAGTTTCTATCCTATTAGAGGATTGGTCAAGTGTTACACCACAAAATAGAGTACCATGTGGTCATGAACAATTATCACATTAAAAATAATAATGTGGAGTAGGTGATATGTATTATAAAGATGTCTGCAATATATATATTTTTTCAAGAATATTTTGTTTGTTTTTTTGTTGGAGGGGAAGTAATTAGATTTATTTTAATGGAGGTACTGAGGATTAAACCAGTAGGATTATTGTCTTTATTTTTATACTTCTCTGTAATTGATTTTTTGCAGTCAACATTTGTAGCATTTATATTTTTAAAATTCTCATAAAAATTTTTTTATCTTAGGGATTACAAAGTGAAAGAAAATGCCAAAGAACTAGAATAATCAGGAACTGATATTTATGTAATGTATTTGATGCTAATGATAAATTCTAAATTTGCTTGTTATTAGATTATCTTAAATCTTCTGCTTGAGGATTTAGTTCTTGCTCTTTGGAATGTGAAACAAATGAGAGTTACCCAGCAATGTTAATTTTAAAACTATTTTTCCCTACAGATCTTTGCCGCCGTTCTTTATCAGAAGACTCTGTAAGTATTCTACTGTCGTTAAACCCAAATTTTACACTTCTGGATAATAAAAATTTTAGGAGACTTCATTGTAGTATTTATGACTTTTTGGAGTACATGTTGATTGATTAAATAGGAATCACAGTAGAACCTCTCTTGATCAGTTATCTGATGGAACCCCTTAGGGTAAGAAATTACAATACAAAAATCTTATATGCATTACACTTTTCATTTTAAAGGCATGCAAGTATAAATTCATTCTCCCGTTTTTAGATGTAGGGCCCAGGTCTTTGAGTAAGAGTCTATTCATGGGAATTCCATGCATGTTTCTTACATAATCTACATATAATCCAACAGTCATGATCTCCAGTTTTGTTTTGTTTTTAAGTGCATTAGTATCTTAAAGACAGTTGTGAATTAGTTTCATTAGAGAGTCCTTTTTTCACTAACATATTAGCATTTTCTTTCTTATACCTAATTAGATAATTTTCTTTAGGAACTCACTTTTATCAAATATTTCTGAGTATTCAGCATAGTTTTCATTGAAACAAGTCTCTCTTCACACTCAGTTCTTATGGTAGTTAAATTTTATCATTTCCTTATGAAACACACTGGCACAGTGGGATTGGAAACAAACACATCTGACTCCTGGTCAGCATACACTTACTAGGTGAGAGTGGGAGTGCCCAGTATGGCCAAAAAGAGCAACCTCCTAGCCTTGAGCATTCCCTGTATGTGGGCATCAGTCAGTCTCAGGAAGAATGTAAACTATAGATTAATCTGGAGTGTTAGTTAAGAGAGCTTCTGTTTTAATTACAAAATTAGTTGCAGCTTTTGAAGTTTTTTGTATGGTGATAATTACTAGTTAAATTTTGTAATCTTTGGATTAGAATTATTTAAGAGTGAAGCATTTAAAAAATTATTTCTGTGAGAAAATTGTTTCCAAAATTTAGTGGCATTGTTGTAGAAAGTTAAACTTGCATGCTGGGTTTTACTTTTTCTCATTCTTAGATTTTAGAAAATAAAAGTGATCAATGAGTGATATTCCTGATCTTGTCACCGTGTTCTTCCAGAATCTGTCTTTTTGCCATTCTCATTTAAACTTCCCTCTTTTGGTGGCAATTCCTAAATTTTAACAAACTGACTCAATGGGAAAATTACTGAAAATTATATATCTTTAGGGTTGTATCTCTTTTGAATGTTTGAATCACTAGATAAATATGTGAATCAATTTAGAGAATTTATAGAAAAAAAAAATGTTTCTTCTCCTTAGGATGGGACTGAGGAAGACCCACAGGCAGAACTGGCCATCATTCATGGGCAGATGGCCTATATTCTGCAGCTTCAGGGTCGTACAGAGGAGGCTTTGCAACTCTACAACCAGATAATAAAACTAAAGTGAGTGAGTTATTAAAAATGAGTATCTTTTATGTGGGATGAGGTTTCTTTTTAAAGGTTTGTTCCTTTTTGACTATTGCTTTTTGTTCCCAGGCCAACAGATGTGGCATTGCTAGCTGTGATTGCAAATAACATCATTACCATTAACAAGGTATGGAATATCCAAGGCTTTCCTACACTTGTATTTTATGCTGGAAGCATATTACCCCAGCCTTCTTCTAGGATAAGTTTTACCATGACTAAGTCCAGACGCAGCAAAATCACAATAGAGCTTGTTATTTAACTCTCACAATGATGATGATTCTACAAGGTGTATTCAAGTAATCAAACTTGTTTTTTGTTATAGGACTGGACTTTAAAGTTACCCTTTTCCCATTATTTTTAAAAATTATTATTCTATACAGTTGTATCATTGTAATATATAATTATAATATCATTTCCCATTATTTTTATTATATGGAGAATGTCTATTTGTTAGAGTAGTAAATTGTTTGGACTTTGACTTTTTTCATACAGTAAGTCTGAATGCAGGTTTTCTATATATAGTTTTTTCTTTCCAGTGGTTTTTATTTGGTAGGTGGGGAGACATGGGCTGGTTCTCTCTTTCTCTGCCCCCTATGCCCCCTACCCTGCCCCTGCAACCCATGTATGAAATATTACAAGCATGTATATCAACAATCCTAAAGAGTACTGAACTTAAATAACAAGGTCCTACTGTATTACACAAAGAACTGCATTCAATATCTTGTGATAATCTCTAAAGAGAATTTGAAGAACATATTTATGTATTACTGAATCACTCTGCTGTATACCAGAAACTTAACACACATTGTAAATCAACTATACTTCAATTAAAAAAAAAGTTAAAAAAAAAAAAAGTACTGTACTAGTCAAATTAACTACTGTTTGGAACATTGTTTTAATTGGAAAACATTTCCAGTTCAGATTTGAAATTCAAGTCAATAGGCAATTAGAAAAATTAACATTGGGTTTCTTTTGATAGGCCATGTGATTTTCCAAGTGCCATTTTATTTTATCCTCACAATTATCTTTTTAGTTAGCAGTAAGTACTTGTCTCCAATTTATAGAA
Source organism: Camelus dromedarius (assembly GCF_036321535.1). Classification (NCBI taxonomy): domain Eukaryota; kingdom Metazoa; phylum Chordata; class Mammalia; order Artiodactyla; family Camelidae; genus Camelus; species Camelus dromedarius. The sequence goes on along the minus strand of NC_087436.1, from coordinate 84,380,916 downwards.
GTATAGTCTGAGGCTGATTATAGGAGTTAAGTAATTTGTATAAGGTCATAGCCAGTAAGAGGTAGAACTTGGATTCAGGTTCCTGTCTCTGACTCCAAAGTGCTCTCCCTGTAGGCCTTTGTGATATCTCTCTCCTGTGGCAGAAATTCAGAGGATTCTCTTATGTGGGATAATGGCATTAAGAGAGGTAATAGTTATAGGATGTTGCAGGCCATTGACATAGTGTAGGTTTCTAAAAATTGACGCTGGCATTTGACTCTTAGCAGCAACATATACCTGCCTTGTTTATGGATAATTTGAAATGTCAGTGAGGACAAATTCTTTTTATCTGGGATATAATTTGTGGGAAAGAGAGTGTGTGAAGTACTAAATAGCTCAATCTAAATGTATTTATACATTGAACTTTCTTCAGTCAACAAATATTTATTTCTGACTTTTTATTCAATACAGTGCTGGATGCATTAGGTAATGCAGAATAAATATGAGACATGGTCTTAATAATTATGTAGTTAAAAAAATCTCATTCTGCTGCTGGAAAAAATTTGTGTATGTTTAAATTCTTGTAGAGGGAAAGGGTACAGCTCAGGCTTAGCATGTACAAGGTCCTAGGATCAATCCCTAGTACCTCCCTTAAAAACAAACAAACCTGGTTACCTCCCCACTAAAAAAGTTTTAAAAGTAAATTCTTGTCATATACTTTATAACTGCAGTATTTGATGAAAGAAAAGATGACTGGGTTGGCAAATTTGAGCTGACCCTTGAAGAAGGGGCATGGTTTGAAAGGTTAAGCAACAGCATAAGCAAATAAACATATGACAAAATATTTATGTCTTGTGGGGGGAAAGTGAGAGAACAGAAGGTAAGAGGATACATCCATGTTGGCTAGTTTAAAAAAATAGGTTAGATTGAGTGATAATCAAGGTGTGGGAAGCCTTAAAAGATAAAAATTTTTGGTAAGTGCCATGGTAGCAAAGTTTAAAAGAAGTCTGGTAGTAGCGTGTGTGGTGAATTGAAGTATTAAAATAGTGACATAGGAGTTCCAACTATAAATATGATATCTTGAGGGTTGATTTATATGAAAGCCAGTTCCTTGCTATACATTAAAATAATTTCACATTGGTTTGGAGCTTCAACTCAGAAAAAGAATTTATTTTAGATTTCTTCTTTACCTCCTTTTGGTCTTTAAACTAGTGGAAGACCTGGTTTAAAAAGCACAGAGGTAACACTTATTTGCAAATATATTTATCATTTAGCAAAGCTAGAATATTGTGCACATAATAAACACTCAGATGCCCAGTTTGTCCTTTACAGGATGTAGCGTGACTTAATTGTCTTCTACTCTTATTCCATTCCATTTGCTTATATATAGACAGTATGTCAGAGAGGAATAAATTACTTTCCTCATTTGTCATCTAAATTCTAAAGATGGTTTGTAGAAATTGCAAATTTAGATATCTTTATAGTTCTGATTTCCACAATAAGATTTGTTTAATCCCTATGTACTTTTCTTCAGAAAGCTAAAAATAAAGTTAAATAGTAGAAAGATAAAAGAAAATGAAGAACCCAAGCCAAATTTATATGTATCTTAGGAGTACAGGCCAGGTAGGTATATTAGCTTCCAAGCTCTTTTGCTGTGTTTACATAAAATAACTAAATGGAAGAGGAATAAGGCCTTGGAATGTTAAAAAGAGTTGAAGTCTGAGAGTGCCATTAATGGTGGATTAACTTTACTTTGTCAGGACCAAAATGTCTTTGACTCAAAGAAGAAGGTGAAATTAACCAATGCGGAAGGAGTAGAGTTTAAGCTTTCCAAGAAACAGCTGCAAGCTATAGAATTTAACAAAGCGTTACTCGCTATGTACACAAACCAGGTAGGTAACAGACCTCTGGCTTCCCTGGCTAAGTCTTTTGGAATATGGCACGTGAGGCATAATGAGTTTATCAGTCCAGTCTATTTATATTTTCATTTATATTTTGTCTTAAACCCATGTATACTTCAAAGTGTCATGTATTTGTTAAATAAGTAATTTTCCCAATTTTTTGTAAAGGTGTGCAGTTGGTGGCTTTTAAGTAGAAAACACTATTCACAGCTGTAAATGAGATAATTTTTCTCATACTCTTATTTCTAATCTCTCCAGACTAAAGTAAAAATCATCAAAAATGCAGATCCTGATTATGGATTTAAGATCCATCTTTCATTTTAGTTTGTGCATAATCTCATCAAGTTATAAATGTTAAGGAGGTAGATTATAACTCTGCTATGGATAAATTCTAATTAAAATATGATTTCCTACTGTTCTAGGGCAGAGGTTTTCAGTGAGGGACTGACAGGCAGTACTGTTATTTAGAATTGAGTCAAGTTTTTCTTAAATGCTTTAGCGAGAAATACTTGTACATTTTGTTGTTTTGAAACAAAGGCTGACACTTGATGTGTTGGTTTCTTTTTTAACAAAATTCTGGAATTTAAGCATCCAAATGAATGTTTAGGATTTGTCCTTTCCTAAATGCTTTTAGAACTCATAACTTACATTCAAAACTCAAAACTTAAATGGAAATCTTTTTCTTATAGGGTAAAATTGAGAATAGATGCTATAAACCACTTCTGTTATCCTAGGCAGTTCTTCACTTGCTGTTTTGTTCCAACTGATTTCCTTTCACCTCCCCCATCCTTCTTTTATTTTTGGTCATTCACATAATGTTTGACTTCATTAACCAGCTTATTTTTGTGGTGGGGGGTGGATATTGTTTTTTAGGCAGAACAATGCCGCAAAATATCTGCCAGTTTACAGTCCCAAAGTCCTGAACATCTCCTTCCTGTGTTAATCCAAGCTGCCCAGCTCTGCCGTGAAAAGCAGCATATGAAAGCAATAGAGCTGCTCCAGGTAAAACAATTACTTGAATTTTAAATGAGATGTCAGGTAGTTGCAACCTTGCTTCGTTTTCATTATGTTACAACAATGTACATAGAAGTTTGTAAATTTCATGGGACAACTAATAGGTAATGTGTATACCACTAGACGAATCCCAGAGTAGCGCTGTAGTCAATTCTTGGGCTGCAGCTTTTGTTTATATAAATTTGCATTAGTAAATATTTGCCATAAACCCCGAAGAATGCTTTTCATTTGGAGATTGATTTAACATGAAGTTAAGGGTTTGCTTTAGATTTAAAATACTAGAACAAACTTTACCCCCTTTTCACTAATGTATTCTCTAAGTCCCAGTTCAAAACCTCAGACAGTTACAGAGATACTGACTTGGTTTTTATCCAGACCAGCTGTTAAATCACATGTTTGAATTTCCTGAGGGTAGAATACATTGGAAGTGAATACATTGGTAGAATACATTGGTAGAATAAGTTGGACAGTGTAAAATTAGGACCATCTTGAGGGCAAAGTTGCCTAGCGGGGGACCCTTAGTAAGGAGTCATCATTTATTTGAGTATCTTTCTTTAAAAAAAAAAAAAATCTATGTAGTAATCTCAATTATTATTTCTCTACTGATGACTTCCTAGAAACTTGACATCATTGCACTTACTTTCAGAGCATAATTTTAAAGCAAAGTGGATGTTGAATAAAATTTTTCCAAAGTTAAAATTTTGACCTGAAACCAGAAGTTTAATATTTTAAAACTGGATTTAAAATTTAATGAAGCTGAGGCCGAGATAAGTAATTAGAATGCGTGCATTTAGTTGTATAAATTAAATGTGATTTTTTTTCCCCCAACTAAAAAAATTTTAGGAATTTTCAGATCAGCATCCAGAAAATGCTGCTGAAATTAAGCTGACCATGGCACAGCTGAAAATTTCCCAAGGTATTCATGATTATTTCATCATGATTAAAATATTTTAATGGAAACATATGGTTGGAATGATTCTGAAGTAATTGTGAACTATGATTTGTAAAACCTTTGCATAATAGTAAAGTATAATTATTGCTGTTTCAAACATGAAGCTAGATTGCGTGAGCTCCAGCACATTTTGTAGTGAGTTAGTAAGCCTTTTTCTTGGGTTATTCCTGTGTAGACTGTTTCTAAATCTGTTCCTTGAAAGCTTTTAGAAGGAAAAGAATGCCTCTGTTCCATGCTTAAGTTTCCTGGGTGTGTCATGTCACCTGGTAGTATTTGCATGAAATAAGGGTTACTTTGCATCCTAGTAGTCAATATTTCTTTGCTGTTTATTCTTCATTTATACTTTACAATCCATATCTTTGGTAGAGAAGAGGCAAGGAAATTTAATGAGAACTGACATTTTTGAATCTTACAGAAAACTGCTAGCATTTTTGCACCAGCCCTGAGTATCTAGAGCTGTGCTGTACGTATTTGGTAGCCACTATCCATATGTAGCTATTTTAAGTTAAATTAAAATTAACTGAAATTTAAAATTCAGTGCCTCAGTTGTGCTGGCAACATTTCAGAAGTTTTATAGCCACTTGTGACTGGTTGGACAGCATAGAAACAGATGTTTCCATTGTCACAGAAAGTTCTGTCACACAGCTGTTATCGGCCATGCATTCTCAATAGGGGTGATTGGTTTGGTGGGAGCAGGGGGTGGAAAAAATCTTAGATATTATGATGACTGAAGTGAAAATTTCATGGATACGGTAGAGGGGAGTTGGCAATTAGGGGGAAAAATGTGTAAAAAGGCTCCTTAGTAGGTTAGTAATGGAAACCAGATTGAGACCAGCCTACCCTGTTTTCACATTTCTTACCTCCCTCCTTTGTTTCTCTTTTCTTTTCCCACCTTGCTTTCTTCTTTTTCTTGTTTTCCACTTTATCTTTTCTCATCCAGTTTTCAGTTTATTTTTGCGAGGATTATTTATCATATTAAAATTATGGAGAGTGAGTCTGTAATGGTTTTTGTTTGTTTTGTTTTGTCTTTAAAGACTTTGGAAGGGTTAAGTTATTGAGGTCTGCAATGAGTGGAAAATCAGAATTTTAACACTGTAGGAAATTTTCCATTGCACTCATATCTACAGTAACGTATTTCAAGGCCTTTAGGGAAGGACTCCTACCTTTAAGTTACAGTCTGAAGAAGGAGAAATAGAACTCAATAGACTGTGAATCGGGAGACTTCTTTTCTGGTAGCAGCTCTGCCATTAACTTTGTGGGCATAAGCAAGGTATAGTGTTTCTTTAGGACTCAATTTCCTTTATTTGTAAAATGAGTAAATAGAATACATTATTCCCAAGGTCCCAAAGCTTGAGTATTTAGAGATGTTACAAAATTTGACTCTTAAATTTCTTGTCTTTTTCTTCAGTGTGATGTTGATTTTGTTTTTAATCTCATAAGGTAATATTTCCAAAGCATGTCTAATATTGAGAAGCATAGAGGAGTTAAAGCATAAACCAGGCATGGTGAGTTTATAACTAAAATATTGTAAGACTGAAATGTCATGGAGTTAATAGTCCATTGATATGTGTGACATTTTTTTGTTTTCACTTTAATTTCTTCTGCATTTTTTATATACTCATAACGTCGTAGCAGTAGGTAGGATAGTAACAATTTTCTGGTGTAAGTTTAATTTCATTTTGTGCTCTGCTTTGCATTGATTATTTAGTCAAATGTGTCAGGCGCTACAGGCACTACTTGGGCCTTATATTACCACTGAAAGCCACCCTTAAATAAACTAAGACATATATAGTGAATTTCTCAGCCTAAATTATTTTATCATGTCTTTAGTATGATTTTTTTGAGCTAAAACAATTTAGTAAAAGTGGCCAATGAATTTAATTTTTAGTTCTCTGATTATTCAAGCATCACAGGCTTAGATCACTAATAAAGCTGTGAACACATCTGTTTCCAAGTAAAGACTGATTCTGTAGTGGTGGTATGTGCATTTATGTACAGGGACTGTTTTACCCTCTAGCTTGTCTACAGTTGACACTTGGTAAATGTGTAATAGTGTTATGGTAGTGCTTTCGGGCTATAATTACATTATGTTAGAATCAAATATACCATATGGCTGAAAATGTTTCATCTTGGTTGTTGGATTTATTGATGTAAAAGTCACTCAGATATTCCCTATTTATTCTTTTAGTACTTGTAGAACATTTTGTTCCTGTTATTATTTGTTCTCTTCTTTTCCTACTTAGTCTGGTTTATTAATTTTATTGATTTTTCTCAATGATCCAGCTTTTTGTTTCTGTTTCCCTTTTTGTCCTTATTTCCTGTTGCTCCTCCCCTTCTTGCTCCACTCCAGCCACATAGGCCTTGTTACTGTCGCTCTGACACACTAGGCAAGCTTTCACTGGCTTTCTGTAGCTGAGGCCACATGGAGCTCAGCATGGGAGTTCAGCCATGCTAGTTCACCTCACTGATCACATCTTGGATGTCTCAGCAATGTCTTATTATATAAACTGATTTTCTAAGCATTTATTATAAACTTCTGTACTTGTTGTGGACTGGTTAACAGACTGTGAACTGGCACTGCTTAAGGGGAAAGGTATTTTTTATAGATAAACACCATTGTTGTTTATGGTATTTCTAGTCATTGTGCTCTAGCAATTTTTATGAATTAAGCACTAGTCGAGAGCCTAATGACCTTTTTTTGCTATTCAATGTTTTTCATTTTCAAAAAGCTTATCCTGAGAGGGAAGGAGGAATGCTATTTACTAATTTATACCTTTGGCTGGATAGGTGTCTGCATTAGTGACGATGTATAGCCATGAGGAAGATATTGACAGTGCCATTGAAGTCTTCACACAAGCTATCCAGTGGTATCAAAACCGTCAGGTAAAAATGTTGAGGGCATGTTTTTACATAAAAATAAAAAGCTGTAGTAGTGAACTCAAAATTAATGAGATTGAAACATTGCAACTCTTTAAAAGATGGCATGCTATTAGACCGTCTTTCAGTTTTTAAGTATACCAGATCCCAATAAAGTTATTAGAAGTAAGAAATAGCTGCAAAATGAAAAAAATATGCTCAGTTATGTTTTCTGAAGCTCCTTCCTCTGTTGTGTGTGTGTACAGGTGTTTGTATGTGTAATCTCAAGAAATAAGAATAATTGTACATGATTGCATATAAGTGATGTCATGGATGGTAGTAATTGGTAGAACAGCAGTACATAGAATAATTGTGTATTATATCTCCATCTAATAGGAACATCTTTATTTTTTCCAGTGTAGGTCTCTGCATAGGCAATATTCAGCTTTTAGATATACATATACACAGGTAGCATTTATACTGTTAGCACTATTAGCTGTGAGGAAATACCAGTGTTCTGGGAAGTATGTTAAATTAATGTTTGAGAAATACGGTGACATAACTTTAAAACTTGATTATGGGGGAATATTTCTAGTTTTAGACCAGATAGTCTAAGTAGAGATAGGTTGCATTCCAAACTCATAAATTGATCAACATTTGTAATAATTTGTCTATCCAGCTCTCTCTGTGTGTGTGAATTTGTTTTTTGTTGTTTAATGCATTCAGTAAAACTTAAGATGAGAAATTTAATGGATTGGTCCATTTTAAAGACCTAGTGACATTGACTTGCTAGATATTTAGCTTGTAACTTTTTTTCCTCTCTTTTTATTAAACGTATAGCCCAAATCTCCTGCTCATTTGTCCTTGGTAAGGGAAGCTGCGAACTTCAAACTCAAATATGGGCGGAAGAAGGAGGCAATTAGTGACCTAGAACAGCTATGGAAGTAAGCTCTGGAAGGTGGAGGTGTAGAAATCCAAGTTTTATTGCTCTTCTTTGATATGAGGGAGTTATTTTCCTTGTTTATGTTACTTTCTCCAGTTTTATAAACTGTTCAGTAACTTTCTTATTTCTTCTTTTAGACAGAATCCAAAAGATATTCACACCTTGGCACAGCTTATTTCTGCGTACTCACTCGTAGATCCTGAGAAGGCAAAAGCGTATCCTTTTGATTGTTCCAGATAACTCCCAAGTGCACACTAGATCTCGTCCCTTACCTGTTTTGACCATGGCCATTTCTAAATTTCAGCAAACAAAACCCTTCCTTTAAGTAGTAAAAGCAAAAATGAGAATTTATTGATCAATGTGGCTGAAAATATAGTGATAGATCCAACTTGGGGTACAGTTTCATCCACAAGCAAAAATGAAATCAACAGGAATGCAGCTTGTATCTCTCCAGGTTCAAGCAGAGCAGCAAAGAAAAAAGAAGAAAACGCATATTTTATTTAGGTAGTTGTACATGATTCTGAAATGTCATTCTGATTGAACAGTCTTAGGTCACATCTCAAACAATTACTGATGGTAGGAGGGGATTTGGTGCCCTGATTGGCTGAGTTTGGACCATGTGTGCTACTCCAAATTTCCTTGGTGTTCCCAAAACTAAGGTGAGATGGTGGATGCTAAGCAGCCACAAGTCAAAAGCTTCTGCATTGAGCAAGTCTGTGTTTTGTAAGCTTGATAGTTGTTTTGCAGTGGAGTTTTCATTAAGCCACCACCTTGAAGTACATCACTGAACTAAGGAATGGATGATTAGATTATGACTCTTTTCTCAAATTCTTCTTTCATGATACATGATCTATAATTGACCTTATGACCTGCTGATTTATTATTCTATAGAAGATTTAAGAACCTTTTTTTGCTTTTGATGAAAGGCACCCAAAAAAGACTGTTTTTCTTTTGTCATGAGTATATTGGTAGACGTATATATGTATATATAATGTGTTCCTAAACTCCTGTATTATCCCAGTCTTAGTAAACATTTGCCCTCGTCAGATAGTATGTCTCTCAAAGTAGATGTTGAGGCTCTTGAAAATTCTCCTGGTGCTACGTACATTCGGAAGAAGGGTGGAAAAGTTGCTGGAGATAGTCAACCAAAGGAGCAAGGGTAATGTTTTTCATTGTAACATCCACCAGTGCTGATTTTAAGTTATATAAGAAATTTAAAAAATGCATTCTCATAAAAATTCCATGTGAATAAAGTTTAAGTCCCCTTTGCTACTTTTCCCTTCTCTTTCTGTGCTCAGCTTTTTGTCCTTGTTTCCCCCCTTCCTCCCTACTCAGAATTAACCTCCAGTACTAATTTAGTGTAGATACTTCCAGATCTTTTTCTTTGTGTTTACACACAGCTGATTTAGAAATATTTTTAGATTAGATTATTTTTTATTTTTTACAGAAACGGGATTGTACTGTATTTAACTGTTTTTGAACTTTCTTTCATTTACTAAGTCTGAGAGATTTTTCCATATTCTCAATGTAGACGTACTCTTTTTTTGCATAGTATTCCACAGGCTAGATATGCCCTACTTCACCTGTGCGTTATTGACGTACCTTTAGTACGTCATTTAACATTCTAAACCAGAGTTCAGATGAGGTTTATTTTGCTGATCGGGAGGAAAAGTTAGCCAGCTTTGGTAACTTAGAAGAAGTCAAATTCTGATTCTTTCCTTGTTCTCCCTACATTGCTGTCTCAAAAACAACAGAGGCCTACTAAATAAAATATTTCAGGATTCTGTTTTTGACTCAGGATGAATAGAGACTGAAAGAGAGAGAACACTTCCCCAGCTTTGTGACTTTAATAATTTTTCACTATTTTTCCCTTTTTAATGACTTGTGAAATCTAATTTTTCCTAACTTGAAAAATGTATCAGTGATAGTATATGATTGATTTCATTATGAACTCTGTGTTTGGTAAAAATGTATTATCCTAGTAGATTTTAAAAAGGTAAATAAGGGATTGGCGTCTCAGAGATACTGTATTGGTCTGGATTCCATTTCATCATGATCTCAATTTCAAGCTTTATCAAGAACCCCAAAATAATAAATTCAAGCCAGATCTTAAGAGAATTTTCAAATAATGCCTATTTAAATATTTTCAGTATTTTTTCCCCTCTTCCAGTACAGGGCTGGATAATTAGTAAGAACATACAGTTCTTTTTTAATCCTTTAATCTTCTTTCCCTTTCCCTTAGACAGATTATTAAGACGTAGATTGACTTTAAAGCTTCTCAGTTTTAGCACTGTATTTTCATTAGGCATTATTAGTGCCTTTTACGCTGACTTCTGAATACAAAGATTTAGTTTCTTTTGAAGACATACTATATTGTTGACAAAAGAAAATTCATTGTCCTTGCCCTCAAAAAAACTCTCAATCTAGCAGGAAGGAAATATATTTAAGCATTAATTGAAATAAAGGTTGCATGTGCTACGACTGTGCAGGCATAGAGGAGTGTACCAGAGGGAAAAGTCCTTCCTGGGGACAGTGGAAGGTTAGGAAAGGCTTCAGGGAGGAGAGGATTGTGTTGACTCTAGAGAAGATGAGGATGAGGTAGGCAAAGTGTGAGCAAAGCAAAGAAGTAAGAAATGGCAGAGAATCTTCGGGAAATTTTAAGTACTGCTGTGGAGTATGATTTACTAGGAGACGATTCAGAAGACTATTGAAAAGAGAGATGAAGCTCCGAAGTAAGACACTGTATGTTGCATTTCTTACTCTTCAGGGTACCCCGAAAGAACTGTCACTGTTGAAAGACTTGGTAGAATGGAGTTCGGGCAGAAATTATTGTCTCATCTTTTAGTTTGCTGCTTCGTAGTTCCCATAGAGGTATATCACATATGAGTATGTCCTGAGATACTTGTTACATCTTCATCTTTCCTACTGTAGCTCTCAGAGTACTTAACAGTTATTTTCAAGTGTTTTCTTGATTTTTTTATGCTCTTCCAGTACCTTTTTTTTCAGTGTATTTAATAAAGATTTTACTTTAAAAAAATTCAATAAACTCACAAATTTCAAAACTTGAAAGATAATAAAGTACAGAGTATAAATTCTTTCTTCTCACCCTGTCTGCCCTCTTCCCTCCCAAGGCCATAAATCCAGTATTACTTGTCTTGCATATCCTCCAAGAAATATTCTTTGCATGTATTCCACCTATACATGTTCTTCTGACAAAGAATTACAATTATTTTCTAGTTTTGCCAAATATAAGGTAACTTACCATAGAACTGTGGATTTTCGTGCTTGTACAGATTTCTTACCTTTTTGCATAGACTTAATATGTGCCAGTGTAAATGGTATCTATTTTCTGAAAACAGTTGTCACCCCTCTTTTCTAAACCACCTTCTAAAAACTGTAGTGTATGAAGCTTGCTTAAATTGAATCTGAATTGATATCCCAACTAGTTACCAGCTTTGGTGAGGTGGCACCAAATCTTAAACCCCTTTATGATGAAGTGCCCAGCTCACTCTTTTGAACATGCTTCATGCTGTATAAATATTTTATCACAGTGATGGTAATGATTTTTATTCTCTTTGTAGACAGGGAGATTTGAAAAAAAAGAAGAAAAAAAAGAAGGGTAAGACTTTTTTTTAAGTCTTTAGATTCTTTTCTATAAGATAAAAACTTGAATTTAGTCCTACGTAGAAATCTTTAGACATAAATATACTGTCCTCTTGTATCTATGAATACTGAACTTTGTCTCGATTATAGCTAACATTTATTTAATTTTGTAACTTTAAAGAGTGCAGTTCTGAAGTCTGAGTGCCTGAATTCAAATTGTTGCTCTAGTAACATTGCTCTTTTGCTGGGACTGTGAACAGGTCTGTAACATACCTGCCTGAGTTTTTCAGCTGTGAAGTGGAATATGATGGTGTATACCTCATAGGATTAAATAAGTTATTACATGTAAAGCTCTTAGAACAGTGCCTGGCACACCATAAGCCTTTATACATTAGGGAGCTTTTGGCTACAAGTATCATAGAACTCCATGAGACTAGCTTAAGAAAATTTATTGTTTATGAAACTGGCAGTGTAGAGGAAGGTTAGCATCAAGGTCGGTTTATCCGGTAGTTGTATCTCTTTGTTCTGCTTTACTCAAAACTGGACCCATTATGGTAATCAGATGTTTGTTGGAAACAGGGCCACCTACTTGTCATTTCCATCCATCAGGACATAGAGAGCCTTTCTGCACTTGGCAAGCCTTTCCCATTAATCTGATTGGGCCAACATAGGTCAGTGTCCAGCCATGAATCACTAACCATGGGAATGCCATGCATTCATAGGTTTAGGCTGTCTTAATCCAGGGCAAAAGTGGGTAAAATTATACAAATAAAACTTTCTCAGAGAAACTTATTTCACTTTTAATGTTTTTTTATTCCCAGGCTTGGGCACAGTGTTTAAACAGACTGTCTTAGAAGCATTATGGGCAGACCTCTCATTTCTTTATCAATTAATTGTTACACAGGAAAACTGCCTAAGAATTATGACCCAAAAGTGACCCCAGATCCAGAAAGATGGCTACCAATGCGTGAACGTTCTTACTACCGGGGAAGAAAGAAGGGTAAAAAGAAGGATCAGATTGGAAAAGGGACCCAGGGAGCGACTGCAGGAGCTTCATCTGAACTGTAAGACATTGCTCCCCAGTTGAAGTCCCTCAGTGCGTAGACTGCTTTCTGAGATTGACTCAGGGTCATTAGTAAGAATTTTTAAAACACATTTTCAGTATGAGAAGTATAGTCAGATTATCTTTAATAAATGTTTTGTAGCATGCTTATTATGTAAAGGAAAGAAAATGTATTGTTTCTGGTTTGGTTATATTGTAAATACTAGAATTAGAAGATTGTATTGTAAATATTAGGACTACAGTACTTTCAGAAGGAAACTAAATACGTGGAGTCATTCAACTAACTAAATATCTAGGTAAACAGATATAAATAAATAATGTGACTAGAAAGCAGAATTTAAAATTTTCTGAATAACTTATTTCTAATGGTAAGATTGTAGGTCATTAAAATTTTCTTTATTTTCTAAGCTTTCCAAAAATTGGCACGTGCAGTCTATTACTTTTTTAAAAATTATAAAGCAGTAAAAATTTTATTCAAAAGAAAAATGGATAGGGAGTTGGGGAACCCACCTTAAAAGAAATAGACTATGTGTAGGAGATTGTGAGGTGTGGAAAGTGAAATCCATGTACAGAAATTTTTATAGCTTTTTGTTGAATATATGAATGACCAACACTGTGCTGATCTGATGATTTCAGGGATGCCAGTAAAACTGTGAGCAGCCCACCCACCTCCCCAAGACCTGGCAGTGCAGCAACAGCATCTACATCTACAAGTAATATCATACCCCCAAGACACCAGAAACCTGCAGGGGCTCCAGCGACAAAGAAGAAGCAGCAACAGAAAAAGAAGAAAGGTGGAAAAGGTGGCTGGTGATTAGAACATTCTTGTTGTAGGCTATTTTTAAACTAGTCTCAGTAATACTAGGGACATAATAAAGGTAACACAGCAAGAAGCACAGAGCTGCTCCCTCTCCCATCCCCACATTTTCATAAAATTATTTTTTTGTGCATCAAACAGGAAAACATCTTCCTGGAACTCTTACCTAGTCAGATTTGGCCTACTTGGTACCACTTGCTTTGCACAGATGATGACTCAAAATAATTGGGCATTTAGTCACTTTGATAACTATTGTATCCTTTCTCTTTGTGTGCTGATCTGGTGTTTTTTTTCAATTTCACGAACAAGGCATGTTATCCAAGGTTTCCTAGGATATAAACAGAAACTACTTCTGCTTCAACTAGAGTCTGAAGATACTTATTCTATCAAGTTTCAATTAAATTATGTTTTAGGAGGCCTTAGGGGACAAAGTGGAGTCTTCTGAGCATTCCAAACACCTGCTTGGAAATAGCATGCGATAAAAAGGGACCTTATTAATACACTGGTGTTCTTCACTTCATTACATGAGTGGCCACAGGAAAACTAAAGTAAATGTCTTGATTATTCCGACTGTAAATTCTGTCATATGATACTGGAATATGGAATGCTATATATATTATATATATATAATATATAGCACATATATGTAAATTAGGACTTCTTTGTGCCCCCATTTCATTTTCAAATTATGGTACCATTATGCCGACTTAGCACCATCAAAGATTTCAAAGAAAATATATCAGTGTTGCAAGAAGTTGACTCTTAGACCCAGTGTTCTGAGGTCAGATGGATTTGGACTGCTTCAATCAGAAAGATTTAAATGGCCTCTATCAAGAGCATTAAGTGTTAACTTCCTACATAGAGAGGAAATCAATACCAGAGTTCAGGAGTAGGCAGTGTTAAAACTTAACAAAACTGGCCCAGTTATTATGTCTCAAATGACTCTTCTTTCTAGTTGGGGGTATGACCATTCATTACCCTTCTCAAAGTAATGAAGTATTGTAGTCAGCCTGTGATGTCACTGTCGCTCTTGTCTTGCCTTGTTTTCTTTCCCATTGAACAGCTATGAGACACATACTGGGATGCCCACCTTTCTTAGTTTTCATTTTATGCTGCCCAGGATAGCATTCACCTTAGACTTAAGAGTATTTCCTTGTGGTCATATTTCTCTGTCCTTGTTAATAAAGTGCTGCTGTGTTTGACTCAATATATCTACTGAAACTTCTTCAAAGAGTTTTTTAAAAAGGCTTTTTCCTCCTTTATAAGAGTAAGAAATGTGGTGCTGCCTTTCTGTTTAGAATAATCAATCTATGGTGGCATCTAAACAAGAGACCCTTGTATACGAATGATTTACTATGGCATTATACTTTTTGAGCTCTCAGAATAGTCTTTTGCTAAGAGTGACAGATATTTATTCCTCTTGAATATATACCCTATTTCAGGAATTGTTAGTAAATTTGTGATTTAGGATTCCATTAAATTTCTGCGGTGAAGAATAATCATTTTTTAGGTTAACTAAAGTACAGAATTTTGGTGAAAATTATCCATCAATGAAAATTTTGACCAAGGCACAACAGTGAAATTTACAGCTATTTTGTCATTGTAATTGCTAGTCATTGTTATTATCAGTCATTACTAAGCAGTGGAAACCTCAGTTCAGATAAGTTGTAATTGTCAAATGAAGTGTAAACACCTACATTAACTTTCTAGTAATTATTTCTTTTTTTGGACAGTTCTTTAATGAATGACATATATACTTTGTGTATATATATGTGTGTGTGTGTGTGTACATTTATAAAAACCAATATAGATACATCCATTCACTGTGGCACATTTTAAAATAAAATAATCTAGCAGTGAGTATGGATTAAAGTGTTTTGGGTGTTAGCATTTTATGGAGGACTTCCTGTTAGTAGTATATCTAAGAACTTTTTAAACTGAGTTATCAAAAATTGTCCCCTGCCCTTCCCAGCAAAACCAGAAAACAAAACTAATGGGATTGAGAGAACCTTGAAACCTAGTTTCAACTTCACTGAAAATTCATCATGTTGAAATCTGTATATAAACAAGTTGAGGAGAAAACATGTTTTAAGTCATTAAACAATATTTTCAAGACTACTTGGAAACAGCTAACATTAAAAACTACTTAAAAACTGTTGCATAACTCAGGCCTTCCTGGAACCTGCCATTCATTCATTGTTCCTTATAAACCTATTTGAAATGTAGATCTGATGAAGGAAGGTCAGTTTTTTGCATTAAGATAATTTTGTTACACGATGAAATACACTAAATCCAATTTAATAAAATAAAAGAACCATCCACATACTTCTCAACCAGTTTAAGCAACGTTATATGCTACATGTTAGATCATTGTGGGGGCGACTAGACGATTTTGTTTTGTTGTTTTAACACCCGTTATTGCCAGTAGCTGTGATCCTGGCAGAGTATCTCCAGAGAATTTTTTATTAAGAGAAATATAACAAATTTTAAATAAGTGAACCGTTCAGGTACCTCTGTTGTTTTTATTCAACATCCTGGATAGAGTCTAGACGGTGCTGGTAGACTTACACAGGACGGAGGGCGAGGAGATACCCAACTTCACTCTCCAGGCTTGTGATTACTAGCTAGGGGAAGGCGGGGAATCCTCTGGAGACCCTCAGGACCCCGGCGTCTCGAGCATTCTCCGAGTCGGAGACCCGTCCGCCGGGCGGGCTCCGGGATGAGGCGGGAGAGGTGAGGCGCTGAGATCTGGGCGAGCGTTGAAGGCCTTTCTGAGACACCCTTCCCAGCCCGAAGGAATCTCGCCACGGTGCGCACCGCCATCCCCTGCCCACCCCCCAAGGACACTCTTCCTGCCCCTCAGGTCTTTCCCAACTCCCGAGCCCGGGCCTCCCGAATCCCCTTGGCTAGACTCGACCCCTCCTCTAGCTCCCCCGCCCCGCCGGCTTCGGCAAATCTGCTGCGCGCAGTGCCCCGCGGGCGAGCGTCAGATGCCTGGCGGCAACCCGGGAACCGGCGGCGGCGTCCGCCGTGACCTCGGAGGCGGCGTACGGCGCAGGGACCTACGTCTCCGCCGTGCGCTCCCCGCGGGGGCCACGCCTGCTGAGACCCCGCACCGCGGCTCCAGCGTGCGGGCGCGCAGGAGGAGCAGGGAAGGAGGCCGGGGCTGTGGGGATGGAGAGGTGGAAAGTGAAGAGAGAGAAGGGAAAGGGGCCGGAGAAAGAGAAAACTCGGGGAAAAGGAAAGGAGGAGAAAGATAAAAAGAAGGAAGTGGAGAAGGAGAAAATTAAGGAAAAAGAAAAGGGGAAGGAGGAGAAAACTAAGAGTAAAGAGGAGGAAAACAGGAAAGAGCAAGAGACGGACAAAGAGAAGGAACAGTTTAAGGAAAAAGAAGAGAAAGAGAAGGACAACGACAGCACATTGACAAAGCCCCCCCTGGAGCCGCCGGTAAGAGACCGGCGCCTCGGACCCTCACCCGAGGCCATTGTCCGGCGTTCAGGGCGGAGCGCCGGCTCTGTTACGTGCGAGGCCCCGGCCCGCGCCGGAGGGAATCTGGTCTCGTCCGCGGGCTTTTTATCTGCGGGTGGAAGGGGCTCCAGTCTTCTAACGACCCGTCGCTAGTCCCTTTCCCGCGGCCTCCTGCCCGGCTTCACCCCTAACCCCGTCCCCGCGTCCAGCCCTCGTCATGTCTAGTGTTGAAGAAGAGGTCTTAGCTGGTCTTCACGGGGGCGCGGGGAACACTCTTTTTCCAGCCCCATCTCTGTCCAGCGCTCAACCCTAGCTCCCTGACCGCCCACAACACTGAACTCAGCTCCAAACACTCGCCGCCCGCAGGATCTCTGTCCCGGCCTTTTCTGTTTAATGGGTTCTTTGTGGGAGGGTGCAGGGTACCTGAATGTGTGCAGGATGTGTTTGGGGACTGTCTGGGTCTTTTCTGTGGGCGCTGTGGTTACTGCTTCCATTCTTTGCAGACCACCAGCGCCCAAAGGGGGCCGTCATAGAGGTTTGAGAAGCCTCAGAAACCAGGCATTGTAGTCACAAAAAGACAAATCCGTATGATTCCACGTATATAATGTACACAGAATAGTCAAAATCACAGAGTCAGAGAATGGAATGGTGGTTGCCAAGGCTTGGGGGAAAGGACAGTGGGGAGTTAGTGTTTAATGAGTACAGTTTCAGTTTCACAAGATGAAAAGGGTTATATTATGAAGATGGATGGTGGTGATGGTTGCACATTATGAATGTATTTAATATCACTGAACTGTATGTTTGAAAATGGTAAAGATGGTAAATTTTATGTATTTTACCACAGTTTAAAAATTGAGGGAGAAAAAAAGAAAAAACAGACATTATTTGGATTAGCTTAGTGATCTCGGTGCTTCTGGAGTTCCTGGGCTCAGAGCTGCTTTCTGGTTCTAAACAATGTGAATTATTAACAAGGATTTGATCTCTGGTAAAACAGACAAATAGATTCATATATAGTTAAAGGAATAACTTTTTACAAGGAACAGTTGTGTTCAGAATCACATTTTGTGTCAGAACTCTTGGTTTACAGTAATCCCAGCTTTTCTTGAGAGATTATAAACATAAGGAAGCTTGTGTTTTAGACTAAAAAAGAAGAAAACTGTAAGGCAGCAGTGACTACAGAATTTCTAGATAAGATGTGCTTAGAGGTAGCGATGTGGCTGGAAAGGAAATAAGGAACTGTTTTTATTCACAATGGTTCTTAGGCTCTAAAATGCCATTATTTTAGGTACCAAAAAGAAAGAAAAAAATGCTGCCAATCAAAATATGATATACCATAGATTGTAAAGTCCTCATTTCAGAAATGTTAAATGAGAAAAAAAAAATCTTGGAATTGATGAAATATGTTGGGGTAGCCTGTATGGGGCTATTAGTGGTGTTAATTGTGGACAGAATCCACATCTTATAGCCATTTCTTGGTGCCACCATTGCTTTAAAGCATGCCACTTAAAACCATCCAGTGAAGTCTTCTCTGTGCGTCAAGTTCCTCTTCTTTACCATCACAGTCTCAGAATGACACTCTGATATTTAGATGCAGATGGGAGGGAATGGGGAGTAAATGGAGATGGAGATAGGGAACATCGATGGAAATACCAATTCCTATAAGAGCCATCAAGAATTCATTCCCAAAACAAAAATGTACTTTTAAAATTTCTGTTATTCACTAGACAGGGTTTGTAAATCATGCTCTGTACACAAGTCTCTATTAGACCAGCCTTAAAACATCTCATTTGCATGTAGATCTTACTAGGAGGGGGGAAAAAAAGAGATGGGAGGTGGGATAGACATTCTAACGCTGTTTAGGATCACTTTTTTTACCAGAAATCCAATCTAAGTCTATGTCAGCGTTTAATGTTCAAGCAGAGATGTATAAGATTATTATTTTTAAACAGTGCCATTGAAGACATTTACTAGTGTTTTTTGTGCATGAGAAACCCTTTCAGTAGGCTGTTTGGGAAATAGGGTTGAATTCCTGTGAGCAGTCTGGCTGGATTGTTGCTCATTTATTACTCTTTACATTAAAATTTGTACCCTTAAAGCCACCTTGCTGAGTATTCTAAATTTTCTATTTCTGCCTCCATCCCAGCTTGCCCTTCTTGCCCCTCAGCCACTTGTCATAAACATTTCTAAGGCTTGTATGTTGGTGGAATGCTTCTTCCTAAAGTTTACATCTATTTCATCAGGTTTTAGCATCAGATTTAAAAATACTCATTTATGATTAGAGCTGGTTTGATTACCTATAATCTTGGCCTTTTCATTCAATTATGATATTTATACTTAAAATATATAAAAGGGGAACCTTGCCCTGAGTGCTTTTAATCTAGTGATCCAATTGGGAAGACAAGACAGATTGAGAATATGAGACCTTAGATGCTTACAAACTAAATGGCAGAATCAATACATGGATCATCAATACAAGACCCCAAACAATAAATTGAATTCTGGTGCAATCTCCAGTGAGCTCAGGAAGTAAACAGAAGTCTGAAAATTAGCCCTGAAAATATGGCATCTCCCATAAGTGATCAGATAGATAGATAGATAGATAGATAGATAGATAGATAGATAGATAGATAGATATAGATCGATATTAAGTATTTATTTGATAGATTGACTAGAATTTGGGAGATGAAGAAGGGATGTGTGATTAATATCACATAACCAGTGGCTGATTGTACAATACAAACTGACTGGGACAGTTTGTTCTAGACCTATTAAATTTTTTGTGAAGTTTTGCTCTGTTTTACAATTCCGAAATATTATTGGCAAGAACATTACCAGGAGCCAGGAAAACAAGGCCCTAGCTTTATTTATTTATATGATGGCATAGCTTTATTGACTTATTTTTTGTTTTGCAGGAGAAAAATAAGCAGATCCTAGTGTTGGGCCTGGATGGAGCAGGAAAAACCAGTGTTCTCCACTCTCTAGCTTTAAACAGAGTCCAGCACAGCATGGCACCCACCCAAGGTTTCAATGCTGTGTGCATCAGTACTGAAGACAGCCAAATGGAGTTCCTGGAGAGTAAGCCCTCTTTCTCAGTGGTTCTGGGAATAGCCTACAGCTTGTAGCCACATTACTGTTACAACTTAAGCCAGATGTAATGTTATCAACATTGGGTTCTTGTGAAAAGAAGCACTGGGTCAGATTTTCCTAGACTTCTAGAATGCTTGTGTAGTTTAATGCTAGGGTGCAGTGGGGGCGGAAATCACTTTCTGCTCTTTTTATTTTCCCCTTTTTGCAGTGGTGGGGATAAAGGGGAGTTGAGAGGAAGGCTTTGGCACCCCCTCTTATAACAGCCTCTCTCCTCCCTTACTTCGTCAGATAAACATGCAATCTAAATACAGTGTGCTTCCTTCTCTGCCAGTGCAAATATAGACAAGCCCCCAACCTCTTGTAACCAGGTGGCAACTCAGAAGCCCCTAGTCTATAGTAATTCTGGAGTCACCATCTCTCAAAATATTGCTGTTCCCCGAAGTCGCATCAGATCCTCTTGTCTTCTGTTTACACTCTCTCCTAGGATGATTTCATCCATCCTCTTGACATTAAATACTATCTATATGCTAATAACTCCCCGATTTATCTGTCTAGCCCAAACATATCCAGATGTCCCCTGACATCTCTACCTGGTTTTTCATTGGCCTCTCAAATCTAACATGGTCAGAACAAAATATTTACTGTATCTCCATATCTATTCCTTTCCCTGTAATCCACTGTCAGTAAGTGACTCCTCACCCAGCAAGTTACTCAAGCCAGAAAACTGGGAATTTTCTGTACCCTCTATTGTACCCCCACCTCCCACCCACAAGTAAAACGATATGAATTTTTGTTTTCATCCAGTTGTGAAGAGAAAATGGTGAGCAGAGAAAATGGTAAAACTGTAGGCAAATCATTAAGGTAAAAGTATTATTAGGACTACAGGTGTCAGTTTGCCCAGAAGCTACGGAAGTAATAATAATTTTAACAAAGTAGATAGCTAAGCAAATAGTCTCAAAATATAAAAAGTGGAAGGGAAGGGAGGAAAAGGGAAGGGAACGGACGGAAATGAAAAAATGAAGTAAGGAAAAAGAAAAGAAAGGAAGAATCCAATTACAGGGAGAAATGGACAGATCTACAGCTGGAATGAGGGATTTCAACATCTCTTCATCAATTGTTTATAGGATCAAGGAGAAAACAAATCTATAGAGACACAAAAATTGAACACAATCAAATATAAAATTAAACAATTTTAGCCACATCCAAAATTTAAAATTCACATTTTTCTCAAACACTCACAGAACAGTTCCAAAATTGACCACTTACTGGGCCATTCAGCAAGTCTTAATAAATTTTTCAAAGAAGAGGCATCATACAAACCATGTTGTCTGGCTATGTTGCAGTTAAATTAGAAGTTAATAACTAAATGATTACAATCCCTCTGCTGGTGAAATGTCATGGTGTTGCCAAAAAATGGGGGACAACCTAAATGTTCATTCATGTTTAAACTACATACATTAAAACCATATGAATTACTTAGATTATATAACATTCTTTAAAAAAAAATAAAAATACTTCAAAGAATGACTAGCCTGGCTCTACACAAAGAAAACAAGGAAAGGCAAATAAAGACCCTATATTACTGTTTTTTAAAATGTTTCTGTCAAGTTCCCAAAACAAGAGTCTATAAACTTTTTTGTTAAGGGCTGAAGAGTAGCTAATGTAGACTTTGTGGGCCACATGGTGTCTGTGCAGCTGCTCAGCCCTGTTGTACTGTGAAAGCAGCCAGAGGCCATATGTGGACAATCACATGTCTGTGTTCTTTTTTTTTCTTTTAATTTTTTCCTGGGGTGGGGGTGGGTGGGTAATTAGATTTATTTATTTATTTTAATGGAGGTACTGGGGATCAAACCCAGGATCTTGTGCATGCTAAGCATGCGCTCTACCACTGAGCTGTACCTTACCCCCTCCACTGCATGTCTGTGTTCTGATCCTTTGTATTGAAATCCAAATGTGATATAATGTTCATGTGCCATGAAATATTATTCTTTTTTTCCCGCCCCCAAACATTTAAAAGTGTAAAAATCTTTCTTTGTGGGCTGTACAAAAAATAGGCAGTGAACCAGATTTAGACTGTGGGTCATCGTTTGTCAACCTCCGTCCGAGGAGAAAAGTAACTGAATTCATTGTGTATGTATTATTATCATTCCCCAAAAGTTTCTTCTGGGAAGAATCAGCAGAATGAAAGATCCCAAAGGCATTTTTTCCTGAGGCAAGTATTCTTGAATGTCCACTGGATCATATTAACTCTTAGTGCAAGATTAAGAGGGGAAATTAGTTCTAGGATTTTGACAAAGGAAGAAAGTTATGCAAGTGAGGCTAGCCAATGAAACTTAAATCAGTCCATTTAAAACTTATTTTAGAGAAACACGTGTTTTAACCTACCACTCTAAGTTACTTTAGTAGCCTACTCCAACTTGCTGGCTGTACTGCTGTGTATAGCAGGTCAGGAGGCATCCGCTGTAGTACATATTTAAGATCTTTATGCTGATTCTTTGTGCTACAGAATGAATGACCCACTTATAGAGGGTAAATATTCCCACCAATCATTTCCCCAGTAATATCTCTCTGGTTGTTCTCAGAACTGGGTACAGTCTCACAGAGGTCTTTCATCAGAACACCTGTCCAGTGTTCAGAAATTACCTAATTGTGCCTTTCCTGCCCCCTCAGTGGACACTTCTGAGATTTCTGCGTATGTCTTCCTTCTCTACTGTTCTTTGTAGTTGGCGGCAGCGAACCTTTCCGTTCCTATTGGGAAATGTACCTGTCCAAGGGGTTGCTGCTGATCTTTGTGGTGGATTCAGCAGATCACAACAGACTACCTGAAGCCAAGAAACACCTTCATCAACTAATTGAAACAAACCCAATCCTTCCTCTGGTTGTGTTTGCAAACAAACAGGTAAAAAAGTTGTGCAAATATAAATTGTACTCAACAGTTACATTGTTAATACAAGAATTAGAAATGTCTGTACTTTTAATAGCTAAATATTCAATAATACGCTATCTGTTCAGTTCAATTTATACTAATTAGATCTGCTTGATTATACAGTCAGCCCTTCGTATCTGTGGATTCAACCAACCTGGATCAGGGGGAAAAAATTCCAGAAAGTTCCAAAAAGCAAAACTTGTATTTGCCACACATAGGGAAATATTTATATAGCATTTATATTGTATTTACAACTATTTACATATCATTTACATTGTACTATGTATTATAAATAATCTGGATTTAACTGTATAGGAGGATGTGCATAGGTTTTATGCAAATACTATGCCATTTTATGTAAGGAACTTGAGCATCCTCAGATTTTGGTATCTTCAGGGGTCTTGCAACCAATTCCCCTCAGATACCGAGGGACAGCTGTAAACTCCTTGAGAACAGAGACTGTCAGTAACCTTTGTGTCCCATATAATAACTAATATATGGCCTTGTGCATAATAAGAATTCAACAAATTTGTGTTGAATTTAATTCAATAAACATTTACGGATTGTTGAACTGATTTCAAAAAAATTTTTGAATGCCTACCATGAATAAAAAAGTAGTTTTAGATCAATTAGCCTGATCTAAATTTATTTCACACACATGCATTAACATTACTAAACATTCATGGAGAAATTGAAACCCTTGTGTAGTGTTGGTGAGAATACCAGATGGTACAGCCACTATGAAAAACAGGATGGCAATTGCTTAAAAAAAATCAAAAATAAAATTTTCGTATGGTCCAGCAATTCCACTTTTGGCTGTATAACCAGTAGAATTCAAAGTAGGCACTCAAACAGTTATTTGTATACCCATGTTCATAGCAGAAGTATTCACAGTAGCCAAAAAGTAGAAACAACCCTAGTGTCTATCCACAGATGAACAGAAACAAAATGTGGTCTATACATACAATGGGATATTATTCAGCCTTAAAAAAGAAGGAAATTCTGACACATGCTACAACATGGATGAACCTTGTGGACGTTATGCTAAGTGAAATAAGCCAGTCACAAAAGGACAAATACTGTATGATTATACTTTCATGAGGTACCTAGAGTAGTCAAATTCATAGAGACAAAAAGTAGAATTGTGGTTGCCAGGGGCAGGGGGAAAGGAAAATGGAGAGTTATTGTTTGATGCGTACAGAGTTTCAGTTTTACAAGTTGTTTGGAAATGGATGGTTGTACAACAGTGTGAATGTACTTAACTGTGCACTGAACTGTACACTTAAAAATGGTTCATATGACAAATTTAGTTATGTGTATTTGACCACAGTAAAAAAAAGTTTAAAAAACCCCCATTCAACATCTATAGCATTGTACAGGCACAATTCGTCAATACTTGGTATTGTCAAACTTTTTCATTTTTGCCAGTCTCATGGAGTTAAAATTTTACCTCATTCTAATTTGCATTTCCTTAATTATTTGTGAGCTTGAACATTTTTTGAGATGTTCACTGGTTATTAGTTTTAAATGAGTTTTATTCTTTGAAATGAATTTCCATATCTGTAAATTGTTTTTTTAATATCTTTCCCCAAATTCCTATTAGGGTGTTTATCTTTCCTCATTTGAGCTGTAGGGAGTCTCATATCTTTTGGAAAAACAATCCTTTGTCAGTTACATACATTACAAATATCTTGTCCAGCAACCTATTGGTTTATCATTGTACTTTGTTTATGGTTCCCATTTTTATACATAGGTTTTCATTTTTAATAATCAGATTTGTCAATACTTTCCTTTGTGGTTTATATCTCTTCATCAAATGAAATAAACAGAGCCATTCAGTGTCAAGTTTATAACTTTTACTGGGTTTAATAATGAAAGGTTTGAATACTCTAGTTTAAGGGTAATCTATATTTACTGATACTCCTTGGCCAAAGTAATCTATGCTTTTAGATGACTCACTGGTTTAAGTTATAAGTATTTTTTAAAAGTCATCTTACTATCTTTACTCTTTGAGTGATGACCTCTATTAAGGCACAGTTATGTAAGGGTGGGCTATACCTGATACTTATCCCTGATGTGCTTTTATCATTACAGAGAGCCCCTCCTCCCATCCAACACCCTTTCTCTCCTATTGTCTTCTCGAATTCCCTCAGTGAATTTTTTAGGCTTGAGACATTGTCCACATGTTACTGGATTCATGAGCACAGTTGTGAAATTCACTGCAGGCTCTAGGACTAAATGAATTCAGGTTTCATACAGGTAATATATTAGGATGACCAGAAAGTTGTAACACATCAGGAAAAGCCTCACAGGCTCCAAGTGATGGAATTTGATAGGTTCATAGTGGTACAAGAAAAAATAACACAATATTGGAACACTTCCAGAGATTTTTAAATGATCCTTTAAAACTTAGGGAGAACACTATAAAACAACAAAAGGCCAATTACAAATGCAATTTTAAGAGCGAAAATGCTTAAACTTTTGCAAAAGACTTAAAAATTATAACTGAATCTGTGTGTATATTTAGGAAATGGAATATCAGAGGTTATTTGCATAAATAATTCTTGTTGTGTAAGAGGCAAAGAAATATGTTTTGACCTTAGCATTTTGACCTCAAGTAGGTTTTGACCTTGGCATGCAGCATAAGCACACGTTTCCTTTCTCCTCATTTTAATCTCTCTTCTCTCTGCCTCTCCCTGTGGATTTTCCTCCTTTAAGCCTTTCCCACTTCTCCCTCTTGTCCTCGTTCTCTCCACCTGTTCCTCCTCTTTTGGTCTCCGTCACCCACTAGTCCACTTTCTAAATTCACTGCCTCCCTGATCCTGTCTCCATCTTCCTCTACCCCTCCAAATTTGATCCATAATTTTTTGTTCAGTGGAAATAATGGTCACAAAAGAAAACTCACATTTGGCAAAAAATATGGACACAAACCAATTAATGAATCAAATTTCTATTGTTAAAGACAAATTAAAAGTAATTGATCCTTTTGAGAATGATCTTGGGAAAATAAAGACAAAATGGAAAAACAAAATTAGAAGCAGTTTGACTGCTCTGTTTAGGAAATTGATTAAGATATTGTATCAGCTTAACTTTATTTCAGAAAATACTTTTTTGATGGTAACTCATAAATGCTGGTATAATTCTGATGAAAATCCTTATATTCAAACAACCACTAGAATCATAATAATGGGGTTACAATATCCTCCATATTACAATGGGAGTGGGATCATTGAGAGCAATGAAGGAGAGTAGTAAATGTATTTATCCAAAAAGATTGCAAAATGACCAACTTTTTCTCAATTCTTTTCCCACTCTTGGTGAAGGATCTTGAAGCAGCCTATCACATTACAGATATTCATGAAGCTTTGGCATTATCTGAGGTGGGAAATGACAGGAAGATGTTCTTGTTTGGAACCCAGGTGACTGAGAATGGCTCAGAGATACCCTCTGTCATGCAAGATGCCAAAGACCTGATTGCACAGCTGGCTGCAGACATGCAGTGATCAGGCCCAGGCCCACTGCGAGGCTCATGATTTGAATGTCACCAAGGAGTGGCCATCTGGAAGCCAAATGTTTCCACTTTCAAATAAAAAATAAGCCATTTACTATTTTCTCAATGTGTGGCATATATACATATATAAAATAATGTTAATTAAGAGCATCACGTTATTTAGATTTTGAACTTTAAAAATATTGGTAAAATAATGTATTTGGGGGGATTGGATTTTTAATCAATAAAATTAAAGAACATTAGCAAGCATTTATCCCATTTGTAGTTTTTTCAGTGACATGGGATTTATATTAAAATATTTTAATAAACTCCTCTTCTCAAGTAAAAATCCTATCTTTCCTTTAAGTGGGTCCATTTAACATTATAGGGAAAGAAATATTAAGATAGGGCAATGAGAAAAGTAAATACTTTCACACCCGTATAGAAGTATACATGAATGGCATTCAGAAAAATTTAGGAAAGGCTTCTTTTTAAAGAAACTGTTACACTAAATGAGGAACACTGTGGGGATTTATTTTTTTAAATTCTTGACATTTTGTTTTTTTATATGGATAAGCTTTCTTTACTAGAAATACTTTGTAAGGGTGATAACTCTATTTACCTACAGCCATGCTATAAATCCAACTTTTAATCTTAGTGTCTTGTCTTGATTTTTTTTTTTTTTTAAAGACTTCTGGTCCAGCATGTAAGTAGCTTGGAAGCCACCATTTCATCCTAACAAGTAAAAAGCTGAATAGACTGAACAATCAACATTGGAGAGACCAACAGGAGAATACAGAGAATAACAATTTACCAGACCAGAGACCCATAACAGGAAACTGCCGGTGGGAAGCAATGCCAGAGTATAAACACCAGGACTGTAAGTGACGAATTGCTGGATGATCAAAGTTGATTACTTTGAAGATTAAAAACTCCAGGGGATTGGGAGGGTATAGCTCAGTGCACAAAATCTTGGGTTCAGTCCTCAGTACATCCATTAAAAAAAGAGAAAAAATTCAGGGGAACCTGGTCATAAGTGGGTCCCAAATTTTGTGAGATTTACCTCTAGGATCTCAACCAGATACCTGCAGTAAATATTAGAGGAAAATCCCCTGGTGCTTCCAAGCGAGAGAAAAAAAAATTTTTTTTAAATACATCAAATCACTCTGTCCTTAACAAGGTCTGCCCTCAGAGGAAACTAGTTAACCAGAAGCTAGCCTGCTGGGATATTACCAGAGCCTAACTGACCTGGCGGAAGGGAAATAGCCAACTCCAGCCCACTCTAGCCATCCTGTCCCACCTAAAGATGGAGAAAACTAAGACAGAAGTGTGAAATTTGCAGTCCAGAGGCACAGAGTCACTAAAAGACTGAGACCTAATCTTAGGACTATAG
Organism: Camelus dromedarius; assembly: GCF_036321535.1. NCBI lineage: Eukaryota > Metazoa > Chordata > Mammalia > Artiodactyla > Camelidae > Camelus > Camelus dromedarius. The sequence continues at coordinate 84,353,424 of NC_087436.1, read as the reverse complement.
AGCGCTCCCCTCCTGCCACACCTCACCACTGCATTACTAAAGGTTTGTTTTACAGCAGTTCTTTTTCACTGTACATCATGCCTGGCTATCAAGAAAAATTACAAGACATACTAAAAGGCAAAAAACACAAACGAGATAGAGCAAGCACTGTACAGAAATGAAGAATGTGTTTGATGGGCTTATTAATATAGCTAAGGAAAAAAATCTCTGAGCTTGAGGTTATCTCAATAGAAACCTCCAAAACTGAAAATCAAAGAGAACAAAGGCGCTGGAAAAAACAGGACAGAATATCCAAGGACTGTGGGACAACTACAAAAGTTGCAACATGTGTGTAATGGGAAACCAGAAAGAGAGGAAAGAAAGGAACAGAATAAATATTTGAAACAATAATGACTGAGAATTTCTCCAAATTAATGTCAGACACCAAACCACAGACCCCAGAAGCTCAGAAAACACCAAACAGGATAAATGCCCCCAAACTGCCCATAGGCATATCATTTTTAAGCTACAGAAAATCAAAAATGAAGGGAAAATCCTGAAAGAAGCCAGAGGAAAAAAAACACCTTACCTGTAGAGGATCAAAAAGAATTACATTAGACTTCTCAGAAACCATGCAAGCAAGAAGAGAGTGGAGCAAATTATTTATAGTGTTGAGAGAAAAACCCATCAACTTAGACTTCTGTATCCTGTGAAATCCTTCAAAAGTGAAGGAGAAAGACTTTCTTAGACAAACAAAAATTGAGGGAATTTGTTGCCGGTACTTCTGCTTTGCAAGAAATGTTAAAAAGAAGTTCCTCTAAAGAAATAGGTCAGAAATACATTTCTGATGTAGGTCAGAATACATTTCTGACCTACATCAGAAATACATTTCTGATGTAGGTCAGAAATTTGGATCTACATAAAGAAAGGAAGAAGTGAAGGTAAAATTAAAGCTTTTATTTTTCTTATTCTTAATTAAGCTAACAGATTACAGTCTGTTCAAAATAATAATAGAAACTATATTTGACTATATGTTATGCATGCATATATGCATATCAATGATATGATAGCAATAATACAAGGGATGAGACGGAAGAATTAGGATTATTCTGTTACTATAAGGCAGTGTCACTATCCATGAAATGATATAGTGTTGTTTGAAGGTAGACTTGGATTTGTTGTTAATATATATTGCAAACTCTAGGACAACCACTAAGAAAATAAAAGAAATTATAACTGATAAGCAAAGAAAGGAAAGGAAATGGAATCAAGTAAAATGCTCAGTTAAAACCACAAAAGGTAGACAAAGAGTAGAAGATAAAAATAAACAAAGAACAAAGACAACAAATAGAAAACAGTAACAAATATGATAGCTATTAATCCAACTAAATCAATAATAACTTTGAAGGTCAGTGGTCTAAAGGCACCAATTAAGAGATTTGTCAAACTGGATCAAAGATCCAACTATATGTTGCCTACGAGAAACTCACTTTAAATATAAAAAGACATTAGATTAAAACCAAATGAATGGAGACACTAATGCTAACACTAATCAAAAGAAAGCAGGAATAGCTATATTAATTTCAGACAGAGAAGACTTCAGAGTAAGGGAAGTTATCAAGGATAAGGAGAGGAATTACACCTAATGCACAAGCTACAAAATAAAAAACAAGTGAGACTACATCAACCTAAAAAGCTATACAGCAAAAGAAACCATCAACGAAATGAAAAAAGAACCAACGGAATGGGAAAAATATTTGCAGACCATATATCTGATAAGGGGTTAATATTCAAAATATATAATGAACTTATACAACCCAATAGCAAAAACAAACAATTAAAAAATGGGCAATGGACCTGAATAGACATTTCTTCCAAAGAAGATATGTGTATGGCCAACAAGTGCATGCATGAAAAGATACTCAACATCACTTATCTATAGGGAAATTCAGATTGAAACAACGATGAGGTATCCCCTCATGCCTATTAGAAAGGCCATCATCAAAAAGACAAGAGATAACTAATGCCAGCCTGGATGTAGAGAAAAGGGAAACTTTGCGTACTGTTGGTGGGATTGTGAATTGGTACAGGCAGTATGGAAAACAGTATAGAGGTTACTCGAAAAATTAAAACTAGAACTACCATATGATCCAGCAATTCCACTTCTGAGAATATATCCAAAGGAGATGAAAACACTGACTCAAAAAGCTGTCTGCACCACCATGTTCCTAGTAATTTACAATAGCCAAGACGTGGAAACAACTGACATGTCCATTGATGGATAAATGGATAAAGAATTTGTAGTATACACATACATACAATAGAACATGATTCAGCCATTAAAAAAAAACAAACAAACAAGGAAAGCCTATCATTTGCCACAACGTGGGTGGACCTTGAAGGCATTATGCTAAGTAAAATAAGTCAGACAAAAAATACTGTATGATCTTAGTAAAATATGGAATTTAAATGAACACCAAACTCAAGAAAAATAAATCAGATTTGTGGTTACATGCGGGGGTGTGATTAGAGGAAGGTGGTCAAAAGATACAAACTTACAGTTATAAGATAAATAAGTACTAGGGATGGACCATACAACATAATAACTACAGTTACCACGTCTGTATGATACATAGGAAAGAAGAGAGTAGATCCTAAGGGTTCTCACCACAAGGAGAAATTTTTTTCTGTTCTTTTTATTGTATCACTAGATGATGGATGTTAACTAAGCCTTTTGTGGTAAATCATTTTACCATATATGTAAGTCAAGCCAAGATGTTGTACACCTTAAACTTATACAGCGATGTATATCAATTATTTCTCAATAAAACTGGAAAAAATAAAATATTGTAATTTTTAAAAACACGGGAATAACAATGATAAAGGGGTCAACTCTCCAGGAAGATATAATGATCCTAAACGTGAATGTGCTTAAAAATAGTGTTAAAATAAGCGAAGCAAAAACAGCTCAGATCAAGAGCCCGCCCCTTTTCTCGGCGGACTGCCTATGGCTCTTCTCAGAGGACAAGGCCACCGCGGGCCCCTGCAGCGCCGCGCGTCCCCTTGGCAACGGGAGAACGTGCGGGGGGGGGGGTCCAGAGGCGGGGCTTGTCTGGCACAGGCTGTGTCCAGGAGGGGCGCGCTGCGGCGGGCGCGGGCGGCCCGCCCATCCCGCCCCCATCCCACGGAAAGTGAACAAACCCGGCCGTTGCCCCGCGGGAGCTTCTGGGCATCAATGGAGAGCCAAGAGTTTTCGGGTTCTTCTGTGCTGTCTGATGGGCGTGACACGACAGAAATATCCGCTCGCTCCGAAGCCCTTCCGAAGCCCTTTGTAGTCAGGATATTCGACATGCACACCAGGCCTGAGGAGTCTGAGGAGCCGGGCTTACCCGAGGAGTCCCAGGAGGCGGACGAGCAAGACCAGCGGGACGAGTCCGAGGACTCTGAAGGGTCCAACGAGATCCCCAAGCCCCACGAACCCTATGTGCCCCACAAGCCCCAGGCACCGTACGAGCCTCATGCACCCCGTGAACCCCGCAAGCCTCGCGAACCCCGTAAGCACCAAGGGCCCCATGCTTCCCAAGAGTACCGCAAGCTCCATGAAGCCGAGTTGCTTCCCAGAGCCGGTGTGATGATCTCCCCATCTCTGATAACCAGATTCCCGCCACAGATTCCGCCATCTTCCCTGAGCGGTAGGTTCTGGGGCCTCTGGGGCACTCCCACCCCATCAAAAACAGGGGATTCTAATGGAAAGGTTTGCCTGCAAGGGCCTATTTTGTTTTAAAGGAAGATTAACACTTGTGTGTTTACTTGCTGCTTTGCGGTGTTCTGTCTTTGGACCCCAAGGAACTCTGATAGAAGTTGAGACTGGCAATGAAACTGCATCTCTTCCCTCTCCCCTCTGCCCACCTGATGACCTCCTAGCTGTCCTTAATTTATCGCTGTCACTTCTTTTTGAAGCCCTTCTTAATTAAGTCTTCTGTACAATTAGTCCTTGTAGTCCTCTGGGTTGCCACTTTGAACATACCTCGGTTACAGCACTTAAGATTTTATATTCTATCATCTTTCTCTTCAATTAAGGGGAGGGATCATTGAAGGGAGGATATTTTTGTTAGTGTTTGGCACTTGGGGGCGTTCAACAAATGCTATTACATTGTTAAATATGTGGTAACAAAACACTTATCGAGCAAGAATTCGAAGACTGCATTTGCTAAATGCTTACTGTATGCTCTCTCTTTACGGAATTCATAAGATAACAAAGCCCATGGGACTTGGGTATAAACATCCTTTGCTCTGACAACAGCAGCTCACTTATGACCTCTCACTGCTGACCCCACCCAGAAAAATTCCTTGTCCACATTGGGCTCCCAGTCCCTTGGCTAACCACGTTATATGTCATCTCCTTGACTCATCTATCAGCATCGATTCTATGGGCTATCATTTCAGTTGCTCACTTACAACATCTTCCACCACCCCACTGATTTTTTGGCTATCCGTCAAACTTCTCCTGGCAAAACCAATCACCTACCCTCTGCCTATACCTGAGCCGCTGACTCTTCCTGTACAAAATCACACAATCTTACTGACGGCTTTTATTTCAGTTTCATGACAACAAATCTCAACTGGTCACTTGGCACTGCCTAGCAAGCCTACTTTATTCACCTAGTAAGTTAATTCTTCTAATCTTTGAGAAGATGACTAAATGCCTTCCTGACTCTCTTCCAATCTTTACACATTTGACCCTGAAACAGCTGAAGACTTTGCCTCACACTTGAGAAAACAGAAGCACTGTCATGAACTCCCTTATTTTCTTACCGCTAATCTATTGCCTTACTCAAATCCACACCCATGGATTCTGTCTTTTCTCATATTTCAGGGAAGAATTGTGCCTCTTTTCTGTGAAAGGCAAAATCCTCCACTTGTGCTTTGGATTCCACTCTTGTCTCCTGAAGAAATTTGTTCCTGCAGGTTATCCCCTCTCTCCTACAGCATCCTTTTGTCCCTTTTAATGAGTCAGTTCCATGAGCATACACATATACTCTAGAATCTTCTGTTTCGAAATAACCCTTGACCCACCACCCTTGATTCATCCAGGTGGCTTGGGTCAGAAACCTTGGAGTCATTCTTGACTCCTGTTTTTCCTCAAAATCTGCCTCGAAACCATTAGCAAGCCCTAATTTTGAAATGTATCATGATGATGACCATTTCATAACATCTAAACCTTCATCATCTTTGTAAGCCACTATCATCTTATGGTCTGCTGCAATAGCTTCCACTCTTGCCCCCTTCCCTCCCCCTGCCCCATTCCCACCAGTTCATGCTCATTTAGCAGTCACAGGGATCCCTTAGGACATAAATTATGTGCACCTCTCCTGCTCTCACTCTCCAGAGGGGATTCTCATCTCACATAGTTTGTAATCTAAAGCCCTAAGCAGGCCTATAAGGCCTCACATGCTCCAGCCTGCCTCCAGCCTGCCTCCAGCCTCCTGTCTCTGCTCTCCAGCCACGTGGACCTCCTTGTTCCCACCTCACAATTACTTCACTTGCTTTTTCCTCTCCCAGGACACTCTTCCCTCAAGGATTTGTCACCTCCTTGTAAAGGTGTACCAGATCACTGTCCAAAAGACCCTCTTTGTCCTGCTCATGTTCTTTAAGGTGTTTCTCTGACTGCATCAAGTATCTATTTGTTTACTGTTTACATTAAGCTCTCAGAGGGCAGAAGCTTTGTCTTCTCCACTGTTTCATCCTCAGTTCCTCAAGCAGTGCCTGGAATAAGCCAGAAGCTAGCAGTTATTATTGAATGAAAGATCTCTTCATTCAGCCTCTATGTCACCAAATCCAGTGTTTTTTTCTTCTATCCTTAAATACTGCTCAGAGATCAAATAAGATACGACTAATAATGGCTAACACCTACTGAGGGCTTGCCATACCAGGTACCACAACTACAGTAAGTCCTCAGTAGGTGTTGGCCATTATTAGTAGTGTCTTATTTGACCTCTTAGCAGCAGCATTTAATACAATCAACCACTCCCTTTTTGAAACATATACCTCCTTCTCCTGGCCTCTATGACACCACAATCTCCCAGTTTATCACCAGCCTGACTGCTTGCTGCTTCTTGCATTTGGTGAATCCTCCCTGTTTTCCTGAACTCTAACAGCCTGACCCTTTTTCTCTTTATTTACACTGTTCCCCTCCCCTCTCCCAAGTGGTCATATCTACACTCCTGGCTTTGAATAGCATCTTTATGCTGCTGCCTCCTAAATTTGTATACTTCAGCTCCTCTCTCTCCATTTGGATATATCATAGGCTTCTCAAATGGAATATACTTTGAGACAGAAGTCTTGATTTTTCTTCTCAATCTTTGTTCCTCCCTCAATCTTCCAATTGGATGCTTCCAGAAAATAGTATCCAGTTGCTGAAGCCTCACCTCCCACCGCAAAAACAAACAAAAAAACCTAACACCTCAAACTACCATTTCTCCCTGATTCCTCTTTCTTCACCCTCAAATCCAATCCGAGTTCTGTTAGTTTCCTCTTCAGACCATTTCACTCATTTTCTCTGCTAACACCGTCATGCCATGCACAGTCATCTCTCACCTGGATTCTACGTTAGCGTCCTGAGTGGTCTCGCTGCTTCTGTCCTTGTGCCCTGCAAGCTCTCTACTACCTCAGCCAGAGTGGGTATTTGAAAAACCGAATTGGATCACATTTCACCTGTACTGTGTTGTCCTCCAGGGGCTTCCCGTTGCTCCCAGGATAAACCCAAGCTTTTCGTAGGGGTCTCTAGAGCCCCACGGGCTCCCTGACCTCGCCCCCTACCTCTGTCCCTCCTGCTCACTCTGCCCCAGTCACACTGGCTTCTTTTCTGTTCCTCTGAAAGGCCTGCCCCATACTTGTCCCAGCTTCATCTTGATCATGTTACAGAAGGCTTTACTTGTAGGTGCAGTGGAATCCCTGTGCCTTAGTCCCCATCTGGAAGGGCAGCCTTTTAATTGTGGCTCCTGCCAGCAGATGGCAGCCTTCCCCAGCAGACGGTTCGGAGCACAAGCCTGATCGTCAGTTTTGTTAGCTCCAAGGGCAGCCTGAGCAGTGTGGCTTGTGTGCTATGGAATAAAACACAAACATTTAAAGGGCATAATGCAGCCATAATGTTCTTTTTTTTAAATCGAAGTATTTTTGATTTACAATGTTGTGTTAGTTTCTGGTATAGAGCATGGTGATTCAATTATACAAATATTCTTTTTCGTATTTTTCATTATAGGTTATTACAAGGTATTGAGTATAGTTCCCTGTGCTGTACAGAGGACCTTGTGTTTATCGTAAGTTCTGATGATCTCGTGGAGGGAGATGCTACTCATTATCTTACTCAAAATCTTTTGGGGCTTCTTCCTGTTGGCCGTGGAATAAGGGCGAGACTCCTCCAGGGCTGGTGGTGATCTGGCCCCACCACAAATCCTTTCCCTGGCTCCCTTCCCTCCATCCACCCTGACCACTGTCTTGATCTGCCTTTCTCTTGATTCCACCTCAGGGCCTTTACAGTTGCCGTTTCCTCGGCGTGAAACGCTCTTCCTCCCTCATCCCACTTTCTCCCCTCAGGTCATAATATATCTGGCACCTTCTTGTCTTTCATTTCCACAGCTACAGTGTCACTTCCTCCAAAGACACTTCCCTGATTGTCTCCCTAAACTAGGTGCCGCCTGCCTACTGCATACAGAACATCATGCTGGTTTATCTTCTTCCTGGTACTTACCATCGTCTGAAATAGTTCACTTGCCTATGGTCTGTTTGTCCACCTGAAAGGCAAGCTGCATCAGAGTAGGACAGGAACTTTATCTCCACCCTTCTCTAGTCCGAAGCTTAGAACCAATGGATGAATTCCACATGAAAGTCATTCATGTGGACATTGCCTACATTCACCCAGTCGTTACTGAGCTCGCAGTAACTTATGTCCATTGAGTGTCCTACATACTTAACATCATCTGATTTTAGCTTTAAAACAACCCTTCGGAGTAAGTACTATTTGTGTCCCCACTTTGCAGATAAGGAAACTGAGGCAGAGAGGAGGTAAGGGACTTGCCAAAGGCCACACACACAGTAACAGAGCAGAGATTGAGCCCAGACAGGCAGTCCCACAGCCTGCCCCACTTCACCCTCACACTCTTCTGCCTGTGCTGGATGCTGTGGGTGACAGAGAGGGGAGGTAAGGGAAATAATGAAGGGAAGGAGTGCAGCGCAGTGCTTGGCACGTTGTTAGTGCTCAATAAATATTACAGTGTTTAGTAAATAGTACCTAGTGGGCCTGTTACAGTCAGGGAAATAAACATTTGTCTATCCTGTCTGTTCAGCTGTGTACATCATGTGCTGTGAGGAGTACAAAATAAAGCAATCTTTCCAAAGTGTTTACAGGCTTATGGAGGTAATAATAATAATGACATAAGTAAAACAAAATCTGTAATCAGAGCCCAGATGAGTGATGTGGGCCTAAAGTCCATCCATAACCAGACCCTCTACATAAAATTCTCTCCCATTCTTGGATCACTCTGCAAAGTATTTTTGTCCTCAATTTACAGATGAGGAATCTGAGACTCTGCTTTGTCTGAGGGCATGTCGTGGGTGGGGCCAGCATTCAAAGCTCCATCGTTTGATCCAAAGCACATGAAATACTGCAGTGGCTAGACACTGGGTCAGTGGGAGAAAAGAATGGAGAGTGGGAGGGAAGAAGTACTGAAGTTACTCTCTAGGAGAAAGGAGCTGGGAAATATTTTGGGGACAGGGAGTCATACTGGAGTTGTACTCAGGAAGATCTGCTGCTAAGAAGGGATTGGATGTGTGAAATCCTGCCCCCGCCCCCAAAGAAATGTGAGTGCTTGAACGCTGCTGTGCCCAAGTCATGGCTCCAGCCACATCCTGAGGATGTCAGTTTGAGCACATAGTTAGTAAAGGGAGCTTAATGCTACTGGAAAGAGCACTGAACTAAGAAGTAGGAGACTTGGGGTTTCATCATAGCTGCATGTCTGTTTCCTTCTAGTGAAATGAGGTGAGTAGACTAGGCACTCTCTATGGACACTTCTAGTACTGAGAGTCTGTATCTTAACACTGTTGCTTGATTTGATATAACAAGATGCTGCCAAAGTGGGATTACTGTATATTCTTGAATATAAGGAAATTTGAAAAAATCCTAGCCGATTTGAATAGATAAACTTTTAGGGACAAAGGTAGAATAGATAAATGTTCATTTAGAATTGTGCTAATTTAGTTATGCCTGTAAAATTAAAAATTCAGAATATGGGGATTTTACCCAACTTTTCTAACAAATAAAAGGTGCTGTAAAAACATCTTTTATTTGTTAGAATAACAAACAAAACAACATATATGGAGAGAGGATCAGGGCTAGTGTTGAAGAGCAGTAGAGAAAAGACGATGCGTGGCCCTTGTGTGAGGCCTAATTCAAACAAACCAACTGTAAAAACACACTTTTGAGACAATTAAGGAAGCTTAAATATTTGTCAGGTATTAGATGGTATTAAAGAATAACTGTAAATTTTGTTCAGTATAATAATGACATTCTTCATTTCATTTTCCTTTCCCTTCTCCCTCCACTATTTTTCTACCTCTTTCCTCAAATTTTTCATCTTTAAACAGATAATGTACAGAGAGCTTAAGTGTTGCCCAAGATCAGAAATTAGAGCCAGGGGTTGGTTCCAGGCACTGATGCCAGAGCCAGTGGTCTTATCCATTAGACAGCACTGTTGTATTCCCCAAACCTGTTGGCTTAAAAAAATGGCAGTGCTTGTTCCACCACAAAGGTTGTGGGCCTGGGACCTGAAATTTTTCAGATTCCCCAGATATTGTAAGGTGCAGACAAGTTTGGGAACCAGCGTAATACTGCTCCCTTGGGACATTAGCTAACAATGGCCACCTGGGAGCTATTCCATCCTGCCAACTGATGAGATAACATCAAACATGGTTCTAAGATAAAGCGTGAAAGCCCTACCTGTGGGAGAAATTATAGCATGAAAGGGCAATAGGAAAATTCATATTAACCAGCGTTTGTAGAAGTTATTTTAGGATGGACTCAGTGTCCTATAGACTCTCTGGCCTGTGTTTATAACGCTGGAAACCAAGCTTGATGATACATCAAAGTCCACAGAACAAGTGCTGTGTCTTTCACGGGTGACAGCAGGACTGGGCGCAAGGGAGCTTTTGTAGACAACTTTCCCCTTTTCCTTAGATCTGAGTCAGTTTAGCCTTAAAAAGTAGAGTAGTAGAAAATACCTGCATTCAAAAATACCATTTGCTTTTTCTTTTTTTTTTTAAGGGCATAGCCTACCTTTTAGTAGGCTGTCAACTCTTTGAAAAAAGAAACTGTATCTTACTAATTTTTGTGCGCTCAACACTGGCGCCATGCTGCGTGTAACGGAGACCCAGTCAATTAGGTGATTGCTGTTTCTCTACAGTGTGCCTCCATCGATGCGCTTAAGTTGTGACTAATGATTCTGACTCCACTCACCTACTGTCTGCATATACTACATACAGTGTTTTACATGCATGTCGCTAACCTTTACACACACCTACCCACTATCCTCCTGTCTGAGAAGGGGAAACTGAGTCTCAGAGAACTTAAATAATTAACCCAAGATTGGACAGCTGAGTAACACAACTGGGATTTGAGCCATGTCTGTCTGATGCCTGACCACACCCACCTTCCTTCACCCCAAACACTCCAGAAGGCAGAAAATATTTCAGAAGTCCCAGGTGTGATTTAAAATTTGCAAGAAGAAACTGAAACGATCTGTCATAATGAGGCTTACTATATATAATAGGCCTTTTGATAATTTGGCCTGTTTGATCTCCTCTATTTTCCCACATTAAAATAAAACTTTTTTTTTTTTGACTGTCAATCGTCCCTCTATAAAGTTTGTTTTTATTTATTTATTTATTTATTTATTATTGATTTATAATCATTTTACAATATTGTGTCAAATTCCAGTGTTCAGCAAAAAAAAAAAAAAACACTTTTAAACGTGATTTTTAACTTACTTAACCATTTCATGTATTTTGGATATTTCAGGTGTATCCAATTTTCTACTATAAAAGATATTGCCATGAACATTTTTGTGTGTAAATCTTGGCCCACACTTGGAATTATTTCTTCAAGGTACATTTTTAGAAATAGAACTGGATTTAAGGAACAGAAGCATTACTGACTTACTACCAAATTATTTTTCATGAAGTATACTAATTTAAATGTCCACCAGCAGCATGCGAGTACTCATCTCATGTCACCCTTCCAGCATTATTAGCCTTTGTAAAAACTTTGTGCTAATTTGATAGTTTTAAAAAATCTCATTTTTATTTGCATTATTTTGATTACAAATTTTAACTTTTTCTTATGTTTATTAGCCCGTTATATGTCTTCATATATGAATTCAGTTCTTCTTCTTTGTCCATTTAACTTTTGACACCTACCTAAGTGTTCTTCTTATTTGTCTATACTTTTGTACTCTTCAAATATTAAGACTTTTAAACCTTTATCATTTTGTTACCAAATATTTCACCAAATTTTGATTTCCTCTCTAATTTTTTTTGACAGTTTTAGGTTCTAAATATTTTAAACTGTATTTTTCTTCTACATCTTTTGTCACCTGTAATGCAGATTAAAATCCAGTGATTAAGTAGGTATTGTTTTAGTTTTGCTCTAATTCAACTTTTTTTAAAAAAAAAAGTTTAACTCCTCAACTTATCTGTGGTTTACTTTGGTACGTGGTGTGACATATTTAATTTGGCCTTGCCCCTCTAAATAGTTATTTTTCCCAGCTCCTTTCTTTACTGATTTGTGATGGCTATCTTTATCATATCTTTGATTCTTATTGAATCTAATTTTTGTGTTTACTTCTCTTTTTGCAGATCCTGTTCCCTGTGACTTTATAAGGAAACGGTAAGAACACAGATACAGTGCTGTTCTCCCAGACTTAACGAAGGGCCAGCTTAGCTGGATGGCACGCTCAGTCTGTGCCATCCGAAGTGAAAGCCTGTCCTGGGGGTTTGAGAAGATTCCGTGCTTCCCCCTTGTCGTGAGGCCCTTTTCTAATGACAGCTCCTGTGGGAAGAGGAAAGAAGAGAGCTAAAGTGATTAAGGTGGAGATGTAGGAGAACTCTCCTTACAGTCATTCAGTGCTTACTTGTTTGCTCAGTACTGTGTGTGGCACATAACAGAGCTGAACCTTTAAGGGACTTGGGATTCTGCATGGACAATCTCATGTCTTAGATTTTGTGAAGCTCCAGGTTAATGTGTCCCAACCTTCTCTTGCCTCTAATTCAAGTGCAGTAGCTAATGAAATTTCAAGAACGCGCCCTCTATGAAAAAAAAAAAGTGTGTGTGTGTGTGTACATACAGTGTACAAACTAGATGCCTCCTGAAAATAGATGCATACTCTTGGTTTGGCTGAGATGTAGTTAGAAGAGGTAACAGAACAGAATCATTAAAGAGAAAATACCAAGGGTTCATATATAGATGAATTTGAGAAAATAATATCAGATTTTATTTTTATCCACTCTTTTAATAAGTGGATTAAAACCATTCATATTAATTGTTATTATTTAACATTTACATTTATTGTTATTATTTAGACTTATTTTGCATTTTCAATTTACTGTAGTTCCAGGTTTTTTTCCCCTCACATCTTCTAGGCAGCAAATACTACTACCTTATGTTTATGTGATGCTTTGCAGTTTAAAAAATTTTTTCTTCTCCTGAGAATCCTGAGAAGTCGATAGGGTGGGTATAATAAAACAGATTTTACTGAGAGAAAATGAAATTCAGAGAAAGGATGTCACTTTCCCAAGGTTGTATGATGGCTGAGTAGGAGATCTGATAGAACTAACATTCACAGAGTTTTACTAAATGTTCACTTAAAATACCAAATTACTTCAAATAAACCTATGCCAAGTAAGTATCTGCTGTGGCTAAATAGGGAATGAAATCGTTTACACCTGGTAAGTTTTTAGACTTAAGGAGACTGTGAAGAAAGTGTTTTTAAAAGTTTTTGTCCTTGCAGTTGTTATTACTGCTTCTTGCTTTTGTTTGAATGGCTAACTTGGTTTGACTCTATGGGGAAATTGTTCTCTCTCTGTTATCCATCCCCGTTCCAGTCCTCTAAAATAATCTTGTTAAGCAAATGTGCTGTGCCTGATTGTTATGAAAGAAAATATTTTCTGAATATAAGCAAAATAGTTAAATGTAAAAGAGCAATTTGACTGAAAGAATTTTTTGAATTACTTCATCAATCCAGACCTGAAATCATTTCTGTAATTGTTGCTAAATAAACATACACATACTGCTCTGCAGCCAAGGTAAGGATTTCCAAAACTTGCTCAGCTCTTAGCAAACTGTAGAAGACTAATTATCAATGAAGACATGGAACAACAAGGTAATTTAAAAAAAAACCCAAAAAACACACCTGCCTTCAAGAGTTAAAATCCTTCAACCACATTCTTTTGTTTCTGCACAGGCTCATGACTAGACATTGTGAGGTAATGTAATACACGAGCAAGAAGGGAAGCCTGTGTTAAGATGAAGAGATGTAGCTATGGTGACATAACGCACAATAAGTGAATGAAAAGCAGAGGTATTGGTCAGCTCTCCACACAGAATTAGCAAATGTTAATAAGATCATTTCCAGTTGAAGTAACAACCCAATTTAAGTATCTACAGGAATAAACTAGGAAACTGTGGATAGTCTTGTATAAAATGATACATTAAAGGAACACTGTTTAGCTGGTGAAGAAAAGGTGGAGGGAAAATCTTGGCTTGGAGGTGATGAAGGAAGCCAGAAGCTAACTTGCTTGAAAAGATTGATACACAATAAGATACTCTGTCTGCTGATGGCTTGCTTTCTCCCCCACCTAGCCACCCTCCCTGGAAAGTTGGTGCAGGCTTTCTCAGCAGGGCTCATGCAGTACCTCCAGGGCAAAATCATTCTTTTGTTGAGTAAGGATTTTTTTGTGGATTTTTTTGTTCTGGTACAGACAGTACCTTCATTGCTTCTAGGTAGTAACAGACATGGCTTGGGAGTTGCATTGTATCCATTTACATAGCAGATTGCAAACATTTCACCACCGAAGAATCTTTTGGTTATCACAAACCACCACCACATTCTCACGTTTAGAAAGATTTGTTGTTGTCATTGTTCACAAAACAAATCATATTTGTTATTTTTTTTAAATTAAGGACATGTTTTAGTATTAATCCGTCAGCATGAAGTAACATATGGAGATGATATAATTCTGAAACAAATCTGTTATTTTGGGTGTCATCTGCAACCTGATTGTGGGTGGGGTAGGATTCCGTTTGCCTTTGGAAATGTTCTAAAGTTTGGAGACTCCCATCATTGTCTTCATAGATCCCCTAAGGATTTGGGAGCTTTAGACTGGGAACCCTTGAATTAAGCAGCAGATAAAATGCAGATAGGTTTGTTGCAGTAGGAAACGGGGTAGTTAGAAGAATCCAGAATATGAGACACTGAGGGAAAAGGGTCAGGAGGTGGGATACTTCTCTTCCTACCTTCGAACCTGTATTTTATTTAGGAGCCTCTTTGAGCGATAACACAGTTCAAGCCGTCTGAAATGTATTGCCTTACCCAGCTTACTGATAGTTCCATGAATCCCCCTTATGCGATGCTTAAACTAAGTTTATATTTTAAACAATTAAATATCAATTCAGTTGAACTCAACGTTTACTGAGCACATACTACTTTGGTGTTTTGTTTTGTTTTCTCCTTCAGATGGGATTTGTTTTGGTAGGAGCCATCTAATGTAATCATACTTGTTAGTCATTCTCTTTGAATTAATCAGCTGGTATTTATTAGTTTTTTTTCTAGGAAGAGAATTCAAGATCTTTCTAGGCCTAAGAAACAATGGGGAGCCCCAGACAGGTAAGGCAATTTTATATAGTCTTGGTAATGATGTATTCCTTACAATAAATAGGTAAGTGTTATTCTTACCTGCCCACTAATGCTGCATCCCAGCACCTCTCTACTCCACTGGATCCATTGAACCAATATTGTCACTTCAGTTGAGTCAACACAAGGGAAGCAAACCCTAGGTCAGTGGTTCTCAAATTTGTCTGCACACTGGAATCACCTGGAAAATTTAAACATTGACTGATGTTTTGGTCCCAAGCCCAGAAATCCTTAATTGGTCTAGGGTGCAGCCTAGGCTTCAGGAGTGTTGAAAGGTCCCCAGATGATTCTAATAGGCAGACAGGTTTGAGACACACTGTCCCAGGGTGTTACTCCACACTCTTTTGAAAGACTTGTGTCCATCCTCCGAGTTCAGCTTGTCTGCTTCTAACATCTGGTCCTGCTGTCCCTAATCCTCTGCCTAGAGCACACCTGTTTTCTAGATCTCCAGACCCGCTGTCTTTTCACCCTTGGTCTCAGGATTCCTCCTTTCCTTTTTCTTCCTTTTCTTTTTCGGCTCCTGAGTAGGTGCTTTTTTATTTTTTTAATTATAGATTTTGTTTGTTTATTTTTTTTGGTGGGGAGGAGATAATCATGCTTAATTATTTATTTATAGAGGAGGAAGTACTGGGGATTGAACCCAGGACCTCGTGCATGCTAAGCATACACTCTACCGTTTGAGCTATACCCTTCCTCTGTGCATTTCTTTTTAGCATTGAGTGATATTCCATAGTCTGGCTGTACCGTGGTTTATCTATTCACCTAGTGAAGGACATGTTGGTTGCTTCCAATTTTTGGCAATTATGAATAAAGCTGCTATAAATATTCATATGCAGGTTTTTGTGTAGATAGAAGTTTTCAACTCATTTGGGTAGGTACCTGGGAGTGCAATTACTGGATCACATGGTAAGAATATGTTTAGCTTTGTGAGAAACTGCAAAACTGTCTTCCAAAGTGTGTTCCATTCCCACCAGCAATGAATGAGAGTTCCTGTTGCTCCACATCCTCACCAGCACTTGGTGTTGTCAGTGTTTTGTATTTTAGCCATTCTAATAGATATATAGTGGTTCATTGTTTTAATTTGCAGTTCCCTAATGACATGATGTAGAGCATATTTCACACGCTTATTTGCCATCTGTATATTGTCTTTTGTAAAGTGTCTATTCAGATCTTTTGCCCACTTTTTATTTGGGTTATTTGTTTTCTTATTGTTGAACTTGAAGAGTTCTTTGTATATTTGGAATAACAATACACTATCAGATGCTATAGACTGAATGCTGTCTCCCCCCAAAATTCATATGTTGAAATCCTAACTCCCAATGTGATGGGATTTGTGATGGAGGTGGAGCCTCTGGGAGGCCATAAGGGTGAGGCCACCTTGAATGGGATTAGTGCCCTTATAAAAGAGACCCCAGAGAGCTCCCTTGTCCCTTCCACTATGTGAGGACACAGAAAGAAGATTCCCCTCTCTGAAGCAGGAAGTAGGCCTTTACCAGATGCTGAATCTGCTGGTAGCTTGATCTTGGACTTTTCAAACTTCAGAACTACCAGATATTAATTTCTGTTGTTTATAAGCCACCCCATCTATGGTGTTGTTATAGCAGCCCAAATGGACTAAGATACCAAATATATATTTTGCAAATATCTTCTCCCAGTCTGTGGCTTATCTCTTCATTCTTGTAGTTGTGTCTTTTGTTGAGCAAAAGTTTTTAATTTTAATGAAGTCCAGCTTATTAGTTTTTTCTTTCATGGGTCATACTTTTGGTGTCATTTACACATGCATCATTAAATCCAAGGTCACTTAGATTTTTTTCTTATATTATCTTCTGTAAGTTTTATAGTTTTGCATTTTAACATTTAAATCTATGATACATCTCAAGTTAATTTTTGTGAAAGGTGTAAAGCCTGTGTCTAGATTCTTTTCCTTCTTTTTGCATGTGAATGTCCAGTTTTTCCTGCACCATTTGTTGAAAAGGCTCTTCTTTCTCTATTGGATTGCCTTCACTCCTTTGTCAAAGATCAATTAACTATGTTTGTGTGGGTCTATTTCTAGGATCTATATTCTTTCCCTTTGATCTATTTGTCTGTTATTTCACCAACACCACATTGTCTTGACTACTGTAGCTTTATCCTAAGTCTTGAAATCTGGTAGTGTCAGTCCTCTAATTTTCTTCCCTTCCTTCAGTATTGTGTTGGCTGTTCTAGGTGTTTTGCCTGCCCATATAAACCTTAGAGTTAGTTTTTTAATATTCCAAAGTAACTTGTTAGGATTTTGATTGGGATTGCATCAGGTCTATAGGTCAAGTTGGGATGAACTGACATCTTGACATTATTGAGTTTTCCTATCCATGAACATGAAATGTCTCTCCATTTATTTAGTTCTTTTATTTCTTTCATTGGAATTTTATTGTTCTCTTTATATAAATCTTGTCCATATGTTGTTAGATTTATATCTGTGTATTTTGTGGTGCTAATGTTAATAGTGTTATATTTTTAATTTCAAATTCAAAATGTTAATGCTAGTATATAAGAAATCAGTATACTTTTGTTTATTAATGTCATATCTCACAACTATAATCTAAAAAGAATTTTTAAAAGTCTTGGTTTTAAACATTAAAAATGTAATATGCTTTAAATTCTTTTTTTCATTGATGGATTCATACACATATACATTGATGAGAGGTATACATCGATGAAATGTCTTATGAATATTGCCAAAACTGTCAATAATCTTAGAACACTCCCTTCCACCCCATCCCTCTTTGAAACCAGTAGGAAAATTAAGGGAATGATTTTATTAATAGGTTCATTTTTGGTTACCACCTTTTAAGACAGTTGATAAAAGTCTTATTTTATTCTTATTTTAATTTCCAGAAGTAGTATGTCTACTTCTGATGCCTGATAATTGTAAAATTCTGTAATAGAGATAGTTCTTGAAATGAAGTAAAATCAGTAGAAAAATCGTCAAGAGCTATTTCTAAGATGTCCACCAGCAGTGAATTTCTTACCATTTTGTTTTTCTGCTTTTCAACAGAAAACTGTTTTGGGGAAATCAAGATCCTATTCGTCCTGTTTCCCGAAGTGCTTTGACAGCTCAACTGACCAAAAGACTGGAGAACCTTGCCCAGCCTAAGGAAGTCTCCTACCGATATGTACCTAACAGGTCAGTGTTTATGTGTTACTAGGTTGTGTGTTATCATGAACACAGAATTTATTGAGGATTAGGGATTGTATATCTGTTTCCAGTCTGATGCTATAGGAAAACTTTTCCAGAGCAACATCTATTGTTTAGCTCTTGCACACTTACATTACATCTTACAGTGTTTTGGTTTATCAGGATTTTGATTTTTTAAATACAATTAGGGTATTATGCAAGGATATGTACCATATACCACTGTTGTGGATGAACTTATCTGTGCATGAAACGACGCATTTTGTTTACCACCCTTGGCTTAATTACCATGAGTTAATTAGGGCATCTGAAGGGAAAAATGTTGTTAAGGCTTTTGATGCCCACTGTCAATTTGTTTTTAGTGCATATTTGTTGAATGACTGGGCTTTCTGCTGGTTGGCTCTTTGAGGAAAGAGTGTAGAGGGAGGATGGGGGAAGGGTACAGACAGTGAAGGACATTAAAGTAAGGAAAAAATTGAAGATACTATTATTTATCTGAAGTTTGGTTTCCAAGATAATTGAGGTGGCCATGTCTCTACCTCTTTCTGTATACAACTTTAGTCAGAAGTCTGCAAACTTTTCCTGGAAGGGGCCAGGTATAAAGTTGGCCACAAAGTCTCTATTCCAACTACGCAATGCTGGGAAAGCAGCCATAGACTTTTGTAAACTGAGTGTGCCTTTGTTCCAATAACATTTAAAAATTTTTGTATCTATGTTCATGAGGGATATTGGTCTGTAGTTGTCTTGTAATGTCTTTGTTTCTTGTGGTGTCATTGTTTATTTATGGTAATGCTGTCCTCATACAATCAATTGGAAAATGTATAGAATTGGTATTTATTACTTCTTTGTGGGCTCCAATTACACACTTATTAGGCTGCTCGAAGTTGTCCTACAGTTCATTGAATCTGTTCTCTTTCTTTCTCTTTCTGTTTTATTTCTCTCCATGTTTTCACAAACCTTTTTCTCTCTAGTGTATAATGTACTTACTGTTAATCCTATACAGGGTTTGGTTTTTTTTTTCATACAACATAGTTTTTATCTCTAGAAGTTCAATTTGGGTATTTTTATATCTTATCTCTATTTAGTGTGCTCCATCTTTTAATGTCCTTGCCTACTAATTCTGTAATATGTCATTTCTGGGTCTATTTCTAGGGATTGATTTTTCTCATGATCAGTCATAATTTACTGCTTCTTTGTATACCTGATGATTTTTTATTAGGTACCAGACACTATAAATTTTACTTTGCTAGCTCCTGCATATTTTTCTACTCCTGTAATATTCTTGAGCTTTGTAACTTTGTCATCATTCCATTATTTATAAGTGCTTTGATCCTTTCAGGCTTTCTTTAAAAAAAAAAAAAGCTTTACTGAGATATACCATACAATTCACTCATTTAAAGTCTACAGTAAAGTGTTTTGTAGCGTATTCACAGGGTGTGTAACCATCACCAAAATTTAATCTTAGAACTTTTTGGTCTTCCCTAAAAGAAACACTGAACCCATTAGCAGTCAATCCCTACTTCCTTTTAACTTCTTTCCCAAGCCCTAAGCAGCCATTAATCTACTTCCTGCCTCTAGAAATTTGCCTATTCTGGACATTTCATTTCAGTGGAATTATACAATATGTTGTCCTTTGCAATTGGCTTCTTTTACTTGGCAAAATGTTTTTTCAAAGTTTATGTATGTGGTATGACATATTAGTACTTCATTCCTTTTTATGGCTGGATTTATTTCTGCTGTATAGATTTGTCACACTTTATTTATCCATTCATCAGTTACTGGACATTTGGATTATTTCTGCTTTTTTGGTAACTGATAATGCTGCTATGAACATTTTTGTACAGGTTTTTGTGTAGAGGTATGTTTTCATTTCTTTTGGGTATATAGCAAGAATGGAATTATTGGTTCATATGGTAATCGTATGTTTAACTTTTTTGGGAACTGCCAGACTGTTTTCTAAAGTGACTGTGCCATTTTACAATCCCACTAGCAGTGTGTAGGGTTCCAATATCTTTGCCACATCCTTGCCAACACTTGTTATTGCCTCTCTTTTTGATAGTCATCCTAGTGCCGGTGAAGTAGTACTCATTGTATTTTTCATTTGCACTTTCTTAATGACTTTTGATGTTGAGCATCTTTTCATGTACTTATCGGCCACTTGTATAGCTTCTTTGGGGAAATGTCTATTCAAATCTTTTGCCCATTTTTGAAGATTTCTTCTAAGTTGAAAAAAAGATGGTACTGAAACTTAATTTAGTCTGTGGGAAAACCTAGTTCCTAATGTTTCCATTTTGTCTGAAAGTGGAAGTCTCTACCAAGTGTTTAAATTCACCAAAGTAATTTATTTCTTAAAAGAGTATTATATTTCATTACCTTTGGAAATGCTTATGCTGTAATACTTAGTGGAAAAACTTAAATATAAAACTGTATTTATGATATGTTTATTTAAAGAATGCTTATTTCTCAAACACACCAAGACCTTTCCCATCTCAAGACCTTATGCATAAAATTCTCCCTCTGTCTACAGAGCCTACAGTGATGAAGTCTTTTTGGTCCTTTAAGTCTCAGCATAGGTGTCAGTTCTAGAGAGACTTTCCCTGACTACTGTCCTCCACATAACTTTCCACCCCCTCACAAACCTACTCTGAAAGCCTCCACCTCTGGTGCATAGTCAGTGCCTTCATAGCACATATCACAACTATTTACCTGGTCTATATAGAAAATGAACTTTATTTGTTACAGGAAATTTTATGTTTTGAAATAGGATATTAGAAGCCAGCTGAAAACTTGATAGTTATAACCATTTCTAATTTCTCACTATGTAGAAAATAGCTCAGCAGCAGGAATCAACTGTCGTACCTGCTTCCTTAGACCTGCGAGGAGGGGTGTCAATGTTGGAAATTTCTATGATAATTTGAATTCATACTTGTTTCACTCATTTCTTTCTTCTTCTACAACTTTCAGGGCTCAATATTACTATAGTTGCGGTAGAGAGTCTGTAATCTGGGAGATCCCTTCTCCTACACTGTTTTGTCCACCTTCCAAAAGGATCCAGAAGCTGTCACAGCCCAACAGATTCAAGAAAGAGTATCTAATAAATAGGTAAAGTACCTTGAGAATCTCCATAAATTCTCCTGTAATTTGGTGAAATGTCACAATATTGTTATTATTTTAGTGTATGCATTTTCATAAAATAGAAGTCCACTTGTTTTTCAAAGGATCAAGGGGAAAAATCAAGTATTTGCAGCAATTGTAGGTAATCAGAAGATCATCATCAATAATTACATTTGACTCAAATTGTAGTGAAGCTAAAATTCACACTAAACTTACCATTATCAGCCAATTAAAAATATGCAAATGAAGCATTGCAGGTTTTTGCAGTTCACAGAACTTGATGTTGTCTTATGCCTCTGTGACTTTGCAAATGCTCTTCCTTTTGCTTTAAATGTTGAATTTCTCCTTGTCTTTAAAAAATAGCTTAAGTGATACCTTTCACATGGGAGCTAAGATTGTGATGAAGTTGTTGGAAAAATGTTAGGTTGCATTATTGGAATATGTACAGTATACAATTACAGGAATGTGACAGTACCACTGTACTCTACATTAATCAGAACACATTAGGTGTATGTGTCCACTTACAGGTGTTGTACCCTAAGAAACTGTTGATAAATTTGACACTATTCAGAAGGTGATGAATGAGTTGTTGAGTCTTCTGGAAACTATGTTATATGAAAAATAGTTAAGAGAAAGAATGTGTTTAGCTTAGAGAAGACACCAAGGAAGCAGTGATAGCTGTGACCAAATGTTTAAAGGCTTAGCATCTGAAAGAAGGAGAAGTGAGAGTAAAATTACTGAATCTTGATCCTAGAACTAGAAGTAGAACAAGGAATTTATAGAGCAGCTGATGTCAGCTAAGTGTAGAAAAATCTTTCTGATAGCTGTTCAGTAATGAAAATGTTTATCTGGAAAAGTCAACTGCAGTCTCCACCAAATCCATAAAAATATTCAAGCACAAACTGGAATGATGACTTTACATGAATTTTAGAAAAGATTCCAGCATTCAGAGAAAGGTTGAACTGGACAGCTTGAGTGTTTTTCCATCATAGAATCCAGCAAAAGAGGCCCAATTCCTCCACAGAATTTTTTCATTTGCTTATTTATCATTCAACAAAATCTGCTAATTTAGTTAAAATATGCATGTAAATTTGGCAGTTATAGATCTAGATCTATAAACTAAAATAATACTTTATTTAACTGTCACCACTTTTTGAAACAGCTAAGTTTGATTTTTCATATAAGTGAAACCCCCTTGAATGCTAAAACTTTTTGTATGTTTGAAAGTTCATTTCCCTGCTTTCCTAAGCAGATTCTTCTGATACTGAACATACATGTAACCTTTTTCATTAGCTTGAGATCTTTATGATGAACATGAGCTATCACGTAATACTTTAATTTAGAAAACCTCTCAGAAAATGTTTAATTATGAAGCACATTTCTTAGGTTAAGTGGCCTGGCCTCTTTAAATTACGATATTCACATATCATAGTTTTCCTGTCATTTGTCTTTTTATTGGGGGAATAGTCTCTAAGCAGTCTCTTTTCTGATCTTCTGTGTGCTGGAAATAGATAACCAAGCTCATTAGAATTTTGTGAGGGGAAAATGCAGGTCTTAGTGAAGACAGTGCTCTCCATTAAGTATATTACATGAACTTGGACTTTGTGACATATATTTTAGCTGATTCACCAGGAGAACTCAACAGCAGATTTGAGTAGTCAGAAGAAAGCATTAGCACACTTAAGGATAGGTCAGTTGAGATGATAAAGTCTGAGAAACAGAAAGAAAAAAGAATGAAATAAACAAATCCTTATAGCCCTATGGGATACCATCAAGAGTATCAACATATCCATAATGGGAATTTCATA
Source organism: Camelus dromedarius (assembly GCF_036321535.1). NCBI lineage: Eukaryota > Metazoa > Chordata > Mammalia > Artiodactyla > Camelidae > Camelus > Camelus dromedarius. The sequence continues at coordinate 84,330,391 of NC_087436.1, read as the reverse complement.
AAGAGAGTCAAGAGATAGAGGAGCAGAAGGAATGTTTGAAGAAATAATGGCCCAAAGTTTCCTAGGTTAGATGAAAAACATTAAGCTACATATCCAAGAAACTTAACAAACTCCAAGTATGATAAACTCAAAAAGATCCACAACCTGACACAACATAATCAAATTGTCCACAACCAGAGACAAAGAGAAAATCTTGAAAGCAAGAGAAGTAACTCACCATATACAAAGGATCTGCAGTAAGATTAACAGATGACTTCTTGTCAGAAACCATGGAGGCCAGAAGGCAGAGGCATGACACAGTTAAAGCACTGAAAGAAAAATACTATTGGCTGAGAATATTCTATCTAACAAAACCATACTTCAAAAATAAAGAAATTAAGACATTTCCAGATAAACAAAAACTGAGAAAATTCATCACCAGCAGGCTTGTTTTACAGTAAATACTAAAGGGATTCCTTTGGGCTAAAGTGAAAAGACGCTAGACAATAACTCAAATCTACATGAAGAAATAAAGGGCATCAATAGAGTTAATTACACAGGTAAATATGAAAGACAGGATAATTGTGTTTTTCTTTTTATAGCTCTTTTATTCTTCTACCTGATTTAAAAGACAACTGCATAAAACAATAATTATAAATCTGTGTTGTTGGGCATATAATGTATTTAAAAAAACAGGGAGGGAATGGAGTGATATTAACTTGAATTAGAATGTTATAAGTTAAGACATACAGGGCAACAACTAAGAAAATAGTTTTTAAAATAACAAGGGAATTAAAATGGTACACTAGAAAAAAATCTAACATGGAAGAAGAGAGGAATGGTTGAGTAGAGGAACAAAAAAGATGTAACATACGAAAAACATAGAAAATTACAGGCAGAAATTCTATGTTGTGAGTAATATATTAAATGCAAATGAATTGAACACTCTAATCAAAAGGCAGGGATTGGCAAATGAATTGAACACTCTAATCAAAATGCAGGGATTGACAGAATGGATTAAAAAAAACATGTACTCAATAATATGCTCTCTATGAGACACATCCTTTAGATTCAAAGAAACAAGTAGGCTGAAGTCTGAAAGTAAAAGGATAGAAAAAGATATACGATGAAAACCAGCCACAGTGAGTGGCTATACTTATATCAGACAATATAGACTTTAAGACAAACATTGTGTACATCTAACAACAGGACCCCAAAGCAGATGAAACAAAACCTGGTAGAACTGAAGAGAGAAAGAGAGAATTCAATACTAGTTGAATTTTTCAGTATTCCACTTTAAATAATAAGAAGAACAACACACAGATCAACAAGGAAATAGAAGGCTGGAACAACACTAAACCAACAATACCTAACTGACACTTATACAACAGTACACCCAACAATAAGCAGAACACTTGTTCTTCTCAACTGAAATGTTCTCTAGGATAGTAATATATTAGATCATAAAGCAAGTGTCAATAAATTTAAAAGAATTGAATACATACAAAACTAGTTCTCTGATCACAGTGAAATGAAATTAGAAACCAATAGCAGAAGAAAAATTTTAAATATGTGAAATTAAATACACTCCTAAACAATGAGTCAAAGAAGAAACCACTTTGATATTTTATTAAATGAAAACACAACATACCAAAACTTATGAGATGCAGCTGAAGTAGTGATTAGTGGGAAATTTTAACTGTAAATGCCTACATAAAAAAGTAAAAAAGATCACAAATCATAACCTAATCTTCCATTTTAAGAGATTACAAGTGGAAAAGCAAACTAATTCAAAACAAGCAGAAAGAAGGAAATAATAAAGATTAGAGTGAAAATAAATTAAATAGAAACTAGAAAAACAGAGAAAATCAACAAAGCCAGAAGTTGGCTCTTTGAAAAAAAATCAAAAAACAAGACTTCGGCTAGACTTATGAAGACAAAAAGACGGAAGACTCAAATTACTAAAATCATGAAAGAAAGAAGGGACCTTTCTAAGGATTCATTTGCAAAAGAAGGGTTATTGCTATTTACTTTATAGAAATAAAAAAGGATTATATGGGATTACTATGAGCAGTTGTAAGAGCAACAGATTAGATAACATAAGTGGAATGGACAAATCCCTAGAAAGACAAACTACTGAAACTGACAAAATAATAGAAAATCTCAGCAAACCTATAACAAGAGATTTAATTAATAATTTACAAAAACTTCCTATGAATGGCTCAAGACCAGATGTCTTCATTGATGAGTTCAATGATATGTTTAGAGAAGAACTAACACCAATCCTTCAGATTCTTTAAAAAAATAGGTCACTTCTCAACTCATTCCATGAGGTCCATATTACCTGATACCAAAACCAGAAAAGGTCATACAAGAGAAGAAAATGACAGACAGTATCTCTTATGAATATATATGTAACAATTCATATGAAAATGCTACATTTCAAGTTCAAATATCTAGGCAACAATCGCACCAAAATACTAGCAAAGCAAGTCCAACTACATATAAAAATAATTATACACCATGACCAAGTTGGATTTCTCCCAGGAATACAGAAATATTGTATTCTGTATTGGATTGGTTCAACATACTAAAGTCAAGGTAATACAGCAAATCAATAGAATAAAAAAACCAAAACCACGTGATTATCTGAATAGACTCAGAAAAAGCATTTGACAAAATTTAACACACACCATGCTCAACAAACTATATATAGAAGTGAACTTACTCAACTTGATAAGGGACATCTACAAAAACCCCACAGCTAACATCATAATTGATGGTAAAAGACTGAATGCTTTCACCCTAAGATCAGGAATAAGACAAGAACATCAGTTCTCACCACTTCCATTCAACATCCTACTGGAGATTTGAGTCAGGACAATTAGGCAATAAAAGAAATAAAAGGTATTGAGGTTGGAAAGGAAAAAGTAAAACTATCTCTACTCATAGGTGACAGGATCTTATATATAGAAAATCTCAGGGAATTAACATTAAAACTATTAGAGCTAATAAATGAGTTCAGGAACGCACAGACTCTAAGATCAATATACAGAAATCAATTGTGTATCTATCCACTAAAAACAATCTGAAAATTAAATTAAGAAACATGACTGGATAAAGAAGTTGTGATATATTTATACAGTGGAATACTACTCAGCCATAAAAAGAATAAAATAATGCCATTTGCAGCAACATGGATGGACCTGGAGATTGTCGTTCTAAGTGAAGTAAGCCAGAAAGAGAAAGAAGAATACCATGTGATATCATTCATATATGGAATCTTAAAAAAAATAAAAGGACACAAACTTATTTACAAAACAGAAACAGACACAGACATAGAAAACAAACTTATGGTTACCGGGGGGGAAAGAGGGTGGGAAGGGATAAATTGGAGTTCGAGATTTGCAGATATGAACTGCTGTATATAAAATAGGTAGACAACAAGTTTCTTCTGTATAGCACAGGTAACTATATTCAATATCTTATAGTAACCTATAATGAAAAAGAATATGAAAATGAATATATGTATGTATGTGTATGACTGAAACATTTGTGGCATACCAGAAATTGATACAACATTGTAAACTGACTATATTTCAAAAAAAAAAAGAAATTTAGAAACAATCCCATTTGCAGTAACATCAAAAAGAATGAAACAATACATGCAATGGAGTATTACTCAGCCTTTAAAAAGGAAAATCCTGACACATGCTACAACATGGATGAACCTTGAGTACATTATGCTAAATGAAATAAGTCAGTCACACAAAAACACTGTATGATTCTACTTATACACAGCACCAACTCAAATCATACCAGACTACCAAGTCAAATTCATACACAAGAAGAAGCACATGAAAAGATGCTAACTATCATTAGTCATCTTGGAATTGCACATTAAAACCATAAGCTCTACTACTTACCTCTAGAATGGCAGTAATAATAATAATTAATAAACAAAAAGTAACTTGTGTTGCAGAGGATGTGGAGAAATTGAAACCCTCATACATTTCTGTTGGGAATGTAAAATGGTGCAGCTTATGTGGAAAATAGTTTTCCAGTTTCTCAAATTTTAAACATAGAGTCATCATATGGTCAGCAGTTCCACTCCCAGGCATGTACCCAATTGAATTCAAAACATAATGTAAACATAAGTTCACACAAAAACTTGTACATAGATATTGACAGTAACATTCCATAATAGCCAAAAAGTAGAAACAACTCAAATGTTCATCAGTGGATGCATGGATAAACAAACTGTGGCAAATTTAAATAATGGAATTCAGCCATAAAAGGAATGACATACTGATACATGAATCTTGAAAATATGCTGTGTGGAGGAAGCCAGACACAAAAGGCTACATATTTGGATGACTCTGTTTATTTGAAATTTCCAGAATAGGCAAATCCATAGAGACAGAAAGTCAATTAGTAGTTCCTAGGGGTGGGGGGGAGAGGGACAGGTAATAGGTATGGGATATCTCTTCAGGCTGTTGAAAACGTTCTGAATTTAGATAGTGGTAATAGTCGCACAATTTTGAGTGTATTCTAGAAACCACTGAATTGTACACTTTTAAAAGGTAAATCCTATGGTATGTCAACTATAAATCAATTAAAAAAACTAACAGACTACCCCTAGAGGGTAGTCAGATTCATTCGCGAAAAACTTTTTTCCATATTAGGTTTGTTTGTAGGTTTGATGGTTGATAGGTTTCTGTTCCGGGAAAGGACTATGTGGGAAAATCAACCGAGTTGCTGGGAGTTATGACCAGCAGTATTTCAAACTGCACTGCAGAGGATACTGGCCATCACAGAAGGGTCCTTGGTAATGACTGGAATTCTTGTATCAGGGTTTTGATATGAGGTTTGAGTAGGAAGTAAAATATTTTTTAAACTGGAAGTCTCAATCCATTAGTGGATCATGAAATCAATTCCGTTTTTTTGTTTTGTTTTGTTTTTATCAAATGAAATTTTAAAAATCAGAATGCATTGCCTAGGGAAAGCATTGTTCCATGATCATTTTGTTTCAGATATATGCACAGACTTACATACACTGTATCACAATATAAAATGTGCTTCTTACCTTGGGTCATAGTGAAACAACTTTGAGAAACACCAGTCTGGTAGGTAGAAAGAGCACTAATGATTATGGGAAAAGAAGTTCCTAAGATAGAAACAATTTGTATAATTGATTGGAGGTTGATTATAAGAATGAAGAAAGTAGTTATTGTTCCTCCAATGATTATAATATTTCATGTTTCATTTGCATATAGACCCTTCAGTGATTACTCAACAATAAATTCTCTTCAAATCTCTGACCCTTCTCCCCGGATATTACGACTCTCAATAGCCAAAGGCACAAATCCAGACTATGTTCCTCCAAAAAAGGTAAGTGGGCCCCTGTGAAAGAAAAAATTCCTAATAGACTTTGTAACATGTAATGAGTATGTAATTGTAATGTGCTCCCTCTTACTCCTAGGTGTGTATTTTCCTTTTCTTTGTTTTTATTTTCCCCTCTCATCAAATGAAGTTTTTTAAACTCTCTCCCCTGTGCCTAAGGTATCTGTCAGGATTTTATGAGAGAAGCAGAGCCAGTATGAGTAATGTAAATTTAGCCTTAGGCAATCGTGGGAGCTGATGGAGATGTCTTTGGAAAACTGTTATGGCAGCTGGGACTTGGGTCTGGTCATAGAACTAGAAGCAATGAGAGAGAGTAGGGTAGGTCAGCAGTTCCCTGGAAGGTATTTACTTCAGGGGAAGCCGTTATAGGTTCTTTAGGAAAGGGGTGTCTAGCCTCCTCAGGAAGGGGAGGAAGGGCTGATTTTATCGGTAAGGAAGGCTCGGCAGTAAGCAGGAGTTTAAAGTACCCAGCTTCATTGCCTGTATGTTCCTGGTCCAATTTTCAGGGTCCCATTCCTTCCCATTCATTGCTCTAAGTTTAATATAGGAGACTATGTAAGTTTGGGAATTCAATTTGCGCTATAATTTGCTACTCACAAAATTAGATTTTGAGTTTGGTTTTCAGAATTTTCAGTCCTGTGACCACAGAAGATAAGAGTTTCTTCTGGGTAAGTCACACAAACTTTCTGGTCCCTTAACTGTACTTTAAGGTGAAAATTTAAAGGCCTGAGCTGATTATTTCTTTCCTCAAGTTCTCTAGTGCATTAGAAGCAGTGAGCCAATCCCACTACTTTATTTCACTAAAATGATCTCTGTTAGCAGCTGTCACCACCCAAATCTTGCTTTCTGTTTTGCCAGTGCATGCCATGGACTACCAGGTCTTTTTAACTTTTTTTTAAACCACTGGCAATAAGATCATTAATACCTTTAAATCTAATCAACTGAGAAAACAAATTCTAGATAGTCTAGAACCAATACAGGTATACCTTGGAGATATTGTGGGTTTGGTCCTAGACCACCCCAAGAAAGCAAAAATTACAATAAAGCAAGTTACACGAATTTTTTGGTTATATATTATAAACATAACATACAAAAGTTATGTTTACACTACTGTAGTCTTTTAAGTGTGCAATAGCAGTTTGTCTGAAAAAACAATGTACATACCTTAATTTAAAAAATACTTTACGCAGATTCCTGGGCTCACCACAAGCTGCATCTGACTGCCAGGAATCTGGGCCCAGGAGTCTACATTTTGATCAATTTTCTAGGTGCTTCCCAAATCCCTTAGAGACTTGCTGGGGTCCCTGTCCCCAAGACCACATTGTGACTTTCATGGGTGACTTTTATGGTCCCTACTCACTTGGTTTTGGAGTTTTTTTTCCTATTTTTTTGTTGAAGTACAGTCAGTTTGCAATGTAGTGTTGGTTTCTGGTGTGCAGCATAGTGTTTCAGTCGTGCATATGCATGCATACATTTGTTTTCATATTCTTTTTCATAATAGGTTGCTGCAGGATGTTGAGTATGGTTCCCTGTGCTATACAGTATAAACTTACTGTTTATCTATTTTATGTGTAGTGGTTGGTATTTGCAGATCTTGAACTCCCGGTTTGGCTCTCCCCACCCCCTTTCCCCTGCGGTAACCATCAGTTTTCTATGTCTGCTTACTCACTTGGTTTTGTAGGCCACTTCCTTCATCAAATATACATTTAATATTTTATGACTATATCAGTGCAAATATGATTATATTAATGAATATTACATATTAAAGCATTCCCCCAAAATAAAATAAAAATTAAAAAGTATTTTACTGCAAAAATTACTAACCGTCAACTGAGCCTTCAGTGAGTTGTAATCTTTTTGCAATAGTAGCGTCAAAGATCACTGACCACAGATCAGCATAATATAATAATAATGGAAAAGTTTGAAATATTGTGAGAATTACCCAGATGTGACACAGAGGCACAAAGTGAGCAAATGCTGTTGGGAAAATGGTGCTGATAGACTTGCTTGATGCAGAGTTGCCACAAACCTTCAATTTGTAAAAAAAAAAACGCAGTATCTGCAAAGTGCAATAAAGAGAAGTGCAAATAAAGTGAGATATGCCTGAACAGAGAACTCGTCCTTAAAGTTCTGATTTGGTTAACTTTATGCTGAACTGCCCCCAGACTTAGTGATGTACAACAGCAGCCATTGTATCATGCTCAAGGCTTTTATGAGTCAGAAGTTCTGATAGGGCAAGCAGGTATGGCTTGTGTCTGCTCCAGGAATGTCTGGGGCCTCAACTGGGGTACTTCTAATGGCTTGGGTGTGTGAACTGGTAAGGGGCCGGAACCAGCGGAAGTCTCCTTCACACCTGCCTCAGCTTGGGCCGCTGTAGCACCCTAGACTGGGCGGCTTTAACAACAAACATTTATTTCTCACAGTTCTGGGGGCTGAGAAACCCAAGATCAAGGTGCCAGTAGATTCTTTTCTTGGTGAGAGCCCTCTTCCTGGTTGTAGACAGCCACCCTCTTGCTGTGTGTCACATGACCTATGCTTTGTGCACAGAGTTCTGCTCTCTCTTCCTTGTCTTATAAGCGCACTAATCTCGTTATGGAGGTTCTATCCTTGTGTCCTCATATAAAGCAAATTACCTGCCTCTCAGAGGCCCCACCTCCTAGCACCGTTGCATTGAGGGGTTAGGACTATGAATTTGGCGGGGGTGTGGGGAAGACAGGCATTCAGTCCGTAACAGCACCTTTTGACGGTGCCTACGTGGGGCTGACTTGAAGGCTAGACTTAGTTAGGAATATATGCGGGGGCACCTTTGTATGGCCTCTCTGTGTGGCTTGGCCCTCCCTCAGCATGGCAGCTGTGTTCTGAGAAGGAATACCCTAAAATGGAGTGCCCCAAGGATAAGCATTCCAAAAGAACTAGGTGGAAGCTACATGGTTTTTTTTTTTATGACTTGGCCTCGGAAGTCACATTATGTCACTGGAGTCATCCTCTGTCGATTGATGCAGGTACAAGTCTGGCCAAATTCAAGGGGGCAGGGACACAAACCCCACCTCTCAATGAGAGAAGTGGCAAAGAATTTATAGGCACTTAAGAAAAGAAAACTGCCACACCCAATGATGTGAGTCTTTTGGTATCCTTGCGCATGGTTTTTGTAGGCAGAAAAGGCTGTTCAGAGGTATATTCTTGATTTAAATAATTAATAGTCATCTTTTTAAATTTCAAATTAAAAAATCGATTTCTTTCTTAGGGTTATAAGTATAGTTTGGAAGGTTATTCTAATGACAATTCTAGCAGCTTTTGACAGTGACTTTTAAGAGTCTGGAATAATGTTTGATTTGGTTTCCAAACTTATATACTTCCAAATACTTTAAACTGTATTTATAAATATATTAAATTTGGTTTCTTTTTTGAGCTTCTTACTTCAGCCATCTCCATTAATAAAACCTTCTCAAATATTAAATGACTATGTAAAAATTGAATATAGTAAACAGATATAGTGAACCTGAAGGTTTTGACGTTGTAAGAATGACATCAACTTAATGTCATGATTCTAAATCAGTTACTTAATTATACATTCAGATTGCAGTTGTAAGGGTATCACTGATGGGTCAAACTCTCTTAAAACATGTACCTACTTTTTATTTAAATAGTATATACTTACTTTTTGTTTTAGTTTTTCATCTTTATTTTATTGAAATAGAGTCAGTTTATAATGTGTCAATTTCTGGTGTATAGCATAATGTTTCAGTCATACATATACATACAGATATTTGTTTTCATATCCTTTTTCATTATAAGTTACTACAAGATATTGAATATAGTTCCCTGTGCTATACAGAAGAAACTTGTTGTTTATCTGTTTTATATATAGTAGTTAGTATCTGCAAATCTTGAACTCCCAATTTATCCCTTATCAACCTCTTACCCCTCTGGTAACCATAAGTTTGTTTTCTATGTCTGTGAGTCTGTTTCTGTTTTATAAATAAGTTCGTTTATCTGGTTTTTTTTTTTAGATTCCATATATGAGTGATATCATATGGTATTTTTCTTTCTCTTTCTGGCTTATTTCACTTAGTATGATGATCGCTAGGTCCATCCATGTTACTGCAAATGGCATTATTTTATTCTTTTTATGGCTTAGTAGTATTCCATTGTATAAATATACCACAACTTCTTTATCCAGTCATCTGTCGATGGACATTTAGCTTGTTTCCATGTCTTGGCTGTTGTATATAGTGCTCCTATTGACACTGAGGTGTATGTATTTTTTCAAATTATAGTTTTCTCTGGATATATGCTCAGGAATGGGATTGCTGGATCACAGATTAAGTCTATTTTTAGTTTTTTGAGGAATCTCCATACTGTTTTCCTACAAACTACATTCCCACCAACAGTGTAGGAGGGTTCCCTTTTCTCCATACCTTCTCCAGCATTTATTGTTTGTGGACTTTTTAATGATGGACATTCTGACTGGTGTGAGGTGATACCTCACTTTTTGTTTTAATAATAATTTCAGATTTACTGAAAATCTGCAAAAATGAACATTTTGGTCCACTGACTTTATCATTCTCTCTCCTCTGTGGTGTGTGTGTGTGTGTGTGTGTATTTAAATTTTTCCCTGAATCATTTTTGAGAGATACAGACATAATATACTCCATTTTCCTCAATACTTCAGTGTATATTTCCCAAGAACAGGACACTATCTTATGTAACATACTGTTACCAAGATCATGAAATTTAACATTAATATAATATTATATTTGGTCTATAGTCCATGTTCAGTTTCATCAGTTCTTGCACATATTTATTCTTAAGACAAAGTATTAATTCTATAATTGTGATTCTCTCAGCTTTTTTACAGTTAATTCTAAATCTTAGAGTTTAAAGATAACACACGCCCACAAAAGAAGTCCAGGTACTGTCACAGCTGTCTGAGGATACTTGCCACCAGAGACTTTGGGTGGATACACTATGGGAAGTCCTTTTACTATGAATGTCATTCCAAATCTTTTTTTTTTTTTTTGTAGTAGCTTTATTAGGACTACGAAACTTAGAAAGAAAGGGGTTGTTTCGTAGCTCACTTAGTCCATAACCATCGTTCTCTCTTTACTTAAAGATGTCCACAGCTGCTACTCAGACTAATCAGCTTGGTTAGGTATTTTAAATCTTTGACTCTTGATACATTTTGACTTTTAATACTCTTCTTTTCTATCTGGCAGATACCTTTGAAAATTACGCACTTGTACTCTGCATTTTTATGATGCTTTGTCTCACTTGCTGTCCTAATTTATGAGGTCATTCTACCAACATGTCCCTCCCCAATCATTCTCAATCTCTGATTATTTTCTGAGAATAAAAATTCTCACAGTATAATTAATGGATCAAGAGTATGAACATTTTGAGGTGATTCATATAAATCCCAAAATGTGTTTCAACAGAAGTGATTTTGATTTACATATTTGTGCTGCCTTTTTTACTGCAATAATATATTAATTATATATTTTATAAAGTATTAACTGTATAATAAAGTGATACCTCATTAAAATACTTTCATTTCTCTGATTATTAATAAAGTCAAATAGCTCTCCACATTTATTTACCATGTGTAATTCTTTTGTAAATTTGTCTATTCATGGCTTTATTTTTCTACTGGTCTATACATTTTTTATTGATTCATGAAGTTCTTTTCATCTTAAGGATATTAATTCTTCATCTGTTATATATGAAGTAAATATTTTTCCTAGCTTGTAACTTAAAAGTTTGGGGTTATAATTTATATAATAATAATATATATTTAAATTGTAATATATATAAAATTAAAAATGCATAGATCTTAAATTGTATAGTTTAATAAGGTTTTAACAAATGTATATACCCATGCAATAACCACCCCAATCAAGATGCAAACATTATCCTAAAAAGTTTCCTCATGACTGTTTCCAGTCAGTTCCCGCTCCACCCCCTGCCTCAGAGGGAACCACTTTCAGATTCCTATCATCATAGACTCTTTTTGCCTGTTCTTGGACTTGATATAAATAGAATCATACAGTATATACTCTTTACAGCTTGGCTTCTATTGCTTGACACAGTATTTTTGAGATTCATGCATGTTATTAAGAATATTAATAGATTTTTCCTTTTTATTGACAAGTATTATTTCATTGTATAAGTATATCACAGTTTGTTTATTCATTCACTTTTGGTGGACATTTGGGATGTTTCCAGTTTGGGGTTATTTTGAATAAAGTTGCTGTGAATATTCCTGTACAGATATTTTTGTGGACATACATTTTTATTTCTCTTGTATAAATACCTAGGAGTAGAATCAGCTCTTCTATCCTATGACCCAACTGGCCATAAGGTATGTGTATATTTAGTTTCAGGAGAAACTGCTCAAGTATTTTCCAAAATGCGTGTGCAGTTTTAATCTCACCAGCAGTGTATGAGTGATCTAGATGCTGTACAGACTTTACAACATTGGTATTGTCAGCTTCTAAAATATGTAGCCATTTTAGTGAGTGTATAGTGGCATCTTGCTGTGGTTTTAATTTACATGTCTAGGATGGCTGTTCATGTTGAGCACTTGTCATGTGCCTGTTGGCATTTGTATGTCTTCTTCTGTCATTTAGTTAGTAGATTTTGTGAAACATTCTTTTGGATTTTCTTCCTACAGAATCACATTTTGTGTTAATGAAGAGTTGGCTTGTCTTATGAAGCTTTTACCCATTTAAAAAAATGGGTTATTTTCCTTTTATCAATGATTTGTAAAATGTATTTATTCTGGCACATTTCCTTTGTCAGGGTTATGTATTTGTGCATATGTTCTCTCTATTAATTTTCCTAATTGTATCTTCTCTAAAGAAAAAGATGTTCAATTTGTCAGTTTTTTCTTTTATAGTTAATGCTTTTGGCGTCTCAACTAAGACATCTTTGTCTTCCCCCAGGTTGTGAAGGTGTTGTAGATTTTCCTATAGAAGCTTTGTAATTTTTGATTTTATATTTATATATATTATCCACCTTGAATTAGTTTTTTGGTAGCTGTGAGGTAGGGATTGAGGTTTGTTTTTTTCCATACCGAAATCCAATTTTTCTAGTACCATTTGATGGAGGGCTTTCTTCTCCCTGTTGAATGGCCTTGGGTCTATTCGTGGACTTCCCAATTCTGTTGTAATTGTTTACTTACCTATTCACATGTCAATACTTTACTGTCATGATTACTGTAGATTTATAAGTCTTGAAATAAAATAGTATAAGTCCTCCTATTTTGTTCTCCTTTTTCAGTTTATTTTTGGTTCTTCTAGATCTTTTCCATTTTCACATGAATTTTAGAATCAATGTGTCAGTTTCTACAAAAATGTCTGTTGTGATTTTGATTAGAATATGTAAAGCAACTTAGAGAATTAACATCTTAGTAATAGTAACTCTTCTAATCCATGAATATTTTATCTCTCTTTATTTAGATCATCTATAATTTTTTCCACCCACAGTTAAAACCCTGTTTTATTTCCTGTTATTGATCATATTATCCTCTCAAAGTCTTGTAAGTATTGAGTTTGAATACAAGTGCTTTAAACAGAAGACCATGTAATTTGAACACACTTCCACAGTTAAGGTAGTGAGGAGTGTCTTGGGGGACTAGTACAACATTGTCTATGAAGGTATATGGTTTGGCCTTTCTTCCTCTTGGCTTTGGTTTCTTTTTCTTATTTGTTCCACTTAAGAAAAGAGCCACTTACATTCATTTTAAGCATGAGGATTTGTGATAATGATTCCTGATTTCCAAAGAGCAAAATAATTAAGAACAAAGTAGAGCTTTCCCCCTTACAGTGTTCTTATGTGGTAGGGCTGGCCTTCCGTCTTGTCTGAGTTTATCATTCCAAAATCAGTGTTGCCATTTATCTCATAGTCAATATGTGTAATTACCATTTCCTCCCCATCTTTAGTTTAATAGTAAGTTCCTAAAAAGCTCGGTTGGAATCCATTCAACCTAGTTTGAAAAGGATGGATATTGATCCTTGCCACTATGATCATAGGTTACTACAGGATTTTCCTCCTTTCTCCTAGGTTTGCTGAGAAATCTGCTCCAGAGGTCAGACACTACTTTGTAACCTTGACTGAGATGGTGTTTATTGTTTGATACTTGAAGGTACTATTTTTGTTTTATCCCCTAGATTGAAACCAAGATTTCAATGTCTGCCCTGACTGCTGTTGCAACTCCAAGGATTGTAGAGCTTTCCCATCCAAGGATCAAGATAGAGGGTCTGTGCTTTGAAAGAGAAAGGAGTGAAATGCCCATCCATCCTGTAAGCCATCACTGCCTTGGCATCCTTTGGTTCACTTTCCAATTGTTCCTAGGGTGGTATTTTGCCTCTATAGGGCATAGACCAACGTCACTGGAAAAGAGAACCTTCAAAGAGTGGTCTGTGGCAAGAAGGAAGACCTAGCTGCAAGACAGGGAGAGAGGCTGGGGGCAGAGGCGGAGAACATGGGCTTTGGAGTCAGTAAGATCTGGGTTCAAATTCTCACCTCACCACTCCTATCTCTGTGATTTTTAACAACCTTCCTGAGCCTTATTTATTGAAAAGAATTTGAAGGCCTGCTGTGTGCCAGGCATCTGCCCAGTGAACAAGATGGAGGGAGACAAAAAACAAAGAAGTAAACAAATAAGATAATGTCAGGTAGTGATAAGTGCTATGAAGAAAACAGAATAGGAAGTGTGTAACTATGGCTGAGGGTGGGGAATGAGTGTCTTTCCATATGGTAGTCAGGGAAAGCCTCTCTAAGGAAGGGATATTTAAGCTGAAACCTGAATAATGAGAAGGAATCAGCTAAGTGAAGATCTGCAAAGAGAATATTCTAGTAAAAGGAAGAGCACATGCCAAAGTCCTAAAGTTGGGATGACCTTGACGCTGGGTGGAGCTGGGTGAGCAAGGGGATTGTCAAGATAAGTTTCCAGCTTTAGGACTTAGGACTTGTGATAACAGATGAGGCAGGTGTTCAGCTCAGAGCCTGGCACATTCAGTGGCTTCTCTCCCTCTTCCTCCCTGACGCTCCCCTCCATTTATTGTAATGGCCACTTAGCCCCCAATCCCAGTTGAGTTTTCAATAAATATCTAATGTTCATGTTGCCAAAGGAGGTCAGACCAATTTCATCCTCCTTATAGGAACCTGAGGATTTGATAGGGAATTCTGTTAGGAAATTCCCTGTTAGGGAATCAAAAACTCTTGGTAAAGTGTCTTGAGTTTGCTAAAGTGACTTGCCTTGTGATCCATGGACAAGTCACTTGATTCGCAGGTTTGTTTGTTATGTAAAATGGAAACTATAGGCATCTTTAGTTGCTAGGATTGTTTGAATTTTTTTTTTAAGTCTTAAAAAAGTGATACCACCACAGTAATCATACTCTTAGAACCCAAAGTAATCTGTACCAGTGCAACACAGAACCATTTCAGGGCTTCTGAGAGGCATTTGCTGTCATCCTAATTCTTTTGAATGAGCACCTGAGAGAATAGTAGCTACACGTCATCCTTCGTATTTTACCAATAAAGCAACATAATAGAAAGGCCTCCTTGTAGACATAGTTTTCAAAGTAAGACCAAAAGGAGTTAATCAGTCAGTCAGTCAAGATATATTTATTTAGCACCAATTATGCACCAGAGCCTAGTCCAGAAACAAGTACTTCTCTTAAGCAGCTTGTATTCTAATGGGGAGAAGCAGACAATAAACATACCAGCAATGAAATGGATGAGCTAAGTCAGGTGTTGGTAAGTGCTGTGAAGAAGATTAAATAAGTACTGTGGAAGAGGGTAATTAGAAACAATGATTTCTCTTGGGTGGTCCGGGAAGAACTCCTTGAGGATGTGATTTTTGCGTCTGGAGACGAACAACAAAGAGGCCACCATGACAAGATACAAGAAAGAGGATTTCAAGCAGAACTAGCAAGTGCAAAGGACCTGAGATGGGAAGAGCTGGGCCGGGGGGCCTTGTGTGGTGGGAATCACAGTGATGGAGGCGGGGAGGGGTGGAAGGGGAGGCCAGAGGAGGGGCAGCGGCCAGATCATGGAGGGCCATCTAGGCCACAGTAAGGAGCCTAAATGTTATTCTTAGCAAAATGGAAAGCTACTAGAAGGTTTTAAATCCTGAGAGTGACATGATCTTACCTGGGCCTCAGAAAGTCCTTCCCTCCTGGAGTTGTTACGATGATTGCAGAGGAATGATGGCGGCAAATCACTTAGAACTCCATCTGGCTCATGGAACACACGAGTTAAAATGCTTTTTCTCTCCCTCAGTAACTGTGACATGAAGGCTGGATTGCAGAGGGGCCAGAATGGAAGCAGGAAGCCAGTGTGGAGAGTCTGTTGCAGCAACCCAGGAGAGAAATGATGGAGACTCATTAGGGGTATAGCTGTAAAGAGAGGGAGGCACGAAATTGGAGATGTATTTTGTGTCTTTTTGTTTCCACTCTAGATATCCTGTGCTGCCTTGCTAGCCAAACCTAGCCCTCGAATAGTAGCTCTAGCTAAGGCCAGACCTCTTCATCAAGACTACTTACCTCCCCGGGATGCCTCCTGGCCAGTATCTTATGCTGCTATCCATTCCAAAATATCTCCCAGAATCCAAGAACTAGCTAATCCAAATACGAGGTACGTCACTTTAAGGGTAAGATGGGACAGGAAAGGCTGGGGGTGGTAGGGAAAGGGGAAAGTTGACCTCATCAGGACAGTGGAAAGAATTGTCAAAATAGAAGAAAATTTTAAAAACATCTCACTTGTTACATTTGCTGTGATAAATCTATGATCTTCCTACCATAAATAGAAGGCTACAGTTAAAGAGTTAGTGGGCCAGAATTGAACTTTAGACCTAGGAGACAACTCTGTCATTATGGATACAGGATTATTTATCTAACATATATTGTTAAGTGAAACAAGTTACAGAACAGAAGCATAGTATGTTGCAATTTGCATAAGAAAAAAGTAAGTATGTGCCATATAGTAACTCAGAGAAGTAAACAAGAAGCTAGTGGTGATAGTTACTTTGGGGGCCTTGGGAGCTGGGATGGGAGGGAGACTTATTTTTCACCACATAGGCTTTTGTATTTTTTAATGTTTTTGCATCATGTACATGTATGAACTATTTCCAATAAATCAGAAAATATACTCAACAGAGAAGAAATTGCCTCTAATTCCTGTTCATTTTTTAGAAAACCTCTTAACTTGCCTGAACCTCAGCTCATTTGGTTCCCTTCAAGGGATAATACCTGATCCCCTTTTTAAAGCATCATCAGGAAAACCTAACTGAAAAAGTTGTCATAGTCTTGAGCTCAAGAACAGGAAATATTTTAGGTCTTATATAATAAAATATTTAAAAAATTTTTATAACTTGGTTTTCCTTAAAAAAAAAAGTTCAACATCAAATGAAATGACACGCATTCTCTGTACACTGACAAAGGAAAGGGAAAAGTACGATCAAGAGCTCAAGGTTCTATCCTGGTAGCAAAATTATTATTTGGTGGTTAAGGTGTTAAGGGTGGAAACTTAAAAAAATTGATTTCTTTAAGTTCACCAGAGGACTGTCTGGCTTGTTTTTAACATTGCTAAATTATTGAGAAATTTCCAGAATTTACTTTCTGTGGAGAGAGCCAAGGCTTTAAAATCTGACACATACACAGATCTAGATTTGATCACAGATCATTCTTACAACTTCCCTGGGCCTTCAATTCCTTATCTGTGCAGTGAAGGTGTGGCGTGCTTATGAAAATCAAAATAGGATAATATCACAGTGCCTACCACATTGTGGATGCCTGAGGAATGTTAGTTCTTTTCCTGTTCATCTTACTTCAGGTTTAATCCTTTTTTCCATTTCAGGACTCCTATGCATATTATATATTACGATCCAGAAGTCTTTAAAGTCAAGCCAGCTGCTCTGAAAACACAATGTTCTCCAAGGATCCGTGAGCTGGCAGAACCTGTTAGGCGTTAAGTGCAGAAAAGCCGCATCAGTCAAACTCTAGTTATGTTTCTGGAAGACAGATGATTTAGTTCCCTGGTCTGGTACTATCAGTTGTATCCTCCACCCCCTCAAAACACACGAGACCTCCAGGGAACATCGCTGTGACTATCGAATAGCAATCACTGCTGCTGCCTGGAGTCACGTCTTTAGCAGGTTTGGGGACTCCAGCATGCAATAAAAGAGAAAATGATAGCCTGCCTCATTATCCTTGCCATCTCCTCAAGCGTATCTTGGCTGTCTCATTGCTGGGACTAACCTGGAAGAAACACTCTTCCTTATCTTTGCTGGTTTTGCTTTTCTTTTCCCAGTGAGATCTGTGTTTTGCAGGAGCTGATCTCACATCAGCGCCTTCTCTAATAAGTCCTGAGAACTGAAATCATTCTGTGTTATTTTTCCAACGTCCCCTCATAACTGAGAAATAACACTGACATGGTGAAGCCTTTGTGGATAAGTCAATATTTATCATCTGTAGATGAAATTTAGGGAACAGTTTACCGTAAGTGATCACATCTCCATCAAGCTGCTTTTTTTTCATGCTCAGTGTCATGAAGTGTTATCATGAAGGACAGAAAAAAACAAGGCATTGGGTAAGTGTTATAATGCTTTGTCAAATTGCATCTGCCCAGAGTTTTTCATTTTGGTTTATTCTCTCCATGGAGCAGTATTTTACAAATGAAACTAACCTTTATGGCATATCTAGCTTTATATGAAAATGAACTTGTTTACACATGAATGAGTTCTGTCTCTAAGGCCTGTATGTTAAGGGGCTAGCTACTGTTATAGAGAGGCAGTAGTTTTGGTGGTTTTTTGTTTTGCTTCTGTTTGGGTTTTTTTTTTTTTTTTTAACATAGAAAAAAAGCTGGGTTTATTGATTAAAATGAAATGTGGAAGCTCAGTTCTTTCCCTAGCTCGAATTAAAATAAGCCGAGAGCTACTGGATTTGAATCCAACAAAGAGAGAGAGTTCCTTTCCATGGTCAGTGCTGAGATAGGCTTGTGGTAGGAGGTTTGGCCCTCCTTAGATTGCAGAGCAAATGTTTTTTCTGTACTTTAGGAACAAATCACCTGAATCACACATTAAGCCTGATATGTGAATTGATAACTGAAGCCCAACTAGAATTTATCTGGGTCTAGGATAAATCATGACATTTATAAAACTCAAGTACATTTCTGAGATACCTTCAATGTTTGTACATTTCAGAACACGGTGAAATGTATATATTAAGAAGTACTCTGAAAAGATGGACTTCTGGCAAGGCTGCAAGAGGAACTCCAGTGACCACACTCCCCAGTGAAACTTGTGAACATTAATTTTTTTTTTTAATTAAAGCTTCTGGAAACGGTCCCAAGGACAAACAGCAAATATCTATGAAAATTCAGTAAGAAAGGTGAGAGTCTGTGATATTCGAACCACATTTAGGCAGACTGTTGTTTCTTACCACAAATTCCAAGTTCTGTTTTAAAATTCCTAAATTATGTTCACCTTTTGCCTACTCCCTTTGACTTGGATACAAGAATCTTAGAACCTAATGAGCATCATGTTCAAACATTGTGAGCCCCTCAGTAAGTAAAATTCCTAGCATTGTGACTAGTCACAGTAGGAAATCAAAAATTGGTAGGCACCATCCTCATTATCATCAGTGTGGCATCAGTAGCAGCTACCAGCAATATCACCTCCACCACCACCCCGGGGAAGGGCCATTTCCTCATGCCCCTCTTCTACCTGGTTTCTTGTGCTTTAATCTGAATTTGTTTTTACTTGCTCCATGGAGTGTGTATATGTGTGCCTGTTCATATGCATGTGTGCCTGTCTTTAGTATGTGTTTATGTGTAAACTGAAAACTTCCTAAATCCTTTAAAGAAGTGGTTAAGTTATAATTAAATAGTCTCACTGAGGAATGTTACAGAGGCCTGTAATGAACTACCGAGTGTTACGATAATTTCACTAAGAGGCTCGAATGTGTTCTCACCCCTTTTCACTTTCAAGGGTAATAGCTGTGAATGTCTATGTTTCCGCAGCTTTTATTCCCAAATAGTAGGAGTTAACTGTCAGGCCTTGGAGTGATTTTCAGCTCCCTGTTAGAAGGAGAAAGGTGGAGAATGTGATTTTCTCCTTATTAGATACGTGAAATTTAGGAAAGTTAAGATTGTCCATTTTGGAATACAGCATCAATCAGACTATTCATGGTCTACCTGAAGTGTCAAAGGATTTTTTTCAAAAAGCTACTAGTTAAGGAAGGCCCAGAATTTCTCTGGACAAATAATAAAGGTTAAAACTGTTTTATCCTGTTCTACATTATAATATTCCCTCCTTTCCTCCTCTGATTCTCCAAAACAAACAAAATGAAACCTTAATTGAAAGTTCCCATTAGATCAGGTTAAACAGGATTTTTGCTGAACTTGACTATCATTGTGCCCCAGCTCAACATCTGAATAGTCTATTTTCGTAACTCAGTTAAGTGTTGACTAACTTCACGTTGAATTAATTATTAAAGAAAAGCTCATTAAAATGTTGATATAAAATATGTTTTGATTTTTTTGAACAGTAGGAAAATTAAATTTATTCATCTAAATATTGAAAAGAGAATGGGTATTGTTGACTAAACTTAAATGGTGTACTAATGAGTGTTAATTGACCACTATTATTCTGGTAGTTGTAATTGAAAAGTAATAGCAAAGAAGTACCTCACATTTAAGTAGTAATTTTAATTTCTTTAATTCCCAAATATTACTAGTTTACCTTCAGTTATACTGTAAGAAGAGATAGAGAAGACATGATTCTACCTTGTTTATATTTCTTACTGAAAAACAACGAGATGTTATGTACCTTTATTTAACTTTAACAGTGCTAAACTATGGGGAAAAAAGTGATAAACTGAATCCTCCTGGTGTTGTCTCATTATATTTAACCATGGATTTTCTGCCTTTTTTGAACAATTTATGAAATGTTCTGTACTTTGGATTTTTGTCTGAAAGACAGACTAGACATATTGAATACTCTCTCCAGATTGTTTTAAAAATTAGTAGCTAATTTTAATTATTTTTAAATTATTATTTTATTATTCATTATTCTAAATAGCTTCTTTGGAAACCAGAAGGAAAAATTATATACATGCAATATATGTATACTTTTTTTATACATATACATTTTAAATTTGACCTCAACCACTTCTTTTTTTTAAATTGAGGTGAAATTGGTATATAACACCATTTGGGAATTTTGAACTTGAGTTTTAGAATCAGACAGACCTGGGTTTGTATCCCACATGGATCATTTACCAGGTATGTGATTTTGAACAAATTCCCTAACTCCCTGTGCCTCAGTTTCTTTATGTGAAAAGTGAGTTCCTACTGCACTATTTTAAAGATTAAATAAAAGTATGTAATAAGGTATGAATAGGGAAAAGTTGTTTAAAAATTCAGCTCCTTTTGCCGTCTGTGGGGGTGGCATAATTCATATCACCAGGAAAATAAATATATTTGTGGCTTGATTCATACATTAAATGAATGTTCATTGAATATCTTTCTTTGCCAGGTACTGTGCTGGGCACTGGAGCTATCATAGTGAGCTGAACAGATATGGGCTCTGCTCTCTTGTGCTGTTTAGTCATTTGGGAGAGATGGATGCTATTCAGACATTCACAAATAAGTGTAAAATTACAGCAGTGGCAAGTGCTACGAGGAGAGGTTATAGTGCTATGAGGTGACGGATTAGAGAACTTTGACTCCCTCGGGAAGGTGAGGGAAAGCGTCTTTAATGAAGGGACGTTTGGGCTGAACTCTAAAAACTGAGTGGGGTTAACTAACAAAGAGGGGACAAGAAGTCAGTCCAGGTAGTGAGAACACGTGTTTAGTGGCCGTCTGTTGATTTGGGGGCCACACTGCACCCATTCCTGCCTCTTCTGGTAAGAACTCCCAGTTTTCTCTTGGGGAATTACTTTCTCTTCACTGATAGAGGATTATTGGGGCTTTTATTCCAGGTGCCCTGGCCCAGGCCTGGGCACGTGGCCTGAGCCAGCCAGGCTCGCTGATCTCTCCTCCAGGGCAGAGTGGTGCAAGTGGCAGGGGTGGCTGGAGCCAGTACTTCCCAGTAATGGCGACCTGATGAGGCTTCATTTTGCTCCTCCTGCTGTGTCCCTGGAGCTGCCCTGGCCCTCCCATGGCCCTTCACCTATTCCTTTGACAGAGGAGCTGTGCACAGCCTTCCAGTAAACCGCCTGTGGTAGATGTGGGACTGAACGGCCAATGTGGCTCAGATAGGAAGTAAAAAGACGTTGTGTGATCAATGAGGAGGCAGAGGATGGAAGCCAGGCTGTACCGGGCCCTGGAGGCCATGTTTAAGATTTCAGTCTTTATCCTGAAGCCAGTGGGAGCTGTTGAAATAATTTAAGCATACGGATAATGTAATCATGGTTGCCTTTTGAAGAAATTACCTTGACAGATAAATTGGGGAGGGGGCAGTGGCGATTGGCAGACAAGTTAGGAGGCTACTTAGTAGATCAGATGAAGGGTGTGAATAGCTTGGTGGTACCGTGGTGGAGATGGGAAGAAGTGACAGAATTGAGAGGTAGTTGAGGAGGTGAGTTCTCACAGGATTTAGTGATGAATTGGATATGGGGTAGGGGAGAGAAAAGCATTCAAGATAATTCTTGATTTCTAGTTTCTGAAACAGGATAGATAGTGAGACTCTGAATATACAGATGGACAATGGCCAGGCCGTATATGACAACAGAACTCTGACCCACAACCTCTGTAGCAACCAGGTTAGGAATCCAAACCACAACCTCTGTAGCAGCCAGCCTAGAATGGTCAGGATCTGGTCAATGGTCCCTCTTGGTGCCTACTTTTGGCCTCCACTCCCAACTCATTATCAACCAGAGAAAGCCAAATATATTCCATAAGTGACTCACATATGATGCCCAGTTTCTAAGTTAGCTGATCTCCAAATTCCCCATGCCAACAGTGTCTAACAGAGCGTTCCCAAAGCCTTTGTCCCCTGCCCGCAGCTATAAAACTGGCCCACTCCTCTGCCTTTGAGTCTCTGCCAAATGCAAGTGGTGGCGGCTGACTCCCTTGGCATAGCAATCTCTGAGTAAATAGCCTGGATGTGTTCTCATTTAGTTGATCTTCCTTTATTTCCACAATAGTTACCCTTTGACTGACAGGGAGATGACCAAAAGAGTGGAGAAGCTTGGGCTCAGTTCTGGACACTTAGGTTAGAGGATGCCTTTGAGACATCGAAAAGGGGATGGCAGGGGCAGGGCTGATGGACCCTAGGCACTTTTGCCTTTCTGCGTCCTTTGTTCCTTAAAATAATATTAAAAATTATATTTTATGACTGCATTAGTATAAAGATGAACATGTTAATATTTTATATTAAGGCTGTTTTGTTACTAAAAGTTCATTTTTCCCTTCTCATATAAAAATAACTAAAACATTTTTGTAAGCTCCTAAAAATATTGTGGGCTGTAGGCAGCAGGCCTACTGTGCCCAGTGGAGCAATTGGCCAGGTTCAGGCAGGCAGTCCTTGCATGAGTCTGTGTTGCAGCACTGAGACCTGAGATCTCCTGGAGATACACATGTGCACGGCATCCCGGTTAGCTGTGGTTGGAGCCAGGAGGTGAGAGGTGGGACCAGGTGAGGGGGAACCGTGACTTGATATTTGCTGATGTTAGAGAATTGCTATTAATTATATTTAGGAGGGTATTGGTTGTGGTTTTAAAAGAAATTCTTTTAGAGATGCAAGCTGAAACATTTGTGAATA
Organism: Camelus dromedarius; assembly: GCF_036321535.1. Classification (NCBI taxonomy): domain Eukaryota; kingdom Metazoa; phylum Chordata; class Mammalia; order Artiodactyla; family Camelidae; genus Camelus; species Camelus dromedarius. The sequence goes on along the minus strand of NC_087436.1, from coordinate 84,307,242 downwards.
AAGTGATATCTGGAGTTTGCTTTGCAATAATCCCAACGGGGTAGCGGATGAGGGTATAGATGAAGTAACTCTTTGTTGTGAGTTGAGGATTGTTGAAACTAAGTGATTAGCATAGGGTTCATTGTAATATTCTCTCTTCTATTAGATATGTTTGAAGTTTTACATAATAAAGTGCAAGGTAGGAGGGGAGCAAGATGGACGGTTACAGGTCTCAGCAGAGGCTTCAGGGGCCTGAGCAATGTGAAACTCCCCCAGCACTCTGCATGCCAGTCAGTCTGCTTTACTCCCACGTGTTTGGTATAGAGGCTGTTTAAAGTGGAACCAAGGTAAGGTGTTTGCACTCCGTGCCTGGGGTTAGTGTGGGGGAGAAATAGCACATACAAAAGGTGAGAATTCATAACTTGGTGGAAGTGGGATCATGAGGAATACCCACTAGGAATAATAAGACAAACCCCTGCTCCCACCGCGAATCCAGGGGCATGGGAGGGACTCGGGACTTTCACCACACTTACATGGGGGAGAGGTTTCAAGTCAATTCTAATTGAATTTTCAAAGGTCAGGATGCCTCTGTTGACCTCTGGGCTGCAATGCTTGACACACCAGATGTAAAGAATAAGTGGGAACAGAGAAGGTGTTTAAGACTTGTTTGTTAACCTGGATTTGGTTGATGGAAAAAAATGGGGGCATAAATGTTACATGGCTTCCGCAGTCAAGGGGAGAGGAAGTGAAGGCAGCTCTACTTCTGGTCAAGGAGGCTGATTCTGTAATAAGGCTCCACCAAGTATTAGTGATACAATCTTGTACAAATTACTTAGCTTTTCAATGAAAAGGGGCTAATAGTGTTTGCTACTGAGATATGGAAGTTTCTGATAAATTATACCCATCCGTTCCCTGCCGGAGTCCAGAAACTATTGAGAAACCTGGGCAGATGGAATTCAGAATAATTCATATACTACCTATAATGCTGTTTGGAGAATGTGATTTTGGTGGACCAAATGGATTTCTAATTTCTAATGGATTTCTCCTCTTGAATTGGACTGAATCTCTCGGCAGTTCTGCTCCATCCCCCAGAGCAGACAGAATACACTCTATCCATGCCACCATTGGCAGCAGAGACCTAGCCCAGGCAGTAAGGACAAGGAGCCTGAAGTCACGTGTTCTTTCACAGTTTGTGTTGGTTTTTCTTCTCCATCTGGGAGGGACTGCCAGGTGGGAAAGCTTCCCCACCCATAGCTGCATGCATCTGCCTGCCTGCCTGCTCGCTGTTGCCAAGGCGTGGTCTGCTAGAACTTCCAGGATGTTGGGCATCTTAGGCTGGAGTGCAAGACAGGGCAGGCATAAGGCTGGAGACAGAGAAAGGTGGCTGTGGGGAGCAGGGGAGCAGAAAGAAGCAGCTGGTCTTCAGTGTGAAGTGGGGAGTGAATCTGCCCCAGGATACTAGGGACACGATGGTGGGGGGCAGGCAGCTGCTCTGTGAACAGGGTGAGGGTGGCTGTGGCTTGAGCAGATGCACATCAAAGGAAAGCAATAACAGACCCCAGGTAACACACCATGGTTTCTGTAATCGTCTAAGCAGACAGAAGTGCCCTGGGGCTTGAATAGTTTGAAAGTACCACAGCCCTGGCTTCCACAAGCTTAAAGCTTGCGTCAGGGTAGCCTGGGTCAGGGAGCCATTTCCTGCTTCCCTTGTCATTGGTGGAGAAAAAATAAGTGACTGTGTTGTCTGATGTCAAATTTATAGGGAGGCAGTGTAGACATGGCTGGGAGTGTATTTTCTGGAATCAGAATGACAGAATTTGAACCCTGGGCTCACCACTTACTATCTCTATGTCTTTGAATAAATTTACTAACTCCTCTGGGCCTCAGTTTCCCCATTTGCAAAACGGAGATAAAAATAATACTGTCAAATGCTGCTCCCCAAAGCACCACCAAGGAGCTGGTGGACCAAGCAGAGCTGAGTTTATAGCTCAGTGAGATAAGGGAGATCCTGACCTTGACAGAGTCTTAACAGCATGAAATAAAGAAAGGGCAGTGGTGGGATATTTATGAGTTTCAGGCTTGATTAGAATTGGGCAAGAGCTTGACAGATACAGCAAGGTGAGGATTTCTGAAGGAGCCTTTGAGAATTGATGAGGCCAGTGGAGTGCCTTCAGGATAATACAAATTGTGTGTAAGAGTTTCCTAAGGTATATTACTGAAGGTGGTGGGTAAAAGTCATGTGAATGCAGACTGTGAACTGTGTGGGTGCATATGGTTTGGGTTCAAGTTCTCCAGCTTACCTCCAGCATTGTTTGAAGATTAAATGAGACATGGGTGAGTGCCCTGAGTGTAGGCACGCCTCATGGTCAATACTCAATGACTGTTATCATTACTGTGTTATTTTCTCATCCAGCCCCCATTTCTCCTGCAAGTTTGCTAGTGCATCAAATTCCACCTCCAGAATTGTTTTCCCATAACCTGAGGCTTTATCCCTTTTTCAAAATGCAAACACAGACAGAAACCAAATCAGCCATTTATACCTCAGCATGTCAGAGTTTATAAAATCCTAGAAGCTGAGAATATAAGCTGTACTAACCCCTTAGGAGAAATAGCCCCATACATCCTTAAGCTATTCTGAAGGGGCCTTGCCTTGCACATGCACAATTCCAGCAAGACTAAAGGACAACAAACAGCACTGGATCCCGAGCCCCTGAATTTCTCCCTTTCAATCTGGTGCGTCAGGCTGCTCCAGTCTTTTAAGATGTTCTTACCTCCTCGGTGTTTGTGCTTGCCCGGGGTTCACCAGAGAGACAGAAGCAGCGTGAGGGTATCTTCCTTCCTCCCTCCCTTCCTTCCTTCCTATCCACCTGTCTGTCTATCTGGGATTTATTATGAGGAATTGGCTAATGAGATTATGGAGGCTGAGAAGACCCATGATCTGCTGTCTGCAAGCTGGAGATCCAGCAAAGCCAGGGGTATAATTCAGTTGGAGTCTGAAGGCCTGAGACCCAGGGGATCTGATGATATAAATTCCAGTCTGAGCGCCTGAGATGATATGTCCTAGCTCTAACAATAAGGCAATTTAAAAAAAGAGGCAAATTCCACCTTCTGCTTTTTGTTCTATTCAGGCCCTCAACAGATTAGGTGATGCCCACCCACATGGACGAGGGCCATCCACTGAGTCCACCAGGGCAAATAATTAATCTTACCTGGAAACACCCTCGCAGACGCATCTAGAAATAATATTTAGTCTGGGTGCCCCCTGGCCATTCAAGTTGGTGCATCGAATTAACCGTCACACCCAGTGACAGAAAGGAGCGGGGGATTTGCAGGTGGAAGAGGGATGCTTGCTTATCTCGAGAGAAGGAATCTGGTTTGTTCTTGAAATCACACACTGCCGGTGAAGCTCCTTAGGTCGGGGAGTTTGTAAGCTGCTTCAGTTCACCTCAGAGGACCTGTGCTCAGTCATCTCTCTGGCAGTTATCTGCAGCATGCCAACAGGCTCTGGACCTGGGGAGCTCAACCCTGGCTGTACCTTAGAGTCACCAGGGAAGCTTTAGAAGAATACCTAAACCAGGTCTGCCATTGCAACCCCTGACCATCCAGCCCTCCACCAGCTGAACCGAAATGTTAAGGTGAGGCCCAGGAACCACTCTTTCAAAAGTTGCCCAAGTGGTACTGCTGCACAGCTTGAGAACCACTGCTCTAGATAAGTGCTACTCAGACTTTCCCTGCACAAGAAATCACTCAGAGGACTTGTTACAACACAGATTCTGGAGTTTCACTCCCCAGAGATTCTGATTCAGCAGGTCTGGGTTGGGGCTTGAAAATAAGCACTTTGTGAGTCTAAAACGTTAGAAAGGAAAAACTTTTCCTTTACCCTGTTAGGTTTAGTGTCCTTGGGCCTGTGAATTAAACTGACAAGAGGGAGATTAATGGGGTAAAAAGGTTTATTCGTATGCATATGAAAGCCAACAAAAGAAGTAGCTGGCTCTTTAAATGGGTGACATTAGAGAGGTTTATAGACCTAACTTAGTAAGGACGAGGGAGGGAAGAAAAAGGCTCTACGGGAAGACAAATAGGTTTCTTCAGGAAAGACAAATGGGTTTTTAGGAGAACAAATGGGAGAGAAGAAGGTTTGTGAGAATGTTTATGCAGGTGCAGTGGTCTTTCTGCCTTCCGAGCTGTGGAACTCCCCAGATGGGATTTATGGCAGCCTCGTTTCCCAGAGTTTGCTGCTTTTAGTCAGATAAGGGAAGTTCTGAGACTTCTTTCCGCATCTGCTGAATCTCAAATGTCTTCAGCTTAAAATAATCTTCATATCAACTCTTGGTCCCCACAACAGTAGTATGATGTGGAAATACTGTCTTGCTGCATAAGGAAATGACTTATAAACTGTTCTCTGGTGCTGCCTGGCATCTGGTCATGTCTCTTTAGCCAGCAAACTGTAATTCTCTTCACTTTCAGTGTCAGAACTATGGTTATTTGAAGACATCTCAAATTCTACCTGTGATTTTAGCATTTATTACATTGTTATTCTGACATATGCTATTACTATAATTTAAAAGATTTTTATAGGATTTTACAAATCGTATAAAATATTATTCAAGTTATGATATTGCTAAAACTAGGGCTTGAAAAATGCAACCATAAATCAAAAAGTTCAAAATCAAAGTTAGATATGATAAAATGGTGTGAGTAAGGCCAATTAACCAAACTAATGCTGTGCTATTAAAGAGATAACCCTGTGGGGCAATTTAAAAATAGTGCCTAAAATTAAAAGCAGCGTTAAAGAAAAAATATGCTCTAATAGTTACAGATTTTTGTACTCCAGGAATACATCCCTCGTAGTCTTTATTTATTCCTTTGGGAAAATGAATCTTAATTTATGAGAGATCTTCCAAAAACTTGTTATTTGAGTAAAATATGACCTCTGTAAAAGAGGGTGGACAAAAGCTAGACACTATTTAGTTCATGAGTAAAGGATCAAATTGTAATTCAGTGGCAGTTGTTTACGTAGAAGAGCTGAAATTTGAACAAACATCTCAAAACTGTAGGGCAATTAATCCTGCAAAATCATGGCAACTATAAGGTAATTCATCCTTAAAAATTATGGCAAGATTAGAGGTGACAAGTATGTGAACCGTGCTGTACATGGAATAAGATCTATGAGATAATGCTGATTGAAAACAATTTGAATTCAAAGCAGTACAGTTATTACAGCTATAGACAAAATAAAAGCCTGTCTACTGATAAAGATGGGGACTTAATTTAAACCTATGTAAATATTGCTTATATTCATTGGGCCATCATTTTCTCCAGAGTTGTTTGTGTTAATAATAAGAGCAAGTTGAAAGAGGGGAGAGTATAGCTCAGGGGTAGAGTATATGCCTAGCAGGCACAAGGTCCTGGGTTCAACCCCAGTACCTCCATTAAAAATATATAAATAAAAACCTAATTACCTCCCTTCAAAATAAAAAATAAAGAAATAAAAATTAAAAGAAAAAAAGCAAATTGGAGTGGTTGTCAGGTTTGGGAGGGGAAGAGAGGAAAGATGAATCTGTGGAGCACAGGAGATTTTTAGGGGAATGAAATTATTCTGTATGGTATGTTAATGGTAGATGTGTGGCATTATGCACTTGTCCAGATCCACAGACTGTACAACACAGAGTGAATCCTAATGTAAACTATGGATGTTAGTTAATAATAATGTATTGATATTGGCTCATCAATGATAACAATTGTACCACCCTAATACAACATATTAATAGTGGGAGAAAATGAGAGGAGAGGAGATATATGGGAACTCTGTACTGTCCACTCAATTTTTCTGAAAACCTAAAACTTTCCCCCAATTATAAAGTCTATTAATTAGGAAAAAAGGTAAATTAGTGGTTGAGGAGATTGTTGCATGATACATTCTTGGGGAAATCTTGAATCATCCAACACAAATCTGGTTAAAACATGCTTTCGGTTTCAGTCTTTTGTTTAGTCTGCATAAAGGTGCATTGTTTATTTTGCAAGGGCATAAGGATTAAGAACAAAATGAGAGCAATAGAATGTCTTGTACCTGTTGCCAAAATAAGCTTTCTCACTTGGTTGACTATCATGAACATTAAATCAGTCTACTCAGAGGAATAAATTTCACCCTTCATAGGAAAATTTCTAAATCTTCTTCAATTTATTTAGTAAGTAAACACTATCTTAGCAATTATCACTACAGGATTCACCGTGTCAACAAACATATATGAAGGTGTTTAACGAAGGGCTTTATTGTTAGTATCTTGTTGATCAGTAATCACACATTTAACTTTGTCAGTTTTTTTGTTTTTGTTTTTGCTTTTGCCTAGGCAGAGAACCAGGTCTGTGACCTCTTCTCTGCGGTGGAGAATTCAAACTTGAGCTCACGATCAGACCCCAGTTTCCTCTAGCCCTGGGGCCGTTTACATCCTTCCCCTCTTGCCGTTCACCACCTTCAATCGTGGACATAATCTCAGGTCTATGAATAACATGTCTTTATTCTAACTCGGCTTGATTTCAGTCCTCAAGCCTTACTCCACTGAGCTGGTGGGAAAACAGCCTCGCATCTTTCTGGGGTTCCAAGAGCCTCCGTCCGAGTGCCAAGATATTGAGTGGTGGGGCTTGGAGGTGGGGTGGGGATGATCCTCTGGGCCTTGGTCCATGCAGGCTACTGCTAGGACGTGTCATCTCTGTCTGCCTGTTCCCTGCAGGTCCTCCCCCTGTCTGCTGCTTTCCTCCCCCTGTCTGCTGCTTTCCTCCGTGACTGGCGTGTGGGAGTCCTTGGCAGGGCTGCCTTTGATGCTATCTGCCTCTGCACATTCTCTCTCTGGGATTTTTTCCTGTAGTAGTAACTGTGCCAAGCCAGGCACAGATCTTTTCTGCTCCTGGAATCCACAGCCTCTCATTTTTTCCTCTTGACTCTCACCTGTAAAAAAAACTCTTTCCAGTCTGGGGATGACACAGATTCTCTTTCTTTAATCTTTTCCACGAGGTCCCACCCTAGGATTCCCTAAGGGATTTGGCTTCTGGAACAAAAAGCAAAAATACTTTCAAACTATATCTGTTTTCTCCCTTGTACATCCCTTCCTCAGGGCAATGAAGCCAGAGCCTGCTGGGATGGAAGGAAGGGAAAGGAGTCCTACAGAGAGAAAAAGGAAGAAGTCCGTATTTCAGAATATTATTTGGCCATGTGTTTTATTTGTATGGAGGCCTTCTCTCTCTCATAGGCTGTCTGACAGTGTGAGTTGTTTTCCCCAGCACCTGTGGAGTGAGACCAGGTACGCCCCTGACAGTCTCTGGTGGTTCTTCCTTAAGCCTTGGCCAGCTGTGAGGAGAGCCCTGGAGCGCTTTTGTGGGTTCACGATGGTGGCATCCCTGCTGCTAAATCCTAAGACTTCCCTTCCCAGGTGTTGCCAACTATTACATCTTCGGCCGCCTTTGGAGACATTGGATACGTCTGAACACAGTTAACCAGAATAGGTGAAATGTCAGAACTGGTTTTCATCAAATGGAGAGGCTTTGGTCCAAATCATTAAGAGGATGCTGAATGCATTGACCATATTACTTGGCAGGAGGGGGAGGGAAGGGCAAGAAACCTTAATACTTTGAGTCTCCGACCCCTAAATGCCACAGGGCTTCTCCGGAATTCTCACATCACATACTCTAAGCTGAGGCACTGAAGACCTATCTTAAAATGTAAACGTGCTATTAGGTGATTTTAGGTGACCTTGGTTACTCAGCAGGGCATAAACCTTGAAGGAATGAGACACAGGACCTGTTAAGTTTGGATAGAAGAAGGTGGGGGTGGGGAAAAGAAAAAGCCACAGCCTCCTGTGGGAGACTAGGATGAGAAATGGAATACGAAAGGGGCTCAGAAACCAGTCCAATAGTTTATCATTTTGTTCAGGGTGGGTATGCTCTACATCTGCGGAAGGGGTGAGCCGGTCCGCTTTCTTTTTTGTGGGTTGTCGGTTGAGACCTTGATTCATTCTCCTTTCAACTGCATAGGGAGCTGCGAGGTTCAGTTCCTTGGGGTTTGCGCTGTGTGGGCTGGAGTCCCAGGGCCCTGGGAGGCTCACCACTGGGAAGCAGCACTCGGATGGAGGAGCGCGAATAAGCTCTCCGCTCCAACCACCTGTCCGCTCCTGCTTCCCCCGCCCGGGACTGACCGGGTCCTTAACGCCCCGCGCCCCTCGCGCCCCTCACCTTGTCCAGGCCATTAACTCTTTGTTGTTGTTTTTGTTTTTGTTTTCAGATATATCAATTAAAATTCAGATGTAATTGAATAATTGACATCTAACATTCTATTAGTTTCAGGTATACAACATAACGAGGCTAGGTGCTGAGCAGCCTGTCTAGTGAGAGCGGGTCCAGGCCTCATTCTCCCCCGGACCCCTGCGCCCAGCCCCGTGTCTGCCACCTCAGAGTCACTCACTCAACGTTAACTAAACTGAAATGAAACTGCGTTTAGTGCAGGTCTGTGGAATTTGGGTCTACCTCACCAAGCTTTTTAATATCCCCAAGTAAGTCTCGATTTATCTAAAAAATAGATAAATTGGTTTTATAAAGTGGCTCAGGAGATCCTAATTCCTTGTCTTTGCTTTTCCAGTTGCTCTGCACGCCCCTCTCTCCACAACCCCCTAAGCACCAAGGAGTGCACTATGCAAAGGAGTAGAAAGTGAAGGGAAAGGCCCCTTCTTAGCTTCAGACCAGACACTCATGTGCTTTTATGGAATAAGTATTTTGTACCAGGACTGGACAACAAAGTGGATTCCTGAGAGAAGATTAAAGGAATGACCGCGTTGGCCAGGGAAAAATACCGAAGGCTCTCTTCCCTCCAGCCAGCTGCTCAGCTCCTTGGAGCAAAACCACCCGTCTGAAGTTTGTGTTAGACCTGACCCTGCTGTGGCTTTCAGACTGTGTAAGGCAATTTCCCTGCTTATTATCCCTGTTTAGACTCAGCTAAACTCATAAACAGGACCTCTTAGGTGGCTGCCATTGTTCTGGAACTTTTGGGCTTTGAAGGTGGTCTAGGGCTTATTTATTAATTGGAGAACCTCAGATTCTTGGTTCACTAACTCATTAACCCTCACAGCTCCCACATCTTGGTGCACATGGAATAACTTAGTTGAAATGGAATTGAGTTGTCTGAACTTGCAAAAGATTCCAAATGGTTGCTCTTTGACCTTGTGGTGTATATGTGGCAAACTGTTTTCTGAAACCCAGACAGGACACATTTTTCCCCCATTTAAAAAAAATTGAAGTATCGTCAGTTTGCAATGTTGTGTCAGTGTCTGGTGTACAGCATAATTTTTCAGTCATACATATACATACCTATATTCCTTTTCATTGTAGGTTACTGTAAGATATTGAATATAGTTCCCTGTGCTATACAGTAGAACCTTGTTTACCTATTTTAGAGACAGGACACATTTGGACTGTGAAAAAGGATATTTGAAATCAACTGTCCTGGCGGCGGTTTTTGGTCACTTAATGTGTATTGCATATTATTTGGATAACTAAGTCATTTTCCCAACCTTGTTTTGCTTAGACAGATATGATAACTACTTGTATTCTATAACCTCACACCAATTTGAAGGTACTGCAGACAGTTGTGGGTAAGAGAAAGCAGGGATAAGAAAAACTCGTTCAGTTCTGAATGTTTCAGCAGTACAAGTGCTACTGATCTAAAATTAGTTATTTATAATTTATATTTCTATTATATAACTTAATATATGTCTATTTCTATATTATATTAAATTTAATGTATTATTAATATATAATGCATTTATATATGTGCATATATTAATAAATTCAAATAGTTTAAGTTTGATATATTAATTTGTTAATATATCAGGTGTTACATTAAATATTAATTATATATATTTGATTGGGAGTCCCTTTAGTAAATCAAGCAACTTGTACTTCATGGCTTAGTGAGTATCATTTGTTTAAGCAGCCAAATTCCAGTTGCCTTACTTTAAAGGCAAGAGTGCTTCCTTTGCTGCTAAGCTTTAGTCTAGTTTATTATTTTTCCTCATTTTGCCTTTGCTGAAAGCCGTTATATGAGTTATCTATTGCTGTGTAATAAACTACCCTGCAACTCAATGGCTTAAAACTTTAAGCATTTATTATCTCAGTTTCTGTGGATCTGGAGTCTGGGTGCAGCGTAGGTGGCTGCTTTAGCTCCTTGCTGGCTGGTGACTGGAAACTTCGCTCAGTTCTTTGACATGTGGGCCTCTCCAGAGGGCAGCTCTCAACACGGCAGCAGGCTCCCTCGGAGTAAGTAAGAGAGTGAGCAGAAGAGAGTAAGACAGAAGTCATAGTCTTTTTGTAACCTAATCTTGGAAGTGACATCCCATCCCTTTGTCATAGGGTGTAGCCCAGGCAAAGGGAGGGGATGCCACAAGAGCCTGAATATAAGATGTAGAGATTTGGAGGCATTTTAGATGCTGCCTACTACAGCTAAAGAGGGGAGAGTGACCATTTTATTTATCAAAATTAATATGACCTAGATATGACACCACATACACAAGCAATAAAAAAAAAATAGGTAGATTAGATGTCATTGAAAGACTTTTATGCATCAAAGAACACTATCAAGAAAGTGAAGACACGGACATAGAAGAACTATGTTACCAAAGGGGAAAGGGCAGAGGAGGGATAAATTAGGAGTTTGGAATTAACAGATACACATTACTATACATAAAATAGATAAACAACAAGGGCCTATGTATAGCACAGGGAATTATATTCAATCTCTTATAATAACATATAATGGAAAAGAATCTAAAAAAAAAAGTACATGTATGTGTAATTGAATAGCTTTGCTGTACACCTGAAGCTAACATTGTAAATCAACTACACTTTAATAAAAAATAAAAAAAAATAAACTTAGAAAAAGTGAAGACAACCTACAGAGTGGGAGGAAATATTAGCAAACCATATATGTAATAAAAGTCCAGTATCCAAAATATATAAAAAGCTCTTACAACTCAACAGTGAAAAGACTAACAACCCAATTTAAAAATAGGTGAGGGATTTACATAGACATTTCTCTAAAGAAAGTATACAAGTGGCCCACAAGTACATGAAAAGATGCTCGACATCATTAGTCATTAGGAAAACGCAGATCAAAATCACAATGAGTACCACTTCATATACGCTATATTTTTATTTTTTACTTTTATTTTTTAATTAAAATTTTTATTCAAGTATAATTGATTTATAATACTGTGTTAGTTTCAAGTGTATACAGTATATTTTTTAAAAGTAGAGAATAACAAATGTTGACAACAATATGGAAAAATGGGAATTCTCACACATTGCTGGTGTAAAATGGTGCAGCCACAGGGAACAGTTTGGCAGTTCCTCTAAAAGTTAAATATATAGTTACCATGTGACCCAACAGTGCCACTCCTAGGTGTAGACACAAGAGGAATGAAAATACACATGCACAAAAATACTTGTACATGAATGAGCATGGCAGCATTATTCACAATAGCCAAGAAGTGCAAATAATACAAATACCATCAACTGATAAGTGGAAAAACAAAATGTAGTATATCCATGGAATGTTATTCAGCCATAAAAAGGAATGAAGCACTGATACATGCTACAGCATGAATGAACCTTGAAAATCATGCTCACTGAGAAAACCTGACATAAGAGGCCATATATGATATGATTCCATTTATATGAAATGTCTGGAGTAGGTAAATCTATAGATAGAAAATAGATTAATGGTTGCCAGGGGCTTGGAGGAAGGGGGAGTAGAGACTGACTGCTAGTAGATACAGGATCTCTTTTCAAGGTGATGGAAATGTTCTGAAATTATATAGTAGTGCTGGTTGCACAACTCTGTGAATACACTAAAATCCACTGAATTGTACACTTTAAAATGGTGAATTTTATGTTATGTGAATTATATCTCAATTTAAAAAAACTTTGTTTAGATTACTATGACCAACAGCAATAAGTATTTATTGAATATTCTGTAGCCTGCCAAGTACCCTGCTGAGTCGGGGTTCTAGAACTTAGGTCAGTGGTTTTCAACCTTGATGGCACATTAAAATCACGTGGGAGCTCTTAAAAATCCTGATGCCCAGGCCAGTTAAGTCAAAATCTCTGGGGTAGGATCCAAATCTCAGTCAGTTTTAGGGCCCCCATGTAATTTCAGGGTGCAGCCAAGGATGAGAACCACCAGCCCGAAGCACCATAACTCCTTAGCAAGTTGGGTTCCCTGCAGCAGTGACCACTCTCACGCCCTGTCTATCTTCTTTCCATTAACAGTAATCAGCAAAGAAAGCTGCATGGTCCCAAGTTCAGGCTCCTTATCTGAGTCAGGATGACTCCTCCATTTCTCCTAGTTTGCACTACTTTCCTTTCTGTGGGTGACTCAGAGTGTTCAGTGGTTGAAAGAGGGAATATTTTCTGCTTTACACTTTTTTTTTTCCATTTTGTGTTCGGTTGCTGTGATTCAACTGTGGGCAGAGATCATATGTTCCACTTTGGAACAAAAGTTGGCTTTTGTCCAAATGGGTTTGCACTTTTGTCCTGAAAAACCTGGATTTTATAGTTTGTGAAGTTCTGAGCAAATAAAGATACAAGGAGCTAGAAATGTGAGGACTTTTTCGCTGGGCCTGAGTGCTTACTGTCTTTGGTATTGATCCTCTAACTGTGATACTTCGTAGTTCATTTAATGTCTTCACTCTTGGCCTCCCAGAGCCTTAGTCTGCTGCTCTAAGTCCTACGTTGCCAGCAGCTCACCATGTTGCTTTTGTGCGGCTTTCACTCTGTTTGGCAAACCTTTGTCGTCTTGGGTCCCAAACCACAGTGGTCCTAGTTAAATCCACCAACCAAAGTACTAACTTTTTTTTCATTTATCCCAGAAGCTGAAGCCAATTTGTGAAAAAGGTAGAAATGGGTGAAAAAATAGAAAGAGCCATGAAGGATCAGCAACAGCTCCTTTCGGCTACAGAAGGGCCGATGAGGTTCTAGCTAGTAACCCACCCTGGTGGTAGGTGATGGGAGTAAATACAGTTGGCGCTCTGTACTCGGGAGTTCTGTATCCGCAGATTCAACCAATCATGGGTCAAAAGATATTTGGAAAAAAATTTTTGGAAAGTTCTCAAAAGCAAAACTTGAATTTGTCCAGTGCTCTAGCAACTATTTACACAGTATTTACATTGTATTAGGTATTATAAGTAATCTAGAGATAATATAAAATATATGGGGGATGTGCATAGATTATATGCAAATACGATGCTATTTTCTATGAGGAACTTGAGCATCCAAGCATTTTGTTATCTGCAGGGGTCTTGGAACCAATCCTCCAAGGAATAACTATACACAGGATCAGCTCTGGCACCACTTACAGCATTGCTGAGAGAAAACTCTAGCAGAGAGACTGAGTGGAGACTGGCAACTGCAGAAAGCTTCAGGTAAGTAAGGATACAAAAAATCTCATAGGTCTGTGGAATGGAGGAAGCCCTGACAAGAAAGGACAGGGAAGTAACAAGCAGAGGCATGTGTATCTGCCCCTTGTGACTAGTGGAAACCAGCTATCTTCCTAGGATTACACAAAGTAGAAAGCACAAGGCTTAAGTATAAGCTCAACAAATTTTTACATATATATACCTTTGAAACCACCAACCAAATCAGTATTTAAAGAACATTTTCATCTTCCCAGAAAATTCTCTCTTGCCTTTCCTCACTCAGAAGTAGCCCCTGTTCTTATTTATGTCACTGTCAATTATTTTTGCCTGTTCTTGAACTTCATATGAGTCATACAGCATTTGTGTGTAGCTTTTTTGCATGGCATGTTTTTGAGATCCATCCATATTGTTATGTGTATCAGTAGTTTGTTCTGTTATTATTGCTGAGTAGTATTTCAGCATATAAATACGCCATAATGCTTATCCGTTCCTCTGTTGATGGACATTTGGGTTGTTTACAGTTTGGGGCTATTACAGATAAAGCTGTTATGAAGATTGGGGTACATGTCTTTTCATAGACATACGCATTCATTTTTCCTGGGGATGTACCTAGGACTGGAATTTCTGGGTCATAGGGTAGGTATATCTTTAACTTCAGTAGATACTGCCAAACAGTTTTGCAGAGGTTGTTGTATTGTTTTACACTTTCACTAACAGTGAGGACTCCAGTGGTGGTTTTGAGATGAAAAGAAAGTCAGCAAATACCTTAACCTGGGCCAAGTTCCTGGCAGCATAAAATTTGCAAGGACCTGTGGGATATGAACTAGCAGTGCTGCCCAGCTGAGTGACGAAAGAAAAACAGTAAAAACAGAGGCCGGGGAGGGCACCTGTAACTGTCCCACCCCAGCCAGTGCCAGCAGGAAGGAAACCCTGTAGCTGTTTTGGGGTAGTTTCCTAGCATGGACATTAGCTAGTTAAAAAGGAAAGGGATTTGACAGAATGGGAGATACTGAAGTTGTTTCTAATTAACCTGTTGGAAAACAGTAATACCAAAAAAAAAAAAAAAAAGCAAGGCAAGTAGCAATGTTTCTCATGTTTACTGGGCAGGAGAGCTGATTAAAAATACAGAATCTGCATTTTCAAAGCGATACCCGAGCATTGGGTTCCAAAAACTACTCCAAAGTATAAAAACCAAAAACCAAAACACGAAAATGGCTCTGAAACATTGCTCAGAGGTTCAGCAAGGTTTTCACATGATGTGTGCTGGGGTTAATAGCACGAATATTCCTGTCTCACTTTCCATCATATCACCTTGTTGACACTGACCTTTTTGACCCTTAAATGTTCCGTTGTGTATCCTTTTAAACACATCAACATTGGGAGAAAGCTTCTACCATTCACTTTGCCCCCTGGGGTTCTTCTTCCCAGTAAAACAGGGTTTAAAAGTGAGAGGTGGCTTCTTTCCTCCCTTCCCTCATTACCAAGGAGGATCATCACCATATGTAACCCTAGCCCCCTTTTAAAAGGACTTACTGTAAGTGTCAATATTGAAGCAGTGAGGAGATCTCAAAAATTACTGATACAGCACTGCAAAGTTAAAATTATTTCAGCACATAGTAGGTACTTGATGCATGTTGAGGGGATTATATTTATTTCATTAAAAAATATATTTAGTGCCAATTATGTGACAGGCATGATGCTAGAGCAAGGACTACCATGGTAGAAAAGACAGAGGAGATTTCTGTTTTCAAGAGGGTTTCATTCTAATGGGGAACTGTATTAGTCAGGGTGGGATACCTTCTCTCACAAAAACACACAAACATCTAATTCTCAGTAGCTTAGCACAATGAAAAATGGATTCTTCACACATTTCGTCTCAGTCTGATTTGGATTGGTAAGAGGAGAGATGTTCTGCTCCATCTGGTCATTCGGGGCCTCACTCCTTCTCATTCTTTTATGCCCACAGAGCCCTTTCCATTCAGCCAGCAGATTGGAAAGAGAGATACGAGACTGCACAGGCAGTTCTCACGATCAGGGCAAGCCTGGAAGTGGCAGGCTTCACTTTACCCACGTTGCATTGACCAGGCTGAGTCATGTGGCCACACCTAACTACAGAGGAAGTTGGAAAACATAGCTGAGTACACAGAAGAGAAAGGACAGAGTTTAGTGAACAAATGGTCTACTGCAGGGGTAAACAGGGAGGTGTAATCTGCTGTGAAAAGTGCTGTCGTCCGGGGAGGTAAAGTGTGCTTGATAATAGACAAGAAGGACACCTAACCCAGACTGGGTGTGGGCAGAGGGAATATCCTAAAGGATCCGATGCCTAAGCTGGGACAGGAAAAAAATGTTCATTTCCTTCCAGAATATGGTAACTTGGCCCCTAATGAACAATTTATTTAAATCCAAAAAACTTTTTCTTCCCCAAAGTAACCATTAGAAAATAATAAGCCATTTCCTGGGTTACTCGTGTTCTCTGCTTTAAGAAGAAATGGCATAACATGGCATGCACTGGTGGCTGACTGCTCAAAAGCCTTTCCTGCCTGCCTTCTTTGATAAGAAAATGCAGGTTTTCTTCAGCCATCAAGCAACAGTGTGTTCTAGGAAAATGGATTCTGGGAAACGGACTGTAATTAGTCTAAGGCAACCGTGGTAGTAATAGCTCACCTTTCACTCACTTGGCAAATATTTTATGTGCCCCTCTGTGCCAGTCTGTTCAAAGTGCTGTCTTTGCCAGTTATAAGCATGGGGTAGGCACATAGCCCAACTATAGACAATGAGGGGTAAGGGGAAGATTGCTGGGGGGCTTCTGGTAAAGGCTTTTCCTCCCTAAAAAAAAAGAGATGAAAATTACGTGAAGAAAAAGCAGGGGTTTTCCTTCCTTCATCTGGATGGTGTCATGTGGGATGTGATGCTTGGAACTGGGGCGGTAATCTTGTGACCATGAGGAGAAAAAGAAGAGAATTTCAGAGAGGATGACCCAGCACTCTGGCCTAGTTAGGTGGCCAAATTAGCCAAACCTGGAATCACCTACCTTTCTCATATGAGCAAATAGAAAGCCTGGATAAGACAATTTCAGTTGGGTGTTCAATTACTTGTAGCCAAAAGCATCCTAGCAAATATGTATAATTTTGTTGGCGTTGCTTATTTTGGATTAGAATAAGTGAATACTTTAGTAAATGGATGAAGAATCTGATATTTTTCATTTTCTTCTCAGCTGTGTTATTTGATCATAGAGGAATTTATATCCCAGGCATCTTTATGGGAAAAGCCCTCTTCCTTGATCTGTCTCCTCCTTTGGCTACTGCAGATCCCCTAACTGGAAGTTGACGTGTTTGGCAGCAAAGTCACATTCCCTTCTGGGCCCCCTAGCTGTGTGCCCCTTGGGGAGCGCTCCAAAATGGGGGGGGGGGTTAATGTAGGAGGGACAGCTTCTCATTTGAAGAATTGTCTTTGTTTCTACGAACTTCATAGGGAGGTTCATTCCTCCCTGCCTCCCTCAACTCCCTGCCTCCCTTTCTCTCTCTCTCTTTCACACCCTCATTCTCCCTCTCTTTCTTTTTCTTTCCTTCTTTCACTGCAGATGCGTTGGGCTGTGAGCTGTACTCTTTGTGACCTGTAAGAGTGTTGGAGGCTCCCTGAAACTTGTTCAAACCAGAAACCTGGCAAACCCCATGTTCTAATTCAAAGCTTCCTGGCTGAACTCAGTGGAACTCCAGCTAAAAGGAATTAAGTCAGTAAGCCAGTGATATTTGAAATGAATAATGGAGATATTTGGGGATAAGCTTTAATTTTGGAATGAGTATGTCAGAAAGCTTTTGCTGGAATGATTTGGCATAAAGTTGCAAATATTTAAGATGCCACTTGGCTTCTCACCATCTTGATGCCAGTACAGGGGATATTTTTCTCACTCCCTGTGAGATTTGGGTGCTAATGCCTGTTTGCTCTGATTATTACATTGTTGATCTAAAAGATTATCATCATCCTTTCGGGACTTCTCGTCTCTGCCCATTTCTTATGTCATTGGTTATTTTGACTAATAGCTGTAAGTTGAGGAAAAAAATCGTATTGGTCAGGCTACTGACAAGAGATAGGTGGCAGCGGTAATTAGGACAGTTTAATGAAAGGACTTTACAAAGAAGTGAGGAGTATTAAGGGAAACCAACAAGAGATAGTGAAACATTGGGACTAAATGGTTCCCACCTCTAGGATTAGAGTGGGTCAAGGAGAGGGGGAGGTTACTGGAAGCTGGAGAGACTTGCAGCTGTGGAAAGGGCCTCCTGACAGAAGCTGTGGCCTTGGCTAGAAGAAAATAGTCATGTCAAACCATGACTCCGGATGGACGTAAACTAGAAAAAAATGCCCTGACCTTTCTCTACTCTTATCCTCTGATCTTCTGCTAGTGACTGTCATTGGCTAAACCCCAGCAGAACTTTGAGGGCAAGGGAGCATGGTTGAGGTATCTGTAATGTCATTCTCCTTGGCCACAAAGTAGAGTAGAAAAGGGTGGAGAGTGAATATGGAAGGGAAAATAGGACTATCCATCTGTGTGCCTTCATTTTCCTTGTCAATAACTTTAGAACCAGTTGCTAAGTAGGTAGATCCTAGATTCATTCTTTAATCTGTGTGTCTTGATTGCTTAGGATACAAGCTAGGCTCTACAATGAGAGATCCCCAATACTGTGACTTTTTAAAACATTTCTTAGTATTTTATTTATTTATTTTTGTATTACTTATTTTGTGTTGATGAGGGGAGGTAAGTAGGTTGTTTATTTTTAGAGGAGGTACTGGGGATTGAACTCAGGACCTCGTGCATGCTAAGCATGCGCTCTACCACTTGAGCTACAACCCCCCCCCCAGCCCCCTGCCAATACTGTGACTTAATCAATATGGAAGTTTATTTCTGTGTCAGTTCTCTTCCTGTATAGAAGTCCAGGGCTGGTGTAATGACTTGATGGTGTTGAATGCTTTGTTAGGTATTAGTTCTGCTGAAAAAGTATTTCCAGTTTTCTTCCTCTGGAAATAAGGAAGAAATGTGTTTCTCTGCCCCTTCGGGGTTAGATGTGGTCTTGCAATTTGCTTTGGTCAGTGAAATGAGTGTGAGATGTGTCGCAGAAGTATTTAGTTGCCAATGCAGGGCTCTCTTGCTCTCGTTTTCTCTTTCACTGAAATTTGTGGAAGTGCTATTGATATGATGGACACCCGTCCTGAAAAGTTTTTCAGAGCTGCAGCGTATTTGTGGAAGTGAGAAATAAAGCATTGCTTTTAAGCCACTGAGATTGGACGCTGGTTGTTAGTGCAGCTAAACCTGACATTTCCTGACTAATATAGAAACTCAGGCTCTTTCTGTTTTGTTGCCCTCCAGAGCCTAAGGGGTTGTTGTCGCCTACATGATCTGTGATGTCTCATTACCACAGTCACATTCTAGCTTCAGGGAAGTGGGAAGGAGACACAGGAAAGCACACTTACTCTTTTTAGGAGCGTGACCCGGAAGTAGCACACATCACTTCACTGGCTACGTCTAGGGTTTTAGTTATCTATTGCTGCACGAGAAGTTATCCCAAAGCTTAGCAGATTAAAACAACAGACATCTATTCTAGCAAACCATTCCAGCAGCAGCTTAGTTCACCAGTTGTGGCTCAGGGGCTGCAGTTATCTGACACTAGACAGGGGCTGGAGGATATACTTCCCAACTCACTTGCATGGTTGTTGGCAAAACTCTGTCCTCACTGGCTGCTGTCAGAAGACTTTGGTTCCTTGCCATGTGGGTCTCTACACAGGGCTGCTTCACCTGGCAGCTGCCTTTCCCTAGAGCAACTGATCCCAGAGAGAGAGAGAGAGAGAGAGAGAGAGAGAGAGAGAGAGAGAGAGAGAGACAGAGAGAGAGAAGCTACCGTGTCTTTTAGAAACTAGCTTCAGAAGTGACACATCATCATTTCTGCTTTTTTACTGGTCAGACCGACTCTGGTTCAGGGTGTGAAGGGCCTCTGCAAATGTGTGAATGCCAGGAGGCAGAGCTCGCTGGAGGCTGGCTAAAACTTAACTCTATGAGAGGTGAGAAAATTTAGTCTTTAGCGGGGAGGCCACTCTCCTCAGATAAAACTACATGAAGCAGGAGAGAAGGGCTCAGGAGACATCCAGGGTTCCCTGCCCCAGCCCTCCCCTCTGGGAAAGGGGACATAAACATGCACGTGGCATCTTCTTCTCATCCATGAGCACACATTCCGCATCCTGAAAAGACTCTGCTTCTGGATTGTGGCTCCTCGGCTATGCCCTAAGGTTTCTTATCCTTAGTGTCACTCTCCCCAGAAACTTGCCTTCCCTACCCCCAGACAATGCCAAATTTCCAAGCAAAACGCTTTTTAAAAAAGGAATGGAGAGAGGGAGCTTCCATCTGGAAGAAAGAAAATCCTTCTGCATGGCGAATCTGGAACTCCAAAGATGAGTCATATGAACTATGAGTCAGATTGTCATCGTAGTTAAGTAGTTGGATGAGTTACATAAACTGAGATTCAAGCCCAATGTTTCTCATAGCTTTCTAAGTTTAAGTGGTAAACTCTTACTAGAAGGCACACTGAAATTTCTGCTTACAGAAGTACATTCCCCATGCAGCAGTGTGGGAATGTTTGTAAGAACACAGCTGATCATGAAGGCGAAGGGAGAAGCTCTCTAGAAACCTCTGCTTCCTCATGCCCACAGTTGTCCATAGAGACCACACCACTGAAGCACCAGGCTTCATAAAACCAAGAAATCTTCTCCTGCCTTGTCAATCCAGGCAGTGGCCAATGTCCCACATCCCTGCCTGACTTATGTGCACGTCACTCTACCTCTTAGTATGTTCACTGTGGGAAAAGAGTATGAACTTTTCAATTATTCTTCTTACTGCCATTATTTTTGCTGGTTACTTTGGCATTGAGTGTGGGCAGGGATACATTTGAAACAGTTGGTGTGAGGTTTTGAAAATGACCATTTAGTGGGCAGTGGACTATGTGGAACAAGATTTCTACACGGAGATGGACAGGGTTGAGTAGCAAAATGTCCCCAAGAAGGTAACAAATCATATCTACCCTACATTTGGACTTAATTAAAAAAAAATGTACTTAATGTCCTTAAATTATCTACTTGTCAGCGGTCATCTTTCCCTTTAATATGTAAAAATAATCTTTTTCTCAAGTCCCCATCAACTGAGAAATGTCTGGTACTCTGTCCAGTTATTTTCAAGGTCTGTTGGCTTGTGGATTCCTGGCTCTTTTACTCTAATTCCTGGATTCTTAATTCCCCTAGTGGCCAATATTCCTCTGTCCATGCACTCCTCTCTTCCTTTCTTTACTTTGCCATTAGTCAGGACTCTTGCTGTAAATGACAGATCACACCAAGAAGGGAATTCAGTAGTTCACAGAGCTGGGAAGGGTCGGGTCACCCAAGGGAAGAATGGACCTGGCCTCCCTCTCTCTCTCTCTCTCTCTCTCTTTCTAACTTCCATCTCTGCCTGGCTTCATTCTCTCATATCGAAGAGTACCCTTCTCTATGTGGCTGGTGGACGGCTGCCTGCAACCCCAGGCCTCCATCCTCACCACTCTCCATGCGCAAGGATAATGGAGAACTACCCTTCCAGGTCCAACTGGGAAAACTCTGGTGAGGGACTTTGATTGGCCCAGCTTAGGTCAAGGTCCCATACCTTGGTTCAGTCCCTGTGTGGGAACGTACATGGCTCAGTGATTGGCCAGCCTGGGTCCTCTGCGTAGGAGGGGGAATCTGGGACACTGTGGTTAACTGCTCTACTGGGACCATGTGAAGTGGGAGGGGTTTCCCAAATGTAGAGGGGTGCTGTTACCCCCCTACAAGAAGAGAGCGGACAGAAACAAGCGCTGCTGCATCTACTGTGTGACACAAACAGCTCAAGCAGCTGCTTCCCTGGCCCCGAAGCGTCGCCAGTGCAAGGCCATTTTGGGCAAAAGCGCTTTCCTAAAGACAGAGGCTAACCAAGAGCAGTGACAGGATGGCGACAGCAGGCCCGGCACCAGACAGGTGTTAATTATTTGACATTCTACTTTATTTTAAAGACCTGAACTCCATGATGGCTTTCACAGAAAGGTTTTTTTTTATCATTATTATTATTATTTTTTTAAATGGAGGTACTGGGAGTTGAACCCAGGACCTCATGCCTGCTAAGCAGGCGCTCCACCACTGAGCTATACTCTCCTTCCTGAATATTTCATATTTTAAACTCCCTGAGGCAACTCCACCAGCCTTCTAGGTCAGCTGACAAGCTGCTGGAGCCAGCGCCCTCACCACATCATTCTCCTCCACCTCTCCTCCCAGTGCCTGAGGGGCCCAGGTAGCCTCCTACCTGGGCATCCATAAGACATGGTCCTAAATTCCTGCTACTTTCTTATGCACAGCCACTGAATTCTTCCTTTTTTTTCTCCTTCTAGGCCTACATTTCATAGCCAAGAAAATTCATCAAGGTGTTTTCATAAACAAAAGAGCAAATTCTCTCCCTAGGAAGAACCCTTCTAAGAATATTGTGATATTGTGACTTATAATAAGAAATATATATTTGATCTTCATCTTGCTCCTGGCTTGCAGCTCCTAAAACCCTTGTAATTTTCTAAGTGATAAGAATAACATGAGCATCTTTTGTTATAGTATTTGATCTTTTGTCCTCAAATAGCTCCAGTTCCTGAAATAGCGCCAGAGTGATAAAGGTGAAGGGAGTGTCTTGTTATTCACAGCAATCACACCTGAGTTTGTGTTGAGGCCGTGGTTTTTGGAAAGCCCCTAGATAACCACAGGATGGAGGCTGGTTGCCAGGGGAACCAGCGATTAGGAAGTTGAAACTTTTAGCCCCACCTCTCCACCCCCCACCACCAGGAAGGGGAGAGGGGCTGGGGATTGCGTTTAATCGTAAATGGCCAACGGTTTAATCAGCTGTGCCTACATAATGAGGCCTCCATAAAAAACCCCTTAGTACAGGGTTCAGAGAGCTTCTGGGTTGGTGAACACATGGAGGTGCTGGGAGGGTGGTGCGCTCAGAGAGGGCGTGGAAGCTCCACATCCTTCCCCCATACCTTGCCCTGTGCATCTGTTCCATCTGGCTGTTCCTGTGTTACATCCTTTTTAATAAACTGGTAGTGTGGTAAGTAAACTGTTTTCCCGAGTTCTGTGAGCTGCTCTGGCAAATCAGCCCCGCCCGAGAAGAGGGTCATGGAAACCTCCGGTTTACAGCCAATCAATCAGAAATGTAGGTAACAGCCTGGGCTTGCAATGGGCATCTGCAGAAGGGGGCAATCTGATGGGACAGAGCCCTTAACCTGTGGGATCTGATGCTGACTCCAGGGAGACAGTGTCAGAGCTGAGCTGAATTGTAGGGCACCCAACGGGTGTCACAGAATTGCTGTGTGTGTGGGAAAAATGCCGCATATCCGGTGTCAGAAGTGAAATATTCTGAGTAGAGTCTGGTAGTAGAGAAAAATAAGAATTTTTGCCTTACACATCCTCTCAGAGCAATGGTTCAAACTGCAGCTACCTGCTAACATGGTTTCTTCTGCCTATTCTGTGTGTATTTATGCACTGAAAACATGCCTCCCCCAATAATATTAAGGTTAATATTAGGGTTACCTCAGCATGGTGGGAGCATGGTTAATTTTTATGGGTTTTGTTGTTTTTATTGTGTTTTGTTTGGTTGGTTTTTGCTTACCTCTGTTTCTACAATTAACCAATGAAAGTGGTGCCACTGAAGGAGAAAAGGAGAGAGCCTGCTGCCTCTGTACCTTTTAGCAAGAAACAAAACTCTTCCCCAAAGTCTTCTACCCCTGAGCCACCCCCCACCCACCCCTGCTTCAACCTAAACTCATTGGCCAGACTGTGTCACGTGACCACCAGAGCCTGACGTGGGGATGGAAAAGGGAGTAGTAGTTCGGTTTTCCAGCCTCAGTAGAGAGAGGCAACAGAGAGAGGGGTTGGGAATAATTATCAGGCTGAGCAACCAACAGTGTCCGCAGCAGAACTAAGACACAGTGAAAACAGAGGGGGCCGTGCAGAGTGTTCTCAGTCTGGTGTGGTGTTACACTTTGCTCTGTGACCCTGGGGGTCCAGAAGAGACTCCTGACAATATAACTTAGAGCTCTGGGTTCTCGTTAAAATTTCTCTCTGCTGTCAAAATAACCTTGCCCCATCTTCATTAGTACTTTGTGGCAATAGTAATTTTTTTTTTAATTTCAGTAATATGTTTTATTTACCCCATATAGCCAAAATACTATGATTTCAACATGCAATCAATAGAAAAATTATTAATGCAGTATCTTAGATTTTCTTTTTTCATAAGGCTCTGATATCTGTATTTTGCATTTACAACACATCTCAGTTTGGACTAGCCACATTTCAAGTGTTCACCAGCCACAGGCGGCTAGTGGCTACCAAGCTGGACTGCACTGCAAGCCCTAGAGAGAGCTGACCTAGAGTTAGAGGGGCTCTAAAAAGATACTGATCTAGAGTTAAGGCATTTGACAGTATTAGCAATAGTAATTATCATCACTATTTACAAAGTGCTTTTTTTTTTTTGGTAGAGTGTTGCTGTCCTTGTATTACAGTTGAAAAAGTAAACTCAAGGTTAATTTGATAACAAATTCACATTTAAAAGGGCACTGACTATTTCCCTGCCCCGCAGTGCAGAGGCGGAGGCTCAGGTACATTCAGGATTTCGCTCCACCTGCTGAACACCGTTTCAACCTCATTAACGCTGATGACAACAAGAAAGTAGGGGAATGGGCCTGCCTCCGTAAAACTGACAGAGAGGAAAACCCAGCAAAGTGGTCGGTTGCAGTTGTGTGGAGGCTAAGGGCTATGGCAAAGACTCTCAGGCCGAGGACTTCAATTGTAGGAAATGAACAAATACAAAACTCGGGTCTAGTTAAATACATATAATTAGTTAATTAAAAGAGTTAATCCTCATTCAATTAAAACACTCAATCCTTATTCCCTCCCAGCACCTGCCATTCAAGGACTCTTGACTCTTGGGCCTGATAAGCACAGGAAGTGATCCTTGTGTCATAAATGTGCTTCTCAGCTCCAAGCTAAAGGCACATTCTCTGCCCAGCTGGTTAACTCTTCTTGTCCTGCATAGCTTGTTCTTGAATCATATCTCTGGTGTGTTGGAAAGACCTCTGACCTGGGGCTTAGACCTGGTTTAGCATCTCTCTCATTGCCGGGCATGGGCAAATCTCCATGCTCTGTCTGGATCTGCTTTGCCCACAGTCATCTTAGCAGCACATTTTTTCCCTGTTAGCCTGTTTCTATGGACACGCTTTGAAAGGTAAAGAATGCTCTCTCCATGCAGGTATTTATGATGTACACACATTCCTGCCTCATCCACACCTTCTCCCTCCTTTCTTTCCAGAAAGTGATGTCAGCATCCAGCCCTGTGCTGACAGATGCTCAGACCACTGCTAATTAGGCTGCAGAAGAGCATGACAGATGAGGCTGTTCTGTTCAGCCCCTGGTTCACTGTGTATTGTTTAGAGAAGGAATGTTTTAAGGTAGAGGAAGAGGAAGCTTGCCAAGGATGTTTAATGTGATCTTGTAAACATTTGTTTTGTGAATAACTGTTAATGTTTCTTATTCTGGGCTCTTTATTTTAAAGAACTGAAAAGACTGGGCCTGCATTGTAGGTAAGAGTTCAGAAGTGTACGCCTGCATCATCCTGGGCTGGGTTGGCAGACACTACCTGTGGCCTTTCCAATATCCATCCTCCCCTTCTTTCTTACCAACAGAACCTGAGTTTTGCTCAAGGCAGTACTATGCCCAATTAAAAAGGCTCACCTTCCCAGACTGCCTTGCACTTAAGAGTGGCCATGTGACCCAATTCTGGCCAATGAGATGTAGATGGAAGTTGTTAGGTGGGGACCTCCAGGAAGCCTGTTTTAAAGGGGAGAGTCTTAGCTGGCATTTGCCCTTTGCTTTTTCCTTTTTCACGTGAAATGCATCCATCTTGTCTCCATGAACATAAGAGCCACATGCTAAAAATAGGAAAGTAGGAAGATAAAATGACCGCAGGTCCTTGGCAACCCTAGGGAGCAACCTGCCTGCTGATGCCTTATGTAAAATCAATCAATTAATCAGTTAAACAAACAGACAAAAAGCCTATTTGGTTAACCTGTTGTACTCAACTTACTGTTCCACGCAGTCAAACAATCTTAACTGATAGGCTGCTAGGACATTTAATGTGCTGTGATAGAAAATGTGTACAAATCAACTGTAGAGTCCTTTAGAACAGTGCTGCTCAGGCTTTCATGTGCATTTCCACCACTTGGAAAGCTTGTTAAAAATGCAGATTCTGATTCAGTAGGTCTGGTTTGGAGTCTGGGATTCTGCACTTCTCACAAGCTTGCAGCTAATGCTGATGATGCCAGCCCTGGACCACACTGTAAGGAGCAAAGATTTAGAAAATGACAGCTCTTTTGTCAGGCTGCTCCTCTGTTGAGCTATTCTGTTTTTCTTTGATATGCTGATTATTCAGTTAAAAAAAGTCTGTAGAGGACTCACTCAATGCATTTTCAACAAAACGTGAAGGTTTTATTTAGAATATCATTTTAGAAACAAAAAGCAGTTCATTTTGTTAAGCAAAATACATTTAACAAATGCATTTAAATAAGGTAAATTCAAGACTTTTGTGGATTTTTTTCCCTTCGTTACTTGATTTTTCTGCCAGTTGGAGTTTCTGTCTTCCAGCCTCACTGGGTGCTTTCCAAGTGAATGCAGCTATAATCCAAGGAACTGCTTTATGAAATCTGAATGACTCAAATATCCCCCTATATTCTCACTCAATCTCCATGTATTAAATGAAACACAAGGAAAGTGACTTAGGGAAGTAGAATTGGAAGGAAATGTCTTCTTCTTGGTCATGTTATCTTTTTAACAGAGGCTTTGCCTGCTCTGAAGTCGATGGTGAAAGTAAACTGTTACTGGGAGGTGATGGTCATAAGAAAACTTAGATGGTTTTCACACCATCTGTCATCGTGACCCGAAGGAAAATGCAAGCCACACCACTTTCCAGCCAAGCTACTGCTTTCCACAGAAGCTGCACATAGCTTCCTATTGTTATTTTCTTTTCTAGTTATGTACATTAAAAAAATACAACGTTGTGTTAAGTAGCAGGACAGCTAACAGTGGAACATATGACATTACACTGAGAAACCAAAATAGCTTGGTTAAGCTGACAAGAGAAACAGCAGATGGTCTTCATGGAGGGAAGCCGCCAATGCCCACCACCTCCCTAGTCCGTGACGGATCTGCACTCTGAGGGTAGGCCTTCTGACTGCCGCCACTGGGCCAGGCGCTGCTTGAACCATTTCTGGAGGGGAGAAATGTGCAAAATTACCTGTCACATACTGAAAAACTGAAATGTCCGTTCCCTTTCTAAAAGTCGCCTCTGCGGCCCAGCTGGAAAGGAGGAAAGCAAGAACTGTGTCCATGGGGATGGTTCTTCTCACTGTGATACTTACCTTTCCTGCCTCAGGACCTTTGCACATACTATTTCCCATGCTCAGACTTCATTATTTATCTGATGATCTCATCCTCAGGGCTTGGCTTAAATAGAACCTTCTCAATGAAGCCTTCCCTAACCACTTTATATAAAGTAGAATCTCTACCGATCTTCTTGTTTTCTATTTTAGTATTTTGTTACTATCACAGAACTTTTAATATCTGTAATTAATTCATTTGTACATTCACTTGTTTTTAATCTACATTTCCTTCTAGAAATAAAGATCCATGAGAGCAGAGACTTGTATCCATCTTATCATCATTGCATCCTTAGCCCCTAGCACAAGGGTTTAACAGAAATTAGTCAATGTTTGTTGAGTGAATAAAATAAATGGAAACATCTCCTTGATGCCCCCAGATAAATCTGTATGGCTGCTGTATCTCATCAATGTGTGCTGATCTCATCAAGGGCCTTGCTCATCAGCAGTGCTTAGTAAAAATTCCCTGAAGAAAATGAATGGAAAACTGAGCATGGGACAACCTTGAGGCACTCCTTTTTGGGGGTTCATGGAATAGGCTAGCCCAATCTTTCCTGCTCCAGGACCACTGAGCAGTGAGAAAAGATAGAATGGACACCCAGTTGACTCAAAATCTTCTAGCTCTGTGTGTCCCAAATATTCATACCTCGCATAAGTAACCACGGATTTAGGGAACGTCCCAGAAGGGATACTTCTAGACATAGTACCATGTGAGGGCTGAAACATAAATCCGCCTTTATTATACCACCAAGGGGTGGGGAAATCTGCAAAGGAGAGATAAGGAGACCCCTGTTGGGGAGCAGTCTGGGGTATGATCCAGGTTGGCCAGGAGGAAACTGAAGTTTAAAAAAAAAAAAAACAACACAAGAGAAAGTAGTGAAGAAATAGAAGCAGCAAGCATTGATCCACATGGAGAGGATGAGTTGGAGGGCTCTGTGGGAAGGCAAGACCTCCAGGCTTTATTCTCCTGTGCTTCCTAACCTTTCACACATCAGGGCACACTTTGAGAATGATGATATTTTCATGTCACACTGCTTGGGGAGGTGACTGCCAGGGGCCCTGCAGTCCTGGGCTCTGCCAACAAGAAGCTCTATTATAAACAACTGGCTCTGAGAACTTGAGGAAGTCCCTAAAAATAGAGCGCCAGTCAGCTCAACTGGAAATGAAGAGGTAAGCTTACAGGGTCTCCACTGTCCTTTGCTGGGTTGCTCAAATTTACCTATTCTAGGGATCAGTAGATGAGGGGACAGAAAAGTAGCAGAAAGAACATAGCTGTGGGATGGATGCCAGCCAGACCTGGGGCATGCTGACGGAGTTGGTGTGGTGGGCTCTGACTTAGCACAGCCAGATGTGGTTTCAGCCTCAGAACAAATGGTGGGCTCTAGGGCCATGCTGGGGAAGACCTTGTCCCTGCAGAGATCTAAGGAGTCAAAAGGCATTTAGTTCAGCCTAAGCCCAAGATCAGAAGAAAGGGTGAGAACCACAGGGGAAAGAGTGCTTCTTAGATTCAACACCTGTAGAGCGAGAAGGGAGCGAGGCCACGGGATCGTCTGGGGCTCTGCACTGGGGCTCAGCTGGCTGAACAGCAAGGGGCCACGCCTGTAACTCACCCTAACTGAGAGTTTACACACTCAGGTGCCTTACACAGCCATCAAGATCCATTGTCTTATACACTCTGTAGGGCAGGGTGGCAGCAGAGAAAGTAATCTAAAGCCAGGGCCAGCAGACTACCCTTAGGGAAGCCTTCTCTTTGGAGGTCGTTCTCCAGGTGCCATATTTCACTCCCTGGTATCTCTGACCTTAAGGAGGAGACAGAACACACGTAACTTCGGTGGCTTTAACCAAAGTTCTGCTGCTTAACGTGGGCCTGTTTGCTTCTGTGATCATGCATGTGTTTAGTTAACTCTGGAATCTGACGTGAGGGTAGCACGGTTCCAGTTTCATTAATGAGGTAGCTCTGCAGGGGTTTTGAACCTAGAAGGTCTGATTAAACAGAATTTCCAGTTACTAGAGCTGAATAAATGGCAGAGTTTTAAAGACTGACTAATTAAAACTTGGAGGAGGAAAGGCTCGTTTTCTATCAGGATTCACTGAAGACAAAATGATTGAGCTGGCTTCATTCAGAAGAGCCACCCACATCTTTACACTAGTAATGAAGCAGAATATTAATGCACAGCTGAAAATAACTTCAGCAATGACCACATTTGTGAACCGGTGAGTTGGCATCCAAGTGCTTCACAAGTTGAACCCTAGCATTAAGGGACGGGAAGAAAAGCTCAACTATTTTCTGAAGATAAAATATTTGAAATCAAGTGTGTATATGATAATTTAGCAAAACAGTTGCTCTCCAACAAAACCCATTAAACACCTTGCTTGTTTTTTTTCCCCTCTAGGGTTGAAAATTACCACATCTCACTTACATCAATATTAATTTTCCTTCTGGCTTTCCTCCTCTTCTTTGTTTCAGTCATCCCCTGGGAAAGACATTCACCCCTCTCTTGCTTATAAATGGATGCCCTCATTAGTCATGCCCATGGATGGAGATTTATTTCCTCCGAGGGAACAGATGATAATTAGACACTATGATGGGGAGGGGTTGAGGCAAAATAACATTATTCCTGTCCTTTTCTCTAGTAACTAACATTTCATTCCTTTCAGAGGAAACCTTTAGAGTTTTTTATTCCACTGATAGAACAACAAGTAAAACCCAGGACATCAGAGGAGATAAAAATCCTGGAAACCTCTCTTAAGAACCAATGCCAGCTACACTGGGACTGAATTGGTGATAATAGAAAATGGCAGATCATCCCAACCTCCCTAGGGGATGATGAGAGCATTCCCAGCCCCTTTTCACACTGACTTCAAAATGAAAGACATAGGGGTTGGGATTCTGTAAAGTTTATCTAATTTAAATATAGGAGATATCTAATTACTGTCATCAGAAAAAAACCATTCTAGGGCCCTAGCAAATGCCCCTTAAAAAGTTATTTCCATCAGAACACCCTTCACCTCACCCTGGGTTCCCATAGGTGTCCCCTGTCCCCAAGCAGAGAACACTGTCCTACTGTGGAACAGTATAAAGAGGTCAAAGCCTCCGGTCAGAGAATGTTTCGAACTTTTGGTTCCTCTTGCCCCTGCCAAAGTATCAGCAATGTGAACCAGCTCTAGTGAACTATCTTACAGGAGCATTGCATGCTTCTTTTTATTCTCCTAGTGTTACTTGTTCTAGGGAAATGAGTATGAATCCAATTCTGCAAGTGGGTGGTGGTAGGGATAAGGGATCAGGTGTATGAAATAAATATTATTTTAGCTTTGATGACCTTTTCTCATGGAAAGGGGTAACACTAACAAAGAAAAGAAACAGGGGAAGTGCTGATACCAGACACTGCTTATATGGAGACCCGGCAGCCCCTGGCCTCCGTGAGTTATTTAAAGGGTCCCTACAGAGACCCATTCTCACCCACCAGTGCACACAGGGAGGGGTTAAGGAAGGCTGGGAAGATGGGAAGTTGGAAGATGAGATCCCACCCAGTAGGAGATGACAGAGGGTTGCCAAAGAAGCCTCTTTCCCCAAACTTGCCAAATGTTGCCTCTTTCTGAGCTCTGGGGTCTCAGATGCTTCCCTGTGGTCAAGGCCTGGAAGACAGAGGGGAGAGACGAGCTGTGGCAGTCTCAGGGAGGAAGAAGGTGTTGGCTTCATGGCAGGAAAAGGAAGCCAGGGGCCCTGCTGTGAGGCTGACTCATCCCCCAGTACACTCACTTCGGGGCTGGGTCCACTGTTTGCTCATTTGTGGATGGGAGAAAAGGGGAGATGGCTGAAGGGTGGCCTGAGGGGGGCAGATGACTCTGCTGTGTAGGGGTCTGAGTTGGGCTGACCTCAGTTACAGAAAGGTGCCCTTTCTTCCTGTCCCTGACCTGATTTCAGTTCAGTTCTATCATATAAGGTGAATCTTGAGGAAAGATCGCATATAGTCTGGGATGACTGTCATTTACTGAATGGGTTTTTTTTTTTCCAGGAAGAAATAGAAAATACATTGAATTTTCAGTCCTTCCTTCCCATCCCTACCTAGTTGTTTCCATTCTTTTTTTTTTGTGGAGACAAAACAGCCTGGTGGTTAAGAGTCTGGATTGTGGAGCCAAACTGCCAGGGTTCAGATCCCATCTCTGCTACTTCCCAGTTGTGGTTGTGGGCAAGTTACTTAACCTTTTGGTATGAATAAATGGTTGACCACTTGGAGAGTACCTGGAACAACAGGTCATTTAATAGGTGGCAAGTATCATCCATAATTATTCTGCTTTACAGGTAAAGAAATGACAGAATCTTGCCAAGGGAGAATCCGAGGCTGATACTGACCCACAGTAAACCCATAGTCTTCTTTTTAAAAAGATGAATTATTGTCTCTGTGATCACTCCTCTTTTCTAAATATAGCATGGGATTTTAAATGACAAAAGGTCAGCAGGCTGCCTCCTGCAGGGGAGAGAGGGTTCTAAGAAACACGAGCTGTTAGACTTGTATTACAGTAAATCACCTTCCATTAAGTTCTGGTTCTGGTGAGCCAGACAGCTGTTCCCTTTGCTAAAAACAAATACATTTGACTTTCTGTTTGACCTAGGAGTGGGAGGGTTTTCTATGGGCAAGTTCTCCAAAGGCTTGATTAGTAGAAATCATTTGGGACTTGAGATCTAAAATGGATCTTGGGGTCTTGGTTTCGGGATCTATAGGAGCACCCATTACAAGCTTTTAAGCCTCAACTATGATTCGTGGTGAGGAGAGGACAAAATGTCTGATGCTTTCTCTGGTCTATAAAAAGTGATTTAAAAAGTCTCTGTTTAGACTTGAGACTAGAGGTGTGAAGTGCTTTGGGCTCCCATGGGAGAGATGCTAGAGGAGTTCCAAGTAGTAGTATCATGCATAACGAATTGCCTTTCCATGACCAAAGGGAAGACAGAAGTCAGAATTTAGGCAGGATTAAAAAAAAAAAAATCAGTGGAAGGAGCCAACACTGCACCTGGTGGTTAAAAATCACGGGCAGTGTTGCATTCACTACCCTAAACAATTTTCAGGATAGGAGTTAAAAAATCAATCAATCAATGCACTTAGGTGACATCTGCTTCCATGCCCTCCAGCTGTAAAATCGGATGTCTGCCTTCTCAGAAAACTCCAGAAAAAGACCGTAAAGCTTAGGGCTGTGGAATTTAAAAAAATCGGGACCAAATCTCCCTGGCTCCGTGCAATTTTAGCTCCGCAGCTCAGCGGAAGCTGCAGCGTGATGTAGTGGAAAGAGCATGCCCAACGACCCGTTGGCAAGTCCCTCTCTCTGAACCTCCTTTTCCTCGTTTACCAAACCTGAGGACTGAATTTACAGCTGATCGCTGAGATTCCTTCCAGTTCTGACATTCCCGCCGATAATAGATTTGAGGGCACTGGGCTCAGAGGGCGCACACGGCACCTCTCCCAGAGGTTTCGCTCACAGCCCAGAGGAGAAACAGAACCCCGGAAAAGCGAGACAAGTGGGCCAAGGCACGCTGCTCCCAAGCCGGAGGGAGGAGAAAGCGTGTATCCTGGGCTGTAGGGGAGAGTGGAAAAGCAAGGTGAAGCCGGGGTGGGCGTGAGATTTCTAAGCAGCTCCTGCGGGAGCCACCGGGCTGGGGTAGAGGGGCAGATCCTGCGCCCGTGGAGCCGGGAAGCTGGGATGCTGCGGTGGGAGCGATGCAGGTCCGGGCTCCGAGGGTGCGGGCAGAATCAATGAAAGATCACGGGGAGGGAGGCCAAGCAGGAGACGGAGGCAAGAGCAGTTTCTCGAGATGGCCCAGGCGAGGGCGGGCGCGGCGGTGCGGGCAGGCAGGGGTCGGGGCGGGCAGGGCGCGTGCAGGGGCTCACCTGGGTCTCCTCCTCCGAAAGGCCGGCCTCGGCCGCGATCAGGCACAGCGTGGTGGGGTCCGGGTGCTTGTTGACCTTGTTGAAGTTGTACTCCAGGATCTCCACCTGGTCCTCAGTGGGGCCGCTCGCGGTCTCCGCCGACATGGTCCCGGCACTGCTGCGGGAGAAGAAGCGGCGGTGGTGAGTGAGGAGGGCGGGCGGGCGGGACGCTGGAGGGACTGCGATCCCGGGCGCGGCCAGGCTCCCTCAGCCCGCGGGGCTGTCCCTGCTCGCGGTCGCACCGCGCGCGGGTCCGCGGCTGCAGGCTGGGGCGGGAGCCCGCCCAGGCGCCTTCCGGGGGCGCACCTAGGGGTCCCACCGCTGAGCTGCGCGTCCTCGGGCCTCCGTCCTGCTCCGAATTTTTACTGCAACTTTCCCCGAGGGCCCCTGGTCTGGGGTGCCAGGAGGAAGATGACGGCGCGAGCCCTCTCGGCCGTGAGGCTCCAAGGAAGGAGCGGAGGAAGCGCGGCGATGATTTTGAAAAACCGCCTTCAAGGCTTCCCTGGGGGAGAGGGAGCTGCCCTGGGGACAGTCCTGACAGATGGCGTGGCTGGGCTCCCGCGATCCGCGGCGGGGACTCCCCGCCCATACGCACCGTGCTGCCTCTAAAACAGTTTAGCACTTTGCCGCCCTCGCCAGGGAGGCCTGCACACCCCACACCTTCTTCCAAGAAATGACCCACAGGACAGAAGTTACTTCACAAAATTGGGAAAATGGGGGCGGCGCTTTTATTCTTGTGCTTGTAAAAGACAAGCACAAGTGTGGGAATCAGGTTGGTTATTCTCTCCCCTTTAGAGGTGGAGATAGGTCCCCAGAGACGCTATTTACCCCCTGCAGTTCCTCGGGCCGAGAACTGAGCATCAGGAGAAATTTCCACCTGAGGGCTTGTGTGAGTCACTCTGCAGTCTGCAGCCTCCTCCTCCGTCTCTCCACCTCCAGTTTTTCTAACTAAGTCAGTGAGTCGGACGCCTCCAGTCAACCGGCTGTTCACTGCCCACCGTGGCCTGGACGTTGTTGCACAGGGTACAGTATGTGCCTCCCTAGATGACGACTTCCAGCCGAGGAGGGTCTACAGCAGTTGTCTTTTAAATCAGACATCCTTTGTGATTATATTAAAATTAACTGTAAAGTCAAGAGAATGGGTCCATTTCCAGCATCAAGGTCACTTGTATTTCCTTACTTTACAGCCAAACATTTCTCTGGCAGATTTTGGGCAACATGACTTCCTGCTGCATCTCTCTGAACCCTGGACTGGGGCAAAAACAATGGCAGATGTGGACCCCCCCCATCTCCCCCCACAAATTTAAGTTGTACTGAAGTATAGGAAAAGTCTTCAGGTTCTTGGCTGAGGACTTGGCACAGGCAGGTCAGGACCTGCCATTTCTGACAGTAAAAGACAAGCACAAGTGTGGGAATCAGGTTGGTTTGTTGTTTTAACAAACAATTGCAAAATCATCCAGCACAGTCCTGAATAGGTTTTGATGTGGTTTGTGCCTGGAGATGAGCCACACTTCACCAATCTGTCTGCATAACGTCCCTGATGCTGTTAAGATCTATTCTACTGTGACCTGCATCCTGTCCTCCCTAAATAAATGTCTTTCCCTCTCCTCTTGGTCACCTGAAGAGGCTTTCCAGGTAAGACAAGAAGCCATTCTACTGTGAGAAATTCTTGGGCTCAAGCCAGTTGTCAGGTCATGGTGAAATCTCCTTGTGTTTTTAGAGAGTTCTGTGTTCCCCCACTTAAAAGTCTGTCCCAGTGATTCCTGTCAGTGCCGAAGCAGGATGGGATCAAGCCAGGCTGTAAATACCTCTTCTACTGTTAGCACCTATCTCCCCCTTTCTTTGACAGAGAACTTCAGAGCTGAAAAGAACTTAGTGACCAGCACCGTAGAATGGAAAGCCTTAGTTTCAGTTTCAGGCCTGTGCTTTGCTAAACCCTTCTCAGCAGGTCATTCTCTTTAGTTTGTTAAAAAAAAAATTCAGGAGTGCAACAGTCTAAATTAAATGCAGGCAGGGGCTTGTCACTATTTTGAATGGGCACTGACTGTCCTTGTAAGATACCAATTCCAGCCAAAGCTGCCCACTGGAACTACCCACCACTGCTCATTTTGCCTGAAAGAACACAGGAGAGGGAAACGGCTGCTTCTGATTTTATTCCTTGCCCTTGAAAGTTTCCATCTAATTCCAGTGACACAGATCTGCTGGCTCTTCTGTGAACATTTTTGCTGCTTCTTTGTAAACTCCCCACTCCTTCAGAAATCTTCATCAAACATGCGTTTTTCTAAACTGGACTCAGATTCAAGGACTGTTCTAAATGTACTTCTTCCCCTCTTTCTGTTTTTTTCATTGCTATTATATAATTCAAGTGTGACTCATATGCTTACATTTATTACACTTAATCAGGTGCATTTTCTCTTACTATATTTTTGTGGCTTCCTGTTACAGGACTTTGTATGAGGCTTCGTGGATAGGTCTCACTTGACTTTAAAGTACTCCTTAGGGTAGCTGGTTGAGGTCCAGTGGACTTGGCTGGCTGCCAAGGAGACTTGTGGGAGGACCATTTGAAAGTACCTACTTCTCTAAGGTACACCAAACAAACAAACAAACTTGATTTCTAGAAATGAGCATGAAAGGTCTAACTATGGTGGTCAGATCTACCTGTTATTTCTCCATAAAACGCAGTCTGCTATTTCAGCTCTCTTTGGTTGGGATGAGTGTTTGCTGCTACTGCTCCATTTCTTCTCTCCCTCTCGTTCTTTCAAAGGAAACTTATAAATCAAGTCACCCTAGTAAACCCTGGCCTTATAAAACTTCTCAACTCTTTCCAGTAAGGAAACTGTTGAAAACTATCTCTGAAGGTAGTCTAAACAATGTCAGATGAAATGAACTAAAGATATTTTAAAGCTTCTTAAACTTTGAGCACAAGTTCTACTGTTGCTGTGGTTATTAATACCTTATGAAACATTCAAAGAGTAATCTGCCCTGTGGTTGTGTTTTCTTTTGTGGTTGGGGAAAGACGATGCACAAACCTTTTCAAAATGTTAAATGAAAACTGCTGGCTGTTTTCTAAATTCTGATGCCTGGGTAGACAGTTGTTCAGATCTGACAGCCTTACCTTTGTCCCCTAATCCTGTAGACGTTTAAAGTATCGACCTACACGAACCAGCTCATGAAGAGTGCCACAAACTGGAACCTGCAGAAATCACTTTGGGCTCACATTTTCCATCTTCTCCTCCCTCTCCCAGCCTTTCTGACCTCTCTGTAATGCCACTGATAGCAGAAAAGGTTATCAATGGTAGATGGTCTTCAGCAGCAGCTCCGTGGTGAGCTGGCCAAAAGTAAAGAAAGCAGAGGGATCATTCTGTAGGGCTGTCTCCCACTTTCCTTTAGCCTGAATCTCCTTTATGTTCACGGACTTTCTGGAAACAAAGGGCTCTTAAAGCATTCTGTATTTTCTTAAGAGAGAAAAATAAAGTGCTACCATTTCCCCAAGAGAAGTGGTGGGTCTTTGGAAGGGGACAGCATTTCCTCACTTGTCACTTACTGAACTACTCTGGATGGAGTGCAAGGAGGGAATCTCCCAAGATGTCAGCGTCTCCCAGAAAGCGACAAATAGAAGTGGAATACGGATCTGCTTCCCCAGGCTAACACAAGGCTGGGTTTAAAAGAAAGGAGTTTTTGTTTCTGTTTTTATTTGTTTTTAAAATATGAACCTGGTGGTTAATGTCCTTAAGCTTAGAACAGTGGTTCTCATGCCTGGCTGGGCCTCAGAATCACCTGTAGAAATGTCCAGACCTACTGCAGACCTCCTGAACCAAAACCACATTGTAGGAATCCAGCATGGGGAGACACAAATAGTATTTCAGCTCTCACAAGATTTTGCAACTTAATCATTAAAATCAACAATAAGTGTTTAGAACTTCTTATACCTTATACCATGAAAATGCTTTAAAATACCTTCTAACTGATTCTCTATATCATCTCAACACTGGAGTAGACAGTAGTTTGAGGTACTTTTAAAAGAATAGGCTTTTAAAAATACACATTGGAGAGGAAATTTAGATATTATGCTGTTTACCTTTTGTATATATGGCCAGGAAAGTGGAAACCGTCTTTAAAATTATGAACTACTAAGAGAAACTTCTTCATGCTTTCAAAAATTCAGAAATAATACAGATCCCTTTGTGTTGAGATCATAGTTTAAGCAAGCAGGCCATCAGAGGGAAAATTCCTTTCACCTCATCATACAAATTTCCATCGTTGATTTGGAAGCCAAAGATTACAGTGGAAGACATCTGGCAACCGTGACAAGTGATTGTCCTTCTCTAAATTCTTCAGCTTCAGGGAGGGAAATGCTAAAGTTTAAGTTATCATTCTTATAGATTTACATAATACAACTTAAAACTGAACATTAGATTATGAATGTACCATATACACCTAGCATCACTGCTGTCTTCAGGGAAATAAGATTCCAAATCTAAACAGGAAAATACATTTTTAAAATGCTATATTGATTCCAGTTTTACATATTACAAAAACTGGAGGAAAATACAACAAAATATTAACAGTGTTTATATCTATATTGTGGGACTACAGATGACCTAAATTTTTTTCTTGATATTTTTCTGTTTTTTCACATTTATTACCTTGAAATTAGAAAATTTAATTTTTTTCTTAAAAATTATTCCTTTGCTTTTTAAAATTAGTTCTATCACATATGTATGGATCCCTATGAGAACTTTTTTGGGGGTTTTTATATTTTTGAGATAAAATGGTATCATTCTAAATATAATTCTTCTGTGAATTGCTTTGT
Organism: Camelus dromedarius; assembly: GCF_036321535.1. Lineage (NCBI taxonomy): Eukaryota > Metazoa > Chordata > Mammalia > Artiodactyla > Camelidae > Camelus > Camelus dromedarius. The sequence goes on along the minus strand of NC_087436.1, from coordinate 84,269,555 downwards.
TCATCAACACATTTCCAAGATTCATCCATATTTCTGCGTGTAGAGAAATTCATTGATATTTAGTGCTGCTTCCATGTAGTGAATATACTACCATTTGTTTAGGTCTTTGCCTGTCGGTGGATATTTGGGTTGTTTCCAGTGTTTTCCTATGATAAGTGTTGCGTCTCTGAACATTTTTGTATATGTCCTCTGAAGCACATCTCAGATGGTTTCTTTAGAAGTGGAACTGGTCATAAGGAATGTGACTAGTAGCTTTACAATGTAATACCAACTTCTTTTCCAAAGTTTTGAACAAATCATACTCCCACCAGCAGTATATAGCGTTTCCTTTGCTCTATATCCTCATCAACACTTGTCAAACTTCTAAACTTTCCCCCAAATTGTTATATATTCTTTTTTCCATGAATAATATCTAAACCTTCTTGAAGCTATTTATGTTTCCAGCCTACTCAACTTCTTGAGGCTAAAAGGTTCCATATGTTTACTATTTACTGGATAAAAGTATTTCCTGTTCCAGCTCAGAGGAGATTTGAGGTATTTTTGGAGAGTTTAGACTATCTCAAAGCTCGCTTGTTATTTCCACTGGTTACCAGGAACAATATGACAGATGTATGGAAAACTAATTACAGTAGACCTTTTGTCTGTATAATGCTAAAAATGTTACTATCATCCCTTCTACAGCGCTCCTGGGAGTCAGGACTTGACTCTACATTTTAAAAAATATGTTAACCATATCAATTTATTCCTCCCTCCCCCAAAGCAAATATCAAAGTCTCCAATTGAAAACTACCAAGGTGTGTGTAAAATGACTGAATAAGGAAGAAAAAAGGATGTAGGGATAGACAGGAAGTGTAAAAGAGAGAGACTATTAGACTGTGGGCTCAAAACAGTATATAAACATGTGAAATCAAATAATGTGCTCAGTATCTCGACCGCAATACCGTGATCATGGGGTGCCCAGCTCCTGTTCAAAGGCAGGTTGGTGTTAGCTCTTTTAGTTTCTCTCACAATCCTCTCTTAGAAATCAGAATGGAATTAGTCCTGTTTTGTAGTCGAGAAAGGCTAACTGGTCTACAGCATCAGAAGTAGGCTCAGAATTCTACCGTTTATTCTGGCCACAGCAGTCAAGGCAGTTCGTAATGTCATGAGCATTAAGATTGATGTATACTTCCAAACTGTCTTCCTCTATGCTCTATTGATGTCAGAAATTCTAAGGGATCACCGAGTTGCCCATTTGGACCTTTGAGCTCTAATTTTAGTGAAGAAATGGGACTGGGGCAGCCAGGCCATTGCTGACCCACTGTGGTCTCTCCAGCCTCCTTCCCTTAGCACCTGCTGCAGCCCTCCTGAAGACCTCCTCAATCTCCTGGGAAAGTCCTAGGGTCTACTTGACACCAAGGCAACAGAGAGAATGGGAACGCCCCTTTCAAATTTGTTCTGAGCCCACATTTTGAGGTACAGATGAACTGGGAAGATTTATTCACGTTTGTCAAGTAAGATCTGCGCTCTTAACTTTTGACCCAGTGTCACAGCCACAGGCACATGCAGAGCCACCAGCCAGCTCACAACGACAAGCACGCTGTTCTCATAGAACACGCTGCACTTAACTCTGTGGGACAGGAAGACGGAGATGCCAACCAGTGCTTGAATTCATGACATTCCAGCTGGTCGCCAGTGACCATCCCATCCCAAGTACCTCTTATTCCCCAAGATTTGTCAGGCAAAGATGTTATCAAGGTTTGGTTTTCAATATTTCAGCCCTGCTCTTGGATGGCATATCTTTTAGTAGTTAAGCCAAGGCTTAAAAATATGAAGTGCCTTCTTCTAAGTGCTGCATATCGGATGCGTACTTGTCTCTGTGCTCTGTGTAGCTGCTAATTCAGCTTAGTAATTTCCAGGTCCTCCTCTTTTGATTTGCTTTCCTCTTGCCTTAGAAGCTCCTCTGTTTCAGGAAACCCAGCAGAATTAAGAGCAAAATGAAATTTGAGTTAATGTAGTAAAAAGATCAAATAGAAATCCCGAGTTCTAATCATTTGAAACATCACTTTGCTGAGCCTCCATTTCTTTCATGTGGAAAGAGGATATAATAATACACCCCCGAGTCGAGCTCGCAGCTCTGCTGTAAGGCTCATATGATATCATTGTAGAAGAACTGTTTCTAAAGTGTGAAGTGCTTGCTTATGGGAGCTACTATTGTTCTTTATGTGACTGTGAGCAAGGTGTTCAGTAGGGTGTCTTCCGGGTGGGAAACTAGTAAGAATCACTTATAAGTGTCACTTTTTCTGGGCTTTAATCCCTTTTTAAAATCTTTCTGAAATGGTAAAGCACTATGGTTGAAATCAGAACCTTTAAAAAAAAAATCAAATGCTGTATATGTTGCTTCATTGTAAAATGTATCACTGGCTGGAGCGTCTCAAGACTAACAGGGTGGGGGTGGGCTGTTTTTTTCATTAGCCCCTCTATGCATTGTACATTGATTTGAACTTAATTGTTGGTATTTTCACCAAAATACTAGTTTCTTTGCTCATTCCTCATCACCACTCCTCAACGTCTACTTTTCTTTCATCTATTAATGTGGAAGCATTAATAGGACAGAAGATGAGCAGTGAGGAAGTCACTAACAAGCAGGAACAAATACTCTATGAATTGTTGAGTAGATTTTTTTCAGGCTCTCTTGGTTTGTGAGAATAATGACCAAACTGAAGTTGTTTTCAAATAACCTGTTTATGGCTTGTCTTCCCCAGCAAGTTATATGCTCTCCTATGGCAGATATGTCATTTCTCATACATTTATGTATCTCTAGCCTTCATTAGGAGTGTCTGACACTTAACCGGTGCTCATTGTATGTATGTTGAACTGAACTCAACCAGTTGCATCTGGCATGACTTGATTTAGGACATAAGTTAGGAAGACAGTGCTCTGTGTTTTCAACAACCAGGACCCGCCATGTTCAAAACCAAAACAGAACATTGGAAAAAATAACGTTCTAGCCTCCTAATATCTGTTGGTCTTCACTGCCGCCAAAACACAGAGTTGATCCGTATTTTTGAATCGGGTACAGAAATCTCACCTGTTCTAACAACAACAGCAACATATTTCTTTAGTAATTGCTTTGTGCCAGGCACAGCCCTAAATGTCTTAGATGTATTAACTCATTTAATCCTTAAAGGAATAGTAACACTATGTGATAGGTACTCATACTGTCTCCATTTTACACACATGTAAACTGATATCAATGGAAACCTTTCCCAAATCACAGATCAAGGGAGTGGCAGAGCAGGGATCAAAACCTAGAAAGTCCATCTTCTGTATCCATGTTTTTAACCACTACACTGCATTTCCTCTGTGTACTGAGTAGCTATGAAGAAAGAAGTGCCTTGGTAGGTGGTTGTGGAAAGAGGGGCAGTAAAGCTGAGTGGTGCACCTGGGACAGGCCTGAGGTGGTGTCCTCCATCCGCTCTGGTGTCCTGGGGAGGCGGGGCTAGCCTGGGAGCAGTGCTTCCCTCCCTGGGACACATTTCTCAACCTTGGTGACCAGACATAGCTCTGACCTAGCTAAATGGATTAGCTAGTGATTTCAGTTAATACCACCAGCACCACCAGCCAGGTTAGCTTTCTTTTCCCACATACTTTTCTTTCATTGGTACAGACAAAATTGAAAGATGACATTATGTGAGTAATACTGTATACAAATGAGGAGAAGTTACAGCATCAGATAGAATGGAATAGAAAGATTGGCTTCAACCAGACCAGCTAGATCTTATGACTAGTGCTGCTCCTTAATCTCTACATGTACAGAGTTTTGTTGACTTGATTAAGGAACCTCCTGAAACTATTGTTGGAACAAGTCCCTCCGCGGTCCAGCCTTTCTACAGCCACTTAGGGAAACTAGCAAGATATTATGAAAAGAGCTGTTGGAAGGGAGGGTGTCTGTGAATGACTTCCAGCAGTGAATTAATCATTAATTAACCCTGGACCTACAACTCTTTGTATGCACATTGAGTCCTTTTCGCTGATAGCCCAGCTTATCATGTTCTAATCCAAAGATTGGTATGTGAAAACATGGAAAAACGGTGAAAGACAACAATGAAACCTTAGGCTTCTTCTGTGAGTAAGTGGAGCATTTAGTCTACCTCCTTAAAATACATGGGCAAATGAAAGAGGGCAATCCCATTTCCATAATCTCCTTAGGGGAGATCTCCATTTTGTAAACAGCTTACTTTTCCAAAGGTCTATCTCCACAGTGATTGTTATGAATTCAGAAAATATTTCCTCCAGTAAAAACACTATAAATTGTGCATCAAAGCCCAGGCTAACTCACAAAAGGGAGGGTTAACTGAATTGTTATATGTTTCTAATTGGAAAAAATATAGAAAATAATTCTGTGGAAATATCCTTGTGAAATATAATAAGAAATAATTTATTCATTTTGAAAGCAAATGCTTAAAAAAAGTTGTTCTAATTAAAATTTGGCTTAATGAGATGAGGTTTTGGTGCAGATACTAAAGGGGTTTTCAGGGAACTTTTGAGGCTATTAGAGGTTTGTAGCACAACTCTGATGTATTCCAAGTATTTAGAACAGTCCTGACACATTGTTAGGTGTGCAGTGAGTACTTGTTGAATGTATGTTGATTGAACTCTATTTTCATTTCAAGAAGGATGACTTTTCTTTATCTTGCTATAAAGGCATAATAATTAAAGCTGCATTTGTCATAGATGAAATAAGGAGGGGGAAAGAGGAAGAAAAGAAAGGCATGTTGAGAAGTGTTGATGTGAAAAGTAGGTCATCTGAGAGATGATTAATGATATGAATGGTGAACGATAAAGAAAAAACCAGGAGTTACATTGCATGGCCCTCTCCTCCTCACCTTCTACCCAGGGGACAAGGAAGAAGGGGATAGGCAAGATTTTGTACCTCGTGTTTCCTGAGTCAGCCTCTAAGTGGCGCTGTCAGGCAAGAACAGTTTCATTGCTGCCGGAGCTCTTTGTAGATGGGAAGAGAAAGAGAAGCAGAAATAAAGTTCTTTTCAGTAGCTAGCATGAGTTACAGAGGGAACATCTGTGCATCTTTAATAGATAAATTATATGTAGGGGATACATGTTAGATCCTCATTAATAAGTGAAAATACTAGAGTGGTGTGGAATAATGAAAAGAGCACTGGGACTGGGCAAGGGGTCAGACCTGGATTTCAGCTTTCACTCCTCTGCTTAAAGTCATATGACCTTGGCTGAGGTTGGTTGGTTGGTTGGTTGTTTGGTTTGTTTGTTTGTTTGTTTGTTTATTAACTTATTTGAAACTTAGTTCTCTTCTATGTAAAATATGACTAAAAACACCCTTCCTTGCCTATTTACTTCAGTTGCAATCAGTGAGATTATTATGCTTGTGAAACAACTTGGAAAACTGTAAAATAACGTACACATTTCTGGGAGTGTTATGATTATTTCTTCATCCAGAAAAGTGAAGCTACTGAGCCCAAACCTCTGAGATTATTTCCCTTCTAAAATTGCTATGATCAGAATGGCCTGGGTTTCACTTTATCACATTAGTCCTCGTCAACAGTTCACTGATGTCGTTGACCTGAGAAAGGGGAGTACAGTGGCCTGTTCTAGGCTGAACCCCTGATTTGCTGAACACTTGGTGCCTAGTTTCTACTTCAGAGGACAACTGCGAAGCTCATGAAACATTTTGAACCACGGTGCTGTTTAATATTCAGCCTATCTGTTAGATTATCATGACCATATAATTTGTCATCCAATCTGGAACACCAGTGTAAAGTATGTGCTATGAATAATTACATCAGAACAACCGGCTTGTATCAGAAATGTCTCAGGCAGACCTAGACATCTGATCCCCTTATTATATGTAAAATGTTGAATTTCTCACTTGGGTGCGGGATAGTAAAGTCCTGTTGAACTTTGGCATCTGAGCTGCTGTTATGGATTAGTAAAATGCAGGTCTGTTTGGACCTTAGAGGATAGAAACCTAACCGAAGTGTTGAACAGGAGGCTGCTTCTTGCTCTTAAGAAAGCATACTGCTGCAGCTCTGTGGTTAAAGGTAAGAGGATATACTATAACTTCAAATTTGCTGATCTTTCACTTCTATTGCAGTTTGAATATGTATAAAAGAGGTGTATCTAGTAGGGTGAATAGCCCTTGGACCTCTGCCTGCTTTGGGTATTGTTAGTATAGTGGTGTCAATGCTTAGTAATTGTGACTATCCATTACATCTCAAACAGAATTTGGTCCTGTGATCAAATATAAACAAAAGAACAAAAATGGCTTGTACTAGAGATTTCCACGGAGCACAGCCACGTGCCCAGGGCTTTTCCAACCAGATAATACAGGAGGCGTGAGACTTGTGAATTAAGTTGGATCATCAAATCTCATCTTTAAAAATGTCTGATGCCCTAATATGCCAAGAAATTAGACAAATAGAGTTCTGTTATGGGGAGGGTCTCAATATTTCTAAAGAAAACCATTAAACATAAAGAGAAATTTGCACCATTAAGCTTAGAAGCAAGTAACAAAGAGATCAACTTACTAAATAGTTTATGGCGAGGAAAAACGGCACAAATAAGTCAAAATGGCAGACAAATATTCTTTTTATGTTTTAGAGTATGTTATTAATTTTTGTCACCCATTTAGCTTCCTAATTATGTTTTATTTAGGAGAACATTAATTAGATTAATTAAGTCAGTAGTGAGATGTGTGTGTTTTTTGCATAGAAAAGGAGAAATGCTATACAAATGAACTTATTTACAAAACCGAAACAGACTCACAGATATGGAAAACAAACTTATGGTTATCAAAAGGGAAAGGGGAGAGGGATAAATTAGGAGTTTAGGATTAACAGATACAAACTACTATATGTAAAATAGATAAAGAACAAAGTCCTACTGTATAGCACAGGAAACTATATTCAATATCTTCTAATGAGCTGTAATGAAAAAGAATGTATATACATATATATATATATAACTGAATCACTTTGCTGTATACCTGAAACTAATACAACATTGTAAATCAACTATATTTCAGTAAAAAATAAGAAAAGGAGGAATGGTCAAAAACTTAAATGTTGATAATGCTGTTGATGGAAATCCGTCTGGTATTTTAAAAATCTAGTAGCAATAAACCATTTGGTCACTTTAGAATGTTAAGAGATTAGAGTTTCTTTCTGAAAATGTTTTCATTCCCAGGGCTTGAGTCTGAAAAGGGCTGTTCATTTGTAATTCTGAGAACATGTCATCATGATTTATTGTTTTCGAAAATGTATTCCGGGTTCTACGATGTTGCTGCCTAAGCCCTAACTGCCTAGTAAGGAATGGTAGTTAGGGACCTTCATGGGTTGCACATGCGTGACCCATAGATGTTTAGGCTGCCCGTTCACAGTCCGTTGAAACCTGCCTAATAAAACGCATAACTTCCTCAGGTTGTTTGTGCGTTTGCCAAAAAGACTCTTTGATAGAATGGAATTATCTCTTTGCACAAATATACTTGAATCAATCATTATTTTTTATGGTCCAACTACCATTCTGATTTTATGACTGTACTTTTGGTAGTGGATAAAATGACACACACCTGGTTCTTTGTAGAGCTCCAACTTATGTCAAAGTCCAACCATGCATGCTGCTTGTTGCCATGATACTCAGTTACATGGGCCTTATTTCCTCCCTTCCCCAACTGAGTGGTTTTTATGAACAGGTGTTCAGCTAATGGGATAAACAGAGGACGTGCAGTTCTAGCCTACTCATTGCCATCATGAAATAATTGAAAAGGACAGATACACCAGAAAGCTAGCTCTGAACCTACAGTAGATCATTCCTCTGAGCATCAGACGTCATATTGCAGAAAGAGGCTGGATGGGGAGGCTCAGAAGATCTGCACTCTCCTTCCACCAGAACCACTTAAATCTCCAAGTGACTTTGGACAACTCACTTAATTGCTTTGAACCTTTGTTTCTTCATCTATAATTGAAGCTACAGTCCTGCCCCACCTGTCTCACACGGCTGTTGTAGGATTCAATGAGATGGATTAAGTTTATGAATAGCACTATAAATTATAAACACTATAGAGATACAAGATACCATTATTAAGGTTCTAATCCAGCTTTCCCAGTGATTCAGGGTATAATGTTGAGCAACTGAATGATATCAGGTTTTGCAATCATTAAAGCAGCAAAACATTGTAGAAACTTCACTCAACCTTATGCCTAACAAGATTTCTTAAAACATTTCATTTGCTTTGTCCAGTAATAAACCACTAATACAGAGAAATGAAGTAGTTCTAGAACTGACTAGCCCAAGTTTAAGAAAATGATATTGAGAGGGGGAAATTGCTGAAAATTATACTCTTTAAGTTCCAGAAAATTATTTCAGTTACTTATTAAAGGCTTAGTAAAGTCCTAAGGAACTCAGAGAAGCTTCTAAATGTTTGAAATACTAGACTAGAACTTGTGATATCATGTGTCTCCATTTCTTACAGACGATTTAATATTCCACATTGCTTAAGGAAAACATAAGCCATCTAGCCTACCCCTCTCCCTACCCCTGTCTCCCACCAACGAGATCTACAGGGTGGTTGAGTATACATACATATTAGGATATTCATTATGGCATCATTTGTGAGAACTGGAGGCAGAAGAAATGGTCAACATTACAGGATTATGGGTAAAATCCCCAATACCTCCATTAAAAAATAAACTTCATTACCTACCCCCCTCCAAAAAAAAAAAAAAAAAACTAGAGGATTAGATAAGCCAATAGTGTGTATAAATAGCAGACTATTAAAAAGGAGTTAGAATATAAATCAATAAAAAATATTTTTAAAAAAGAAGTAAAATAAAATAAAATAAATTAAAAGGAGTTAGAAGTAATGCATTGGAAATACTAGAAGTATAATCAGTCACATAGGCAGATCATAAAAATATGGTGTTGAGTTCAAAGACAGAGGAAGAAAGAGGGAGAGCAGGACAGTAGAAGAAATAGAATGAGATGTAAAACGTAGGAAGGGTCTTGTGTGTACTACGAATTCAGTAATATGTTAATGTGAGCCTAAAGAAAAAAAAACTTTAAAAATTAAAAGATTGTTGGACTGCCCTGCCTTTCAGAGCTTGCCTGTATAATTCTGTCTAATGTATTTTTTGCATAATGAGGGAATACTTCATGCCTCACCTCATCCCCTTCATGCTCCAGCCTATTCCAATCCTTGGGGTCCTTGGGCTTGGTTTTTTCCCCCAAAGATCAAGGTGACTAGCCGGTCATTGACCTCCCTGACCATGCTCCATGCTTTTCAACACCAGCATCAAATGGCTTTCTGGCCTTCTCTTATCCAATTTAAATAACATCTGGTCCTTTTGCCACTCTTTACTGACTTGATCTTTTTTATTATTTAGTCATCTAGGAGCTCTTTTGAGCTAGTTGAAAGGACTCTCCCTCCTTTTAAATTGTGGAACCCTGAATCGGGTACCATGCTAATGAAAGCGGGAGAGTCATGGCCTCCCCCTTTCTTCACTCCTGCTCTGTAAACCTCAGTTCTAGTCATCTCCAAAGGACGCTATTTTACTATCCACAAAGAGTGTAAAGAATATATAACAGAGTGATAGACATTTCTTGGCATAAATTATTGAATTAAAGTTTTTTATGAAACAGATTTTGCGCCTGCACCAGTAGACTAGAAGTTTGGAAAGGAGGGAGGGACTATAAGCCCTAGGGAGAGAGGATTATTTATGTAAATTTCCTCAGGGAGAAACCACACAGGAAGGAAGTGGAAATACAGCAACAAAGACTAGACTATGTCATGCCTGTAAGAATTACAGGAAACTTCCATCGTGATCCATCCAGATCTAATGGCTGGAATGAGTACCATTCGTTTCCTGCTCCGTGTACACTAAGAGATTAGAGCTCATCAATGCCTTACGATGTTTATGATTTTGTTTTGGTTTTTTCTTTAACATGTAAAGATAGAAACAGTTCATTCGGGAAAGATCTGGTCACATTTTATCAAAACAATTGAAAGTAAATTACAAGAAATTACATGAGGATGGGTAAAAATTAACTTCTCTCCTTTCAAAAGAGCTTCCATCACTACTCAAACAGGGCCGTAAGCTAACAAGAGCCTGAAGCAATGCCAGAGTAACCTGACCTTGTGATGAACAATTCCTTGAACCCTCAGCATTCACATCAAACTTCTTTTTGGTGAGCCAATATAAACATACCAGCTCTCCGTCTGGGCAGGATGGATACAATGCTTCCCACAGGGAACCTGAGTCACAGGGGGAGTGAGTGACTTGGCAGAGAGGCCAGAGGGAAGGCGTGGGGAGGCCTGGGTTCCAGAATCAGCTCATCACCAACTAATTTTAAGACACAGAGCAGCTCACTTTATTCTCTTGTACCTTCATATACTGTGTTCATAGGTGACTATATAGTTTATTGCTCAAGGCCAGGTATGTTTGAGAATGAAAGGGGACACTATTAATAATCCACTGGGACACTTGACATTCAGGCTTTTCCCTCTTGCTTTAGAATTCCATTACAGCTGAATTAGAGCTGAAAATAACCAGGGTTCCTGACCACCAAAACTTGTACTCTGCTCCCTGGGCTAGGCTGTCTTCTGTCAGGACCAGTCTACACTGGAGTTCTGTGGAAGAGTGTTCACCATATCACCCAAAGATCAATGAAGGCACTTTCCCAGCCAAAGAAAAAAGGACAGCCTGACCTGCATCTGCTTGGTCAGGCACTCACACAACCCAAACCCTACCTGTGTTCAGAATTAACAACACTGGAACTCCAAATCCACATCAAGGTCATTGAAGGTCAGGGGCCAGCAAGAGAGCAGATGCATGCACCCCCTGTGTCAGGACAGTGTCTTTTATTTGCAGCCTCAGACGTGTTCTCCACTGGCCCAAGGCCTGTGGACAGGCTGGGTGTGGTCCAAGGGCTGTCTTGGGATCCTCAGGTGTTGGTTTTTAATGGGCAGGCTGGTACTTCATAAATCACTCCAGGCCACAGGCCACCCTTCTGCCAATAATTTCATCATTGCATAGCCCTGTTCACCATCCCCATTCACCTGGCTTTTTTAAAGTGGGAGGAAGCCATCAACTTCTAAAAATTAATCTGGGTTAGGTCATGACATAGCCTTAAAAATGTCCAAGTGAACTAAGCCATTCCACACTGAGAGAATTTGGAAGCAAAGATGAGGGGGAAATGTTCAAAGAAAAGTCATCCAGAGAAGGCAGAAACTCTGTCACTGTAAAACAAACCTATTTCATCAGCTGTGTGAACCTATCACTTATGAAAAAAATTTTTTTCTTTTTTGTGGAACTCTCAATGTCCAGAAGAAGAAACATTCAGCCTCCAAACAGCAGCATTTTCAGTGTTGGGTACTGCCCTGATGCCAGCAGCCTAATCCTTCCCCCCAGATCTTGGGATCTTGGGTCCCCTGTCTCCTGGTCCCTTGGGGCTCAGGACAGCACTCACCCTCCCCTCCTGTCCTCGCTGCTGTTCTCACCAGTGAAGATTCTGTGCTGTTGGCTCCCTGCAGCCTGCAGACTCCGCATCCCCAGAGGGAGGCTGAGTTCACCCTGACCACACCCCTATGCAGAGGCTGGACCAACCAAGTGCAGCTGCCACTTGCCAGCATGAGCTGCAGTGATCTCAGCTTTCCAAATGGAAGAAGGGGCTGTGAGGGTCACGGGAACTTAGGGGCCTCTTGCTCCGGGCTGCAGGACTAGGTCCCCAGGAAGGAGACCCTTTGTCACTAAGGCTGGGACAGTGCCAGCCTTCTGCTCTGGTGAAGGAAGCAGGTAATATTTATAAGGCCCTGTGAACAGAATGTATTGACTTTCTATCTCTACTGTAATGACCTTAAGGTGACTCTTCATTTTTCAGAAAGATAAATGAAATGCAGCCATCTCCAATGAAGACAAATACATTTAACAAATAGACTGATTCAATAAAAGACATCTCTCAGGGCCCACAGTCTGTGGGGAGCTTCCTATGGGATGTGACTTGGAGACTTCTACTGAAAACTCCCAATCTTGGTATATTTTCCCCCAGCAAGTTGCTTGAAATTCTGACTAGTAGGGAATATACATTTTGCTAAAAGCTTTGATTCCCCTGATTACCTCAAGTGGTAATTACATTTATATAACATTTTAAAGAATTCCCAGATATGTGATCTTGTTGGATCCTATTTAATATACCAGGGAGGGACATAACTCATTAAACAATTATTGTCTATTAACATGATAACTTTAATTAGTGTTCCAGAGCTGGGTAAGCAAAGCCCTAAGGGGATGGGACCCTGAAATTGTTGGGCTTGGACGAGAGATGGGAAACCACCTGAAACGTGGCCCACTGGCCCAGGCAGCACAGGTGAGGTGTGGCGGCCCCGTGGACAGCCCTACGCCCACCCCTGCACGGGCACAGGTGCCACGGTGAGGGACAGACAGGAGGAGCAGAAGCCGCAAAGACAAACTTCACTCCACTCACACTGCTGCCCGGGCCTGAGCTGGAAATCACAACGAAAAGACCTTGTGGTGCCAAGCAGACTCATCCCAATGCAGAGAACTCGGGCTAGCGCCTGAAAGCACGACTTGGCTGTCCCCCAAGAGCAGAGTGCCTGGTGCGTCGGCCGCGACTCTTTTCAATAATTATAATCCTCTGGCTTAGGCCAGATATTATGTGGGGAACAAAAGGAAGCTTTAGTTTTGAAACATCCCTTCTCACACGTTAGCACAATCCTTAAATAATGCACCTTTGAGGCTCTGACTAATTCCTCCTGCTTGCTGCCCGGGGCATGTCTGGGTTCCAAGAATTTGCTTGAAATGCGCCAGATACCCTATCCCAGCTAGAGTTGGAAGTGTGGTGTTGAGGACCCAGAAGCAACGGTCTTGGAGGTCCCTTGTCCCCTGAGGTCCTGTTGCTGTCCTCCCTGGGCCCGTGAACACGGTGCTCGGGGGTCATGTGGTCAAGGGCAGACCCTGCCCTCTCTCTGAGCCTCCCTATCCTCAGGTGTCAAGTGAGGGCTTTGGGTTTCACTGGTTCTCATCCCTGGCTGCAGCACCTTAGAATCACCTGAGGAGCTTTATACAACAGCACCAGGGCCACCCACCCAGGGATTCTGATTTAATTGGCGGAGGTGAGGCTCAGCCCAGGGTATTTTCAAGAACAGTTCTCCAGGTGTTCAACCACTGACTTTGATGATCTCTGGGACCCTCCCAATTCTATGAAAGTCCACAGTCCTGAGGGGCTGGTCTTCCACTTTATTTATTGAATTTTTTTTTTCCAAAAGTACTCAATTTTCATCTTCAGTATGTTGCATCCACCCTCTTCTCCTGCCCTCCTTCCCCTGGTAACCAGTGACTGCTTTCTGTCACTGTAGATTCGTTTGCACGTCCTATCATTTCATACCATATGGTGTGTACTGTTTCTTGCCTGACTTCTCATTACTTACGTCCTTGTCCTTCAGATTTCAAGCTCTTTAAGAACAGGAGCCACCTTTTACTTCTTTTCTCTTCTTCCCGGCCCTCAACTTATCTTTGCTCAGAGAAACCCCTTAAACCTGCTCGATGGAAATCAAACCTTCATGACCCTACAACTGAGCTCCAGTTTGGTGGCCAAGAAGTGCCTGCCATATTAATGGTTTCGACCGCCCCCAACCCTGCCATTTCTCTGTAGGTTCCTAGTCAGCAGCTTCAGCTCGGTTGAAAAATAATGCATTTGTTTAAACCAGGAGTCTTCATTTAGAGTCATGGATTTCTAGGGGTCCAGAAAATGACCATCAAGATATGTGTTGGGGGCCAGGGGTGGGGGGACCACCTGGGAAAAGCTCTTGGCTTTCCCCAGATTCTTAATTGCCAGATTCTTGACCCAAAGGGAGGAACTATGGAATCAATGCCATGCTTTATTCCTTATAATATTCCTACATGCATTTTATAAATATGATATCTAATTATAATCCTCTACTATCTGCTTCCCCAGCTCCTTCCTTCCCCAGTCCCAGGTCCCTTTGTTTGGGCTCGGGTTATATTTAACCCTATTTACCCAAACCCACTCCAGGGCCCTGTCTGTGACCGTGTTCCCTCATGGGGACTTTCTGCATTCCTCTTCTCTTTAAGACCTTCTCACCTAAGTTATGCGGTATGTTGTGCCTTTTAATTTAACGATTCTGATTCCACTTTACTTAACAGTTTACCTGGATACCTGGTGCTCACATATCACAAACTTACATTTTCTCAAAACCCCAGAGCGTGAGATTCCTTTTCATCTTAAACGAGATCAATGTTTTCATTGTTCTAACTGATAAGCATTATGAAATAACAGTGAATAGCACTGCAAAGTCAGCATGGAAACACCACTACTCAATCCACAGACACCCCCCCTTTTGGGAGGTTTGACTCCCGTTGGGTCAAAAAATATTTTAGAGTGATATTATGTCTGACTTTCAAGTAAGATGTAGACTAACAATATCACCTTCTAAGTGACAGAATTCACATGCATCTGGCACAGTCATACAAACTCTGATTTCACTGTGTCTTTCCGAGATAGAAGTGAGCAAGAAAAACATCTCATCTGCCCACCAAAAGACCGACCCGACTGCCCCCTGCTCCAAATCCACATTGACCGCACACACATTTGCAAGCATTCTCAGGCTCCCTGCTTGGCGCCAGCTCTTAACTTTCATTCTCCTGTTCACGTCTCCCTCCTCCCATCAGGCTAGCAAACTGGTAACTAGAGCATTTCAGTCCAGTTTCCACACAAGTTCATTCCTCTGCATGAAAAGCAAACCTCTGAAAGTTACTTACGTGAAAGTGGCAAAGGCAAGCCCTGGATTTGGAAGCTGAGTCGGGTGATGCCAGCCTGCTTAAATAGCTGGGTTGGCTGACGCAGGCAGTGGAGAGCACGTTTATTTACGCCTGTGAGTGCACACTCAAGCAGGGACCTGAAAAACCTGCAGCGTGGGCATAACACCTAAGAGTTCCATCTTTCCCGGTTATTCAGGTTTGGTGTTCAGGCGGTGACTTCTGAGAGTCTCGTGGAACTTTCTTGGCACTACTTTCTTGTCCCTGACCTCTTTTTGAGCCAAGGAAGACTCTTCACCAAGATCGGATAAGAGGGGTGCGGCTGAGAGAAGAAGGAAGAAGCACAGGACCCTGGACCCCTGCGCTGAGCTCCTTATTTTGCCTAAGCTTCCAGTTAGATGCCACTGTGTTTCAAAGCAGAGACTTGCTGAGGTTGATTTTGCAGCTCTGTGGGCTGGACGCCAAACTAAGAGCCTGGACAACCGCCCAATCAATGAAAACTTGTGGGATTTTTTTTTTCCCCCAGGCACGGAATGTACAAATACAGTTATAAGGGAGGATGAGGCTAGGATGATACAATTTTAGGTCCCCTTGAAAAGCTATTTTAATTTCTTTCCCTCTGCATCTGGACTTTCCTCTTGATGGCCCCTCCCCTTCCTTTGTTAATGAAATTCCTGTCTGAGGGTTACAGGCTTCCCCATGGGAGAGCTCAAATAAAAAGCTAGTGTGTGAGCAAGGCTGTGGGAAGATGCACCCGAGTGCGAGTTTGTGTGATCATCAGAGGAAATGTTCTTAAGGGTGAGGGTATGTGTGTGGGTGTGGGGACCCGGCTAATTGATGTTTATCTGGATTTCACAGCTAGATACAGCCGTTAATAGTCAATTGCAGAACACTAAACCCATTAATTGGATACGATTTTGAGAGGATGAAGGAATGGAGATGGGGCTTGGTTCGATCATTTACCGGAGTATCTGTGCGTGTTTGCTGGTATGTGGCACACACTGGTAAATGCCACCCAGATAGACATGTCCTGTATTTTTCACTCCACTGGAGAAAGAAAAGGCCCATTTGATTCTCTTGGGAACAGTGGCTGTATGTGAAAGAAGAGCAGCAATCATTCAGAATATCTCTTTCCCTCTTGGAAAAGGGGAGAGTGGTTATAAAATGTGTGGGAGAAAGGTAGAGACAGGGGGCCTAGCTGTCCCCAACCCTGGTTACCAGAGGAATTCTTTTGTTTCTGCCTAATTCATTGCCTAACTCTTGACGGTTCTATGGCTGAATCTGGATTCTTGCCTCCCAGATTACCCGAATGCAGGGTGTGTGTCTTGTTCATCTTTGGACACCCACAGTGTCTGGCACAAATTATTATGACAATGACAGTGGGGATGACGATGACGATGATGATGTTGATTCATCATCTAGAATCTAGAGAAACTGACTATGTGCCAGGATCTCTGTAAAATACTTTACAGAGAATTTATTTAATCCTCACAACTCTATGCATTAGTTTTTTATTATCATCATTTTATAGATGGGGAAACGGATAAGTAAGAAAGACAAAACGACTTCCCCAACGTCACAGCAAGAGATAGAGGTAGACTTTGAGTTCACATCTATCTGGTTCCAGAGTCTGGATTTATACTCAGGACCAACTTTTTTTGGGGGGTGGGTAGGGAGTGGGTAATTGGGTTTATTTATTTACATATTTTAATGGAGGTACTGGGAATTAAACCCAGGACCTCATGCATGCTAAGTATGACTCTACCACTGAGCTGTACCCTCCCCCCTTCTCAGGACTGATTTGAAACAATATTTTAAAAGTTGCCTAAGAATATTTTCACCTGTTCTTATTTCTTTGTGCAGTTTTCATCCATCTTCCAGAATGTGATTTCCATGACCCTAATGACCTTGCCTGCTTATCCACTCTTGTAACCCCAGCACCCAGCACAGTGTAGGGCACATAGTAGGTGCTTGGTCAGTAAATATGTGCTGTTTGCTCAGTTTCTAAATTCCTCTGAAGGCTGTGAGTCTGACATCAGCAGTCTCATCTGGCCGCAGACACATTTCTTCTGCCCTTGAATAATATATTGACTCCAAGCTATTTCTCTTTATCCATTGTATCATGGAGATGAAATGAAACGTGGCTGAAACCATAGAGCAGTTTTACATCAATTAAGAACTCTACAGGTGTGTGGTTTCACATTGTCCAGTGGTGCAACGAGGTCACCAAGAGCCTAGACTTTTTCTTTTTCTTTTCTGTTTCTTTTTCTCCTATTGAAATATAGTTGATTTACAATGTTGTGTCAGTTTCTGGTGTACAGCATAGCAATTCAGTTATACATATATATATTCCTTTTCATATTCTTTTTCATTATAGGTTATTACAAGATATTGATTATAGTTTCCTGTGCTATACAGTAGGACCTTTATCTATTTCGTATGTAGTAGTTTGTATCTACAAATCCTGAACTCCCAGTTTATCCCTCTCCATGCCCTTTCTCCCCTGGTAACCATAAGTTTGTTTTCTATGTCTGTGAATGTTTCTGTTTTGTAAACAAGTTCATTTGTGTCATTTCTTTAGATTCCATATATAAGTGATGTCATATATTTGTCTTTCTCTGTCTGACTTACTACATTTAGTATGATAATCTCCAGGTCCATCTCTGTTGTTGCAAATGGCATTATTTTATTCTTTTTTATGGCTGAGTACTATTCCATTGTGTATATAGACGGCAACTTCTTTATCTGATGATCTATGAGTGGACGTTTAGGTTGTTTCCACATCTTGAGCCCAGGCTTTTTCTGTCTTTCATTTTGTAGCCCTCAGAGTGATAGTGTTGCTTCCCCTCATGGTGGCAAGGTTGTTTAGTAGTTTGTTAACTCTGATACTTAAACTAAATACTAAAACATTCAAAGACAGTAGGAAGGACTTGGCTTTCTTTTTAGTATCTCTCTTTGTTAGAGAGGAACTTCCATACAGAAGCCATTAGCAGACTTCCAGTTATGTCTCCTTGCTGAGAAGTGGATCAGATGACCACCACATTCCCTTGTCTGCAAAGAGGAAATGAATCACACTGATCATGGTTCATCTCAAGGGCCCAAGGGAAGGACCTATGTTCCCTAGAAAAATTTCCCTGATATCTAAACAAAATCAGAGTTCAGTTACTAGTGAGATAGTAGAAAAGTGCTACCAACAGTTCTGTCAATCCAATAAGTCCTTAGTATGATAATCTAAACTGCTTTAGTGCTTGGGCACATGTCCAGTCCACGAAAATTGGGTTTTACAATATCAATTCTCAATTTCTGTTTGCTTTTTTTTTTTTTAATGAGAAAATCTTGCTTTGGCTCTCAGCAAAATTAAAACTCTTTCAACAACCCACAAATAAGGGAAGTAGCTGGCCACAGTGATTTTTTTCTATAGGTTTAGATCCTAGGTCTTTATATCACCACTGATTTACCACACTTCCAAGGAATAGCACACAATCAATCAGGCTCTCATCTTCTCCTGTGTCACGTGGATTGATGATGCTGTTGATTTCTTAGAAACATTAAGTCCAATACTGCTACTAATTATAAAAAGGATTGCAGGGCAGGCTGTAGGGATTTAAGGCTCATTTTCCTGCTTCTCTTTCCTGTTATTCAGTGGATTCCGTAATCTCTCACGTTTGCATCTGTCTCTGCTTGAAATTTCCAGCTACTGCCTGGGATGTGTGACCTAGAACTAATGGTGGATACAGTAATTCTCACACAGTTCTTTTTCTTCTGGTGGTTAACAGACTTCAAATTAACACCTGCAGGTAGATAATTATTTCCCTTCTCTTCGCTGTTCTAGACCTTGTGATGGGTTTCAGGAATTCTCTTCTCTATTGTCACAGATCAAGAGAAGTAGGATAAAGGATGAGGTGAGCTAGACGTGACACTCCACAAGGAAAGACAAGGTCTGGAGGTTGGTAATTGCTCAATAAGTTTTTGCTCGGTGACTGGAAGAATGGTGGAAAGGAAAGAGTATAGACTTATGAATCCCGCAGACTTGGATTGCCACTTACCATCCATGTGATCCAGGGAAAGTTATGTAACTTCCCTTGGACTCAGTTTTCTCATCTATAAAATGGGACTAATGATGCTTATCTAAGAGGTTTGCTTTTAAGGACTAGAGATATTACAGGCAAAGTGCTTAGATAATGCCTAGAACATAGTATATGATCAATAAATAGTTGCTACTGCTAATACTTAAAACAGGACACCAGATTTTCCTCAATCTTCCTTGTGGAGCCCACACATGGTGGGCACAAAGTATTTAAACCTAAGACCCCCAAGTGCTACAGCAAACAGAGGTGTTTAGTAGAGCCACATCGAAGGCAGTGATATATTGACAGTGAGGGTAACTGCTCTCTTCCTGCCCAAAGCTAGAGCTCACCAAAGAGCGGAAAGTGGCCTTATGATTGGGGAGCATATGGAAAGGAGCAATAACAGTGCAGAGAGAAAAGCCATGCCTTGGGGACAGAAAACTACCAAAGGCATAGAAGAAAATCCACTGTGAAGGCTATAAACCTCCCAAGGGCCAAATCTCACTTGTACAGAAGCAAATGGGGAAAAGGGTCACCAGAAGATCGAGGGATACTTCCTGAAAGTGCGGCCCCCAAAGTATGAACTTGCAGACAGAGAGACCGAGAATTCTCTGCAGACGGTCTGGAAGTTCTGACTCCCAGAGTGCCCTTCCCGGCCCAGCCTGACGGGGCCACGGAACAGTGTGGGAAGCAGAAGAGGACCAGCAGGCAGCAGAGAACCTGGACACAGAAGAGGATGCCAGCTGGCCTGGGTTGGAGGCGCTTCCCTTGGCTGCTCCTGGCAGAGAGTTTCACAAGCTCCCTGGTGAAGAGGGACTGGAGGTTATGACACAGTCACACTGTGCTCTTCATAGTTCATTGTATACCTAGTCATGGTTAGGTCATCCTTTCGGTGAACTGTGTGCATTTCGGTGTAAGTGTGGATTCCATCATCTCACCTGGCCCATCTGTGGTCCTTCTGGAGTCCTGAGTCACTTGATGACTGGGGGTTAAGATGCTGCAGCCTACAAGCAGTGCCTGTTCACAAGGGGCCTGGGTAAGCCTGTTGCATCCGGCGTGGCCCATGCTGCCTTTTCTTCTCATTCTGTTTAGTTTCATCCAGAGTCTAATGAAACGGGAGGGCATGAGCATTCCTTCGAAATCCCATTCACGCTAATGGTCCGAGGAGGAGAAGGCCCCTGGTCAAAGGGACCATCACTCTGGCTGTGGAAGGAAGGTGGAGGGGGGCATCTTTCTTCACCCACAAATGCCTTGCTTCACCTTGACTCCCTCAGTGCTAGGACTTACCGCTGCTGGCGGGAGCTGCAGGAGAAGCGGCATGGTGACATTCTCAAGAGGGGTGGGGGTGGAGCCTCACCTGAGAGGCTGCCCCTTCCATGAATAATGGGAAGATGGTGCAGGTCGGGGCCACCTCTGCTTGGCTATAATCCCCTAACACACTAGGTGAGAAAAGGAGGCCCCACACCCACTGTTGAAATTTCAGGGATGGGCCCTGTGCTTTTAGAAAGCAAGGGGTGGGGAGCTGGAGTAAAGAAAAACAAAATCCTTTGGTAAAAACTTGTTGACTGAGCGTCCAACCCAGGCCCGGTCCCTGCTCCTGACCACTGCGTGTGGCACTCCTGACCTGACGGCCGCCCCTGACCGTGACTCACGGAGCCCCTGGCAGGAGAGGAAGAGCAGGCCCCATCTCCTCCTCCCCAGGGTCCCCCCAAATCTGTGCGCCATCTAGTTAAGGCGTTGTGAATGATTTCACTTGGAAACAGTCAGGGAGCAGAAAGGAGGACTGAACTGACAAAAATACCAAGTTTGATGACAAAACAAGACAAGTTTGGCATGTTTGACACAGTGGAGAAAGAGTTGAAAATAATTTGGGCTAAAATTCTGGATCAGCTGAAGGGAGAGAAAAGTTTTGATTAGAAGCTGCAGACCTTTTTCTTCCTGCCTCCTCGTCTCCACCCTGGAGGCACCCAACGGGACTTTGCAAGCTCTCATCTCCTCTCCAGCCTCAGCCCCCGTCTGGGTAAGGAGGGAATCAAACGAGATGATCTCTCTGAAGCCCTTTTGTTTTAATCTTCTGTCCTCCAAGGGGACAGAGTCAGAGGTGGGTGAATGGAGAGGAGTGTTGACTGAAATAAATGCACAACCTTAAAGTTAAGAGTTATGTTTTATTCGGTGGACAATTCTGAGGACTTAAGCCCAGGAAGACAGCCTGTCAGATAGCTCTGAGGAAATGCTTGGAAGAGGTAGGGGAGGAACCAGGATATATAGGAGTTTTTACAGCAAAGATCAGGTAGTCAGAACATCAAAAGATTACTGTTAATTAAAGAAAACCAGATATCTCAAGTTAAGGAATTTAGCACTTTTCTATGTATGTGAAGGTGCAAAGGTCTGGGCTCCTTGAAACCATTCCTCTGATGTGCACCTTAACTACCTGGGGCCAGTCTTCGGTGCTTCCCGTCCTGAGTCCCCTCCAGGTACACTTCTGGGGGTGGCTGCAGAGGCCAGTTTGCCTGCTCTCTGCATCCTGAGTTTCTTCTGCTCGCTGGCAGGGTAACAGCTGATGACTCGATGGCCACAGCATTCTTTGTTTACTGATATGGCCGGCAATATGTTTTGTTCACAGGAGCTATAGCGGGAGGATGGTTCCCTCCACTTAGGGCTGAGGGAAAAACCCAATGCCCAGGTACAACTTCGCCACCTGTTATGACATTGAAACCCCCACCCCACTCCTTTATCACTGGTAAGTAGCCACCCCCTGAGGCTCTCCCTCAACAACCCAGGCCTCCCCAGACCTCCTAGGAGCCAACAACTAAAGGGTAACACCCAGCACAGTGTGTGTGTGTGTGTGTGTGTGTGTGTGTGTGTGTGTGGTGGGAGGACCAACCAGGACTCTGCTCCAGTGACAACACTTCCACTACAAGTGTAGTCCATGCCTGGCTTCCCCCTGCAGTCCAGGGAGACGTCTTTTAACAAATTTTAAAAATATCTTTTATTGAGTGGGGAGGTAATCAGGTTTATCTGTTTATTTTAGAGGAGGTGCTGGGGACTGAACCCAGGACCTTGTGCATGCTGAGCACGTGCTCTAGCACTTGAGCTACACCCTCCCTCAGCTAGGGAGACATCTTGAAAGAGAAAACCCCGGAGGTGGGGGTCAGAGGAAAGAAGAAAGGAAAGAAGGGACTGTGGATCATCCCTGAAAGAATGTTTGAAGGTCTTAATTTCTGCTTTTGGTCAAAATATGATGTGGTCTGATTTTGTTAACTAGTTCAGTACAATTCTGCTCTGTGCATTTCAGCAAAAACCTGACTCCTCTGTGGCCTCTCTGAGATTCTGTCATGAGGCCTGAGCAGTGCAGTGGGCAAGGATTTGAGGTCACTGGTAAAGTGTCCTCTGATGTGGCCAACTGCACAAACGATGGTGTGCACTCCTGCACCTGGCTTTCACCTCTCTGGAGAGTCAGCTCTTGGACCCATATTTCCAGTGGTTCTGAATAGCCTGCAAGAGGGCCTGGTGTCCTGAGTTGAACCCCCAAAGCTGACACCCCAACTTTGTTCTCTGAACTCTGCATCCTTCCTGGTGCTGCCAGTAGATGCCCCATCTGTCCCAGAAAACCCCCGTCCTGTGCAAACTGGGATGGTTGCTCACCTACCCTAGTTCTCCCACTCCAGAGCCAGTAATCTAACCTCTTTGAACTGTAGTTTCCCATCTGTGAAATGAGGATAATGATAACAACCTTACATGGTATTTGAGGGCTAGGGGTGATGTCCATACAAAGATTGTGCAGGAAGAAGAGAGGCTCGGGGGACAAAAACAACGTCTTTCAGCCTCTTTTCCAAGAAGGAATAGACGTCTCCTCTCTCCAAGTGTTTTTACTTTCCCAAGTGTATGTGTGAGGACAACACTTGAAGTTTCTGGAACAGTCTTCAGAAAGCCTTGGCAGGCCCTGGCTAATGCAGAAGGGCGGGTTACGGGCTCTCGCAGCCCCGTGATTATCTGATTAAGTGTAAACAGCAGAAGCAGCTGCCTGCTCGCAGAAGTCACTTTTAGCAGCTACCACTTGGGAGTCACAAACAAGAGATTACGAAGCCTTTTCTTTCCGGCTTCTCTGTTGCCCCTCGGCTATTGTCTGCAGAGTTTCTTAACTATTAGCCACGTTCTGGATGACTATTTCCCGGTAACTACTGTTTCAGGATTGAGAAAGGAAAAGAAGTCAATGTTCTCAAAGGAATCCGTTGCAAGGCATTTGCAGCACCAGTGTGGATTTCACAGGCATCTTAAGCCCTGGCAGTGAAGGCTGAGGGCTGTCTTGGAGACCAGAAGCAGCGAGCAAGAACTTGGATAACAGAAGAGAGGCGGGGGAGATTATTCAAATGCGGTGATGGAAAAAAGGCCTTAATCAAAGACACTATAGAAAACAAGCCACAGGCTGATAGGGAGTATTTGGAACATCAAGGTGTCAAAGGGATCCAAGCTTTTTCTGAATGGAAGGGAATGACTAGGGTAAACGGTCCTGCATTAATTGAGCAGAGCTCCATCGAGGGCGCTAAGGACAGGAGGGGGCTCTTATGAGGAAGATGCCGGGGGATGGGATTATGCAAAGTGCAAACATCTTCACCATTCTGGCCCTCCCAGCCCCATCATAAATGAAGTAAGAATCATTAGGATTAATGCCAGGTTCTGACTGAAAAGAGAAGTCTTCGAAAGTTGGAAAATTCAACATGCAAGACTCCGGCACCAGTGGCAATTCTGCATCTTTAGGACACCTTTGGGAGTAGAGAGAATAAAAGGACCCTCCAATCAGGAATTTACTGATTGACTTAATCATTAACGTGATCTGAGATTTCAAATCCTATGGCACCTCCTTCACATTTCCGTGCTAAAGTAACGGCTGGGCAGAGTGCCAAGGAGAGCAACTCTGTTGGCTTTAGGGGCACACAAAACTGCCCAGACTCTGGAGAAATCTGCAAAGTAGATGTTTTTGGCTTCCCAAATCATCTTTCCCCCTGTGCTTCTCACCCTTTTCCAAAGAAAATTAAATTCTGAAGCAGTTACTTTAAAAGTCAAGAAATTTGATTATCAGAGTAATGCACTCAGGCATGCCCATGAACCACTGCTGCATAATAAATCACCCTAAAGCTCAGTGACTGAAATCAGCGATTCTATTGTCATTTTATTACCTCCCCCAGTTTTTGTGCTCGGGAATTCAGGGAGGGCTCAGTGGAGATTCTGTCCTGGGGTCGCTTATGTGGTTGCAGTCAGTCAGCGGCTGGAGCTAAAACAGCAGAGGGACTGGGGGAGCTACTGTCTGGCTGGGTGTCTCGCTCTCTTTTCATGCAGTCTTGGGGCCTCTCCATGTGGTCTCCCCAAAAGAGCTGGTTTGCGCTTCCTCACAACATGGCAGCCCCAGGGCAGTTCAGGGCTTCAGTGCAAGTATTTTTGCTCCCTGGGCAGCAGCTGCATCAACTTTTACAACATGGCCTCAGAAGTCATTGGCATCACTTCTACCACATTCCAGTGCTTGCAAGTCAATGACAAGCCCACCTAGATTCAAGGAGGAATTAGACTTACTGCTTAATGGAGAAACGGCAAGGTTCTTGAAAAGCAATGTGGGCTGGGAGACATGGTGGCTATCTTTGGAAAGTACAATATCCAGAAGGTAAAAATAACTGACAACCATAACCTTGAAAAGAAATTTTTGTATTTTAAGAAAATAATGTTAACCCAATGAAATCTCTGTATTAGTAGCATAAGTACTGAAGAACCTTCATTCTCTTCTTAACTGTCTTCAGTCTCTTCTTCACTACATCATCTCTGATTCTTGAGGGTAGAACAGTTGGGTGTGATGTGCTGTATTAGTTTGCTAGGGCTGCCATAACAAAATACCACAAACTGGGTGACTTAAACAAATAGGAATTTATTGTCTCACTGTTCTCGAGGCTGAAAGTCTGAGATTAAGGTGTCGGTGAGGTTGATTCCTCCTAAGGGCAACAACAGAAAAATTGGGCCCTGCCTCTCCCCTAGCTTCTGGTGAGTTGCCAGTCATCTTTGGTCTTCCTGGTCTTGTAGAGGCGTCACTCCAACCTCTGCCTTCATCTTCACACGGCGTTCTCCCGCATGCATGTATCTTGTCCAAATTTCCCCTTTTTATAAGAATACCAGTCATACTGGATTAGGGGCCCACCCTGCTCCAGTAAGGTTTCCTCTTAACTAATTATATCTGCAATGACCCTATTTACGTGACCCTATTTAGGGGGACACAATTCAACCTATAACATGTCTCTTATTTTTTGAAAGAAGGAGCTGTTTTTGACGTGGTTTCTGAGAGTGTAAAGGGGAGAGCAGGGCCCAATCTCAGGTAAAGTTTTCAAATTTTATATCTATCTTCTCCTTTCCATGACCCTTGCCATTCTCCCTTCTCTCCTAAACACCTTCCTTAAATTTTAAGTAGAGGTTTTCATTAAGCCATTAGAGTATTATAAGATTAAATGTTGCTTTTATTAAAATGTAATTATCAAATGTTGGTTATGGGGACTCATTCCCTCCCAAATTTTCTATCGTCTTAATGCCCTAGTTGTGTAACTTCATACTGCATAGGATGCTTCAAGACTTGTAGCCTGGGCCTCACCTATACAGCAACTTAGTTCATTTAAGGAGACTTAAGGAGCAATTTATTGACTTTGGAGATTCAAGATTGTTCTCTCTCAATATTATGCAGATGTTTAAACATTTATTTCCTTTGGATGTCTAAAGCAAAAAGGAAAAAGACAGGCACATCCGCTGCCTCATTAGGGAAACCACAAGCCTTTGGCTTTCCTGACCTAGCGCTTGCCTTGCATTTGATGTTTTCAAAATATGGTCCAATCATTAAATAGCCAATTCCCACTACATCTGTGTAAGATGTGGGAATTCCTGCCATTTTTAGTAGAGGAAATCGAAGCCAAAATCACCAAGGTGACCTGTGCAAGGTGAGATAACAAATCAGGCGTAGATCCAGGTGTCTGCCATTTCAGAAAGTCCTGTGCAAACCTTCATGACCACATCCTTCTCTTCTCTTCCCAGAAGCCAAACGCCCACTTTCCCCTTTGCTCTGCTGTCATTGGAGGGGCAGCAGGAAAGGCAGGAGTTAGCAGATGGCCAGCAAACAAGGAGGTGCCTAGCAGATACCTTCTGGGAGCAGGCTTGTTATTAGTGTTTGTAAAACACCCCCTGGAGAGTCACAGAAGTCTTAAGGGGAAGCTTTGGAATATAAAGCCTTGAGTCAGCAGGTGGGCATCCCAGTGCAATCTCTTTTGTACTCACTGGGTGGTAAGATCTGGGAAATTCAGGTCATGTGATAATAATGGAAAAGATACGAAAAGTATTCCTTTTAGTCCTAGGAAACTAATTTTTCTTGATCATAGGCTCTATTAGAAACAAGTCCCCTAAAATACTTTGGTCTAGTCTTAAGCCAATAAACAATAACAGAAACCTTTCTCCTTAATTCAAGGATCAGTGCTGCAGGAAAGAATCCCAAATGTCTTATGTGGCTCCCTCCCCAGGAAAAAAAGGAGTAAGCACCTTAATGCCCTCTAGTCTTTGCAAAGTTCTCAGTTATTTCTCTGGTGAGGAAAGATTGCATGTAATTGGCACGTCCTGTACTTGAGTGGAGGGAAATCAACAGCATGAAAATTATCTTGTTTAAGATAAGTCAAGATGCCTCCCAGACCAGCATGTTCCCCTTAGACAGATCATTGAAGGAAAGGCCAGTCCAAATCACATTCTCCTCTCCTGAGGTACCAAACTTAACTTTTCCCTGCGTTTATCTTTAGTCATTTACTTTGAAGCTGTGACTGACTTCTTCTGGGCAGAAGCTACCAAGGTAAGTTTCACTTTGATTATATGATTCTCATGTGGAGTAGTAGCACATGACGTGGACTTCTTTATGAACAAGAATATAAATTGAGGTTTCTCATTTTCATATCGAAGTGCCATCTTTGATGGTCCTGCACCCCTAAGCTCTAAACACAGGGATCTAAGTTTTTAGGTCTATTTTCATAATCAATCAATACTAGGAAATTCATCCTACTTCCATTTCACATTGGCTGCTGGGAGTCTCAGAGCCAAATTTAGTGCTCAGTTTCATTACATATTCTTAGTTTAGGTTTTCAGGTATAAAAATCATTATTTCCACAGTGTTTGTTTATTATCCAACCTTAATGATTTTATTTTCAAAGAGTTTTTTTTACTACACGGTATTTCAAATCTTTTTTCTTAATAATTTAAGTATGGTATTAATAATAAATAAAATACACTTCAAAAACCAGTATGATGTTCAACCCTGAGAATGTCCTTGAAAAGTCATTATTTGTCTTGTCCACAGGTTGAGGAGCGAACACTGGTAAGGGATAACCAGTTTTGATATTTTGCTGGAACACACCTATCCCTCCATACTGGAAGGTGAAGGTGTTGACATTGCTCTGTGTGAATTGTGCTAAGTCACTGCCCGGAGCCTCTCAAGGACCTGCCACAGCCACTTAACTCTGCCCCTCCCCAGGGACCACTCCCTCTTGCACCTTCTCTAGGACCCAGCAACCAAAGAGGCCCTAAACAACCAGCTCTGAGCTATGACCAGTAACCGTCCTCTCAGACAGGTGGCCTAGCCATTCTGGTTATGTATTTTAATATCCCCCTTAAAGGGAATCTTTTTTTTGCTATTCTTTCCTCCTTTTAGTGCAAATGATAGCTTTGCTTATTAACATAAGGACAAGGTAGTGATGAAGAATACAGACTCTGAAGCTGGACTGCTCAGGGTTCAAGCCCTGGTTCAGCCTCACGTTGTCCCTGGGACCTTAGTGAGTTCTGTGGCTTCTCTAGGCCTCGTTTCTTCGTCTCTGAGTATGCCCAACGTTACTGTGCTGGTGACAGACAGAGACGATTTAAATTCCTATCTGTTTGACCCAAAGTCCATGTTTTCCCCTGCGCCCTAGATTCTTTTCTGGAGGATGTGGTCCTTTGCAGCAAAGAAGAAAGAGAAGACAACCAACTGGTGCAGGTACCTTTGGTGAATGCTTAGTATGTGAAAATGCTCAGTGGATACAGAGACCTCACAGAAGATAGAGGCAAACAGAGTTGCTCTCTGTCTAGGAGAGTCAGAGCTTCTGTTTACAACAGGATTCGCCCATCTCCCAGGCTTAACACCTGGCAGTCATCCCTGACCCCTCCTGTTCCCTCGCTCCCAGCAACTGTCACCAGTCCCCTCCATTCTGCACAAGTGATGCCTCTCACATCACTTCCATTCCATTCATGCCTTTTGCTAACGCTCCATTTCAAGTTCTCATTACCTCATGTCTAGATCATTTCAAGAGCCTCTTAGCTAGTCTCCCAGCCTCCTTGTCTCTAAGTCACCTCTCCCACAGCCATCGCATTATTCCTGAAGATACCGCTTCCATCATGTGATTTCAACACCCTCCAGTGTCTACGGAATACAGTTCAGCTCTCTAGAATGACATTCAAGTTTCTTAACCTGATGCCAGTCTTCATTTCCAAACTGTTCCCTCAGGACTCCTCTATAAGAATCCTATGATTTAGCTAGGATTGTTTCCTTGTTATTCCTTAACCATGCTATTTCCTTCCCTACCTCCAAATCTTGACCCACATCATTCCCCATGCCTGGCACACCCTCCACCATCTTCTAAATCCTGTACATCCATCACAGCCCAACTCAGCCCCTTCCCGCTGTGACACCTTCCCTGCTCACTGCAGGGAACGGAGCCTCTGCCTTATCGAAATCAGACTGCTCCTTCAACACTTAGCCCCCACTGCCTTATATTACAGAGTAGCTTTTCATTCCCATCTGCTGTGACTGTCTTACAGCCAGAGGAGGAAGGAGGGGGATGGTGGGAGGGCTCTGACATGGGGAGGGAGTGGTGCAGGCTGATGGTTGGGCTCTTGGGCTCAGAAATCAGATAAGCTGGGTTTGAATCACAGCTCTGCACTAACTAACTAACGAGGCAATCTTATTAAGACTCCTAATCTCTCAGTGTCCCCATATGTAAAAGGAGGATAATGACCGTCCCTTCTTCACAGGGCTACTGCGAGGATTAAAGGAATTAATATATAGAGAGCCCTTACCCAGGGCTTGACTCATAGGTAAAGTTCAATTAACATGAGTTATTATTACTTTCATGATCAAACAAGAGAGGGTTTGTGATGCACTAGACACTGTATAAATGACCTTATTTAATCTGAATGACAATTCTGTGAGGTAAGAGGATCATGCCCTGGCTGTGGAGCCCTCTGACCAGCCCTGAGCTACTAAATCAGGACTTTTGCATAAGACAGACATACATCCCCATCATATTTTTTAACATCTTTATTGTGGTATGATTCCTGTACAGTGAACTATGTATATTTCAAATGTACAATTTAATGAATTTTGATAGATGTAACACCAATGAAACCACTACCACAATCAAGATAGTGAACATTTCCATCACTCCCCAAGAGGCGCAATTTTCAAATTCCTAATTTATCCCTTCCCACCCCCTTTACCCTATAGTAACCATACGTTTGTTCTCTATGTCTGTGAGTCTATTTCTGTTTTATAGATAAGTTCATTTGTGTTCTTGTTTTTAGATTCCACATATAAGCGATATCATATGGCATTTTTCTATCTCTTTCTGGCTTACCCCATCATATTTTCTAATTCTTATTTTTTACTGAAGTGTAGTAGAATTACAATGTTAATTTCAGGTGTACAGCAAAGCAATTCAGTTTTACATATACATACATACATACATACATATATATTTTTCAGTTCCTTTTCCATTATGGCTGATTACAAGAAATTGAATATAGTTCCCTGTGCTATACAGTAGGTCTTTGTTGTTTATCTATTTTATATATGGTAATGTATATCTGTTATTCCCAAAGTCCTAATCTGTCCCTCCCCACTTTCCCCCCTGGTAACCACAGTTTGTTTTCTATGTCTGTGAGTCTTTTTCTGGTTTGTAAATACAGTTTGTATTTTTTAAAATTTTAGATTCTGCATGTAAGTGACATCATGTGATATTTGTTTTTTTCTGACTTATTTCACTTAATACAATGATCTCTTGGTCCATCTATGTTGCTGCAAATGGCATTATTTCATTCTTTTTTATGGCTGAGTAATATTCTATTATATAATATATACCACATTTTCTTTATCCAGTCATCTGTCAACAGACATTTAGGTTGTTTCCATGTCTCAGCTATTGTAAATAGTGCTGCTATGAACATTGGGGTGCATGTGTTTTTTCAAATTATAGTTTTCTCCAGCTATGTGCCCAGGATTGGGATTGCTGGATCATAAGGTAAGTCTATTTTTAGCTTTTTAAGGAACCTCCATACTGTCCTCCATAGCGGCTGCATCAGTTTACATTCCCACCAACAGTGTAGGAGGGTTCCTTTTTCTCAACACCCTATCCAGCATTTATTATTTGTGGACTTTTTAATGATGGCCATTCTGACTGGTGTGAGATGATACCTCATTGTAGTTTTGATTTGCAATTCCTAATAATTAGTGAAATTGAGCATCTTTTCATGTGCTTAATGGCCGTCTGGATGTCTTCTTTGAAGAAATGTCTATTTTGGTCTTTTGCCCATTTTTTGGTTGAGTTGCTTTTTTTTTTTTTGGATATTAAGCTGTATGAGCTGTTTGTATATTTTGGAAATTAGTCCCTTGTTGGACTCATCATTGCAAATATTTTCTCCCATTCTGTAGGTTGTTCTTTTTATTTTGTTTATGATTTCCTTTGCTGTGCAAAAGCTTTTAAGTTTAGTTAGGTCACATTCATTTATTTCTGCTTTTATTTCCATCACTCTAGGAGCTGGTTGAAAAAAAATATTGCTGTGACTTATGCCGAAGGGTGTTCTGCCTGTTTTCTTCTAGGAGTTTTAGAGTATCTGGTCTTACATTTAGGTTTTTAGAGTTTATTTTTGTGTATGGTATTAGAGAATGTTCTAGTTTCATTCTGTTACATGTAGCTGTCCAGTTTTCCTAGCACCACTTATTGAAAAGACTGTCTTTTCTCCATTGTATATTCTTGCCTGCTTTGTCGTAGATTAATTAACCATAAGTGCATCACCCCAGTCATATTTAAGCCATGTTTAATGTCCCTGTTGCAGCTGAACTTGATTCTAACAGGCACGATTCCTGTCACTCTGGTGCCGGATGTGGCGGCACTTCTGTCTGGTGGCCATTAGGAACTTCATTTCTAGTATTTTGCAAAAATTCTGTTAAAAGAGAATGACCCAGTTTAAATCTCTCCCACATTGTTCAGCCCTCTCTTTCAAGTGAGCAGGAAGATATGAGATTGAAGACTAAAGAGAGAGAGAAACAGATATAGATTCTTTCTAAATAGGTGGGAGGAGGCAGAACAGGACTAAACTTGGGGGCTCTAGGCTGCCCCTGCCCGTGACACCCTGGGACACTGGGGCAGGTAGAGTTTCATGGTTGGCACAGTCTCTTCAGGGAACCATGTAGCAGCATCAGAAGTGGGTGTTTCAAGCTGTGCAGATTTTGAGCCCAGCTTCAGGTCAGAAACATGTCTAGAGCTGGCTATGGGTTATGGTTTAGCAATTTGCATTAAGTCATGACCTTGATCTGTCCTTTGTGTATCTACACCTTAAGATAAAAGTTAAACCTAAAAACACTAAGTGGGTGGTCAAATCAGGGGCACGACACCTCTCATCCCATCCCCTTCTTACCTGCTGGAGGACCTTGTCCTTTCAGTAGAGCTGTGAACTCTAGCTACACACATCCTCAGATTCCCTTACAGCGAGGCTGCAGACATGAGACCCAGTTTACTCCAGGTGACCTGTGAAGTCTACTGAGGGTCTTATGGGAAACTCCTTCTTCACTGGGTACGATCTTGTTAACATGTGGTGCCTGGAACTGCTGTAGCCATCTCGTTAGTAGGAGGAGACATGGTTGAGATACCAAGAAAGGCAGAGCCAGAAGATGGAAAATATATGGATCTTTGAAGACATCATTGATTTAATCTTTTAAAGTTGGACTGAATCCAGATTTACTACTATGTGAAAGAATAAATATCCCTATTGTATAATTACTTTCAGTTAGACATTCTGCTACTTGTAGCCAAAATCATCCTTAGTGATGCAGTGTCCAAAAATATTTTAACATTGTAAGCTGTAATGCTGTATCTTTATAGTCCACCCTATGTCCTGCCCTTGCTGACATATTATTTCCCTATTTTCTGATTGGAGACAGCTTAGAGAAACATGCTATATCCACTTAATGAAATATTATGCAGTTAGTAAGCTGTGTTCAAAATCTGGCTTCGCCTGTTTGACTTCTCTATGCCTCAGTTTCCTTATCCATTAAATGGGGACAATAATAATCCTGCCTCACCTAAATGTCCATCAATAGATGACTGGATAAAGAAGTTGTGGTATATTTATACAATGGAATTTATACTCAGCCATAAAAAGAATATAATAATATCATTTGCAGCAACATGAATGGACCTGAAGATCGTCATACTAATTGAAGTAAGCCAGAAAGAGAAAGAAAAATACCATATGATATCACTTATAAGTGGAATATTTTTTAAATGATATAAATGAACTTATTTACAAAGCAGAAACAGACTCACAGACAAAGAAAACTAAATTGTTATTACTGGGGTCAGGGGAAGGTGGGGGGAGTGAGGGATAAATTGGGAGTTTGGGATTTGCAGATACACACTATTGTATATAAAATAGATAAATAGCAAGGTCCTACTGCTATGTAGCACAGGGAACTGCATTCAATACCTTTTAATAGCCTATAATGAAAAAGAATATGAAAAGGAATATATATATATGTATAACTGAATCACTATCCTGTATACCAGAAATTAACACAACATTGTAAACTGACCATACTTCAATTTAAAAATAGGAAAATAAAAAAGAATAAAGCTAATCTAACCTAGAAAAAAAAATCATCTTGCCTCATAGGATTGCACTGAGGATCGAATGAGCAAATCCATGCACAGAACTTAAAAGAGCGCCTGGCCCATAGCAAGTCATCAACCAGTTTACACGAGCCTGTTTTCATCTCCCATCAGTGTGCCCTTCTGCACGTTTCCGAGGCATTTTGCTGTCACACTTCCCACCCACGTTTTCCTTTGCCAAGCCCTTCTGGGAACAGCTGAAATGTGGGACAGACGTGGCCAGCTCAGCCCTCTTGCTAGCATGCATACCGCCAGATTATCAGCAAAGAAGCTTCACTAACAGAAAGTAGCAAATATGTTGTCTGGAAACACCATATAGAAGCCAAAATTCCCTATGCTCCCCAGATCCCACGCTCTGGTTGTCCTTCACCCCTGCACTGAGACAGGGGTGGCAAGGACTCCCAGGGTTGGTTTCCCACAGGCCCCTGGGGTGGGCCCTTGGCACTGAGTGTGTCCCTCATACGTCTATGGCCCTAGGGACTAGAAGCGGGAAAACTCCACAAGCTCTCTTACATCACTAGCGTTTTTCACTTTGCTACCTGCCATTTCTCCCCCTCTTCAGCTTTTTTCTGTGGAGCCAAGAATTCGTGTCTTCTCGTGGGAGACTCCTTTTCCCATCCTTGTCTGGCTGCCGCCCCCTAGAACTGCAGAGGCCGCTTCAGCTTCTTACGTCTGCATCATGCTTGTCAATCTAGGTCAGCCTTCAGCCAACATTTCTATATATCTCATCTGGACAGCCCCTGGCAGCTTCCAAAATACTTTGGCCCAAGTTGTTTAATCCTCACAAAAATCTTGTAGGGTACGTGTTCTTATTCTGCACCAGACCCCTCAGGGCTTTTCCCATTTCCTGTAGAGACCAAGGGCAGAGGGAGGGGGGACAAAAATATTTCACTTTCTTTGCAACAGAGACCTGAGGTGATTAGGATCTCGTCCAATTTTACCTCAGCCATGAGTCTTGCAGGTGGAGAGAAAGCAAAGACCCTGCAGAAATCACCTGAAATCTCAGGACTTGGTTTTTGAAGGAAAAACCTGATACTTCTCTGGGTCGAAGGATCTGAGCTCTCCCTGGAGACCCGATGCAGAATGGGGCAGGGTGGGGAGAAGGCTCTGGAAACTAGCTGGTTTAACGAAGAGCTTCCTGGTATGAAATCTTTGGCCGTTTGTGTGAGAATGAAGACGCACAGTATCTGGCCCCTGCAGATTAAAAATGCTCTATTGATTTATTTACCAGAAAGCCCTTCAAATGCTTCTACTGGCAGCGACGAGGCTAGGGACTGAGTAGCCCGCCCCGGCCCTGCAGTTCTCTGGGAAGGGCTGATGTGCACTTGAGGTTTGCCTGGACGGGCCTGCAGGTCTGTGGAGCTGTGCTTGGTGCATTCTGGAAACGGAGGCCTCCATGTGTGGGCCGGTACCTCGCAGCTCTGCCACCTCAGCATCTGTCTGAGCTGCCAGACTCCTGGAAAGGTCCCTTTGATTTCTTCTGTTTTATTCAGTGCCAGGTTGGGAGGCCTAGAGAGGGGTCAGCGGCCCAAACACTGTGTTAACCAGAGTGATACGAGTGACAAACAAATGCTGGGCTTTCTTTTTTTTTTTTGCTTTTTCTTCTTTGCCTTCCAGGAAGATTTTTTAAAACAACAAAAGCAAAAACCCAGGTCACTTGCTACTTTCGAGCACACCCTGTTCCTTCACAAGTTAAAAAGAAGCCCGCAGAGCACCATTTACTCATAAAGTCTCTATTCAGCGCTCCTTGCTCGTTTTTGGCTCAGGGTGCAGCTAGCGGGTTCCCACAGAGTGCAGACCAGCAGGGGAGGTGGGGTTCACGCTAGAGAACTGTGAAAATATCTGCTCTTCCAGAATACAGTGAAAAACCACACTTTCTGGATGAGAGGCAGGGAACACAGGGGTAACTTTATTCCCAATTTTCCCCCTTGGATTGGAGCCTGCCCACCTCAGGGCTGGCCGGGCTCATCTGCCCATCCCTGCCTGTGGTGACTTCCCTCTGAGAGGGGCTTCCGTGGGGGGAAATGGGGCATCTTCCTTCATGTCACTTGAATGGGCTCTTTCGGGTGGCTTTCATGGTAGAGTGATTCCTACCTTAGAAGGAGACAAGTGAGCCACTTTTCCAGCTGCTCAGGGTGAGAAATTTGGAATCATCCTTGACTCCTTTCTTCCTCAATCCCACTTCCAGCCACCAGCATATGGTGTTGGCTCCGCATTCAAAATGCATTCAGTATCAAAATGTATCAGTCAGTCTCTACGTCTATAACCATCTACATCACAACATGTATTCAGTATCTGTCCCTACATATGGTTCAACAACAGAAACAGAACCAGAAGGAGATGTATTTCAAGGAATCAGCTTTCATAATTGCGGAGGCTGGTTAGGTGAGTCTGCAGTCTACAGGGTGGCCATCAGGAAAGACAGGAGGGAACTTGCAGGCACGAGCTGAAGCTGCTGTCCACAGGTACGTCTTCTTCTTCATCAAGGAACCTCAGCTCTGCTCATAAGGCCTTTCAGCTGGTTGAATCAGGCCCCCCTGAACCTAGGATAATTTCCCTTACTTAAAGTCAACTGATTAGAGACTTTATTGACATCTGCAAAGTATCTTCACAGCAACCCCCAAATGAGCATTTGATTGAATAACTGGGGACTGTAGCCTAGCCAAGCTGACCCATAAAACCTACCATCACTTATTCAACCTCAGCTCTCTCCTCCGCAGCCCCTCCCTTGATTCAGACCACCATCACTTCTACCCTGAATTACTGCTTTAGCCTCCTCACCTGTTTCCCTGTTTCTTCTCTTGTCTTCCCTGCCCCTCCCCACAACTATTCTCAACAGAGCAGCTAGAGTGATCATTACCTCATGGCTCAAAGCCCTCATTGTGGGTGGAATCAAGGTTTCCCAAAGATGTCATGTCCTAATCCCCAGAACCTGTGAATATGTTATCTCACAAGGCAATGAGGATGTGCTTAGGGCATGGACCTTGGGTTAGAGAGAGGACTCTGGATTACCAGGTGGGCCCTGTCTAATCACAGGAGTTCTTAAAAGTGGAAGAGGGAGGCAGAAGAGTGAAATCAGAGAGATCTGCAGTGAGATGGACTTGGCCCTCTACTGCTGGCTTTGAAAGTGGAGGAAGGGGCCGCAGCCCACAGTAGAAAAGAAAGAAAGAACGGGGGGAAAGTCCTCAGTCCTACATCTGCATGGAACTGAATTCTGCCAACAAACCAAAAGAGCAAGAAAAAGGATTCTCCCCTAGAGCTTCCAGTGAAAAATGCTGCCCAGCCATCAGCTAGATTTCAGCCTGGCAAGACCTGTGTCGGAGTTCTGATCGATAGAACTGTAAGGTACAAATTTGTGTTGCTTAAGCCACTCGGTTTGCGGTAATTTGTTACCACAGCAATAGAAAACAAATACAGGCCTCGGTGACTTCCGAGTAAAAGCCAAACTCCACAGACTCCCCACCGCCCCTTCTCTCTGGCGTCATTTCCTCCTCCTCTCTGTCACCCCTTCACCCCCTCCATCAACTCCAGGGCCTGGACTGGAGTGAAGTTTGTGAGGCACTAGCCTTGAGATGCCAAAACCCTCAGTAATCAAGAGAAATAATGTTTTTAATGTAATATCAAAATTAATGCAAAAAAAAAAATCCATGATACACAAAATATAAATATTTGCAAGAAAGACAGGATCCACCCCTGCATTTGCACACCTCGCCTCCCCCCAGTCCCCAGCCCTGATCCTTATTGCTCTCAAACTTCCAGCTCTCTCCATCAGCAGCACTTTTCCATTTGCTTTTGTCCCACATATCTGCAAAGCTCCCTCCTGCACCTGCTTTGGCCTTTGCTCAAATATTAGCTTCATAATAAGGCTTCCCTGAGACTTTATTTAAAATCGTGGCGCCCCTCACCAGCTCCCTCTGACCCCTCCTTTGCTTTCTATTTCCCCTAAAGCATATTACACACCTAACATTCTATTTTATTTTTTTTACTATTGTAAGGGAGGTAAAATTTCTCCTCTACCCTCTTAGGGTTTCCACCTGGGACTGTCTTAAGAGATTAACAGGAGAAAAACATAAAACTTCTATTGTAATAAAATTTGACATTTTATATGGGAGTCCTCACAGGAAAATGAAGCCCCAAAGAAATGTGTAGGCCTAAGTGCTTATAGACTGAGTTTAACAAAGAGTGACAGTTGTGGAAAGGCAACTAAAATATATGGAAAAGTAACTAAAATGTAAGAAAGATAAGAGTTAGTTTAACAAGGTCTGTCTGTATTGGTGTCTCTCAGCCGGGACTCTCCATCTCTTTTCCTCCTGGTATAAGGAGGGCGTCTTTCACTTGGGAGATTCATCCTCTGTTTTCAGGAAGAAAAAGGGAGGTCAGAGTGCCTTTCACACCTGTTTTTCAAGTGCCTTTAGCTGGAAAGAAGCAGCATGCCAAAGTGGCATATTTTGGGGTGGCGTGCTCTAAACCCCTTCCCTATTGTTCACTGCTGTTTCACTGCGGCCTAACTGTATGCGGCACGCGGTAGGTGTTCCATAGGTATTTGTAGTAGGAATGAGGGAAGGGAGGGAGGGGGAGGAGGGAGAGAGAGGGGAAGGGTAGAAAATGTTAATGGGGGAACAAGGTGTGTGTATGCATTCAAGAAAGTACTTTCCTGTTGTGGGCACAATGAGGTGGCCATTCAGTGAGCCAATGACAACGTGGGTTGGTAGAAGAATTTACCAGAGATTGAGTATAAGAACAGACGAGTTTATTAGGGTATGCTGTCAGACAATAGCAGGCTGCACAGGCGAGGGGTGCCTGCATGAGCACTGAGGCCGGTTGTTGGGGTGTTTTATAAGCTCAGGTCACAAGGTGCCTGATCGGCTTGTGCACACGTCTCTGATTGGTTGTAGGTGAGGTAAGAGGTTTAGGGTCTGTGAAGGGTGGTGGGATTTATGACTCTGGTAAGGTGGGCTGAAACAAGCCAGCCTGAGCTATTGGGAGATTAGGCATGGCCTAGGGCTATTAGATTGTTAGGGGAAACACGCCCAGTAAACAATGTACTTCATCTGTTGAGAGATCACAGCCAGACATCTGAGAGCCCAGAAATGGGGGTCATCGGACTCTGAAGGACGTCAGTTGGCCCAACATTTCCCATTGGTTTATTGAAGCCTAAAATCCCTGAAGAACTGCAATAAGTTTTAATGTCTGTTTTAAGAACCATCAGTTTATAAGCAGGGTTATTTTTTTCCTCTCCCAAAGGAGAAAGCCAAAAAGAGCCAACGTGTTCTATTAGATTAATTAGCAGATTTGGATTAGCTGTGTACTTTCCTAGGGCATTAGCTGAAATTCTGGGAAATTCAAAATTCTGTTTGAAGCCCATACTATTTGTCTGAAAATCTTTGATACACAGTCCCTGCAGTCCTGTGTTTAATAATCCCTAGAGATTTTATTCACTTCTACTTCCCCCTCAACTAAAAATTCAGTTTTAGTGATCTCTTTCCTCCAATTTCTTATGAGTGGATTCTAATAATGCTATTGTCATAAAGTCTTTGATAACTTGCATCATAGATAAATTGATTTTTCTGCCACAATAACAAAAGATTGTCTAGATAATAAATTATATATATATAAATATGTATTTCAAGTTGGATTGGGAAAATAGACCCAATTTTTTTTTAATTGAACTATAGTCAGTTACAATGTGTCAGTCCCTGGTGTACAGCATAATGTCCCAGTCATGCATATACATACATATTTTCATTTTCATATTCTTTTTCATTAAAGGTTATTACAAGATATTGAATATAGTTCTCTGTGCTATACAGAATAAACTTGTTCTTTAATTTATTTTTATACATAGTAGTTAATATTTGCAAATCTTGAACTCCCAAATTGATACCTTCCCACCCCCTTTACCCCCAGTAACCATAATAGACACAATTTTTACCACCATCCATTGACTAACACCTGTATGATTTAGGGGTTCGCTAAATACATGAGGTGGGTTTTAAGCAGAATGAACTTGTAGCTGGTGGCACACACTAAACTATGTGGATTGTGGGCTAATATTAGTGGCCAATGTGGGCATGTGTGGGACAAGTAAACAGGGAAACCAGATCAGAAGAGAGAAAAGAGAAGTGCAAGGTGAGCAAAGGCAGGAGAGGAACTCAGATAAGCTGGAGAGAAGAACATCCATTCCTGACAGCTCTTCCCGTTCCTGTCCTTGATTCCTTGCTTCCTGTCCGAGAGTTCCCACAGACTCGCTCCTTGGCCTTACTTAAGTTAGTTTGGGGAGCTCTCTGTTCCTTGCATTCAAAAAAGCTGACTGGCCTGTA
Organism: Camelus dromedarius; assembly: GCF_036321535.1. Taxonomy (NCBI): domain Eukaryota; kingdom Metazoa; phylum Chordata; class Mammalia; order Artiodactyla; family Camelidae; genus Camelus; species Camelus dromedarius. Next base: position 84,230,388 of record NC_087436.1, on the reverse strand, counting down.
TACTCCTGAAGATGGTCATTGAAAAAACAAAGAAGTTGTTTGTGCAGACTTGGAAAACCACAGCCAGAACCGTGCAGTTTTTTCCACTGGAATTAAAGAGTAGGTTTTGATGTTTTTAGTGTATGAAAGAAAAATGAATTTCAACTAAATGTAGTGTCTTGGATCCTGGAACAGAAAAAGGAGATTGGTAAGAAAACTGGTAAAATCTGAATAAAGTCTGGAGTTTGGTTAATAATACCAGTAATACCAATTTCTTAATTTTAACAAGTGTACCACAGTTATGAAAGAAGTTAACATTAGGGCAAACTGGTGAAGAGCATACACAACTCTGTACTATCTTTGCAATTTTTCCTTAGGTCTAAATTTATTCCAAAATAAAAAGTATATTTTAAAAATAGTCTTCAATTCCTAAATAGAGAAGGAAGTAGAAGGATGAAATTGAAATAGCAACTATGATAGAAGTCAGAAAAAACTAAAGTCAAATGTGGAGAACCTTGGGTTCAAGTCCATACTTGGCTTCTTCCCAGCTATACAGCCTTGGCAAAAACACTTCACCTCTCTGATCCCCAGTTCCCTCCTGAATTCTTAGTGGTGTTTGGGGAGGCAAACAATGATGCTGACAATGATCGATGAGTCAGCATGATGGAGTAGGAAGGAGAAAGAGTTGGTCCAGCCTACACACCTGAGCTGTGTAAGAATAAGTTCAACTTTCAGCTTGTATTTGATACTTACTTTTTTGCACTTTGACAAGTAAAAAGATCTCTATCATGCATACCATGACTGCAGCCTCTTCAGAGATACATGTTAATGTACATGGAAAATCATAAATCACAGTGTACACCTATTTTGTAGAGGTCACCTTTCAGGTAACATTGTCTCATTGGCATTTTTAATGCTTGTAATTGTCTTCATAAATATTTCAACTGCAAATACACACACACACACACACAAACACACACAACCTGCTGATCAGGACTGTGGCTACAGAGTCAGGCTCTGGGTTTGAATCCTAACTCCACCACTGGGTGATGCTCATCTTCTCCTGTGCCTCATTTCCTCAGGCAGGGAAAATGTCAGAACTTGCTTAAAAAGATGATTGAGATGGCTGAATGAGGAAATGCATGCAAATAACTGAGTATAATGTCTGGCGGCAAACAATAAAATACTGGCTCTTATTATTACTGGATTTTTACAGTTTGTAATAACTTGAACACTACAGAAATGTGAAAATCTCCCAATATTTCACCTGCACAATCCAAAGTATTCAGCTACAACAGTCTGATACCTGTTTCTCCTCTCCCTCTCCCCACTTGGGTTCTTTGTGTTTTTCCTGTCCATCTGTAAGGACTCCTCATATTTAAAATGGTAAGCTTTTGTCTTCATATTTGCTGAATATTTTCCCCAATCTATTGTTGACTTTTTGTTTTGACTTTTGGCTTGGAGGTCACATGGAGGTTGGATAAACATGATTTCATAGCCTATGTAAAATAGATTTTTGCCTATTTCTGGGCTGAGTTCCTTTTCTTGTGGAAGTTCAGGGGTGTGGATAGCATCAAGACTTTGAGGAGTAGGACCAGGATGTGGTATTCAGTATCACTGCTCATCATGGCGGCACCTTCTGAGGTGCCCTAATTCCCATCTGGTCATGAGTTGTGGGTCCGTGCAGGTCCCAACCCTGAGGCCTTTTCAGGTCTGTCGTCTGCCAGTGCCACATCTGAGACCCTCTTAACTGGGTCAGTGATCCTGCACTGGTCTTGCAGAAGCTCGGGTCTGTGGGAAATGCCGAGACTGACTGGGGCCTTCTTAACACACATAAGACACAGGTCACGTCCCTTCTCCTCTCCTGCACTAGGCTGAGCTTCTGGAGCTCTGGGGGCCTCTCCAAGTGACTTCCATTCCTCAATTTTCAGCTGTGTCTTCCTAGACGTGGCAGGACCCATCGGAGCAACTATTTTTGGTAGATAAATATTCACATGCAGGAAGCGAGTAGGGGTGGGAGTGGGGAGACTTTCAAGAACAGCAGCTGTGTTCAGGAAGAGGGAGAGATGGAACTGGGGTGCAGGGGTAGCAGGAGCCCCCGCCAATTCCTCAGGAAGCTCTGACACGGGATGGCCTCTCTGAGTTATTCTGAGTTGAAATAAGGGGCCTGGACCTCTGTTCTTCCGCATGGAAGAATTGTTATTACTGGTTGTCCCTAGAGAGGGGGCATCAGCTTGCGGGAGGCAGCCTTCTGTAATTCCCGGGGAGGGCCCCAAGTGAGAGCCGTCAGCAGTCAGCCCTCCCAGAAGCTGGGCAGGGGGGTGAGTTTCAGTCCCAAAGTGGGATGTGGGCAGCTTCCACAGCATCCCCAACCATGGCCAACTGGCCTTTGAGCTTTCTTTTTGCCTTTGGTTGCTCGAACTCTTCACTCAGCATTATCTAATCTGTGGGGATAGCCTGGCTTTTTTATATTTTCCCTAACTCACTGTGTTTGCCCTGAGGCCTGGGACTTTGCCACTCCAAAGCCAAAAATGAGCCTCTTTTGTTATCCACATTCTGCTGTGTCACCCCTTCCCCGAGACGACAAAACAAAATGCCCAGCTGCCTAAATGTGGGGCAGGGAAAGGCTAAACAGGAAATGCTGGGACAATATATGACCTCGGCACATTCAGAAAATAATATACAACGTGTACCTAACATTTACACGATGTGAACGATCCAGAGTGATGCTCCACAGGCTCTTCTTGCCTGATGAGGACAGAGAAGATGGAGGGACTCTCAAAGGGCACCAGAGCACACCTTGCTAGGGAAAATGTTTCACAATCTCCAGGGAGTGGGGTGAGAAGGGATTAGTGAAATCTTTCTATTTAGCCAAAGGGAGTGTGGATTTATTTATAAATATGAGAACATTGCAAAAGAGTGGGATCTTTTCAGAGGCTAGAAGAGATAGGATTCAGAGAACAGAATGATTCTTGGCAGGAGGAAGGAAGGGGAGAGGAAAAGTGGGCGGTGTGGAGGAGGAATAGCAGGACACTCGAGTTGCCTTCAAGTGGTGTCTTTTTCACTGACAAGTTGGAAGCAAAGTCATTTGATGAGCGTGAAAGAGGAAATGCTCAAGTGGAATGAACTTTGAGAAGAGAACTCTGCAGTGGCCCCATGGAGAGCAAGGGAAAGCCCTCTCCAGGGACATATGGGGAGATGGATGGGCACCACTAGAGCAGAGACGGGCACCACTCTCTGAGGTTGGGAGGTTTTCTCCAGCAGCCCTGAACGGCGCAGGTGTGGGCTCAGGTAAGGAAAAGTAATGCTTTATTTTGTTTTCTTTGTAATTGTTTTTAAACTACTGATTGAATACATCATATATAGCTTAATGAACTCACAGAGAAGGCACTTGCATACCCAGCACCCTAGAACTCCCTATATTAGTTTCCTAGAACTGCTAAAACAAGCAGCCGAGCGGCTTAAAACAATAGAAACCTACCCTCTTGCAGTTTGGAGGCTAGAACTGAAATCAAGGTGTCTGCTCTAAGGGGCACCTTGCCTTTTCCTAGCAGCAATCCCTGCGGCTCTTTGGCTTGTAGCTGCAAAACCCCAATTTCTGCCTCCATTTCTCACAGTCTTCTTCCCTCTGTGTTTGCCTGCATTTCTGTGTCTCTCTGTCTTCACATAGCCTTCTTGTAATGACACCACTTGTTGGATTTAGGACCCACCCTCATCCAGTATGAAATTATTTTAACTAATTACATATTCAAAGACCCTATTTTCAAACAAGGGAAATTTTGAGGTGCTGGGTGAGCATAAATTTGAGGAGTACACTATTCAACCTAGTTTACCCAGTTTGTGTCTCTTTCCAGTCACTAGATGCAAGTTTGTTTGTTTGTTTTGGGGTTTTGCCACAGGGTATAATGGAAGGGAAATGGAGAAAGGAAGTTGAAAGTATGAGCAAAGAATTGTTGAGATGATGAAACATGGAGTCTCTATCAGAGAAGAGGGAAGGAAGCAAAGAGACAAGAGATGAATAAATGGGGAAAGACAGGAAGAAGCAGAGGGTTCAGGGATTCAAGGTTTTGGTAAGGCTGAAGAAACAGGTCCACAAGGAAAACTAAAGGAGACAGATGGAAGGAGAGGAGATTGTGCTGAGAAAATGGACATTGAGTTTGACAGTTTCTTCTCTAGATGGTTCCACTGAACTACCTGTTTATTCCAGAATTATTAATGTACTGTTTTCATCACTGTAATGATAAAATAGTTTAACCCTTTAAAATGCCTAGCCTCTTCAGGATTCTTTTTCCAGAACTTTCTTTGAAATTCTATTTTTGCCTTTATTTCCATTACTTTAGGAGCTGGTTCGAAAAAAAAAAACATTCCTGTGATTTATGTCAGAGTGTTCTGCCTATGTTTTCCTCTAGGAGTTTTATAGTATCTGGTCTTACATTTAGGTCTTTAATCTATTTTGAGCTTATTTTTATACATGGTGTTATAGAATGTTTTAATTTCAGTCTTTTACAGGAAACTGTCCAGTTTTCCCAGCACCACTTATTGAAGAGACTGTCTTTTCTCCATTGTATATTCTCGCCTCCTTTGTCATAGATTAATTGGCCATAAGTATGTAGGTTTATTTCTGGACTTTCTATCCTGTTCCATTGGTCTATGTGTCTGTTCTTGTGTCAGTACCATACTGTCTTGATTACTGTAGTTTTGTAGTATAGTCTGAAGTCAGGGAGCATGATTCCTCTAGCTCTGTTCTCCTTTTTCAAGACTGTTTTTGCTATTTGGGGTTTTTTGTGTTTTCATACAAATTTTAACATTTTTTGTTTCAGCTCTGTGAAAAATGTCATCTGTAATTTGATAGCAATTACATTGAATCTATATATTGCCTTGGGTAGTGTGGCCATTTTAACAATATTGATTCTTCCAATCCAAGAACATGGTATATCTTTCCATTTGTTTATGTCATCTTCAATTTATTTCATCAGTGTCTTACAGGTTTTGGAGTACAGGTCTTTTGCCTCCTTGGGTAGATTTATTCCTTGGTATTTTATTCTTTTTGATGTGATGGTAAATGTATTTGTTTTCTTAATTTCTTTTTCTGCTATTTTGTTGTTAGTGTATAGAAATGCAACTGATTTTTCTATATTAGTTTTGTATCCTGCAACTTTACCAGATTCATTGATGAACTCTCATAGTTTTCTGGTTGCTTCTTTAGGGGTTTCTATATATAGTATCATGTCATCCTCTTTGACATTCTAAAATGTTTACTCTTCCAGTTAATTTTAAAATAATGTCAAGTTACAAAAATTCTTTTTTTTTTTTTAACATTTTTTATTGAGTTATAGTCATTTTACAATGTTGTGTCAAATTCCAGTGTAGAGCACAATTTTTCAATTATACATGAACATACATGTATGTATTGTCACATTTTTTTTCGCTGTGAGCTACCACAAGATCTTGTGTATATTTCCCTGTGCTATACAGTATAATCTTGTTTATCTATTCTACATTTTGAAATCCCAGTCTGTCCCTTCCCACCCCCCACCCCTTTGGCAACCACAAATTTGTATTCTATGTCTATGGGTCTGTTTCTGTTTTGTATTTATGTTTTATTTTATTTTGTTTTTTAGATTCCACATATAAGCACTCTCATATGGTATTTTTCTTTCTCTTTCTGGCTTACTTCACTTAGAATGACATCCTCCAGGAACATCCAAGTTGCTGCAAATGGTGTTATGTTGTCGGTTTTTATGGCTGAATAGTATTCCATTGTATAAATATACCACATCTTCTTTATCCAGTCATCTGGACATTTAGGCTGTTCCCATGTCTTGGCTATTGTAAATAGTGCTGCTATGAACATTGGGGTGTCAAAAATTCTTTTTTTAAATCTTCTTTTTATTGAACAAAAGATTCTTTAAATTCTTTAGTGTTTTACAATTTTCAAAAGTTCCACACCATGATTTCATATAATCCCATAATAAAATAACCCTCATTTAAAATCCCCTACCCCTATATTACCCCTCCCTGCACAAAAAACTTCTTATTGTGATGTTGATTGGAAGTGCTTTAAACTTACAAATTTATTTAAGAAGAATTAACATCTTTATTTAATATTTTGATCTAGGAAAATTTTTTTTGTTTTATCATTTCTAAGTCCTTCACAACTCTCAATAAAGTTTTATAGTTTTCTTTGTATATACTTTTGTAATGAAACAGAAATCTTCCTTCTGTCAGGGAGCCTGGACTAGATGACCCTATATCTAGGAGAAGGGTGGCTACATGGTCTCAGGAAAGTAATTGTGCCCTTTGATTACATTCTCAGAAAGAGAGGTCTTTCAAATGGCGAGTAGTTAATATTCTAAGGCTATAATGAAAGTGTGTTCAAGAAACCAATATAAAGACAAGGCTGTGGACATAAAAAGAAATGAACTACTGATACATACTATATTGGTGAATCTTGAAAATATTAGTCCAAGTGAAAAGAGCCAGGCAAGAAAGGTTACATATGGTATGAGTCCACTTCTATGAAATGTCCATAGAGAGAAAGCAGTGGTTGCTAGGGTTGGGGGAAGGGAGGCTGCACAATAGATTTTTAATGGGTATAAGCTTTCCTTTAGGGATGATGGAAATGTTCTGGGACTAGATTGTAGTGATGGTTGTACAACATTGTGAATGTACCAAATGCCACTGAATTGTAAACTTTAAAATGGTTGAAATGGTGAGTTTTATGCTATGTGAATTTTATAGACACACACACACACACACATATACACACACGACTCAAGGCTGTGAAAAAAGCAAGGAAAGGAGACACAGTGTGTTCTTTTATTGCACAATTACTCCCCCACCTCACCACCACCTGCCCAGGACATAGGCCCGGCCCCAAACCCTGGCCAGGCCCCTTCCCCTGATCTTTGACCTGGTCTCACCTCTGCAAGAGGGACTTATGTGTCCTGTCCATGGGTGTAGATGAGATGGCCTCTAAGTTTCCTTCCAAATAGGAGACTCTCTGATTCATTTGCAGAATTCTCCTTCCCTTTCTCATTCCCTACACTCTCCTATGTAGATATTTACCAGTGTGACATACAGAGGGAGGAGCTAGAAATCTGGCATCAGCTGGATCTATATTTAAACCTCGGCTATGCCAATGCACTTGTTGTATGACTTTGAGCCTATGATGTCACTGTGGTTCTCTGAGTTCCCTGCTTTTTCAGCTGTAAAGGGGAGATCGTGACTACCACCTTGCCAGAGTGTTGTAGGGATTAGCAATGGTGACTGGGACTGGCACTGAGTAAAAGCACAGTCTGTGTGTTTTTTAATCAAAGAAACTCTGAAACCCCTATTTGACCATCACTGATTTGGTTGGGTCTAAATATACAAATGTACTCACTAAAGCCCAGAAATATCTAGGCCCAATCAGATACTTATGGGACCTAAATTACCTTGGAGGCATGCCTCAGCAAAGTTAGAACCTAATAATTATTCAACTTACATGTGTCAACCAGAGTTGGCCACAGGGGCTGAAATGAGGGCATAATTTTATGTAAACATTAAAGCCACAATCACATCATCTCATCAGAAAAGAGAAGCAACAGAATTACAGCAAGCCGCTGCCATTTACACAAAGGAATTAAGCCCTAGACAACCCTCTCAGCAAAACTCTGCTCTAACATAAGCCATTAAGGTAACAAATGGGAATCGGAAATGACTTGGAGTAAAATCCAAGATGGAGCCACAAAGGAGAAAGGCAAAGATGTTCCGATACCATTGCCTCTCCCAAGGGCTCTGCAAACCCCCTGAAACGTTGTTTTTTTTTTTTTTTTTTGTGGAGTTTTCCAATAGGTTCTTGCAACTCCAAACCTTTTCTTACCTTAAGCTGACAGATAAAGCCCCACAGACTGCGTCTGAGAACAGTTAGTGCTCCCCTATTCTACGTGAGTTCTTGTCTGAGTTTGAGTTCCCCACAAAGCAGAGTCTGACAGAAGGACTGAGTCCAGGTCGTTTCCTAAGGAGGGCTCACCTGAAGCAGGAGTTGGGTATCAGGGAGTGTGATGTCAGGAAGGAAAGTATGTTATTGAGGTGAGACAGTACAGAAGGCCTCCTACAACCATTCATCTGAAGATGAGAGAATTTATCCACTAGCTTCCATCCCCCGGTGGCTGGAAGTTGCCAAGAGGGACATTAATACCCCTGTACTTTTGGGTACTATTACCTGTAGGCTGAGCAGGATCCTAGGGTGTTGGAGAAGGCCCAGGGGCAGAGCACTGAAGGCCACTAGAAGAGGGATGCTGTCAGGGCAACTAGCATCTGGGCTCGTGTAAGACGACTGTCTGTTGTAGCCGTGGCTGAGGTCAGAGGTGGCCAGGGGGATGGGAAGTGGGCCCCCGAATGTGTTTGTTTCAGCACTCTTACATTGCCAGTCTCTCTTGCAGCTAGATTGTGATCATGTGATCCTTGAGTCTGTATGGAAGATATCTGACAAATCCCAAACCATACTCTTACTCATGTCCACGTCACCAGGGAGACTACAGCCTCCACGCAAGTGAGGGATGGACATAGAAGGGAGCTGTTTCTCAGTAAGGGGGCCGTGAGGATTAGGAGGACTTTTTTTTCTGTTCTTTTCCCTCTGAGGAGCTAGCTCTAACAGGGAGCTGACATACGTCCATAGAACCTCCCATCTTCTTGTAAATATACACAGAAGCTTAGGATTTGTTTTAAAGTTCTGGGTTTGAATCCCATTGCTTTGGTTTAAATCACATGTCCATCCCTGAACCAATTACTGTGGCCAGGGTGTGGAAAACTCTGGCCAGTCCTAGATCATATGACATATATATCAGCTTTTCTACACCCCCTAAAGGTAAAGGCCAGTGGTAAATCAGGGTTAAATTACTTTAAGAAAGGGATAAATGAGTGCTGGATAACAAGAGCAACAGCTACCTACAACATACTCCTCTTTTTGACTTTTTATTGATATGACTTAGTGAAATGTACCAATCTAAAATGTACAGCTTTGATAACTTTTTACATACATGCTTGGGTAATCACCACCCAATTCAACATTTAAATATTTTCAGAATCCTCAGAGTTTCCCCTGTTCTCCTTTCCAGTCATAATTCTGCAAAGATAGCTCTGCAAAAGGGGTGTAGACACCATAGATTATCTTGCCTGTGCTTGAACTTCATACAAATGCAATCAGACAGTACATGTTCTTTTGTGTTTGGCTTCTTTCACTCAATATTATGTCTGTGAGATTCATCTGTGTTGTTATATACAGCAGTAGTATATTCTTTTTCATTGCTGCATAACATTCTATTGTATAAAATACTATCCTAATCTACCGTTGATAGGCATTTGAATTGTTACCAGTTTTTGGTTATTATGGCTAAAGCTGGCATGAACATGTTTGTCACTATCTTTTGGCAGACATATGCACTTTTTTATCTTGACCCAAGAGTGGAGTTGCTGGGGGGAGGGTATAGCTCAAGTGGTAGAGTCCATGCTTAGCATGCACAAGGTCCTGGGTCCAATCCCCTGTACCTCCTCTAAAAGTAAGTAAATAAACCTAATTACCTCCCACCCCCTGCCAAAAACAAAAACAAAAACAAAAAACAAGTACAAACAAAAGTGGAGTTGCTGAGTCAAAGTACAGATAAATATTTAGTTTTAAAGGGTATTGCCAAACAGTTTTCACTCCTACCAGCGGTATATGAGAGTTTCATTGGCCACACAGGCTTGCCAACAATAGGGTTTGTCAGTTCTTCTAATTCCCTACTCTTCTTGATTTGTCAAATACCCTTCTACAAGATATTTGCTAGTGGACCAAAACTCCCAGCCATGGGAAAGTTTCCATAGACCAACAGTTAAAGGCTGAACTTAAGAGCTTAGTCCTGACCCTAAGGGCAACAGGAACTCAGAAATGGGAGACACCAGCGTGGACATGGAGAGATACAAACTTTCGGAGAGGGTGAAATGTGCAGGGCCTTGACCCATTAGTGGGATCTGAGTAAAGGAAGGGGAACGAGGAAGACATCCTGTCAGAGTGCACAGATCAAGCAAGGACAGATAGGTGGGAAAGAGCTTGGAGCAGAGACCAGGAAGGAAGCTGACCTCACCTGAGCAGAGAGTACCTCTTAAGAGCAGGAGGTGTGGTGGATTGGTAAGGAGGGGCCAGGCTTAGGCAGGGGGTTTTGAAGTTAAGAAGTGGGCTTGGGATTTGAGTGACTGGAGTAGGGGAGGGGTTGGGGCCTTACCAAGTGCACACAGCCCTGAGTGGAGTGAGGCCTAGTAGACGAGAGTCAGCTGGTCTCGTTCAATCTGCTTCCTCCTCCTCCTCCTCACAGTGAGTAGCATCTCACCATGATGAGTGTGATAATGATTTGACTTGCAGCAGGGCCTCTGAATGCCAGCCAACTACTTCATCTGGTTCTCAACTAAGGAAGTAGCTCTCTTTCCAGGCCAGAGAGGAAACCGGATGTACCAAGTTGAGAACTGGTATATCTGCATATACTGTACTTTAAAAGCATTTTAAAGGATTCTCAAGGGGCTAATTTTGACTTTATGTGATTTATAACTATGGCCCGACTTCACTAAATTAGAAGGCTTGTGGCAGGTGTATCTGTATAAAATGATGGAAAAAAATCCTGGGCTGTAGGCCCTGAGAATGGAAAGGAATGAATAGTTCCACTCCCCCTGTTATCCTTCTAGAACTCCCAACAGCTGGGCCCATTTACCTCCCCACCTGCAGACTCAGCTCTGTGCTGACCAGTTGATTCATTTGTTCATTTATCCACTTATTTATTTAGCAAACTTTCACTGGCTGCCTAGTGAAGGCCAAGGACTGAAATTAAAGATGAAAACACAGAGTGGCTGCCTTCAAGGAGCTCACAGGCAAGCAGGAAACACTGACATGCAACAATTGAATGTAAATAAGGTGTGAAAAGAACTATCAGAAAAGGAATCCAAGGACAGTATGGGGGCATCAATGTCACCTGAGGAAAGCAAAGAAATTTTTGAGGCTGAGTCTTGAAGGATGACTTGGAATTCACCTGGTAGACATGATTGGGGGAGGGCCTTCCAAGCAAAAGAGAACAAACCACAGCAAGGCAGGAAGAGTGCAGCTTGTGTGGCTGGAGCAGTGAATTTGTTTGCAGAAGGAGCTGAGGATGCGGCTGAGAAGCAGTCAAAGTCAGGTCACGAAGGGCTACAAGCACCAAGCTAATGAACATGGACTTCATCCTGTGGACCGCGGGGGGCCACTGTAGGGTGTGAGCCAGGACTCTACGGTCCAGCAACTAGAAGCATCACACTGGCACCAGTGTGAAGGTTGAAGCAGAGGGAGTGAGCAGAGAGACAGGGAAATCAGTGTAAAAGTTGCTGCATCAGCCTTTGTTTAAAAAAAAAAAAAAAAGATATAAATGGGCCTGTGAAAGAAATGAGGACCAGGAAATGGGTAGTTAGGAGATAAAATCTGTAAGATTTAGTGAGCTTGGAGGAGGAAAGGGGGAGGCCAGGAGAAAAGAATTTGGGTGACTCCTGTATTCTGTTTGGGCGGGTGATGGCGCTGTTATTTGGGAGAGGAAATGTTGGAGAAAAGGAAGGTTTGAGTGGGACAGGAGAGGGGAGGGGTAGAGAAAATGAGTTTAATTTTGGTCATTTTGAGCTTGAAGTATCTGTGGGATGTAAGTAGCACACACCGTTGGAGGCGCTGTCTGGCACTGAGTTCTGAGCTGGAGACATAGATTAGGGTCATCAGTACACACGCGATCGACACAGCCTGAGTCATCTGGTGGGGGCATGCTAGCTGAGAAGGAAAGAGGGACAAGGACAACACCATGGGGAACACCAGACTTTAAGGGGTATGTGAAACAAATGTCACCCCAGGGAAGGACATAAAGGAGCAGTTAAAAGGATAGGGAGAAAGCCACAAGAAATGATAAACTGTGAGGGCCACTTCTCCTCGTTTGTAATGTATGCAGACCAAGTAGACATGTCCAGCTCATAGTTGTTGCATGAATGAATAAACAAATGAGTGGAGTGGTGTCATGAAGATAAGGAGGCATTTCCAGAAGAGTACACACTCAAATGCTGCAAAGAGGTCAGTGACGCAAGATGAGAACTAAGTGTTCCCTGACTGATCTGCACTTGAACAGGAAGCCCTGGGGCAGCCTCCACCACCTCATCCTGAAGAGCTCAGCCTGAGTTGATCTCTGCCCCGCGCAGACCAGGGCGTGGTTCCCCAGTGCGACCATAAGATGCTCCTTATGCTGTGACTCACCAGGAAGCCCTCCTGGACTTCCACCCTCATGCCCCAGAGCTGGATCGCTTCCCTTAATTCAGTTCCCAAGTTCCTACTTTGGTACTTTATTAGTTGTCTATTGTCACGTATCAAATTACTCTAAAACTTAGTGGTTTAAAACCACATGCATTTACCAACTCACAGTTTCTAGGTTAGGAATCTGGGCATGGCTTAACTGGGATCTCTGCCTCAGGGTCTCTCAGAAGGCTGCAGTTAAGTTTCAACTGAGACAGGGTCTATTTCCAACTCACTCATTGGTTGTTGGCAGTTCCTCATGGGCTGTTGGTTTGAGGGTCTCAATTCTTTACACGCTGTTGGCCACTGGTGTCCCTCAGTTCCCTGGGATAAGGGCCTCTCTGGCAAGGCAGCTTGCATCATCAAAGCCAACAAAAGAATCTGCTAGCAGGACTGAAGTGATAACCTTTGGTAATCTAACTGTGAAGGTGACATTCCATCATTCTGAGTTACCCACAGGTCACCAGGTCCAGCCCACACTCGAGGCGGGTGGGTTACACAAGGGTAATCATCGGGTCCCCATGGTGAGAATCACTGGGGTTCATTTTAGAAATCTGCCTAAAACCTCCATTCTTTCCCAGAAGTTAGGATCTGTTTTGCTGAGAATAACTCTTCTCTGACAGTCATCTTCACCATCTTGGTTGGACCAAGGCAGAAGAGTCCCGTGACCTCCGATTTACCGGTGTGAGTAGTAGCTAGCGCTCATACAGTGCTGACTGCAGCAGGTTTCACGTGAGCTTTACATAAGCTTTACAGATATGACCGCATTTAATCCTCAAAACAGCTCTTTGAAGCAGATACTCTTGTTAACTCACTTTACAGACAAAGCAACTGAGTTGCAAAGAATTAAGTATCTTGCCAAAAGTCACAAAGTTATTAAGTAGTAGAAATGGGATTTGAGATCCAAGAGTTTGGCTGAAGAATTCCTGCTGTTGACCATTGTGCTGTGTTGACTATTTTGTAACCTGAGTATAAGCTGGAATACAGTGCTGTCCAGCCCAAGGATGAAAAGCCATTAAAACAAAACATTAAAAACATTGAGCACACCAAACCAAAATTCCAATATTTAATTAGCATTAGAAGAGATTCAACCCATACCATATAGCTCCCAGAACCTCTCATTTGCCAACTCTTCCCTGGAAATGTTCCCTGAAACCTAGCCCACATTTTTCCATTTTCTTTTTTCCCTACTTCTCTCTTAGCTCCTTATTATATAGGCTGATTTGGTCTTTTGACTTCATTCATTAGTATCTAGTCAATTTAGCCCATGGCCTGAATTTTACAGACCAAAGGGTAATCCTGGAACAGACCAAGCCATCAAGAATTTTACTCCTTTTCCTAACTGTCCAGTCTGGTTTCTCTCTCCCTATCTCTATATTATGAGAGAAACAAGAGAATTGACAGAATTCTTCTTGGAGAGCAGGAGAGAGGGAGAAGCTAAGCAGTACAGAGAAAATTCTGTTTAGCTGGTGATGGGGGGATGGAGGGGAGAAAGATCAGTGGGCCAGGAACACATAAGCTAATAATCCTCGTCATTGTCACATCCCAAGAGATGCGTGAGTGCTGTGCTATGTCCTTATTATCACAAACAAGGTTGCCAAGACTCATCTTGTGATGAGTGGGCAGTCCCAGCAGAACTGAGAACCTGGGGAGTGGCAGGGAAGCTTTCTTCTCAGATCTTGCTCACCTAGCTCTTTCCTCTGAGGCTGAATTTGGGTAAAGCATGTGGAGAACAAGGGGGAATGAGAGATGCTTCCAGCTCTCCAAGCCCCTCTGCCAACCAACAGACCTGGGGTCCACTTTTTGCTTCCAAGCCTGGGTCTGGGAAGATTGTGAGAGCTGATTTGGGAAAGATTAAGTACCCAAACTTCATTTTCTCTCAGAGTAAAACAGGGCACTGACTCTTAACTCCTGTAATTATTACTTCAGCAAAGCCTCTCTAATAGGTCCCTCTCATCCATTCTTTTTTTCTTTTCTTTTTCTTTTTTTGGTGGGGAGAGGTAATTAGGTTTATTTATTTATTATTTTTAGAGGAGGTACTGGAGATTGAACCCAAGACCTCATGCTTGCTAAGCATGCACTCTACTACTTGAACTGTACCTCCCCCTTTTCATCCATTCTTGCTGTCAACACCCTCGTGTGTAATTTCTTCCCAGAGCCACTGCAACTGCTCCCTAAGTCATCCCCTACTTCCTGTCTTTCTCCCCCTCAATCCATTTTACACAGCACCACCAGTTTAATTTTCCCCATTACCAGCCTGATCACACCTCTTCCCTACTCAAAATCTCTGTTGCTCCCCTTTCCCTATAAATCTTCATCTAACCTTCAAGACCCTCAAAACCCTCTTTCTAGACATATTCTTCTACATGTATGATCCATCTAAGACAGCGGACTCATTGCCAAGCAGTCTACACTCCTCTGCTCCCATCATTCTCCTGCCTCTAATCTGCTTTCCACCCCTACTCCAAATTCAAAGGCCACCTGAAAAGGTACCTCCCATGAGAAACATACCCAGACGATTATAACTGAAAGTAATTTCTCCCTTCTTTCATTTCCCATTTGATCATCTTTATGGCATTTTTCTTACACTAGCATCTCTCTCTACCACCCGTCTATTGGAAAGTACGTGTTTTGAGAGAAGAGATGTTTTCTTGCTAACCTTCAAATATCCAGTAGTGCCCAGTAAAGAGCTTTAAATGCTAAATGTTCAACATTCAACAAATAGTTGTTGAACTGAAAAGAAGTTTGCAGGGCTGAGCTCTCTCTTGCCCTAATTTATTATCCAGTTTATTTTACATCTTCCATGGCAATAAGCGAAATGCATTCCTTTGAAGAGGGAGGGTGTGAGGGAAAGCACACCCTTGACCTGGGTCAGGTACATTCCATAGCCTGAATTTCATCAAACCCATGAGCTTTTAGTCTCTGGGTGTTACCCAGTGGGCAACACCTTTAACTAGCCTGACCTCATGCTTTTCAACCCTGTCACCTATCAATGTCAGAAGGCGTGCGGCACAGAGCACGTCAAACAGGAAAAACATCTGTATCAGTGCAAGTCTACAAACATCTATTCAACACCTACTATGACCAGCACTCTGCTAAGTGCTGGGGATGGAGGGATGGACAAGAAAGACAAGATACGGGAACTTCCAAAGTATAATTCCAGTAAGAGTAGCTACCATGTGCTGATAGCTTACTATTCCAGGCCCTGGACTTGCATTGCCTGCATTAATCCTCACAGCAATCCCTCACATCGTCCTCATTTACAGATGGGAAAACAGAGGCTTAAAGAGGTTAAGTTTTCTGCCCTGGATTGGCAGGTAGTGGAGCTAGGATGTAAACCTTGGGTTTATGACTTAGGTCCATTCTTAGATGCACTAATTTGCTTCCTCAACATGCTTTGTTCTGCTCAAAATGAGATTCTTGCCCTCTTTATACTCTGAGTCTTGCAACGTGGCTTTGGGTGAAGGAATGTATAACATAGACAATCTTGCCTTCCTTTGCCTCTGGAGATTCCACATGTTCATACAGCGGTCTCCCCCTGGATTTCTCTGACTTCCTTCACCTACAGTACTCACGTTGAAAGAGCCAGTGGGCAGAGGCAGTGTCTGCTCATACAACTGAAAGGCATCCCTCCCACCCTTCTCGGCCCTGATACTCTTAACTATGTATTTTCTCCCTTATATTGTATGAGTTTTTGCAAATCTCCTCAAATCCTTTCTGGAACAGGTAATGCATAAGTAAATCAAATATGCCTTACACCTACTGGCTGTTCGCTATGTCACGTAAATGCGGACTAATCGATGCTTGACATGTGAAGGAGCCTTAGAGAACATCTTACCCAGTTTTCATTTTGTTCCACAGAGATGCTTCTGGGGTTATTGGGCTCCTCGCCCCCACTGTTTCTGGAGCATTCCACTCTAATGTCTTTTGCACATAGAGCATCCTGGAACATTTCCTCTGAAAAATGGATTCTTTGACTAATAAAAGTTCAATTTTTTATTGGAAGCCTTGTGCATTGCTGATGGGAATGGAAAACTGTGCGGCCGCTATGGAAAACGGTTTGGTGGTTCCTCAAGAAATTAAACATAAAATTATCATATGATCCAGCAATTCCACTTCTGGGTACATAGCCAAAAAAAGTGAAAGCAAGGACTCAAACAAATACTTGCACACCCATGTTCACAGTAGCATCATTCATAATTGCCAAAAGGTGGAAGCAATCCAATCAATGGATAGATGGATAAACAAAATGTGGTATATGCATATAATGGAATATTGTTCAGACTTAAAAAGTAATTCTGACACATTCTACAACATAGATGAACCTTGACAACACTATACCAAGTGAAATAAGTCAGTCACAAAAGACCAAATATTGTATGATTCCACTTAAATGATTTACCTAGAATAGGCAAATTTATGGAGACAGAAAATAGAATGGTAGGTGCCAGGGGCTTGAGGGAGGGAGGGAGGAATGAGGTGTTAGTGTTTAACATGTATGAAATTTCAATTAGGGAAGATGAAAAAGTTCTAGAGATGGATAATGTAATGATTGCATAACAGCATGAATATATTTAATGCCACTGAACTATATACAGTTAAAAATGTTTAAAATGGGAAATTTTATGTTCTATATATTTTGCCACATTTTTTAGTTTGAAGTATCCTTTTTAAAAATTTATTTTTATTGAAGAATAGTTGATTTACAGTGTTGTGTTAGTTTCAGGTGTACAGCAAAGTTACTCAGTTATATATATGTGTATATATAACTGAATAACATATATGTGTGTGTGTGTGTACTTTTTTCAGATTCTTTTCCATTATAGGTTATTACAAGATATTGCATATGGTTCCCTGTGCTATACCGTGGGTCCTTGTTGTTTATCTATTTTATATATAGTAGCGAGTATCTGTTAATCCAAAACTCTTAATTTATCCCTCCTCCCCACCCCTTTCCCTTTTGGTAATCATAGTTTGTTTTCTATGTCTGTGAGTCTATTTACAGGTTGTGAATAAATTCATTTGTATCATTTTTTTAGATTGCATATATAAGTGATATTATATGATGTTTGTCTTTCTCTGTCTGACGTACTTCACTTAATATGATAATCTCTAGGTCCACCCATGTTGCCGCAAGTGGCATTATTTCATTCTTTTTTATGGCTGAGTAATATTCCATTGTGTGTGTGTGTATACACACACACATATCATATCTTCTTTATCCAGTCATCTGTTGATGGATATTTAGGTTGTTTCCATGTCTCAGCTATTGTAAATAGTGGTGCTATGAACATTGGGGTGCATGTGTATTTTCAAGTTATACATTTCTTCAGATATGCGCCCAGGAGTGGGATTGCTGGGTCATATGGTAACTGTAGTTTTAGTTTTTTTGAGGAAACTCCATACTGTCCTCCATGATGGCTGCATCAATTTACATTCCCACCAACAGTGTAGGAGGATTCCTTTTTCTCCACACCCTCTCCAGCATTTATTATTTGTAGGCTTTTTAATGATGGCCACTCTGACTGGTGTGAGGTGATACTTCATTGTAGTTCTGATTTGCATTTCTCTAATAAGTAAATTGAACATCTTTTCATGCGCCTGTTGGCCATCTGTGTATCTTCTTTGGAGAAATGTCTATTTAGGTCTTCTGCCCATTTTTTTGATTGAGTTGCTTTTTTGTTTGTTTGTTTTTTTGATATTAAGCTGTATAAGCTGTTTGTCTATTTTGGAAATGAATCACTTGTCAGTCTCATCATTTGCAAAATATATTCTCCCATTCCATAGGCTGTATTTTTATTTTATGTATTTATGGTTTCCTTTGCTATGTAAAAGCTTTTAAGTTTTATTAGATCCCATTGCTTATTTTTGTTTTTATTTCCATTACTCTAGGAGACAGATCAAAAAAAATATTGCTGTGATTTATGTCAAAGAGTATTCTGCCTATGTTTTCCTCTAAGAGTTTTAGAGTATAAGTCTTACATTTAGGTCTTTAATCCATTTTGAGTTTATTTTTATATATGGTGTTAGAAATGTCCTAATTTCATTCTTTTTACATGTAGCTGTCCAGTTTTCCCATCACCACTTATTGAAGAGACTGTTCTTTCTCCATTGTATATCCTTGCCTCCTTTGTTTAAGTGACCATAAGTGCATAGGTTTATTTCTGGGCTTTCCAACCTCTTCCATTGATTTATGTGTCTGTTTTTGTGCTAGTACCATACTGTTTTGCTTACTATAGCCTTGTAATATAGTCTGAAGTCAGAGATTGTGATTCCTCTAGCTCCATTCTTCTTTCTCAAGATTGTTTTGGCTATTCAGGGTCTTTGTGTTTCCATATAACTTAAATTTTTTTTTGTTCCAGTTGTGTGAAAAATGTCATTGGTAATTTGATAGAGAACATACTGAATCTGTATTTGCCTTGGGTAGGATAGACATTTTAACAGTATTGATTCTTCCAACCCAAGAACACAGTATATCTTTCCATCTGTTTGTGTCATCTTTAGTTTCTTTCATCAGTGTCTTAAAGTTTTTGGAGTAGAAGTCTTTTGCCTCCCTAAGTAAGTTTATTACTAGGTATTTACCATATTTTTTTTTTAAAAGTTCAATTTCTCTTAAGTCTGACAGGGAGAGACAAACACTGTGTTACCACTTATATGTGAAATCTGAAAAATAAAACTAGTGAATATAACAAAAAAGAAACAGACTCACAAATGTAGAGAACAAGCTAGTGGTTACCAGTGGGGAGAGGGAAGGGGGAAAGGGCAAGATGGGGTAGGGCATTAAGAGGTAAAAACTACTATGCATAAAATAAATAAGCTACATGGATATATAGTACAACACAAGGAATAGAGCCAATATTTTATAATAACTGTAAATGGAGTATAATCTTTAAAAATTGTGAATCACTGTGTTGTACACCTGAAATTTACATAATGTTGTGAATCAACTATATCTCAATTTTTTAAAAAGTTCAATTTCTCATTTCATAGAAGAGGAACTGGAGTTTCAAGGTGAAGTGGCTTGTCCAAGGTCACTCAGCAAAGTGAGTAGTACCGCCAGGAGCAGTAGAACCCAGTGCTGCTGGCCATCAGGGCACGACTCTCCCTATTGTCACATACTCCCTCCTCCCTGGGACCAAGGATCTGGAGGAGACCCCAGGGAAACTTGGGAGATCATCACCTTCTAGAGTCAGGAATTATTTCCACAACGACCCTTCTCCCTTGTCCAGGGCCTTGCTGTCTTCATTCCTCTTTCCTCTCCCTTTTCTCCCTGAACTGAATGCTCTTGATGGTCAATGCAAGCAAGGTCCTCATGGCGAGGCCCTGGAGAAAAAAAACACAGATGGAATGGCTCCAGTGGAAAATGTATGTGTAGATGGGAGTTTTCTTGTTTTTTCCAACTCTCTTGGCTCTTAACTGTTGGGATTTCACTCAAAGTGGACTTTCCAGCCCTCAGCTGGCCCCTAGGCGAGAGACTTGTTTTCCCGTGTGCATCTCTCTTGAGCCTGCTAGTGGTCTCCCATGGATGCTTCTGGCTTCCAGGCTCCCGCAGCTCTGCCTGTTGGGCTTGAACAGCACCACCATTAGTGGAGAAGGATGCCCTGGCACGCTCCGAGGGCATGTTCTGTACAACCTGAGAGAGGGCACACCCTTGGGAAACAGGTTGTTTCACCCCCTGCAAAAACATCTACACCCTTAGAGTGCACAGTGTACTAGGGGAGAGGCCTCAGAGAGACCCAGGTCAAGACTTTGTTTGGTCTTGGGATGGATGAAAGGCTTAGCCAATGGCAGGAAAGCAATGAAACATGTTGAGAGTTTGAAAACCACTCTGAGAGCTAAGATGAACCTTCCATAAGTAGATTGGCTAGTGCCCTGAAGGGAAACAATTCTTTCCATCTTTGGTCAATAAATAGGTACAGAGCACCTACCACAGACTGGACACTGTGTTAGGAGCTGAGATAATGCTGGTGAATAAGAGAAATAAGTTCTCTGCCCTTATGGAGCTTACAGTCTAGTGGAGGAAGCAGAAAATAAGTAAGGAAACCATTAAATAAAGAACATTATAGACTAAGAAGTACCAGGGGGCAAACAGTGAGGTGATGGCAGGTAGGGGTGGCAGGAGGCCATTATGCTGCTACTTGAGAGGAGGTGGTCAGAGATGGCCACACTGAGACAGTGATCTAAGCTGAGACCTGAAAGATAACAAGAAGCCAAAACTGTGAAATTCCAGGGGAACAATGTATGCAAAGGCCACAAGGCAGAAAGCGGGTGGCATGTGTGAGGCCCAAAAGGGTCACCACTGTGGCTGGAGGACAGGGAGTGGAAGAGAGGGAAGAGGTCAGGACTCACAAGTCCTGATGGGTTACCATAGAGTCTGGCTTTTATCCTGAGGGGAGTAAGGAAATCTTTCAAGTTTTAAATGTAGATGGAAAGGATTCTGAATAGACCTCACCTCAGCTAAGACCTCCCTACACTGACCATTCAACTCCCCCAATTACTGGGCCCTAGTTTTAAATAAGCCCTTCTCTGCCTTCATGCTAAATAGTAGAAATTGAGCTGTCAGAAATTCCAGAGACCCACGAGATTCCTGAAAGGACTGGGCCATGTTAAGTCAACTTTCATAAGTTTCCATCGGTTTGTCTGCTGTTAAGGTGTTGGAATTCAGCGTTAAAGGCCCCATCTGTCTGAGGCCTGACAAAGCAGAAGAGAAGCACAGAGCGGATCACCGATCTCACTGCGTCTGGAATAAAGATCAACCAGCTGCTCTTTCCATTCAAAGTGCAGATTTCCTTTCCTGCCTCCTCTTGCTTAACAACTAAAGTTAGGCAACCCACTGAACTGGCGAATGACACGTTCACCAAAAATCTATCTGGGCATATTTTCATTATGTGCCAAAGCTACAATTAGCCCTAATTAAGGCTCACCCATCTGCTCCCCATTGCCCCACCCCCACCCACAGAGGGCAATCCAACCCACTCCCCACCTGTAACCCAGAAAAATAGAAACTGCTTTATGAGAACATGTGGACCCAGAGCCCTTTTACAGAGTAATCATCTGTGTTTTGTTCTCTATAACACTGGCCGGGGCAACGGGGCATGTAAAACAGGTTGACACCTTGAAGAGATGTAGGGAACGTATCTGTCCCCACTGGAAAGGTGGGATTCTGGCCCACTTTCCTTCCTGCTGAAGGATTGTCTTTCTTTCATTGCTTAAAGGATTCCTGGCTCCTGCTTGACTTTTTTTTCTTTCATTTGTCCCATGAATATTTACTAAGCAATTAATATACGTTATGCAAAAATGTATGAGTCTTTTCTGTAGAGTAGAAAGGGTATGAATTCTGAAGATAAAAGACCTCAGTGTTGAGTCCAGGAGATTTCACTTGCCTGGGGCAAAACATTTTACCTCCCAAGGTTTTGGTATCTGCTTTGGCAACATAAAGGCTGCTCTGAGGATCAAATATAATGATGAGTATGAACGTTCTGTAAAGTGCTTTAAAATGGTAATTGGTTTTTGAGGATATTGCATTTGTTTTGACAGGGATCTCCTTGTGGTCACTCACAACCTCTAGCCAAAGGAAGCTAAGAGAGGTTAAGCTTCACTTGTTCATGCCTCATCCAAGGCCCATTGAGCAGCCCTCACAATGTGTTCCAATGGTTATGTCTTTATAAAGTTTGGAAAATAAAGATATTTCAACAACAATGGTCTTAAGACCACCATGTCTTTCCTCTCCGACTTTCTCACTTTCAGTCTTTTCCTACTGAGTAGCGATGAGTGTCTGCAGGCATTTTCGTTATCTGGCTAAAGAGAAGTTGAGTTGAGGATATATAAAGTTTGGATTGACTGGCCTACATTTCTGTGGTTTGTAGTCACTTCCATGTTTGGTTATGTTATTACCAGGCCTCCTGGTATAGAAGTGGCTTCTAGGAATACTCCTAACCCTACCATGCCAGCTCATCTGGCACCATCACTTGAAAGTGCAGAGCCAAGGGGAAATTGTGACAAGAGCGTGTCCCATGGTACCCAGCACCAGAAATAGTTGTTAGTAATGGAGGAGAAATAAGGTTTGGAAAGTAGGGGACCAAAAGCTAGTCTTCAGAAAGTTCTTACAGTTACCAGATGTGTACAGTTGTATGTGAAAGGCTCAGTTCTCATGGAAACCTACTTAAAAGTTTGCTACTTCCAAAATATACTTGATGGTACAGTGTATGCAAGTGTTAATGCATCACATTTTTTTCTTTTTTGATGGGAATCTTGCAAAATACAATTGATCACAATTCCTAGGTTTATAGGATATATACCTGGAGCAGTATTATCAATGGCAAGCACATCTCTATATAAGGTCTCATGTTTTATGCATCAGATCAGATCACCTCTTAGCACATCTGATGTTTCTTGTGCTGAAAAGGTCTGTTGGTTGATGAAAACAAACAGCATTGCCATAAACACAGCAAAATGGCCTGAAGAAGCAATGTTCCTATATCAAAAGTCCCACAAGTATTCATTAATAAGTCAATATAAGTAATATAAAAATAACTTGATTACATAATTATATAGATCAATACAAGAAGCAATTTAAAATTGCTCTTCTGTATGCCTCAATTTCAGATTAATTTTATGTGTTTTTTAGAATTACTGAGATATAAAAATGATCCCAAAATTTTATAGAAGCATGTTGGACAGTTAATGAAAAAAAATTTTTTTTTTTAGATTTGTTGATGTTTGTAGTATTTGCCAGCCTTTTTACATTAGAAAATTACTATAATATATTTTTTCATTCTAAGATATTTTTGTGTGTTCTTTATACCTATTTAGTTTTGTATTTATAATTTCATATTTTTCTAACAAGAGCCCCCAAATTGTATAAGCTTTGGGCACATCAAAGCCTGGATCCACCCTGCCTGATTGGTGCAAAATGTTGTTAGTCCACCATGTTATAAACATGAGTCCAGTATCCCTTCCCAACTCACTGCTGCCCCCTTCACCAAGAGCTGTAAGCCCAGCCATGCACGTTGCAAGTCCCAGGGCCTCCCACCCAGGACAAGAAGTCTCGCCAGAGTCTGTCAATAAACGATTCTCATTAACGCGTTCCTGAAAGTAAGGATTAGGGTAGGATGCCCAGAGAGGCTAAGGAAGGAAGAAATCTGCAGAGATTACCAAGGCAAATGCCTCTCAGATAAAAGCCATCCCAAGCCAGCTCACAGTGAAGATACTAAAAGATTGTTTATACATCTCACCCTGCGCTACTATCTCAAACAACAATAACCATAGGGAAATATCTCTGTGGTGGAAAATGCTGGTTGTCTGCCAAAATCCATCTCCACTTCTTCCATAGACACAGATTTTAGGCCAAACATATGAGCACTCGTGTAGAGATTCCAGTTCCCAGCTTCCTTTTGCAGATGGCTGTAGCCATGTGACTGCATTCACCAATGGTACATGAGCAGGAGAGATGTGTGTAACTCGTGATCGGTTTGCTTTTTAAAAGAAATTGCTCCCCTGGACTTTCTCCTTTTCCCTCCCTGCCAGCTGGAAAGTGACAGGTCTCACCTTTAAACATGTAGATGAGAACAAGGCACTCAGCCCGATGTTCCTAAACTTTCTAGTGCATAGCACTCATATGTCTCAGTAATTTTACCATGGTGCTCCTGGGCCAAAAGAAAGAACAAATAGTTCTGTTTTTTAAATCACTTTGTCCAAACAACCTCATAAGTGCTTGTGTCCTAACCACTTAGTGTCAAGAACTGTAAAGGGTCTGAGATTTTATCCTATTTGTAAACTAATGAGTTAGCCAGCCACAGTTTCATGGGTGTTGGCAGAAGAAATGAGACTCCTGGGTCAGAGATGAAGGAATGCATTACTCATGGCAGTGGCAATAGTCAGAGTGTCAACATGGGATCTGGTTTCCTGAGCCCCAGTTCCTATGGGGCTGTGCAAAGACGGTGATGTGACACCTGCACGTGCCATGGGCTGTGTTACAGGAGAGGTAACCTGAATCATAGGTTACTGAGATTTGGCAACCTGAATCTTTGATCATGGGTAGTAAGGCTGCCTGACCTTTGCCCTGGAGGGTGACAATATTTCTACTGTACTATACAGTCAGTAGCCCTGTTCTGTGTTCCGGAGAGTCACTATCCCTGTCTCCCAAACTTATTAGCTATACAAACTACCTTGAAAAAACTGCCTGGATTAAAGGTGGTCAGTGCCTCTGCTTCAAACATGCAAAACCATGAGAGATCCATGGGGAACTGTCTCCCAGCATTTAATGGGCATCTGCAACAAATGATATGTGTAAATTGAAGGGAAAATGTTTTACCTTTTAACAACTGCAGTCACTTAGTGATGGGATGTGTACACTACAGGACGCTGCACAGCTCCTCAAGCCTTGGAATCAGATCGGACACCCCATTCCCTGTTCCACACGGATTTGCTTGCTTTTTATCACAGCAGCCACCAAAAACCTAGCTTCCCAAAGATATGAGGTCATTAAAAGGAAAGCCGTGCTAACATTAAAACTGAACTACCTCAAGCTAGTAGTTTATGTGATGTCTGTTGGATATTGAGGATCACTGTTTTTCCTCAAAAATTTGACACATCCTGTGGTGGTCCTGCGAGTTCACTGAGGCTCTTTGGGACAACCTGGTGCACAGTTTGGGAGCGGCAATCCTAAGCAACAGTGGGAGAAGCATTGACTGAATGACTTCGCAGAGTAGTGCAGTCTTGACAGCCTAGACCGATGGTTGTCATATCAGAGAAATAAACTTCTATCCTCTTTCAGCCAAATGTGTGGGGGGTTTTGTTGCAGTAGCATAGCCTTTATCCTAACGAGTACAATCTCCTACATAATGGGGGAGGGTGTAGCTCAGTGGTAGAGTGTGTGCTTAGCATGCATGAGGTCTTGGGTTCAATCCCCAGCACCTCCGTGAAAAAATAAATAAACCTAATTACCTCCCCCTCCAAAAAAAGTAGAAATTAAAAAAAAAT
This sequence comes from Camelus dromedarius, assembly GCF_036321535.1. Taxonomy (NCBI): domain Eukaryota; kingdom Metazoa; phylum Chordata; class Mammalia; order Artiodactyla; family Camelidae; genus Camelus; species Camelus dromedarius. The sequence continues at coordinate 84,205,124 of NC_087436.1, read as the reverse complement.
TTTAACTGTCCTACATGATACTGTGTCTCATAATGTAATATTTGATGACACATTCTGACATTGTGGAAAAAATGATTTCCTATGTGTGTCTTTTGTCTTCCCAATCTCAGTCATCACCACAATCAACATTTATTGAGCCCCTGCTATGCCCTGGCACTGGACTGAACAACCTGTCAAAATTCAAGTCCGTTTCTATGTTCCTCAGTCCCCTCAACTGCAGGCCAGCTGCTCTTGACCCTTTAGCCAATTCTAAGCAAGTCCCCTTCCCGTTTAGCAAGATGTCTGGAAGTTGCACTGATGACTTACTCCCAGGAGTAGGTGGTGTGCCTTCATTGCTGGCTGGGCTTGGGTCTAATGCTCAATGAAGAGAACTTGAGTGATCTGGAGTAAACATGTGGATCAGTCCTTTTTGGCCAATCTGGACTAAGAAACTTCAGACCAAAAGCCAACCTGACGCATCCAGCAGGACACAGAGAATGTATCCAGAAAGAAGCATGTGGGCGGCAAGATAGAGAGTACTTGTTTTCATTGCCTAGTGCTGAGCTGGCCTACGCTGTTGCTGGGGGAGTGAGCACTGGGTGTGTCTGTGAAGAAAGGAACCAGGAAAAAGAACAGACTCTGGTCTGTCAGAGATCAAAGGGGGAAGGAGAAAGGATATATCTCACTGGTAGAGCTTGTGCTTAGCATGTACGAGATGCTGGGTTCAATCCCAGTACCTCCATATAAATAAATACATACATACATACATACATACTTAATTGCCTCCCCTACCCCCAAAATAAAAATTAATTAATCAGTTTTTTTAAAAAAAGAAATTGAAGGGAGAAAAGAGCAGAAGTATCAGAAGCATGACTGGGCTGGCCTTGGGTAGAGCTGGGGTAAGTGGGCCCTTTGTCCACTTACTACATGGGTCTCTTTCTCTCTCTCTCACACGTGGGTCTCTCTCTCTCTCTCTCACATGTGCAAACACACACACACACACTCACACACACACACAGAGCTAGGAATGGGCCCTGACACCCTCCAGTTCTGCAGCAGCATGGAAAGAGAAGAGAGTACTGAGTTTCAGTCTTCCCACACTCAAAATGAGGGACATTTTTTTTTTAACTGAAGTACAGTCAGTTACAATGTGTCAATTTCTGGTGTACAGCACAATGACCCAAACATGCATATATGTACATATATTCATTTTCATATTCTTTTTCATTAAAGTTTACTACAAGATATTGAATATAGTTCCCTGTGCTATACAGAAGAAATTTGCTTTTTATCTATTTTCATATATAGTGGTTAATATGTACAAATAAAAATGAGGGACATTTTAATGTACATTGAGCATTCATAAATTTGACCCAGTAAGAGTCCTAGAATTTGAACAATCCATGCCAGCTTTCTTCTTGAGGGCAGCACAGGGAAGAGGAGAAAGATGATGGAAAAGGGTGCTTTGCCTCTCTTAAAGAATATACTATATAATACTCATGGTTTAATTACAGCAGGAAGAGTTCATTTACCTAATGATCTCAGACAGGTTGAAATAAAGCAAGATTTTTGGTAAACTCTAAATAAATGGAGAAAATTTGTTTTTGATTTCTGGTTTCAAAATTCACTGTTACATGTTATTATTTTTAGCTTGCAGATTGGCTTAAACTGCTGTTTTGTTGAAACACTACTATTATTTAATTAAAAGAAGTATACACGCAATAAAAAGAATCAAGCAGTACAACTCTTAGCCAATATGCTGGGTGAAAAATAATATGTTGTTTTGATTTGCACTTCTTTAATGATGAGTGAATTTGAGCATCTCTTCCAACGTTGAAAAGCTTTTTCTGTGAACTGCCTATTCATACCCTTCATCCATTTTTTTCTTTCTATGTTGTTGGTATTTTTCTTATTGTTTTGTTAGAGTTCTTTGTATATAAAGGAAATTAGCATTTTGTCTGGCATAATTGTTTTAAGTATTTTTCTGAGGTTTTACCTTGTTAAAGGTATTTTTTCCAGGCAGAAATTTTTGATAATTTAATATTCTTTTTTATGAATTCAAGGTTACATGTCTTTTTCTCATTCTGGGATTTTAAATAATTTTTCCAATGTTTTCTTCTAATAGTTTATAGGTTATACTTTTTAGGTTCGCATCTTTTCTCCATTTGAAATTTGTTTCAGTGTAGAGCATTAACTGGAGACTTAGCTTTGTTTTTCTCCAGATAGCCAGCCAATTTTCACAGCACTATTTACTAAAAAAATCCTTGTTTCTTCTGATTTGAAATGCCACCTTTATCATACCCTAAATTTTCAGTTTTGGGGCTGGTTTCTGAGTTCCCTTTCCTGAGGCATTGATTTGGCAATTCATGGTTCAGTACTGACCTGTTTTAATTAGATAGCAGCTGTATTAAATTCGAAAGACCATACTATTTGTCTCCTATCAGTTGTACAAAGATAATATCTTACTTCTTTATTAAAGTATAGTTGCTGTACAATATTATATAAGTTACAGGTGTACAATATGGTGATTCACAATTTTTAAAGGTTATATTCCATCTATAGTTATTGCAAAATATTGTCTATATTCCCTGTGTTGTACAATATATCCTTATAGTTTATTTTAAACCTAATAGTTTGTACCTCTTATTCCCCTGTCCCTGTACTGCCCACCGCCTCCCTCACTGGAAACCACTAGTTTGTTCTCTGTATCTGTGAGTTTTCTTCTTTTTTTGGTTATATTCACTGGTTTGTTTTATTTTTTAGATTCCACATATAAGTGATAACATACAGTATTTGCCTTTCCCTTCCTGACTTATTTCACTTTAGCTTACATTTACTGCTGATTTTTTTTCACTGCTTTCGAACCTTAAAATTGATCATTTCACATTTCTCAACCTGAGATATTCAGCTCTATTACTAAGCGCTTTACAAAATTAGTTCACTAAAAGTGTACAACAACTCAAAGGTAAGTACTACTATGATCCCATTTTATAGGTAATAGAAATGAGGCACAGAGAGATTATACAGTTTGCTCAAGGTCACAGCTAGAAAGTGGTGGAGCCATGATTATAACTTAGGTAATTTGGAGCCATAGCTTGTGTTCTTAACTACCGTACTTTACAGGCTCTATAAAGAAAAAAACTCGGGGAGGGAAGCTGTCAGTGTGCACTCTAGGCAAGGATGTAAGAAAAAACACTCTCTCTTATTAAATACTTAAATTGTTACAAATTTTCTAGAAAATAATTTGTTGCTATACATCAACATTTTAAATACACATATCTTTTGACAGCAATTCAACTTGTAAGAATTTACCCCAATGATCTAAGAGTTCAGAGACACAGAGGCGTGTCTATTGGGATAGTCACCACTGCATTGTCTATAATGGTGAAACACTGGAAGTAACTGAAATGTCCATCAAGAGGGGATTGGTTAAATAAATTATGCTACATCTGTACAATGCAATCAGCAAAAAGGATCATGGGTATCTAAATTCTCAGACATGGAAGTCTCCCAGGTCCACTGTGGAATCATTAGTATAAAGCTTCTCTAGTCACAGGGCTGACTTACATGGAGATAAAGTTGGTGGTTGCCTGGTAATGACAAATCTGAGACTCAGAGAAACTCCCTGCCCACCTTCACTTCAAAATACCTCTCCTACTCATGCTTGATAATCTCCCACACATGCCTTTTGGTTGATCTCTGCTACTCAACTCCCGCTCCCACACTGCAGTGATAGTCTAGGAAGGCATTAACCAATCTTCTCTTACTGCCTATCATAAAGGCATGCTTTCGTTTCACAAGACTTGAGACTGGCAGCATGAGAACATCAAGTATATTAGTAAGAGCCTAAAACAAAGAGGCAAATAGTATGGAGGGTATAGCTCAGTGGTAGAGCGTGTGCTTAGCATGCATGAGATTCTGGGTTCAATCCCTAGAACCTCCATTAAAAACAATAATAAATAAATCTAATTATCCCCCTCTAAAAAGAGCCAAATAAAGGCAAAAGGAGGAAAATAGAGATTGCTGAACACCTGTGAGGACAATGGAAACTCATCTCATGTGTGAGTGAGATTCAGAGGCAAGCATGTTTAGTAAAATGCATAGGGTTAAAGTGAATCTTGAAAATTCCTTAAATCCCTCAGAAAATACCATATACATAGAGTCATGTATATGTTGATGTAAAACATACACCTTGCATATGTGATAAAAATGATAAATAAAAAGAGTATTTCAGGGGGAAGGTATAGCTCAGGAGCAGAGCACATGCCTGGCATGCATGAGTTCCTGGGTTCAATCCCAAGTACTTCCATTAAAAAAAAACTTGATTCCCTCCCCCCCCACCAAAAAAAGGGGGGGGGGAATGAAAACAACAACAACAAAAAAGTATTTCAGGGTGTTTAATTATATAAAAGAGAGCAAAGGAGAAAAAAGGGAAGTATTGAATTTACGTAAGTTAATCGTGTGTGTGATACAGCTCTTATGGTACTTACATAATTTAATACTGTCAGCAACACTGAAAGGCAATCACTATTAGCCTCATTTTGTAGAAAAGTAACTTAGGCTCAGAAAGGTTAATTGATGTTCCCAAAGTCATATAGCTAGTAAATGCCAGAGACAGGACTTGAACCCAGATGTACCTGGCACCAAGGTCAGTTTTTTCCACTTCACCACACTGCCATGCTTCTTGATCCCTGCCCCAACAAGGTCCAGGAGCCCCTCAATTTATGAACTTTCGCCCTAAATTGGCCCTGGTCTTACCTATATGAATGTTAAATATGGATGTTTAACATGGATGTTTAAATGATATGTAATGGACAATATCATGGTGTCTTTTATAGGGAGACAATGTGAGAAACAGCCTCTCCAACAGACCCAAATTCACATATCACTTCAAAATTAGCATTCAAAACAAAATAAAGCCCTTTTAATATTCCTTTTGAGTTTACTATTTCTTTTTTTGTATATATATTTTTATTGAAGATAGTCATTTTACAATATTGTGTCAATTTCTGATGTACAGCATAATACTTCAGTCATACATGAACATTACATATTCATTTTCATATTCTTTTTCACCATCAGTTACTACAAGAGATTGAATATAGTTCCCTGTGCTATACAGTATGAACTTCTTGTTTATTTTATATATATTAGTATCTGCAAATCTCGAACTCTCTATTTATCACTTCCCACCCCTTCCCCTCGGTCACCATAAGTTTGTTTCCTATGTCTGTGAGTTTGTTTCTCTTTTGTAAATAAGTTTATTTGTGTGCATGTGTGTTTTTCTAGATTCCATATATGGGTAATGTCATATGGTATTTTTCTTCTCTCTCTGGCTTACTTCACTTAGAATGACAATCTCCAGGTCCATCCATGTTGCTGCAAATGATATTATTTTATTCTTTTTTATGGCTGGGTACTATTCCATTGTATAAATATACCACAACCTCTTTATCCAGTCATCTGTCGATGGATATTTAGGTTGTTTCCATGTCTTGGCTATTGTAAATAGTGCTGCTATGAACACTGAGGTGCCTGTATCTTTTTGAATTAAGATTTTCTCTGAATATATGCCCAGCAGTGGGATTGCTGGATCATATGATAAGTCTATTTTTAGTCTTTTGAGGAATCTCCATACTGTTTTCCATAATGACTCCACCAAACTACATTCCCACCAACAGTGTAGGAGGGTTCCCCTTTCTCCATACCCTCTCCAGCAATTTATCATTTGTGGACTCTTGAATGATGGCCATTCTGACTGGTGTGAAGTGATACCTCATTGTAGTTTTGATTTGCATTTCTCTGATTATTAGCAATACTGAACATTTTTTCATGTGCCTATTAGCCATTTGTGTATCTCCATCAGAGGATTGCTTTGTTTCTGTTGAGTTTACTATTTCTTATTACTTGCTTTCCATCCAAAATTTGGATGGATTTCAGGCTCAATTATGAACTCTAAAAACTAGGCTGGGGACAGAAAATATGATGACTTTTGCCCAGGTGGAATAGGAGAACTGGAATTTAGCCTCTGAATAAATCTTGGAACATTAAAGAACTGCCCTGTCCATAAACCATGAGCCAGAAAACTCTTCCCACTGGCCTGGGGAAGTAGATATGGCAGCTTGCCTTCTGTCCAAGACTTTGAGTATTAAAAGTACACATCACTGGTGAGAAATCAAAGCCCCAATTCTGGGCTTTACACTACCTATGTGCTGCAGGAACTCTAGGCATATAAGGTAATAAATTAATCTAAAAACTGCTCATGACCATCTAAACTCTCCAGGGTCTTGCAAAATCAAAAAAGAAACCTCTCAGTAAAGATAATTCTACTATCCAGGGCTCATGAGAAATTCACAGCAAAAACAATTTTGGCTGAAGATGAGTTTACAACCAAAAATTCACATCTCATTGATGTGATTTGCACCACTCTTAGGAAGAGATGAAAACCTCAACAAAAAGAGACTTAGTATTTCAGAATTGGAAATAGTCAAACAATCTAAAGGATGGTGAAAATTCGATGATTGCTTTCACATAGCATTTTACTTAGCCTCATTATAGGACTAACATTTTAGTTAACTGGATTTCTGTTACTTGTGGAGACTCACTGGGTTTACATAAGTGGATAAAAAAAATCACAGCTCAACTTTCAAAACATGCAGAGCAGCTCTGAATCTGACAGGGCTAGGATAATTTGATCCCCATAATTTGAAGGATGGAATTGAGGATTTACCCAAACCCAGGAATTCTCTTAAAGTCGGAAGCCTGGGTCTCAGCCATTTGCTACATCATAAGTTTCTCCAAACAAATGTATGGATGATGATTAAGGAGGAGTCATGATGACACAGGAATGGAAGATTTTTCTTTTCATGTTTCTATATTCTATCAAAGGGAGAGTGAAAGTGTATTTTATAAATCCATTCTTATTTGATTAAAAAAACATCAAATCACAAACCATTTTTCTATGAACTGGAAAGAGGATCAAAGAGTATTGGAACTAAGGACTTATTTTTATGTATAAAAGACATAGTAGGTGAGAAGTACTTAGTTAATTTTAATCAAGCTGTGAATGTGTAATTTCAAGAAAAAATTTAAAACACATTGTTAATGAATTTGAAGAGCAAGTACTTTGAGAGCAACTGACAACTAAATTCAGGCATGAACATTTCATTCCACATTCATCCTTTGCGCTTAAAGCATGAGCTCACTATTAAATTACTCAGTTTCCCACACCAGCATCAAAGGATTAGTCTATGTTATCAACGTTACCCAGGATAATTATACTTCATGTTCTCGCTGAAATGTTTATGGCTCAACTACAGAAGAAGAATTTCAATTTTTCTTCATTAGCGGGAGGTAGCTTAAAGAAATTTCTCTATTCCTAGTTTTCAGTGACAGAAACTTGAAAACCATTAGTCTTGGCAGGCAGGGCAAATGGCCTTGGAATTGGTCCAGGATAATAGTTCAGTCGTGGGATCAGAAGGACTAACTTGTTTTTCCAGGCTCTGCACCACCCCCTCCACCCACTCTTCCCCCAGATCACAGGGGTCATTCACCCTCTTCTCTGCTCTCCCAGCCTGTCCGGTGGGGCATTTGGAAGTTTACTAAATCTGGTTTCTCTGTAAAACAAATTCATTATTGTAAGTAAATATATATTTTAAAAAGAAGATATCTTTAAAAAATAATTTTTTCATTAGAAAATATTTTACTGATGTAGTGTAAGTTCCATGAAATTAGTCCTTTGATTAGAAGCATTAGTTTTAAATATTGTTGCTAAATGTCCATCTTAGGGGACAAGTAAAAGAAGTTGTTCACATAGTGGAATACTAATACTAACACAAAGAAAGTATAAGGACACTCAATATACAGATACAAAAATTTCTCCAAGGATGAGGTGGGTAGAGTTCAGTGGTAGAGCGCATACTGAGCATGGAAGAGGTCCTGGGTTCAAATCCCAAAACCTCCATTAAAAAAAATTGCAAAAAAACCCCCAAAATACATAAAGCAAAAATTTCTCCAAGATACATTGTAAAACAAAGCAAAACAGAAACAAGTTGCAAAAACAGTGTGTATATCATTGGAATATTAAGCAACAATGAGAATGAATACATTACAACTACGTCTGTCCACATGGAAGAATCTCACAAACATAATGTTGAGAGGAAAACCAGATACAGTCTTATGGAATAATTCCATTTACATAAGGTATACGGTCTGTGAAAGTAAACTACTCTTTTAAAAGCCAAGGTTGCCCCATTTTTATAAAGTATAAAGATAGCAAAAATATGCTGTTAAAATCAGTACAGTGGAGACTCTTGAGGGATGTGGTAACTGGAAGGGACATTGAGGAGAGCCCTGGGGCTTAGGTAATGATATTTCTGTTTTTTTAAATTGAAGTATAGTTTATTTACAATATTGTGTTAGTTTCAGATGTACAGCAAAATCTGAAATATATATATTTCAGATTACTTTCCATTATAGGTTATTACAAGATATTAAATATAGTTCCCTGTGTTATCCAACAAATCCTTGTTTTTTATCTATTTTACGTATAGTAGTTGGCATCTGTTAATCTCATATTTCTAATTTATTCCTCTGCCTCTTCCCCCTTTGGTAACTGTAAGTTTGTTTTCCATGTCTGTGAATGTTTCTGTTTTGTATATAGATTCATTTGCATTATTTTTTAGATTCCACATATAAGTGATATATTTCTCTTTCTCTGCCTGACTTACTTCAATTAGTATGATACTTTCTAGGTTTATCCACGTTGCTGCAGATGGCAATATTTCATTCTACATATACATGTATCTTTTGATCTCAGTACCAGTGGCATAAATATGTCCCGGGACTGAAAATTAATTGAGGTGTACACAATTTTTTATGTTATACTTCAATTAAAAATTTTTAAGGTATGCATAGGATGCCAACATTTGTACAGAAAACATCTCTGAAGGTACAATGGGAAAAAAAAACTGTCTCTCTGTTTCCTATGAACAAACTATACTATAGGGAGAGAGACTGAGTGGAGGACAGAAAGGGGAGGAAATTTTCACATTACACCATTTTATAATTTTTACTATTGAATTATTTGAATGTATTACCTATTCAAAAATTAACTTTTTTTTTATAGTATTTTAAAAATTATTTTTAAGAGTAAATTTACAGTGGTCACGTTGCCCAGTGCAAACACATGTGTTAACTACAATCTTTCATTTAGGAATTTTCTACAGCACCCAAAAGTGCATTATCATAAACTCTGACTCAGGGCACCTTTATTTAAAAATTCCTGCACTCTGAGATAACTGGTTCTCCAGGTGAAGAACATATTACAATACAAATTGTCAACAAAAAAAAGATTTTTCACTGAGTCTTCAGCATCTGGTTGAAGTTGAGGAGAATGATTTAGTCAGTGAGGACCATTTCAGGAAGCTGAAGGGCAATGGGGATACAGTTTGTAATGAGACTTCATTTCATGCCCTCTAAGAAGAAAAGTTCTCCTGCTCTCCGTGTGCATTTGAATGTGTTAGGAACCCTGGCAGACAGGTTTTGTGCATTGTGAGTATGCAGGCCTGTGGGTCCATGTGATTTCATGTGAGTTCAGTCTCCCGCCATCATCAAGATCTTCCATGCCATCCACGTGAGTTGATGGGGTGGTTCATCTGACGTTTCCATGACTTCCATGAGGGGCTGAGGAACCCCTTGGAGAGAATGCCTCCTAAAGGAAGAGGGAAACAGACAGAAAAAATTTGTGCAGAAGAGACTTGCGATCTCAAGCCAAGTTTTGTGGCTGCCACATGGCTTGGTGTCTCAGCCCAGGATCCCCGTATGTTCGTGTCTGGGTGCTCTGGGAGCACTCGCTGAAAGAGCCATGGGTTACAGAGGACTCACCCAGTTAGAAGGAGAACAGAAAACCTCTGTGAGGCAGTAAAAGAAAACAGGCAACACTGTTTGTATTTGCTTCCTGAGGCTGCTTTACAAAATCACCATTCGTGGTTAGATTAACACAACAGAACTTTATCATGTCACCTTCCTGAAGGCCAGAAGTCTGAAGTCAAGATGTCAGCAGGACTGCGCTCCCCTCGAGGCCCTAGGGGACAATCCATTCCTTGCGCCTTTCATCTTCTGATGGCTGCCCTGGCATCTCTGGGCTTGTGGCCTCATCATTCCCAATCTGTCTTCATGTTACCTTCTCCTCTGTATATCTGTCTCTTCTCCTCTGTGTGTCTATGTTATCAGGACACGTATGGTTGCACTTAGGGCCACTAGGACAGTGCAGGATAGGACACATATGGTTGCACTTAGGGCCCCTAGGACCTCCTCTCAAGATCCTTAATTTAATCACATCTGCAAAGACTTTTTTTCCCAGTAAGAGAACATTCACAGATTCCAGGCGTTTGATGTGGGTATCTTTTGGGGGACATTTGCTGGCTTACTCCATGACTCTTACACACTGATAACAGAGTAAGATATTTAAGAGGGGCCGAGGTGCTCTCCTGCTTTGCCCTGCAGCACAGGATGCTGGCGGCAGAGTCCAGGGACATAACACTGTAGTTAACCTGATTTAATCATACGGACCCAAGAGAAACTCCCTGTGGGCATTCAGAATTATTTAAGAAGAGGAGTTTGGAGGACTTCTCAGGGGGCTAAGCTCCTGCATTAGCAGGAGGGGCAAGAACACCCTATAACCTTACCATTTGAACAGTTTTGTACATGACAAGACCCATACACAAAGCCTGCAGCTGACTTAGAGGAAGTACAGAGGAGGCTCCTTGTACCCTCGACTTGCAGCTGTTAATCTGACAGGTCAGCCTACAACGCGGTACTCAACTCCTGGCCTCCAGGGGTGCAGTGTGCTCTGCCTTGGGAAGAATAGCCAGTTTGGTGCCTTGTCAACTAACCCCAGGCAGCTTGACCTCTCAGGCTGATTTTGCATCTGGATGGTATGTTCCAGACCCAATGTGCAGCCAGATTCAAAGGTCACCCCTATGGTATCTCAAACCAGATTGGGTTCTGGGAGATATAGGATGGAAAATGCCAGAGGCCCAGGATGCACACCAGGGGCTAGAGGCCAAATCCTGGCCGTTTGGGGGAATACACTCTGACGTGATCCAGCAGAGTCCTCCGTACCAGGGCCTTGCTGACAACACCAGCATATCAAACAATCTGAGAGCTATGGGCAGAAAGGGGATACTGGAAGGACTGGATGGGCTTGAACATTGTTAACCCTTGGTTGAGAATCCAGGCAAGTCTTGAGATCTCTGAGCAGAAGCTGAGCTTTGTTTTTGTTTCTTTTAAGAAAGTGCAAGTACAAATTATGGTATCGTCTTTTTCCCTGCTGCCTTACCTACTAATCTGTTGCTTAATAGAATCCAGCGCACCTCCGTCAAACACCCAAGTAGCCAAGGGGCGAACTGGCATCCTAACCATTCTGTTCTGCCCCGTGAGTGTGAAGCCCCTGCTCACACTCAGGCCACCAAGGAGAAGGAGCATAGAATGAAATCTGGCATCTCTGGAGCCCTGGGTTTGGCACTGAAGTAGGAGAGACCATTACAGTGGAAAGCCATGGGGAGGGGCATGGTCAGGGGCTGACTGCTAGGGTTTGACTTTTAGTAATAAGAATGGGGAGGGAGGGCTGGTTTACTGCAAAGAACTGGGTTTTACTTGCTAGGAGCCTGTTCAACTCTTCAGGGGCTAGACCTAGGTGCTATTTTTTTTTTTTTTAATACGGTTGTTTGTTTTGGGCTCCAGCTTCCTGCAGTATCAGTTTCTGTCAGACCAGTTTGCTATAAAAGCAATTTGAGTAAATACCAAAGGCTGGGATGAAAGTTAAACAGAGAGACTTAAAATAAGTTTTGTTTTTACATAACTGGAATTTAATTTTCACTCAGGGTTAAACAAAGTACTCTTCAGAATGAAGAAATCCCAATGGCTGGGAGGGAGTTTGGGAGCTGGGCGAGAAGCGATGGTAGCCTTGGAGTTGCAGACCCAACCCTATGTTATTGGAGGCTCTTGGTTGCATCTACAGGCTTTAAAACACCAAGAAAGAACATAAAGGAGAGGTGTGCCTTTTTGTTATAAACTAGCTGGGTTCCTGAAAAGTTACATGAAAAATTTCTAAAAACTGATTCCTATTCACAATGCAGTAGGTGAACCTTCCAGAGAACCTTCACTAGAAGGTTTTATAAAGCAAGGCCCTTGTAGGGGCAGGATTAAGGTAAGGCAAGTAAGGAGTGTCAAAAAACCCAGCGATCAGGATGAATAATATAATAATGTAATATGCTAGCAAATCAAAATTACAGAAAAGAATCCATGATGAACAAATTGTCAAAATTTTAAATGAAGTCAGAATCTGTCCGTGACTCTTTTTTTCTTTCTTTTTTTTTTTTTTTCAGCTACCTTTCATGTGAACCCGGAACGTGGGGCTGGTCATGGGTGATTACATTGTATTCATGACACTTTCTTCTCCGAGGTTTCAAGCACCTGCAATTGCTTCAAGGGGAGGTAAGTTCACTTCTCTGATTGAGGGCTGGAGAGAAATTTTCAGGTAACAACCGCCATGATACCCTCATCTCTCACTACCTGGCTAAAAGTGACCCCATCCTTTTGTTTCCACCGAATGTAAACACTTTCTGGACTGCTCATGTGTTCGATGACTGTACGTGTGTGGGTTTTATCACGTGTTCTTACTGTCTTTGTCATTGTTGCCTGTATTAATTTAAAAGCCTCTCTGAGACAGACTTCCAGCTGAAGTCTACACTGGCCCTCACAAAGAGACACGTGGGCTGGACAACGGTGCTGATGACCAGTGGCATCCTAGTAAGCACCAGAAATAGAATAGAATTGTTTTGTTAAACCTGCTTGCAGGGCCACTGTGTGATGAGCAGTGGGAGGGCCCAGGGGGTGCAAAGATAGAAAATAAAATGGGAGGTTAAACCACTTTGACCATATGTGGGAGCCTGGGTTGACATTCTCAAGAAGTACCACTGATATTTACTTTTTTCTTCATTTCCTTTTGCCCAGTGGGTAGAAAGTCCCCCTCCTTGGGCAGACACTGCTCCCCTGGCGACCAACCCTTCAGTGATAATGAAAGAGTATTGTGCTGGTATTTTCCATTCTTTCCCACCAGATCCACTTTCTGCCCCACTCTGTACTTCGGTAGGATGAGCTGTATGAACTGTACCAACAAGGATCCCTGGTCCTCTGTCTTTGAGTTGAGTTAGGAAAATGGGAGGCAACAGCAGAAGATACAGGAAGGAGAGAAGAGTTGGGGTATTTATTCCCCTGGCTCCCTTCCTGCTGGGCTTCGAATTAGCTGTTGTCCTCTAGTGAATGACTCAGTGCTCAGTCCCTCTTCTCAGCTGCTCTCTCTGAGCTCTGTAACTTCTCCCTCCCTCCGTCTTCTTTTGATCTCCTGGTGATGTTAAGCCCTGAGCATCAACCCTGAATGATGTAAGTTGTAGGTGCCTGTCACCCAGCAAAGATGGAGCACAATCCAAACCTCAGGACCCTTGGCTCTGACAGTTGCCTTTCCCCTTGGGGAATAAAGCAGCCCTGCCTGGTGTTTCTTGGCTTCAGATCCTGTGTACAGTCAAGTGCACCTGTGAATGAGCGAGCTGCAGGAAGTTTAAAAATTGGATAATTCCCATTGGCATCATTTCTGCCTCTTTGGATTTAAAATATTTATTCAAGAATGAGAATCTTGACCTCATTCCCAAGGGTAACATCCAATCACCTGCCACTGACAGAGGAAAGCCCCAGTCAGCTTAAATAAATACAGCTTCAGCAACTGTGTTACTAATTAAGCTTTCTTCCATGTTCCAAAACACTGGGAAAAGCAGACATTTCCGGCCCCAGACAAGATGCTCTGTAACTCTGCAGCTGTGAGGAGGATACCAAAGGATCAGAGGGCCTTGCTGTGCTCACTGAGGTACCACCTGCATCCTCCTGAACCTTTAACCTGGTGTCTCATTCCTAATGGTTCCCAGGACATCCCCAACACCCTCATGTACCACCTTTCCCACTGATTGAGGAAGCTGTACAATCAGTCTTTGACACTGGTACATTAAAAACCAAAATTAGTGGAGTGGTAAATTCAATGTGGCACAGAGATTGTGGGCACCAGCCAGCAGTGGGAAGCAGTGGAATCCAATACTGCATGTGAAAACCTGGTGTGCAGGGCCGGGGATGTCCGAGCTGCTTCACCATTAGCTCAGCCTGATTGAAAGCAGGTCTTCCAAAGCAAGAAGGTCCTGATTTCTTCAAGAAAGAGTGCCACTTCTTAGGTTGATTTCTTCCTTGGTTTCTTTGTTTTTTTAACCAGAGTTTTCACAAACAGCAGTCTCAATAGGTTGTTTTCTTTTTCTTTCGCAGGCTAGCACTGAGAGTGCTAGTGAATATAAATAAAAATGGGCTATTCAATGAAATTAACCTATGTGATAGCAGTCAGAATGATGGATACCTTCAGGTGGCATCCTTCAGGTGGTAAAGAGTGTGTGTGTATAAATTCAAGCTCTACACTAGATCTTTGCACTTTACTGTGTATAGATGTTTTTAATGAGTCATTTGAGACAAGCCACCTGATACTGTGTATAAAAAAGTCTTCCCTACTATTCTTAGCTCTGCCATGGATCTCTCTTCCATACTGCTGATCACTGTCTAAAACTCCAATATGAATCCACTTTATAGAATTTTTATTTAAAGTTATAGATTCACAGGAAGTTACAAAAAAATTGAATAGGAAAGTCCTATGCACGCTTCCTCTTTCCTCCCCTAGTGTTTTCATCTAACATGATGCTAATATTTTATCAAAACTATGAAATCGATATTGGTACAAACCACAGAGCTAATTTAGATTTTATCAGTTATACCACATTCTTGGGTATGTATGTGTAGTTCTATGCAATTTTATCACATGTAGATTCATGTAACCACTACCACAATCAAGACATAGAATGGTTCCACTACCACAACACTTGATAGGATTTTAACGGGAGAAAAAATGGTAGTTTCAGTCCTCCCTGACCTCCTGGCTTTATTTCCTGTTCTTTAGTGTACTAAATGGAGTGAGGACTGGGGAGAAGAAGAGAGGCATCTTGTTTCCCCTGATGACTGTTACTGACAGAGGGGTGGATGTGAAATCTGACTGGGCATTCAGCCCAATCACACTGAGCCAGAGGATAAAGGGCCTATGATTGGGAGGGACATTTTCTTTCCCTCTTCCCCCTGCCCTCAACCTCTGTATTTCTCCAGATAAGCCTCAACAAGGATGCACTGTAGCCCTGATGATTATGGCAGGTAACTTACAATCCTTAGGAAAATCAACCTTAGGATGAAGCCAATGACAGTGGAGGAGTGGAAAGAGCCAGAGTTCTTGAGGACATCATTGAGAAGCTGATCCACCTTGTTCTGGAGCCCACCCTAATTCTGGACTACACTGCAGTGACACAGTGAGATCCCTTATGGTTTTAGTGAGTTTACTCAGGGTGTTCTGTTCTGTTTAGTCAGAAGCTACATAACTCAAGTATCTACAGAAACCACACCACTAACATATTTAACGGTGAAGGACTGAGTGCTTTCATTGAAAGATCAGGAACAAGGATGTCCACTCTCATTACTTCAGTGCACACAGACACACACACAGGACTAATAAACAAGTTCAACAAGGTGGGAGGACATGTGATCAATATATAAAAATCAATTGTATTTCAATACACTCTCAAGAACAATTCAAAAAGGAAATTAAGAAAACAGTTCTATTTACAATAACCCCAGAAAGGATAAAATATCTAGGAATAAATTAACAAAAAAGGTGCAAGACTTGTATACTAAAAATTATAAAAAACATTGTGGAAAGAAATTAAAGAACTAAATAAATGGAAAGACATCCATAGTCATGGATCAGAACATTTAATATCGTTAAGACGGCAATATTCCCCAAATTGATCTGCAGATTCAGTGCATTCCCTATCAGCATCCTAACTCTCTTGTAGAAATTGACATGCTGATCCTAAAATTGGTATTGAAATTCAAGGAACTCAGACTAACCAGACAACCTTGCAAAAGAACAAAGTTGAAGGACTCACTGATTTAAAAATTTATTACAAAGCTACAGTTATCTAGACAATGCAATATGAACATAAGGGTAGATTTATAGATCAATGGAATTGAATTGGGAGTCCAAAAATAAACCCTTAAGTTTATGGCAAACCAATTTTCAACAAGAGTGCCAAGATAATTCAGTGGGAATAGAAGAGTCTTCAACAAATGGTGCTGAGACAAATGGATATCCACATGCAAAAGAACTAAGTTGGACCCCAAAATCACACTATATACAAATATTAATTCAAAATTTATCACAGACTTAAATGTAAGAGTTGAAACTATGAAACTCTTAGAAGAAAATAGAAGCAAATCTTCATGACCTTAGATTTGGCAATGCTTTCTTAAATATGGCATCAAAAACACAAATGACAAAAGGAAAAATAGATAAATTGGGTTTCTTCAAAATTAAATACTTTCATGAGTCAAAGGATTCCTTCAATAAAGTGAAAAGAAAACACACAGAGCAGGAGAAAATATTTGCAAATTATATATCCGATAAGGAACTTGTGTCTAAAACATATATTGAATTCTTACAAATCAACAACAAAAAAGATGAATACCTCAATTTAAAAATGAGCAAAAGATTTGAATAAATATTTCTCCAAAGAAGATGCACAAATGGCCAACAAACATATGAAAAGATGCTCACCATCATTACCTGTTAGGAAAATGCAAATTAAAACCACAATAAGATACCACTTCACACACATGAGCATGACCCTTATCTAAGAGACTATAAGAAATGTTGACAAGGATGTGCCTTTCTCCAAGAATCTCCTTTAAAACTCTTTGCCCCAAACTCTAAAAGCTCTGCTCATTCCTATGAAAACTCAGGCTTTAACTACAAGGAGGGAGCTCACTTGTGGTGTGGTTTACCTGTCCACATTCAGTGTATGAAAACTTCCTGTTTCAAAATGCACCTTGTATGGATGCTGCAATGCACCCCCTGGGTACCTGCCTAGAATGAAGGACTTGCCCCTACTGCTGGAAATGTGGCTAGAAGACAGCTCTCAGCTGTCAGCCCTCTTTGGGGACTGCTTCTAATGATAAAAACTGCCTTGCCTAAAGTTGACCTCTTTCCAGGGGTATCCCACATTTGGTGACGGATCAACATAGGGGTTCAAAGGCCCAAGCCCCTCACTTCAATTTAGGGCAACTCTGCAGGACCATTTCAGATCTGGATCTCCCAGTGGGGTTGACCCTTTGCTGGGTCATCATCATGAATCAATTTCTCCCTTTGTCTAATCCTGCTTTCTCTCCTTCCGTTTTGCTGGTGTTGCACACACACACGCACACACACACACATACTCACTGGCTTTAACATGATGCTCCTTGTCTCTGTTGCAGAACATCAAGGGCATTAAGGGGTAGGGAGCTGGGGCCTGTAGATCCCAAAGTCACTAGACCTATGTTCTTCTTATAGGATTTGCTCTCTCAGTAATCCGTCCCTGTGAGTGAGCTGCATACATGCTGGTTTCTTTACCAGTGAACACATTAAATTAAACTAGTAACATTTATACCCATGCTAAAAAGGACATATTCAACAATTCTCCTCATCTAGGTCCTTATTATCATGAGGGGAGCGCTTTCCTTATTCTGTGGACAAGAATTCTTTCCTCATCTGTAAAGGGGAATGAATAACCTTTTCATACAGTTGTAGATTCAGTGGGTTAGTGTATGTCCCCAGCATGTGAGTGCTGTGCTTACCAGAACAACAGAGACGTGAGAGTATTTCTGAGTAGCAGCTCCCTTTGTTACCCCAGGATTCTCAGACTTAATGGTTATGGTTCTGCAGTTTCTTCTGTGGGAGGAGGGTTGCCAGTTCTTTCATCTTCGCTTGAGACATTTACCTGCATGTGTGGGAGGGGTACTTTCCTGTAAATGCATCAGACACTGCATGATGCTAACGTGTGTTACATTCCTCCATGCGCCCTATCGCAGCATCATCCCAGAGCTATGTGCCTTGTGAATCTTGAAAGGGGCGACTCTAGTACATGGTGTTTCTTATTTGTCCATGAAATCCACTCCCTCCCTTTGCTTTTCAGTCATACCTAGGAACTTGAACAGTATCCCATGGAACACATTTTTCAAAACCCTGATCTCTTCCAGGTGATTCTATTAATTCAGGAGGATATTTTCCCCCAAATAACAGCAGACCAGTCTTTAGAACTTGCTCATGGAATTTTAAAACTTAATGAAGCAATTGCCTGTATGAAAGCAGAACGCAAAGCTCCGGAAAGATACAGTGAGATGATGGGATGAAATGAACCAGCAGAGCTCAGATGTCAGCACAAGCCCAGACGCAAAGCTCATGTGTTCACTGATGTGCAGTACTAGCAGAGCACAGAAAGGATGATGCTAGCAGATGGAAACAGGGTAAGTTTCTCTTATGACCAGAGCATGATTGGAGGGGAAATTTGGGGCTCGATGAGCTCACCTCCAGAAATCCAAGATGGTATGTTGGTTTTTGGTCCATCTTTAGGGCTAACTCTGACTACAGCATTCAACAGATACGTATTCATAGGGCTCTAAGGTAAAAGCTAACTAGATTGTATCAAAGTCTCTCTTGGCTGTCAAATTGTTGCGTGGAAAATTTAAGAGAATCATGCCAGGGAATGATTGCTATGAGAAAATATTGTAGGAATTGTTAAACCCCTTTACACACACACAGAAACACACATGTACACCTGATGCACAGGTAGAAAGACAGATGGATGGACATTCACACATATATCTTAAATAGACTGTAAAATAAATGCATAGGCCTCGGCCTTTCCCAGCAGAGGCTACAAATACTGCCACACTTCCCTCTCATTGCCAGATTACTTTAGCTTAAGCCCTTATTTTGCTTGCCTTTAGGATATCTAGGTTTTTCTTTTCTTTTCTTTTCTTTTTTAACATGTTTTCCTCACCAAGAGTCACAGAAGTTCCTAGAAAATTCTTACCTCTTCTGAAATCCATCCTGGTTGTCCCGTGCCTCCTCAGCAGCGATCAGTCACCTCTGAGAGAGTAGGCTACCAGTTGTTCTTCCAAATCCCTTCCCTGGAGGTCCCTAAAATGCCATCCCGTTGGTTACAGTTGCTTTCCCTTACAGTGCTTCATCCCAACCAGGCACGGACCCCTCCTTCATTTCTGCAGAGCACCAGTGGAAACCAGGCTGTATGTTTAGCAAGATTTTCTAGAAGCTAGTGGTTAACAGAGAAAATTATAACGCAGGACTGGAACTCTCCACAGGAGTCCCTTGTTGGGCACAGCTTTTGTTAAACCCTGACCTACAATCATACAGTGAGGCTAATAAATGTCACTTTTCCCCTGAGAAGACCCATGAGTGAATCCAAGAGTTCAGGCTCAAGTAGAGAATACAATTGCCTGTTCACGTCTGTGTAAAGCCCTCTTCCAGCAGCCTTGTCTTATGTTCTAGGACCTACCTTTCCCCAGAATGATTGACAGCAGAAATGTCCCGTTCTCCACCAACAAGGCTAATCTTGCCCAACTGGGCAAACAGTTTCTCAAGAGGTCCCGGTAATTCAGTATTCTACAGGATCACAGTCTAGCACCAAGTCAGGCATAGCGCATTCAATCCAGTTTAGTTTTCACAAGCTCCTTTCATTCAAGAGAACAACTCTCTAACTCTTTTCAGAGCCTTGTGTTTGAGCTCCTGTTTGCATAGCAATACACATGCATACCTGTACCAAAAATAAGAAATAAACTGTCTATACCTTACACATTATTGTTCAGGGCAGTGTAGCTCCTTGGAGCCACACATATCAAATCCATCCATTCTAGAAGATGTGGTAGCCAGTCGCTGAAGACAGCCCTCAAACAACCACACCTCCTGGTATTAAGTCCTTGTGAAGGCCTCTCTGACACAAAATCTGGGCTGGACTCTTGGCTCACTTATCCAATCGAACATGGGAAAGTGACATTGTTTCAGATCTAGGCCTAAGGCTAAAGAAGGCAAGGCAACTTCTACTTTTGAAACTTTTGTGACCTTTGAGCCACCACGTAAGTCAGGCTACCCTACCAAAGAGACCACATAGGAGAGGTCACGTAGATAGAGATCCCTTTCTTTCAGTCACCTCTGCCAAGGCTGCAGACATATGAATGACTCCTTCTTGAAGGTTCCAGCCAGTGCCACTATCTGACCATTGCAGCTGGTTGATAGGCCCCAAACCACTATGTTTTAAGTGCATTGTTACACAACTGTGGATCATTGAGAGAGCGCCTGTTGTCATATAAGAAATTCACTAGAAAAAAGGGACAGTTTATC
The DNA here is from genome assembly GCF_036321535.1 of Camelus dromedarius. Classification (NCBI taxonomy): domain Eukaryota; kingdom Metazoa; phylum Chordata; class Mammalia; order Artiodactyla; family Camelidae; genus Camelus; species Camelus dromedarius. The sequence goes on along the minus strand of NC_087436.1, from coordinate 84,184,777 downwards.
CCAAAGGCAAAATTAACTCATCTCTTATCTGCTTAAAGTTGTAAATTATTCATTGTTTCCCTTTTGATATTTCAAATCTGTTAGGAACTGTATATAAGGTTCAAGCTCAAAGTACCATCACTTTCTTAGCAGGGTAGCTCTCAGTGTAGCTCGTAGCCTTCACAGGACAGTTTAGGCCTGAAATTAGGGACAGGGAGATCTCTTTCCTCCTTCTATGCTTAACTCCAAAGGGCATGTCCTTCTCTTTTACACTGAGAGTTAAATTAAACAAAGCTACTTATGAAAGAGCACACATTGCATGAAAAGTTTTGCAAGTATAAAAAAGAAAGAAAAAAACATACATTTGAAATTTGAAAATATTAAGCTAGAAATATAGGGGTAGAATGAAAGGTAAATGTAGTAGAATGGAATATATTGTCCACTTAGATTTAAATTAAAATTTTGTTCTAATCTGACCTTACAACATGGCATTTGTTATAAGGCAAGTCCATTTTATAAATCATTTTTTATGGGGGGGGGGAATAATTAGGTTTTGATTAATTTTCATGGAGGTACCGGGGATGGAACCCAGGACCTCGTGCGTGCTAAGCACACACTCTACCACTGAGCTATACCTTCCCCTGACAAGGCAAGTCAATTTGACCGCTGCCTAAGGGAGTCATTACTGAGGCAACAGTTACATGGTGTGGCCATCTTACCTAAAATATGTTCCTGCAACATAGGGCAAGAGGATAATATTTTACCTCCACTTACCCGAATAGCCAACTTCTAATTACCCAAAAGCGGTATCAAGGGTATAGTACCATGTGTTACTGACAGGTCACCTTCTGCCCGTGAGCTCCCTCTCCTCATCCCCAGGCCCATTATCTTAGTCCTCATAATGGCCTTCTCCTCCTGGGCCACAATCCACAAGGTCTGAAGGAAGACAATTTATGTCTATTCATTTCATCATCCATTCACTCAACAATATTCAGTGCGTACTTAGGGTAGGGCGGACACTCTTCAGAACACTCAAAACAGGGTAAAAACTCAATCCTCACTGCCCTGTCACTGCTGCAACAGTTAGAGAACATTTCATAGTTTATAAAGTGTATTCAAACACATTATTTTCTCTGCTGTATTCATTTGGTTCAGCGAACACTTAAAACTCTCAAAGTGAGTCTAATTCTACCCACCCCTCTCTAGGTTGGTAGGATTTTTTTCTCCTAACTTCAGCACTACTTAATGAGGTTACCATGGCCTTGAGTTATGCCAAACATAGAGAATGATAGTGACATCTCTGCACAGAGAGGCCTGATAGAAGTTTCTTATTGATAAGTGGTCATAAATGTAGGTGGTGATACCATTGCAGAATCAGTTTATAAATAATACAATGCATTTGAAAACTAAGTGCCTCTTTGAATAACAGAAGTGATGCAAGCTGACGTAGAGAAATAAATGACCAATGTGTTATGATAAGTGCTTTATAAATACCTCCTTGCATCATATTAAACTTGGGTGGAAAATGAGAGGTGGGGGAAGCTACACACACGTGTGTCTCTCGTTCCTGAATGCTTCTCAGGATTTTCCTCGCAAGGTGGTGAAACTGTTTTATACGCCATGCCTTAGGACAATGTCCAAATTTCTAGGTGGACCTGCTAAATAATTCAATAAGCTGAAGCAAATGATAATACTAAATATTTTATTAGTAGCAAGAAAAGCATTTTGAGCATGTGGCAACATTTTCTAAAAATAGGTCAGTTCTAGATAATTCAGAGTAAAAAAACAAAACTATTCAAAGAATAGAATAGATTTCTCATATTTAAAACATCGACATTAGCACTGTATTTGCTAAAATTTGGTTATCTATTTCAATATGGAAAAAATAATTTGAACACATTTGATATGAGTGGCTGAATGATAGTGGTCATTTGAAGCGTGTTACTCAGAGGCTATTTCTAGGGGTCAAGAAATTTAAGATCTGGTTTTGTTTTTCAGTCCAGAGTGGAGGTAACAAATGTTGAAAGCTATTAATTTTACAGATGATGGAAAAATAATGAGGAGGAAAAATAAGAATGCCCAGTTTCCCAATGACTTCAGAGAATCCTGTAGACATAGCTTCATTCATCTAAGAAAATAACCCTGCTAATTACTATATGCAATTATATTATTATATATAATAAGCTAATCTCATAGGGGTCTATTTTATAGAGAGAGAATTCAGACTTTGAGAGAAGAGTTGTGCAAAAGTAGAAAAACAAGAAAGAAACCTCTAGATCTTCTAACTCTTTATCTCAGACTAACCCTCCTTGTAATCAGAGATGCATTTTCTTCCTGGTCTAACTAGTTCACTGGATTTTGAGCTCCTCCATAGTGGGAATGTATCTTCTTTATCTCCCTGGTTTCCACATCACTGCTCATTCACTTCAGTTCTCTTTCTATCTCTCTCCTCACTTCTCAGTCTTTTGTAGGTTTCTCGTCTACTAGGTACCTCCTACATCTTGCAACTGTTGGTCCTTTCTTGGCCCCTTCTATTTCTGATGCTATTCATTCCCTCTGGGTAGATTTTTCTTTCCCACATCTTCACTTCTGAACTATATGCAGATGAGTTTCAGCTTTGATCTCCAATCCAACCTCTCTGAACCTCCAGACCTGTGTGTCCAACTGTCTACTGAGTGTTTCCTGGAAATCAGCATCTCCAAAGCTGAGAGCCTCATTTTCCCCTGAAGACCCGCTCTTCTTCATTTTTCCTCATCTCAATGGATGTCACACTATCTACTCCAACTCTGAAACCAGAAAACTGGGAAATACCCAAGATTCCTGTTTCTCCCACAGCCCCTATATCCAAACAGTCAAGTCCTCTCCTTCAGTCCCTAGAAATACTTCTCAAATTTACCTTTGCTTCTCTGTTCCTATTGTTGCTGCTTTTTTTTTTTTTTTAACAAGTTTTCAACTCTTCTCTCATGGACAAAACATAGTCTCGTTTACTGGTCTCCCTGACTTCAGACCCAGCCCCTGGTCCCATAGCCACTAACTATAGTGCCTCCAAAGCAGCTCTGTATGTTGATTCTCTGTTAACTTTCAATGGATTCCTATCCAGGACGATATAACGTGGTCCCTCTCTATCTAAACTGCCTTGTCTTACACCAGTTTCACTCTTTCATAAATCCTTCCTTGTTGTATTTTATGCTTGAAGAATACCAAACTCCTTCTAACTCTCAGATATGCTAGGCTGCCTCCCTGCCTTTGCATGTTCTCTTCCCTCTGCCCTAACCTGATGTCTAGCCAGCAGTGCCAACAAGCTGTCCATGTCCAAGCATTCTGTCTTCTGTGAAAGCGTTCCCTGACTCTCAAAGGCAGATTTTGTCCTTCCTCCTACAATTGCACCAGATTCACTACTGTTACAGCATTGACAACATAGATTTTAGACAGGAGCATACTTTTTTTTCTTTTTTAAACATTTTAAAAAATTTATTTTTACTTTTTATTGAAGTATCATTGGTTACCACGTGTCAGTTTCTGGTGTACAGCATAATGTTTCAGTCATACATGTACATACATAAAATTATTTTCATATTCTTTTTCATTATAGGTTACTACAAAATATTGAATGTAGTTGCCTGTGCTATACAGAAGAAATTTGGTTTTTCTCTATTTTATATATAGTAGTTAGTATTTTCACATCTTGAACCGGGAACATATTTTGATATATTGAATTGGAAAAACTCAGTCTTTCCCTCCTGTATGTCTCCTTTACCACCCACAAAACATTTCACTTCTAGTCACCAAATGTATAATGGTTCTTTCCCACATCAAGCCATTCTCTGTGACACCAGGTAGGTATCCTACAATTTAGCTCAATTCTAACACAGCCTGGAGATGGTGTCAGATCCCTCAGGTTAAGAGCTCAGTCCCACAGGACTGCTCCCACCCTACTTCAGATGCCAGTCACAGGTAGCAGGCCTCCAGGTTACACATAAGTTCTGCCTGATTTGCGTACAAATTGAAGGTTCCCATGACCCCCACTCAGGTTCAATGAATTTGCTAGAGCATCTCACAGAACTCAGGGAAACATTTACTTACATTTAGTAGTTTATTAAAGGATGTGATGAAAGATACAGATGGACACAGGATGAAGAGCTACATAGGGTGAGGAGCTCTGAGAGGGTCCCAAGGGCGGGAGCTTCTGTCCCTGTGGAGTTGGGGTGTGTCACCCTCCCTGTATGAGGATGTGTTCACCAGCCTGGAAGCTTGTTGAACTCCATACTATTGGGGTTTTTTTTTTGGAGGCCTCCCCATGTAGTTATGATTGATCATTAACTCCATTTTTAGCCGTTCTTTCTCAAAAGAATGAGGGTGAGGCTGAAAATTCCTAGCTTCTAATCATTTCTGGTGACCAGTCCTCCTCCAGGAGCCTTCCAGTATCCCACCAGAATTGAGGCCAGGGGATTATACCTTTGCCTCCATGATGCAATTTTAGGGACCCAAGCAGCTCCCTAAAAATCCTTCTCACTGCTCCTCCTGGGTGATGCCTGGTTTTCCATTGTCAGTGCTCCATTTCTTTAACCTAAGATTTTGAGCCCTGCTAAAATGGAGGCATATTTGGAACAAAAAATATTTTGAGTTGCTGTCAGTACTCAGGGTAATCAAAAGAGTTAAGGAACTTTTAAAATAAGAGGTGATAAGGTGGAGAAGAAGAGAGAAACAGGTACCTGAAGATTGGGAAGGGGACTCCATGGGTAGAGAAAAAAGAACAGAAAAGCCTGGGGGAGCAGATTCCTTGTGGACTTCGCAGTTCTGCCTTGGACCTACTGTACCTGTACATAAATAGGATTTGGTTCTGGATCTGGGAAGGCAGAGACAAAAGAATGGAGACGCTTCCGCCACCGTAGTCCCTTCCTCACGGTCGTCATTGGCACTATGGGAATTATCCTGGCTGGCTTGACAGCAGTTTTCTGTCTTGGACTGTTTGACGCTTGGCTAAGGAAGAAGAGAGCTGAGTTGGACTACAGTAGAAGTAAACCCTGGGGTGTGCGCCAACTCACCAAATTGCTTCCTGGGCTTGTGATGCAAAGAACTAGGTAATTATGAGACTGTAATGCATAGAAATTGGCTTGAAGAAATTAGGCACATATGCCCAACTGCCAAGAGCAATGGGAAAAGATGGATTTGTTGAAGCCAGGTGGATTGTGTGGAGATAAGGATGAAAAGATGCTGCTGAATTAGATCTAATTATTGCAGGAAGTAGTTCTCAGTTCTCACAGCAAAGAATCAGTACCAATGTTCCAGAATTTCCTAAAACAAATTGACAGCCAGAGCAGCCCATCATTCTCATTTCATCAGGTCTTCTCAAATGGGGTGAAGAAGATCTGTTTCTCTCCAAGTTCTTCTTAGCTGTGCTTCTGTCCCAGTTATTGAACAAGTGATGTACCGTGTAGTTTAGAAACAAATGAACAAGTATGCAGTCATTGATTATAATTAAAGTGTCTTTCGAAACATTACTAAATTATACCACTAGCTTTCCTGGGTCTCCAGCTTGCAGACAGCAGCATATTTAATTCAGCCATATCTTCCCATCAGAAGACCCAAGCCTCCAAGTTGCTTGCCTCCACAGAAGATGAAATGAGATGTCCCAGCTCAATAGGTGATGCAGGAAAAACGGGGCGAGGGGTGAATTCCCCCTTCCTCTTTGTTTTGTCCTATTCAGACCCTCAGTGGATTGGGTGGTGCTCATCCACATTGGGGAGGGTGATCTACTTTATTGAGTCCACTAATTTAGATGCTAATCTCATCCAGAAACACGCTTATGGACACTCCCCCAAATTATATCCAATCTCTGCCAACTGTGGCCAGTCAAGTGGACACAGAAAATTAACCATCACAATCACAACCTTTAAATGTGTCATACACAGTGCATGTTTAATAACTGAGGATTTTTCTTTTTTTCTTTCAGTTTAGCACCTTGAAATGTTTAGCCGTATCCTCCTTCATGTGGGTTTACATAGTGACTTTTACAAAGTATTCATCAAAAATGTCTTCGTTATCTTTAAATTTGGATTTATAAATATTTTCATTTAACAACAACATGCAGGGGAGATTTTTCAAGCAATGGTAAGTCACACACCTTAAGGAAGGAAGGCAGGAGGTGATATGTGAAGGGAAACATACTCCCCCCCCTCCTTGTAGTGCATGTTCACAAGTCGTCCATTTCTACTCCTTCCCTGCTCTTCCCTTGCTTCTAAAATTATCCCAAGATCAAGTAGCCAAGTTCCCTCTAGGGTGAAAACACATGTATAGTGAATGTCCCTGGTGGTCACTTTTTATGATTTCCGTTCCTAAGAAAGTGGACGCAGATGGGATGGAGCCGAGCCAGCCTCCCTTCTCCAGTCTTCCTGTTTCCTTGCCTCTGTCCCTGCACAGGCACCCCGAGACCAGGAAATCTGTTCCGGGGTCCCTTCTTCATTCCTACAGGTGCCAGAAGTAGCTCGATGTATACCCACAGCCATTTCCCCTTCCTCCCCACTAATTAACCTGTATTTTACTACAAAGTCAGTATGTTCAGTTCAGTGAATGTGGTCAGTTACTTTTCCCAGCCTCTCGGGTGGATAGGAGTGGGTAGTTCTGGCTGACAAGATAGAAGCAGAAATTGTTGAGCAGGACATTTGCAAAGCTCCTCAAAAAGGGGAAAGGGCTCACCTGGCAGGCCCCTTGATACTTCCCCTCCCCTTTCTTGCTTATGTGTATTGAGCACAAACACACAGCGACACTCCATATATTACAAGGATGTATGTATATTCAACAGCACATCACCATCACATATGAGTGGAATGCCTGCAGGGGGCAGGTAATGGAAATAGGTGGCTGGTGTGAATGGGGATAACAAATTTACAAAACAGAAGGGCCTGGCACAGACGGTTGATGTGAATGCATTATGAGATAGGTGCTTGTTCACCTCACTCTGCACCTGCCGTCTTAGAAAAAAAAAGATTCGGGGTGAGGTGGGGAACAGAGAGGAGGAAGACAAAGGGAAAGCAGTACGAAATGTTGTTGTCAATAATCTGCAAGATGACACATGGATAAAATTCATCTGGCCTCTAAAGAAGTTGTGATACATTTATATAATGGAATACTACTCAGCCATAAGAAAGAATAAAATAATGCCATTTGCAGCATGGATGGACCTGGAGATTGTCATTCTAAGTGAAATAAGTCAGAAAGAAAAATATCGTATGATATCACTCATACGTGAAATTAAAAAAAAAAAAAGACACAAATGAACTTATTTACAAAACAGAAACAGATTCACAGACATAGAAAACAAACTTATGGTTACCAGGATGGGAAAGGGGGTGGGAAGGGATAAATTGGCATTTTGGGATTTGCAGATACTAACTACTGTATAAAAAATAGATAAACAACAAGTTTATACTGTATAGCACAGGGACTATATTCAATATCTTGTAGTAACCAATAATGACAAAGAATATGAAAACAAACATATGTATATATGGGTATGAAACATTATGCTGTATACCAGAAATTGTTCAACATTGTAAACTGATTATTCTTCAATAAAAATTAGTTAATTAATTAATTAATTAATCTGGCATCAACTGATCCAAGAAGCCATGACCACTTGCTAGGCTCAAATCTTCCCAGTTTTAAACTCTAATTTGAAGATGACATGCACCCCTATGTTCATAGCAGCACTATTTACAATAGCCAAGACATGGAAGCAACCTAAACCTCCATTGACAGATGAATGGATAAAGAAGTTGTGGTATGTATATATATAATGGAATACTACTCAACCATAAAAAATAAAATAATGCCATTTGCAGCAACAGGGATGGACCTGGAGGTCGTCATTCTAAATGAAGTAAGTCAGACAGAGAAAGAAAAATACCATATGATATCACTTATATGTGGAATCTTAAAAAAAAATGACACAAATGAACTTATCTACAAAACAGAGACAGACTCACAGACATAGAGAACAAACTTATGGTTACCAGTCAGGGAAAGGGCATGAGAAGGGATAAATTGGGAGTTTGCGATTTGTAGATACTAGCTACTATGTATAAAATAGGTAAACAACAAGTTTAAATTGTATAGCACAGGGAACTATATTCAATACCTTGTAATGGCCTATAATGAAAAAGAATATGAAAAGGAATATACATGTACATATATATATGACTCACTATGCCATACAACAGAAATTAATGCAACATTGTAAATTGACTATACTTCAATTTTAAAAAAAAATCTTCCCAGTCTTGCCAGAGTCTGACTTCACTCAGGGAGCTCTCAATCGTCCAGCAGTGCAGCCGCCAGCGCCCTGTGGATGACTAAGGCAAACTCTCAGCTTGCAGTACCTTTCCCTGCAGATGTGAACAAGAACCCCATGGTGCTCCTCCCGGAAGGATGCGGGCTACTTACCAGACCTCATATCTCAAATCCAAACACTGGATTCCCTTTCCAGATACTCTGTCCTGGGCTTGGGCCCCCACCCAGTTTCAGGGCCTGGTTCAGTCTTTACACAGCTGTCCCTTTTAGGACTCAGTAGACCTGACATCCTGTTTAGGTTCTGTCCTCCCTGGGGGCAGATGGCTGGCTGCCTTCTTCTCTGAGCAGAGGTTCATAAAATGGAATGTTAAGTGAAACCTCTGTGCTGTGAACGAGATATCTGATGGCAGAGCCTTGCAGTAGAAGCCGCGGAGGAGGCTGTGGCATGGTGACCCCAGAGGAGCCGGGCCTCCTGGGCTTCACACTCTGTGTAGTCCCCTCTCCCTGAATCTCCATGGCCCTGTGACCTGCTTTAACCAAAAGAATGAGGCAGAAATGACACTGAGCCAGACTGGGGCCTGGAATGTAAGAAGGCCTGGAAGCTTCTGCTCCCACACTCTGCACTCCATCCTCTGGGGGCAGCCAGCCACCAAGGAGGAAGGTCAATTACCCTGAGACCATCAGGCTGTTTGAGGGAGCCCACAGGAGGCTTTAGGGAGGTTTGTCACCCAGCACTGCGTAACCAAAATGAAGAGCTGCCGTATCCATTATATTTAGAATTTGAACATAGAAAGCCTTTGGAAATCCTGTAGTAGAAAATAGAAAGGTTTAGGGGAAAGATAGTATTTCTTCACTCAAGGGAAAGAGAGTGGTCTTGTGACAAACGGTCTTCCGCCCTAAGCTTAAGAGAATGTGGCTACTGCAGAGCTTCGTGGGAACGCTGACTTCATCTCATTGCCCGTCTCCTTCCCTCCTCCACCTCCTGTGTAAGTGCGGCTTCCCTGCCCCTGGATTTGCCTCATGCGGCTCCCACTCCTGGGGTTCGCCTGTGCTGTGCCCGCCACCCGTAATGGCGCCTCCCGGCATCGCTGCCTATCGAAGCCCCACCGGTTCTTGTGAACCACTGTAAAGGGAACCACTTTGTGCCAGCTTTTCATTAAAGCTCCAGGCCAGTGAGGGCTCTTCCTTTCCTCTGAACTCCGTTTCCATAGCAATTCTAAAATGGACGAATGATTGGCCGTTAGCCATTTTATAAGATTAATTCTGTTATTGTCTGATATGTAAACGTATTTTTATTTAATTTTATACTGGTTAATTTCCTACTTCACAGATGAGATTGTAGCCTATCAAGAGCTGGGGATTATGTGTGTGTCCCTCCAATAGAAGGTCAGTAAATATCCGTTGATTTCTACTGTACTAACCAGTTATCTTCAATCCCACAGACCCAGTAATTATATTTTCCCTTCTTTTCTTTCTTTTTTTGTATAAAGCCTGAGACAGTGCTTTTACAACAGTCAGGTTTTAATTTATGTTTTGATTGAGATATAATTGACATACTATATTAATTTTATATTTTGTTTTTAAAGATACCATTTCCTATCAAAATGGTTGCAATGATTTTAAACTCTTGACCGAGATGGGCCGGTCCTGGGAAGCGGGATCTTCAGTTTTAAAACTAGGAAATTCTCGTGCAAACCAGAATAAGTTGGCTACTCTGCTTCTACGAGTTATTGCCACATCAAATTCACCTGGTGCCCCACCCAGGGTTTCAACTGCAGAAACTGTGGAATAGTTGCCCAATCCTATTTTCACACAAATTGCTCCTGCCCCCTATGAAGTTGAAGCAGGTGGTCTCCTAAATGAGTTTCACTATCATTTAAATTTTATAGGAAGAGTTTTTGAAAACGATTTGTGGTAATTGTATGTTAGTATATGGGTGGTTGTTTTCATAGCAGCAGCCATTAAAGGAAGATTAAAAAACTTGCTGGATTTCCTCCAGTGTGGTTCCTCAGGGGGAAGCGATATGTGCTAAGCACAGGCAGTCCAGACCCTGGAGAGTTTACTGTATTCCGTCTTGCAGCAAGAAAGTCCAGCACTTCACGCATATCTTCATTCTAGCATTTATTACATTGTATTATGTTTGCTTCTTTATGTCCCAGTACTGTGAGCTTCTTAAAGATGTGGACAGGTGTATTTATGACAATATTTATAAAACACATATAAATAATATAACAGATAGTGTTCTCTGTTTTTACAAATATTAACTCTTCATTCTCATATCTCTCTTATCAGACAGTTGCAATTTTTATTTCCATTTTATAGATGAGAAAACTGAGGCATTAAGTGGTTAAGTAGTTGTTATCAAGCTAATTAGTAACCAAGTTGGGATTTGAATCCAGGCAAGATGGCTCCAGGATGTGCTTCAACCATGACACAATCCTTTCTAGTCCTTATTTATTGTTGTATCCACAGCACCTAGCCTCATTCCTGGCATAAGACTCAATGAACATATATTAAAGAATGAATAAATGAACAGCTCTCATATGTAAGACAATCATACGTCCAGGATATTGTTAAGAGTTCTAATTTTGAACATTCTGCCATATTTTCAAAATGTGTTTAAACCATGCATCAGAAAATGCATGTAGATTTGGGGGTCAGACACTGTGGCAGTTTCCATAAGATTATGAATTTCATTTACTCTGATTCTATGTTCAAACTGATATTCTTGGTCCAAAAACTCATAGTGCCAGGAATGAGTTGCCCTAAGCTTCAAGTACCAGATATTGGAGAAATATCAAGTGTTCTTGGTTCTTATTCACTGTGATCAATTTTAAAGCTGGGACAGTCCTGAAAATATTGTTTAAAAATGATTTTGGAAGGGTTTGAGTCAAACAAAGGATTTGAGGGAGGATATAAGAAGGAGACTTCTTAGATCTGTTATTATTAGATGTAAAACCCTTGGAAAATATTAGAAGGTCTGGTTGGCCAGGAATGCACTTTGTTAAGATACTGTCTTGTAAAAGGGGCTACTGTCTCATGTTATAATCTGATCTCCAGAATATTTTCAGCTAAGGACTCCCAGGTCCAGAAGATTATCTGCACCAGTGATTCTGAAAGTGTGGTCCCTAACTAGCAGCATCAGCATCTCCAAGGAACTAACTAGAAACACAGATTCTTGAGCCCATCCTAGACCTACAGAATCAGAAATTCTGGTAGTGAGGTCCAGCAACCTTTGTTTTAATATGCCCTCCAGATGATTGTGATGCAGGTCGGAGTTTAAGAATCACAGACTACAATAACTAAATTTGATTTCTTTGTAACTTTATTCTTTATTCTATAAAAAAGAGAGATAATTGGAGAACAAATGAACTGGTCTTTGAAGTGACCCAAACACAGAATTGTTGAATCAGTAACTTGAACAAACATATATACACTCATGTGACAAGTGTGACCCAAGTTTCAAAAATCCCCATGGGGTTGAGGGGGTGTTTGAATCACCTTTAATTAGAGCCTGCAGCAAAATCCTTCCTTCTGTTTCAATGGACTGTATTACTTCATGCCACCCCACCAAGGGGAAGAGGGTTCCCAAGACAGAGCTGGTGGCGCTTGGTAACATGATTCTTTCTTTTCTTTCCTTTGTACCATGATCTCCTCTTCCCAAGAACACGTGCTATCTCTGAAGGAGCTGGAAGCTAAGGTTGAGACCAGCCACCCCTAAAACACTGCTTCCTTGGGACAGTGTCAAGCCCCGATGCTCAGTCTAGCTGGCTCTACTAGAAGGTCCTGCTTTCTCTCCTTTCAGTCTTTTCCCCGAGGGTCACAGTCCATACGTTCAGTTTCTACACGTCTGAACTGCAACTCTAGTGGGTTCCACTTCTTTCCCACAGGGTCTCTGGACCCCATGCCAAGTGAAGAGTGTGTTTGGACATCTATGTGAGTCTATATCCCTGAGTGTGGCAAAATGGTTAAAAAGCTCGCAGAATATTCTCTAGTAGTCAGGACTGACTTGTCTAAACTTCATAGAGGTCTTGTACAGGACAGTGTTGCTTTGACTGACCTGACCTAAATGATCTGTCAGACATATACATCCATCCATCCGTCTATATCCATTCATCCATCCAAAAACACATATAGATATATGCAAATCCAGGTGCTTTAAGTACTTTCAGGAATAAAGCAAAATATTTTTAAAAATACACATATATGGGTGTGTCTGAGAATGAAAAAAACACAAATACTGTAAAATATGTTTTAAAAATATGATACTTCTATACTATAAAATATGACTACTTATCACTAAAGAATAAACAAAACCTTAGTTAGGTGAAGCTAGTGTAAATATTTCTTCTACCTTGGTCCCGTATAAACCCAACCCACCCTCAATTTTCTGTTAACTAAGTCTGTATTTTTCGTTAGTACTCTTCTGTGGCTACATCAGCCTGTTTTGGAAGGAACAATTAAGACTTTTATGCTAGCCACCGAAAATTTTGTCTCTCTGCAATAGGTCAAATGTCAGACCAAGAACAGAATCAAATGCACCTTCACAGTCTTCACTGCTTTTCTTGTTATTAACTAAGGGCTTCCTTCACTTTTGAGGTGCTTTCTGTCATGTGCCAGCTGCAGCTGCCGCTCTCTGAAAGAGACTTCTCTCTGTATGATTTTTGCTCTGCTTATAGTTACCAGGGTCATGGAGACTGACTTTTGGTAGGAAGAGAACAAATTCAAGGTAGTTTTTTAAGCAACACCACAGCACCTGGCAAGTCTCCCCCAGCGTGCAGGAGACATTGACCTCATTGCTTTTTTCTGCGTGACACCATCAAACTCCCCTTGGCAGTAGCTGCTCAACATTTTTCCGTTTAACAACTTCAGGCTCACTCTGTGCGGCTTCACTTGGCGTAGGGATAGAGGAATATCTGTGTGGGCTGTTTGGAGACGGATAGGTATCCATTTTGGAAGGCCTGAAAATATTCCACTGTTGTCAAGGTTCCTAAAAGTATTATTTTGTAGATCAGACACCCTAATTTATTTCTGCCATTAAAGTCGTGTTGGGCCAAGAGCCTGGGGTGAAACTGTGATGTACAACAAGCTTGACCTTAATAGCTTCTCTCATGCCCTCATTATCCACAGTTTCCCTGCTCCTAGAACCCACCAGGCAAATATTGAATCAGCAACTCATTCGGTTTACACTGCTACCACAGGGGTGCCAAATGGGCTTCAACTCCTGTGCCAACTTTGATTAGCCTGGATAGTCTGCCAGCAGCACTGTGTTGAGGATTCTAACTCCAGACTCCATGAGAAGGAGCCCTGTGATAGATTAGTAACATCTGCCAGGGACTGGGAGTGTGCTGGGAGCCTTGCCTAGAATTTGCCTTCCCTGTGTGAAGAATTTAATATGTTACCTTTCTATGGGATATTTGCACATTAAAAGAAGAAGGTGAAAGACAGCAGTGTATGGAAAGCCTGATGATAAATGGAGGTTCAGACATTTGTAGAAGGCCAGTGGGTATATATTTTGGGGAGACCATAGAAAGAGAGCAGAAGAAAGTGAAAGGAAGATCTGTTTCAGAAGAGAATCAGGTTGAAAGTGTGCAGGGAAGTTGCTAATCCTAACTTTACAAACTACCATCTTATGGACCTAATATTAACTCTAAATTGCAATTAAATGTATAAATTGTGTCCAGGGTGCTTTGACTTACTTTGCTGCTAATATGGCTTTTATTTAACAACAACAACAACTTTCCAAGACTTTTTTTTACACCCATTGGTCTGTTGCTTATCTTATTCTCTGTCTGTGATATCAGCCAATAAGCCTGAGAGTGTGGGCTCAGAGAAGGCACTGATGGTACCATGTGTTGTTTTCCTGCTGGATCAAGCATACCCTTGGTGCTCAACAAACAATAAACCAGCCAAGTGCTGCCACCTACTTAGAAACCAACTTTTTTCCCTGACAGAGTCTAAGTAAGAAGCTCCTCAGTCAGCAGCACTGAAAACACTAAATTTTTTGATGCCTATCTTCTTTATGTTCCAAAATGCAGAACAATAGCCACCAAATCCACTGCAGAGAGGTGAAACACAGGTGGTCTGGTGAAAGGATTTCCTTAACAGAGTTAGATATTTTCAGAGCACAATGATTTTTAAAAAAAGGAGCAGGAGGTAGGGGAAAGAGGGTACAGCTCAAGTGGTAGAGCATATGCTCAGCATGCCTGAGGTCTGGGGTTCAATTCCCAGTACCTCCTCTAAAAATAATAAACCTAATTTTCCTCCCCCCAAGTAAAATAATTAAATAGTACAATAATAAATAAATAAAATATTTTTTAAATCCCAGATTTAGAGTCAGAAGATCTGCTGTGCTCTTTAGGTGACCATGACAAGGTGACTTAACCTTTTCTGATTTTCTCCTAAACCGTAACCTAGAGAAATAACACCCCCACCTCACAACCAAATCCTTCCTGGTTGACAATCAAAAGAGAAGCCATCATGAATGAACCTTGATTTCCTATTAGGACAATGCTATTTTCTGTCACAAAAATTATAACATGGATCACAAAAAGTAAAACAAAAAAATTCAAATATATGTGCACTGATTTAGTATACAGAACCACACAGCCCTAAAAACTATGTAGCAGATGCTTCTTCTGTGACATCCTTCTGCATGGCTTAGACTTGTTGCTGCCTATGGAAATACACGGTTTAGGAGGACAAGTTTTCCTAATAAATCACCCTATGGCAAACCAAGGGCTTCTTCACACCTCCAAAGACTATTGTAGCACATTGCAAAGCAGAGTCATCTATCTCACAAGTATTCACTGCCAATTTCTTGTGCATGGTTGCCGCTGAAAGTCTTTGAGCGGTAAATGCTCTGCAGTGGCACTTTGCCCTTCCTCTTCAGAGAGGAATTCAGTCCTGAGCTCCATAACCCAGATTCAACACTTCCATTCTGTCCATGTCACGCCCTTTAACCTGCAGCTTGGTCCGTGTGGCCAGGCCAATGCGATGTCCTTGGCACGTGGTCCCCAATCTTTCACTGATTTTTTATATTAGCTTTGGTCACTCTGATGGAGTCTCATTTCCAGTAATGACGCGCATTAAAGTGGAAGTCAAATGTCAAAACATTTCACGTTGTGGGTGAAAAACCTACCTGGAAGTGCTTGATAAAGTATGAAAGACTTTGGAAACTGTAAATGGCCAAGCAAATATTGGATATTATGGATTTTCTGAATTAATGAATGTGCTCACCAGAGCAGAAATTTTAGTCAGGATGAAAGACAATGAACCAGAGGGGAACAGGGAGGCAGTAAAACTGGAGAAGGAAGGTTGGAAGCTTCTTCATAAACCTGCCCAACACAGAGGAGTGGTGTCCTCTGAGGCTGGTTGCGTCAGAGTTTTTTGCTCAGGTCAGCTAAGCTTGAACCCTTTTCTAGTAGCCTTTCAAATTCCAGCTTTTCCAGCCACAATCTGAGAGTGTTTGCCTAACCCCTACTCCAGGGGGTAAAACTGTTTCTATTTGTCGTCATTTCGCCTGGGTCCTTGACCCCATGTGAGCTTCAGTTGGATCATTCATTCAGTGTTATTCATAGAAGTGGTGTTTTCAAAGAATCAAAGCACAAGAGCCTTTGAGAAGCAGTTTGTGAGTGAAACGTGACTCTCCCAGGGCAGTGGCAGTGTACTAGAGAAACCGTTGAGCTGGGTTCAGGCTGAGCGGAATGCGGCATTTCCCAGGGAGCCACTGCCCCCTTGTGTCTCAGCGCCCGCCAAGAATTATTCCAGGACAGGGAGAACCTTTGGCAGAAGTCCGTAAAAGATTACTGATGCACTATTTCTGGCTCTTTGATTTGTTTGTTCAAATAAGATTTCCATTCATCTCATGGCTTTTTAAATTATCTTTCTTCCTTCTTTAAAAAGATGAATTTTTAAAGGCGTATTTTATTATAATTGCAAAAGTAGTATCCTCCTTGAAGAAAAAATTGCATAAAATTATTTAATTTTGTTAATTTTTGATCTATTTCCTCCCTAATTTTTTTTTCTTTCTCCGTTAAAGGAAAACTAATTTCATTTGGGGACAGAAAAAAAAAAACAGCCACAGAAGTATGAAATCTAATTTTATCATAAATGTCATGTAAACATGATCTCTTATCCCACAAGAAGAAAACTGATTTTTGAACTTGCTAGAATACTAAAAAACAGTTGCTTTTTTGTCTTAAAAATATGAAGCATAAAGGATAGCACTTGAGATCATAGACTCTCGTAACTTTTGCCTGTAATTTCAATTCTATGGATTAAGCATACTGTAGTGAATGCAGCTATTAGACACATTAAATTGAATGTTATCTCACTTTCAAGACAGAAAAATAAAACTCCTTGCTCTAGAGATGGCCTGCGGGAGTTTGGGTAGTTTGGCAGTCTTAAAGACCCAGCCAGTGGCGACTGCTTTCAAATGTGATTGGTCAAATTTCTAAATGTTGTGTAAATGTGTTGCTTCCCCCCAGCTGTGGAGAATGTAGAAATAATGGCTTAGATCTGGGCGTTACAGGAGGAGTTCATTGTGGTTTTGATTTGGAGTTCTTTAATAATTAGCAATGTTGAGCATCAAGACTTTCTCTTTTAATATACTTTTGTGTATTTTTTAATTTTCCAAAAAGCATATACGACTTCTATAAAACCTTTAAGCCAAAAATGATTACAAGACAAAATATAGTTGTGGCACATTTATGTTATACAACTTCCCACATCATTGCCTCTGTTCCACGTGAGAGCAGAGGTCTGGGAATGTGGAGACCAGGCTGCTAGTCCTGACTGTTTCAACTGTGTTCCATAACCTTGGGCAGGTTGGTCTGCCTCTGTGGGCTTCAGTTGCTTTCTCTCTAAGAGAAGTATTTGAAGTAATAGAATAGAATTTCAGGGTTTCTATGTGCCAAGCTCTGTGCTAAGCAGTTTCCTCAGGGCAGTTCCATGAGTTGAGCATTATCCCCATTTTCCACATAAGAAGATGGAAGCACAAGTGTTGGAATCAGAACTCAAACTCAGGTTTCGCTCAACCCCCAAAGCCATTCTTTTCACTTAACACTCTCCCAGCCACCTCTTGCCTTATGTTTCACAGTTTCCTAGCGCCAGAATGCACTTAAATGCAGGACTTAACCTAAAATCCTCTACCTGGAAAGCATTGTGTTTCTAAATTAACCTTTGGTCACTTTTGTTATTGCTGTGTTTATTCTTTATGTTGTATCAAACTCTAAAACTGGGTGACTTAACCTCAGCACTACTGACTGGAAATGCTTGGTTGCTGGGAGCTGTCCTGTGCGCCGTAGGATGTCTGGCAGCATCGCTGTCTTCTACCTGCTGGATGTCATCAGTGGCACCATTTTCACACCAAAAATGCCTCTAGACTCCAGACGTACGCCCAGGTGTCCCCTGGGGAAAAATCACCCAGGGTTGAGAACCACTGCTCTAAAAGGAGGAAAAAGGTAAATTCTTGCATTAACCCTGAAGGAAAACTGTATTCAAAGGAGATATGGAATATTTTACTCTCATGATTCTTTGACTTTACCAGCTCCGGCTAAAGTCAGCTCCAAGTATTTCACAGTTATTTGCCCTGTGCAGAACACCATACCAGCTACACATACATTAAATATCCAAGATTCAGGGAAATGCAGAAGAAGAATAAACTTTGCCCTCTCAACAGTGACTCCACTCCTCCCTTAGTGAAATTCATCTTTGCCTCACAGGAAAGGAGCCACGTGAGTCTACTGAGTGGGAATAGGTATTCAGTAGAGAACAGTGGTAACTGGTTACACTGCTGATTTTATTCCAGATAAATAAAGTAACACATAAGTTATCTGGGCAATGAGCTTAACTCAAGGGAAAAAAGGCAAGAAACAAGGATTTTTTTGTTTGTTTTAATTATCAGCCACTGCCCATAGCTCTCTTCCACACTTCATCTCAGAAAATGTGGGTTAAAAAATTTCACACAAAGAAACATAGGAAAAGAAAAAAAGGGAAAATGAAGTTGATCTAGTGTGCGGACAAAGGTGGTCTTCTGTAAACTGCTCCATCAGCATGGTCCACTTCGGATTATTTTTATATCATGACCATCTTCCCTGCAAATTGAAGAAACCATTAAAAAGACATTTATTCCCAACCATCTTGAAACCATCCCACTATTTGTATTAGAAAGACCCACGGCATTATACATTAGATTCTTCCAGGGTGACGCTTACTTAATCATTTTTAAAGCTGAATCTAGGAAACAATGAGGGCGAAAGCCCAACTCTACTATGTGTTCCATCACCCCAGGGCACAGGGAGTTACCCCCGAAGAATCACTCAGAGAGGACCTAGTAACTCACCGAGGTCAGAGAACGGAGCCCTGAAATACAAAGCAGCTCACCTGGAGGAGGAGTCATGGCCATCTGAGCTGGTCAGGTGTGTTACGTGGGAGGGCATCAGGTGTAATACACTTGTACTGAGCATTCTACCAGGGAGACTTATTAAGACCTGTTTTCCAAACAGTAGTGCAGGGTGTGTGGGTCACCTGTATATGCCCTCTGAATTTAAAAGAACATTTACCGTTCCGCAGAATTTGACTACTAAATATAGTCTTCATTTGGGGAAACAGCACATCCCTGGAGAGTAACATCACTTAATTATCTGATTAATCACATACCTCATTCTCTAACACTGACCTAGAAAATACACTGAAGGATTCTGTGTCCTTTTAAGTGTCAGTATGAAAACAGAACTACTATGTCACATTTGATTCTTATGTCCAAAAAAAGAGTCACAGCTTCCTAAGGAATCGAAATGCAAGAAAAGAATTGAAGAAAACTTGGCTAATTTATACTGTAAAATTATGTTACCTGATTTTCATGCACAGAGTACACTCATTGGGGTAAGTGGACATGTCGCTTCCACACACGGGGCTAAAGTCTCTGGGACATCCTGGTAATTTATACTGATAGCAATTTGGCTGGAAAAGAGAAAGGGAAACAGAAATTGGAGAATAACCTGAGACATTCTCATCACAAAATAGCTCAGGGGAGGACAAAGACCCAAGTATTCCTGGATTTCCTAGAAACATCCTACAGAAAGGTTTCTATTCTCCGCAAAAAAAAAAAAAAAAAAAAAAAAAAAAAGGTTTTTCTAATGTAAAAATCTGTGCAATGTTGAAGCAATGGATCAATACATGCTTGTAAGAAAAGGACCTCAGAGGAAGGTTCAGTCTGGCTGATTTTCAAATGAAAGTCCAGGACATGCCACCGTACCTACTTGACTATCCTCCAGCTTCAAAATTTGCTCGTCACGACCATCTCCACGTGAATATCCTGCCGCCTGCCACCTCAGTCCCTGGCATAATGCCCAGACGCACTGGGGAATCTAGTCTTCTTGTCAGGACTTTTAAGATACTGGCATCTAAGCAGCAGTGCTCAAGAAAGCAGTAGGTTCAGAACTGGACTTCAAGGGTTGTCATATGCTTCATTGTGTCTGCCCCACAGATATGCTAAAGTCCTAACCCCCAGTGCCTCAGAACGTGACCTTATTAGGAAAGAGGGTCTTTATATAGATAATCGAGTTAAAATGAGGTTAGTAGGGTGGGCCCTAATCCAGTATGACTAGTGTCCTTATAAAAGGGAAAATCTGGACACAGAGTCATGCGCAGAGGGAAGATCATGTGAATGCACAGAGAGAACGTGATCTACAAGCCAAGGATTGCCTGAGGCTACCAGAGAGAAGGAGAGAGGGATGGAATAGATTGTCCCTCGCACCTCTTGGAAGGAACCAACCCTGCCACACCTTGAGTTTAGACTTCTAGCCTCAGGAACTGGGAGATAATCCAATTTCTATGGTTTAAACCATCCAGTTTGTAGTAATACGGCAGCCCTAAGAAACTGATATTGGGTCATGGAACTCAACCCTCAGATTTGATGGGATTGAGGCCAGAGGGGTCATACATCTTGCTCAGGACCATAGTCTCCAGCAGGGCCAAGACTAGAACTGGTCACAGTGATCAGACCATCGTGTGCAGAGTCCCACTGTAACAAAAGGTGAAATACAGGGCCTGCTGTATTTCTGTTTTGTTTTAGTAAATAGTGATCACCTTTTCTCACTTCTGAGTAAGTCACCCTGTTTAGCACTCTGAATAAATGAAATATACCTTTCCATTGATATTATCTGGATTCATAGAGACCTGAGCAGGGCTGGCCATGGGCCAAACTCTGAAGGAACTTTTTTTTTTTTTTTTTGCCCCTTTCTACCCACCGTTCAGTCCTCTGTGCTCCACTTAGGAGCCTGATGTGCTCTGGCTGCCCCAGGCTCACTGAGATGCTGCCTTCCAGGGCTGCTCTCACAGGGGAGTAGAGGCCCTCTTATCCCAGTGAGACTGAGACAAGCGGTAACTGGTCATTTCATTGAAAAGGTGAATTAAAGCAAGGAAACAATAATAAAAAATAATATATACCCTAAACATTTTATCTTGAAACATAGAAATGAAAACAAAAATTGCCAATCTTTTGATGTAAGACAGTGACAGGGCACGTGGCCAGCTGGAATGCTACCTACTATAAGATACCCTTTCTTGCAGCTAGGTGTGACCATGTGATTAAGGACTGACCAATGGGATATAGGTGGAATTATTGTGCAGTAGCTTCTGGGAACCTCCTTTAAAAGAAAGTTGGTGCCTGTCCTCTGCTTCCTCCAGTTTTTATCCTTCTTTGTCCATTCCTCCGTCTTGCTGCTGGGTGCCTGGAGTTCTCACCTTTATCTTACAGACCAGGAGGATGAAGGCCACATTCTAGGATGAGCAGTGCTGTTAGCTGTTATTCTGAGTTGTTGTTACTTGCAGCTGAATTTAATCCTAACTGACACAAGACACAAGACCTTTCCTTTGAATGTTTCAACTAGTTAGAGTTCTGTGTGCTATCACTGCAAAAATCATACTCAGAATAAATCACCTGTGATTTCCTGTTTTGGCTTCTTTAAAATGGGATTTCTCGACCCCATTCATATTTTGGACGAGGTAATTCTTTGCTGTGTGAGGCTGTCCTGTGCATTGTAGGATGTTTAGTAGCATCTCTGTTCTTTATCCACTAGATGCCAGTAACAGCTCCCCAGTCATGACAACCAGAATGACAATCTGAATGTCTTCTGGGGAGTAAAACTCCCTATTTAAAAATATGGTGAGACTTTTAAGACACTGGCATACCAAGGAAATATACAATTCTAAAAAATCTTTTCCCAATTATTTACAGTTGTTTTACCTACACCTAATTCAACAGCAATTTTTTTTTAGTAATTCGTCCTTTAGCAAGTCTTTCAAAAGCATCCAACACAGTTCTTATATAAACTGCTTTATTTCTTCACACTCATGTTTATGCTGTCTACATTTTTTATTAAAATAAGAGTGGAGGCTCACGTAACAGGCTTGTGAACACACACGAGTCTTGGTAAGAACGTAACTCCACTGATGGGAAATACATTCTACTGGCATCCAGGAGAGGAGTCATACAAGACAGTAGTCCATCTACAACCAGTGAGTAATTGATCTGCTGTAGGAACTGTTCAGAGAGACAGGGGAAGGTTGTATGTGAGCTTGCGTAAATGGAGGGTGGCTGATAGAGTTTCTACTGTTATTATTCCCATTTTCTGAAAGAAACTCAAACTCAAGAAAACTGAGTCATATGACCAAAAGTATTATTGAGCACCCATGAAGTGCTGGAGACTGGGCAGCAAACAACAAGTAAGACATCATCCATGACTCTGAGGAGTACATAGCCCAGGAGGAGACGGGCAGTTACAATTCAGTGCTATGCTGGGCTAGTAAGGAGCACCAGGTCTGGAGTCAGAATGCCTGGGATGAACCCCTATTGGTCTCATTGCCATGCGACTTTGACCAAGGGGATAGTAATGGTAACTACCTCACAGTGCTCTAAAAGATTAAATGAGTTATTCTACATAAAGCATTTAGAATGGTACTTGGCACATAGTAAATGGTATACAA
This sequence comes from Camelus dromedarius, assembly GCF_036321535.1. NCBI lineage: Eukaryota > Metazoa > Chordata > Mammalia > Artiodactyla > Camelidae > Camelus > Camelus dromedarius. The sequence continues at coordinate 84,162,517 of NC_087436.1, read as the reverse complement.
GTATTTACCATTGAAGGAAACCAGTATATGTCACCCTGAAAATAGGCTCTATGTCATAAAAATTATTCTGAGCTAAAGGCAGTTAAGAAGCAGATTAATCGCTTCTTTTTCTGTTTAAAGGCAGGATATAAATTCTCCTTTACTGGAAATGACTCTGGACTCTTATCAGCCCAGAGATGGCACCTGAGAAATCTGCAAACAAATCATACTCCATTAGTTTCCTCCTATATATTATCTTCCCACTGTTTGCCACCCTTGGAAGCCTAAAATCATTTTCCTTTGTCCAGTCATTTTTCTACAAATGTATTGCTCTTTTTTTTTTATTGAAGTATAGTCAATTACAATGTGTCAGTTTCTAGTATACAGCATTATGTCCCAGTCATGCATATATATACATATATTTGTTTTCATATTTTCCATTAAAAGTTATTACAAGATATTGAATATAGTTCCCTGTGCTATACAGAGGAAATTTGTTTATCTATTTTTATATATAGTGGTTAACATTTGCAAATCTCAAACTCCCAAATTTATCCCTTCCCACCCCCTTTCCCCCAGTAACCATAAGATTGTTTACTATGTCTACAAGTCTGTTTCTATTTTTGTAGACTTCATTAGTGTCCTCTTTTTTTCTTTTTTTAGATTCCACATATAAGTGGTATCACACGGCATTTTTCTCTTTCTGGCTTACTTCACTTAGGATGATGATCTCCAGATCCATCCATGTTGCTGCAGATGGCATTATTTTATTCTTTTTCATTACTGGGTAGTATTCTCTTGTATAAATATACCACAGCTTCTTTATCCAGTCATCTGTTGGTGGACATTTAGGTTGCTTCCATGTCTTGGCTATTGTATATAGTGTTGCTGTGAACATTGGGGTGCATGTGTCTTTCCAAATTAGAGTTCCCTCTGGATATATGCCCAGGAGTGGGATTGCTGGATCATATGGTAAGTCTATTTTTAACTTTTTGGGGAATCTCCATACTATTTTCCATAATGGCTGCACCATACTACATTCCCACCGTAGTGTAGGAGGGTTCCCTTTTCTCCACACCCTCTCCAGCATTTATCATCCATGGACTTTTGAATGATGGCCATTCTGACTGGTGTGAGGTGACACCTCATTGTAGTTTTGATTTGCATTTCTCTGATAATCAGTGATATTGAGCATTTTTTTCATGTGCCTGTTGGGCATTTATATGTCTTCCATTGGAGAATTGCTTGTTTAGGTCTTCTGCCCATTTTTGGATTGGATTGTCTGGGGGGGGGTGTTATTAAGTTGTATGAGCTGTTTATGTATTCTGGAGATTAAGCCTTTGTCAGTTGCATCATTTGCAAATATTTTTTTCCCATTTCGTAGGTTGTCATTTTGTTTTGCTTATGGTTTCCTTTGCTGTGAAAAAGCTTGTAAGTTTAACTAGATCCCATTTGTTTATTTTTGCCTTTATTTCTATTGCCTGGGTAGACTGTCTTAGGAGAATATTGCTAAGATTTATGTCAGAGAATGATTTGCCTATGTTTTCTTTTAGGAGGTTTATAGTGTCTTGTCTTATATTTAAGTCTTTAAGTTATTTTGAGTTTATTTTTGTGTATGGTGTGAGGGAGTGTTCTAACTTGACTGATTTACATGCTGCTGTCCAGTTTTCCCAACACCACTTGCTGAAGAGACTTTTTCTCCATTGTATATTCTTGCCTCCTTTGTCAAAGATAAGTTGACTGTAGGTGCTCTTTGTTAAAGATGCTATATTTGCCAGAATTCTAAGCCACCTCTTTGAGTTACTCATCTCTGAGTGCTCCCATATGTATGCACCAAGCACTTATTAATAAATGGCTGTTTGTTTTTCTCTTGTTAATCTGTCCTATGTTATGCAGGCCCAGCTGAGAACTTAGAAAGGTAGAGGAAAGATTTTTTTACTCCCCTACACTAACATGGTGATTTTGATGATGCTGTATAAGTTGAATGGAAGCACAGAGAAAATGTGTTTATGTCTGCTTTGGAGGAAGAAAACAGGATGGGAAGGCTTCCTGGAAAAGGTCTACACTGAATTGAATATTCAAAGTTACCTAACCCACTGAGGTCAAATCCTTATAGGTATAATAATAGTATCTGTCTATCTTACAAGGTCATCGTGAGAATTGAGAGACTGAATATAAAATGAACAGTGCCAGGCCAGATATTTAAATAGAACTCTGACCCACAACCTGCAGCAGCCCACCCAGGAAACCAACTCATTATTTAGAATGACCAGCCCAGGAAGCCACCTGCTATAAGTCGGACGTGGCAGGAGTCAGATGGCTACCTCGAGTGAAGTCCAGGAAGCCACACAATAACCTCTGTAACAATCAGCCCAAAATGGCCAGGGCTTGAGTAATAACTATTAGCTTCCCTAAATTTTGTCCCCACTTCCAACTTCCAACCAATCAGAGAAAACCAAATACGCACTCCCAACCAATCACATAGCGTGCCTGCGTCTAGTTAACCAACCTGCAGCTTCCCCATGCCAACAGCCTCAATCAGGGCACACCTGAAGTCTTCCCTTTTCCCCATTGTAAAGCTTTCCCGCTCCTCTGCCTTTGAATCTCAGCCCAAATGCAGGCGGCTTGGCTGACTCACTAGTTCCATCTAGCTCTATAACTAGCTTTTGCTTGTTCTCATTTGGCTGGTCTTCCTTTAGTTCCACAGAATTTAATTTGATAATATATATCAAATGTCTAGTACAAAGTATAATCTTTAGGCCTAGGACCTTCTGAATCATTAAAGGAAATATTGAAGGAAACAAAGCCCTGGGGCCTTCAAGGCCTGACCTAATTTTCAACCAAAATTTACGTTGTGATCTGTGTCCAAAGCCCTGCCTGCGAATCTGGTTGCTAGAGAAGCACTCAGTGGTTTCAAAAGTGGCAGGTCAGACCTGAAAACCAGCCTCCAGCCCAAACTGTTGTGGGCTTCACTGTGTTAGTAGAAACAATACAAGTGGTTTCCTACTTACCGTTCTGTATTCTGAAGTTTCACCAAACTGAGTGTTCAGAGAGGCTGCAAGAAGGAAACAGACATTTTAAAGGATGAGATTAAAGTTAATTCTTGTTCATAAGGAATTTTAAAAATCCGGCTGGTGATTTATACAGGCCACACCTTCTCCCTTTCCCTCAGATACCAAGCTTCTTTCAAGCCAGCCTCCCCACCCCCTCCAAAAAAGGATATTCAGTTGTGTTCTGACACCCCTCCTAGCAGGCCCACAGAAATCATTGGTACTGGTTCCGTAACTGACCACCCTAACAGGATTACTTGCGGAAGGAATTTACAGCTGCGGAACAAAAATCAGAGAAGTAACTCTTAATTCACGATATTCTTTTCCTCTGCGGCTCAGAGTGATAAACATGAAACTTAACATTAGGTGTTAACCATTTTAACTACAGTTTACATGGGTGGCAAGTCTGGCTGGACTAAAAAGCCCCTTTTTCATGAGCCCCAGAGTGCCTGGCACGCTTAGCATTCACAGTTCCTGATTCCTGTACATCTCCTGCCGAGGTCTGTACGGCTCCTGGGTCCATAAACACCCAACTCCGGATCGTGGGCGCCAGAAAATCCGCTTGAGGGGAGAATGAGCAGACAGCAAGGTGTCACTAAGAAGATGCTGGGAACGAAGCCCAAGCAAGAATTAAAGAGGGCTGCTGGCTGCACAATGCCATCCCTGCACACTCCCAACTTCGAGTCCCTCGAGGACCGCAAGGCCGGCCCGGAACCGCCAGTAACGAGTGCGGCCGAGCGACGCCAAGGCCCGGTTCCGGGGAGCGGCAGCTGCGGCGAGATCCCCATTTTGGTTACTCCTCGGCCGGCCGGTCCTAGGGCAGCCGGCCGAATGGGGAGCATTACCTGCCGAGTCCCACCAGACCAGGAGCAACGGCACCAAACGCAGCGCCGCGAGCCCCATCCTCCCTCCGCGGCCGGCCATCGGTCACCGAGCTCTTCGGCGCCCGCGCGACACGGAGGGCGCCCTTGGTTCGGACACGCGACGGGGTGGGGCGAGGGAGGGGCGGTAAGCGGAGGGAGGATGGGGCGGAGGGGAGATGAACCAGGCAGGTAGGAGGAGGGGGAGGAGCAGGAAAGGATGGGGGGCGGGGCGGCAGAAGGGAGGAAGGAGGGACAGGAAGCTAGAGGAGAGGTGGTTGCTAGACCTCAGCTCCTCGCCCCGTGGAGGACGGGAGTAAACGATTATGGGGACCATCTCTCCCTGCAGCGAACAAGAACCTTGTAAGAGCCCTGGATGGCTCCTTCAGTCAACCTCAGTTTCTGAGCATCTGCTCTGTCCCAGGAAATGTTTTGGGGCTGAACTCAGCAAAGGAGGTCACTGCTCTCAAGAAGCTTTCTAGTGTAGGTGCTAGGGACGGGGTGACACAGGGAACTCCAAAACAAGTGAATACAATACTTCCTAAAATTAAGTGCTAGAGAGTGGTGGGGGCAGGGGAAGACTTCCATTGGAAGATCAGAAAAGGCCCTTCAGAGGTGACATTTAACCTGAAAGCTGAAGGATGAGAGGGAAGCCTGGTGAAGACCTTGGTGACAAACATTTCAGGCTCACAGAAAAGCAAGAGCAGAGATCTGGAGGCAGGAGCCAGTTCAGTGTGTTCAGCTGAAGCCCTGGGTGAAGGAGGGGGAAAGGTGAGGGCGATAGAATCACAAGGCCAAGAGTGTGCGTGATGATGTAGGTCATGATAAGGGCTTTGGATTTGTTCTGGTTGCAGTGGGAAGCCAGTGGAGGACTTTAAGTAATGGACTGCCCCTGACCTGACTTACATTTTAAGACATTGGATGAAGAATGGACAGGAGATAGGTAAGAGTGGAGGCAGGGAGACAAATTAGGTGGCTTTTGCAGTAATCCAGGCAAGAGCAGATGGTGCCTTAAATTAGTGTGTAGCAGGGGACTGGTGAGAAGTGATCAGATTCAGGATTTATTTTGGAGGTGGAACCAATTGGAGTGATGAGAAGAACCAAGGATGCTTCCTGAGATTTTTATCCTGAACAGCTGGATGTGTGTTGATGCCACTTCTGTGATAAAGAACGTTTGCAGAGGAGGCACATTAGACATCCAAGTGGACGTGTAGACAAAGTAGTTGAAATTACAAATTTGGAGCTGGAGATGTAAATGCAGAAGTCATCAGCATATCAAAGGTATTGAAAACCATGGACCCCAATGCCCAGGGGGAGAGTATGACAGAGGTCCAAGATCAGAGCCCTGGGGCACTACTATGTGCAGAACTTTGACAGACGTGGAGAAGCAGCCTATGAAGGAGGGAGAAAACAGAGACATAGTGATCAAAACTGAGAATTTATCAAAAAATATTTTTGCTAACTCACTACACACCTGGTTCTCAGAATTTTTAAAAAAACTAATCATCAATAAATTTAAATTGTACTTCTTTGGAGAGAATTCTCAAGTATTTATCATTCTTCACACAAAGTTGTTTTTAGAGCTTTTTTTTTTTTTTTGGAGACTCTGCGGTTTCACAATTTGGAAATTATAGGAAAAAAAATTTTTGAGATAAACATCTTTGAATGAAACTGTCCCCACTACCCAGAAGATATGATGTTGCATTTATTTTATCCATTCATCCATTTCACAAATATTTACAAAATGCTATATGTGCACTGTCCATAAAACCATATTTAACAGTGAACAAAACATACTAAAAATCCCTGCCCTCAAAGAGCTTACATTCTAGTAATATTACCATGATAAATAGCCCAGTTAAAATGGCAACAAAAAACAAATACTTATCACAATCAATGCGTAACCTACTCCTAATTGATTATACAAGACCAATAGATCCTATGTCCGATAAGAGGTTAGTACCAAAAATATAAACAGCTCATAAAACCCAATATCAAAAAAATAAGCATTCCAATTCAAAAATGGGCAGAAGACCTAAAAAGACATTTTTCTAAAGACACACATGGCCAACAGGCTTATTATTTCTTACTGATTGGGCTTAGATTCTGTTGGCCAACAAAGCTACTCAGCATCACTAATCATCAGGGAAATGCAAATCAAAACCACAATGAGATATCACCTCACACTTGTTAGAATGGCTATCTTCAAAAAGTCCACAAATAACAAACTTTGGCGATGATGTGGAGAAAAGGGAACATTTGTACACTACTAGTGGAAATGTAAACTAGTTCAGCCATACAGAAAATAGTATGGGGGTTCATCAAAAAACTAAAAATCCAATCAACTACACTTCAATAAAAAAAATTTTAAAAACCTAAAAATCTAAAAAATAAAACTAATGAATAAATAAAATAAAACAGAAACAGACTTAGATATAGAGAACAAATTAGTGGTTACAGTGGAGGAGGAATGGGGAGAGGGCAAGATAAGAGGATTAAGAGGTACAAACTACTACATATAAAATAAATTAAGATACAAGGATATATTGTACAGCAAAGGGAATATAGCCAATGTTTTATAATAACTTTAAATGGAGTATAATCTATACAAATATGGAATCACTATGTTGTACACCTGAAACTAACATAATATTGTAGATTAATACATAAATAAATGAGCAAATAAATAATTTTTTAAATAAAAAAGAACCTATGGATCAGAGAATTTTTAAAAATTTAATTGGTATAGTTAATCAGGCCATACAAAAACCAAAAATATATACTGTCACCCCTAGGCCCATTTTGGGCCAGCAAGTTATTGATCTAACCTAAATGAAAGTTACAGAAGCACCAAAGACACTGTGGAAAACTTTAACTGGGGTCTCTGGATCAAAACCAAACTTTTGTGGGGTTTTGGAAAATATAGTATTTTTCACAAAAATTTTGTTATAAATAATAATAATAATAATGATAATAAAATTCATTACTTGTTACCATAATGTTAAAAAGTAATGAGTTTTATTATTATTACTTTAAATGAGGTAATATTTTCTAAATTTCTTAGTTTTAATTTCAAATATTATTAAACATTGATAGACATGACAGAAGACAATCTTTAGGATCTTCAATAATTTTTAAGAGTATGAAAATTTGATCTTGGACTCCAGGACCAAAATATTGGAGATTAATTGCCAAATGAAATAAATGTTATCTCCATTTTATAGTTAGTGTAGTGGGGCTAAAAAGGTCCAGAAGATATAAAACTCAAGCCTAATTCAATCTTGTTTTCCTTTCCATTCAGCTCCGTGGTGTAAATACTCACTTCCTCCACTGACACTAACATAATGGGAATCCTACTCTATCAAGTCAAGTTTCTAAGTTGCCACGTGTATTTCTGTTGTCTCTTGTCATCAAATTTAAACTTTTAAATAAAATCATCCAAAACTTGGAAATAAAGCAAAATATCACTATGTGCTTCTGCAAAGCCAAACTAGAGGATTGTCTAAGAAGCCTGCAAGGAGGTCATCAGATTTGAGAGGATGTCATCTTTTTTTCTTGTTTTTAATTGACGTATAGTTGATTTACAGTGCTGTGTTAGTTTCTGGTATACAGCAAAGTGATTCAGTTTTACATATATATATATAATTTATATATATCTATAATTTTTTATATTCTTTTCCATTATAGTTTATTATAGGATGTTGAATATAGTTCCTGTGCTATACAGTAGGACTTGTTTAATTTATATATAGTAGTTTGCTAGAGGATGTTATCTTATTTGGCATATTATTTATTACTGATAGGGCTTAGATTCTGTATAGTTGGATCTTAACTTGTAGATGATAAGTTGCAAATGTCTTTGTCAGGTAGAAAATATTATTCCAAAGGTTATTGTTTTATTGATCTGTTGACTTAAAAGAGCATTGTATTTAATTTTCAGCTTTGTCGGAACATTCTTTTTTCTATAGACTTTTTACAAGTTTCATCTATCCTCCTTGAACTGAGTTTAGCAACCTGCTATTTGCCTCCCTAATAAGTTAAATAGGAAGAGTAAATAAACGACCAGTTTGCCTGTCAGATGGGGAAGGGGTTGTTTCTGGTTTGGGAAGACCAGCAGGTGCAAAGTTTTCATGACTCCTTCAGAGAATTCTAAGAGGTTCATTGTGGCTAAAGCTGTGTTTCTCAGACTTTGATATACTTGTGAATCACTGAGATTCAGTAAGTCTAGGGCAAGGCCAAGATTCTGCATTTCTACAAGTTCCCAGGTGAGGCTGCTGCTGGTGGTCCATGGACTACACACTTGAGTAACAAGGGGCTAGGCCAGAGCATAGGTGTATGTGGGAATGTCCAGAGTTGAAGACGGAACTGAGGGAGAAGATGAATGTGGCTCTAGAACAGACTCTCTAATAAAAACAATCCTTTTTCACAATCTACATCAAACAAAAATATTCCTAAGCCTAAGCAGGTAGATCACGCCTTTGAAATAATATATACCGTCCAACCACATTCCCGTATAATCACAGAAGTAAGGAATTGCAGGAAAACTGTCTTGTATTAGTGTTCTTCCTCAGCTCTGTGTTTAATTAGGCTAAACTGTACTTGGTGACGTCTGCTGCCATCTAGTGGAAATGAGTTGACATTTTTATGGTACTTAAGTTTTCCAAGTGCATTTTATCTTCACAGCAACCTATGAAGTAGACATTGTTATTCCAATTTGTTTTAATTTTTAAGAAATACTTAACATTATTGAGCTTACTGTGGTCCAGGCACTATACATGAATGATCTTATTTATTCCCAGTATCAATCTTTCTGACCCATGCATATTGTCTGTGTTGTTATTTCATTTACAGACAAGGAAGCTAAGGCTCAGAGAACTTGAGAAACACGCCCTAACTCCAACAGCTAATCAGGATTCAAACCAAGGGGAGGCACACATAACTAACACAGGCCTTCTTCTCGTCCCCCTCCTCCTCCTTCCCCTGTTTCGTCTTCATTATCACCAGCATTCTATGTGCCAGGCATTTTCCCAAGACCTTTACAAGTATTATATAATTTAATTCTCACAACAACTCTTGTGAGTTAAGTAAAATTATTATTTTCATTTCATAGATGAGGAAATCAAGGCAAAGAGGAGTTAATTAACTTATCCAAGGCCATCAGCTAGTGAACAGCATAGCCAGAATAGAGCCCAGGGAATTTGGGGTTTTGTTTTAATATTTGATTTAATTAAAATAAAATTAAAATTTGCTTCTCTGTAATCTGTGAAGTGAATCTTTTCTTCCTCATTTCTTATTTTGTTTTCCAGCTTTACTGAGATATAACATTGTGCAAGTTTAAGTGTGCAATATGATGATTTGATACACATATATAATGTGCAATGATTACCACAATAAAGTGAGCTAACACATCCATCACCTCACATAACTACAGATTGTGAATGATGAGAACATTTAAAACCTAGTCTCTTGGCAACCTTCAAGTATATGATACACTGTTCATTATAGTCACCGAGTTATAAATAGATCCCCAGAACTTGCTCATCTTGTAAATGGAAGTTTGTATCCTTTGACCAACAACTCCCCATTTCTTCTACCCACACAGCCTCTGGAAATCCCCATTCTAGTCTCTATTTCTAGGAGTTTGGCTTTTTTTTCAGATTCCACAGGTAAGTGAGACCATCCAGTATTTGTCTTTCTCTGTCTGACTTATTTCACTTACCACAGTGCTCTCAGGGGGACCCAGGGAGCATTATTCCACACCCCATGCTCTCAACCAGTGAGCAATTTTAAAAATAAAGTTAATTTGGTTTCCCTCATTACAAAATTAATACATAGTTAGGAAAGCAAAAAGGAAAAGAAAATCACTCAAAATTCTCTCCCAAACAAAATCAAAATTAACATTTGGCATCTTACTCCTAACCATAATTCTACAAGTTTGATTTTAATATAGTTGTGATCATACTGTAAGAACCATTCTGTGTTCTGTTTAACACTTTAACACAGGCATTTCTAATATCCCCAAACTTTTGATACTTGTTATCATTGATTTGTTCATTATTATTACCTGCATAATGCCTAGTATGGGTCGGGTACTGGTGTAAGGAATTTCTATTTATTCATTCCTTTAATCTTTACAACTCCATAGATAGAGGCTGTTCTTAGCCCTATTTTGGATGAGGACACTGAGGCACCGCTGGTAAGTGACAGAGCTTGGACGTGAAGCCAGGCAACCTGGCTCCAGAGTGTATGCCATCATCTAACTGTGGAAGCAAGGATTTAAACTGTTTATATCTGAATCAATTGCTAAAAACCATGCGAAGAAGCACTAAAACAGTCTTTTAATAACTATTAAGTTGTAAGAAAATTTTCTACAAATAATAATAATGGTAGTTAATGGGTTGCTTATTAAGAAGGCAAATTTTGCATATAATTAGATAAAGCCCAGAAAATACAGGAGAGTATTAATAGTCACCATTTATAAAGGGCTAACTGTATACTTTTACAGACACTGTAATCTGCATCGACCCTGCGAATTGGTTACTCTTACTCTGTTCACATCATGTGGAAAGGAATCCAGAGAAGGGTAATTTGCTCAAGATCACAAAGCTGATCTGTGCTGAAGTGAGGTTCAAACACAGATTTTGTTCATTTGAACCTTAATCTACGTGCCAAACTCCAGAGCTACGCTGTCTAATACTGTAGCCTCTAGCTGCGTGGCTGCTGAACACTTGAAATGAGGCTGTGGTGAAGTGTGCTGGAAGGGTAAGATATACACTGAATTTCAAAAACTCACTACAAAAAAAGGAGCGTAAACTATTTCAGTAATTTTCATATGGGTTACACGCTGAAATTGTAAGAGTCTGGATTTACATTGCGTTAAAGGAACAATATGATGACAATGAATTTCACTTGTTTCTTGTCACGTTTTTAACGTGGCTACTAGAAATTTCAAATTACACGTGTGGGCCACACTGTATTCCTGTTGGATGGTGCTGCTGTAGACCAGCACCTCTTCAACTTTAATGTGCAGATGAGTCACTTGGGGATCTTAATAAAAATGCAGATTCTGATGCAGGAAGTGCAGGGTAGGATCTAAGGTTCTGCATTTCTAACAGGCTCTCAGTGAGGCCAGTGCTGCTGGTGCAGGTGGAGCCTGTTTAGGAGCAGGTTCTAGACGGGAGGGAGGTGGGGGGAGAGCAGCGTTAGAACCTCAGCAGCACTTATGTTTGGGGGCTAAAGGGAGGATCTGATATGGGGAAGGGGAGAAGTGGCCTGAGGGTCCTTGGGGACCCGGAGGCACAGTGTGTTGTTGGGGAGGCCAGGATGGAAGCATGACAAGGCGACAGAATCAGCAGCCGCGCATGCGAAGGGACAAAACGGGGCCCAGCTGGTTTCTCAACGAAAAGGCCCCTGCTGAATGCAGCTGGGACAGTTTCTGTGAGTAAAGGAAACTGCTTTTACAATGCTGGGGATTTTACAATGTTGGGGAGTAGGAGAAGAGGACCTAGTCACTCTCTCTTTTCGGAGAAAGAGAAAAAACAGTAGCCAAGGCCACGGTTAAGGGCAAGTGAGAGAAAATGGGTGGATTATGGGGACACTGGTTTGGTTTTGCAGGGATGAGGCCTGAGTCTAAGATTCATGCAAAAAGGCAGGAATGTGATGATGTCTGCCCACAGAACACAGACAGCTTCTCTCCTAAATAAACAAACATGTTTACTGAATGTCAGCTGTGTGGCCACTCCAGGAATAAATGTGACAGAGCCTCAAGCTTCAAAGGTCTTGTTGGCCCCTGTCCTTGATGAGTCGAATAACCCAGAGACAAGGTCTTGGAGCTTAGAAGGAAAAAGGCAATTTTATTGCTTTGCCGGGCAAAGGGGACTCACAGCAGGCTAGTGCCTTCAAAACTGTGAACCCACCTTGGGGAGGGAGTTAGAATGGTCATATAACCATAGCTCAAACACCAAGTCTTCAATAACAATCAACAGAATCGTTTTCTCATCAGAAGACTTAGAGTGGCATCATGATGCCTCCAGGCGACCAGTTCTGTAAAGACTAGTGGTTGTCACTGTTTCCATCTCTTTATCTTACAAGAACACCCAAGGTGTGGTCTTCTTGGTAATTCAGGTTATTTTGTAAGGTTACAGCCCTGTGACCTTCTCCTTGGAGAATGACTCAAAGACCAAGCATGATTATTCCTTTCAATTACTGGAATAAAGTAGAAACAGTAAGATCAACAGCTCTAGTTTTAACAACGGGCCTGGAGCTGTGGGGAGCAACCTGTTGGTCAGGTTTGTTGACCGTTCTAAGGGCAAGCATAAGAATAAGCAATCTGGGGGAGGCTATAGCTGAGTGGTAGAGTGCGTGCTTAGTATGCAGGAGGTCCTGGGTTCAGTCCCAAGTACCTCAGCTGAAATAAGTAAATAAACCTAATTACCTCCCCCCCCCCAAAAAAAAACTAAAGCAAAAATTAAAGAATAAGCAATCTGTTAGCCTAAGTGTGGCCATTTTATTAATCCTCCTTCAGTGTCACAGTCTTGAGTACATAGAGACCTTGAGAAGGCAGTGCAGCCAGCATGGATTAGTGATGAGCAATCATTTTTACATGAGGCCCAATTCAGGAAAGATGTGTATGGTCCCCAATTCCCCTTGCAACTACCTTTAAGCATTCTTTATTTCTCCATCATGGAAGGGGTTCATTTTTAGGCTAAAAATTCACAACCTCACTCATAGCACCTGTTGCTGGTGGATGCAACCGGTATTCCAGGTTCTTGTCCCGTCCCAGAAAGAACTCAGAGACAAGACTTAGAGGTTAAAAAAAGTAAGGTAAGGATTTATTAAAAGATGGGCAGTACACTCTCAAGGGGAGAGTGGGCAGGCTCAGGTGAGCGGCTGCCCTGTGTTTCTTTGGCAAGTTAGTTACACAGGGTGTAAAAATGAATGGGCAGAATATTCATTGAGGAGGAAAGGGTTTGGGGTCATATTCCCTGATTATCATCCCAACTCCACCTTCCCAAAGGAAAGAGGGATTTTTTTCCTTACTTAGTCTGGATTGGAAGTGTCATGGCGTCGGTGTATGGTGGGTACTTCTGATCTGCAAGGTTAATTTTATTGAAATGAGGGTATAATGAGCAAAAGGTTACATTTGGACACTGGAAATTCCTGCCTTTTCTCACCTTTCTTTGTTTCCAGGCCACCCAAAAGGTGTGATCCCTTATCAGCCCCAAGTTTCCTGCTTTTCTTTCTCTGCCCAGGGACCCCTGGTGCTTACATGATGTGTGGTTTCCTGCATTTGGCTTGTGCCCCTCCTTTCTGCCCAATTCCTGCCATTTGATCTGTGTCCTCCTTTCTCTGCTCATATCTAAGTATCTGCCTGCTCTAACACACCCACTGCAGTGACCTTGGTGACAACACAACGTGCTTGAAGAAATGTCATGTGAGGTGACACTCATGGGGTTGGTGAAGACTTTACGATATAGACGCAGGGAAGAGAGCTGGGATCAGGATATAACCATAGACCAGGAACAAGCAAAAAACTCTGGCCCCTTGGAAAAGTCTACATTTGGAAAAATCTATGTTTGGTGGCAACTGGAGGAAGGGGGCTGACCTTTGAGTGGGAGCACGTAGCGGGTGTGGAGTAAAGTGGCCATGTGCAGGGTCACAGTGAAGGGGAGAGGGGATGCTGGACCCAAAGAGAAATTTCATCCTCCCTTATCTCCTTGGCCTAAAAACAATTAAAAGAAAAACCTGTATCAGTCTCGACCCAGCCCATCTTCGGAATAAGTTTTGTAGTCCTTTAACTTGCTCCAGAGATTCCCAGAAGAGTTAAAGGTCAATTCTCCTCCAAGTCTATCCAGAAATCGGCCCACCTGGGGTTTGTGTAACCATTGAGCCATTGTGTCTCATTCTTATGCAAATATTCGGAAGCACAGCAATCAAAGAACCAGCCCCAGGGAGTAAACTAGCTTTAGACACACAATGAAGATGCTTTTTTTGCTTCATGATTTAAGAGGGCCTATCAGAGCACAGAATCATGGAGCTCATTAGAGATTCAGGGACGCCTCCGGTATGTCGGTTTCCTGGGGTGTCAACTACCGTATAGCCCTGGGCCAGCCCTCCTCTGCTGGCACTGTGGGTCCGTCTTCCTCCTCAGGGCAGTCTCAGCCATTTTAAAGCAGCCCAGGTCAAATAAAGGAAGACCCGTTCCAGTTCTTTCCTTCCTTCCAGGATGGGTATTTACGCAGGCAGAGGTGGTATGTTTAGAAGGGGCTCTTTTAAGACGTCTCTAGACAGTGATGTTCTACTTTCTGTAATGACCTGTCCAATACATCGAAGAAACCTTTCAATAGTTTTCTGACACCTTAATAATTAAGGCCCCTGGACCTCACCAAGGTGGCTTTAAATGCCTTTGCTTTCTTGAAACTTTCCTGCCTGAAGCTCTGCCTCACCCGGGTAAGCTTTCTTCCTTCAGTCTCCTCCCCGCCTTCAAAGCTCACCTTCATCTCCAAAACCCTGGCTCCAGTTTGCCAGCATGTAGAAGCTCTGCGAAGCCTTGGTCCTTCTATGAAGTGTGTCTGACATTCAATATTCTCCAAAAGGCACCCCTAGTCCTCATGAATGACTTTTTCTTCACTCCTGTGGTTACTTTGTAACACATCCACTCACACTTCTTAATTCAGAAAATAGTTATGAAGACTTACTGCATGCTGGAGATTTTTGTAAGGTGCTAACAACTCCAAGATGTATAAAGCGGGCAGTCCTATTCCCAAGGAGCAGTTGGAGATAACGTGTAAACATTACTGTATGGTAGGTGCTATTGTTGCAGGTGATACAGGAAAATGAATGTGGGGCAAGAGGATGGTCATGTCCCAGGTCTCAGCTGAGTCCCTGGGACGTACCCCACCAAGTGTGGGTCCTTGGCTTTGTGCAGGAAAGAATTCAAGAATGAGCCACAGTTGAGTAACTGTAGATTTATCCAGAGAGATACATCCTGCATAGACAGAATTCAGGACGTTTCAGAAGGCAAGAGAAAGGTCACGAGGTGGGGAGTTGGGTGCTTAGTAGATCCATACTCCATAGACGGAGTGCGTTCTGTCTCACTCAGAAGGAAGAGTGGCAAAGTCCCTTTTGCCATATAAGGTAACAGTCACAGGTTCTGGACTTAAGGACATTGATATGACTAGGGGTTAATCAGCATATGACAGTGACCAGCATTTGAGGTAGTTACTGGGTTCTTGAGTTGAGCCCCCACTGAGGTTGTTAGGACTGAACCTCTTCACCTGAAACGCAGGGAAACAGTGTTGAGGAGCACAGTCTGGAGCCAGAGTGCCCAGAACCAAAGCTCTGCTACTCACTAGCTGTGTGACCTTGGGTAAGTTACTTGATCTCTCTGTGCCCCATAAGTTTCCTGGAATGAGCTAATGCATAAAAGCTGGTAGACTAGTGCCAGTCACACAGTCAGCCCTCAGGAAGTGTTCACTACTTGGGATAGCCCACAGGGAAAACCTGGGGATGCTCTGAACCCACTCCTAAATGAAGTTGTGTCAGCAGCTCAACCCTGAAGAAGCTAACTACACTGGGCATCTGAAGTCTCGCCTATGTGTGGGAGACTGAGTGACTTGGCGGTGGTGAAGGAGGACTCTGTTACTACTCAGAACTCATCTATTGAATCTGTCTTCAATATCAACATCTCCCCATTTTAGATAACCTTTCTACAATAAAAGTCAACACTAAAAAAGCACTTACTGTATGCCAGGTGCTAGCCTAAGTACTTTCTGTATTTGAATCCAAGTAATTCTCACAACAACCCTGAATTATAGGACCTGTTATTATCTCCCTTTTATAGATGGGAATCTTAGTCTCTGGTCCTCAATTTTCCTTGCAGAAACAGTCTAATCAAGAAGCTGTCATTGGTACCTCTGCTGTAGGGCACTCAGGGCAGCCACTGTGAAGAATCATTTCTCAACTATCCCTACATCTTTAAGTCACTAGATCCCAGGCCGTTTCTGGATAGGCTGCGCCCACATATGACCACATGTGCCCATACTCATGAGGAATTGAGGACAGATCATGTCTGGCTCCTTTCAACACCCATGATGGAGGCTAAGCCATGCCTTCAACCAAAGCTCAAATAATGGATAACTTGCCCCTGTGTTAGTTATCTTTGCTGTGTAACAAATTACCCTAAGTCATAGCAACTTAAAACAACAAACATCTCAGTTTCTCTGGGACAGGAACTTGGATATGGTGTTGCTGGGTCTTTTGGCTCAGGATCTCTTACAAGGAAGCAATTACGTTGTCAGCCAGGAGCATTGTCATCTCAAGGCTCAACCAGGTGAGGATCCACTTCCAAGCTCACTCATGTGGCTGTTGTCAAGCCTCTGGTCTTTGCTGACTGTTAGAGTCACCCGTTCCTGGCCATGCAGGCTTCTCCATAGGGCTACTTAGACCAGCAGCCAGCTTCCCCCAGAGTGAAGGCTGAGATAGAGAGGAGTATAAATACCTCCTCAGTGCAATATTTTGGAAGAGAGTAGAGAAGAGCAGAAAGAAGGAATTAAAGTAAGAGGCAAGGGCAACCCAGAGGACTGGTGAAAAGGCTTGATCTTCAACTTTTTTTGTCTTTCTATATGTTAAGCAGATTCAATATGGAAAAAAAAAATTATAGCTTAAAACTAAAGGAAAAATAACATAGTCAAAGATCAGGAATCCACCATGTAGCAAGAAATGAATAAATTCTCAATATGAAAAACAGGCAAGCATCATCTTAAAATGGATAAAACTGAAGAATTTGAAGAGTTGCCATGGGATACAGGATCATTAGAACAGATGGAAATCATCAATGATATTATGCAGCAGGTAGTGAGAGGGAAGTTAACCCCTGGAAAAAATGAGTCAGAGTTTGAAGCCTGTAGGCTGTGACATACATTTTAATGGAGAAAAGTTGTACCTTTCTGTTTCAGTGTTAGGGTTCACAATTACAGATGCTCTCAGGAGCCTTCTGTGTGTACAGAATTACTTTCCATATCCCTTGAGTCCTGTGCACTAGTCACTTTCAAACTCTTGATGTGAACAAAGAGAAATAAATTTTACACAGTAGCTAATGTGCACACACACACACACAACTGAAGTACAAGTTTTATGAAAGAAATACTCACCCCCACTATGCACAATGCCCTCATATTTTCATATTCTATTATATGTCATTTAAAAATTCTAGTCAAATCCACTACACGGATTTCATGACCCATGCAATATGTTGTGACATGCAGGTTGAAAAATACTGCTCTGTAAGACTTTCCCAGTTTTATCCTGAATTACAGGGAATGGTCAGAATAAAGACAAGAGCCCAAATTTAAATCACAAATTTATATCAGCTCATTTCCTCATAGGAAAAAGAAGGGAATCAAATGTGAAATATTTTCTTTTAAAGATTTTTAAATGCATATAGTTGAACCAAGCACTTAATTTTAAAAAAAATCTGTCTTTATTTCTCCTTTCTCATTTCTTATTTTGTGTGTTATGCTTTCTTTTTTATTTTTTAGGTTAATTAGTTGTTTATTGCTTTTAAAAGAATCAGTTCTTGGATTTACTAGTTCTACCACTTTTTAATTCTCTAATTTGTTAATATTTGTATTTGATCTTAATATTTGTATTTGTATTCCTTAGGTTATCCTGTTTTAAATTTTTAAACTTCAATGACTAATTTATTATTTAAATGTATCTTATTTATTAGTTATCTATAGCTAATTATTGCTAGTAAATTACCCTAAAATTCGGTGACTTAAAACAGCATACATCTATCATCTCACAGTGTCTGTGGGTCAGAACACTGAGCCCTCTGCTTCACCATCCATCACAAGGCACCAATCAAGGTGTCAGGCAAGGACAGACACAGTCATCTCCAATCACCTTCTTGTACACCAGAAACTAACACAACATTGTAAATCAACTATACTTCAATGAATAAATATCCTTTTAAATTGTTAACATAGTCCCGAACTCAAAAGATACAGAGAGCATACAGTGAAAAGTCTTTCTTACCAGCTACTCAGCTCTTTGAAGTAATCAACATTACAAGTTTCTCTGTGTCCTAGAGATAGTTTCTGCATATAAAGCAAAATCATGTACATCTCCCCCACCCCCCCGCCCATACAAGTTGCCTTTTGTCTGTACTTCCCACACTGTTCTACACCTGGCTTTTGTCATTTAACTATATATCCTGGAGATCATTAAACATCAGTACATTAAATATTAGCTTCTTTATTCATTCCAATGGCTACATACTGTTCCACTATATACAGGCACTGTGATTTATTCAGTTAGTCCTCTGTTGATGTTTAGCTTGTCTCCATTCTTTTGCCTTTATATAAACTATGGTGCAGAATAACCATGTACATATATCAGTACAAGTATGTCTATAATGTAAATTCCTGGATGTAAAATTTCTGAGTCAGAGGGTTTATAATTTTGTATTGTAATTTTGATAAATGTTGATAATATATCCTTCAGCAATATTCCACAGAGACCGCACCAATTTAGAGGAAATACATTTTAGCACAGTTTTTCCTTTATCTCCTTTATACTACATGCAATGGCTGTGAAAAAGAAATCTGAAAATAGTGTTAACCCCAAAAGATTCTAAAGGAATGGGTTTTCCAAAAATGATATATTTAATATTGCAAAATATAATCTTTATGGTTCAAAGACTTACTAGATGTGGCTGGAATTTTAGTTTAATTCTTGTAAAGTCTACTGTTTCTCCCACTCTGAAATCTTACTATTTGGCTTAAGTTTTTACTTTGATGATGTACGTATTTCTAGGTCTGCTATAAGCAACTGAGTACAAACTCAGGAAGGTAGCAAATAGTTCATCTGTTTCACAGACCTGAGCCCTGGCAGAGGCGAAGAGGGAAAAGGGCTTTCAGCTGGACTCTCCTGCTGGCTTTTACCGTCCTTAAGGCAGTTTCCGTGCCTGAATAAGAAGGAAAATTATTTTCCAGTCTTAAATTGGGTGCCAAATTTATTCTTCGAATTGCTCCCTTAATCTGTCAGTTTCATTTTTCCCAGAGAGGTATGATCAGGGTAGCCAAATCTTCCCAGTCAAATCGGGGTTGGAACTTGATTGCTCCCACAGATAGCTGGTTTGGACAAACTCCCTGCAAGGTGATTTCATTAAGTGACCAGAAACATCAGAGAGCTGGTACTAGGATCTGAAGCTCTAATCGTACATGTAACTTCAGTCTTTCTACAGTGCTAGCAACTAACAGACAAAGGCATGAATCACCTGCAGGGACTTCTTAGAAAAGAAAAGACTGAGGAATCAAATTCCAAGACTCCTCAGTGTTGGTCTCTAGCCCATTTCCCAAGTTCTTCACTTTCATTCTCTTTCCTAGTCTGCTCTGGTCAGGAGTGTGGGCTTTGGTGCCAGATACACCTCAGCTCACATCCAAGCTTTGTCCTTTGCTGGTCTGAACAACAGATGAGGGACAAAGTGTCCTCACTGATCAAACTGGGATCACACTACCTTCCTTGGTGTGTTGATACGAGGATTAAAGGAAGTCAAGTTCCAATGAGTGTGTGTATGTCCATGAATGACTGAAAAATTGTGCTGAACACTGGAATTTGACACAACATTGTAAAATGATTATAAATCAATAAAAAATGTTAAAAAAAAAAAAAAAAGGAAGTCAAGTTCATGGGCACAGTGCCTAGCACAGTCCTGACAAATAAGCCTCAGTAAATGTTAGTTTTTCCTGTTATCACCTTGCTACCCCTCTGACAATGGACAGAAACTCATTCTTCTGGAGCTTATAGTCTTGACTAGTATTAAATTAGGGGGAAAAAATTGTGATAAGGTAATCTGAGTGGAAACACCAGGCTTTAACTGGGCCTCACTTAAAATTTAGAAATTTCAAAACATCTATTCCTTCCTAGGTGGTAAGATTTCAAACCCTCAGAGATACATTTTGCAGTGTTGACAGCCACCCTGTTAGGAAATCCATGCCTTTGGGGGCAACTGTGGCAGGTTTTGTAATCTAGTCAAAAATATAGTTTATATGTAAACATGTCACAGTCTTGTGAAACAATTTAGATACAAATGAAATTTTTGCAAAAATCAAGTTCAGGTTTCTCTTCTTTCCTCTCCCTGGAGAATATAAAAGGCAGCTCTCAAGAAAAGGTAATGGTTTTATCATAGAGGGAGACTTTGGAAATTCTCTGAAACAAATGGTTTCTAGACTTTTAAAACACAAATATACAGTAATGAATGATTTTACTCTGAACTCTTTATTTATAGATGTGTAACAGGGACCACCTCATTTAACCACAGTGGCAAGGATTGTTTAGCTGTTCACCAGATGTGTTCTGTTCTCCTGGGCACACACCTACACTGTATTTCCAAACCTCCCTTACACTTAGCTGTGCCAAGTGGCATGTGGTCAAAAGTGATACATAGCACTTCCAGGTCTGGCCCATTAAATCTCCTCTGTGTTGTCCTCCATGCCCTTGAACCCTCCCAGCTGACAGGGAGGGAGATGGCTCCCAGGGCAATCTTGGGAGCCACATTTTGAATGTGGAAGGAGCCTGGATCCCTGAATCACTACTTGGAGGAAACCCCCCTAACCAGGAACATCTGCATTAGATGATTTTGTGAATGAGAAATAAGGTTTTTGTGATGAGCTACTGAGATTTGGGGGGTGGGGGAAGATATCTCTTATAGGAGCTAGTATTACCAATACAGGCTTAAACACAAAAAGCCAATTCAAAGTCCTCAAATGTCTGTATACCAGTCTCCTTTTTTCCTTCCTCCCTGCTTCCCCCCTGCCTTCCTCTCTTTCTCCCTTCCCTAGTACTAATTGATCATCTAGGACATTCCTTCCAGGCACTGTTCTAGGCACTGGGGATTTAGATGAATAAAGCAGATAAATCTTTGCCCTCATGAAGCTCACATTATAATGGAGGAGACAGGCAATAAACAAGTAAATAAAATGGTTTCCAGCACTGAAAATTGCTTAGAAGAAAACTAAGGAGGGGGTAGATATAACTCAGTGGTAGAGCGCATGCTTATCATGCATGAGGTCCTGAGTTCAGTTCCCAGTACCCCCATTAAAAATAAATAAAAAATTAAAAAAAAAAAAAAAGAAAACTAAGAAGGAATAAAGTGAGAGTGACAGGGAGGATATTTTAGACAAGGTAGTTAGCAAAGGGCTTTCTGAGGAGGTGGCATTTGACCAGAGACCTGAATGATACAAAGAAGCTAATACAAAGATCTAAAGAGACGAAGAACTCAATCATTTCTCTGAAAGCAGTCATCTGTAGAAGAAAAACAAACATAACCACCATACAAAAAGAAAAACTAAAATCATTCAGCTTAGCCAAAGATCAGTCAGAGAGATGAAACTCAAACCCCGGATTTACGTACTCCTAACCTGACTTTGCCCTTGGTCAAGACTCTTTAGCATCATCTGTAAACTTCTCTTTCCATTTTTGGCTGACTAGTGTCATACCTTCCAGTCCTTCAATCTGAAGTTTGTCCATGTATTCAGGCAACTCAAAAAAATACAGTCATATGTCAGGCTCCATCCTTAGACATTTATAAACACTGGGAACTCCAGCAGGTTATCTAATTTCTCCAGTTTTTAATTTCCTCAGCTTCATAAATGGAAAGTCCTAGTAACTAAGTTACTTCACAGGTTTGTTCTTTTAATAGATGAGATTGTACAGGTAAAATGCTAGCACAGAGTAAGTGCTAAAGAAATGTTTTTATAAAGGTCAAGTTAACCTGCTGCACACCATTCAAAGCCCATCTATCAAATACCCAAGTCCATGTTCTTCTTCTTTTTTTTTTAATGGAGTTACTGGAGCTTGAATCCAGGACCTCATTCATGCCTCACTCTACCACTGAGCTATACCCTCCCCCCCACCCAAAGTCTATGATCTTAAACACTAAGATATTTCTGCCCTTTTACCGGCACATTCCAATTGATCTGAAGGGAAAGAATAGTCTTCCCCAGAGCCTTTGAGTTGGACGCAGCCAGCAGTTGGTTCTAGTATGCAGGAAGCTTTATGTTAAGGATGCTTTTACACAAACAGCTGACCTGTGATACCCATCCAGCTGTCTGAGGCAAGATCACCACCAGCCACTGTCCTACACAGCCCCATCAGGTACCATTCACATAGAACTGTAAATTGCAATCTGTGGGTTGGGAAATCAATCTCTGGGTCATGGTTGGCATCTTTAAAAATGTTATTGAAGTGTAACCTAAAAGCAGAAAAGTGCATACATCAAAAGTTGAGCTCAGATTTTTACAGAATAGCCGCAACTGTGCAGCCAGACTGACACGAAGAAACAGAACATTGCTAGCATCTCAGAAACCCTCCTTACACACCCTCCCAGTCACTACCTCCCTCCAGAGCTAACCATTACCCTGGTTTCCAGCACTAGATATAAGTTTTGTCCTTTTGGAATTTCATATAAATAAAATCATATGGTATGTATTCTTTTGTATTTGGCTTCTTTTGCTCAGCATTGTATTTGTAAAATCCATCCATGTTGTTTTGTGTATCAATTAGTTCTCACTGCCATAGAATATTCCATTACATGAATAACTGCAACATATTATTTAGTTGGGTGGGTACATCTCAGTGGTAAAGTGTATGCATGCACGAGGTCCTGGGTTCAACAGTTAAAAAAAAACAAAAGCAAAAATACCTAATTACCTCCCCCCTGCTCCCCCCACAAAAAAAGAATGCCCACTTTATCATGCTCACAGATGCTATGAGCCAGGAGTTTGGAAAGGGCATTGTGGGAATGGTTTATGTTTGCTGCAGTGAGGTCTGGGGCCTCAGCTGAAAAGACTCAGTGGTTGAGGGTGAGATGACAGTGGCATCAGCACACATCTGGCACCTGGGCCAAGAGGACTCTAAGACTGAGCACTGCCAATTGGGTCACCTATATGTGGACTCTCCTGGTCGTTTGGCTTCCTCACAGCATGGTGGCCTCAGGGCAGCTGGACTTCTTACATGGTAGCTCAGAATGCCAAGCATGAGTGCCCCCGGAAGAAAGAAGAAGCTGCGGGCTTTTTCTAATGTAAAGGAGGAAAAACTCTTTTGCCTCTACTCATCTTAGGTTCATTTGAACCTAAGCCCTGTAAATTAGACTGACAAAAAGCCAGATTAACAGAGAAAAACACAAGTTTATTAACATGTGCATCGAAGTATATATGGGAATCCTCAGTGATGAGTATCACAAAGGGCAGTTAGAACATGGGCTTCTAGAGCATCTTAACAAAAGAACAAAAATTTTTAGAGAAGTAACAAGACAAAAGAAAAGGACCACAAGTTTTTAGGACAGAAAATTGTGGTAAAATAATATATGGGGAGGTAAGGGCTGGGCCTGATAGGTCTATGGTTATCTCTGGTGATTAACTTCTGTTCTGCCTGGCAGAGAGGAGAGACAGGAGACACCATCATAGATTTATCTCCTGTATTTAGGCAAGTAGGAGGAAGGCAGAGAGCTTTCCTGATATGTGCTTTTTTCTCAATTGCCTTCAGTTCAAAGAATACTAATGTCAAAGTGGTACATTATGGGGTGGCATGTCCTTCTACCCTCCACTGACTTAACTTTGGAAGTCACATGGCATCACTTACACAACATTTTCTTGTTCCAAATGAGTCACAAGCCTGCCTGGGTTCAAAGGGAGGAGACCGATTCTATCTCTCCTAGGGAAGAATCTCTAGGCTATATTATAGGAAAACATGCTACAAGTGAGATTGTCACAGCCATCTTTGGAAAATACAATCTACTTCTGTGACCATTTTTGGTCATTTTTCATGACCGTCTATACATTTCTGTTAGGTATGTATCTTGGAGCTCAACTACCGGGTCAAAGTGTACATGTATGCTGAGCTTTGGTAGATAATGCTAAATAGTTGTTTTTAGCTTGTGTCAATTTATACTCCCATAAATAATGTACGAGAGTTCCAGTTGCTCCATATCCTTGCTGAAGATTGGCATTGTTTTTCTCAGTTTAGCCATTTGACTGGGTAGACAGTGGCATTGCATTGTGGTTTAAATTTATATTTCTCTGATGACTAATGAAGTTGAGAACATTTTCGTTTGTTTATTGGCTATTTGAATATCTTCTTTTGTGAAGTGCTGGTTCAGAGGGCCAATATTTTTTTTAATGGAATAGAATAGTAACATCAGAGTATATCATATGATAAACATTAACAACAGTAGCCAAGATTCTTTGGTAAATCACTTATTTGAATTACAAATGTAAAATACAAACTCACTATAAAAGGTTCAGATAATACAGAAGTACAGAGATCGAACAAGAAAAGCCCCCTCTATCAACTCCCTACGCTCCTCAGCCCCACATCACTTCCCTTAGAGGAGGTGTTGGCATTTTTGTGTACCATCTTTCAGCCCCTTTTCTATAGCATGGATACCTCATGGTTTCTTCCTTTTTTTTCCCCATCAGTACCTTGTATATTTCTCAAGTGTTTATTTCATTATATTTTGTCTTAATGATTTATTATTTTTTATGAGTTTATATTTTTATTTTTTGTTTTTATTTTTGTTTTAGGTTCCACATATAAATGAGATCACACAGTATTACTCTTTTTCTACCTGATTTATCTCATTTAGCATAACGCCCTCAAGGTCCAACAATGATGTTGCTAATGGCAAGATTTCATTCCTTTTATGGATAAATGACCATTACTCCACTGATGAATATTTAGGTTGTTTCCATGTTTTGGATATTGTAAATAATGCTGCAGTGGACATGCATATATTTTTTTGAGTGTTTTTGTTTCTGTCATATAAATACTCAGAAGTGGATGTGGAATCATATGGTAGTTCAATTCTAATTTTTTGAGGAACCTCTGTACTATTTTCCATATGGAATAATTTGTTGTTTTCTTCAGGGGCAGCTTCATGGATGTGTGAGCTGTGCAATCACATGGGGCCCCACAATTAGAAGAGCCTTGTGCTTGATTTAATGCTCTGCAGTCATTGTCTTGAAATTTGCAAAAATATTTTAACAAGGAGCCCCATATTTTCATTTTATACTGTCCCTGATTTTTAGGCTTATCTTCCCCCAAACTACAAAGACAGGAACCTAGGGCAGCGACCTGGTCATGGACGTCTTTTAATTCCTCACAGCACCTTGGGAATACCCACAGTAAACCTTTGTTACTACAAAGGGAAATTTTCTTCTCTCCGAAGGACTTTTTTCTTATTTGTTGTTTTGTGAAGCCATACATAGATATCATTAATGATAATCAACAAACACAGAATAATCCAGAGCTCTTATTATTGTGGTGGAGTCCCATTTTCTCTCTGATTTTTGCATGCTACTCTGAGCTTCATTTGTTCCAGGAAAGGAACAAAGAAGAATACCATTCTCTGTTTCTCATTTAGAGAGATCTATAAACACATTCTTAAGAAGCAAGAACTTCAGCCCCTTGCAGCCTGCAAGTTCCGTGTTTCCACAATATCTGTACTCAAAGAAGTGTTGTGAGACAGGCACAATGAAGTTCATGTCTTCAGGCAAGCAGTCAGCAGGAGCGAGTGAATATGGAATGGAGCATATAGCTGTGATACTCAAATTTTTTCATCCATCCATACTTCAGTCAGTGATTCCTCTGGTCATTTCAGGTGTTCAATGTTCCTTGAATTTCAGTCATGGGAAGATTTACCATGATTTCTGTTGGGGAACAAGGCAGCCCAGTGTCGCAGGCAGTAAAAGAATTTACCAAAGACAAAGAAAAGTTTAAAAGACAAAGAAAAGTTTAATAGATAGGCTGCTGTAGACCACAGTGGGCCACACAGATGGGAGGTGTCTGTGTGGGCACTGGGGGGTAGTTGCTGAGGCCTTTAACCAGGGGGAGGAGTTGGTGAACACAGTGGATAGGGGGCTGTGCGATCACCTTGCACACAGCTCTTTGATTGGCTGTAGGTGAGGAAAGTTTCGGGTCCTCAAAGGGTGGTGGGGTTTATGACTCTGATGAGGTGGGCTGAAACAAACCAGCCTGAGTTATTGTAAGATTAGGCATTACCCAAGGCTATCCAGTAAAGAATGTACTTTTATCTTCTGAGGAATCGCAGGCAGATATCTAACAGCACAGGAATGGGGGTCATTGGACTTTGAACTACACCAGTTGGCCCCACAATTTTCTGGAAAAAAAAAAAAAAGTTAGATTTCAAGTTGTTCCAGTTAACTTTTGAGAACGGCTTATTTAAGATCAAATTCTCGACTTTTCCAAATTTATATTTGGAGATTGTTTACGTTTTTTTAAGCCATACCCCTGAAGTATTAAAATAATTTTTCCCCAATTTTTATATTACTCAAATTTTTAATGCTTTTTAAGAATGTATCTTCTATGTTATTTTTAGAGTAAACTACAAATTCAGAAAAGTAAAATAGTAAAAATTTAATATAGTATTAATCTTATCATTTAAAATAAAATTTTTGTTATTCATTCAATCATTCATTTAACAAAGGTCTGTAAAAGTCCCACTATGTGCCCGGCATTATTTCAGACATGGGAGCATCCAGCAAGTTCTCCACATGCATTATGGTGGGAGAACATGACAATCAATAGAAATAGGAGAAGATGGATAAGTAACATAATAGAATGTTTGATTTGAGCTAGTGATATGTGATATGAAGAAAAAATACAAATTTAGATATTTATTGATATGAAAAGATCTACAGAGTACTGTTGACCCTTGAACAATGTGAGTTTAAACAACATGGGTTCACTTATATGTGGATTTTTCAATGAACATGTACTACAGTACTACACACTCTGTGATTGTTCGAATACATTGATGTGGAAACATAGATACAGAGAATCATCTGTAAAGTTATAAATGGATTTTGACTGCATAGAGGGTCAGTGCCAATAACCTGCAAGGTTCAAGAGTCAACTGTATATTGTTAAAAAAAAATGGGAGTTGCAAAATAATAAGGCACAGAGATCTCAATTTTAAGGATATGTAGCTGTATTACCAGAATGAGAAAGTTGAGAAGTACACTAAAATATAAGGATATAAAATACTGAAAAAAAAAAAAAGAGAGAGAGAGAGAAAGAGACCATTTGAACTAGGGATCTATTTCCTAATATTAAGAACAAGAAAAATGGACCTTAATTCTCTGGGACCTTCAAAACATCTATCAGATTTAATGGCCACATAGAGAGGTATTTTTCCTGATGGCCTGGAGCCATACTGACAAAAGTAATGGACAAGGTGATAAGTAATCTAAGATCTCTGGTTTGCATTAATGTGCTCCCTTGCCCATATCTATGGTCAAATTTTTATGTTACCTGGAGCAATGCTTTGCGCTTAGTAGGTGCTGCATAACTGTTGCAAACTGGCAGGAAGGAATATACGAACTTACTGTCGAATGTAAAACAGATGTGACTACTTTGGAAACGTAACCAAATAGGTTTTGAGGTACCAGGAAGGAGTGCATTTGCAAATCAGGAAATACTCAACCCTAGGAAGCAGATGCTGGTATGCTTTTGGTCAAAACATCTTTTTCATAGAAAGCTCTGGGGTCACATTTTTACTTTGGTGACTATCAAAATGTTTAATCTATCCAGGGAATTTATTTCCAAAATGACATTCTGAGTGATTGCTTCCATTCACAGCAACCTGGGGTTTGCTATAATTGCCTTTGATGTCTGTTCTGTGGCTTTTCTCCCTCTCCTAACCCTTGTCACTGACAATTACCCTGGGAGGCTGCTCGTGACAATGGAGACTATTGCCTCAATGAAAGTATCCACGGAGCCAGAGGCTGCAGACACTGCTGAAGG
Organism: Camelus dromedarius; assembly: GCF_036321535.1. NCBI lineage: Eukaryota > Metazoa > Chordata > Mammalia > Artiodactyla > Camelidae > Camelus > Camelus dromedarius. The sequence continues at coordinate 84,134,802 of NC_087436.1, read as the reverse complement.
CACACTGAGAACTAAGGGAAATCCCAGGGGTTTGCTCACACTGAAATACATGATTTTCTTCTCTACAGTGTATGCCCATTGTCACAAGATTTTGGGCAGCAGTTCCATCTCAGATCTCCATTGGATCCCCAAGCTGCCTCTGTTACAGGCAAAGTGACTCTTAATATTGCAAGCCTGCAGCTGGGGAATTCTGAGGACAGACAGAGAAAAGAGAGGGTCCTGGCTAGTGTGATGACAGTGCCCTAGGGGCTGTCTTCCATTTCTGCCTTCTGCACCCAGCAATCTTTCTTGAAGGATCAAGATATTTTATGAGCTGCCAGAGAGAGAAAGGAACTAACATTTGCTGAATAATGAGTATGGGCTACTGGCTGAACAGATCGGTCTTATTCCTACCGTATGTAAGAGGTATTATCACTTTCCTTTTCATATGAGAAAAATGGGGCTCTCTTAGGGTACTCTTGACTCTAAAATTCACATTCTTTCTACTACTAGGAGCTTTGAGAGAGTAGGGAATGGGAGTCAAGATTACTGGCTTATTTGGAGCAGTACGCTCAGTAAATGACACCAGGACAGGGCTTCATGGAGATGAGCATAAAATAGTATAATCCAATACATTAGTTTAATTATATTGGAGCAAAATACTCCCCTTTAATGCATCCTGATTTGGGGGAAACACCTGAAACTTTAAGACTATTGAAAGTACCTCATTATGAACTTTTTAACAATTTAGTATGTGTCCTGATCCTCAGCCCATCACACCTCAACGGTTAGTTAAGAACCATGAAACAGAGCCAGGACCCTGTGTGGCCCTCCAGGATTCAAGTCCTTTCCATGTCTTCTGTTTCTATTGATAGGAAATACGCTTCATTCAGCCTCCTAGACCTTCCCTGAATTCCAAAGGGTGGATTCAAAGAGTTGCTTATCAGGAAAGGAAGGGAATGCAGGAACAAAGGAGGAGCAGTCAAGAAACAATCCTGCGTCCTTGGGGCAGGGTCCTTGTTCCTCCTCAAGGAATATACATAACAGTATCTTTGAGCTCTTCTGCAGGAACTAAGGACCACCCCTCCCCCATGTGGAAGATGGCAACTTCAGGTTGGAGCACGGCCCTGTTACCTTGCCACCAACCAATGAGAAGAAAGTCATAGACCCCGTAGCCCTCACTCCAAATTTTGCCCATAAAAACTTCTCCCAGAAAACCCATCAGGGAGTTTGGGGTTTGAGGCACAAGCCCTCATTCTCCTTGCTTGGCCACGTTTTGTTTCATTTGGCCTCACTGCATCAGGCACACGTACTTGCATTTGCATTTGGTCACAGTCAGGAGCTCCTTTTTCAAATCCTAACTTTCCAGCTTTCCACTGTTGGCCACTTCCTGGAAAGGTATGCAAAAAAGGCCAGCCACACTGGATAAAGTTTTACTTGGGGCTCCTGCTGCCTTCATAATTAGTCACATTTCAAATATGCCCAAGTAGGGGGATAGGGGAGCATAGCTTAGTGGTAGACTGAGTGCTTGCCATGCACAGGGTCCTGGGTTCAATCCCCAGTGCCTCTGTTAAGGGTGGGGAAAATAAAGCAAAAACAAAAATACTCAAGTAAGATAAATTATACTCATCATCATGAACTTCTCAATGTCTTTATGAGCCCAGTCCCAATATTATTTAAAATTGACAAACTGTTCCTGATAAATGATACTAAAATGTACTTGCAAGCCTGAAAAATAGAGTTGTAGGTAGAAGTGGTTACAAAGAATTCCTTGAAACCAAGAAGTTCACAGAAAGGAAATTTAAATTGTCAAACTCTTGACTGTGTGGAATAGTATAAGAATAAATTGTCATAGAGGACACTTGGTCGTCTACAAGCAGTGAAAGATGAGTTTTTTAGAAATAGAAAAAGAGTTTTTAAAGTGTCTACTATTGATTCTGGAAGGAAAAAAGAAGATATGGCAATAGAAGCCATTTCACTTCTTCTGTTTGACTCATATTCTTAGAGATGACTTTGTCTGAGGGCTGAGTTTAAAATAAAGAATGTGTCCTTTCCATTGTCATTATTTAAGACCTTTTTTTTTTTGGTTTAAACAACAGAAATTTATTGTCTCACAGTTTTGGAGGCCAGAAGCCTGCAAGCAAGATGACAGCAGGTTGGTTCCTTTTGAGGGCTGTGAAGAAGAATTTGTTCTTTGTCTCTCCCCTACAAATTTCCTCTTTTTTAAAAAAATTTTTGAAACATTTTTTATTGAGTTATAGTCATTTTACAATGTTGTGTCAAATTCCAATGTAGAGCACAATTTTTCAATTATACATGAATATACATATATTCATTGTCACATTTTTAAGACCTTCTTGTCAATGTGAATGTTCAGTTCTCTGAAAAGAGTTGAGTACTTAAAAAGGACCTTAAACTCTGTAGCAAGCCACTTGAATGAATATACCAAATGTCAAATCTGATTTTGAAAAAAACAATTTTGGAAAACATTTCCATAGTAGTTTTGATTTTCTCTACTTCTGAGAAAAAAGCTCTTGGATTCCTGAAGTTTTCCTAAGTTCCTTTTATCTCTTTCATAACAGTGCTTCTTAAGTTTTAATGTACACTGACAGCTTGTCAAAATAAAATTTCTGATTCAGTAGGTCTGGGTTGGGCTTCAGATTCTGCATTTTTACTAAGCTCTCAGGTGATGACTGTGTTGCTGATTGATGTACTACACTCTGTGTGAAACTTCAGATCACAGAATTCTTAAAACTCAGTGGGACCAGGTCTCAAAAGCAAGAACTAAATGGAAGGCTTTTCATAAGGGGAAATTTAAGAATGAAAAGAATACAAATAGAAACTATCTTAAACCAGGACTTACTGAGGGCTTTACCATGAAGGAACATTGATTTTTTGTTTGTTTGTTTTGAGGGGAATAATGTTAGGTTAATTTAAATTTATTTATTTTATATATATATATATTTTAAATTTTTATATGTTTTTAAATGGAGGTACTGGGGATTGAACCCAGGGCCTCATGCATGTTAAGCAGCAGCTCTACCACTGAGCCATACCCTCCCTTCCATGGGCTTTTAATGAGGAGGAACTTGATTAGATTGGTTTACTATCACTCCTTTCTTACTAAATAGGAGTTTATATTAACAACACACAAGCCTCTGCTGGGGAAAATAGTCAGATAATGGCAGCAAAGCCCTAGCAAAATCTTTATCTCTCCCTGACTATCTCCCTACCTCCTGACAGTTAAGTGGAAGTTGAGAAATTTCATAAGCACAGGCTAAGAGATACAGTCTTTGCTCAAGATATATATGATCTCAAAGCTACAAACTCCCAGGTCTTCACAGTTTTGTAGAATACAAGAAAAATTCTGTAAAGAAGCTTCCTGTCCATAACAAACTGCAACATCTTTTCTGATTCTTTTTAAGCTTCGGTATCTTTGCAGTGTATCCTCATAGGGTCATCATGAGAAAAAACTGTATAGTCCAGACAGAGATCGAGTTGAGACAGGATGGAAGAGGGCAGGGCACAGCTTTTTAAGGAATGACAGCAGTTAACACCAAAATGGTGGAAGGTTCAACTCCCAGTTGGCCTCGAGGATTGCGATGATGGGAGGTTTGACTTCTAGTGGAACTTGAGCTTCATTATATGCTCATTGTAACATATTAGTGTGATCAATAACATGCCCACAGGTGCCAGGACAGTCCCAAGGCTAACCACAAAAGGTCAAAGAGTGGGTGGTGGCCAAATTCCTGGCAATCCCAGCCCCCTCCCCAGGGTATCTGGAATGGTCCCATGTGTAGGCATGTGAAGCTACTGAGCCCATAAAAACTGGCAACAGCACACCTGGCAGCCCTTTTTCGCTCCCTCCTCTTCAGAGATGGCCCACACTCTGTCTATGAAGTGTGTACCTACTTTTACTTTAACTTGAGCACCCAATTCCCACACCTTTTTCCTTGCCTTTCTCTTGTCTTACACTCTATGCAGTATGTATCTCTCTAAATAAATCTACCTTTACTCAACTGTGCCTCACACTTGAATTCTTTCCTGCATGAAGCCAAGGACCCATACCTGGTGGGGCACAGCCCAGGGGCTCCACAAAGACCTGGGGCACGGCCCTCCTCACGTCCCACATCCATTTTCCTGCATCTGAGTCACCCCAGTGGGGAGGTTTCCTGAGCCCTTACTGGGCCAAGCAATTCCTCTGGGCTCTCATAACCCTAATGCATGCTTTGATCATGACACTTAATACCTTGCATTTAGAAATCGTTTAAACTATTTTCTCACCTAAAATACCTCCTTGGAAAAAGTAATAATAAAGGTAATCTTTATTGAGCACTTACTTTGTGTAGGCATATTCTAACACTTTTTATCTCTACAACAGCCTTATGAAGTAGGTACTGCTATCCACCCCCATGTTACAGATAAAGAAACTGAGGCTCAGAGTTGTAGTAATCGCCCAAGGTCATTGGGCTAGTTAGTGAAAGAGCTGGGATAGTAACCCAGGCAGTCAGGCTCTAGAACCCACATTCTACTTGAGTGGAAGCTTCCCAAGTATTCTGTCAGTAGTTCTATAACATAGCACAGTGTGGTAGCGGGTATCTGTTTTTGTTGGATTTCACTTGGGTTAAATCATCTGAATCATGCTAAGAATGTAATAAATGCTTGTAGTCTTAATCTCTTCTCCCAGAAGTCTCAGGTACAAATATAGCTACAAAGTACAAGTTTTCTACTTGTGCTGCCTTCACATCTTCAGCTTCTGTTCAGCCTTCAACCCATACAAAGCCAGCCAGTTGTCTGTCCTCATCACTCTACCCAAAGTGACCTTTTCAAAGTCATGGCTATCTTCCATGCTGCCATATCTAATATATACATTCTACTCCTTAGACATAGCCTCTCAGCAGCTTTTGACCTAGGCTTCTGGTTTCTTTGACACTATACTGTTTTGTTCTCTGATGTATCTGTTCCCTCTCCAGTCTCCTTTGCTACTTCTCCTCCATGGGTCTCTAAATATTGGAGTTCCAATTTGAGATTGTATCATGTCAACTATTCTGTGTCTGTCTTTATTTCTTCTCTCATTCTTTCCTCCACTCCTTTTCCCATCCCCGTCTATTCTCATGACTTTAAATATCTTCTTGTTGATACAAATGCCTCCTAAACTTACACCGTCAGCCCGGGCCTCTCCCCTGAACTCTAAGCTTAGAGCTTCTTTAACATCTCCACTGGGATGTACCATGGGCATTTTCAACTTCATATGTTCAAAACTAAACTTCATTGTCATGTATAAGCAGAAAAAAATAAGCCCCATAAGCTGTGGCAACTGGGCCAATCTTTTGCCAGAGAAAAGGTCTTTTCCCACATGACACTGACTACAAAGAAGAAACTCAGGGGTAAGGAAAATGATATTTTTAGTTGGTTGTTCAAAGTTAAAATATGGGGGTGTAGGATATGGCTCAAGTGATAGAGTGCATGCCTAGCAAGCACAAGGTCCTGGGTTCAATCCCCAGTATCTCCTCTAAATAAATAATACACCTAATTCCCCCCCCCCCAAAGAAAAAATTAGGTTAAAAAAAATTAAAAATCAAATCTCTGGCCGTGAAAGAAAACCATAAATCTTGATCCAAAGTTAAAATATGGCTCCCACAGAAATGTGTGTGTATGTGTGTGCCTGAAAGATTTGTCTAACTTATCAGTAAAGGAACCAGCAGATGATAAAGCTGTTTCAAAGAACATTTGATAAATAGAGACCAGGAAAGACATGCTAAATAAATTTGCTAGGTGAGAGACACAGCTAATTAATGTCCTACAGGGAAAAAAAGACTCTAAATAGCCCTTTGTGGTATCTTTCTGCTGGAGAGGAATCAGTTGCCTCTCTACCAAACAAAAATCTACAAGCTAACAAGTACCTTCACAGAGCCTGGGCCTAAACAATATCAAGTAGCACAGCAAAAGTTGTCATTTCCTTAGAGAATTGAATCATCCTTGGGATAATTTTTCTTAACACATGCAGAATATTTACACAATTTATTATTTTTTTTTAACATTTTTTATTGATTTATAATCATTTTACAATGTTGTGTCAAATTCCAGTGTTCAGCACAATTTTTCAGTCATTCATGGACATATACACACTCATTGTCACATTTTTTTCTCTGTGAGTTATCATAACATTTTGTGTATATTTCTCTGTGCTATACAGTGTAATCTTGTTTATCTATTCTACAATTTTGAAATCCCAGTCTATCCCTTCCCACCCTCCACCCCCCTGGCAACCACAAGTCTGTATTCTCTGTCTATGAGTCTATTTCTGTCCTGTATTTACGCTTTGTTTTTGTTTGTTTGTTTTTGTTTTTGTTTTTTAGATTCCACATATGAGCGATCTCATATGGTATTTTTCTTTCTCTTTCTGGCTTACTTCACTTAGAATGACATTCTCCAGGAGCATCCATGTTGCTGCAAATGGCATTATGTTGGTTTTTATGGCTGAGTAGTATTCCATTGTATAAATATACAACCTCTTCTTTATCCAGTCACCTGTTGATGGACATTTAGGCTGTTTCCATGTTTTGGCTATTGTAAATAGTGCTGCTATGAACATTGGGGTGCAGATGTCATCCTGAAGTAGGGTTCCTTCTGGATACAAGCCCAGGAGTGGGATTCCTGGGTCATATGGTAAGTCTATTCCTAGTCTTTTGAGGAATTTCCACACTGTTTTCCATAGTGGCTGCACCAAACTGCATTCCCACCAGCAGTGTAGGAAGGTTCCCCTTTCTCCACAGCCTCTGCAGCATTTGTCATTTGTGGATTTTGAATGATGGCCATTCTGACTGGTGTGAGGTGATACCTTATTGTAGTTTTGATTTGCATTTCTCTGATAATTAGTGATATTGAGCATTTTTTCATGTGCCTTTTGATCATTTGTATGTCTTCCTTGGAGAATTGCTTGTTTAGGTCTTCTGTCCATTTTTGGATTGGGTTGTTTATTTTTTTCTTATTGAGTTGTATGAGCTGCTTATATATTCTGGAGATCAAGCCTTTGTTGGTTTCATTTGCAAAAATTTTCTCCCATTCCGTAGGTTGTCTTCTTGTTTTACTTCTGGTTTCCTTTGCTGTGCAGAAGCTTGTAAGTTTCATTAGGTCCCATTTGTTTATTCTTGCTTTTATTTCTTCTAGGAGAAAATTTTTGAAATGTATGTCAGATAATGTTTTGCCTATATTTTCCTCTAGGAGGTTTATTGTATCTTGTCTTATGTTTAAGTCTTTGATCCATTTTGTGTTGATTTTTGTGTATGGTGTAAGGGAGTGTTCTAGCTTCATTGTTTTACATGCTGCTGTCCAGTTTTCCCAACATCATTTGCTGAAGAGACTGTCTTTATTCCATTGTATAGTCTTGCCTCCTTTGTCGAAGATTAGTTGACCAAAAGTTTGTGGGTTCATTTCTGGGCTCTCTATTCTGTTCCATTGGTCTATATGTCTGTTTTTGTACCAATACCATGCTGTCTTGATGACTGTAGCTCTATAGTATTGCCTGAAGTCTGGGAGAGTTATTCCTCCAGCCTCTTTCTTTCTCTTCAGTAATGCTTTGGCAATTCTAGGTCTTTGATGGTTCCATATAAATCTTATTATGATTTGTTCTAGTTCTGTGAAATATGTCCTGGGTAATTTGATAGGGATTGCATTAAATCTGTAGATTGCCGTGGGCAGTGTGACCATTTTAACAATATTGATTCTTCCAATCCAAGAGCATGGAATATCTTTCCATTTTTTAAAGTCTTCTTTAATTTCCTTCATCAATGGTTTATAGTTTTCTGTGTATAATTCTTTCACCTCCTTGGTTAGATTTATTCCCAGATATTTTATTACTTTGGGTGCTATTTTAAAGGGGATTGTTTCTTTACTTTCTTTTTCTGTTGATTCATCATTAGTGTAAAGAAATGCAACTGATTTTTGAACGTTAATTTTGTAACCTGCTACCTTGCTGAATTCTTCAATCAGCTCTAGTACCTTTTGTGTGGACCTTTTAGGGTTTTATATATATAGTAACATGTCGTCAGCATATAGTGACACTTTTACCTCTTCTTTTCCAATTTGGATCCCTTTTATTTCTTTCTCTTGCCTGATTGCTGTGGCTGGGACTTCCAGGACTATGTTGAATAGGAGTGGTGATAGTGGGCATCCTTGTCTTATCCCAGATTTTAGTGGGAAGCTTTTGAGTTTTTCACCGTTGAGTACTATGCTGGCTGTAGGTTTTACACACTTTATTCTTGAGCACACAGTTTATAACAAATGGACAGAGCTGGGATTTTGATTTCAAAGCTCATACATACCTCTTATTTAGAAGGGGTGCTATGGAGATTTTCAGGGCGGACAACGGAATATCCATTACCAGGACCATGCTCTTAGAACTCTGAAGATTGAGCCTCATTTTTGGATTTTTGTCAAAGCCTACTCTCTTGAGTCTTACTGAGTTTTCTCTTCCCCCAAACCTGGCAAATAACTCAAGTTTATATCATTCAGTTACCAGTTGACCCAATGTTTTATTTAGTGTTATTTACCTTTATGTACATGTCCAGTTTCCTCAGGCAAGCATCTCAAAAGGAGGTTTTCTTTCTTAATACATTTGCTGAAGTTACAGCTCCTTGGATATGCTCAACAATGCTCAGTAAGGATTAACTGTAATAAGGCCATATATAGGTGAAAATGAAAGCTAAAGATGTTGATAAAAAGAAGACTTATCGTAAAGTAAAATAACATGGAAAAGTTAATTGGAAGAAGAAATCTAAAATTCATCTAGAAGGAACAGGATATGTACTGATACACTAAGGAGGCCACACTTAACCTTACCTTGAGAAGAATTCCTAAGAAAGGGAATTTCCAGTGATAACGTCCTATAGGAATTGTTTCCTAAGCAAATCATGTATTCAATCAGCAATTTATATTCAGTATCTGCTGTATATTAACTCCTGAGATACAGATATGAGTAAGTCAGAGATGGCCCAAACTTCGTGGAGATTATAGTGTACTGAGAAAGGCTAATACTAATTGCATGAAGATAATTAAATTACTATTAATAGATTGCACGTAAATAAATAGTTTACTTAAAGGTAACATCTGACAATATACCTGACTAGGAATCCTCAAAACTGTCAAGGTTATGAAAAATAAAGAAAGTTTGAGGAACTGTCATCGCCTAGAGACATAACAATGAAACATACTCCTGGATGGGACTCTGGAACAGAGAAAGGACATTAGGCAAAAACTACAGAAATCTGAAAAAACTATGGAATTTAGTTAATATTAATGTATCAAAAGTAACAATTGCATATTGATTCATTAATTATAACAAATGTGCTATTTTAATATAATAATAGGGGAAACTACATTGGGCTGAAAGTATATGGGATATTGTACTATCTGCTCAATTTTTCTGTAAATCTAAAACTGTTCTAAAAATAAAGTCTCAAAAATTGTAAATGTTTTCACTGTAAATAAAACAAAAATTATTTATGATAAACACTGAGAAGGTAAAACACTGGATGCTGAGTTCCAGTCAAGATGGTGGGGTAGTAAGACCATGAGCTCGCCTCTCCTTATGACTACAATGAAACTGAATGCTAAACAACCATCGAAAAAAGACTGGAACCTAGCAAAAGAGATCTTCTGCAACTGGAAACATAAAGAGGGAACCACAGCAGGAAGGTAGGAGGGGCATGCTTGTGATATAATTGGGCCCCATACCCCCCGGATGGGTGACCCACAAGCTGAAGATTTGTTAGGTCACAGAGGCCCTCCCACAGGAGTGAGAGCTCTAAGCCCCACGTCAGTCTCCCCAGCTCAGTTTCTGGCATTGGGAAAAGAAGGAGACCCCAGGACATCTGGTTTTGAAGGCCAGGGATACTTGACTCTGGGAGTCTCATAGGACTGGGATAAATGGAGATTCCATTCACTTGAGAAGCCTACACGGAAACTCATGTGCGCCAGGTCCAAGGGCAGAGGCAGTGATTTCACAGGAACCTGGGCCAGACCTGCCTGCTGGATTTGTAGGGTCTCCTGGGGACATGGGGGATGGCTGCGGCTCACTCAGGGGACATAAACTGGTGGCAGACATTCCGGGAGTGTTAATCTACATGAGTTTTCCTGGAAGCTGACAACTTGATTGGATCATTAGCACCAAGATCTAGTCCCACCCAACAGCCTGTAGAGAAGCCTCAGGCCAAACAATATACAGGGTGGGAACACAGCCACATCCATTATCAGACTTCTTAAGCCACAGAGGCCTCTAGACATGGCCCTACCCACCAGAGGTCCAGGACCATGCTTCACCCAGCAGTGGGCAGGCACTGGCTCCTCCTGCCAGGAAACCTGGATAAGCCCCTAGTCCAGCCTCATCCACCAGGGACAGATAGTAGAAATAAGAAAACAATAATCCCAAAGCCCGTGGAAGGAATCCACAAACTCATAGGAAGACAGTATGAGGCCACAAAGGAGTATCTCCCAGGCCAAGGCACAAGATAAAATCCTTGAAGAAGAAATAAGTGACGAGGAGATAGGTAATTTATCTGAGAAACAGTTTAAAGTAATGATGGCCAAGATGTTCAGAGAACTCAAGAGGAGTAGAGATGCACAGAGTGAAGTTTTTAGTAAACAGTTGGAAAATATAAAGAATACCCAAACAGAGTTGAAGAATAAAATCACTGAAATGAACAATACACTAGAAGGAACAAAGATAGACTAAATGAAGCAAAAGAACAGATCAGTGAGCTAGAAGACAGATTAGTGGAAATCACTACTTCAGAACAGAAAAAAGGAATGAGGATAGTTTAAGAGAACTCTGGGACAACATGAAGTGCTCTAATCGCATTATAAGGGGGTCCCAGAAAGAGAAGAGAGAGAGAAAGGACCTGAGAAAATTTTTAGAGAGATAATAACCGAAAACTTGCCCACCTTGGGAAAGGAAACAATCACCCGAGTCCTGGAAGTGCAGAGAGTACCACACAGTCAACCCAAAGAGGAACACACCAAGGCAAATAGTCATCAAGTTGACAATTAAGGATAAGGAGAAAATATTAAAATTAGCAAAAGAAAAGCAATGGATAGCATACAAGGGAACTCCCATAAGGTTATTGGCTGATTTTTCAGCAGAAACTCTACAGACCAGAAGGGAGTGGCAAGATATATTTAAAATGATGCAAGGGGGAAACTTACAGCCAAGAATACTTGTTCCAGCAAGGCTCTCCTTCAGACTTGATGGAGAAATCAAAAGCTTCACAGATAAAAGCTGAAAGATTTCAGCACCACCAAATCAGCTTTACAACAAATGTTAAAGGAACTTCTCCAGTCATCAAACCATAAGAAAAGAGAACAAAAAGAAAAGAGAGAGAGAAAAAAAGAGATCTACAAAAGATTGCTTTGGCTGTTCGGGGTCTTTTGTGGTTACTTATAAATTTTGGAATTGTTTGCTCTAGTTTTTGAGGAATGTTGCGAGTATTTTGATGGGGATTGTGTTGGATCTGTGGACTGCTTTGGGTAGTGTGGCCATTTTGAGTGTTGATTCTTCCAATCCAAGAGTGCAAGAAATCTTTCCATTTCTTTGTATCACTTCGGTTTTCAGAGTATTGGTAACCTCTTTGGTTAAGTTTATTTCTAGGTATTTTGTTATTTTTGATTTAATGGAAATGTCTCTGCCAGTTATAAAATTCTGGTTTTTGAAGTGAAAAAAAAAAGTGAATGAAGGGCCACAAATGGCAAAATATCCTTTTTTTTGGGTGAGTTGTATTCCATTATATATATATATATAAAATGCTGCATCTCCATTACCTATTCAACTATTGATGTACACTTAGGATGCTTCCATATCTGGGCAATTATAAACAATATTGCTGTTAATAGCAGGGTGTATGTATCTTTTTGAGTTAATTCTTACTTTGTGGCTGGCTCTATTCCTTTGATAACTATGTAAGTTTAAAGTGCTAAAGCTCTAAACATTCTTAGAAACAATGAACAGTACATACACGTAAATTTTAAAATATGTGTGCAGTAAAACAAAAAAGATTTATCAAGCCATGAAAGTCATAGAAGAAACTTAAAAGACATATTACTAAATGAAAGAAGCCAGTCTGAAAAGGCTACAAACTGTATGATTCCAACCAAATGACATTCTGGAAAAAGCACAGCTACAGAAACAATAAAAAGGTTGTGGTTTCCGGGGATTTGGGGAGAGGGACAGAGGAATGAATAGATGGAGTACAAGGGATTTTTAGGGCAATGAAATTATTCTGTATGATACTATAGTGGTGTCTACATGTCATTATGCAATTGTCAAAACCCATAGAATGTACATCAAGAGTGAACCCTAAGGTAAACTATGGACTTTGGTTGATAATAATGTGCCCGTGTTGGTTCATCGATTGTGCCAAATATGCCACACTGATGAGGGATGCTGAAGGTAGGGGAGATACGTGTGTGGGTGGGGAGGGCTGTGTGGGAACTCTGTATTTTCTGCTCAATTCTGTTGTGAACCCGAAACTGCTCTAAAAGAATAAAGTCTATTAAAAATTTTAAAAAAATAAATAAACATCCCAGAGAAACCACACATACACACACACACAAAATACTAGATGTTTGTTTTTAGAGTCTCTAAAGGTAGTGAGAAAAGGTTTCAAGTTTGAAAAGGAGAGGCAAAGGGAATTCTAAGACTGAGAAAGTTAAAGCAAGCTCAGCTTTGCCACATTTAAGAGCCTGGGGCAAAGATGATAATGTTGCCGAGTCCAGACTCAGTCCAAACTCATTCTGCTCGCCCCAGGACAGGCCAATAAATCGGGAGATGAGGTGTTGGGGCAAGGAATAGCAAATTTATTCGGAAAGCTAGCAGACCAAGAGGACGGCAGACTAATGTCTTGGAGAACCATCCTGCTCTAGTCAGAATACCGGCTCCTTTTACAGAAAAAAACAAGGGAGAGGGTGTGGTTGATTGTTGCAATCTTCTTGCTGCAGGCATTCTTTGTTCTTGCAGCCATCCCCGTGGGCCAGGTCATGGTGTCCCTGGAAACCTCCAACAAAACAGAGGTTATTCTCTACCTCAATAAGATTAGGCTGTGACAGCAGGCCCCAGATAGGCCTTGGATACTGGGTTAAGAATTTTCAAATTTATCCTAAAACCAAAGAACTGTTCACTCAGTAACCAGTAGTGTCAGCATGGCCATGTGAAGCTCTGCTGAGCACTGGCCCTATAGCTAAGAACAAAATAATAAAACCCCTGTCCTAGTGAAGGCCCCACAATTTGTGGCATGTGCTAGAGGGAAGAAGATAGGGAAAGGAACTGAGTACTGAAGAGCCTTTAGTTTTACCCTGAGATGAAGGCTTTTGAGCAAGGAACGACTTGACCTTCATACATTATTTACAAAACTTCACTTAAGCTGCTACTCTTTTGATAATCCATTTCCTCACATCAGCCAAAGTGACCTGCAAACAGAATCAGACCTGGTCATTCTCCTGCTCCTTCTTTAAACCCTCTATTATTTCTCCTTGCAGAGACAAAATTCCAAACTCCAGAAACACTTAAAGAAGCCCCTAGACACTAAAGAAATTTCAGTAAAAATAATGTCAATCTGAAAAGAAAATGTGATTTTTCTTGCAACAGGTTTTTATTACAGTGATTAAAGGGGCAAAAAAATTTCCTCTCCAGATTAAACCTGGGCCCAAAGGAATCTTAAAGTTCAATTTGAAGGGATATTTACAAACATTTACAAACCAATGTTCTTAGTTGATCTATTCTGTCAAACCCTTATCTCCATTAAAGACCTCCCTCTTGTAAATGGGAAATTTGTTTTCATTGTATTCCTAAGCAGGTTTGTGAAACATCCTCTTTATTTCTTCCACACTGACTTTTTCTAACCTTCTACCCTCCTAGAATCCTACTTTGAGGAGACTACCTCCAAGAAATTCAATTAGGTCTTTTTATATATAACCATATTTGGTAGGTTTTATATCTGAGCAAATTTTGCCAGAATATTCCTAGGAGACACAACTGAGTAAAAGCAATACAATGAAGACAATTTCAGAATGAAAATACTTATTTTTGTTTTTTGGAATGCTGTAAAATTTTAAATGGAATACTGGGAAGTTATTAAAAAGAATTATTAGACAACTCTGCATATAATAACAGGTTTAAGATATTTTTAAAAAGTTTCAGGAAAGAATGAAATAATTTTAGTTTAAAAATATATGTTTATATGTATATTGTATATAAAAAAGAAAAAATCTCACATATGCAACTATTGACAGTATTTATTCTTGAGTAATATGTGAGATTTTAGCTTTCATATTGTACATTTCTCCAAATATTTGACATTTTCTACCAGTTTGTTTAATTGCAAATAACAAAAAATTAGAGTCTAATATTTATAAAGTATATAGTACTTTAATATTTAAATCTATATTTATAGAAACTAATAAAATAAAACTAAATTGTTGCATTATCATAAAATGATAGCCAATGATTAGATTAAAACTTCTCTCTAGGTGTGAATGACCCATTTTATTTGGACTTCCATTTCAAGATAACCTGCACTTGCTGACAAATTATAAGCGGTTATTCTGGGGGGAAAAAAAAGATTTTACTGACATTTTGCAGCTTAAATTGAGAAGTCTACCTCCTTAATTATAATTTCCACTTCCTGCTTTAAAAAAAGAATGGCTTACCCAGTTCCTATTCCTTATTAAGCCAGCCCAATTTAGAGCTCACCGATAGTTGTTCTGCTCACCACCCATTCTATGAGGAGGAAAAGACAGATGACACGTGACCGCAGGCCAAGTTAGTCTCAGGGAATATCAAATAGAAAGGTCAGCAACCGAATATTCTAAAAGGTCACTGAGAACTGAATTTCCCTCCCTCCCTCACTGTATTGCTCCCCATATGTACAACTCTGTGGGAAGCTGCTTGAATGGATTTCCTCCAAGAAGTCACTGTCTCCCTCAGTAAGCCTATCTTGACCCAGGCTGGGTTAGGTGCTCCTTAAAAAGACTTTGTTGACTGCCCCATATTTATTCACTCATTCTAGCACTATAGAAATGCATTATAATATTTGCATCAAATTCTCCCCTCCCATTAAATCATGAGCTTCTTTTTATCCCTAAAGCCTGTCAGGAACCAGTTATTTGCCCAGAAATATTTATTTGAATGCCCATTCTCTACCAGGCACTGTGCTAGGTGCTGCAATTACAAGGTGACTAAAACAGTAAAACTGACATGGAATTTGTAGTCTGCTAAGGGAAATCAGTTGTTAAATAAATACACAAGTAGCTACTTATTTAAAATAGTGTTTGGAGCCACAAAATCCAAGTACTAGGTGCTAACGAGCACCTATTGGCTTAGCAGGACTTAACAGTTCAGGTGAAGGCTTCCTGGAGGATGTGACATTTAAGCAGATCCCTGAGGAATGAGAACAATTTGCCCAAGCAGAGTGTGTCTGTGTTGGGACAGGGGTCGGTGCTGAGGCCCAGAAGGATCCTCCAGGTGGTTGGAACAGCACGTGGAGGTCTTCTGCGACAGGAAATGGCCAGTGTGGTGGAGCTGGTGGGAGGAGAGGTAGCAGCCCAGGTCAGGAAGCACCTTACAGGACTTGTTAAGCAGCTCAAACATGGCTCTAAAAGAAATGTGAAGGCACTGAGGGGATTTTAGCAGAGGAACGATGTGATCAGGTGATCTTATTTACATTTTTATAGTTGACTTTTTAAGGCTTCTGGATGAAGAATGGAATGTAACGAAGCAGGAATAGGTAAAGGGACATCAGCTAAGGCAAGAGGTACTAGTGGCTTAATGGGTGTAGATAGACTGAGTGATGGAATTTTAGAACCAAAGTATAGGATATAAGGCCTGGAAAGTTCCCACAGATCCCTTCCAGGTTCCAGATTTTATATCTCAGACAACAAGGAAACCAAGTCCCAGGGTGGCACCATGTATTATTCAATGCTACACAGCTTATTCATAGCAGAGCTGGAACTACAAATCAAGTGTGCGTTTTTCTTGTTCTGCCTTTTTTCATGGACCACCTCATATGCCTCAGCAAGTTTGTGAACTTTAAAAAAAAGCAGTGCTTTACTAAATTATTGTTATAAGAACTTAATTACACTATTGTCTCTACTTTGTATGTTTGAAAATGTTATAATAAGCAGTTTTATAAGAAGCAGTGCTTTAAAACTGTTGGGGCATAGGTACAAATTCAAGGCCTTGAGTGTAGCAATGGAAACCATTCCAGAGCTTCCCGAGGCTCCCATACTCACATGGCACCCTCTGGGTCCCAGCCTGGTAGACTCGGCTGAATGGTATTTGGGCTGATTGCCAGAGTCAGAGATAATGCCAGAGTCAGAGATAATGCCAGATTGCCGGACACCATGGCATTTGCCTGGGGCAAGACACGTAAGGTCTCTTCGAATCTTCTGTAAAATGGGAGTCCATAAGATCAAATGACAAAAATAATGCGAGCTAACAATGAGTTTGTGCTCTATTCAAAGGAAAACAATCCATGGATTGGGGAATACAGTGCCTCACAAGCAGAAAATCACTCTTCCTGAGGGATTTTGGGCAAAAGTGAGTTTTTTTTTTTACAGAGCTTAGAATAGGCAACAAGAAAAAGGGCATGACTGGCTGAGAGGTTGGGGGTTTTCTTTACAAGCCTAGCAGGTCCTGTTTTCCAGGGTAAGGTGAGCTAGCTAAAGCTGAGTTGGAAGATTGTGATTGGTGTGTGTTAGGGTTCCTCAACAGTGAGGCATTTCCTGCACATGCAGGCTGGCTTAGGTTTAGATTTGTTACCTGGGCCGGGCTGCTGGGTGGTCTCCATTTTATGGGTCCCCATATGCCAATTATCTTTATCAATATTTCTTATGAAGGGGTTGTTGTGAAAACAAAATGAGACTGCGTTGGTCCTACATTCCCTGGTCACTGAACGTTATTTTTTTAACTCTTCCTTGAAATTGAGTTATCAATATTATTACAGCTGTCTGCAAAAACCACCAAGGGTGACCACATAGTTGTCTATTTATGATTTATACTACATGTTAAAAATAAACTTGAAGTTCTGGGTTTGTATTATTTAAGTCAGGGATTATTATTCATTCAATAGATTCCAAATGTAGAAAGCAGAGATAACAGTTTATATTCACTAAAACAATTATATGGAAGGTGGGTAAATGGGGAAGTAATCCTATTGACCTTCAGTTAAAGGAATTAGCTTTAGCTATTAGTTTCACTTCCAAAGTGGCTGATGTGGCAGACCTTCCTGAGGACAGTGATCAAGGAACTCTTCAAACAGCGCCCTCTATTTTGTCTTCTTACCCAGTCTTTCTGCATCACATTGATTCCTTCGTCCCAGAAAACATTCAATTAGTCATCTCCATATTTTCTCTCCTTTTAAAAATCATTTTTTCACCCTAATCTTACATTAATGAGGGAAGATTCAAAGGAGTAAGTCTGACACATTGTAAGTACCAAATAATTGTTGAGTGAATGAAGCAGTTCATAAGCAAATTTGAGCCATATCATTTAAATATAACATTATAAGCAGCATAATATAGAAATGCATATTATAGAAAGTGAAAGTACTCTCCCGTAAGCCCATTCCATAAAATCATCCTGGTTAATATTTTGACCACTAGCTTTACTAAACACACTAGACTGAACCCTTTTATATATCACTATGTCCTGTGGACAGTTATGTTGGGTCAAAAGCTTTCTCTGTGTGTGTGTTTATTTTGGCAGGGCCAACCCATTCTCCAAAAAAGTTGTAACAATTTTCAGTCCCCCAAACATAGCGTTGTAAAATGGTCTATGATTATTTTTTTTTTACTTTAAAAATTCTTATTTTCTAAATTATAAAAGTACACATCCTTTTGAGAAGATTCAGAACAATTTGGGAGCACATAAAGTAGAAAATTAAAGTATTTCCCACCCTCCATCCAATTATTGAAATTATTTTACAACGAACGAGATGACAATATGGTCAAAATAGTAATCTTCCAAAATCAATTTTAGGTTTTTTTCTTCTTGTTTCCCCAGCATATGTAAACAATCTATGTCTCTCCTAAGAAATTCTGGGCGAGACCTGCCGAGGTCTCCTGGGCATCAGGTACTTTTGCTTTTCAAGGCCTTACCTCACATCCTACCAATCATCTTCACAGGCACTCACATATATATATGTGTATTAGATAAATTATAAAAAGAGTAGCAATTTAATATTTTTTCTCTTAAAAATACTTGACTATAGGTAACTAATTTATCAGCTATGATTTCTTAGTAATTGTTCTGCATACTCAGGATTTCTTGGGAAGTGAGAAAATTTAGCCTATAGATTAAAAATATATATATAAAGACATTTAATGTATGAATTAAGTTGACATAATGTGCTTATAGTCTTTTCATTAGACTTTTGTCAATTTATCTTATAATTCCTTTTTCAAAGCTTGGAGCATAAATTTTGTGGGGATGGCTGATCAGGCTTAGAAATGATCATACCAGAACAGAAAGACATGCTTTATACTTCCTACACAAAACTATTTGGTCCGGGAACTCATTCAGAAAAATACTGTTGAGGGGGTATAGCTCAGGGGTAGAGCATTTGACTGCAGAAAAATACTGCTGAGGCAGAGAGGGTATAGCTCAGTGACAGAGTATGTGCTTAGCATGCAAGAGGTCCTGAGTTTAATCCCCAGTACCTCCATTAAATAAGTACATTTTTTGTGAGTGTGTTTTTTGAGGAGAGGGGTAGGTAATTAGATTTATTGATTTATTGATTTTTAATGGAGGTACTGGGGATTGAACCAAAGATCTCGTGTGTGCTAACCACGCACTCTATCACTGATGTATACCTTCCTCCCTTAAATAAGTAAGTAAATAAATAAATCTAATTACCTCCCCCTCCAAAAAAAACCAACAACAACAAAAAAGAAAAATACTGTGGGGGGAAGGTATAGCTCAGTGGTAAAGTGTATGCCCAGCATGCACGAGGTCCTGGGTTCAATCCCCAGTACCTCTATCAAAAGTAATAAACAGATGAATCGAATTACCTCCCACCTAAAAAAGAATTAAAAAAGAAAAAGAAAAATACTGTGGGGCTTAGTCTGGATGAGGAAATTTTTGCAAGATACTACTGCTTGTTTGGTGGCAGACAGTACCAGAGATGGAACAGGAAAGCGACTTGGCTTTTTACAGGCTCCCAATCAGCCCACTGGCTGTGCCTATTTCATAGTAAAGAGAGGGCAAAGAAGCAGAGTTTTCTGTATGAAGATTTCTCTTCAGAAAAGTCAAAGCAATGAAGCAGTGTCACACCTAACACCAGTGGGTCTCACCAGAACAATTTGCTTGCTAGGTAGGGTTGCCAGAAGAGGCAAATAAAAATACTGAATACAGCATACAAATATTGCATGCAACATACTTATCAAGAATTATTTGCTGTTTATCTGAAATTCAAATTTTACTGGGTTGCTGTACAAGTCAACCATATCACTAGGAGACATCTGCAACGTCTGGAGTCACAGTTGGGAGGGACAGGGTGCTTCTAGTATTGAGAACGTAGAAACCAGGATGCTGCTAACATTCTGGAATGCAAGAACAGTGCCCCCACAATGAAGAACTGTCCAGCCAAAAATGTCAGTGCTAAGGTTGAGAAACTCTGACCTAAGCTAACTGGCATAGTGCTGTTACTTAGTTTAAATATGATATTTAAGGCATTTGCTGGATTGACCATGTGTGTTACAGGTTATCAAATAATTATACTCATTATAATAAAAAATTCAAATTTATTACTTGAAAAATTCAAAATTATTACTTGAAAGCAGAAGTCTCCTGTCATCTCACTTACCAAATCATGTAAATAGTCTGAAATATTATTCCAGATATTTTTTCATACCAATATATACCCTTTAAAAAGTTGAAAGCTGGCTCATACTATGTGATCTGTACTGAAACCTGCTTTTTAAAAGTTGCACAATGTGCCTTAGATATCTTATTATATACAGTACTATTTTGTTACTTTTAGAAACTAAATGTCTATGACTATATTCAAAACCAGTTCCTATTGATGGACATTTGGACTGTTTCCAGTTTTTCCCAATTGCAAATATTGCTGCAATTACCATTGACATCTATCTATCTATCTATCTATCTATCTATCTATCTATCTATCTATGGATATATATATATCTTTAAGGATTTTTGCAAATATTTCTGTAGAGTAAATTTGTAGAAGTGGAATTGCTGGGACAAAGGGTATGCACAATGAAGTCTTCAAGAATCTAGGCAAATTACCCTCCCAAGAGGTGATACCAATTTACACTGAAACCTACAATGTATGAGACTGTTTAGAGATTTCTTAAGAGGATTATTAATTTATTTACTGTACAGTTTTCCTCTACTAGAACTGAAAAAAGCAATGGAACACCAGCAAAAAAACATTTTCAAAAGTTCTCGTTGTGGCCTCAGATCTAGTCCCTAATCTCCTGTGCTCTTCTGCATCTGAAGGCACCTGGCCTTTGCCAGCTTTATTTCCTAGGCTTCAGGTAAGCCAGCAGCTGGCTGGGTTGGCTAATGGGAAGTACTGGCATGACACTGGAGTGGTCAGGAAGGAATTCAGGTATTTATTTCTCCCTCTGTCCTGGGAAGCATCTTAGCAAGGACAGTAATGTCCCCTTCACTCTGGCTCCTCCATGGCTCCACGTTCTACTAAACAGGCCATGGTGATTCCAACTTCTGTTGTGTGTCTCTTAACTCTTTGGATGCCCTTTTGGCTTCTAAATAATCCCATCACCTCTGCAAAGAATCCCTTGCCTCAGATTTCCTGTTTTAAATACTTAGAAATGGGTACATTTTCTTGATAGGATCCTGAGACACTCTTTATGTCAATGTTCTAGCATTATTTTCTAAACATATTTTCTTCCACATGCTCACATATTTTTACATTGTCATGGCCATCTTCCTTCCTTCCTTCCTTTTTCTTTCCTTCTTTCTCTCTTTCTTTCTTTCTGTCTTTCTTTCTTTTTCTTTTTTTCTTTCTTTCTTTTCTTTCCTTCCTTCCTTCCTCCTTTTCTTTCCTTCCTCCCTCCCTTCCTTCCTTCCTCCTTTTCTTTCCTTCCTCCCTTCCTTCCTCCCTTTCTTCCTTCTTTCCTTCCTTCCTCCTTTCTTTGTTTCTTTGTTTGTTTGTTTGTTTGTTTGTTTGTTTGTTTCTTTCTTTCTTTCTTTCTTTCTTTCTTTCTTTCACCCAGGACCTTATGCATACTAAGCATGAGCTCCACCACTGAGCTATTCCCTCCCCCAACAATTGTAATTGGATTGTAATGCTCTGGTTTCATTTTTCAGAAAGACTTCATCACTACTTATGTAAGACATCACTGGAGAAAGCCAAGCCCATACTTAAAAGGGTGTCTGTTCTAGAGGGATGCCAAGCACTTCATCTTCAGTCCTGATATGCTCCAACCCCAGCTGGTTGGCCAATCTGCTTTACTTGACTTTCCTGCATCCCTTCTCCTGCCTCTTCATCTTTCAGCAGAGGAGCAGCCTTCCTGCCTCTTGGGATGACACATTAGGGATTAAGGTAACTGATACCTAGACATTCAACTCTTTCCTTGTAAGTTGTACCCATGGGCTGCTTGGTTTCCTGAAATACATACTCTACCTCTTCCTTGAAGCTTTACCTAGCTAGAAGCCTTTTCTCCTCCAAACTCTTAAAGCGCTTACTGTTTGTACTTTTACTAAAGTAGGGTAAATTTTATTTCCCTAATTAGATTGCAAGCTGATGAAATTTAAAACCTATTTTATACTTCTTTACTTGCCCTCCACTCTCTCACCACCTTTATGCCTTAAACAGAGAAGGTGTTTGATAAACACCTGTTGAATAAAACAGTTTTAAGGATAGGAAGTGACTTTTTAAATATAAATTGGTAGAGACTCT
This sequence comes from Camelus dromedarius, assembly GCF_036321535.1. Taxonomy (NCBI): domain Eukaryota; kingdom Metazoa; phylum Chordata; class Mammalia; order Artiodactyla; family Camelidae; genus Camelus; species Camelus dromedarius. Next base: position 84,112,888 of record NC_087436.1, on the reverse strand, counting down.
ATCAGGAGGAAAACCAACATTCTCAGAAATAACATTTTGTGAAGTGATTTTGAACATTCCAAAATAATGCAAATAACCAAAATACTGCCACAAAGAAAATGAAATGAATTTCTATTGTTTATAATTATATTTTTCAGGTTTCAAGTTTATTGAAATATAATTTGTATTTAGTGTAATTTGCCATTTTAAGTGGTTCATGTCTATGAATTTTGAGAAATTTACGCAATTGTGTAGCTATCACAACAGCCAAGATATAGATCTTTCACATCACCCCCAAAATTTCCTTGTGCCCTTTTATAGTCAATCCACTTCCCACAACCACCAGCCCCTGGCAACTAATGGTCTCATTTGTACCTCTTAGCTTGTCTTTCCCAGAATGCTATTTAATTGGAATCTTAAGGTAAGTGGCCTTGTACCTGGCTTGTCTCACTTAGCATAATGCTTTTGAGATCCATCTATGTAGTTACATGTATCAGTAACTAGTTCCTTTTTAATACTTCAGGGGTCAGTCATACATACTCACTGTGGCATAAAAATTATCTTTAGCAGAAGGCATTTGAGTTCCTGAAATCTCATTTTCCTAAAAGGAGAACTATAAAGACTTCAGTTGTCATAAATCCCCTTCCCTGGGATCCACCAGGGATGACTGACTCTTATCATGGGTGATGAAGTCTCCACACATCTAAACAGACATGGTCACAAAACTATCACATCTCCTGTCTGTCCTCCAGAGGCCCAATTACCTTCCCAAAAACTCATTTGTTTTCCCAAGAGTGCCCTTTCTCCTTCCCCTTCTCTTATTGAGAACTGATTTGTTTTCCCATTAGTGTCTTTTTCTCCTTCCTCTTCCCTTTGTTAAAATGATATATAAGCCCCAGATTCTAACTTCTCTTTGAATCACATTTTTCTGTGCACAATCTACATACTTCAACAAAAATATGGTGATTAAATATTATCTTTTGCTAATTTGTTTTTGTCAGTTGAATTCAAAAGATCCCAATCACTAAAGAGAGTACAGGAAAAGTCTTAACTCCCTGACACTTTATTCTATTGTGTGAGTATATTAAAATTTGTTTATCCATTTGCCACATAGACTTTTGGATTATTCCCAATTTTTGGACCCTTTCCTACAGGGTCTTTACATGGCATAAATGTTTGATTCTGTTCAGCTAATTCCTGGAATGGTGTATCTAGATAATGTATTAAGTGTCTCTATAGGAAACTTCAAGGCTGTTTCCAAAATGGCTGTCTCAGTTTGCATTTCCATCAACAATATATGACGTTCCAGTTTGCTCAGCATCCTCATTAGCACTTCATATTGTCCACTGTTTTAGCCAGTCTGGAAGGCTCAGTGATAATTTGAAGACAAATATGGAAAATATACAGTTCATTCATTGATTGATAAAAACAGTGCCTGGTTTTAGCTTTAGTTGGGTTGATACACTTTGTTGCATGTTTAATTTTGTTGACTGTGTCAGGAATAAGATCATGTGGAGAATATAACATGGTTCCTTATCTCCAGGTCCTCACAGTCAGACACGGAAAAGAAAGTATGTACACAAGTACCCTTCCCACGGCACTTTGGGAACACAGACTAGAAAGATTTTGCCTCTTTCCTGGAGGAAGACAAAGGCTACCGGAAGTTATCTTTTGAGTCAAGTCCCCTTTCACCTAAACTGTGATGAGTTTTGTAGGTTAAAATGTCAATCCTGGGTCTTCAGTATTTTAAAAAGTGATGGAATTCAATAACGTCTCACCTAGCCAGAAGGTAATTAATCTTAACATTAAAAAATTCTTAAGAGTAAGTAAAACGTGAATCTGAAGGGACTTCTTACCTCAAATACCCTGTCTGTATAGCCACTGACCGAAGTAGGTCTTCAGGCCCAGGGAAATAAAAGATATTTTCAGAAAGGGATGCTGCTGGGACCAGGCAAGAACAGAGGAAGACTGGAGAATTTGAGAGATGTGGAAAGAGCAGCAGACAGGTTGGAAATCTGAGCCCCTGGGTTCTCTTTCCAGCTGTGCCCTAACTAGTTGTACAAACCTGGACAAGCCAAATGCTTGCAGGCCTGTCTTCTTTCATCTATAAAGCAAGACCTTGGACCCCTGAGATCTTCTTCAGTTGTGACATTTTGTGGTCTGCACACCATAGGGAGGGAAATTCTAGGAAGGAGGACAACAGGGAAGGCCAGAGCAGAGAGATGGAATACAAGGGAGGGGCAGGGCAATGCAGATGATGGGCTGTGCAGGGAGAGGGGGTGTGGCTTGTATGTAAACAGGGGCAAATGGACAGACCCCTAAGGCCCAGACAGACTGTTAAATTCCACCAAGGAAAATCCAAGGAGAGATTGGTGTGTGGAACTAGGAGTGTGTTAGGAATATAATATGCAGAAGAGCAGGAAGTGAGATTTTCAACAGGAAGGCAGCGCACAGAGACCAGTGATCTATGAGTATTTATTTATCCATTCAGTGAATACTTATTGAAAAGGAGATATTTTAGGGGCCATTCAAAGAGGCAGACCAGCACTGATCATGAGAAAAGTCTGATGGGGACTGAACTGGGATACCGATGAGGGTATGGAGGACCCCACTCTGAGAGACTCTGATACCAAGCTAGGATCCTATGAATTAACACACATATGTTGAGCAACTACCATGTTATAGACACTGGAGATAAAGATCAAATTCTCTGCCCTTCCAGAGCTTGGTTCTAGTAAGAAAGGTAAACAATAAAAGGGTAAATAAATAAAATGCACGGCATGTTTGTTAGGGATAAATGGTAGCAAGAAAAACAAAGCAGGGAAGGACAACAGAATTGGATGCAAAGGGGAGGGGCTGAAATTCAAAAGAGTGTGGCCTCTGAGAAGGTGACCTCTGAACTGAGGAGAGGAGGAGATGAGCAGCGTGAACAGAGAGGTACAGGATAGTCTTTCAGAAAAGGAATAGAAAGCAGAACAAGGGACCTGAGCTGGGAGAGTAGCCAGGGTTCAAGGAGGCCAGTGAGGTGAAGGGAAAAGGAACAAGGGGAAAGTGGTTCAGAATGTGGTCTGGGCTCTGCGAGAAGGCAGGAGGAAGCCCAGCTCATTCTGGGGCTCCCTGGCTCGCCTCCCTCCCTTCTCTCAGCATTTAGGGAGCACCTCTGTGGCTTAAGCTGCAGACACTGTGTTCCATTTCCTGAACCAGAGCAAAAGCTCAGGGCCCAACTGGCAGCAGGGTAGACAAAGGTGCCATCAACAGAACTGGACCAGGGTCTTAAATCCCTGTCTTCAGACATCATCAGTCTTGAAGCCAGTGGGGCTCAAGGCCTACTGGTGGGTCTCCCCACAGAGGGCAAAAGAAGCTACAGAGGGGGAAAGGGTATAGCTCAAGTGGTAGAGCACATGCTTAGCATGCATGAGGTCCTGGGTTCAATCCCCAGTACCTTCTCTAAAAATAAATAAACCTAATTACCTCCCCACAAAAATAAAAAAAAAATTAAGTAATAAATAAATAATATTAAAAAAAAGAAGCTACAGAGAAGATCCTGGGGTTCCCAGATATATTGAACTAAAAGATATACAACTTGTAGGCAATACCTGTGCAAGATTCAAGCTTTAACAGAATAAAATGCACTCTAGATTTCTAAGCTGCTGAGAATTTGAAGTATCACTGGTCTAACCTCTTCATTTTTCAGACAAAACTCAAGTGATTTCTCAAAGCAACAGAGGGAAGGAGAAACAGTTTTCTAGCCTACCTGGCCACTGCGCTTTCTAGTCTATCACCACTTCTTTCTTTACCTTCACCAAAAGTTTCAGAATAAGGTCGTAGATAGCAGAAAGCACTATTTTAAATTATGTTGTAAGTTCACTGTTAACTAAATGAGACATAGAAACTGTCCTGACTCAGAGAACAAGAATTTTAGAGTCAGAGTTCAATTGTACAGGATTGGTTATATCAGGAAGAGATCCCTGGAGGTGCAAGCAGTAACAGGTACTACTGGAAATGTAACGTAAGGAACATGGGAGAAATGCCTGAAACATAAGTCCCTGACAGACCAAAGTCATCTCACTCCAGTGACAGTTAAGAGTGAACCTGAAACCCAATAGCGTCAGGATTGAGATACTGTACCCTAATTTTTAATCAACACAAACGTTGAGTAAGATATAACATTTCAAGCAGATTATTGAACTTCAGTGTGACATTGATGTGGGTTAAGTAAAACTAAGCTCTTTTCTAGAGAGAAAAATGAAACATGATTAGGAATAAAAAGCACATAGAAGCTTAAAAAACAGTATTTAACCAAACTTGTGAAATAAATCTCTAGAGAAAAATATTACTAAGAACATATGATAATTAAAAATTTTTAAATGATTAATTAAATTTGTTGGAAATAATCCATATTCTCAAAATAAGAAAACAAACACTCATTCACATTTTAACACCTTTATCTTGCAGAAGATCTTAAATTTTGGATGCAGAAAAGTATGGCCTCTTGATAAACAATTAAGAATTCAAGTTCACAGCAACAGCTTCCCTCAAGGACAATTTCTACTGATTTGTAACTTGGCCTTGAATTTGACCTGTGGCCTTCATGTCATGATAATTTGGGTCACTCTGAATATGCCATCTCTTGAACAAGGGCCTCTGCTAATTTTAAATGAATGCAGCTGCCGATTTTCCATTCTTTTATTTGCATCACAATATGTGGGAATAAATTTGCAATTAATAAAACATTTCCAGTAAGCAGTCAGACTGAGGAGTTGAAGGACATTTATCTAGTAAGTTTAAAAAGAGACATTTCATTTTTGCCTTTTTGTACAAGAAAAAAGGAAAGAACGTCTATATCTTCGAGATTGTCTTTGAGACCAGAATTGTTCTCTGGGCTACAGCATCTAAAAAGCCATGCAACCTCAAATTAGGTTTTAGTTTAAAAAAATGAAATAATAAGTTTGAAAAAAAATGTAGAAAAGTTTGCACCAGGTCTACAAAAGTTTTTTCTCCCTTTTTTCCTTCCTTCTCTCTTTCTTTCCTTCCCTCCTCCATTCTTCTCTTTCATTTTTTTCCCCTCTCTTCTATGTTCTTTTTCTTTCCTTTTTCCTTCCTTTCTGCATTTCTTTCGTTTCCTCTTTATCTTGATGAAAAGTTTGATTCATAGGGAGGGCTTGCATTTAGTATTAAATATTAATACCTTTGGTAGTTAAACATATTAGGGCTTTCATTCCATCTTGAATTTGACACTGGAAAATTAATAATATATTGTCTAGATTTAGGAAAACAGGTTTACTGAAGAAGAGACCAAGAAAGTAAGGCGTCTGGAAGCTTTCTCATAAGCTAGACAAGTGAAGGAAGTTGAAAGAGAAGGAAATGAAGGGGCTGGAGGATGAATTAGGGAAGTCTCAATAGATGAGTTTTGAGGCTTGCTGTTTTCACCTTGTATAATGTTCCGTTCTCAGTTTTCCACCTGTTGAAATTCTCCTAATTCCCCAAGGCTAGATTGGATAATCACCTACTGTGAGAATTTTCTAGATCCACTTAGTTAGAAACTATCTCCCTACTCTGAATTCTCCTGGCACTTGCTGCTGCCTTTATTATAATACTAGTGATAGTCCAGCTTCTCCAGATCTGGTTAGTCAGGGCCTTGAATGGCATACAAAGAGGTTTAAAGGGAGCCATTCATTTTCTGAGGACAGCTGTGATTTAAGGTTATCAAAGGCAGACTAATAAGACGTTTCTGGTGTAAACAGAAGGGAAGGAGTGCATGAGACTACTTTCTCTCAACATACTATGTGCCAGGTAACATGCATGGTCACCCTACTTTATAAATATATGGAGGCAGGGTACTCTCGGAGACTTGCTCACGAAGCAGCCTCTACTTCCTCACCACTCTCTTTATCTTCTGTAATCTGAGGGTAAATGCTACACTGAAATCGTGCTTTGAAGGCTAAGCATTGACCTGCTACCTGCCACGTCTAGGTACTTGTCCCTTCTTTCCTCATTCTTTCAACTTTAGTCCCAGATCTTCCCGAAACATTTTCTGACAACTCAGGAACTGCTTGCCTTTTTCTAGCTTACTGTTTAAAATTTGGAAGGTATACCTATTTTTAAATCGTAGACCTTTAAAACGAAGCCTAATTAGTTAAGGGTGGCTATAGTGGAGACTTGAAGAGATTCTGAAGGGTATTTTCGAGTGCTTTAGACTTGAAAAGGGCGGATAACAATGCTTCTAAAGAGGACGTCAAAGCCTGTACATTTTTCTTTTAACAGGTCTATTCTCATGCATTCAGCCAGGGCTGGAGGATAACTTTTTTTGTTGTTTGTTTACGAAGGAAATGAAGAAAGGGAGCGGGGCTCGCCTCTTTTTTGACCTAAGAGCTAAGGTGAGGGGGCCGGGCGAATTACGCGCAGCCCCGCCTAAGCGCGCCCCGAGCCCAGCCGGGGCCCAAAGCAACCCCCTTCTCTCAGGGGCGGGGCGGGGCGGGCCAGGCGCGCGCGCCGGCGAGGGGGCGGGTCCCGCGGGCGGCGGCGGCGGCGGCGGCGGCGGCGCGGGCCGGGTGCGCGGCGTAGCCTCCTGTGTTGGAATGTGTGGCTCCCGCGAGCTCGCGGCGCAGCGACCCAGCAAGCGCCGTCGAGGCCCCTGACCCCAGACCCCGGCGGTGGCGGAGGCGGCGACGGCCAGGCGAGAACCGGTGGCCTCAATACTCTGTGCAGCCCCACTCCTGCGTCTTCGCGGGCCTCGACGGCCCCAGCGTCCAACTTTTCCACCCTCCCTCTCCCCTCCCCCGAAACTCCAGCAACAAAGAAAAGTAGTCGGTGTAGGAGCTGCGACGCCGGGTCGTCACCCCTCCTCGTCAGGGAAGGCCGGTAAGCGCGACGCGGTCTGAGGACGGTGGCGGGGAGGGGAGAGGACGGGAGGGCCGTCCGGGCGGCGGCGGGAGGGGGAGGGGGAGGGCGCGGAAGGACGCGGAGCGAGGCGCTGTCCAGGGCTGATTTGCAGATACTATGGCTCCGGCGGCGGCGGCCCGGGCAGGCGGGGGCGAGCAACCGCGCGGGATCGGGTTACACAGCCGCGGCCCGGGGGCTGGGCCGGGGGCGTCCGTGGAGAGCGGCTCGGCGCCAGGACCCCCTCCCCAGCTGAGGCCTGGCCGCCGCCTCCGCGCGGGCCCGGGCGTCCCTCGGAGTTGGGTCCTGTGGCGAGGAGCGGAGCAGCTTGGGGCCCTAGTCCTGAAACTTCCTCTCGTCGTCCTCCGGCTCCGGGTCCCGCCGCAGCCCCTCGCCTGCCGGCGGCCCTCCCGTCCCCCTCCCTCCGGCCTCTCCCTTTCGCCGGAAGGCGCCGTTGAGTGCGGCCGGGCGGGTTGAGTCAGCCCGGGGCCCGGGCGGTTCCGCCAATGGGGCTGGACAGCGGTTTCTGCGCTCCGGCCGCCCGGCCGGCCGGGTCCTCGGCGCCGGGCCACCTCGCGGGCTGGGACGGCGGGGCCCGGGCGCGCGTCCCGCGGGGCGCCGTTGGGGAGTGAGCCCGCAAACTTCCGGGGCGCGGGGGGCGGCCGGCGCGCTTGGGGCCCCCTCCGGCTCTCGGGGCCCGGCGCCCTGGGAGGGCGCCCGCGGAGGCTCCCCGGCCCTCTGCTGAGGGCGAGCCCAGCGCCGGTGAGGAGCCGGGACGGCGCGACGCGGTAACTTTTCTCCCTCTTCCTGGACTCGGGCTCTTGGGCCGGGAGGGGGCAGCCTGAACTGGGGAAGACTGGGTCCGGCCCAGCGGCGCCCCGAGTTTGCCTATCTTGCCTTCTTTAGTGTTGGGGAGCCCAGGAAAAGCTTCAGGACGAGAGTTGGGGAACTCGGCGAGTTGGGGTGTCGGTGTGTGGCAGTGAGTGGGCCGAGCCGAGAGGAAGCGAGAGCGCCCGAGTTTGCAGAGAGCTGCTTTGTGTTTGGTACGTATTTTGAGAAAATGGCCGAATGCCTATTTCAGTCCGGAATGCCGCCGCCGAGGCAGGCGCTGGTGGCAGCAGCACGCAGGAATTCGTGCAGCACGTTGGGTTTCCGGGCTGTGCTTGGACGGTCTTCCTGACCAACGTGCAAATTCCTTTAGAGTTGGTAGTTAGGGTTTGGGGAGTATGAAAAAAGTCGATGTTTGGGTAAGTTACCGAGTAGCCTGGCTGTTAAGCACTTGAACAGCTTTTGCTTTGTGTGATGGCATTTGATTCCAACTTTCGTTGGTACATGAAACTCAACCGGTTTGGGTTTGTACAGTCGGTGAAACGGATTACTTTTTTGGGTTTAACGTAATTTTTTTAGTCCTTATCAATTATTTTGCTTTTTCCAATTTGCAAGAGAAGACCTAATTTGAGAATAACACCTTTTAGATTGGAAAGTAACATGGTTAAGGCAGTCTATTAAAAAGTCCAACATGTTTTCAGGGTGATCTTGTAATGGCTCCACTAGGCAGTTGGGCCAAGTCAAGCACAATGCAAGAAAGTTGCTGATTGTGAAGATGAGTTGACCAGTTACTTTATTATAGGGTTTGAAAGTTTCTTTACTTTCATGTGTGAGGTTTTGAATACAAACTTAACCTTTTCAAAGGAAAAAAGTCCATAATTTTTGTTTATTTTAAAGAGATTGTCGTTAAAAAAACAAACTGTTAAGTTTTCAAAGCACAGTGGATCCTTGAACAAGAGGAATTTGATCTGCATGGGTCTATTTGTAGATTTTTTTTTTTCAATAAATATATTGGAAAATTTCTTGGAGATATGCAACATTTTGAAAAAATTTACAGACAATACACATAGCCTAGAAATATCAAAAAGAAAAAGGTGCATCATGAGTGCATAAAGTATATGTAGGTACTGGAATATTTGTATCATTTACTACCATTAAATACATACAAATCTAATAAAAAGTTAAAATTGATCAAAACTTACCCAAACACACTACTCATGGCATCATTTCTAATCTAGAGAAATGTAAACAAATGTAAAGATGCAATATTAACTCATAACGCCATAAAATTAACTATAGTTCGTACTGTACTATTGTAATAATTTTGCGGCCACTTCCTGTTAATAATTCAGTGAGCTGAAGGGTTGTAAGTAACTACTTAAAACATGGGGTGATGCTAATCATTTCCTTGTGAGCAGACTCTCCAGTAAATTGTGAACCTGTTCAGTGCAATACTGAAAACCTTGGATAACACCAAGGACTCACAGTGACACTAGTAATGCTGGAAGTGCTCCCAAAGAAAGAGTAGTTACGACTAAGAAAAAGTTGAATTGCTTGATAATGTACGCAGAGGTTGATGTCTGCACTTGAAGTTGCCCACTACTTCAGGATAAAAGATTCCACCCTAAGGACCAATGTTTAAAAAAAAAAAGAAAATTCGTGAAGTCATCACTGCAGCTATGCCAGCAGGCCTGAAAACGTTGCACATTTTGGGAAATTACTTTTTATCTTGTATTAAAATGTAGCTTTTATGTGGGTGCAGGATTGCTGTAAGAAAGGCATATGTATGGACTGTAAAATGATTTGAGAAAAACCATGAAGAATATCATTGAGAAATAATATCAGCCTCAACAGGTTTTTCATGCAGACAGAAGTGCCCTATTCTGGGAAAAAAGTGCCACAAAGGTTATTTATTAATAAGAGAAGCAAGCACGAGGATTTAAGGCAGGAAAGGATAGGCTGACTCAATGTTTTGTGCAACTATAGTGGGGTTTATGATCAGGACTGCACTTATCTGTAAAGCTGCTAGCCCCCAAGCCTTGAAGAGAAAAGATAAACACCAGCTGCCAGTCTTTTGGTTGTGCTACAGTAAGAAGGCTTGAACAACGAGAACCCTTTTTTCTGGATTGGTTGCATCAATGCTTAGTCTCTGAAGTCAAGAAATAAATTGCCAGTAAGGGACTGCCTTTTAAAGTATTTTGATTTGGGCAGTACCCCTGGCCATACAGAACCCTATGAGTTTGACACTGAAGCTGTCAGAATGGTCTGCTTGCCCCCAAACACACTGTCTTTAATTCAGCCTGTAGATCTCAGGGGATGTTAAGCATTTTAAAGAGGCTCATTACACATAGTATTCTGTGGAAAGATTGTCAGTGCTATGGAATGGAACCCAGATAGAACATCATGAAATTCTGGAAGGATTGCACCATTGAGGATGCCATTGTTATAGAAAAAGCTGTGAACGTCATTAAGCCTGAAAAAATAAATTCCTGCCATAGAAAACCTTCCAGATACTGTGTATGACTTCACATGATTTATGACAGAGCCAATCAAAGAAATGGGAAAAAGATTCTAGATACGGCAAAAAAAAAAAAAAAAAAAAAGTGAAGTGTTTCAACATAGGGATAGGGATCCAGAGAAAATTCAGCAGCTAATAAATACGTCAGAGGAATTAAGATGCCTTGATGGAGATGAGTACTTTTCCAACCAGTGCCAGACTTTGAAGAATAAGATGTAGAAGAAGCAGTACCAGAAAACAAATTGATATTCTGGCAGAAGGGTTCCGATTATTCAAGATTGTTTTTGACCTATAACGTGGACTCTTCTATGATATGGGCACTGAAACTAAAGCAAATGGTAGAAGAAGAATTAGTACCATGTAGAAACGCTTTGGGAGAAATGCTAAGGCAAAAAAGTTAGGCAGAAATTAGGATGTATTTTTGTCAAGTCATACAAGTATGCCTGCTTCTCCTGCCTTCCCATCCACCTCTTCCACCCCTGAGACTGCAAGACCAGCCTCTTCCTCCTCCTCAGCCTCCATGTGAATGAAGACCACTAGGATACAGACCTTTATGATGACCCACTTCTACGTAATGAGTAGCAAATAATCATCATGCTGTACAGTTAATACACTTGCTTGGTGTGTGTGTGTGTGTTGTGAAAATCTAGTAACTATGGCTAGAGCCCTGAAATGTTTTTGTCATCATCTTTATCTCCTGAGTGTTCATTGTGTAGAACAAGGTTTGCAAGACTTGTATTGAAGTGGATAGCCTATCCTTACATAGGTATAAAATGATTGGTATTTAATATAAAGTTGACAGTTTGTTTTCCTACTGTTTTATAACTTTGTTTTCAAATAATTACATTACTGTACAGTATGCTTTTTTCTTAATTGGTCATCTGTTTATCAGTCTGCCATCATAGGTAAGTTTTTTTTTTTTAGTGTAACGGTGTTTACAACACTGTATTATGAATATGGCTGTAATACTGTATGCCATAAAAATGTTAAAAATGATTCATTCATTTGCATGTATGCTAGGCTACCAGGAAGCAATCATATTGCTGCTCACATCAGTGCATAAATTGTTATACCTCTAAATAAATATGAATTTCTTTTTCACATTGTCTTTTTTTTTGGTATCTAGTATTTGTACTTTTTTTTGACATCTACAGTATTTTGTATCATAGAAGACAATATGGATGTAGATACTGATGATTCATCTTGTACACAAACTTATGGTATCATTAAATACAGTACTGTAAATGTGTTTTCTCTTATGATTTTCTTAAGCTTACTTTGTTGTAAGAATACATATAACATGCAAAATATGTGTTAATCCGCTGTGTTATTGGTAAGGCTTCTGGTCAGCAGTAGGCTATTGGTAGTTAAGTTTTTGTGGAGTCAAAAGTTATCCTCAAAGTGGGAAGGATATAGCTCAAGTGGTAGAGTGCATGCTTAGCAGTCACAGGGTCATGAGTTCAATCCCCAGTACCTCCTCTAAAAATAAATAAATAAACCTAATTACCACCCCCAACCAAAAAATAAAAATAAAAACCGAAAAAAGTTATTCTCAGATTTTGGACTAAACCAGGAAGTCAGTGCCCTAAACCCTTTGTTGTTCAAGGATCAGCTCTAGTTTATTCTTTTGTGGTTAATTGAGTTCATATGAGGTTTAAACTATTGACCAATTATTACAGGGTTCTACTTTCCAGACTGTACTTAATAAAATGCAGAGTTGACTTGGATTTTTCACCTTTCTGATTCAGACCAGTAAACTGTTGAAGCAGGAGTTGGGAGGATAGCATGTATGGAATTTAAAATATAATTTAAATTAACACTAAAAATGAAGGTGACATTTTTCTACCAGAAAAATTAGAAGTGCTTGAGGGAAGGCACACCTGTAGTAGACCTGGAAGAGTTATGTCAGACAATTGAAAGAATTTTTCTTAGGGGTTGTAGAATTTTTTTCAGTGACTACAGTAAAGAGAATTTGGAATTAAAATATATTTTAAAGGCTTATTTTCAGTAATGAAGCTGATTGAGTTTAAAGAGTATATCTGAAAATGTATTTAAGTTACAAAGAATTACAGTGATGTTTTGGTTTTAGACCAGTAAAAGTTGTAATTTAAAGTGGTGCTTTTGTGTTTTTTTGTTTTGTTTTGAATACAGAACACAGTTATGGCCACCCAGGTAATGGGACAGTCTTCCGGAGGAGGAGGGCTGTTCCCCGGCAGTGGTAGCATTGGCATGGCCTTGTCTAATGACATGTACGACTTGCCTGATCTCTCCAGAGCAGAACTGGCTGCACCTCAGCTCATCATGTTGGCAAATGTGGCCCTAACTGGAGAAGTAAATGGCAGCTGCTGTGATTACCTGGTTGGCGAAGAAAGACAGATGGCAGAATTGATGCCTGTTGGGGATAACAATTTTTCAGATAGTGATGGAGAAGGACTTGAGGAGTCTCCTGAAGCGAAAGGTGAACACAGTGGACTGGAAAACATGGAACTGGAGAGTTTGGAACTCAGTGTTGTGGAACCACAGCCTGTGTTTGAGGTATCAGCTGCCCCAGAAACGTACAGCTCAAATGAAGATCTTCCTTCAGAAACACCTGTAGCAGAGGACAAATGCAAGAACTTGAAGACCAAACCCTTTCGCTGTAAACCATGCCAATATGAAGCAGAATCTGAAGAACAGTTTGTGCATCACATCCGAGTTCATAGTGCCAAGAAATTTTTTGTGGAAGAAAGTGCAGAGAAGCAAGCAAAAGCCAGGGAATCCGGCTCTTCCACTGCAGAAGAGGGAGATTTCTCCAAGGGCCCCATCCGCTGTGACCGCTGCGGCTACAATACCAATCGATATGATCACTATACCGCTCACCTGAAACACCACACCAGAGCCGGGGATAATGAGCGAGTCTACAAGTGCATCATTTGCACGTACACCACAGTAAGCGAGTATCACTGGAGGAAACACTTGAGAAACCATTTTCCAAGGAAAGTATACACATGTGGAAAATGCAACTATTTTTCAGACAGAAAAAACAACTATGTTCAGCATGTTCGAACTCATACGGGTAAGCGGACCTTTCTCCTTTATAAGTGTTCTCTATCCAAAAAATGGAACAGTCTCAAAAATGTGAGAAATTTCAAACACCTCAGAAGTAAACAGAATGCCCTACTGCACCCACAGGTACCCATCACCTATACTTAAGTTATCTGTATTTTGTCACATTTGGCAATTCATTTTTTAAACATAATAGCTTTATTAAGATGTACTCCACTACCTCAGAATTCATCCATTTAAAATTGGAACGCATTGGTTTTAGTATAGTCACAGAATTATACAGCCAACACCCCAATCAGTTTTAGGACATTCTCACCCCAAGAAGGAACCCCTATCAGTGGTCATTCCCTTTTCTTCCCATCAGCCCTTTATTATTTCCTTTTAAATTGACTTTCAAATCTTTACAATTCAGGAGTCTCCTTATTTAAAAGAAACATTTGTAGCTATTTATAGTTAATTTTCTTATTTACATTACTTTTTCCTGTTATGAATTGGTACTTTTGAGGACTGATTACTGGTCTGAGCAAAATGGATAGGGTAATGTGGTACTGTATTCTTTGCATCACAAGTGAAAAGGGGCTGTGGGATGCTGTTTACATCAGATCCCTTTTGCAGGAGTTAATCACTCTGTGGGACTGAACCCCAGGCTAAGTGGATCATAGTGAGAAGGGGAATTGATGTTGATTTACATGGTAGACATAAATAATAAAACTTGTAGATGAAATTCCATTACAAGAAAGACATTTTCAGCAGGATTCTAAGCCCCAGCAGATGGCTTCTGTGTAATTTAGAGCTTTAAAATCTAGTCAAGTAAAAGAATTTGCATTCTCTTTGCAATTTGTTGTAGCCTGTGATTAATTGTCTCCAGGCTTTAAAACCATTTTATTTCAAAAGTAAAAAAAATTCAAACATGTCAAAACTGCATGACATAGGAAATGAAAGTTGGGAATCTAGACCATTAATCCCTTAACAGTTTTAGTTAAACAAACTGCTAGATTTAACTAAGCTTACCTGCAATATCCCAGATACCATATATACTTTAGCCATAAGTACTTTATATTCTTTTAACAGTTTTTTTAAAACCTCGGGAACTAATTTAGAATTGGCTGTTATCTGTAGAGCTTTAAGATGGTAACTATGACATAAGGTCAAGTGCATGACTTTTGTGTGTACACCCTCATGAATTTTTTTGATTGAGGTATAATTGACAATGATGAATTACTACAAATATTTGTGTTCATAATCACCATGCAAGTCAACATAAAGAATATTACCAGCCATCCCATTTCCTTTGCCTCATTAAATTTTGATTCGGGGGGGGGTCAGTTATATTTTGATGATTTCAAAATTATTTAGTCACTGAACAATTTAAAAAATTTTCCAAAAACCTAAAAATATTTTCAGCAATAAATCTAGATTATTTGATTTAAGGACTTTTTTTAGAAGAAAAAAAGGAAAATGGAGAGAATTGGAGAAATTTCAGTTTTGGTGTGTAATTTCAATTTTTTATGTAAAAAAATTTTTTTAAACAGGAACTCTACTTTTTGCCATTTCTTAATTTTTTTTGTGATAGTGGTTTATTTTAATTTAATTACAGTCTAGGTGACTAATTTTAATGGCTTATTTTATATACTTCATCATCCATTACTTTTGCTCTACATTAATTTAAGGTTTCCACAGTAAGGTTATGACTTACATAGCTAACATTGGTTTTATATATCTCATTACATGTTTTAGCATTAAACTTACTTGGTTTAATACTTTTTAGAAAACTTTCACCTCCTGGTATTACCTTGTGTTTTTTTAAAAATATATTTTTATTGAAGTATAGTCAGTTTACAATGTTATGTCAATTTCTGGTGTGCAGCACAATGCTTCAGTCATATAGGAACATAACATACATACATTCATTTTCATATTCTTTTTAACCATAAGTTACTATAAGATAATGAATATGGTTCCCTATGCTATACAGTATAAAGTGTTTTTTTTTTTTAAACAATTTGCTGGTGTATAAATAGAAGGATAATATTTTGATTAGTAAATTCTGAGAGGGTCACTGCTGTTAATTGCACAGTTCTGAAAATTGTATTTATGGAAAAATAAATTCATTGAATGCTGTAGAGCAGAGGTAAATGATCATCATTGGAAATCACATGTTTCTCATTTCTCACTTAGGTGGTAGCCTACTGTAAGATTCACTTAGTAGGTTTCTTATGTTCTTGATTGAGTACTCAGGGTTAGGTCATTTCTTCTCTATGCTTATCTTCAGAACAATTTAGTGAAAAAAACAGGGTAAGTGTTCATGAGAGAACCTCCGCCTAAAGTGATTTGCCCAAGGTCACATGCAACTAAGATTGAAAGTTCCAAATCACTTTTTATGGGTCATTATCTTGGTGGAGTCTGAGGATTTTCATTTGAGTCTTCAATCAAGAGATTTTTTACTTTGTGGTTTTGATAGTTAACCAGTTCAGAATTTCTGCTTTAAAAAGTGACATTTTTGTATGTGTGATTGAAAAATTACTAGTTTTTCTAGAGTATTTATGCCTATTTTGGTGAATTGCACAAATAGAAGCAATCTATTTTGTTATAAAGAATTTAAAAGTAAATTATCCTTAGTTGATCCTTCATGTTAATCTGTAATGCTATTTTTTTTCCTTCCATTAACTTTCTTTGGTAATAACTTAATTGATAGCAATTTACATACCATATAATTAACTGTGGATTGGCCTATTCTGGTCATTTCATATAAATGGAATCATATAATATGTGGTCCTTGGTAACTATCTTCTTTCACTTAGTATAATGTTTCAGGATTCATCCATGTCATGTATATAGTACTTGTTTTCCTTTTATTGCCAAATAATATGCTCTTATATGGATAAGTAACATTTTGTTCATCTGTTTATCAGTTAATAGATATTTGGATCATTTCTACTTTTTGGCTGTTACGACTAATACCGCTGTGACCATTCACATACAAGGTTTTGTTTAGTCACATGTTTTTATTTCTCTTGGGTAAATATACATGTAGGAATGGAATTGCTAGGCCATATAGTAATTATGTTTAATCATTTGAGGAACTGACACTTTTTCCCAAAGTGGTTGCACTATTTTACTATCCCACCAGTACTGTACAAGGGTTCCAAATTCTCCATATCATAACAAATACTTGTAAACATTTGTCATTTTGGTTGTAATCATCCTTGGGTGTGAAGTCTTCATGTGTCTGTGGTTTTGATTTGCATTTCCCTTATGGCTAATAATATTGTGCATCTTTTTGTGTGCTTATTGGCCATTTGTGTATCTTCTTTACAAAAATATTTTTAACTTTTTTCTTTTACTTTCAACATTTTTTAAGCTGTCTTAAAATTCTTCCGGGTCAAAGTAGGCATTCAAACAAAGTAGGCATTCTGTTTACAGCTTATCAGTAACTACTGGCTAATAACAGCTGAATAGTGTCTTGGAACATATTTCACACTCATCAACACATGCTTTTGTTTTTCCACGCTGTCTTTTTCCTTGCCCCTTTTTAAAGACACATCTATTACTACAACTCATATATAGACAAAATGGTAACATTTATTGAGGGTTTTATGTGCCAGACACTGTGTTAAGTGTTCTGCACGTATTATCTTGATTTAAAATTTCACAATTCTAGGAAGTGAAGGTGCTATTATTACTTTTACAGATAAGGAAGCTTGCCCAAGGTCATACTTACTATCTTGTGGCCAAAGAACAGATGAAAGCAAATTATCAAACTATTTTTTTCAATGTTTTGTGGTGACAACCCATGTCCAAAAAATACACCTTTCCTGCTTTTGAGTTTTAAATTCTTTAGTAATAAATCACTGGCCTCCTGTCTTCAGTTGCTCTCAGTCCCTTCCTGTGGCTTTATGATTATAATTTGCTTTAACACTGACTTGACTATTTCATAAACCTTTTATCTACCACTTGAAACTTTTAGCTTAAAACAACAGGCTCCCCACTCAAAAATATTCTTGCTTTAAGCTAACAGTTTCCAGTGGAGATGTATCATTTCAAGGATCAAAAAAAATTATCCAAGCCATAGCATCAGAAAATTTGAGTAGAATTTGAGTAGTTTTTTTTTGCTTGTTTTTGTTTTTTAAGAGTAATTCTAATTTTTTAAAAAGTTCCTTGATACCTGATCAAGATAATTTTTCAGTTCTTAATATTTAATGTAATAACATGGCATTACTGTGAAAATTAAAAGGGCTGTGTGGATTCAGAAAGTCAATGATTTTTTTTTTGTCAGCAAAGCTGAAATAACTAGTTATGTGTATTCTGAATTAAATTGCTTACCTTTCTAATACATGATAAAAATTGGTCATTTTTCCAGGAATAGGGGGGAAAAATTCTTGTGAAAAAATGTTCAGTACTGAATGATGTGTATATTGTTAGTGAGAATTGCATCTGCCTTATTATATATGAACACTAGTTATTATATTTTTACAGGCGAACGCCCATATAAATGTGAACTTTGTCCTTACTCTAGTTCTCAGAAGACTCACCTAACCAGACATATGCGTACTCATTCAGGTTGGTAAGAAATGAAACTTTTCTGTCATTTTTAGTAAACTATCATTATTAGAAAGTTCTTCTAGACTTGGAACTGGGTCCTTATTTATGGTTTATTTTTAATATAATACTGAAATCAGAGTTAAAAATTAGGGATTTACTGTGTGGAAGTTGTATTTAAATGGAGATTCCTAACCAAGAAGTCCATAGGTGGAATTTCTAACACTGAATGTAAATGTATGTGTGCACCCAGAAGGGAGGAGGGTCCTTAGTTGTTACCAGATCTTACCAAGTTCCACAACCGTAATAAAAGTTGAACAGCTATCATAGACTAAGGCTGGTTTATCCTTTTAAAATAACCTCTACCTCCTCATACTCCTGCCAGACTCTTCTCCACCCCCCAACCCACAATGCCCCCAAACACAGTATAACGCCAAGTTTCATAGTGTGTGGTTCTGGTTCCAGGGATTCCTTCTTAGTTGCTCAGGTCCTTAAATTTGGGTTTGTTGTCTTGAGAGTTGATAGGGCTTCTGAGTACTGATTTACAAAAGCCAAACTTTGAAGAATGATAGATATTCCAGGATCCCAGTTTATTAACCTATAATAGATAAAATGCAGGACTATAAGTGGGAGATTCATCCACTCCAGTGACTGAAATTATCATGATCACCAAGCAGAACTGGTCCTCTATCAAAATATGTAGAGTGGCAAAGGTAAAAAGCCATAGGCAGCATAGATAGTCTTGAATGGATAATTATTTCATTTTGGCCTCACTGACCCTTGGTGAAGAGGCACATCTGATCAGAGTAGTCTCCTGGATTTACAGTATAGACCCCTGTGGAGAAAGTATGCAAAAATCTTGCTGTTTACCAAAGTCTGTCTAGACCCAATCCCCTCAAGTTAACAATTACCAGTTATCTGAAGTTAACAGTTCTATTGTTTCATTAGATAGCCAGGAGCCACATGTGGTTGTTGGGCTTGTAAAAGGTGGCTGGTTTGAATTGAGATGTATAAAATATATACCGTAATTTAAACAGTATCAAGAAAATTATGCAAAATATTTTAAATATTAATTACTGAATACTGATACTGAATATATTGGGTTAAGTAAGTAGTAAAATTAATGTTACCTGTTTTTGTTTTTATCTTTGTAATGTGACCGTTAGGCAAATTAAAGTTACGTATATTGCTCGCATTTTATTTCTATTGGATGTGGATATTTTTATGTCACTGGTTGAGTAAGACTTGATTACAGTATGGATTCTAAATTGAGCAGCAGTGAGGGGACCCAGCATGCTTGCTGGCCTTTCTTGACCTTACATGCCTATCATGTTATATAAGTTGAGTGTTCCTTTTTAATCTCCAAAGCTACTGAATTGCATCACTTAACTGGAAACCTGATTTTAGTATTACTTTTGGGTGCTTCCTGCTTGCTTTTCCTGCGGGTAACATGGATGCTTTGTTGAGGGTAGACATCATGTCCTACTAATAGTCATGCTCTAGCTCTTAAATAAAAAAATATTTAAGTGCTTTTCATGAGTTATCTCATTTTTGTTTTCATAGCTATCTTATGGTGTATAAGTTCTACTTTCCTCATTTTACAGAAGGGGAAACTAAGGCATTGAAGAAATGCCATTTTCCTGTCCGAATGTCCCCTCTTCTGGATTTGTCTTACTTGCTTTCTCATGGCATCATTTCATTTTTTCTCTGTCCCTGTACCTTGTATTACGTGTCCTTGTACACTGGAAATTAAATCTAAATACTTGTATTGTAGTTAATAACATGTCTCACTTGAAGTCATCTCTGATTGACCTATTATTAGTGTCGCTGGATCAGAATGACAACAGACTTGTGTCTTTTTAATTGAATTGCTAATACTTTAGTCACTGTATAAATGTTTATCTATGGTGTTTCACACCAGTCAGTAATTATTGCCTGCGTGTTTCCTACTCTTGAACTTCCTTTGCTATATTTTAAAGGTGATTTTTAGTAGTTGCTGTTACAGTACAGTATTCAAGTAGTAAGTATTTAAAAAGTGTTAATAATGTATAGTAGTATTTATCGTATGCATGCTGGGTACTGAAAAATTGGGACTTGTTTTTTCTAATCTTAGTACCACTAGAATACTTAAATCCTGGTTTATAGATTAGAACTCCAGCTTGGAGAAGATAAATGCTTTATCTAAGGTTGTCATTCCTCCAAGTTAGAAGAGTTAGGGTTTGGCTTCGGACTCCCCAACCCTCATTTTCAGTCATCAGCAGTGTTAAAAGGACATTGTGGCTCAGAAAATGGCTCAGGAAGCTACAGCATAATGAAATTGGAATCGCAAAGTACAGAGAGCAGAGCCTTTGTCTTTTATTGGATGCTAGTAATTTGTGAGTCACAAAGAGGAAGCAAGCACGGCCAGTCTGTTTTGTGTGTGAGTGTGCCGAATTATTTCTAGCCAATATTGTGTTTTAATAATTTTAGTATAAGTTGCTGATGACATGTACAAGTCAACTGAGGCTAAGTGAGGTCAAATTGGGTAAGTAATCTTTCTGACTGGGTTGCATGGAGTGAATATCTTGGGTGCCTTCCCTGTGATCTTTACAGGTCACATTAGGAATTGAGTTTCCTGTTCATGTGAATGTATTTTAGGGGAGAGAAGTGTGTGGTTAGTCTCTTATTTCTGGAAGAGATTAGCTAAAATGACAAAGAAATTGGTTTATGAATCAAAACTATATTGGTTATTTCCTTGGAGCACTTCCGTTAGAGTAGGTCTTCTCCCACCAAAGTAGGTGTTACTCTGCGTTTTATTTTACTTATTTTTTTTTTTTAATTGAAGTAGTTAGTTACAACATGTCAGTTTCTGGTGTACAGCGCAATGTCCCAGTCTTACTCTGCATTTTATTGGTGTTCGTACATAATGGTTTTAAGGTATCTTACTTGGATAGTCTAGAAATCCTGACGTAATCCACAGCTCTCCCTTTCATATTCTCAGGATATGCTACCATTTCATCCTGGATGAAATACATGCAGTTTGTACTTGCCATTCTGATATTTTTGTAGATAACACACTGGGTGTGGATAATTCCCCCGATCAGGTAGCATAGGAGTTCATTTTGGATATTTTCCCATTATGAGCAAAATGGATATTCGTTAAGGGGAATTAACAGCTTGCCAAGTTCCACCTCCATTGACTGTTCTTTTTAAGAAGGAAAGAAAAGATTTTTTTTTTCAGCAAAAAAAATTTATTTTCCTTTCACCAAATATTTGATGATTATTATGGAGACACTATTTTAAAAGCTGGGCCACTTGAAACATGGTTTGAGAATCTTCTTGTGAATTTTGAAATAATTTTTAAGCAGTATTTTATTGTGGCTTAATCTACACACATGAAAATGCACACATTAAGTATATAGGTCGGTGACTTTTATGTGTTTTTTTTCCTGTTTGACTACTGCCTAGGTGAAGACATGAAACGTTTCTACCACCCTCAAAAAGTTCCCTCCTTACCCTTCCTTGACAGTACTGCCAGGCTCCCCTCACCTGATACTCTGACTTCCATCAAAAAACATTATGTTCTTCTGTAAAATATTTTTGAGATTCATCCCATGCTGCATTATCAGAACTTTGTGTTTAGTGCTGAGTAGTAATCAATTATATGCCCCTCTTACTCTTTAATTAAAACGTTCCCTTGCTATTTTTTCTGAGCTATTCTTAATAAGAATGTGTAAAGCTTGTAAAAATATTTTTCCTTTTGAATTTGCCTGACATCTATACATTAATTTGGAAAGAATAAAATAGACATCCGACACATTTATAAAGATGAAAAACAGGTAAATATTACTAGAATTGGAAAAGAGAATTAAGTTAAAACTATTGGTACAGGGCAAAAAAATTTATAATCAGCTAGATACTAATAAACTAAACTTTTGATGACTCGATCTTTTAATACAAGAAAGATTTAATGTCAATAAAACAAAAATGGAGGCAGGATGAATGGAGCAAGTAAATGATGCCATCATAGTTTAAAAGAGTCCTGCAAATTCCGATTCCCTGAGCATTTCATAGGTGGAGGCTTGTACCTTGCTTGATGCGGGATCTATAAATACCATTATTCATTGGGGCTTTTAAAATGGCAACATTTTCATTATAATTTTTTTTTATGAGAGCAAATGTTTTCCTAAAGATGTAAAATCCATTCACTAGCTATTTACTTACTCGGAGGTAGGGTTTATTTGGTAAAGCAGGATAAACACATGAAATCTTCCATTTTGTTTACTCATATTGAAAATTACCAGCTCATTCCAAAAGTGATGATTTACAGGTAATGCATAGTGACTGCTTGGCTATCCACTCTGTGCTAAGTGCTGTATGTGGATTAGATTATAGCCCACAACACCTAACATTGTTTCACAGATGAGGAAATCGAGCCTTATAAAGGAGTTTTCAGTAGTTTGCTGAAGATCTCATAGTAAGTTGCAGAGCCCATATTTGCCCCCCGCCGCCCCAGAAATCCTTACTGTAGAACAAGTTCTTAACATCTGTTCCACATATATTTTCCCCATTTTGTGTCTATGTTAAGCAAATGTTTGTCTCCACTGAAATCATTCAATGGAGAGGACAAGGTAGGGCCAAGTATAGAGTAATAATAGCATGTTGTTAGAAACCTCTGTGAATCTGTTAGTGGACAAATGCAGAAGAGTTGTCCGGTTAGCTTCATATTCAGTCTGTCATACCTGGGTAAATTTTTGTTTCTGTGATTGAGTATTTTATTATCAGATATCTTCTAATCATGTAAAGCTTACTATCTACATGGTTTTACTTAATGTCTGAGTATTATTGCTTTATGAAAGAAATAAGATTTGATATGAATATGAGAATGTTTGAGAGATGACTTTTTCATAAATGTCAATTTCCATTTTTCTGCTATGCATTCCGTTGGACCAGTGGGGTATGGATACCATTTGGTAATATTTACTAGAGTATGATCTAGATGGGTATGTATTCAGGTAGAATGAGTTAATTTTATGCCTTTAATTTGGGGGTGGGGGGCTTCTGGTCTTGTATGTACCTGTGATTATGACTTTCTTTGCTTATTTTACATACCATATCTATTTGTGTGCCCCTTTTCATTTACCTAGTTTCTTTGCCCATTCTTTAGAAGAAGGTGGGGAAAAAATCAAGAGCAGATTTCTGATTTGTCTATGTTTGTTGTAAAATAGCGACTCTGTCACTGGAAAAGTCTGCTGAGTGAAACTTGACTCAGCTCTTGCCACAATGGACAAAAGAGTTAAATTTAGAGAGAAAGTCATTTGCTCCCATTTGCTCCTTGAGGTCAAAGGATTGTTTTAAAATTCTGACATGGAAGCTAAGGGAGTGTAGCCTAGAATGTAAGATACTTCTTTTGTAGTCTCAAGGTTTATCTTAAATGTATGGAAATTTTATATTTTATTCCATTATACATTTGTTTTAGCTAAACATAAAAAATTAAAAATTATCTTCTCTCTTTGAATGTCCTTGCCCCAAAATTAATATGGGGAGCCCAAGTAACTTTGGCAATAATTGTGTACTTCTTGATGAATCTGTGTTCTTTACTAGTACTCAAGAGCCCTAGCTTGATGACCTTTTTAGAAGATGAGGATTAACTGAGATAATTATTCCTCCATTTGGTGTGAGAATCAATGTCAAGGGATAGGGAAAAGATATACAAATAAATATGGTGAATGTAAATTGCATGATAAAGTCTTCAAGAAATAGTTTTTATGGTTTTTTGTTTGTTTGTTTTTTTAACATGTATCCAATTCCTTGTAAGTATAATTGACTAGATCTTGAATTCATTTCTTCATGTATGTCTTCTGTGACATCTCTTGTTTACTTTCAGGTGAGAAGCCATTTAAGTGTGACCAGTGCAGTTATGTGGCCTCTAATCAACACGAAGTTACCCGCCATGCAAGACAGGTTCACAATGGGCCTAAACCTCTTAACTGCCCACACTGTGACTACAAAACAGCAGATAGAAGTAATTTCAAAAAACACGTAGAGCTACATGTGAATCCACGGCAGTTCAATTGCCCTGTATGCGACTATGCAGCTTCCAAGAAGTGCAATCTGCAGTATCACTTCAAATCTAAGCATCCTACTTGCCCTGATAAAACAATGGATGTCTCAAAAGTGAAACTGAAGAAAACCAAAAAGCGAGAGGCTGACTTGCCTGATAACAAAATTACTGATGAGAAAACAGAAACAGAGCAGACGAAAGTAAAGGGGGATGTGTCTGGGAAGAAAAATGAGAGGTCTGTAAAAGTGGAGAAAAAAGATAATGTTTCAAAAGAGAAAAAGCCTTGCAGTAGTGCCTCAACCCAAGTGGCTACCAGAACTCGCAAATCAGCCGCGGAAACTAAAGAAGTAGATGTGCATACAGGAAATAACTCAGAAAAAACCTTTAAAACCAAGAAAAGCAAAAGGAAGATGGAAGCTGAAGCCCATTCCTTGCAAGATCCTGTTAATGATGAGGAACATGTGACAAAAAAGAAAAAGAAGGCAGAAAGCAAATCCAAAAACAGTCAGGAAGTGCCAAAGGGTGACAGCAAAGTAGATGAGAATAAAAAACAAAATATTTACATGCAAAAAGGTACGAAGAAGAAGACTCTGAAAAATAAACCATGTAAAAAAAGCAGCAAGCCTGCTCAGAGGGAGACTGTTCAGAGGAGGCCTTCTCAGGTGGAGCCTGCACAGGTGGGGCCTGTGCAGACAGAGCCTCTGCCTCCCACGGCATCTGCTCAGGGGCGGCCTGTTCAGACGGAAGCAACTCCCCCCGTGGGGCCTGCTGAGGTCGAGTTTGTTCAGAAGGGGCCTGTGCACATGGAGCCTCCTCTAACCATGGGGCCTGCTGAGGTCGAGGTTGTTCAGAAGGGGCTTGTTGAGATGGAGCCGCCTCCTCCCACGGAGCTGATCCCCAAAAGGTCTCCTCGAAAAGATAATAAGGAAAAGTCCAACATGCAGGGTGAAGTAGCACAGAAAGAGCAGGTCCTTATTGAAGTTGGCTTAGTGCCTGTTGCAGATAGGCCGCTTCTAAAGGAAAGCGCCGGTACACAGGATCTCTTAGCACCGTCACCACCTCTGCCAAAGGAAAATGTAAAGGAAGAGGAGACAAAAGACCAAAAATTATTCACTGCAGACGAAGGAGATAAAGAAGCCCCTCTTCAAAAAGTGGAAGCAGAAGAGGCAGATAAGAGTCTAGTTGGTCTTGCCGCTGTTACCAAGGAATCTGCCCCTATTTCATCCTCTGAACAAAACTTGAATTTGCCAGAGGGTGAAACTTTAGATGGTGGACATCAAGCTGACACTGTGCTTTGTGAAATGGAAGTGGATACTGAGGAGAACAAAACAGAGAATCCCTCTGGCAGAGACTCGGCAGTTGAAGAGCCAGTTCCACCACCGCTTCTTCCTATTCCACTGGAGAAACATGAAGCAGTGTCCAAAACTGCTGTGGCATCACCTCCTGTCACCATGGCAGTAAATGAGTCTCAGGAAATGGATGAAGACGAAGGCATCCACAGTCACGACGGAAGTGACCTAAGTGACAACTTGTCAGAGGATAGTGATGATTCTGGATTGAATGGGGCTCGGCAACTTCCACAAGAAGCTAGTAGAAAGAATGCAAAGGAAGCCTCCACAGTCAAGGTGACTGAGGGAGATTTTGTTTGTATCTTCTGTGATCGGTCTTTTAGAAAGGAGAAAGATTACAGCAAACACCTCAATCGTCATTTGGTTAATGTGTACTTCCTTGAAAAGGCAGCTCAAGGGCAGGAGTAGTTAAACTTTGGAGAAAGCTTCAGTTCTTAATTTGTAAGGTCTATGACATTTTATCTTCATTTGTAGTTGCAGACAACTTTTTGTTTTTAAAATTGCTTTAATAAGTGTTCAATCTTGAGTTTTAAATGGCACTCTTAGGACTCCGTATACCTACTGATATGTAAATTTTAGTAAATCCAAGGGAGTTAGTGTGCTAAACCAGCAGATACCTAAATCTGTTAGCTTATGCATTTAATTGAACCAGTAAGGCCCAGGTGATACTACATATTCTATTGCTTTGCCCAGATACAACTTCTCAGTTTTTTTCCCATGTCTGTCTTCCTCTTTCACTTTGTTTATTCTTAGTTCCTTGTTTAGCTCTATAAAAATTGGCATACTCAAGCAATTTGAGTATTTGCCTGCTTTATATAAAGTTAGCACTTTAAAATTGTTTTAGTGATGAGAAGAGACATTTAAATTGAAGAGAAATTCTCCCAACAATGGACATTGTATCAGTCCAGGTATTTACTTCTTGAGTTTTGATCAAACGTACTTATTTGTGTATATGTTAATCATCATAAAAAACATTGATTTTGGTGTGTTTTTTAATTTTGGTGCTTTAATGGCTTAATACGTTGCACATTTAAAAAATCTATGCAGTTACATTTTTTGTAGAAATAGCATTTGTGTTGAACAGTAATACTTTATACATGTATTTGCCTGTATTTTTTTTCCTCTTTGGAGGGATGCTTTTAATCTTGTTTGCAAAAGGGCAGGTTTTTTGTTATGTTCTGTTTTGTTTTTCTTTGCTGCAACTTTCTTTTTTTCCAGATTATTAGTGTGTGCAAATTTGTGAGCAAATGAAACATGCAGGTTCAATTCATTGATTCTGATATTCACATCTATGCCAGAATCTGCATTTCATGTAAGTTATTTATTTTAAGTGGATGTTGTGAATTCACAGCTCTGTTTGAACTTTACAATAAATGAACCACTAGGCTCTATGTGGAATGGATTTTTATCCCAAATACCAACCATCAGTAAAAAATTTTGGCCTGTTTTAGTATAGCTGCTTCCTACATGTACAGTTGTTAGGTTATATCCTTGAGGAAAATCTTTTTTCACAGATGGTTGGTGTTTATTTGTCTACTCAGCTGAATAAAGAACTGTAAATGATATTTGGAAATACAAACCTGGAATTAGGAGACGTAATTACTCTTTCAGGTTATACAGAATATGTTTGTGAGATTCCAAAGCCATAGCAATTATATGGAAAACCTAGGATAAGAAAGGTAGTGTGAGTGCTGGTAGACCAGCTGCATCTTCCTATGAATACAATGAAAAAGGCTGGTGAAACTTAAGTACAGTCCAGATTAAAAATCACACTTCTCAGGGATCTCCACCTACTTGTGGGTGTCCTGGCTGTTCCTGTGACCGCCTTTTTTCCAGGTGAGGCCTCAGTGAATTGCAGCTGTTGTGGTGTTCCTATGGGGACACTTTGTATGGAGGAATATGTACTCCCAGGCTTTGTTGGTAGGTTCTTTAGCCAGTCATCAAAGACTATGAAGGAGTCTAACAAAGAATTTTTCTTGTTGATAGCAGTTATTCATTGTAATCCAATAAAGTATGATCCCAGTAGGGAACCTTGAACAGTTTAGATCCTCCCATGTTGTATTCTGAAATAACCACTCTGTATTTCATTTATTTTCTTTTGTCTGGTGATCTCTGAGGCAGGATTCAGAGTTTGGCAATGCAACATGAAAGTAGGAAAAGTATTGAAGTGTGGGTGGAAAACTTGTTAAAAATCTGAAAGTTTGAAGTTTAAGCTAAAAGGCATTTGAATTTGGAATTGGGAGGCCAAAGATTTAAAGAAGCGGAAGATTCCCTCAAGACATGAGGAGTAAGTTGTATTTTGCTTGTGTGTTTTGTGTGCATGATGGAGATTTGTAAATGATGTTGAACTCTGGGTGAATTCTCAGCTCCGACAATCATTGTCAACATAAAATCAAGCTGCAAATATTTATGTTTTAAATCTTAAATTATAAGTCTAGTTAAATCTTTCTAACAACTAGTTTTAATGTTCATGGGTACATTTTGTGTAAGTTACTTTTTACAGTATATATGAAAAGATTCATGCTAAGTACAAATTATAGATTGGAGATCAGTTTGGGGAATAGGTTTTTGTGGATTTGTTGATACTTTAAAAGAAAAAGATTTGATTTCTGAGGAATTGGACCAATTTTCTTATCTAGATTTTAAGACTAGAATGCCCAAAGCAGAAGTATGAAGGAAATTACAACCCTTTATTAAAGTGATCCGTGAAAATATTGTTACTGGAAATTGAGTGGACTTGAGTCCTTGATTCCAGAAAATAAGGATTTGATTGTCAGGCCTATATTAAGTTCTGAACCTTAATGCCATGTATTTGTACTTATTAAAAATTGTTTCAGTGAAAATTATGTTAGTAATATGAACTTCTGGTCTAGTTGGGAGTTCATTTGAAAAATGTGGTATTTGCATGGGACTGTTTGAATCTTTTTGTTTTTTCAGTTTCCCCTTCTGGATAGGATTGAAGCTAGAATTTTCCCTTTTGATAAAGGAATAAAAACTAAACACGTTATTTGTAAATTAATGATTAGTACTAGAGAGAAAGTTGAAATACTTAGAATACATTATAAGCCTCATCCTAGGTAGCCATATAAAAATATCAATTTTAACTGTCTTCTGAACCTGTATTCACATTGGTTTTTCAAGATATTTTAAGTTATATTTTTCCTCTTTTCAGGGCTGCTTCTATGGGACTGCTTTTTTTTTTTTTTTTTTTTTGGTAAATTGAGGTGTAATTCACATAGGGCTGCATTTTTTGTTACGGTTTTTTTACAACTATGGTTCAGTGTTTTACTCTAGTCTTCCAAGAAGGGCCATTTTACTTTATAGAGTCACTTCTAAAGTCAAGTGGTCTTTAACTCTGGGGACTATTTTGCATATGAATGCTAATTCAGATTTAAGCTTAAGTCATCACGTATCACCCCATGAATGTTGACAATGGAAGTAATACCTTTCCTGTAGTTTCAGTTCTTGACTGAAAAGCTGGAAGGAACTTCATTTTCTTTTTTTGCACATATCAGGAAAACAGCTATTGTGCAGTTACCTTGTTGACCTCAGCAGATAAACTGGACTGATAGTGTTATTCAGATTTAAGAAATTATCTGAATCTTGGTTTGTGTAGATTTGTGATCTACATGCAATATTAACTAGATTGGATAGATTTTACATTTTCGTATATATACATAGGCTCTTCCCACTCCTCAGCATCCATTAGTTTATTGAACTTTGTAAGCTGGCATTGAAACGTTATAATGTTTTGTTGCACCAGTTTTATAAGCTTCTACAGTGCAATACATGTTATGTTTCAGAGACAAACCAAAGGTTAATTTCTCAAGGTTCTTGCTGTTTGCTTTAGCAGCATTTGATGGAGTTATACATTTATAATAGATGAAAAATAAACCAGATTGCAGATCGGTTTTTTTTTTTTTTTAAAGCAAACCATGTACCAAGTTTTTGGTCCAAATTGTGTAGGATAAGTTAAATTGCATTCTATTAACCAGTATGAGTGTATTGTAAGTATAGTTATGTTGAAATAAAGTGTTAAAAAGCATTTTATGCCTTTGTTTATTATTGGTACATCACGTATCCAGGACATCAAGTTTATTTGGCTGGAATTTCAGGTGTGTTAATTTTTGAAGTCTTTTACCCTAGATAACCCACAGTAGATAGAAAGGTTGTGGTAATCCTTGTTTGGGGTAGCAATCCAGTAGGTAGTAGTCCAAAACCTGTCTTCCTATAATCTTCCTGGAAGGTGAGGGTGGAGGTAGGGAAGAAGCAACCTATAGTAATTCCTTCCCAATCACAGTTCCCTTTAACATTTTTTTAAAACATTTTTTTTTATTGAGTTATAGTCATAGTCATTTTACAATGTTGTGCCAAATTCCAGTGTAGAGCACAATTTTTCAGTTATACATGAACATACATATATTCATTGTCACATTTTTTTTCACTGTGAGCTACCACAAGATCTTGTATATATTTCCCTGTGCTATACAATATAATCTTGTTTATCTATTCTACATATGCCTGTCAGTCTCTACAAATTTTGAAATCCCAATCTATCCCTTCCCACCCCCCACCCCCTTGGCAACCACAAGTTTGTATTCTATGTCTGTGAGTCTGTTTCTCTTGTATTCATGTTCTTTTTTTTTTAGATTCCACATATGAGCGATCTCATATGATACGGTATTTTTCTTTCTCTTTCTGGCTTACTTCACTTAGAATGACATTCTTCAGTCACATCCATGTTGCTGCAATTGGCGTAATGTTGTCATTTTTTATGGCTGAATTGTATTCCATTGTATAAATATACCACCTCTTCTTTATCCAGTCATCTGTCAATGGACATTTAGGCTGTTTCCATTTCTTGGCTATTGCAAATAGTGCTGCTATGAACATTGGAGTGCGGGTGTCTTTTTGAAGTAGGGTTCCTTCTGGATAAATGCCCAGGAGCGGGATTCCTGGGTCATACGGTAAGTCTATTCCTAGTCTTTTGAGGAATCTCCATACTGTTTTCCACAGTGGCTGCACTAAACTGCATTCCCACCAGCAGTGTAGTAGGGTTCCCTTTTCTCCACAGCCTCTCCAGCATTTGTTATTTATGGACTCTTGAATGATGGCTAGAGAATTAACTACTGTTAATTGCTTGATACTAACTCTTTACCTCCTTATGTGTATGGTATTAATGCTTGATTTCTATGCTTTTTACATAACTGGAATTATTGACATTCTGCAATGAGTAGAATTTGGAGATCTTTGTCAGTATTTAGGACCTTTCCCATTCTTTATAACTATTGCATAATGTTTCATTGTATGGATATATATGATTTAATCACTTTAATTATTGCCAAAATTGGTTAACATTCTGGAATTACTTTGAGAGTGGACACCATGTGAAGTGAGTGGTTCAGGGGACCCATAATACCTGATAACCTTACAGTTATGTTTATGCTTGTGTTCTTAAGATAGAAGTTGTTTCAGATTTGCTGTAGTAATCAGGTCTTGTACTCTTTATGTTGAAGGTTTTTTTTTTTTTTTTTTTTGACATAGAAGATGTATATATTCAAGATGTTTAATTTAGTGTTGCTTAAATGATGAACAACATGTTCATTTAACATTCAGCATTGATAGGGTAGGGATTAGCCCCATGGCACTCAGCTAACATTACTGAGGGGAATTAATTATCCACATGTTGGTATATTAGGGGATTACAATTTAATGAGACAGAAGTCCCTGCTAGAGCATAAGCTGTAATGGTTGCTGGAATTAGCCATGTCTGGTGGACCAGTGTGGAGAATCCAGCAGGAGTTTTACTTGCATGGAATAACAGAGATTTTTCTGATGAAATATAGCACAGCTTAAAGATACTGACAGGCAAGTTTGCCCAGTAACAAGCATAGGACCTTCAGTTAGTAATCCTTTTGTAAGTACCAGGCACTCTTCTAAGCACATCACATTAACGCTTAATCCTGTCAACATCCCGAAGAAGTAGATTGTTATTCCCACTTTGCTTCCTACAGACAAATTGCCTGATGTCACACAAGTAGGAAGTGGCAGGTCTGCATCACAGTGCCTTTCAGAGTAAGTGAAGAATGTTATGTGGGGAAATGTGTGCTGTAATAAATACAAGAAGCAATTAGGATGGTGGTCAAAGGGATTTCAGCCTAAGTTAATGTATTAATTACATTAACATGATATAGAGGGCACTCTTTAAACAGGCCCCCCTCTATATTGTAACATCTAGCTAGTTTATATTTACTAAAGACCATAAGAAGCTTACCACCAGTAGTCAGATTAATTTTACCTTTTTGAGGTGAAAGAAAACTAGTGTAAAACAGTTGTTCCCTGATTCCATTTATGCCTGGTTCTGACATAAAGCATAAGCTGGCATTTTTAGATACACCGTGATATTCATTATGTGGGTAGCTATTTAAAAACGTCAGAACGTATCATCATTTAAAGGTAAGAACTGGATTTACTTTAAAACATCCTTGGTTCTTGGGCCCTGTGAGCCTGCTGTATTGTACACCCTGATATTTATCCCATCTAATCTGTTTATTAGAATGTCACTCAAGTTGCAGACCCTTGGCAGCAGGTACCTGTCTCCCGGTCTCCCAGAATCCACTAGGAGTGGTGGAGACACACAGCAACAGGCTGTCCACTCTAGACAGCAGGAAGTGGTAAGAGCAACAAACGTGCCCATGTGGGTTTCTGTCTGCTTGTTTGGCATCAGAGATGGAGAAATGCTGATAGGTGGCCAATGTGAGGAGAGGGACTTTTCCATCCCAGGTCACTCCGCCCCTCCCCTTGGTTGTAGAATCAGGAAAAGGAAGGGTTTGTAGGGCCTCAGTGTTGTCAGTTTGGATTCTGTCTAAAACCTCCTTTCTCCTTGGAGAGTGATAGGATGCTATTTAGAGATGTTAAGGTCCTTCATACCTGTGTTCACACTACCTCCTCTAACAAGACCATGCAGGTAACTGACTTCCCGAGGTAGCTTTCTGCTAGTCTGAGTACTCCTTGAGGGTTGTTTGGATGGGAGAGGAGATAGCCTAGATTTGCATCTGAATGGGTTTTTTCTCATTTTAAATATGTAAGTGTAAGACATACACAGTTAAGAACAAACCATTCCTAAAAGATGTATGATAAAATCAAAATTCAACAGCTTGATGCTCCCTTGTTTCTGCAGTCATGTAGCTGCTCTATGTATCTTGACTCTTGAAATAAATTGAAGTCGGCATCAATTTTCTCATTTGATAAATAGACAGTGGAGTCTCTTCATATGGGTCAGAACACATAGCATGTTATTTTGCATCTTCCTCAAGGTGATGAACATGCTGAGACCTTGTGGTGGACAAAAGTGGCCACAGATTCTTTGCAGTCAGCTTGAATGTGTGCTGCTGTTGCGACTTTCTTTGACCAATACAGTGCAGCAGAGTGACACTGCGTGATTTCTGAGCTCCACTCTCCAGAGGCATTGCAGTGTCTACTCTCATGCTCTTTCTGAGCGCGATCACCTTGTGCACAAGCCTGAACTGGCCTACTTTAGGAGGAGATCATAGGTGAGAGTGACCCAGGGAAACAGACCCAGGTTTCCCAGCTCTAAGAACATCCCAGCTGAAGTTCCTGACATGGAGTGAGGTATGCAAATGCATGTCCCCATAGAGCAGAAGAACCCCCAGATCAAACTGCCAAACTAAAGGGTGGGAGCAAATGTAAGCTCAAGCCACTAAGTTTTGGGGTGGTTAATTACTCAGCAGTAGATGTGGCTACAAACCTAATTATGCCCTCAATCTAGTTAAAAAAAGCATTTCCAATTGACAAATGAGCAACTACACGTAGAAGAGACTGAAGCCATGCTGAACAGGGGAGTTTGTGGGTGCATGGGACCATTAAGCATTGTTTTCCTTTGTTGAACAGTCTCATCCACATTCCCATGTTACAAATCTTCAACACATTCCTCAGAATTCCCTCTCCCTAATAGCCTTACTTGTGCACAGAAAAAGATAACTTTCTTTAGCTAGTGTTTCAATAAAATACATCTTCTGTCTGATATTTTAGGGAAAGTAGTACCCATTTTTCTAATTTTCCTTCCTGTTGAATATTTAACCAGAGTTTCTAAGGAATCATTTTAGGCCTGACGTTAATTGCTGAGGAAAACAGAGATAACTGAAAAGATTTTAACTGGGCAAACAGGATCCCATTTTAGTGAAAGTAAGATACAAAAAGGAACGGGAAACAAGAGGACTCCTATACAAGTAGAAAAGGCAAGTCATTTAAACAAGTCCACGCCAAATTTTTTCCCCCTATTTTATTTATTTATATATTTTTAATTGAAGTATAGTCAGGTACAATGTGTCAATCTCTGGTGTACAGCATAATGTCCC
Organism: Camelus dromedarius; assembly: GCF_036321535.1. Taxonomy (NCBI): domain Eukaryota; kingdom Metazoa; phylum Chordata; class Mammalia; order Artiodactyla; family Camelidae; genus Camelus; species Camelus dromedarius. Next base: position 84,079,330 of record NC_087436.1, on the reverse strand, counting down.
AGTCATACATACACATATATTCAATTCATTTTTATATACTTTTTCACTAAATGTTATTATAAGATACTGAGTATAGTTCCCTGTGCTATACAGAAGAAACTTGGTTTTTTTAAAATCTATTTCTATATATAGTAGTTAATATTTGCAAATCTTTATTTAACCCCCAAATTTATCCCTTCCCACCCCCTTTTCCCCCTGGTAACCATAAGATTGTTTACTATGTCTGCGAGTCTCAAATTTGGTTTTTGAAGCTATTTGATTTGTGAATAAATAGGGACCTCCAGTTTTTCTGTCGCTTAATAGGGCCAGGATTTTGAATCACAGCTTTTTTCAGATAGTTTAATGGTGTAATTCTTTGGATGTTTGCATTTCAAATTTACTGTGTATGTAATTTCCTATTTTCTTAATCAGAATTTTGTGGGTCAGGATCTCCACCCATGCTGTGATCTGTCCGTGGTACTTGGCAAAGCTCACCAGCAATGTGAAAAGACTCCCAGCTGGCCATGAAAGCAGGTTTATTTGATTTAAAACTACCTAAGATGGTAAGACAGCATGGAAATTACCCTGGGACCCTAGTTTAGGTTTGGGCAGCATTGCTGGAGTAAGACAGCAAGGATGTAGCACATCAGACACACGCACACATGTACACACACGTACATACTGGCTTTGAGAAATATTCTCAGGCTGGAATTGTATATGAGGGAATTCAAAGGAAGCTAGAAAGGGAACTAAGAGGCAGTGACAGTGTCTCCAAGGACATTGTGTCATTACCTCTGCAGGTCTTCAAAGTAGGTTGCCTTTCTTTTCTGAAATAACACGTTTCCCTCGTAAGGCTGAAAAGTTCCTTCCTTTAGACTTGGGAGGGGCTCTGGTATACAGAGGAAGTATTGTGCGGTGGTTGAAAACCTGGGTGTTGGTGGAACCGTTTTGCATTGTGATTGTGGTTGTTATTCAATGAACCTATACGTATGTTAAAACTCATAAAACTGTACATTGAAAAGAAAAAACGGTCAGTTTTACTGTATAATTAAACAGCCCCACAGGGTGCTGGGGCTTGTGTCTGTTTGAATCAAGCTCTGTTGCTCATTAGTTGCGTGATGCTGGGCAAGTTACTTGTGCCTTGGCTTCCTCATCTCTAAATAGAAGTAGTAACATATGTACCTCCTGCATGGGGTTGTTCTAAGGATTCAGGTAACACATGTAAAGTGCTTAAAACAGTGCCCAGCCCCTTGTACCTGCCAAATAGGGCTAGCTACTATTATAAGAAAGTAAAGGAATAAAAAGAAGGTATATGGGCTACCGTATGATTACAGCAGCCATGAATATTCTGAAATACAATTATCCTGAGATACTTTCCTTTAGGCAGGAAAGGAAAAAACTTGAGAAAGGTGTCAGTGTTACTAAGCAAATTAAGTCTGCTTTCTTGCTGTTTTTCAGGGAAGGTAAAAACCAACCAAACAAAAACCTCCCTTGTTCTAATTCATTCACTCATGCAATGATTACCTGCTATTTTCCAGGCGCTTACTGAAAACATAGAAGAGATCTTAGCAGTCACTCACTTTCAAAATCACCTGATGATGTGGTCTCTAGTACATGCGTGTCTTTTTTGAGTGTGTGGCCTCAGTTTTCTCAAATTTACCAACACTACTGATCAGAGATACTGACAGTGTCTGTGATTAATATCATACCTATTGCACCTACCAGTGAGACTATTGAGACCAAAGAAACTCATCCACTAGGTGATTACTCAGAAGGTAAATTCTGAGAATTATCCAATAACTGAAAGGAAGCTTCTGAAAAACAGGAACCTGAGATCCAAGTGATGGGTATATTAAGTATGCTCTAGACTTAGGAGTGTTTAGATCATGAAACTCTGGTACTAAATGAGAGACTATTGATGGTCTTTGACATGAAGGGAAAAAGTGAGGCATCATTCCTACATGGTGTTGGAATATTAATCTTCAGCTGTTTCCCAGCCACTACAGGATATCAATGGGCAGACAACATGACAGAGACATTAAGAGCAAGTAGAGGTGCTATCTGTTCAATTCACATGAGTCTGAAGTCTTGTTTTTTATTGTTTAAACATTACTCTTTGACAGTTGTGAGAAAACAATCCCCCTGGGAAGAGGAGAGCAGCCAAGAGAAAATGGAACAGTCTGAGAAGGAGTGGAAATGATTGTATTGTTCCACGAGACAGAGCCAAGTGGGAGGGAAGCCAGGGTAAATGATCAGAGGCTGGTCTACAAAACAGCTCACCTTAGCTTGAGTGCTGGGTGCCTATGCAGTGGAGCAGTAACCACTCTGCCATGTCTGGCACAGCTGGAGCTCCAAGTTAGTCATCTGTAGGAAACTCACCTTGATCTCCATTTTGCAAGAAGTGTCTGAATGATCAGGAAACACAAGCACACATGATTGCATCTGTACTCCACTTCTTGGTTATCATGGGAAGTGTCACAAGTAACATAAACAAATTTAGACTCTGGGGAACTACGCAGGTAAGGCCTAATGATTGGTAGGGCTCGCCTTTTGTAGTGATAAAAAATACAAGATCTATGTTAAACTTCACTTTGTCTCTAATGTTGAAGAAAATGCTGTTTTAAAGAGAGGGAAAGAGATATGATGGAACTTTTATGAATAAAACTGCATTTAATGTCACAGAAGTCAAAAAGCCCTTTGATGAATCTTACTTTATGTATCACGAATACAAAAGCAGTGACATTCTGAACACCACAAGGGTGCAGATCCAAGTAAACAAACTATTATAAACTTGCTTAATGGTTTTCTAGCCCCTCAAAACAACCTCTGTTTTGTGGCAGTGAGGGGGCTGTGCTGACACATTGCCATTAATTTCTCCACTTTAGTAATTCCTGCTGCCATAGTGTAAATGATAGGGATCAAGCGCAGTCTTCAAACTAAGATTAATGGATTAAGAAGTATCCATAAACTTACTTAAGGTTAGAAACCAACACAGTAAAAAAAAAACTTTCTTACTGCAAAATCCACTGTTGACCAGTTGGATAGACCAGCCCCGATCCTGGGCTGCATTAGGTTGGCCCAATGTGGAGTAAATTAATAGCAGATCCTAGTGGTGGTTCTCCACTGTCTATGCACAGAGAGTCTTCTTCGGTCTGAGGTACTGTAACCACCCTTTACCTGGCTTTCTTGCCTGTTTTTGCTGAGAATCATGAAACATTAGGATTGAGAAATATCTAGTGTTATTCCCTCATTTTATAGATGAGAAAATTAAAACCCAAAGACATTAATATAACCAGGAAAACTGAAACTTACTTAGTAAATTGCACTATTTGAAATTCCTAGCAATATACCTTGGAACATTTTTAGATATGCTTCAGTCAAGCTTTATAAAACAAAGCCATTAAATTTTAGAGGTAAAAGAGTTTTAAGAATATAAATTATGAATGTTTAAAAACTGAATTTTTGCTAGTCAAGAGGCCAAAAAGCCTAAGGATAAGATAAGGAAGGAGAACTGATTTGCCTTCTAATATACATATTAATAAGTTATCAGAGTAGAGACAACATTCGTTTTTGGGTTCTGAATTTCTCCATAAATGCCAAGTTTACCTTATTTTCTTCATTTTAATCTAAAGATTTAGGTCTAAGCTCCAGTAAACAGAAGATAGAAATATAATGGCCACAATTTTAATTTGTAAAAATAATGGTATTTCTGTCCAAAATAAACAACTATATATCAACTACCAGTGAATTTTCCCTACTTAGGAGGCCACCGATTATAGAGGGTGGGTATGGAAACTTCAGGGATATGTCTCAATTGTCGCAATGAGGGATGGGGCAGGAGAGTTGCTACTGGCATTTAGTGTCTAGGGATGAAGAATACTAGAAACTTACATGTAATTTATACACAAAGAACTACCTTCCCCAAGATACCAATAGTCTTCACCTTGAAACATGATGGAAGTGAGATCTACAAAGTTTTCACAAGTTGCATATGAAAATATTAACCCTTTATTCTAAGATGAGTGACTGAGTGAGGCCAGAGTGTACACAGTGACAGAGAACAAGGGACTGTCAAGCAGTTCATGCTAAACCTGAGTCTACAGGTTGCTTCTGGATCTGCGTTTCAGGCCAGTTTACTTTATAAGCATTTATCTCAACAATGAGATCTGGGACTTGACTCATTAATTGTTCATTGTACCACGGTATAGTGCCACTTACTCAACTAGGAGTATCTAAATGAAAAGATTTGTGACTGATGTAACTTTTTTTTAACAATTTTTATTGATTTATAATCATTTTACAATGTTGTGTCAAATTCCAGTGTAGAGCACAATTTTCTGACTGACGTAACGTTATGCCATGTTTACAGGCAAATGTTGATAAAATGGTTAGTGTTCTGATACTTGGAGAATAGACTTCAGATTTCAGGAAGATGTAACTTGAATCCTTTTTTGTCTTAAGATTTTCAGGTACTTTTAGATTATGTAAGGTAAACTTCTAATTGTTCTCCATCATCTATTCGCCCCTTCTTAATAAAAATCTGAAATCCTCATTTCCCTCCACTCCCCTAGCTTCCCTGTGGGGCTTGTGGCCATGTAACTCTTGACCAATGGATGATGTCATGTCTGCAACTTCCAGCTTCCCCCTTCTTTTAAACAGGGGAGCTGTGTGCTCTTCATTCTCTTCTCCTCTTTCCACTTGCTGCAAAACATGACAACTTGAGCAACCACCGTGGAGCCAGAGATGGAAGCCATGGAGTGCTCCCCCTGTTGGGTCCTGAGGTGACTTCATGAAGCAAAGCCACTTAATTCTATCTCATTTAAGCCAATGTATTTTGGAAAAACTGCTTTTCTGCCAATTCTTTCATATGCTAACTGCTAAGTTGCTCTCTCAACTAGACTCCAAATAAGAAATGCCATCTGGTCTCAGTTAAAAATAGTAGCGGAAGTACATCAAGAGTGAACCCTAATGTAAACTATGGACTTCGGTTGATAATAACGTGCCCATGTTGGTTCATCAATTGTACCAAATATGCCACACTGATGAGGGATGTTGAGGGTAGGGGAGTATATATGTGTGGATGGGGTTCGCTATGTGCAAACTCTGTATTTTCTACTCAATTTTGTTGTGAACCTGAAACTGATCTAAAAGAATAAAGTCTATTAAAAAATAATAATAGTAAAAAAAAAAAAAAAAGTAGCGGGAGAAATCCGAATGTAGCAGAACTCCTTTTTAGAGTTCTGCTAGGTATATTTGGGTCACAGACAAACACATATATGCACTATACAAAAAAGCAGCTTGTGTTTAGAAATTCAGTACTTTAAAGAGAGGCATCATCCAGAGTAGTTTAAAAAGGGGAAGGTGGGGGTTGCTTTATTACGGTGATATTTAACAAAATTCAACGTACGTAGTATGTTCTATATGGTTAATCTTCAATGTGAACAAGGTCAGCTTCGTATATTTATCTTCTTTTCTTTTTCTGCAGATTGTACACAAGGGAAGGAGGCTTCTTGGTTTTATAGGCCGCGCTTCTTGGGATGCGCTCTCCTGTGATGTTGACGATATGTGGTAAGAGCGGGGGCCGGACCGTCAGTACTGTTCCTTGAGGTGTATAGCCTCAGAGGTGCAGTCTGTCTTTAAACTGAGGCGTTACTGTGACCCAGCCTATGCAGGCACAGGGCAGAGCACAAATGCTGTTTGCAACCACCTTACCAAAAACACCAAACACAGCTCAGAATGGAGACCCAAAGGAGGCTGCTGTTGTCTTTCACTCATTTTTTTTTTAAAACATACAATGCATTTGTGAAAAGGTACAAATTTATTTTCAGAGTAGCTTGCATCTTATGAATAAACTACTATGTATTTCTTAAAATACTCTGCTATGTCATTTAAGGTACATTTGTATAAAAATGTACTATAAGTTAGTAAGGCTACTTTATTTTCCTTTTAAAAAGTGCTTGGTGTAAAATTACCTGCAGAGGAGAACTTGGTATCAGCCACTGCTTCAGATTCCCCAGGTCCTTCGTCTAATGTAATGTCTTCAGCAACAAGAGGAGGAAATCCTGCCATTCTTTCCATGAGGAGAAAATGAAGATATTTGGAAGTTCACATTAAACACCTCATAACTCTAAGTAAAGCACTGATAAGATAATTCTGGGAAGGTATCAAGAATAAAATCTTTTTAAACATTAAACTGTTTAACATTTAAACATTTCAAACACTCCCAGTGGGAGGATACAGCTCAGTGGTAATACGTGTGCTTAGCATGCATGCATGAGGTCCTGGGTTCAATCCCCAGTACCTATAGTTAAAAAAAAAAAAGAAAGAAAAGAAACCTAATTACCTCCTCCCCTCTCAAAATCAAAATCAAAAAACAAAAAACCCCAAACACTCCCAGTGTCAAGGCCCCCCATGTGGGCATCCATCTGGTGGTAACTTCCAGATAACAGAATCTTCCTTTATTAGCTATTTTTACAGCTCTACAGACATAATATTGGGCAATTAAGGCAACACCCTTTCAAATACCTTAGCTCTTAAGGGCCTGGCTGGACTGAGATTAATCCCCACCTCATTACAAGTCAAGGGTCCATGTATAATGGATAAGATTCAGTTTCTATTTACAGGTGTTTCCATGGATTGGAAGTAACTGGATAATAATTTACCTATTTATTAACAGATCTCTCTGTTTTACAGTAAGGACACCAAGACAGATGTTACAATATGGCTTCTGCTCCCAAATAGATCAGAAGCTGGAAATAACATGTAAACAAATTACAAGGTACGAAATGCAATGAGACATCTATTAAATACTATGGTTGTGGAGGAAGAAGTAATAAGTGTTTCAGTCAAGGAAAACAGTGATGAAGAGCAGTATTTTGAAAAACAGGTTGAAGTTACTCAGTGGAAAGGTATTCTGGGTTAGAATCATGTACAGACACCAAGACTGAAAAGAAGATGAGTTCAGGGAACTGTAGTTTAATTTGTGGGGGTGTGTGTGCACACGTGTATTAGTTATGAGACTTCTCTCAGTACTGTGGAGCTACCAAGGAATTTTAAGTAGGAAAGAAGTAAGGATAAGAAAAGAATACTGTGACTTGTTTCGTATTTTGGAAAAATCTCCCTAGTTCAGGGCTTCTCAACCTCAATACTGTTGACATTTTTGGCTGAATAATTCTTTGTCAGGGGGAGGCTGTCCTGTGCATTGCACAAATTTTAGGAGCTTCTGCTCAGCATCCCTTAAATTATGAAACCAAAAGTGTCTCCAGGCTTTGCCAGATGGCCCCTTGGGCTAAGAGTCAACCCTGGTTGCGAACCACAGCTCTAGTGGGGTAGGGTAGGAGGAGGGCAGTAAAAACTGGAAGCTGAGAAAATAAGGATCAAAAACAGCCTAGTGTAAGCAGCTTGCTTAAAGTGCAAGGCTGGATTCAGGGATATTAGGAGGCAGGACAGACTTGGACTTAGGAGATGGGTAAGAAAACTAGGAGGCAAGAATGAGTTTCAGAGCAGCCCAAGAAACCATTTGTGTTTACACTGGGAGGGAGAGAAGCCTGGGATTCTTGTTTTGAGAAGTATCAGGGATGTCCATTTTGAAAACTACATAGATGCATGAGGGTAGACCACCACAGTGTTCATTTTTATGAGAGCCAAACAAATTAAGGCTGTTTCCTTTCCTAGAAATCTCAATCTGCATTTCAACTTGTATGTTATTGTTTTACCCAAAAAGAAAACAAATCTAACAGAACTAAGGTCTTTTAGTGTAGAAAAATGGACAGATCCTTTATTGCTCCTTACATTTATATGCTCACTACTCTGCAACTCCTGCATGTCTCTGGAGTATTAACTTTAGGGCAGTTATTTCAAAAGAGTTTTAATTTCACTCTGGCTTCCTTAGGAAATCCAGAGAGAAAGCAGCATTTACTCCTCAAGTCAGGTTGATTTTATCCTCATTGAAGGGTGTGTGTATATTTTGCATGTTGACTTATTTTTGGTTGCATGAGCATTAGTTAATGGTAAATCACCTCTGCACTGGATGCACCTGCTATTTTTGCAGTAAATACGTCCCATCATCATCATCAGAGATACTTACATAGCAGTTACAACAGTGCCCTGGAACTTAATCTTCTCCACAACCTTGTGACATAGGTACAAGGGACAGAGGTGAAGGAAACTTGCCTAAAGTCACACAGCTTTGTTAAGTGGTGGAGCAGAGCGGGATTTGAACCCAGTGGTTCCAATGATCTTAACTGTTATACACTAGCCAACAGTGTCTACAGCATGTCTGGTTAGAGCTGAACAGTCCCCACTCAGTCTATGGAGAACTTAGTAAGAACAATTTCAGTGGCACAGAAAGGGCCAAACACAGACTGCAGAGGATGGGATGTGAGGAGCAGGAATAAGCTAGATTGTGAAGAGAAGGAATGAGCAGAACACTGAGTTTTGTTTTGTTTTTTTAAAGGTCACAGAAGATTTTTTTTAATCATGTGAAATAACGTTTATTGCTACCAATTATATAATCAGTATGTTTCTTGAGGAAAATTTGGAAAATATTCATATACACGAAAATAAAAACTATCTCAAATCCTAGTAACCAGAGAGACTAATAGTTAACATTTCATTTAACAGATAACTGTATTTTAGATCAATTACAGTATTATGCAGACAAACTATTTATTTATGATATGTCAGTTTCAGGTGTACAGCAAAGTGATTCAGTTATACATATATATATATACTTTTTGGATTCTTTTCCATTATAGATTATTACAAGATATTGAATATAGTTTCCTGTGCTATACAGTAGGTCCTTGTTGTTTATCCATTTTAATATATAGTAAGTGTGTATCTGTTAATCCCAAATTCCTAATTTGTCCCTCCCCCCAGCCCTTTTCCCCTTTGGTAACCATAGTTTGTTTTCTCTGTCTATGAGTCTATTTGTGGTTTCTAAATGAGCTCATTTGTATCTTTTTTTTTTTAAATACATATAATGCAATCATACGATGCTTGTCTTTCTAAGATTGGAGAAATTTTAACGCACTACTCATGGGCTGAAGTTAGGAACAAGCAGAGCAGGAGAGAAGAGGTGCGAAACTCTGTGTCTGGGATTAAGAACCTGGGCGGAGAGCTTTTCCACCCCAACGATGGCTGCTCAATTTTGGCACTTCTGACGTCTTGCACCTGGTAAGTCTTGGCTGTGGGGGCTGTCCTGTGCACTGCAGGATGGTCAGCATCCTCTCTGGCTTCCCCCTCTAGATGCCAGCAGCACCCCAAGTTGTGAGAATACCTGTAACTTCTCTTCACTCAGCACTATCCAATACAACTTTCTCCAGTGACGTGGCTGCTGGGCAGTTGAAAAGTGGCCACTACAACAGAAGAATTGAATTTTAAATTTTATTTACTTTTAATCAGTTTATTTAAATAGCCACATATGGATACCATACTGGATAGTGTCACCTAGAGAAAATCCAGCTCTGTCACTATTCCAGGATCAGTCCAATCCAACATCCCTTTTCTTGTAAGAGTCCACCTCACTTTATAGCCAAAATCCTCAAGGTGAACAAGGTCAGGGGAGAGCTAGCTGATGGTATAACAAAGTTGGTTCTGTCCAACAAAGGCTTTCTTAACAGGGCTGTGGGACTATCACAGGGGACGTTAACCTAACTGTGCAACTGTCAAAGCCTGTCCTCTCACCTTGAGTAATGTATGACCCGCCCGCTTCTGATACAGAGTATCTGCCTTGTCCAAGGAAGTAATGTGCATGGGAAGAAGTCTGAAGCCACAGCTATAAACCAAGCTGACTGATTTCCCTTAAGAAAGGAAGAAAGAACTTATTTTAAACAATGGAAAACTTGTAAAATTAGTACATTACAAGGTACAATTTGAAAAAAATCAAACTCCCTTTTAAAATACTGATATGGCATTGTAAAATGACTATGACTCAATAAAAAAGTGTTTAAAAAAATACTGATATGGCAGCTGTAATAAAAGTAATGCCTAAAAAAAAGGGGGGGGGGCAAAATATGGCAGAAGCAGTGCATTTCATCTGTCCATCGAACTATGCCTTTAATTGGCTTCCTGATACTTAATAAAAACACAAAAACAAAAACAACCACAACAGCTTCTGTTATAAAAAGGAAAAGGAAATATTGTCTACTTTAACTGTCCCTGTATAAAGTTAGGTTTATAATATTAACATTCTATGAGCTCTAAGGGAATACATACAGGATTTAAGTGTGTAAGGCCAAATTTCCAACAAATTATAAACCCACACAAACCCAAGAAGTTGTTCTAGGCAATGGCCTGCAAATTACATTCAGTGCTGTTGGACATATCCATGTTTCATTTTCCTTTTTCTCCTCACTTTGGCAAAACAGGAATCAATTCTACAGATATTCTAAAATCCCTGAATGATGCTATGTAAATGAATACCAAACAAAAAAAATACATAAAAGTATACATAGCATGGGATATAAAAAGTGTAGAATTGAATTAATGCATATAAGCTCTGTACCTAAACTTGTGACCTCTGACTTCCATGGAAAACAATACCACAGGAGACAGAAAGTATCTTTTCTTAATGCCAAGGTGTATGGGGCACTCAACCTCCTATTGAAAATACAGGTTTTAATACCTAGTACTTTTTTTTTCCCATTTCCTTTTCCTAAGTTTTTATTACAGACGTTTTCAAACACACACACACACACACACACACACACACACACACACACACACACAAAAGAACAGTATATCAGCCCTACAAAGGGAAGACCTAGTTATCAACATCTTGCCAGTTTTGTTCATCTATCTGCTTCCTTAAAGTAAATCCCAATACTAAGTCATTTTTTAGTGGTACAGACTTTCCTCACCTGCAGAAAATCTATATGGCCTGTGGTACCCAAATATAGAACCATTCCTGGTTTAAGCACAAAAGTTCTTGGAACAATGGAGTGTGTTGGCAAAACAATATTTACTTCTTTTTCTGTTATGATTTAAAATCTGTAAAGCAAAGGGCAAATTTTTAAAAGAATTACTTTCAATGAACATATGATATATTGTGATTTACCTTTAAGATAAAAAGTGATGATAAAATATTCCAGATTTCACAATAAAGCAAAGTATATAATTCAGATTTTGCTGCACATAAAATTCATATATTCTTTCTGCTTAAATGAATCATTTTACAAATGGCTCTACTCTGTTTTACAACTTAATCTTGAATAATGGCAATATAACTTTATAGGAGTGTGAGACAGCAGCATCCCCCAAATTCTGTCAAATTTTGTGTGAACTGAAAGTACTGATGATTCATTTGCAAGCTAGAAAACATGTTGTCTCCATCAAAGGCTTCTGGGGAGCAGCAGTTTTCAGCTAACAGTCAGGCAATGTCCTACATTCTATTCTAGTGGCAAGTATGCATGCATTAGGTGCAAAATGATCATCCCCTTCTATGAGCAAGTAAAGAGCTTGAAGAACCTTTTCTAAATTCCAGTCTTTGGTTTCCTTATTTCTCCCAAATACTCAGCACAAAAGAGAGAGAGAGAGAGAGAAAGTTATGAATCCTGCGGCTTCTAAGGATAAAGAGCTCCTAAAGAGACTAGAGAAAATAGAAAGGAAAGCTAGGCAGTACAAGATTCTGCTAAGATTTAAGGAATAAAAATCTGATTAAAAAATAGAGACAGTAAAAGCAAACAAACAGATAAACTTTTGAGCACTTGCTTCTCACGAGAAAATAAAATTATTTTATTAATTAAAATTAAAGATTAAAAAATGTGTGATATTCAGTGAGGCTCACAAAAAATACATAAGGGGGCTGCAAGTAGTTTTTCTCAGTATTTATGTTTGACAAAGCATATTAAAAGCCACCTGCAGTAAAGAAACCTTTTAAGTCTTTTATACCAGAGACCCTAATAATTTGGTTCAGTTTGGGAAACACTGGTTGAAGGCATCAAATAAATAGATCAATAAACTGGCACTGAATCCTATTGCCTGAAAGAACTTTTATATCTAAAACCTTGCAGGTCTCACTGCTGGGTTCTTGCCTTTCTGACTAATTGACAAGAGAGTACACATGACCAAGTAACTGCTATCCCTGACCTGAGTCTAAAGGAAAGAATGAATTGGTGAAGTTAAAGTGATAGAACATTACTAGGAAGCAGTGCAGTTGCTCTGAAGTTCTGTATTGCTAAAGAAGAAAAGACTGGACACAAACAATTGTTGTAGAGGGCAAAGAAGGTTAAAAGACCTATATGGGGACACCAGATGGGATACAATTCGAAGAATGAAACTATAAGTGATTCTGATGGCAAAGGGAGGAAAAATTCTTAAGAATCTAATGTTGTTTCACAGAGCCATACACAGACGATTAGGTACATTAGAACCTGGTCAGTAACCAGATTCAGAGGAAGCTGATTAATGGATCTGTTGTAAGGCTGCGTCCTAAATGCACACTTGACTCAACTGATGACTTGGATGATGATCCAAACTGCAAATGAATAAAAGGTTGTGAGATTTAATGAGCATGTAGGATATAGGCTGAATTGAAGATAAAATCAAAGTTTCCCAGGAGATTCTGCAATTGGATTAAAAAGATGTGTAAAAACAAGATAGGTAGAACTAATCCTATTCCAAATTAGGCTCATCTGAGGCACTTATACAAGAAATTTAGTTGTTTATGTCATACTTTAAGAACAAAAACAAATTAGAAATCATTGTGACAAGGGGCCTGTGTTCATCACTAGCCTTTCAGAGAGAAGAGCTACAGGAAACGAAGACAAATTGTCTGGATTACATCAGCACAGTAAGTATTCCATCTTTGCTGGATGAACCAGTGAAAGAGAAGAAAAGAGTAGAATGAAGGAGAGAGAGGACATTATACTTTAAAATACTTCAAAGTCTGCCAAAGGAAAGAGGCATTACATTTGTTCTGTACAGCTTTGGGGAACAAGACAAGTGACAGGGAGACTGCTCAGCTCAACACAAAGAGCAGGTCAGAGACCAAAGGGGTGACCTTGGAAGGTGTGGTGACACTGCTTCAGCTGAATGTGTCATGCCTTACTTCAGTTCAAGCTGGGTGCACCTCTTGATGGATATGTTACAGAGGGAATTCAAGCATGAAACAGGTGACCGGATGCAGTGATACGATTTCTTTCAACCTCCAAAATCTAGGATTCTGTAAATGTCTCCCTCACTAAGGAAACCACAAAGATATAAGTAGGTTATCAGCAGTAAAGCCTACCAAATGGCATATAGAACTTGATGGCATATAGGTTTTCCTTGAACCCTGAGCTGTTTTAATTAGTGAAATCAGAATTTAGTTTAAAATGAAAGTATACCTCCTTTTCTGCCAATTAAGACAGACTTGCAACTGAAAGTTATTGTTTCTAAAAGACATCAAAAACATACACAATTTTCTTTTGTAATTCCAGGGGTGTCGTAAAACCAGTAGGCATCTTTCCCATCTTGTGGGGTTAATTCTACTCGTTTGGTGGATTTATCTCCAACCATAACAAGTTGGTTTCCCATGTCAGAGGCAAGTGAATCAGTATCAAACTCAAAGAAGCTTCATCCTTCTGAATACAAGAATGTTCTTTTAATTCTTCCTAGAATAATTTATATTGAAGCTAGTAGTCTCTCCTTTAAAGCTTTTGACTCAAGATATATAATTCTTATGTTTGCCTCAAACAAATTACTAAGTATGGAGTATGGAATGAGACTACAATGATACTTTATTTCCAAAGGCAGTGGGAGTCAGACTCTTTTAATGATTAAGTGTGTGGCTGGCTGTGCACATTGCTCAGGTTGGGGATGTAGGGGTGGGTAGTGTTGGAAATCAAACTGTTTTTAGTAAAGGAAGATGAAAAGAGGTACCAAGGAAAGGAGGGCAATCTACTTTAAAGCTGCAATAGATCAAAGACCTATACTGGTTTGCAAGGAGATGGCTAGTATCTTAGTGAAAATATTTCTACTGCTGACAGTGGCCAGATGAGCAGTTATTCATGTTTCCTTTCCTAATTTCTCCATGCATCTACTGTATCAATTTTCTCATCACAATGAACTCTGGGTTTCCAAACAGCCTTGCCTCTAAAGGACCTCTATGTTCCCAAATGACTAAGTAATTTCTCCCTCCAAAACTGGCTAGCCCAGAATATTAGCAGAGACCCAACAAGAGGTTTCCTATAGAAGGCGCTTACCTACTACATAACCATGTTTTTTCAAGAGAGTAAGTTGATTTTGTTCCTGCCATTCTACCGCTTCAGTTGCATCTTGTTAAAGCCTTCTTTGCCTTTGAAACATTCTGTAAGGAGTTGGATTACAAATAGGAAACTTGAGAAGGTTTTAATATAGCACTTGAAGCAGCAAAGAATAAATACGTTGTTATAAACATTGTATAAGAAAAGAGAATAAGGAGAGGAAACTTAACATTTAGGAGGAGCTACACTATCTTGGGTACTGTGGTTATTTCACTCAGCTTTCATGACAGCTCTCTACAAAATTATTCCTACTTTACAGACTAGGAAACAGGATCAGAGACTGGCTCACAGGCTTAATTAACTAGGAGTTGAATCCCAAATCTGTAGGCCTGATTTCTTTCTATTTTCCCCGTACTACTAACTGGTATTAAAGCACTTCTGCGTATAATTCAACCTAAGTCCGCTACAGGAAAAACAGCTTTTCAAAGTTAAGGACTGGTTTCAAAGGAACAAACGAAGTAGTTAGTTTTGCCAGCTGTTAAAGACAAACAGGGTTATAGAAGAACCCATTTTACAATTACTATAGATGTGTCTTAAAGTCACAAAGTTGACATTTCTTCTCAACAAAGCCACACATCACATTGCCTTAGTGAATTATTCCAATGTTAAATCTGTTTAGTATTCTTATGAGTAAACTGAAGCCATAAGGGGTAAGACTGAGGGGTGGACAGAGGCTTAGAAAGTAAATGAAGGACTTTCTGGAGAAACATGCAAAGAACTAAAGCTACAAGGGAAACCTCCAAGAGAGCAGGAACTTCCTGTGTCCCCTGGTTCATCTATACAGCCAGAACAGTGACTGGAACGTAGAAGGACTCAATTATTTCTATTGGAAAGTTACCACAACAAATACTGAATTTCCAAGCACTAAACTGCCACGAAAGAGAGATGTGACCAAAGTAGTTTTTCCTTTAAAAGGAAAGACTTCTGCTAGCCTCTAGTGGACATTAAGGAAGGATACAGTACTACGTGCCTGAACCATAATGAGACTTCCACCTCAGAAAACAAAGGGGATGAGAGTCCTAAAACTCACCAGGCCAAGGGGAATCGGTAGCCCTGTCGATAGCCTCAGCACCCTTGGCGATGCAGTAATCGGACTCCAGGAGCGTGTTGCAGAGAGTGGTCTTGCTAGCGTTGTTGGCGCCAACCAAGCAGGCGGCGCCGCGGTAGCGCCAGGAGCGCTGGAGCACGGAGATCAATTCTTCGACTCCATAGCCAGTCTTGGCGCTGATGAGCCGCATGTCCCTGAGCACTGTGCGGGACTTTGGTCGAAGGATTCACATTATTCGCCGCGTCCCGAGGCCGGTCCCTGCTCGGGTGTTGTGGCCCTCGGTAGCCAGGGGGCGGCAGGATCCCGGCGCGGGCACAGTCGTCCCACAGTCGCTCCTGGAGCCGTTGCCGGTAACCAGCAGTATCCTGGGGCAGGAGGTCCACCTTGTTTCCTAGCACGATCAGCTGCTTGGGGCCCACCAACGCGGGCAGGTGAGGCAGCAGGTTGTCCGGCAGATCGAGGAGGTCCACCATGTAGAGTACCAGGGAGGGCTCGGCCCGCCGCAGCGCGGCCCTCACCAGCTCCAGGTACCGCTCGCGGCTCATCTGCAGACGCAGGGCGCGCCGGTGATGAATCAGCCGCCAGCAGCGCTGGCACACCTTCCGCTCCAGTCCGCGGTCTGCCTGTGCAGCTCCTCCACGAAACCTAAACAGTTCAGGAGGCTGAGCTGCACCGTCGAGTCCGGATGCCCCACGACCAGGTGCACTTAACGTCTGCTGTCCCTGCTCCTCCTGCCCTGTTGCATCTGTCGCTCCTTCTCCTCCTGCTGCTGCTGCTGCAGCTTCCGCAGCTGGTCTTGGAGGCTCAGTGCGGGAGCCGGCTCCGGGACGTACTCGGGGAACAGAAAATGCTTCTCCATGTCAGCCCTTCCTTCGTAACCCCCAGTCGCTGTCGGGCCACGGGGAGGCCCACGACCCAGACCCGATGGGTGCTGGGAGCAGCCGTCCGCGCATCTTCTCTCGTGAGCTTCTCCGGGAGTTCATGGCGCTTTACTATGAGAGCGGATCGCCACAGGACCCTGCAGAACAGCCTAGGAGTGAGACGCGCGGGAAGCATGAGAAACGCTAAAGCGGGCAAAGGGGTGGAGCCACCTGTTCGCACGCGCACTGAGGCCCCAGAGTCGCGTTAATTACTGGAGGAAAGCTCGGGACAACCTGAGAGCAGTCATTTGTCAGTTGGCTCACTAGCGCTCCTCCTCCTAAAGCTAATGTCGTGAGTTCTCGCGATGAGAGCTCCGTGGCCTGGAAATCCACTTAACACGGAGGTAAAAGTACTAGGGACTTAGAGACTGAGCTGGGTTAGACAATTAGACTAGTTAATGAGAGTGTGTTTACTTTCAGGCTTCTTTAACGCGCCGCAGCTTACCCTACCTGCCGTTAAGAAATCACACTTTTAAAAGCTTTGCGTTTTTTAGTTTTTGGAGCTGGAAAAAAATTGAACATCGAATATCCCAGACACATGGCCATGGTTAAAACCATGACCATTAATATATTTATTTGGCTTTTTTTCATGGCCACAATTAAAATCTGTAATTAATACATCTTCTTGGCTTTTTTTTTTTTCAGGTGTTAATATTTCCCCAACAATATTAAAAGGCAGAACTCATTGGCTAGATCTGAGTCACAGAGTGTAGGCGTGGTCCTCGCGGTTAACCCCACGAGGCTTCAACCCACAAACTGCGCATGTGCCGACTCACCCTTCGCGAATTTATCCCACCCTTGGCGCAGGCGCACACGATATATGGGCGTCTTTGAGGGCGGAGCTTCGCGTGGGACGCAGCGTATTCTGGGAACGCCGGAGACGGAAATTACTTCGCCACACTGGTCATCGGACTCGCTTGAGCGCTCGTCTGTTTGTGATTTCTAGAGTTCGGAGCTGGTCAACTGTTTTCTAACCTGTATGACGCGGACGAGGGTAGGTGACCACTCAGAACTCTCCGCAGCGACCCATCTAAGGAGGGAGACGTGAGGAGCTGGACGAATTGAGGATTTGCGGCCTTTCCCCGAGCCCGTCGCACAAGTGTCCGCAGTCGTGTGTCCCCCATCCTCCAGACCGGGAACGAAGCTAGGATTTTGAGGGGTGGAGGGTACAGGGATCGTAGCATTTATGTTTCTCGTCACGGTGACTCTATTCCACTGTTCGCTGCTGGATAAATGTGACACTCCGCGTACTGAAATAGAGTGCAGAACCGTACGACAAATTGTGTTGTTTTGACTTTGTCTGAAACAAAGGACTCCTCGATTTTCCTTTAAACCAGAATTAGTGGATTTGTTGAATTTTTGAGCGTCAGCCTGTACAAGGCATTGTGCTAGGCTCTGGAAATAAACCAGGGACAAATAATATAAAGTTGTTGAGGCGGGGGAGAGGGTTGGTCTAGTTTGGCATTCCTAAGTAAATTGTTTTAAAAGATGACCTTTACATTTCCTCTTTACACAAGGTGACACAGTTCTCAGATAGTATGTATTTTACTGAACAGAGCCAGTGTATCTTGTTTTTCTTTTTACATACAGAATCCTAGTCATGTATAGTGTATTTTCTTTATATGTTTTAATGCTCCCTCTTCCATTCTTCGCAGCTATTTCAGACTTCGTTTTCTTCTAGCTCCCAATCTCGTGGCCACCCCTCACATTTCTTCTTATTCCCTCAGCTGTTTCATGGAGATAATAGAAGCAAAAGCTTAAACTCCACTGCGTAAAATTCCGTCCCATTTTAATCTTGAGTCTGGAAATGTTCTGGCATCATTACATTCTCTTTTTCTTAACTCCTATCTCGGAAAGAAAGTTGAAAAAATTTTAGCTTCATGTTTCTGAGAAGGTAATAGGTTCTCATGGCTCACAAGCTAGAAAATGTAAAAATGTTAAGTGTAAGGTCTTATTCTTGTCCACCGTCTGTCCTGTGTGAGCCCTCTCCACAGTAGGTAACCACTGTTCTTAGATTCTTATCTTTCCAGGTGCTTTAAGCATTTTCAAGCAAGTATAAATAGCATTCTGTTTTCCCTCTTTTTACAGACAAAAAGTAACATTTATACTTTGTTGCACTTTTATTTTTTGCGTTACATATTTGTATCTATCCAGGAGATTTTCATATCAGTATATGGAGAGCATGTAAATTTTTTTTCACAGCTGCTAGTTTGTGTGGATATACCATAACTTAGAGTGTATCTTCTTGGTTGATATTTGGGTTACTTCCAGTCTTTTTCTGATTCAAACAATGCTGTAGTGAGTAATTTTGTACATGTTATTTTGTCTAATACAAGTATATCTGTAGGATAAGTTTCTAGGTATAAAATTGTCAGGTCAAATGATATGCAAATGTTACAGAAAATATTAATATTTTGCTCGATGGTGCCAATTGACCACCATAGTGATTGGGCTAATTGATATTATCATTAACTATATAATAATCCAGTGGGAAAGGAGTTAATGTTACCTCATTTATCAAGTCTGCTCCAGCATTGAGTCTCCATTCTACTCCTGCTTGTGTCCTTTGATATCATTATTAGATAGCCTCTCATTCGTTTTTAAACACTCCTTTTCAGCTGGATTCTTTCTCTGTGAAATAGATTTCTCTTTTCCTCAAGAAAATAAGTTGAATGCTTTGTTCCCCCCCCCCCAATATTTTAGGAAATCAGAGACTTCTCGATTGATAAATCAGATGGACCTTTTTTAAACCTTCTCTAAACCCTGTAGTAGGCAACATTGTTGATGACTTCCTCGGGGAAACTCACAGGTTCCATCTGCCACATCAGTCTCATTTGATTCTTTTTATCTTTTTGACTTTATCATTCTTTTCTGCTGTTTACATTAACTCGGGTTGATTTCATCCATTCTCCATGGCTTCAGTTACAGTCTGTATGTGGATGACTTCTGAGTACAGTTGGCCCTCTGTATCTGTGGGCTTTGCATGTGGAGATTCAACTAATCTTGGGTGGAAAATATTTGGAAAAAAGTTCCAGAAAGTTCCAGAAAGGTCAACTTGAATGTGCCTTGTGCTGACAACTGTTCATGCCTTTTTTTTTTTTTTTTTTGCTCCCCTTTTTTGTACTTCACAGTATTGCCTTTTTTTTTTTTTTTTTACAAGTTTAGATTTATGGCAATTCTGTGTTGAGCAGGTCTACTGATGTCATTTTATTAACAACATTTGTTTACTTCATGTCTCTCTCACATTTTGGTAATTCTCACAGTATTTCAAACTTTTTTCATTATTTGTTATGGTGATCTGTGATCAGTGATCTTTGATTTTACTGTGAGTCACTGAAGGCTCAGATGATGGTTAGCATTTTTTAGCAATAAAGTATTTTTAAATTAAGGTATGTACATTTTTTAAGATACAGTGTAGTGCACACTCAATAGACTATAGTGTAGTGGAAATATAACTTTTATGTGCTCTGGGAAACCAAAAAATTCACGTAACTCAGGGTGGTCTGGAACTAAACCTGTATCTCCGAGGTATGCCTGTACGAAAGCATTTACGTTGTATTTATGACTACTGATGTAGCATTTACATTGCATTAGTTATCGTAAGTGATCTAGAAATGACTTAAACTATAAGGGAGAAAAGAATTTTTTTAAATTAAAAAAAATATATAAGGGAGAATGTATGTTGGTTATATGGAAATACTATGCTATATTACGTAAGAGTTTGAGCGACCTCCAATTTGGGTATCCATTGGGCATCCTCGCACCAGTTCCATATGAATACCGAGGGACAGCTTTATTTCCAATCTAGACGTCTTGCATAGCTAAATGCCACTAGATAACTTCACTTAGATGTCTTCCTGGGTGCCTCAGCATTGTACTGCCCAAACAGTTGACTATTTTCCTTAACTCACTGCCCCTTCCAAAGCTGCTTCCTCCTGTGTTCTCCATCTTGGTGAATGGTATCACCCTCTTTTATTGAAGCCAGAAGCTTGGGCATCATTCTTGATTCCTCTTTTCTTGCCCTATGCCTAATGACTCAGCAAGCACTGAGGGTTCTGTCTCATAAATATAAAATCTATTCACTTCTCCATCCCCTCTGCCGCAATTCTGGTTCACCATCTCTTGCCTGGATTACGTCCTCAGACTCTTAACTGGTTTGTGTGCTTTCAGTTTCCTTGTCTTTCTGATCCCCTCTCCACACTGGGGCAATAGTGATCTTTCAGAAATGAAAATCTGACCATTCTGCTAAAACCTTAGAATGGTTGCTCGAAGCTCTATTGGTAAAGCCCAATCTTTTACCACTCCAACTTCACACTCTGTGCTTTGGCTAGACTGGTTTTCTTTTGTTCCTTGTATATCTTTCATTGTGGAGCGTTTTGCACTATTTGTGTTTTCTGTTTGGAATACTTTCTCTCCCCCTCCCACACTCACTCCCTCCTTTTGCCTGGCTTACTCTGCATAACTCAGCTTTTGGGAAGTCTTCCCAACCTCCTTAGGTCCTGGTTAGAAGTGTCCATTCACTTTATTCTTCCTTTAATTGGCTTCATCTTGTCCATATCTCCTCAGTAGGTGATAATCTACCTGAGGATACAGCCATTTTTAATCTTGTTGAAGGTAACATCTCCAATGCCTGGGACATAGTAAATGATCACATTCTATAAATATTTGATAAGTGGATGAATGAATAAATGAGCCTCCGCAGATTCATTTTCCTGCACATGACTAACAGTGGTTTTCCCTAATATCCTGTCTTCAGTCTTCATTCTTTATGTTAACTCTCCTTATTGTACCAACTACTTAATAATTCTGAACTCTTGGTAATTTAGACTCCTTATTTGACCTTCATGTTTGTATCCATTTGCAAGTATTTAAAGGGATAAATAATCTACAGGTTTATTGAAAGCTGACTTCATCATTTCCTCTCCTTTTCCCACCTTCTGCTGTGTGGCTGTGTTATTAACCTCTAGTCTGTCATCAGAGTTAGAAATCACTGAGCTATTTTAGATACCTTTGTCTTTCTTACCCCTCCCCTCGTGTGTAGGGATTGGTAATTTCAGTCCATTCAAGAAGTATTTATTGAATAATTTATTTTGGATATAAAATTTTGAATCAAAATCTTACATTTTATAGACTATATAGGTCAGAATAGAAAGACAAAAATGCAGCACACTTAATATTTTTAAATAAATTACTTTTAAATTTTTCTTGGGGGCGGTGCTTAGGCTTACTTATTTATTTGTTTCTTAGTGGAGGTACTGGGAATTGAACCCAGGATGCCATGCATGCTAAGAACTCTACCACGCAGCTAATATCCAACCCCCCACACTTAATCTTTTCTATAAGAAGATGAGACTAATTTTAAGACCAGTGGAAACTGATTTTTCAAATGACCTGTTATTTAAGATACTATTGCTGCGTAACTACCTCAAAATGTGGCTGCTTAAAAGTTAATGTAATATATTCATGGATTCAGTGGGTCAGGAATTTGGACAGCATAGTAGGAATGGCTGGTCTGCTGCCTGATGTCAGTGGTTGAACTGGGAAGACTCAAAGGCTGGGTGTTGCCAGCTGGGGGCTAGGTGATCTGGAGTGTTTACTAACATGTCTGGCACCTGACCTGGATGGACTCAAGTACTAGGATTGCTGACTGGAGCAGCTATAAACAGTCTCTCCGTATGGTTTGGGCTTCCTCACCTAAGTAGTAGCCTTCACAGTAGTAGAACTTCCTAATGGTAGCTCAGGGCTCCAGAAGTAAGTGTTTTAGCAAACAAGGGGGAACTAACTGCATTAAATTTCCTGGCCTAGCTTCTAAAGTCATGAAGTGTTGCTTCAGCTGTATTCACTTAATTACAGAAGCGAGAAAAAACCCACCCAGACTTAAGGGGAGGAAACAGACTCCTATATCTTGGTAGCAGGAGTGTCAAGATCACTTTTCTTATAAGGAAGCATGTGAACTGGAAGAGATGGTTCTGGCCATCTTTGGAAAATACAGACTGTCATCTCTGTCCATGTATGAAAAGTTGCCTGTAATAGACACCCCTCCTTAATGTATTGCCCAGCAATTGGAATACTTTGGTGACTCTTCCCTCTTACTCTAATCTCTGACTCTAGTCCCTGAGGAACCTGTTGATCAGAGGACTATGAGCTTGCTACTAGTTATCATTATAGTTAGCTATTAATGAGCATTCTAGAGAAGATGGAATATTTAAAATTCACACAACTTAAACTGAACTTGGCATGAGGCCCCTTTGTGTATTAAGAGAATACCTATATGATGTAGACATAGACCTATGTATATTATTGCATTACAATTCAGTTAATGTAATTGAAATTTTAGAGAAGTGGAGTAAAATGTTTGTGTTTTATTTAGCAGATGCCAGTTTGTTTCTGGTATTTCCTATCATAGAAACAAGATGTTAACTAGTAGCATTTTACTGCAAGTGAGAATAATACTTGTGGTTTTTACAGATACGCAGTATGATGAGGATGATGATGATGAAATCCCCAAGATTTGTGGCAAGAGGCATGTTGGATTGTAGTCAGGTAGCTTTTTAGACCAAACTGAATAAGCTTTAAAAGTCACTGCAACATGTACAAGGATTTCCTGCTTATTCTGTTCTTGAAAATTAGAAGTTCTATATAAGTATGCTACTATGAGAGCTGGTTTCTCACTTAATTATTTAAATATTTAACTTTAACATTTGAAGTATTTTGGACCTATGGAAAAGTTACACAAAGAGTTCATGTATACATTTCACTTAGATTCCCTGAATGTTAACTTTATACTATGTTTTGTCTTTTTCGTTCTCTACATATTTTTTTTCTGAAACATTTGAGGGTAAGTTGCTTATAGAAGAACATTCTTTTATGTAATCATTAAGTCATCAAAATCAGGAAATTAATATTAATGCAATGATCTTATTTAATTTGAAGACCTTATCCAAATTCTTCCGATTGTCCTACTGATATTTTTTATAGCAAAATTTAAAAAAATTTCTTTGTTCCTGGATCCACCATGAGATCACATATTGCATTTAGTTTTCATGTCATTTTTTTATCTCTTATAATCTACATAGTTATAGTCTACAACAGTTTCTCAGTCTTTTTCTGTTTTTTTTTCTTTTTTTTGGTTTTTTTTTACTTTGATGTTTTTGAATAATACAGGCCAGTTACTTTTTTAGAATGCTTCTCAGTTTGGGTTAGTCTGATGTTTCCTCATAATTAGATTCAAATGATTGCTTTTGGCAACAGTAAATTTTCTGCTCTCAGTGCATTTTATCAGGAAGCACATGATGGTTATTTGTTGCATTAATGGTGCTGTTAATTTGATTCCTTAGTCTTCTCATGATTTTCAATAGGTTAAGTTACAATAAGTTATAGTATTTCAACCCAAATTCCCATCCAATTTGAAGTTAATTAAACTGTAATAAAACTCGATAAGAAGCTTTACATATAGGTAAGAAAAGTAACTTTTGAGTAATAAAGTTAACATCCCACTATGTTAGGAATAAAATGCTATAACTTCCCCTCTTACGAAACTGACAGTTGCTTTGTTTATATTAACATGATGCCTTGAGCCCCACCATCTCCAGGATGCACATTCTCTTGGATGACCCTCTCTCCCTTTTCAAACAACACATGCTTCTGAGATTCTCTACCAATTGTACTTGGAGTATAAGTGAATCTTTCTTGAACACTGTTTTGTTAAAGTGTTGAGTTTTGGGGATGTGAGTACCTATCTATTTTCCCTATTAAACACATTTTTATCTTCTATGGTGTTTCAGTATTAAACACCAAGAGGAGTTTTATTAGGAAACAATAGCCAAGTAGATGTTCTGTGGGGTATCCCTATATTCTGTGATATTCAGGGAGAGAGAATATTTGATCTGTGCCAAAAGAGAATTATTTTCAACATATGTCACAGGTTGCTTGAGGATAGAATACTCTATTTGAACAATCATTGCACTTAATATTTGTTACAGAATAAATGATTAGATGTTTATACTTTAATTGACTATAGTTGCTTTGGCTATTGTGATGTGACATTTTGTTTTTTCACTATTAACATCAAGTGATCTTTCCCAAACAATATGAATGTGATACCATTTAATATCACCAGTGACTTCAGTAAAATGACTTCTTGTACAACAGGCACAATAGAAGATACTATAAATATGAGCTATTCATATAGTCAGTTGTTTAAAGGATAGCATTCTAATGAAGTACTACCTTTCTACTGATTTTAGGGCAAGTAGCTATGGTTCATCTTCCTGGGAGAATGAAACTTGTCCATAGTTTTGTAAAGATTTTTCATTATAAATGGTCCATAAAAACCATTGCTATTTATCTTACAGACAGTGCCTTCCATATTCTTCTTACATATCAGTGGGTGACTTAAATGGTTTGAGAAATTTCTTTCTTGTTAGCTCACAGTCTCTACTGAAGGAAATTGCCCCCATCATTCTTGAGGCTGTACCTTTTCCAGGGATGATTGTGTTTTGTATTCTCCACCATAGGACCTAATTTCTAATATTGGTGGCCATGGTTGATTGAATCAGGGTGGACCTTGACCCAAAGCTAGCCACTCTATAGACAGGCCAGTAACCTATGAGGTGATCTGATGATGCCAAATTGGGAGGCTGATGATTATTTGGGCTATGCACGTTGTCTCAGAAAATTGATGTGAGGTTGGGGGAGTCAGTTACTAGGGAGATAAGAGTAAAAACCAAGTCCAGCCATGCAGCTGTTCCTGGGTGATGGTGTGGGGAGAGATGCCTTTTGCACTTATATCTACTTGTATCTTTATTATATATTTCCTTACCCATCCCTCACATGAACAAGTGTCTATTCCTTATAAACAATGCATCTACACTCTTTTAGATTCTCCATCCTTCCTTAGGGCTTCACTATGTGATTTCTTTATCCACGCTACTAGCTCTGATCGCTCACCCTTGCTCCATTTGTTGTCATCAGTCATTTGCTGAATACTTTCACTTGAATGACTTATTCACATCTTACCTTTAACATACTCAGAATAGAATAATTTTAACCTAAAATTGAAATTCTTATACATTCCTTATTTTAGTCATTGATGTCATCATCCTCCCTCTCATTCGAGTTAGAGTTCTTATTTTTATTTTTTTTTAAAATCCCTTTTTAAAATGATATGTTTCAGGAATACAGCATCATATACAGTTTAATATCTGCATATACAACAGAGTGATCACCACCACAGTCTAGTTACTATCCATCACCATACAATTGGCCACCTTCACTCGTTTGGCCTACTTCTCAACCCCCTTCTCCTCTGGTCACCACTAATCTATTTTTTATATCTGTGGGTTTATTTTTCTGTTCTTCTGTTCATTGGTTGGTTTGGGCTTTCTGGCTTTTTTAAGATTCCACATATGAGTGAAATCATGTGTTATTTATTTTTCTCCATCTGACTTATTTTACTCAGCATACTAACCTAAAGGTCCACCCATGTTGTACTTACTTTTGTATTTGACTATGCATTTTCTTTAGTTTTCTCTCCTGACATTGTTTTTAGAGAAATGTTTCAAAGAGTTTGGATGAAATTGATCATTGAAATTTGAATGGACATTTGTAAATTAGAACTTTCTTATAGTTCTTAAGTTCTGCTTTAAATATTTTACCAATAAGTCTCATTTCCTCAAACTTAACAAAAAGTTCTACAAAGAAAGTATTCTTAGTCTCATCCCTTTTTTGGATACCTTATAGTATTTTATGTAGTGATGGGTATAGAGTGTTTCGCTTGTAATGATTAGTGTTTGTTGACTTTCATGATAATGAAAATGGGGAAGTGTGCTAGCAAAATCACTGAGTTGTAACTGATTATGAACTCAGGTATTTTCTCAGTTCCCATTTTGATGTCAGACAACAGCTGGATTCTTTGGATGAACAGATATCTGTTCAAAGAATTGTGGAAGTTGCTCCACCTATAGACTTAGAAGCTGCAGCTCAACATGCTCGTTGGAGAAGTTGAAGAACTGGTAAGACAAGTAATTCTGATAAAGTAACAAAAGTGAAATAAGGGTATTGATTTGAAATTTAAAAAAAGAAAAAAAAATTAGTAGATGTTTTTAGCAGTGTACTTCCAACATCGTCAATCAACAACTAATTTATTCTATCTAATGGAGAGATACATTTTTGCAAGTAATGCAAAACCCTAATCCTTATTCAGATAGTAGGTATTTAATAGCTGGGAACAGAGAACGCAGAAATATGATGAACTACTAAGAGAAGCAAGCCAGAAATAGTTATATTGTTTCAGAAATCCCCAGTTTTTTCTTTCACAGTGTAAGGAGTCATAAAAAGAAAAGTATGTAAAGTACTTTTCTCTTGATTATTTGTTGCATTATCACAACAATATAAGAAATAATGAGAGAATCACCCAAACATACCAGCTATTTTAGTTTTTCTAGGTTCATTGTACTCTTTCTTTTCACATATGCATGTTTTTAGTGTTGTTAAAATCATAGCAAGGATATAATTTTAGAATCTAGTTTTACATGAGTGATTGTAAAGAAGTATGTAGTCCAGAGTAGTGACTGTCCCCTTATTTGAGAGGTAATGGGCCTTGAGAGACAGGAAAAACTGAACAACAAAGTGGGGCGGGGAGAGCCCCAGAAGTAGAGTTAGAGGGAGAGGTCATTATTCCTAGCCAGTTCAGTCCCTCTTTTCTGTAACTAAGCTTGTAACAGCTGGTGTATTATTCTCATTCTGGCTGGAGGTGCTGCATAGGCTTTTGCTGTTAAGAACAAAAGTCATTGGGTCTTCTGGCACTGCGTTGGAAAAGTGGGTATAAAAATGTCTTTTTTATGCTTGATGACATTTTCTCTTCATGATTTTTGCAAAACAGGAGTGATAAATATTGTAATGTAGCATATTCAAAATGCCAGTATCATAAGCACTGTTGGAGGAAGAGATCTCTCACGTGGGATATCAGAGCCTAGAGGAAAAGATGGGAGAGACTTAAACTGACCATGAGGGGTAGGGTAGAACTTAGTACAGAAAAGATTCTTAATCATTTCAGCAAAAAGTACTTGGTATATTTGGCTTGGGGATGGATTGGTGACTACAACAGTCAGTATATGTTATTTGGTCTGATCTGGTTTTTTTGTGGGGGGTGAGGGGGGTAATTAGGCTTTTTTTGTTTTGTTTTGTTTTATGAGGGGGAGGTAATTTGGTTTATTTATTTATTTATATTTGGAGGAGATACTGGGGATTGAACCCAGGACCTCATGCATCCTAAGCACACACTCTACCACTGACCTATATCCTCCTCCGCTGTTTTTGACAGGTGTTAGGGGGAGATAAGAAGTCAGCTAGGGTCCTTGGAATACTCGGTCCCTTGAGGAGAATAGTAATTAGGATTTTCTGTAAATTTAATTGAAGTGTTAGGTCTATTTTTTCTATGTTCTGTTGATTAGATGAGAGCATGTTTCTTGTTATATGAATTTATCTTTTCTTTGTTTTCTGGACTCTGTACTTCTGACCTGAACTAAGAAGAGGGCACATGAAATGGCTATACAGATCATTAATGCAAATCCATTTTAATTATTTCATATAAACTCAGAGCATATGATACATGCAGTCTTTATTTACTTGTGATAAATTAACTTTTTTTCTTACACCTTAAGAAGGTGATGAAGTATAAAACTTAACATCTTTGGAATATAGATGTTGACTTTGCAGGGTTACCCGTATTAGTAAAGTGGATTAATTTTGCTAGTTTCTAGAACTTCTACTCAAAATGCTGATTGATTAAACTGAAATCATCAGAACCTTTATGAAAAAAAGTTATTTACCCTTTTCATGTCTTTTTTTTTTTGCATTTTTTTCATAATAGAAAATAAATTTGCAGGGGAGGGTATAGCTCAAATGATAGAATGCATGTTTACCATGCAAAAGGTCCTGGATTCAATCCCCAGTACCTCCAAAAAAAAAACCTAATAATAAATGAATAAATAGACCTAATGACCTCCCCCAAAAAATAAAATTAAAAAAAATTTAAATTTAAAAAATAAAATGAATTTTATTTTATTTTATTTAATTTTTTATTGAAGTGTAGCTGATTTACAACGTTAGGTTCAGGTATACAGCTAAGCGACTGTTACACATACATATATGATTTCTCGGGCTGGTCTCCTGCATTAGCAGGAGGGGCAAGAACACCCTATGACCTTACCATGTGAACAGTTTTATACATGACAAGACCCATACACAAAACCTGTGGCTGATTTGGAGTAAGTACAGAGTACCCTCGACTTGCAGCTGCTAATCCGACAGGTCAACCAATAGCAGGGGACTGAACTCCTGGCCTCTAGGGGTACAGTATGCTCTGCCTTGGGAGGAATAGCCAGCTTGGTGCTTGTCAAGGCTTCACTGCCCAACCCCAGGCAGCTTGACCTCTCAGGCTGATTCTGTGTCTAGATGGTGTGTTCTGGACCCAACATGGGGCTAGTTTTAAAGGTTACCCCTGTGGTATCTCAAACCAGCTTGGGTTCTGGGAGATATAGGGTGGAAAATGCCAGAGGCCCAGGATGTGCATCAGGGGCTAGAGGCCAAATCCTGGCCGTTTGGGTGAGTATACTCTGACATGGTCCAGCAGAGTCCTGCGTACCAGGGCCTTGCTAGACCTAGGTGCTCTTTTTTTTTTTTTTTTTTAAATATAGTTGTTTGTTTTGGGCTCCAACTTCCTGCAGTATCGATTTCTGTCAGTTTGTTTTTTAAAAAAAAGCACTTTGAATAAATAACAGGGGCTGGGATGAAAATAAAGTAAAATAGGGAGACATAAAAATTGTTTTGTTTTTATATAACTTTAATTTTCACTCAGGGTTAAACAAAGTACTCTTCAGAATGAAGAAATCCCAATGGCTGGGAGGGAGTTTGGGAGCTGGGCGAGAAGCGATGGTAGCCTTGGAGTTGCAGACCCAACCCTATGTTATTGGAGGCTCTTGGTTGCATCTACAGGCTTTAAAACACCAAGAAAGAACATAGAGGAGAGGTGTACCTTTTTGTTATAAACTAACTGGGTTCCTGAAAAGTTATATGAAAAATTTCTAAACTGATTCCTATTCACAATGCAGTAGGTGAACCTTCCAGAAAACCTTCACTAGAAGGTTTTATAAAGCAAGGCCCTTGCAGGGGCAGGATTAAGGTAAGGCAAGTAAGGAGTGTCAAAAAACCCAGCAATCAGGATGAATAATATAATAATGTAATATTCTAGCAAATCAAAATTAGTGCAAAAAATCCCAAGTGAACAAAAGAACAAAATCACACCATATACAAATACTAATTCAAAGTGTATCAAAAACCTAAATGTAAGAGCTAAAATGATAAGTCTTAGAAGAAAAGAGGTGCAGATCTTCATGACCTTGGATTTGGCAATGGTATGTTATGTGTGCACCAAAACCCATAAATGACAGGAAAAAAAATTGGTAAGTTGGATTTCATCAAAATTAAAAACTTTCATTAGTCAAAGGACATTATTTTTTTTTTGACAAAGGACACTATCAATATAGCAAAAAGAGAAAACAGAAAGAGAGAAAATATTTCCAAATCATATATTTGATAAGGGACTTGTGTCTAGAATATATATAGAATTCTTAAAACTCAACAAAAAAGACAAATATCATAATTAAAAAGTGAGCAAAGAATTGGAATAGACATTTCTCCAAAGAACATAACACAGATGGCCAATATTTGCTCTGTGCAGAACCCTGTACCAGTTACACATACATTAAATATCCAAGATTCAGGGAGATGGAAGGGAATAAACCTTACCCTCAACAGTGACTCCACTCCTCCCTTAGTGAAATTCATCTTTGCCTCAGAGGAAAGGAGCCATGTGACAACAGATATTCAACAGGGAACAGTGATAATTGATACATTGCTGAGTTTATTCCAACACAGGTCATCCTCACAATAACTCAAGTGGCCAAAGCCAAAAACATGGATTTTTTGTTGTTTTACTTACTAGTCACTGCCTGTGGCTTTCTCCCACATCTCACCGTGGAAAATGTGGGTTAACAAATTGTATGCAAAGAAACACAGAAAAAGAGAGAAAGGGAAAATGAAGTTCATCTAGTGTGCAGTTGAAGGTGTTTTATCCAGTTTCTCTTCTGTAAGCTGCTCCGTCAGCATGGTCCGCGTCAAATTACTTTAATATCATGGCCATCTTCCCTGCAAATTGAACAACCCCATAAAAACACATTTATTATTAAATTTCCCCCTCTACCCCTCCTGAGTTTTTGTGGCTGGACTAATAATAAAATGGACATAAAACAGATTAAAAGGAGGAAAAGAAACTTCAATAATGGCACACAGAGGTCTTGTAGAAATGGGGCCTAATAAGTGGCCAAAGCGGGCAAGCTTCATACTTTTTAGAATAAGAAACAATAAATCTGTGAGGAATTGACAGGGAAAGAAACTTATGCTTTGGGTGCTTAATTAGTAAAGAATCTAAACAGAGTTTTGGCTCAGGGTAGTAAATTAAACTAACAAAGCTTGTTTATACAGGCTTTTCAGCTCTGAATTCTGTTAGGTGATAAGAGTGTCCTCCCTCCAGATGCAGGGAGTGAACCTTTCTTATGAGAGGTTTATTTCCTGCTCTCAGGTAGACTGAGAGGAGGATCAAAATGTCCCTCTTGCACTGGATCTTTCTTAAGTAACTTTAATTCAAAATAATTAATATGCCATTGAGGCATATTTTGGGGTGCCCTTCCCTGGGCCTCAACAGTTACTTCCTTTGAAACTTCCCTGGAAGTTTCACATATTAAAAGTTGAGCTGATAGTGTTTTCCATCTCATTGAACCAGTCTCTTAGACTTGACAATAGGTCAGTTCAGTTAAACTTATTTCTGGAGATGGTAATGCAGATGGGTTCCCAAAGTCGGGCCTATGGTGCAAGCAATCATGTATTTAATAAGAAGCATATCTATGGAAACAAAATAAAACAGAAGTTAATGATTGGAGCAGATTGTAAACCCACTTCTGAGCCCAGAGGGCAGTCAGTTAAGATTTCTAGATGTTAGAGTTGAAGGATCTTTTGCAATTTGAAATATCTGATGATGTCATCAGGTGTTTAGGTAAACTTTCTGGCTCATACAGCAACAGGCACAAAGGTTGTTTACATATGAGCTGTTGCAGCAATTTCCCTTAAGTTTGTATCAAGTTGTCTAGCTTCAGTTTGCAGAGCTTCAGGAAAAGAAGGGCAATTTTAGTTCTCAGTGATTCCAAATCAAAAGAATAGGAGAAGTTTGGAAAAGTTAGTTTGGAGAGTCATAGCTAGACACTAGAGAATACTAGAAGAATTGACGATACAGTCTAGTTTACAGGTAAATAACAAAAACCTCAAAGACGATGAACAGAACTAGGATCTGGTATCTACAAGTGTGTATTTTAGTTTCTGCCGAAACACAGTTTTCTCTCTGTAATTACCCCCGGTTTTTACCAAAGGTAGCCAAATTAGACTAATCTGTTTGCAAAAGAAGTCTAGATTCAATAAACTTGGCTTGGTTGTTTACATAAGTACAGTAAGAATAGCGATTGACCATATAGGCTGTTTTAAATCTGCTTTGCTGGAACTTCTTATAAGGAATCTCAGATTATATTTTCAATAGCCTCTCAAGGCTAAGAAACAAAGCCACACATTCACCATCAGCCTTTGCCTGCAATAGGCACAGATTTGGGTGAATTCCTCTCTTCATGAGGTCCCCAAAATATCCTCAGTGTCCTGGGCCTGCCAGGAAGTAACCTTCCTTACTCACCTAGTAAGGCTGCTGTGAGCCCTGAAAGCTGTTTTTCTAAGGAGCTTTATTGGCTCTGTAAAGTCAACCTTTGTTTCTCAAAGCTGTCTGGTCATATCTGAGTCTATGCATCTCTGTCAAATATGACATTCCAGTCAAAGCTTTGATAATATGATCAGTGTTTCCAGTTGTGTCCTGTTATAAGGAGAACAGATTCTTACTGAACGTACGCAAATAACTCTATTGC
This sequence comes from Camelus dromedarius, assembly GCF_036321535.1. Lineage (NCBI taxonomy): Eukaryota > Metazoa > Chordata > Mammalia > Artiodactyla > Camelidae > Camelus > Camelus dromedarius. The sequence goes on along the minus strand of NC_087436.1, from coordinate 84,047,118 downwards.
CAAGAAAATAAGAATACTCACTGATAGTTTCTGAATTCTGGAGGAATCCAGAAGAGAGAAAAAGATAAATGATTCAATTCTGCTTACAAAAGTACATTGTACCAAACTGCTCTAAGTCATAGTAAGTGTAAGAGAAAAGAGAAGTGTTTTCCTTAAATCTGGAGAAACAAAACATTTAGGAGAACAGCAATGTTTCAAATTTTAAAAAATCATAAAACATTATAATTATCTCTCTCAGTTTATTTAGTCATATGTAATTAATTCTTGCTTCGCTTGATCTTTTGTTAGAAATTTTATGAAGCCATCAGTTTCTCCATTAGAGTTCTGTGAATTCTTACCCAGGTATGATTTGAAAGTCATCAGAAACTTATATTCTAGCATATTTGTTAGATTCCTTTCCATGAATTTCCCTGAAGATAAAACACTTTTTTGCAGGAAGCTTTTGTAAAAGCATCTGCATGAAACAATAACTGTGTATAAATGATAAAAGACTTTAAAATGTCCATTATTAAAGATTTGATTCATTATAATGGAACTGATAAGGAAATTTGGTTATCTCTGAGACACATCATTTTAAGATAATAACTAGAACTATGACTAACATTATGCTAGGACATATCCAAATTCTAGGAATTTCATGTATTTTCTATAACATTTATATTAATAATACTTACCCACATAGTATAACATAAGAAGGTTTATCATCCTTTATTTCACAATGCTTCCCATTATAATTTAACCTACTAAATAAGCTTGATAAGTTTAATATCTCTGTTATAAATGAGAGAAAATAATTTTTTTGAGGTGTTCCAGGGGCCCTCTGGAAAACTCCAAAGTTATTTCCAGGTCAGTAAGTCTTTTTTTGGGAATTTTGTCAAAAATATCAGAAGTTTTTAAAACACTTGGTCAAATAGGATCATAGGTCACTGTGAAACAATACTTAGCTGTCCATTTAATCAAAGTGACAAAGATTTCCCTGGCAAATACAGAAAGTTGAATAGTTATAAAAAGCCTTAGCTATTTTAGTATTGAAAAGACTTTGTTTTGTCTTCTAACTGATCAAAAACCTGATAAAGACAAAATATAGAATCTTTGTTTTTCTAGACAGATTATATTAAAGGTAAAGAAAACCTTTTTTTTTAATAATTTCTTATTAAGACCAGAGCAATGTAAGAAAGTTTTGTTCTTTGAACAGAGAGAAAAACCAAATTTAATTTTGTATTAACTTACTTTTGATATTAAAACTCATTTACTTAATTAAATTCCAAACTTAGCCATTCCTGATTCCACATAAAATTCCTTTCTAAAGAGTCCTTTTTTTACAAACCTTTTTATAATTTTCTATGTGTATGTGTATGTGTGTGTGCACACACATACACATACACATACACATACACATACACATACATATACATATACATATACATATACATATACATATACATCCCTTGTTTTCTTTCCCATTTAGAAATAACCAGCTTTAGGACAAAATCATTTTCTTTTTCCTTAACAAAAGCACCTCCATACCTTTACTTACCCCCAAACACATTTTATTTCTTTTATTATTTCCAGTACTTTTAATTTTAGTATAATTAATATATTAATTGGAATTCTTAATCTTTTAAAATCTTAATTTGGGGGGAAATAAAGAAGTAAATAATTGTGAACTGTATTAACATTTTGTGGCTTAGCGAACTTATAAACACATGTTATAATTTCTAGAAATATATGTTACTTTATAGTATAATATTTTCAATAAAATGGAAAATATATGTACTAATAGACCCAAACATATTTAGTTCCTCTGTAATAAGACATCAAAAGTAGGTAAACTTAGACTTGTTTTAGTGATTAATGTTTCAGTATTTTATCTTATTTGGGATTTTTTGGGGGGGGAGATAACTAGGTTTATTTATTTATATTTAATGGAGAAACGGGATTGAACCTAGGACCTTGTGCATGCTAAGCTTGTGCTATACCACTGAGCTATACCTTCCCACTTAATTATCTTATTTGGAAATGATATAGACACCCAGTGAATTCCCATCATTTAATGTAACTTAGCAAAACTCTAAGGGTATAAATTAAATTACCAAAGAGAATTAGGAAACTAAGTATACAAATCATAAGACAATTGTTTTTGAAAATCTCAGCTAAAAACTCTTACCTCATTTACATCTAGTTAATTCATTTGTTCTTAACAATCGTACTTAGATTACTCATGAAAATTTCATGAGTCATTAAAGCAGTCATTATCTTAAGATTTTCTTTCTTTCTTTCTTTTTTTCTTTCTTTCTTTCTTTCTTTCTTTCTTTCTTTCTTTCTTTCTTTCTTTCTTTCTTTTCTTCCTTTTTCTTCCTTTTTCTTCCTTTCTTCCTTTCTCTCTCTTCCTTTCTTCCTTCCTTCCTTTCTTTCTTTTCTTTCTTCCTTTCTTTCCTTTATTTCTTTCTCTCTCTCCCTTCCTTCCTTCCTTCCGTTTTCTTTCTTTGTGACAGAGACAACATAAATCCACTAGACAAGTAAACTCAAGTAGAACAATATTTTTTATCTGCATTATATTGAATACTGATAACTCTGAATACATACAAATACTGATTAAATGAACGAGCTCAAAATTAGTTTTTATTTCCTAAAGATTATCCTAGAACTTGAAAAACATTTGGTTTAGTTTTTATTATATTTTAATGTAAGTTCTTGTAAACAAACAATTTGTTTAAACAAAAAACAATTAAATAGAGCTCTTCTACAAGTTAATTTTGTCAGTACCATCTAGAGGCAGAAGAACATCCATAGCATAGCCATACAGACATATACACAACCAGTTTTTTTGGTTTTAGTTTTAAAACTTTAGTCATGAAAAAACAACAACAAAAAACTTCAGTCATGAATCAGGTACAATACAAAACTCACTAGTGTATAAACAAAGTTGGAATGAATCAAGTTTACTTGTTCAGATGACTAACGTTTATTATTTATGGAGAAGACTTAAGATCTGTATGTCTTTGACAAGCAGTTGTAGAGGGGTTGTAATTTCCTAGAATTTGGGCAAAAGAATCCTTTTAGCAGTCTGTGTTTTAAAAGGCCCCTTTCCCTTTTTTTCTTTTTTCTTTTTGGTTTCAAATTCTATCAATTCAGCTAATCTAGGCCCAGTCTCAAGCAAGGTCGGCTATGTTGATATTTCAAAGACATAATAAGATTTATAGCTTTAAGGGACAGAGAAAGAAAATGTAACTTTTCTCCTAGGAGTTTTGGAGTATATTTATTTGTCTATTATCATAAGCCTTAGGATAATTATTATTTTAAAACAATTTTTAAAGTATAGGATAATTTTGCTCCAATATTCTGATCTTTTATAATATCTAGAAGCATTTTGAGAGGAATAGGCAAGGTTTGGGGATTGGTAAAGATAAGTGGGCTTTGGTTTGTTGTGTTTCTGGATTTGTAGAGGTTTGGAAGCAAAAACAGTTGTTTTGGTTAGCCCTTGAATATTGGTTTCCAGCTGATCTGTTTCCTCTTTATTTGTAGGCGAGCTTGGAGAATTACTGAGGAGATGGGCAATTTTTTTTTTTTAGAAGGGGAATTTATGTTGGTCTTACACTTTATTTTTTCCTTTCAATTTGGTCTTCTGGTAAGTATCAATACAACAGTTGTTTATGATGAGAATTCTCAAAAGTGTTTTCCTCTTAAATATAGCCAATTTAAATAGGATTCTTTGTCTGGCCATTGACTAGTAGGATCTTTAATATTAATTTAAATAGTGACCCAAACCAATCAGCCTTTCTTAAGGCTTAACCAAAGACACAAGAGGCATCTCACAAGAGTATATAGCCCTCACATGATCCAGAAAGTTCACTCCCATGGTCAGTCAAAGAAAGTAAGGCAACATAGTTTAAGACAACACCAGCTCCTTATGAACTGGGACCCCTTAAGACCAACCACCCTGAGAGCTGGCATGGCCAAACAGAGTGCTAACTTTGTGTCTAAGCATCCCAATCTATTCAACAGGCTACCAAATGTACCTTCCAAATGGCATAGACCAGGGAGAATATTCTCACTGGACACAAAGCCAAGCTCTCAAGACATAAAACAAAATGGAAGGAAGAACCTCATCTGGTTTTTACATAGAAAAGCCACAGCAAACTTTGTCTAAATAGACACAGGTCTAGTGTGAACCATCAACTCGCTAGTCTGTGAGGCTGGCTCAGACAGCAGGTTTATAGGGCCTGTGCCTGCATTCTGCCCTATGGTTCTTCCTCCTTATGGCAAACAACACGATAGACAAGAGACTAAGAAAAACAGTGACCATCTCTAGGAAGAAAAGAATTCTCAAGAGTTGCTAAGTCTAAGGAACTGGCTCAACAAATGTTTTCTCCTGCTAATCTAAATTTAGAGAGGGAGAAAAGGGACTCTCTCCACTTTACCTTCCACGAGACCTTGCAGGCAGAGATCTAGGACGCTGATGTGGTAAGAAATCTTAACTTATGCTGGTCTTTATCAGATGTCCCAGGAACTCTCAGCTGCAGTAGCCTCAGGATGGAAAGTGAGCTCCAGCCAGTCTCCTGGCTGGCTCACCAACTGCTGGGGTAGAAGAAATATCCCCCTCGACTCTCTTGAATTCTTGTGGCTAGACTAATAATAAAATGGACACAAGACAGGCTAACAGGAGAAAAAGAACCAAATTTTTATTTGTGTACGCAGAGGTCTCCTAGAAATGAGACCTAGTAAGTGACCAAAGCAGGCAGCTTTTATACTTTTTAGACGAAAAACCAATAAAATTGTGAGGAATTGACAAGACAAACTTTTTTTTGGGTGCTTAATTAGTAAAGAATCTCAACAGAGTTTCAGCTCCAGGTAGTAAATAAACGAAGTAACAAGGTTTGTTTATCCAAGCTTTTCAGTTCTGAATTCCCCATCTCTGGTGATAAGACTGTCCTACCTTCAGATGAAAGGAGTGCACCTTTCACAAGAGATTAATTTCTTTCTTTCAGGCAAACAGAGAGGAGAGTCAGGGTCCCTTTTGCATTGGCTTGGTCTTAAGTAACTTTAATTCAAAATAATTAATATGCAGTTGAGGCACATTTGGGGGTGGCCTGCTCAGGGCCACCATATTACAATGTTACCTGCCATATTGAAACTGTTCCACTATTTGTATTAAACAGACTCATGTCATTATACATTGGATTCTTCCAGGGTGATGCTTACTTAAGCATTTTTAAAGCTGAATCTAGGAAACAGTGAGGGTGAAAGCCCAACTCTACTATGTTTCCATCACCCCAGGGCACAGGGAGTCATCCCCGAAGAGTCACTCAGAGAGGACCTAGTAACTCACTGAAGACCGAGGTCAGAGAGCGGAGCCCTGAAGTACAAAGCAGCTCACCTGGAGGAGGAGTCACGGTCATCTGAGCTGGTCAGGTGTGCTACATGGGAGGGCATCAGGTATAATACACTTGTACTGAGCATTCTACCAGGGAGGCTTATTAAGACCTGTTTTCTGACTAGTAGTGTAGGGTGTGTGGGTCACCTACACATGTCCTCTGAATTTAAAAGAACACTTATTATTTCACACAGTTTAGCTATTAAGTATATTCTTGGGGGGGGGGTTGGGGGAGGTAATTAGGTTCATTTATTTATTTATAGAGGAGGTACTGGGATTGAACCCAGCACATTGTGCATGCTAAGCATGCGCTGTATCACTTTAGCTATATTCTCCCCCTCTAATATATTCTTAATTTTGGGAAACTTCCCATCCCTGGATAGTAACATCAGTTAATTATCTGGTCTACAATTGATTAATTACATACCTCATTCTCTAACTTTGACCTAGAAAAAGCACTGAAGGATTCTGTGTCTTTTTAGATATCAGTATTAAAACAGAACTACTTATGTCACATTTGATTCTTATATCCAACAAAAGAGTCACTACTTCTTAAGTAATGCAAGAAAAGAACTAAAGAAAATTTGGCTAGTCTACTCTGTAAAATTATATTACCTGATGTGTGTAAATCGGATCATTATGCTGTACACCTTAAACTTAGACAGTGCTATATGTCAATAAAACTGGAAGGAAGGAAAAGAGGACATATTTTATAAGTACACAAAGGAAGAAAAAATATGTTATCAGATTTTCATGCAGAGTACACTCACTGAGTTAAGTGGACATGTCACTTCAACAAATGGGGCTAAAGTCTCTGGGACATCCTGGTAATTTATACTGATTGCAATTTGGCTGGAAAAGAGAAAGGGAGACCAAAATTGGAGAATAACCTGAGGCATTCTCATCACAAAATAGCTGAGGAGAGGACAAAGACCCAAGTCTCCCTAGATTTCCTAGAAACATCCTACAGAATGATTTCTATTCTCCACAAAAAAATGGTTTTTCTAATGTAAAAATCTGCAATGTTGAAGCAATGGGTCAATACATGCTTGAAGAAAAGGACCTCAGAGGAAGGTTCAGTCTGGCTGACTTTTAAATGAAAGTCCAGGACATGCCACCGTACCTACTTGACTATCCTCCAGCTTCATAATTTGCTCGTCACTACCATCTCCACGTGAATATCCTGCTGCCTGCCACCTCAGTCCCTGGCATAAGGCCCAGACGCACTGGGGAATCTAGTCTTCTTGTCTGGACTTTTAAGATACTGGCATCTAAGCAGCAGTGCTCAAGAAAGTAGGTTCAGAACTGGACTTCAAGGGTTGTCATGGGCTTCGTTGTGTCTGCCCCACAGATATGTTAGAGTCCTAACCCCCAGTGCCTCAGAACGTGACCTTATTAGGAAAGATGGTCTTTATATAGATAATCGAGTTAAAATGAGGTCAGTAGAGTGGGCCCTAATCCAGTATGACTAGTGTCCTTTTTGTAAAAGGGAAAATCTGGACACAGAGTCATGCACAGAGGGAAGATCATGTGAAGACACAGAGAGAACGCAGTTTACAAGCCAAGGATTGCCTGAGGCTACCAGAGAGTAGGAGAGAGGAATGAAATAGATTGTCCCTCACACCCCTTGGAAGGAACCAACCCTGCCACACCTTGAGTTTAGACTTCTAGCCTCAGGAACTGTCAGAAGATAAATTTATGTTTTTTAAGGCACCAAGTTTGTGGCTTTATTATGGTGGCCCTAAGACTGATATGGCGTAGTGAAACTCAACTCTCAGATTTGATGGAATTGAGGCCAGAGAGGTCATATGTCTTGCTCAGAACCACAGCTACCATCAGGGACAAAACTAGAACTGGTCACAGTGAGCAGACCATGGTGTACAGAGTCCCACTTTAATGGAAAGTTAAATACACAGCCTGCTGTATTTCTGGGGGGTGTGTGTGTGTGTGTGTGTGTGTGTGTGTGTAATGTTTTAGTAAATGGGGATCACCTTTCGTCACTTTGCAGTAAGTCACCGTAAACTGTTTAGCACTCTAAATTAATGAAATATACATTCCTATTAATATTATCTCAATTTATAAAGACCTAAGCAGGGCTGGCCATGGGCCAAACTCTGAAGGAAAGTTTTCTTTTTTCCCCCTTTCTATCCACCGTTCAGTCCTCTGTGCTCCATTTAGGAGCCTGATGTGCTCTGGCTGCCCCAGGCTCACTGAGATGCTGCGTTCCAGGGCTGCTCTCACAGGAGAGTAGATGCCCTCTTATCCCAGTGAGACTGAGACAAGCGGTAACTGGTCATTTCATTGAAAAGGTGAATTAAAGCAAGGAAACGATAATAAAAAATAATATATACCCTAAACATTTTATCTTAAAACATAGAAATGAAAACAAAAATTGCCAATCTTTTGATGTAAGACAGTGACAGGGCACGTGGCCAGCTGGAATGCTACCTACTATAAGATACCCTTTCTTGCAGCTAGGTGTGACCACGTGATTAAGGACTGACCAATGGGATATAAGTGGAATTATTGTGCAGTAGCCTCTGGGAACCTCCTTTAAAAGAAAGTTGGTGCCTGTCCTCTGCTTCTCCCAATTTTTATCCTTCTTTGTCCATTCTTCCGTCTTGCTGCTGGGTGCCTGGAGTTCTCACCTTTATCTTACAGACCAGGAGGATGAAGGCCACATTCTAGGATGGGCAGTGCTGTTAGCTGTTATTTTGAGTCATTGTTACTTGCAACTGAATTTAATCCTAACTGACACAAGACACAAGACCTTTCCTTTGAATGTTTCAACTAGTTAGAGTTCTGTGTGCTATCACTGCAAAAATCATACTCAAAATAAATCACCTATGATTTCCTGTTTTGGCTTCTTTAAAATGGGATTTCTCGACCCCATTCATATTTTGGATGAAGTAATTCTTTGCTGTTTGAGGCTGTCCTGTGCATTGTAGGATGTTTAGTAGCATCTCTGTTCTTTATCCACTAGATGCCAGTAACAACTCCCCAATCATGACAACCAAAATGACAGTCTAAATATCTGCTGGGGAGTAAAATGTACCTTTGAAGATATGGTGAGAATTTTAAGACACTATCACGACAAGGTAATATACAATTAAAAAAACAATTTCTGAATTATTTACAGTTGCTTCACCTACACCTAATTCAAGGATATTTTTGTTTTGTTTTTATCGATTTGTCTTTTAGCAAGTCTTTCCAAAGCATTTGACACAATTCTCATCTAAACAGCTTTATGTTTTTACATTTATGTTTATGCTCTCTTTCCATTTTTAATTAAAATAAAACTGGAGACTCGCATAACAGGCTTGTGAACACACACAGTTGAGTTTTGGTGAGAATACAACTTGACTTACGGAAAATAGTCTACAAGAGAGAAGTCTGTCTACAACCAGTGAGTGATTGATCTGCTGTGGGATTTGTTCAGAGAGAAAGGAGAGGGTCCTCTGTTTGTGAGTTGTTTAAATGGAGGTTGGCAGAGTGAGTTTTTGCTGTTTTTATCACCCATTTTCTGACAGAAAATCAAACCCAAGAAAACTGATTCATCTGAACAAAAGTATTACTGGGCACCCACTGTGTTGAAGGTTGGGTACCAAATAACAAAGAAGACATTGTACTTGACCACAAAAATATACAGTTTACTGGGGGGAGGTAGACAATTACAATTCAGTGCTATGATGGGCCAGTGAAGAGCACTGGATCTGGAGTCAGACTGCCCGTGTTGCAAACATAGTTCCGCCATTTCCATGTGACCTTGACCAGGGGGATAATAATGGTACCCACTTTTAGTGCTATAAAAGATTAAATGTTTTTTTCTATATAAAGCATTTAGAACACTGATTGGTATCTAAGCATTTACTGTTGAAGGAAACCAGATTATGTCACCCATAATATGGCTCTTTGAAATAAAAATCATTTTGAGATAAGCCAGTTAAGATATAGCTGTCTTTCCTTTCTCTTTTTCTACCTAAAGGTGGGGTATGCATTCTCCTTTATTGGAAATGGCTCTAGACTCATCAGCCCAGAGATAGTGATGCAGGAAATCGGATGTGGGGTGTAAGGAGGGCCGAGTCCCAGTTCTCGGATGAGCCCTGGGGATGTGCCCTGCCAAGTGTGGGTCCTTGGCTTTGCGCAAGAAAGAATTCAAGTGCGAGCCACTATTGAGTAAAGGTAGATTTATTTAGAGAGATACATACTGCATAGTGTAAGGCAAGAGAAAGGTAAGGAAAGAGGTGTTGGAATTGGGTGCTTAGGTTAAAGTAAAAGTAGGTACACACTCCACAGACAGTGCGGGCCGTCTCCAAAGGGGAGAGAGAGCACAAAGGGCAACCAGGCATGGTGGTGTCACTTTTTGTGGTCTCAATAGCTTCACATGCCCACAGGTGGGATCAATCCAACTGCCCTGGGGAAGGGGCTGGCATTCCCAGGGATTGGGCCACCGCCCATTCTTTGGCCTTTTGTGGTTAGCCTTGGGGCTGTCATGGTGCCTGCGGGCATGTTATTTGATCATGCTGTTACAGTGAGCATATAATGAAGCTCAAGGTCTATTAGAAGTCAAACCTCTTAATCCTCAAGGCCAACTAGGAGGGGACTCTTCCACCAATTTGGTTGCTGTCATTCCTTGAGTGGCTGTGACCTGCCCCCTTCCCTCCTGTCTCATTGGCCCCTGAGGAATCTAGAAAGAAACTTTATTTCATTAGGTTTTTCCCATTATTTATCTTCCCACTCTTTGCCCATGGGGCACCCTGTGTCATGTGTCTATGAGATGGGGTGCCCCTCCACCCCCAGGCCTGAGGGTGGAGATGAAGTGCACCTGTATCATGTGTCTCTTTGAGAACGGGTGCCCCTCCATACACAGACCTGGGGTTGGAGGTGAAGTGCACCCATATCATGTGTCTGTTAAAGGGGTGCACATCCATACACAGGTCTGGGGATGGATGTGCACCCGTATTTTGGGTCTGTTTTACGTGTACAAATAAATACACTGGTCTGTGTATGTATATGTATATATATAATATGTATATTATATAATATATGTATGTATTCAAATATAATATATACATATATACATATATAATGTTGGGTACGTGTGTATCCGAACACGTCAGTGTATGGATATGTATAATATATGTATTACGTATACACATGTCTGTGTATGGATATGTATGATATGTATATTATATAATATATACATGTATATAAACATATACTATATAATGTAATATATACATATATTATGTTATATATACACATGTATTATATGAGACATATATGTATAAAGCATGTATATTATAGAGGTGTACATCCACCTCCAGGCCTAACTTAGACCTCAGCTCATATGAGGGACAAATTATCTTTCATTTATTTATTTATTTATTTATTTATTTATTTATTTACTTACTTAGTTAGTTAAAGGTAGATTTATTTAGAGATACATCAAGAGGCAAGAGAAAGGCCATGAGTTGTGGGGTTTGGGTGCTCAGATTAGAGTAAAAGTAGGTACACACTCCATAGACAGGGTGGGGGCCATCTTTGAAGAGGGAGAGAGATGCGGTGGTGGCCGCGAGGTTCACTGTTGCCAGTTTTTATGGGCTCCCTTGCTTTATATGTTAATAAGTGGAAGGATCAGTCTAACTTATCTGGGGAAAGGGCTGGGATTCTCAGGAAATTGGCCATTTCCCACTCTTTGACCTTTTGTGGCTAGCCTTGGGACTGTCGTGGCGCCTGTGGGCGTGTTATTCACCATGCCAATATATTACAATGGGCATATAATGACACTCATGGTCTACAAGAAGTCAAAACTCCTACCATTTTGAGCCTCAAGTCCTACTGGGGATTGAATCTTTCACCATTCTGGTATCAATTGCTGTGTTATTCCTTGAATGGCTGTGCCCTGCCCCCTTCCTGTCTTATTCCCTTCTCAGAGATTTTACTCCCATAGTCTTATGGAGTTGTAATGGGGGATGGTCTGTCTTCTGAAACTACTTTCAGGCTGAGTAGGGGCATTGGCCCTGCCTATCAAGGAGTAAAAAATCTCTGAATGCCTAATCTAGGGGCCCAGGGGCAGGACAGCCTTTTGTTTTTGGGTCCAGAGAGCTGAGCGTATGGGCTGGAATCTTTGCATAGCCATCACTTGACCTGGGGACTATTGTAATCCACTGTTTCCATAGACTTCTGATGAATTTTTTTGAAGATGAAGCACCTTTGTAACAACTTGACAGTCTGTAACAACAAAAAGACTTAACAGGCTTGGTTGAACATCTGTAATTGATAGAGATTTGTTTGTAATTACTAGAATTAGGGCTGATTATATTTAACAAATTAAATAATCCTAGAAAAATTACCTTAATATCCGAGATATCTCAGATTTTCTTTAAAGCATCTTAAAGTTAGCTGGGGCTACAAAGAACTTTTTGAATTTGTTAGCTATTTAAAATCCTGACTATGCATGGAACCTTTTACTTTTTTTCATAGTTTTTTTTTTATGAAACTCTTACTGCAAACATACATCTTTCTTTCCTACTGTATACTGAAATACTTATTTTAGGAGCTTTAATTACATATATTATCATTGTAACCCTCAAAAACCTTAAGTCTCTGGCAGAAACCATTTCCTGACTGGAAACTTATGTTTTAGGTTTTTTTTTTTTTCCTCTTTCCTAAACCAAAGGTAGATAAACTTAGATTTGCCCAGCAATTAATGTTTTAAAATTTTATAAATGACACAGATAGTCAGTGAACGTTTTAACTTAGTTTTAAGTTTTAAGTACCAAAATTTGGAGAGACACTTTTAGGTAGATACTTTCAAAAGAAAACTCCTATAGAGTTTACCCCAAATCTGTTATTTTGTTTACTTTTTAAAAGTTTTTTTACATTGAGTTACCTCTTTTGTTGACAACTTTGTAACAGATACAATAAAGTTTTGCTTGCCCTCTAGTAAGCCTGGGCCCAACCGCACTATCATACTTAACACTGAGGTCTCTAAAGACGTGTATATTAATTAAACCAACAAGCTTAAGCTATCGGTATCAATACCGATACCAGTACTGAATCCTTTTTAGATAACGTGAACCTGAAATTTATTTTGGCCAATTTTCTCTATGTTTGAGTATTTATAGAAGTACTTAATTTCCTTTCAGCCAGTTAAAGAGCTGTTTTACCATTTAATTGTGCCAATACCATACATCTGTGACATACAAACCAGACACCTTATAGTTTTCATTTTAAAATTTTAGTCATGAGTCAGATACAACAAATTAAAACCCATTGGCTACAGAAGAGGTTGGATTCAAACTGGGGTTTTTGGCAGATAGAACAAATCAAAGTTGCCCATCTAGATGACTAAGCCTTTTTACTAATATTTATGAAAAAGAGATAAAATTTTTACTTGTCCTTAGCAATTAAGTTCCAAATTATTTACCTCTCCCCCTCCCTTTTTTTTGAAATTTGCATTTTAAAATGATGGTGAGATCAGAGTTCCTGGAGAAGGCAAGGTAGAATATTTGTATCTCAAAGGCATAGGAAGGCAAGTTTCTCCTAGAAAGACTGTTTTTTAAAGGCCAGGAAAAAAAGCCTCTCTCTCTTTTTTTTTTTTTTTTTTTTTTTTATATTTAAGATAAATACATAGGGGAGGTGTTGGGAGTGGTGGAAGGGTTGGTGGGCTTTGTATCCTTTTTGGAGCCACACCTCTGGTCCTGTAAAGACTAGATTTGTAAAACAAAGAGTTTTGTTTTTTCTCATTTAGCTTAGGGGAGAGATTTCCATAAAATTTTATTAGGCTCCGAATTTTGGCTATGGTCAATTTAGTCCAACCGATGGCCTCCCATTTGGCCATCTATTTATGAACACTTTTGAGGAGCCTTCCTGGGCTTGAGAAGTTTTTTAATTTAGGCTCTTGGTTTGGCCTTTGATCTGAAGAGGCTTGCCTGTAGCCTCACGTGGTCCCATTTCTGATGATAATCTGACAATAGTAGCTCTGTCAGGGACCTCAGTTTCCCAGACAGCAGGGTTTACTTGAGAATCAGTATGGGGTGGAAGGGAGACCTGTTCTGGCTTGGAACTGAGGCAGGCTCCCAAAGCCAAGAATAGATTTTTTTTTTTTTTTGGTGCGTTTCTTTCATGTAAGGGTCTTTGAATGGGATTATTTCTTGGGATTTACTGAGCAAGTAGGTCCTTTCCAAACGAGGGGATGGGGCACAGCCACCAGCAAAAACTCCCGTGTAAAAGTAAATTTTTAGTAAGCATCTTGTTTGGGGCCTTCTATTGATCCCCATTATTACACAGGATTGGGAGGACAAGGGTCCAGGGAAATCAGTCAGCACACGTAGGTGGCTCCCTTATCTAATAAGAAGACGACTTTTTTACCTGCCACGTCAAGGGTTCCCCAAGGCTCCACCGGAGAAATGACCCGGTGTCCTCTGGGAAGCCAGGGAGGGTCCCGGGCCCCCTCAGTCTTTAGTATCTCAGTCATTGGTTTGGGAGCCCCAAGCCCCCTTCGGGACTGGGGGCAGTCCTGCTTCCAGTGGCCTTTTTGCATATGGGGCAGGGTCCTGGTGGACTTTTCCCATACATGGGGCATTTGTTTTTCCAGTGGCCCTTCTGACTACTTAAAGCAGGTCCCTTTTAGGCGAGACAGTGGCTCTGATGCAGGCATCCTGGATCCTGTCCTCACCATGGGTTTTGGTGGAGGGTAACTCTGAGGTGGTGCAGAGATGAAGGCTGCCACTGAGAATTGCGCCTTTCGCTGTTGTCCCTGAATCCTTTTTGCCTCTTTAGCCATGTCTCTATTAAATACGTTAAACACCAGATCCATGAGCTGATTCATGGGGATCTTGGATCCCCAGCTGCCCAGAAGGGGCCGTAGGGGTAGATGATTGGGAAGACCTCTCCAGTGGGGTCCTTCCCAACAGGAAGCAATGGAAGGATAAAAAAAAAAAAAATCTCCTAGTAAGATCCCTGGCCTTGGGGCTTCCAGATCCCACAAAGCCCTTCCAGTTCTATGTTCATGAGAGAGGAGGAATAGCCTTGGGGGTCCTCACCCAATGGCTGGGTCCTACCCAACAGCCTATGGGATACCTCTCCATGCAGCTAGATCCCACTGCTCGAGGCTGGCCTTCCTGCCTAAGAGTGTTGGGAGCCCTCTCCACTCTCCTGGAGGAAGCTTTTAAGCTAACTCTGGGGGCCCCTATACAAGCATACACTAACCATCAAGTTTCTGACCTTTAAATGGCAATGGACATTTCTGGCTCTCAGATGCTCGGCTTCTTCAGTATCAGGCATTATTACTGGAAAACCCAGATGTCGCTGTCTCTGTGGCACACTCAATCCAGCTACACACTATTACCATCACCAGAGGAGTCTCTTCCCTTTCACCTATGTCATGAGACCCATCCATTTCTCTAGGAGCTAGAACAGGTCTCAGCGACCAAGGCCTGGAAAACCCTGATGAGATCTGGTTCACCAATGGGAGCCACATATTCTTTGAACCTCTTAGTGATCTGCGACTGCTTTCCAAGCAACACTCCAGTGAGACTGTTCCATCGCCCTAGGGGACTATGGATCCCTGTTAGATAAACCTCTTTCTTAAATGTCTCCTGGTTCAAATCTTTTCTCTTTTAGGGCCCCCACCAGACTGTTTTTAAACACTAATTGAAAATGTCTCTGACATTAGGGTCCCCCTTTTGACTCCTCCTTTAGTTCACTGGACTAACACTGCGACATCTGCTTTCTAAAACCTAAACCAACAGAAAGCACAGAAATCAATGTTTTTTAAGACCCTTGTTTGTCCCTCTTGTCCTTTGGCTAGGATTAGCTCTATATATTTGACCTCTATCTTTTCAAACTTCTTATGAAAAGTGTTTCTTCTTGTCTAGAGATAAACTTCAGATAATGATATAACAAGGTAATCAAGCAACCAGCCAAGACCACTTAGATACAAGCCCCTCGATGAACACTGACCCTGCACTCACATCCTGCCCAAGGACAGCCAGCTAGTCTGGGACCCCAGCGAGCTCCATCATCACCCCAGATGAGCAGGAAGTAGCTAGAGCGGTCCTCGCTCTCCACGTCCCCAAGATTTGGGGTCTTACGACTAGAGGAGGGACTCATTGGTAGCTTAGATTGAAATGAGCATTGGGCAAAGGGAGAGGAAGGGGAAAGGAAAAGGAAAAATCCAGAATGCAAGACACCTGAGCTCTCAATCGACTAGAGTGCAGGGAATCTGAGTTGTTAATCAGTCAATCAGACACCAGGCCTGGGGGTGGAGGGTCACCCTGTGTCATGTGTCTACGAGCAGATGGGTTTCCCCTCCACCCCTGGGCCCAGGGGGCAGAGGTACACTCTCTGTCATGTGTCTATGAGACAGGGTGAGCCTCCACCCCCAGGCCTGGGGGGTGCATACACTCAATTTGATCTCCTTTAGAAAACACTCAGGCTCCTAAAAGAATTATTGTTTACATTAACAAATAATTGTTCCCTAGTTTACTGAAAGTAACTTGACATTAGGATATGATTATTAACTTTAAAGGATTGAAGTTTTTTTCAACGTTCTTTATAGTTTTGTATTTTTAATTAAAAAATCCTGTTGCTGCTGATATCTTTACATTCACTGTTTTCATCATATTTGAGACTTTGGCATACAAGGGCTCATTTGATTATCATTGTCTCTTCCCCTTTTCTCTATTTGAAAATGTATAAATACTTTTATCTTATCTAGCTTGTACATGAAATTCCACACATAAGTAATTAGTCCCCTCCTGCAGGTATTTTTTTTAAAGTTTTAATCATAATTAAAAGATTATTGGCTTCATTTCCATAAGCCATTCACTCTAAGTAGTTATTTATAAAACTGAATTCTTAAGGCATATGCCATTAACCCTACTGATAAGGAACAACACAGCAAAAATTATATACAAGTAGATCGACAGCATTGTAGAGCAAGGCTTTTATCTGTTTGTTCTTTTGTAATTAAATTTTTCCCAGCTGTTTTATTCCAGTTTTGTTCTTGGCTATTAGATTTCTGGGTTTCCTTTTTGGCCACTAGAGGTCCACCCCACCTATCTTGAGAACATGCCCGCCTTTGTTAGAGTTCTGCTGTTTGGGGCTTGCCTGAATGTGTCCAGCATGTAATGCATCTTTTCATGCGTTGATTCATTAATTCATTCAGCATCTGTTCATCACTGCTCTGATGCTGCTTTCATAGGAGGAGAGAGTTGTGAATTCCTCCCTGTATCTGCCTCTTTCCTATCCAGCCTGTATATAGAGGACTCCGCATCCTACCTCCACGGGTCCTTACTCTATCAGACATCTCCTATCCTCTCTCTTCCTTCTCCCTTTGCCTCTCTTCTCTGTTCTCCACTCATCATCACGTTAACTTGCTAATAAGGCTCCCATCCTAAAACCCTTCTTCACCCTGGTTTCCTCTGGCCACTCTTCAAAGTCTCACCACCCATTCACTGATGGTTCTTACAGGGTCCTTAGTGTTTCCTCTGTCACCTCCCACTGCTTCTCCGCTTGGACTCCATTAAAACTGCCCTAATGAAACACTGACATCCTTGATGCTTCCTCTCTTTCTCTTCATACAGAGTGATTACTGAGTCCTGAGGCCCCACCTCTTTAATAGTTCTAGAATCTGGTTGCTTTCCTCCTGGTCTCTCCTTCATTCAGGCCCTAGTTGCTTCTTATCTGATTACACCTACAACCTCCAAGTGGCCACATGGCATTAGTCTTGTTCCTCTCCAACATTCTCCACCCTCCCACCAGTGATCTTACTAAAGCATATCTAATCATGTCACCAGCTTGCTAAACTCCTTCCATCATTCCCTGAACCTTCAGATGAAGCCCAAATCCCTATTAATCTCTGGGTTTGCAGAAAGCAAAAGTGACAATTCCAAATACGTGAGATCTATTACTTCTAACCTTAAAAAAAAAAAAATCAAGAGAAGAACAGTACAGATACCATTAGAGGACAGTGCTTCTTCCCCATGCCTGATGTTTTCTTCCGTATGAAGAGATACTTTTTAGGGTAAAACTTCCTACCCGCTCCATCCTCTAACCACACATTTCTCTACTATATCCCATCAACTGCTCCACCTCCCACTCACCTCCAAGAAGAAAAATATGTTATTTGTGAATTTGGAAGGAGAAACTGCATGACTAGCCCAGCTCCTTCCTCTTTCCTTATTCTGGGGAGTGAGAATTCTCTGCTTCCCTGGGAACTCATTCCACTCCTGTTCGGAGAGGTTTGCTGTGGTCCAGTGTTGCTTTGTAGATACACGCGCCTAATTTGGGGATTCAGTCTGATGTAACTGACTTGCTTACAGACATAAGCATGTCCTTTCACTGGTCCTTTCAATAACAAGTTGATACTCTGTCCTCTTTCTGCTGAAACTTAGCTTTATTTATCAATTGGTTTAGACCTAGACCAGGCAGGGGGAACTGTTTATTTGTGCCCCCTCAAAGATACCACATTTCAGCAGAAGGTAGTGGCCCATGTTATGGTGACCAAAGCACTCTTTTCTGCCACTGTCATGAAATAGCAATGGATTCAGTCATTCATTAAGAAATATCTGCTGAACATCTATAACGTGCTAGGCCCTGAGGGTACATCAATGAACAAAACAGTCAAATCCCTTTCTTTATGAAATTCATATTTTAATGAAAGAGAAAAAGGAAGATATAAAAATAATATGTATGGAGGTTTCTTAAAAACTAAAAATAGATTTGCCATGTGATCCAGAAATCCCACTCCTGGGCATACATCCAGAGAAAACTCTAATCCAAAAAGACACATGCACCCCAATGTTCACAGCAGCACTATTTACAATAGCCAAGATATGGAAGCAACCTAAATGTCCATCGACAGATGACTGGATAAAGAAAATGTGACATATATATAAACTGGAATACTACTCAGCCATAAAAAGAAATGGAATAGTATCATTTGCAGCAACATGGATGGACCTAGAGATTATCATACTAAGTGAAGTAAGTCAAAGAAAGATAAATATATGGTGTCACTTAAATGTGGACTCTTTAAAAAATGACACAGGCGGATCCCAGCAGCTCGGGTGGTGGGAGGAGCGGCAGCGGCCACGAAGCCCAGCTTCGCGAAGGCTCTCAGCGCGCCGCGGCCCGCAGGCACCCGGCACATTCCTGCCCCGCTGCCATGATGCCCAAGAGGAAGGTCAGTTCCGCCGAGGGGGCGGCGAAAGAGGAGCCCAAGAGGAGATCAGCAAGGTTGTCCGCTAAACCTGCTTCTGCGAAAGTGGAAACAAAGCCCAAAAAGGCGGCAGGAAAGGATAAATCTTCAAAGAAGTGCAAACAAAAGGGAAAAGGGGAGCAAAGGGAAAACAGGCCGAAGTGGCTAACCAAGAGACAAAAGATTTACCTGCAGAAAACGGAGAAACTAAAAATGAGATGAAGCAGGAGAGAAAGAAGCGAACTCTGATTAATAGCATACACCTGGGCTTATCAGTCGTCCCTGTCTCCCTTCTTGTACAATCCAGAGGAATATTTTTATCAACTATTTTGTAAATGCAAGTTTTTTAGTAGCTCTAGAAACATTTTCAAGAAGGAGGGAATCCCACCTCATCCCATTTTTTAAGTGTAAATGCTTTTTTTTAAGAGGTGAAATAATTTGCTGGTTGTTTATTTTTTGATACAACCAGAAAATAGTGGGATATTGAATATGGGAGGCTTTGATTGTTTTCAGTGTCAGCTTAACATTCCACAGATAGGGGGTTAGTTTTTATATCCTGTAATACAGAGCATAATTAAATTGCAGTATGGAGTCAGTTGTGCATTTAATGTCTTGAACACTTTAAATTACTTCTCTTCCCATATTGTTTTTGGTAGAATTGTTTCCTAAAGCAAACCACTCCTTGATCTTGGCTCTCCTCTATCGGAATTTTGTGTACTCTGTAACATCTTTGGTCGTGGTAGTCCAGTTTTCCTAGTAACTTTGTTAGTGTGCTGTGAACGATTGAAAATTTTAGTATGTAGTGTATATGATATTAAATTGTGAATTGGTGGGACTTATGATGTAACAGCATATCAACATTGGATGATACTGGTACTTGATACCCTGTTAAGGAAAATTTGCTTTCAAATTTTCAGCTGGAAAGTCACTGGAATAACTGTTTGGAAAAGAGTCACAACTACATGATTTTTGGTGTGTGTGTTAAGAATTGTGTACAAATTGAAATGTTTGTACTGATCCTCAAAACAACCAATAAAATCTCAGTTGTGAAAGAAAAAATAATAAAAAAATTAAAAAATGACACAAACGAACTTACAAAATAGAAACTCATGGATACAGGAGACAAACTTATGGTTACTAGGGGGCACAGGGGAGAGGGAGGGATAATTTGGGAGTTTGGGATTGGCTGATACAAACTATGTAAAGAATAAACAACAAGGTCCTACTGCATAGCACAGAGAACTATGTTCAATGTCTTGTAGTAACCTGTAATGAAATAGAATATATATATATATATATATATATATATATATATATATATATATATATAAAAGAATCACTATACTATACACCAGAAACTAATACAACACTGCAAATCAAAAACATATCGAGAAAAAATAAAATTAATAAAAAAAAAAAGTAAATGGGAAAAAAACATGTTAAAGGGCTGAAGAGTGGAGTAAGATGG
Organism: Camelus dromedarius; assembly: GCF_036321535.1. Lineage (NCBI taxonomy): Eukaryota > Metazoa > Chordata > Mammalia > Artiodactyla > Camelidae > Camelus > Camelus dromedarius. Next base: position 84,027,066 of record NC_087436.1, on the reverse strand, counting down.
GGGTAAAGGGTAGCCTCATTGAAAACATAACATGTGAAACACTTGCACAAAGAATTGAAAACAATGAGAGGGTAGACAATGGAGATATTTGGTGAAGAGGAGACAGCTCTGAGGCAGGAAGACTGAAGAGGCCAGTGAGGCTGGAGAAGAGGGATTAGAGGAAAGGAGAGGGGGGCAGTTTATGGGATAAGAGGTCACAGAGCTGATGGGGAGAGGGAAGCAGGTTCTGTAGAACAGTGAAGGCTGTGATAATGCTTTATGCTTTCACTCAGAGTGATGTGGGCTATCACTGAAGGATTTAAGCTGAGGAACAACATTATCTGACTCATGTTTTCAAGGGATTGCTCTTGCTTCTGTGTTGAGACTGAACCTAGAGGGAGCAGTATAGTAACAGGGAAATCAGTTAGATTATGGCAACAATCCAAGTGAGAGGGGATGGTGTCCTGGAAGAGTGGGGGCAGAATGGTAACAAGTTTTCAGATGCTGGATATATTTTACAGATTGAGCCAAGAGGAATTGGCAGTTGGATATGACAGTCTGTGCTATTAACTACTTTCCAAGGTAAATGCCCTCTTAAGAAACCATGAATAAACCTCATAAAGTCCATCAGGGATCCCTGCCTCTGTAGGAATCATATCTCAATCATTTAAGCAGAGCTTTTGCAATTCAAGTTACTGCCAATGTAATTGGGAAGTGAAGTCTGGTCCAGAAGGACTCACTTTGACATACCACTTGGTAGAGAATTTAAATTCTTGCTCTCCTGATATCAATAAACACTTTTAGAATATGCTGTGTATATAAACATATAAAACATATGGCTTTAATAAAAAAAGTATTGATAAATCAATATCCAATCTCATATCCGTAGTAGCAGCTAAAAGAGTATCTCCTATGTACCACATTTAGAGTCTACTAAAAGGAGACAGTGCATCTGATATTTTGTGAAATTCTGTTCAATTTAAATCATTATACATTTTTCAAGAGTACTGGGAAAATGCATCATCCATCTTCTTTTTAAGCTTTTACTTAAAAGACCAAAAGAAGATCCAGCCACTAAACAGGAACATGTTAAAAGACTGTTTTTCTAATTTTTCAATTTATAGGCCATTTAAATCAAGTATGACTTGATGAACTCAACTCAGGAATGACAATTCCAAGATTATGAGATAAAATTCCATAGACATTTCTTGAAAGACTACAACTTGTTTGTACTCTTCTATCTAATGTAAAGTTGTAAAACTATCAATTTCTAAGGTAAGTAATAAAATATTTGACTAGTCATCTATATTTCCATTAATTATTATTCAAAGGTAACCAAGGTGAATCAAAAAGTACCCTTGTCGTCACAGTATTACCAGGAACACTTGTTGGGAACAAAAGGAAAATGCTAATGTTTACTTGCTATTTGAATAAAGTTATAAATATTAGAATATGAAGGAAAATGACCTATAATCACAGATGTGTATGGTGTAATCTCTCCTCCCATTGACAGTTGCCATCCATGCCAACTCCACATGCTATTTCCTTTTATCTGTTACTCTGCTGTGTTTGAAGAAACATCCAAGCATCATATCATGAATGACCTTCCCTCCTACTCCAGAGGCAAAGGTAACAAAGTGGATGTCAGTATCTCCCTAGATGAACAGGAAGAATGTCAAGGACCTGTTTTTACAACTGAGTAATCTGGGAGTTTTTTTCATTGAGAGATTCTATTGTTTTTTCCACTTCCATCGGTAACAAAACAGGGAAATGAGGTTTTAAAAAATCAATGTTCAATGTAAACAAATCATCAGGGCTCCACTTGGCTCCTTAGTGTTCTATGTTTACTTTACAGATGTAACCTTTCCAGGCATTGGCCAATTCCGGTGTGATAAATAAAATTATCTTTAAAATTGGAGTATGACGTCACCACATAGTATGATGGAAACAAAGATATAGCCAGTGCCCATTTATTCAGAATGACAGGAAACTGTATAACTGGATAGTCTCATTAGGTAAGAATTATTGTACATAAACCACCAATTTTCCAAGAAATAGAGTAAAAACAGAATATATTTAAACTATAGTAAGTACAAATTAACCCATTTGGTTCACAGCAGTAACTATGCCATGCTAGTAATTCTGAATAACAGTTTAGGCTGTTAGATACTACGCTGAATCAATGCTAGCTTTTTTTTTTTAAATTGAAGTATAGTCAGTTATAATGTGTCAATTTCTGATGTACAATATAATGTTTTAGTCATATATATACATACATATATTCATTTCCGTATTTCTTCACTATAGGTTACTGTAAGATATTAAATATAGTTCTCTGTGCTACACAGAGAAAATTTATTTATCTATTTTATGTATAGTAGTTAATATTTGCAAATCTCAAACTCCCAATTTGTCCCCTCCCACCTGCTTTCCCTGCTAACCATAAGTTTGTTTACTATGTCTATGAATCTGTTTCTGTTTTGCAGATAAGTTCATTAGTGTCTTCCTTTTTTTTTTTTAGTTCCATATGTAAATGATATCGTATGGTATTTTTCTTTCTCTTTCTGGCTTACTTCACTTGGAATGATCATCTCCAGGTCCATCTATGTTGCTGCAAATGGCATTATTTTACTCTTTTTATGGGTGAGTAGTATTCCATTGTATAAACTAATTTGAAAAGATACATGCACCCCAATGTTCATTGCAGCACTATATACAATAGCCAAGACATGAAAACAACCTAAATGTCCATTGACAGAGGAGTGGATAAATCTGTGGTATATTTATACAATACTAGCTTTCTAATTTGACTTGAAAGTTGTTAATTTCAACAAATTTCTGCCACATAAGTACATCATTATTTGTCTTTCTTATAGATATATACAAATGTACATCTTTATAACTCCTGTAATTTGAGATTTTTAAAATATTTCATTTCAGAGAAAGAGGAAGAAAGGAGAGAAAATGACTAGGATAATCCTCACATAAGAATAATAGAGAAAAAGGCACATCTATTTTCTACATTACTTCTAAATACTAATCATACAGTATTAAGTTTCATGGCTTAAAATATTTTTAAATTCTGATTGAATTTATAAAAATTTATTTAGCTGTGTACCCTTGTCCTACACTTGCTTTTATATTGTAGCAAGAATAAACTTTCTAATCAGAAAGATTGAATTTGTAGCATAATAAATCAGAATACAAAATATCCTCGAAATACTTTCCCTTGCTTTGGATACTGATTAGGAAACAGCCTATGCTTTTGAAATCCAAAGATCAATCTTACCTTTATTTTGTGCTTATTTAAGTTTCAAATTCTGTATTCAACGTAGAACTGTATTTTGATAGCAACCAAAAGCTTTCCGCTCCTCTGAAATTTTACTAGCCTCCTAAGAAGTAAAAATACCTTCAGTTTTTGTTGTCTTTGAAAGGTCTATAGCTTCCCAGGAATGCAGGCATTTTAAACTGGCCCAGCAGAGAGAGCCCAGCTAATTCTAGCAAGAAGGAAAAGTCCGAGGAGATTCAGGCAGCCAAAGCATCCCTGCCCAATAGGCATCCGAGGCATGAACACTGAACACGAGGAAGATGCAGCGTGAGGCTGCAGTGGACACTCACCTCCCCTGCTCCCCTCTGATCCTCTTTCCCAGCATTCACCGTCTTCTGACTACAGTGCTGCTAACAGCTGAGCCTGTGACTTTCAGAGGCTCACCCTTGTGTATTGGAGTTACCTTGCCCAGAAGTGCCTGGCAGGTTAGGTCCCCACATACACAGACTGCCAGGTCTACCTGTAGCCAATGGCTGATTCCTAGGTGGGAACAAAATCCCCACTCCTTTCCCCCAGATGAGACAGTCTCTGAAAGCTTATTCATACTCCAGAGCTACCTGTGGGGTCAGGCTGAGCCTGAAGATACACCTGAAATCACACCATTGCTTGGCTGCTTCTCCTCCATCTGCTCACTTGTTTCTCCAGGCAGCCCTCCTTTCTAAATCACTTGCACCTGAATCCTTAACTAAACGTTCCCTTGATGTTGTAGATCAAGGGCACTTGATCTACAACAGAGACAAAGCTCAGTATTCGAGTCACAGCCACAGCATTTTAGTTCAGGCAAGTAGGTATCCAAGTTAGAAAATAGATGCAGAAATAGGGGATTTGGGGTAGGTGACATTCAGATCAGGATCTGGGGCTGAAAGGCAGCTTCAGGGAATTCTAATGGCCACAATCAAAAAGGATTGCTGTTCAGGGGCAGAACTCAGTTCTTTTGGAGGAGAATGGGACTTTCGCAAATTGTAAGAATGGCAAATGGGAAGAGGAACCAAAACAGAGGTTAGTTACAAAAAGTGTGGCAAACATTTTAATTTTTTCATGCCTTTTTTTTTTGTCCTTCCACCTGGAATACCTATTCCCAATCTCCCCATATTGCCTTCTGTTGAATCTGAAAATTTGAATTAGTCTTTGAAAACACAGTCTTGATGTCTCCTCCTCTATAAAGCCTTTTCAGTGCCCATAACACAGGCATAATCACTCTTTCCTCTCTACCACCTCTATAATGGGTACATAACTGGGTGCAATTATCATCCAATATTATATAATCACTCTTTTCTCTCTGCCACCTCTATAATGGGTACATAGCTGGGTGCAATTATCATCCAATATTATTGTTCATGTTTCATTTTTCTCCCTTTATAAATTGTGACAGCTGTCTTATTCATCATTTTATCCCTAGAACCTGTCATGATGTTGAAAGCACCTAACGTGAATTGACAGGAATAGCTCCTAGAACAATGAAGAATCCCAATTACATGACTGAGGAAAAAGCACAAAAATAGACGGGAGCTGCTCACATAGATCCCACCAAAGCTGGGCTGGTAAATCGGATCCAGGCAAGTAGTCGAGAAGTAAGAGGCACACCTGAGGGGTTGGGAAGGGCGGTAGCTATCATGGGGCAAAGAACCAGACTGGCTTGGAGAAGTATTTATTTCTGGGTTCATGCCTTTCATACTCTCAAACTGGTGAATTACATAAATATCTTATTTTGTTTTCCTACACATGAAAGACCAAATTTCTTTACATTACATTAAAAAAGTAACTATTAAGATCCTATCAAGTAAACAGTTACCTTTTTTTTTTCCTTCCCTCTTCTACAATCTGGTGTTATTATGATTGTTTAATGGTTGAAGAAATGAAGTTTAAATCCTATTTGCTACCCAGTTAAAGAATTTATTAAAGAAATTCATTCCAATTACTAGCTTAAATGATGATTTTAAATTACCTGTGCATTTTATTCAGTACTTTTCCCCTATAACTTTAGAAAATAGATGGCTGTTGATTTTGGGAATCCTATCAGTGTTTTGGTATCCTAATTCATACAATTATAGCCAGCTTATCAACTTACTGTAAAAAAATAAACCCCATTGATTGCACTTAATCTATTCCCTGGTTCAACAAGTGTGGAAACAAAAATGATGGGAAAAAAAAAGACTTCAACAGCTAACTTTATGGCATAATTGTCAATTCAAACAACACACTTAGTTTTCCTTTTTATCACTGTCATGATTCCCCTTCTTAGCACTGCAACTTCTCAATGTCAAGTGGAGTAAAGATAAGTATTATACAACACGTAAAGTGACTCTCACTGACTTCAGAATGGTTCATCTTGAAGTACTTGAAGACTGAAGTGCATTCTGAGAGAACAACCTTATCCAGTCTGTATTTTAACCCATGACCCACATTTCTTGCAGCCAAAAGGGGGTCCTGCTATCTTTCATCCTGAATAGGTTCCATCCTCTCTTTCATATTTGGAAAATGCCAGTGAACTGGAATCTTCCAACAGTGCTAGCTTCAGTTTACCCCGAACTCTCACACCATGTCCAGATTTGTTGATCCTTCTCTCCTCAGTGTCCTAGTGTTTGGTCTTCCTCTCTTCCACCATGCTGAATTCATTAGTTCAGTATTTTATTGTCTAAATGTGGAGCTATTCCCATGGGCTTCTTACCAGATTTCTTACCTGTAGCCTACTCCTGATACAGCCACCAAACTTCTCTTCCTAAAACATGAATTATATCACGTTATACCCCCTGGGAAACTTTCAGTGCTTCCCGCTCACTTTTTGTCAGAGTAAGAGTGTTGCCACCTTCCCTGGTAATTCAAGATGTTACTTTCCCTGAGTGCTGCTCTCACAGTAGACCGCTTGCCGGCCAGTGGCAAGCATTGCCTTCTACCGTCTTTGGCTTTATTTACTCCCACAGCGTGTAATTCTCTTTCTCCCAATCAGATTCCTATTCATCCCTCAATGCCCTTCTCAAATGCCGTCTTCTCCATTAAATACTTTCCTTTGAGTTTTCTAATCAGAATTCACTACACATTTCATAGGCATCTTAAATTGTAAAGACTGTGTCTTAATCAAGTTTGTCTTGATTGTCCAATACTGAAAACAATATCTAGCCTATAAAGCATGTTCAATTAATGTTTCTTTAATTAAAGAATTTTCTGAATTTTCTGTCTTGGAATATTATAAGATCCAGCTCAGTCTCAGAGTGACAGCCTATAAATCTAAACTTTAAACTACTACTAGAATCACTTAGGTAAGACTTAAGTGAGCTTGTCCTTCTAATTACTAAAATGTTTCAATGACCCTCTGTCATTCATTCAAGCAGTTCGATAAATATTCTTGGAGGACCTAGTATACAATAGGCACTGGGAATAAAAGTGTAAGCACAACAGACGTCCTCCAGGTCTTCATGGAGATGAATCTAGAGCAAGATCTAGTTAAATCACACCCACTTGCACACACAAAGGACAAATGATCCTAACCGCTTAGAAGAAAGTGCAAAGTAAACAACAAGGTTCTACTGTATAGCACAGGGAACTATATTCAATATCTTGCAATAACCTATAATAAAAAAGAATATGGAAAGAAATACATGGATATGTATAACCGAATCACTATGCTATACACCAGAAATTAACACAACATTGTAAACCGACTATTCTTCGATTAAAAAAAATTTTTTTTTAAGAAGGAAGTGCAAGATGTATGAAAGAGAACAACAAGAAATCTGGACCTATCTTATTTGCCTTTCAGTCTCCAAAGTCTGAAAAATTATCACGGTTACCACCAAAGCTTATTACAAGTATATTGAACCAAATAGGATTTTCTGTGCTTTACTGTTACGTAACATCAAACAAATGTCAGGGAAACTGTCAAGAGGCCTATTCATCTTACTCAGTTTATCTTTTTAGTTCATTAGAGGTGAAAAGTTTTCAACACTGCTCATACAGATATGGGTAAATACATCTTCTATGCAAAAAGTCCTTATGCTTTTACATGAATCCCAAATTTAAATTTAAATATAGTGGAAAATGGTGGAAATGTGGAAAATGTAGAAACAGGTAGAACAGAGATAAATGACAAGAAGCTAGAAACAGAATAATAAAAATGAGCAGGGAGAAATATAAATAAAATTATAAAGAGAAGAGGAAACTTGGAGTGGACATCTAGGGAAGTTTCTTCTACACATCTCTATGCACATTAAAATCTTTACCCAGTAGCTGGCTTTCTTTCTTATTCCTCTGTCAACACTAAAGAGCTAAATTGAATTTCATGTTATGAAATTGTTAAAACAGACATGATTTTTTTATAGCTACAGATACCATACCCATGTCTTTGCTTTTTCCTTTAAAAGATCAGATACATATTTGTGTCTTACCAAAATTTTTTGTGGGCCATATAATCACTATTGGAACTACTCACGTCCACTGTGTAGTGTGAAAGGAGCCACGAACAATACATAAACAGACGGGGTGTCTGTGTTCTAATAAAACTTCCTTTACAAAAACAAACATCCACTCTATGAGCTGTAATTCACTAACCCCCATCTTAGAGGAAAATATACTGTTTGAACACCCACACACGTCTATGCAAAGTGCCATGTGTATGTTTGGGTTATATAACGTGTCATTCACATGAAGAAAGGTATATGTTATTCTAGGGTTCAGTCTTCATTAAACTATTTATACAATATGAAATATATTTTAAATATATTGTAATCTTCATCTTCCCCTTTTTATGAGCCAGTATCCAATTCATATATGTATATTAATCTTTGTTTTTTATGATACTCCATTTTTGATAATCAATGATTCTTTTTATAATTATTTTTTGGAAGAATCCTGCTTTAATGCAAATAGCAAGTTTGAGATATTTGTGTGTGTATGTGTACTACCTAAGCTAATCACTGTTCCCCCACTGTAGTATAACCCTGTAACTTTAACTATGAATGTTAGTCTGTAGAAACAGGTCCAGCCACCTAATCCTTCAAATTTACTATCTTCATCATTGAGAGTTATGCCCTATAGATAGGCCAATAGCTCTTTTTTCCTGTAGGAATGTACCACTGGGTAGTTAACTGATGCCCCCTTTCTAGGAGACAATGCAGACATTTCCAGGAGAGTTACTCTAATAGAAAATGTTTTTATGCCTTTTTTTTTCCAGGTAGAAGAGGAAACACACACTTAATTGAAGAAAGGCAACGGCCGGCCCATTATCGTAGGCTCCAGCAGTTTTCCTGATTGAGAGTACAATCAGAACTCAGCAGATGATCCTTTTCCTTTCTTCTTATCAGCTCAGTATGCAGTTTCCACGACTTAGTTACCTTGGCCCTGTCACCGGGGTACATGGCAAGACCAGAGGCCAAGCAAAGATACTTTAAAGACAATAATGATGACTGGATATTTACAGAATGAAAGTCAAAATTGTGCACTGCAAAAAAGAGAGAGGGAGTTTACAGAAAGAGGCCCATAGCCAAATTAATTCCTTCTAAAACTGAGGTTTGTGTTACCTGGTCATTAAGTCTGAGCTCAAAGAACTGAAGCTGACAGCTAAATTATAGGCAAAAGTCACTGTAAGGTACTGATCTCATAGCCTTTTCGCACCAATCTATGTATGGGGCTATTTTCTGTGTTTGGTGTGTTAATCTGATCCTGCCAGCTCTACCCAGGTAGAACTCCAGATGAAGCCTGAGAAATCAATGGAGGAATTGTACACAGACAGGATTCAGGAAGGTAGAAAAGCAGGGTGGGGCTTAGGGCCCCTGGAAAGACAGCAGGCTTGAATTGGGCCTTTGATATTATATCCATTAAGTCTGACTAGCATGACTGCCAACAACATTCTGGTCCTGGATTTGTAGATTGAGCTATGTCCCCTCTAACCACAAAGTGAGGGAACACAGGCAGCTTTTTCTTCAGTTATAGCAAATAACTGGTTGATCAAGTTAAATATTTATAGAAACACAAGAGAAGAGCATGGCCCAGCAATCTCTAAGTTTAGCAGTCTTACTAAATGAATTACCTTTATTTCAGTTTTCTCATTTCTGCTAGCATCCTTAGCAAGATTTAGCAATGCCAGCTAAATTTGAATTTCAGTTAAATAATGAATAGTGCTGTGGAAGTATACCCTCTGCAACAGTTGGGACATATATTCTTTTTTTTTTTTGTCTGAAATTCAAATTTAATTGGGCATCTTGCATTTCATCTGGCAGCTCTAATTCTTAGTAAAGCATGGAAGATGGAACGGGGTGACGCTTCATGTGGGAATATTCATCACTGGATGGATAAATTGGCACTGAGGTTTTCCATGCTATGGTTCATTATAGACCAAATGAGATCAGTTTATTGTTTCTTATATAGACACACATAATTAATTCAGAATAATTGGGGAAGGCCAGTCTGAAATAGTAAAATATTTTAAAGTAAATGATACAGTTTAAGGAAAGGAATCTTACAGACTCCAGTCAATTGACAGGCACTCAAAAATATATATTAAAAGAATTATGTGAGATAAATTGTCCATTACTGTATAGTTGGCTTGGTTATTTAATTAATTCCAATTGAAGCTAATAAAGTAGTAAGTTTATTCCCTTGAATAAAACAGGTAATTGTCATGTAAAGCCACTTGAGATGGAAAGCAAAATAGAAAGTAGGAAATAATAAAAGATTATTAGACAAAGATTAAAGGGAAAATCTCTCCTCTTGAAATTAATACAAGATAATAACAACACTATTGAACACTTACTATTTTTCATATATTTGGGTTGCACATTTTGCCAGGCACTTTATATACATCAGCTCATTTTGTCTTTTAATCCTCACAATAACCTTATGCTATAGATACTCCTTCGGTCTCTGTTTTATAGATAAGGAAATCGGGGCTTAAGACTGATTAAGAAAAGTTACACAGAGGCAGGCCCTAGTCCTTAATCCAGATTTTCATAAAATTCCACACTCGGAGCCATTAAGTAATATCAACCCCAACAAGTAAAAGACCAATTTGATGTAAACTTGACAATAGGACATAGGTTAGAATAAAATAAGAAGTAACTAAGGTTGAAAGACTCAGAAATCAGGACACACAAGCATAGAAAATATAAATGAAGAGGACAAATTAAGAACCTGTCAGTCTATTTTCCAATGTAACTGGAGATTACTTATGACCATAAGGTGGCTAGAATCTTGTGCTAGAGAAGTGAACGATGTTACTGTGCAGTTTAAGAAAGCTCCCAAAGTGAATCAGAAATACCCTACTGGTGGAGAACGACTGCTTTGGACAGATGCACTTTACTAATACATACAAGTGATTCATTAGGCTGCCATATGTTGGGAATATTGATTGAGACATAGGGTTGAATGTGACAGGAATGGCACTTTTGTCATTAATTATCACTATGGAAAATGGCTTCCATTTGGGGTGGCTACCAAGGACTCATTGGGCATGGATAGAGCACATGTTAGGAAAACATCCTTTTGTGAAAATAGAATACATTATTAAAGTTGCTGATGGCTTAATCAGCTATACAGTGTCAGGAGGAAATAAAAATTTGAGTATCCAAAAAGATCAACACAGGAAAGAAATAAACATCTAAATGTAATAGTATACCTTTTATAAAGTGCTTACTTGCTTTGAAATTAAAACTTTAATGCCTTGCATGAGTTTTCTCTCCCAAGATTTAGAAGTCACAAAATAGTACCATTCCCTTCCCTTCCTGGGTTCAAAACCACCTGAGACAAAGGCACAGAGCTCAGATAGTATGGTATGTTTTATTATAATAAATTTCTGATTGGAAGGCATGACTTGTCTTAGATTTATGGCCACAACAGGCCTCCTCTACTTCACCCTTGAATTAGACAAATGTTCCAGCCAGTAACAAGCAGTTCTGGGCAATCATAGGCCTGATCTTGCAGGTTTATAACATGGAGAAGTAGAAAATTAATACTTCTGGCAGGCAAGTTGCAACCCAAAGTGAAAGAGGACACATATAAAATGGCACATTCTAAGCAGTTTTTTCAAACTCAATAAACAAACAACTTCTCTTTCCCAGGAACAGTGATGAGGGGCTGGGAAGAGGCCAGGAATGTCACTGGAGCTGAAAAGAAATGGAGATTCTCCCAAAACATGGACCTTTCTCCATCCTATTCAAGCTGAAGCCTCAGTTGATGAAGTCATTCAGCAACTTTAGAGAGTCAAAGCAACTAGAACCTTTGGAATCAAGATTTGATACTATTTGAATTTTGCAGTAAAAATAACTATAGCAGGAACACTTACTTAATGCTTATCATATGGCAGGCCCTATTCTAAACCCTTTACAGATATCATTTCATTTAATCCTTCCAATTATCCTATGAGGGAGATTCTATTATGGTCCACATTTTACAGTTTGGGAAACTGAGGCACAGAACAGTTAAGAATAATCCTCCATATTTTGGCCAGTGGTCCTTCTACTGTAAGTCCCCTTGCCTTCCACCTGTGCGGGATCAGAGACCCAGGAAATTTTGGCACAATTTTCTGCATTTGTTCTTTAGACAATAGGCCTTCGTTTGGTCTCTGTCCTCAAATGCTGCATCCTACATGGGATTCGATAAGCCTTAGGCTTTTTCTAAACCAGGCAGTTTCCTTCCCTGGTCTTTGTATCCACCTTCATTCACAAAGATGCTCCAACTGTTAAAATTTCCCTCAACAGAGGGGCTGTGTATCTGCCTTCTTTCTAATCTTTCTGAATTTGCCAGTCTAACTTTTCTAGATTTCTTATCCACAAGCATTTGCTCAAGTCGTCTGCAGATCTCTCAGGCAAAACAGGATGCTCCAGCAGCCCAGCAGGGAATGTGAAATGAGCTCTTCTCTGTCTCCTCCATGTGGCACCAATCCCACCGTGTTTAAAATTAGGGCCCACTTACCCTTTCACTGGATTTCAGTCTCTAAATATACACATTTAAAAATCTAAATGTACTTGCTTCTTGAATTTTTTTTTCTGTCTGTCCCACCTTGATTTGTTTAAGTCTGTTATTTGAACTTGGTTTGCTATCTGCTGTCCCTTCTCTATTAAGAAATTCCTGATGCCAACTTTGGTCTTTAGTTCTTCCTTCTCAGTCTGGCTCATACTTGTCTGCAGACTGGTAACCCAGTCTTTCCCTGCGATCCTCAAACTACTAGCAGGCATGGCCAGCATTTTAAAATGTAGAATATAATTAAATGGAATCATGTTTAAGAGAATACAATGCTCATGATAATTATGAGTATTTTTGTGACTTTTTTCTTCAGATATGTGACAGTGTGTGTGTACATGTGTATATTAGAGACCACAAGGTCAGTGCTGGGTGAGAAGTAGGCTGGCCCAAGGAGGCTGTATTCAGGCAGAAAAGCATGACTATATGCTGGGGGAACAGAAGGAGGTCCAAGGCAAGATTGTTTTTCCCCATCAGAAGGAAATGGATAGCAGTGATGACACACACACACTCCAAACTAGAGCTGAGGGACAAAGCTTTTAAAATGTAAAGATATCAGATCACAGAAGAAGGACTGAGTTCCAATGACCTCTAACTTAGTGTAAAATGATTTAGGTCATATATTAGAAGGATTGAGTCTAAGTAGGGCATTTTGAAAAAGTCTGGGACAGCTAACTTCCAAACTATGTGCAATTTAAGAAGGCTGAAATGTTAAAAGTCTTGCTGAATAACATGAACCTTGACTTGAAATAAGCACAGAATGACTTCATGTAGCTATGATGTCCCTCATCAGCACTGGGGACCACAGGAAAAGAACTGAGAGAGTGGTAGCTCAAGATTGGCCACAAGAGGACGTGGCCAAAAAAGGCTAGGGTGTGGGTGAGGGAGTTCAGCATGTGGGATGACAACTACTGTTATGCTGGGCAGAAAAGCACTGGAAAAGCTGATCGCCAGGGGCAGGCTGTGTATCTGTCCACAATGAGAAGAAGGAGAGGATTCTAGGAAGGTAATCTGCATCACTTATTGGGTGAAATATTTATTACATATTAATAAATAGGATGCCTGAGGCAAGTAAGTCAGATAGAAGTTTGGGTATCCTTACTTAAATTTCCTGGCTCTGGTCTTCCCTAAATAAATTGGCTATTGCATAGCAACTTAGGTGATGGAGGAAAATAGGAAATCAGAAGTGGGAGGTAATTCTGAAACAGATTCCTCTCCCTCCATTCTACAGTAGTTCTTGAATCTTCTTTCTGCTTTCTTCTATTTTACAATAGACTTAATTGGTTAATAAGTCTTTTTAAATTATTCAAGTGGCATTGATTAAATCTTGAAAATCATCTTGAAATGAAAAAAATCTGCTCATTCACTATTGTTCACTGTTCCAGTTATCTACCACGGTGTTAAAAAATGCCAACAGTTAGTGACTTAAACTGATGAATTTTGTTCCCAAATATGTAGTTTATGGGGGGGGGGTGGCATCTTGACCCTGCTCTACTCAGCTCCAACTGGGGTGGCTCCAAGGCTGGGGTCTGGAATCATCTAAAGATTCATTCACACCCATGTCTGTCACTTGGCACTAGCTGTTGACTGGGACCTGAGCTGGGATTGCCTACCAGGACCTCTGCACAGGGCCTCTCCATGTGGCCCGGGCTTCCTGACAATATGGTGGTTGGATTTTTAGGGCAAGCATTCCAAAAGAGAGGCAGCCAGATGGAAGCTGTATCACTTTTCATAACTGACCTTCAGAAGCATCACTTCCATGCATTGCAATCATTTGGGCAGTCACAAAGTTCCACCCAAGTTCAAGGGAGAAGAGAAACAGACACGCTAAAGTCACTTGTACACATTCTTTTCATCTAGGCAGTCACAAAGGTCTGCCAGGTTTCAAAGGGAAGAGAAGTAGATAGATTCTTCCTCTTGATGGGGAAATGGCAAAGGGCAAACAGCTGATCCTGAGAATATTGCTTTGGCCATTTTTGGAAAATACAGTTTGCCACACTTAGTAAACTTCTTTTCAAAAATAAAAAAGTATGAAAAGTAAAATCCAATTTCATTTAGTTACAGAAAAGAAAGTCTAAAAGCTTTCTCAAATGGAAGCAGTGAGATAGGTATTGTTACCTTTCTTCTGCAAACCACAGATTTCCTGAGGTTTTGCGTCAATGGGAATTTTATCCTAGCAGTCAAAGGCATGATTTGACCCTAGGTTTTTCTATGGGTGCGTCTTAGAGCAGAATCTGAGGGTATAAGTAAAATGCTCTTCTGCTGGAAGCTTATTTTAGACATAAGTAACGAATGAATCACTAAATAGCTTATGGCTATGTTTTTATTGATTTATGACTCATCAGGTGCTCCAATCTCTCAGGCAAAAATAGTGTCTTTCCATGTAGGTGATTTGCTTTATCAGACCTCGTGGGGGGAAAGAATTCTCTGCTTTATGTTTTACCCTGCTCTTGAGAAGTGACTAAGATGCTCACTTTGGAAGATGCATTAACTTTTCAAGCTATATAAATTCCATTTATGAAATTATGTCTCCTTGGGCATGATTATCTGAAAGGGTTAGTGCTCTCTCTCAGCATACGAGTTTACTTCTAAGACCCAGGCCTCCCAGTACACACAGGGTACCACAAAAGGGAGATCAGGGATCTGTTCTGGGAAGTTGTGCTCAGGATCAGGAAATGAGTCAGGTGACCGCCAAAGTGCCTGAGCATCTTTGTCCACTGTCAGAAGCAGAGGATGACTCCCTATATCTCATGGCCTTACACTTTTATTCACATCACTTTTTCCCTGCTGAGAGAACCCTACTTCCAACTCAACCATCATCAATTCCAGGAAGCCACGGAAAGCCTCTCTACACTTTGCCAACATTATAATTACTATTCGTCTATCAGAAGGAGCTCAGCATCAGATTCAACTACTTATTTATTAATTCCATATAGTACTTTCTATATTGTCTCTTCTTTAGCACTTAACACAGTATGTTAAATTATCCTTTATTTTCCTTTCCCATTGGAGACATCAATAATCTTTCTTCTTCTGGTACCCAAAATAAGCCCTGCCAGATAGACGTGGCTTTCCAACATTGAATTCACGTTAGACTCCCCAAGGAACTTTTTGAAAATACCAATCCCCGAAACTCACCCCATACAAATTAAGTCACAATTGCAGAGCAGGGGAGAAAGCCAGGCATTGGGGCATTGGGATTTTTAAAAAAGCTTTCCTGGATTATCCAGTGGTCAGTCGAAATAGAGAACCACCAACATAGAGGATACCCAGCGGTGTTTTCCTGAATGAGGTTTGTCCACTGAGCACTAAGTTCTCATTACAGATCCTTGAAGTATCCGCATTCTACAAAATGTAAGAATCCTAGCTGATACGCTCAGTAAGTAACTTTCCTTTTCCCCCAGCTAGAATAAAGCAGGAACTTCACAGGCAAATGTATTTCAAGCCATTTTACACAAAGGGTTTTACACAAAAATCATTTCTTTCCTAGAGTACAAACTTTAGGTAACAATTTAACCTGATGCGGAAAAAGAAATTAAAGGCTCTTCAAATGTTATCATGGCCAACATGTGGTTAATCATAAAATAGAATAATCTAGGCCATGGCTTTCAAATTGTGTTCAGGGGAAATGTTTAAAACAAATCCCATGATTTGTATACAGTTGACCCTTGAACAACTCAAGATGAAACTGTGCGGGTCCACTTACATGAGGATATTTTTCAATAGTAAGCACTACAATACTACAAGGTTCAGGGTTGGTTGAATCTGCGGATGTGGAGCGAACCACAGAGGTCAGCTATAAATTAACCCCCCTACATTGTTCAAGGGTCAACTTGTATTTTTATATAGCTCTATATACGCCATATGCCATACTTTAACATATTGGTGATTACTGATATATTAAGATACGTTGGTGGTTAGAATTCCTTTTGTGGCACTTCTGCCATACCATGTGCTTGTGCACATGCATACACACACACACACAAGTACCTTTTCTGGAAATCAAACCTGCTTAGGTCTGCTCACATAAAATTGTGTAAGTGAGTTCATTACTAAAGCATGTGTGTGCTAGTCTCAACCATATGCTGGCAAGATTTAGGAGCACTAGCTTAGGGGCTGTAGTTCTCCTGGCCAAGAAAAAAATCAATTGTGCAATAAGAATGCATAATATATCACAATGCAATGCCTTAATGTCATAGATAACTTAATACATTTACACTTTAGGTGTTCCTTTTCAGATGTTCACATTATAGGGAATGCAAACATTATTATATATTGGTGATATAATTTTGATACAAACATATACCAGATACTTCTATTTCACACTTCCAGATCAATTCAGCTGAGGAGTATCTGCTATTTTAAAGTAATCTTTTTTAATGATGATCATTTACCCTTATAACTACTTACTTTCATGAATCCAGTATATACAACTAAAAATGTAATAAGTTGTACATTGTTGCTGATAAAGTGCAGTGATTCTTAACCGTAAATAGATTTTATTAGCAAATTTGCCCTAACTAATGAGCTAATACATTGATTTCAGTAATTGCGTTTATTACAAGTAAATACATACTTGAACTTACATATTACATTTATTAACCAAATACAACTTTCATATTTTATACATAAGTATTTCAGATGGTTTTCTTAGAGAAGTGGCAGATTCAAATGCTTTAAAAAATAAACAAAAACCTTGAGAATCTACTGATTTACATGACTGGAATTCAACATCTCTCAAATTTCTCCTCTCCTTTCCATCCTCATTACACACACTTTGCTTCTGTTCAACATGGTCTCCCCCACAAGCTATTCCAAAAATCCCTTAAGTGCTGATTTTGTCTCCAGGAATAACTACCAGCATTCCCGCTGCCCACTGCCACCTGAGTAATCCTTCTAAAACCCTGATGTGATCGTGTCACTCTACCAAGTACAAACCTTCAGTGTTTCTCCATTGCCTCCAAGTTAGGTCTGAACTTGGTTAGCATGGCGTTCAAGACATTGAAGTTTCCTCTTCTAGATTTCCACCCCCAAGAATTCCTTCTGAGTCTCCTCAGCCTTTGCTTTGTGGGATTCCTCTCCATCACCATGACTGACTCAGGCCATTCCTCTACCTGGAATGTTTTGATCCCTCCTCTTTCTTCCTCAGGTATAACTAGAGAACACAAATTCATCCTTCAAAACCCTACTTAAGTGCAGCATCCTCTGATGCTTTCCTTTATATCCTCTTAAACCCCTTTATTTATATGGGTCTGTTTCCCTTGCTAAACCACGAACTCTTTAGGAGCTGGGACTAGACTATATATACCTCAGTTTAGTATAGGAAGCACAGCAAATTATGCAATGCTTAGTATATGGTAGGTACTCAGTATAGATTAAAGCAAGCTACATCATAATTCTCGAGTGTCTACTACTACTTCTTATGCAGGATATTTAAAAATCAATTCTCAGTATAAAGCAGATTGAAATTTCTGTAATGGTATTTAACATAGTTACAAGCACATTATTACCAGGTAGTACCTAGGCTTCTCAGGAAACTAAAGGCACAGCACCTCCAAACAGAGGTAACTGCTTGCTACTTTCCAAACACACATGGTTGGCTATTGTTATGAGAAATATACATGGTAAGTAGATTCTTCTAGGAGAGTCAGATTACCAGATCAAGACTTTAAGCGTGCAATTGGTATTTTAGTAAAGTTTTGTAGTGTGTGTGGAACTGTGTTTTTCCAGAAAACCAAACCTTCTTAGGAAAATAGATTTTTTTCAGATACATCTTAGGGAGTATGGGAAATGCCAGACATGTATGTAAATCAGTGCAATCATGTTTAAAATTGGAGCTAACTGAGGTTTTTTTCCAAACCTCTTAGACTGCAAGTATAATGTTTGTCAGTTGCACATTTTGTAATCACTATATCTTAAAGCTCCGATTTATGTGCAGGAGGGATGGTGGCAGACTTCTCTGCTTGGCTGTATTCTCCTTGGCATACTTCTTGTGGATATCAACTGTTAGGAACCCTAATTCTCTTAGTTAGTAAATCTCTAACTAAATAGGCTAATTAGGAGAAATAATATATTAATGGTCTGCAGCCACGTCAAGCCAAAATAATTCTCCTGTCCTTCCATTAGGCAGGAAGGGAAGAGGGAGCAGGAGCTGAATTTAGTATTCCTTGTTGCCCACTAAGATTAAGGTTTGGCATCAAAATGTCTCAAGTTTGGCTTGACTCTGAGGGCTATTAGGTTTAAATGCTTTTCTTCTGGGGACCTAGCTTTCTAGTTCAGCACAGAGGACTACTCTGCAAGCATACAGGACTGCTTCTGAAAGCACCACTGGCCATTTTAGGGAATGAGGAAGACTGTACTGACCAGAAGCTGTCTCCACACGTTGTAGGTAGAATGAAAGGAATACTGCAGAAAGCTCATTGCGGAATTGGTGGAGGAACTCTGCCCGCCTCCAAAAAAATGAGAGCATGCTGGAGTAACATTTGATTTTAGGAGGATGAGGCAAATGAGCTGCAGGACTTCATTTTGGTTCCTAGAGGATTAGTTAGTGGAAATGCCTCCCAAGAGACTCCTTCTCTGTCCTTTGCTGGAGCGGTGGAACTTGGAACTCGGAGTAACTGAGGAATCTCTGCTGGGTCACGTGGCTACAGAGAAGGCATATGATGCTGAGCATGTGATTTAATCTCTCATTGCCTTTACTCCCTATCTGAAAAGAGCAGAACATTCTGCATAGGTATGTTAGAGTTAAATAAATCAATACTCATAAAACACATAGAACAAAGAAGGGCCAAGATGGCAGAGTAGAAGGACGCTCGTAGCTCACCCTGGCCCACAAGTACACCAAGAGTGACACCCACAGACCCACTCATCAAACCAGAGCACCTGCTGAACTTTGACAGAACATTACCTTCTTCAAAAGACAAAATACACCATTAATCTGGTAGGAGAAAAGAAGGAAGAAAAAGGAAAGTAGTGCAGGACCCGTCCCATGGGGAGGGAGCAGCAAAGGAGGAATAGTGCTTGATCGCTGGGTCTTCCCCTCTCCAACAGAGAGGTCAGCTGGATGGAGGGGGAACTTCCGAGGCTCGGATCTTACAGAATAGCCCTTGACCAACAGAACTAAGTTAAATGGGCATAAAGGGTCCCCACTACTACTAGCCCTGGCCGCGAACCGGCAGGTATGGGACAGGACAGACTGCCCGAGCCGGGCTGAGGACTTGGGCCGGCTGTACAGAAGCAACCTTGGGGGACTGCAGTGTGCCGTGCGCCATTGCTGGGAGGGTATACAGAGCAGAACAACCTGGGTCTCCCATAAAACACAACAACAACAACAACAAAAAAAGCAAAGCAACCCTGCTGGTGTGCCCTGGGGGGAGGGGCGCCATAGCCTTTATCTCCACAGACCATGGCACCATTACTGGCATGTTCTTGGGGAAGAGAGGCAGGGCTCAACCACAGCCGCCTTATCCTCCTGTCCGCAGCTCCCAGATGGAGGTGGGGTCAAAACCTGAATCTGTACCTGGGGGCTCAGCAACCTCATAGACGGGACTGAGCCTTGTTTACAGCCCCAGGCGGATAGGAACATTCTGCCCTGGTGCCTCTGTGAACTCTCACCTCTAAGACAAATGAACAAGGAGCAGAGTTCCGGCATAGAGCAGGGGTGAGGGCTGGTTGGCCGTTTTCTCCAAGCTGCCTAAGGAGCACGGACCCGACCTGGACCGGGGATCTGCACGGAGCGGGAGAGCTACCCGCGCCCCTACCTTGCATGAGTCCGACTGCTGTGTAGGGAATGGGCACGACCCACCTGCCTACCAGCACTGGGAGCAGCAGAAACCAGGGGTGGGACCAGAGGGCCTCTGGAACCAGCGAGCAGAGTTCACACAGCAGGGCGGGGGTAGGAGCAGGGACAACCACAAAATAAAATGGAGGCCCCATTCAATAGCCAGGGCAGTACTCAGCTCTAAAAAGTGACAGCATAATGCCATTTGCAGCAACATGGATGGTCCTGGAGAATGTCATTCTAAGTGAAGTAAGCCAGAAAGAGAAAGAAAAATAGCATATGATATCACTCATATGTGGAATCTAAAAAAATTAAAAAATGAAGACAAATGAACGTATATATAAAACAAACAGACTCACAGACATAGAATACAGACTTGTGGTTGCTACAGGGGAGGGAGTGGGAAGGGATAAACTGGGGGTTCGAGATTTGCAGATACTGACAGGTATATATAAAATAGACAAACAACTTTATATTGTACAGCACAGGGAAATATATTCAATATCCTGTACTAGCTCACAGTGAAAAAGAATATTAAAACAAATATATGTATATTCATGTATGACTGAAGAATTGTACTGTACACCAGAAATTGACACAACATTGTAAACTGACTACAACTCAATTAAAAAAAATTAAACACACACAAAAACACACATAGAACAGAGCCTGGTGCAAGTAAGTCCTCAATTAATTTTAGTTACTTTAAAAACTTCGAGAATATTCATACAAAACAGTTCAAAATTAATCTCTAGCCAGGGATGCCCACAAGCTTCTGTTTTCGTTTTTTTTTTTTTCCAGCCTTGCCCTTAGTATTTTACCATTATCACTTCAGCTGTATTTTACATGTTTAGAGCTGAAAGACAAAGTAACTATAAACAAGTTGCGTAGATCACAAATCTGGAGATTAGATTGATTACTCTTCTTGGAGGTCAGCCAGTTAAGGTTAAAATCATGACCAAAGCATTTCTTGTTGAAACTACATTCCTGCCCCTCAACTTAATTTTTTCTATAAAACACAGACCTGAAGGAGCTGTTGAATTATCTGAAGGACTGAGTTGAAAGTCTCAACTTTTAATTCTCCCAATAGAATTCTTTACTACACACATGTCCCTTTATGGCTGACACCAGAGCCTTGCTCCATAGGATGGCCAGCCAGCATCTCTTGCTTTGGGAAGACCCAACACTAATGTCCCATCAATTTGTAACATTATGACAGCAAAGCCATGACAGCTGTAAAGTTGCCCAGTGATGTAAATTGAAAAACACTTGCAAAAACTGGCAAGATAAGCTAGTCTCAGCAGCCATCTTGCAAAAGTTGGATATATCTATGAAACAAGATTATCTCTCTTGCTTTAAAGAACATAGTATATTTATTTTTCTGTTATTTAGAAGGATTCTCAAAAGCAAAATGAAGTCAGTATTTGGGATTTCACTGGATATTTTATTTGATAAATAAAATAAAACACAATTGCCTCCCAGATATTGTGTTATGTGCCAAATATAGTGTAGGAAGTAAAACAGACGTGCATCCTAACTTCACAGAACTTCATCTAAGCATGTAGTTTCAGATTTTAGGTGTGTTAGAATTACTCAGGAAGCCTGTTTAAAATGTTGGCTCTCAGGACTTGGATTCTGATTCAGATCACCAGGAAAAAGCCCTGAAAACTGCATTTTTCACAGGTGCCCCAGGTGATGCTGATCTAGGTCATCCAAGAACCAGGCACTGAAAACTGGGGCAGTAGACAATCCAGGCAAACCCTGCTAAGAAAGTAAGGGTTTGTGATTGACATCTTTATAGTAGTAATTTGCAATAAAGGGACACAGTAGCTAAGTATCAGACTTCTGTATCATCCTGCAAGCAGAGACAAAACATATCTGGAAATGGAGGGTGGGGGGAAAGATTCCATCTTACAGGGAAATTTTGCCTAAGATGCAAGCTTTGTCGTGGTTCAGGCTCTTCCAGGTGCCCCCTCTTCCATCTGTGACCAAGTCTCTCAGGACTCTCAGTACCTGTTCAGCCTCTTTCCCAAGCCCCTCTGCTACCAATCCAGCTGTTCAGAGAAAAAGCCAACTGAATCAACACGAGCTATATTTACCACAAGTGAAAGACTATCAGTACTTGAGATAGCAGCAGGGAATTCTGACATCTGGTGGCACCAGATGATTAAGAAAGGCATTTGGCAAATCAAAGTGGGTGATGCTTAGGAAAGACAGCTGCTTGGTGGGATCAGGATTGAGCCAAGCTGGGGAGAGAGAGAACTGTCTCAACTTGCCTGCCAATTTGCAAGACTTCTCCTTAAATCCCCCAAGGTGTTATCCTTACAGACAACTAACTCTATGAAGCAATTTGTATTACTGTACATTATTTTACATCAATAACTAGCATGTAAAAGTGAATATTCTTTCATAGATTGTCTTTCTTTGCCTGAAGATGAAAGAGGAGCATTTCTTAGCAATGCTGAGAAACTCTGGCTTTCATCAGTCAGGTTTCTTGTCGGAACTTCAGTTACTTGTCCACTTGGGGCAGGCGCCATAAACAAATAATGTGACCAACGGAGGAGTGATTTTTAGCAAGGCAGCCTTCTCAGTTTCTTAGTACAGCAGCTTGCTCAAGGATCCTGAACGATCCTATGTGGAAAAGAAATCCTGTAATTCTCCCTTTTGGGTTAATATTGATATCTCTGTTTGAAATGCTGATGGTACTTTCTCTGCGTGGGAAGCTCAAACAGCAGAGAACAGGGAAAAGGTCTGGAGTAAAGATCAAGGGGAAAAAAAAAACTTTTGTGGCAAGAGGACAGAAAATTTGCATCACAATAGTTATGAAGCAAGTTTCAGAGACCCAGCTGATGGAGATGTGAGATTCAGCAGGAGGACCTTCAACCCCTGGCTGATGGGAAAAGGGAAGAGAGGTGGAGAAGGGGCTCCGTGTTTACTGACACGACCTTAGGAGTTGTGTCCTTAGGATTTGCCTAGTCTTTGTCCTTGTATTTATTCATGCCTTTAGCAGGTATTTCGCTAACACGTCCACAATGTGCTTCATTCAGTGCTTGGTGCTGGAGATATCAAAGGAAGCAAAGCAATAAACTCGTCCACCCTACCCTGCTTTTCCTGCCTTCCCCAAAACGAGCAGACTGTGCTGGTGATTCACTGCTTAGGACAAAGAGAAGAGGATGACTGTGATGCCACGGTCTCCCTGAAATCCTCTGACTTGTTCAGCCATCTTACCTTTTGTCTCTGTGTTAATTACTGAGAATTCACTTCAATAAGCTGCACTAAAACTCACCCATTTAAAAAAAAGCAGATTAGAACTATTAAATAATTATGAAACAATTTAATATAGCTTCAAGTACTTTAACTAAGGATATTTAATACTCTTAAAGACAGTTTCAACCTGAGTTTTCCCATCACCCAAATCACTTCCTGCCAGACAGTTAGTTATTAGAGAAGAATATTCGATCTTCTAATGCCACTAATGTGTCAATAATGTGAAATTAATACATTTATAAAACATTCTAACGTGTCAGTGATAGGTAATTTTGAAATGCATGCTGTGCAAGAAAACATGTATTTTAAAGTTTGTCTCATCAGTGATGGTTCTTAACTATTTTAAAGAGTTCAAATACTCTTTCTTAGGTCTTGTTTACCATCTTTCATTGCTGCCTTCCATTGTGAACCTGTAGAATTTATTTGCAAGGTTATCTCAATAGAAGGAGAAATCTAGAAAGGCTTTATAGTCTATCTCCTTGCACGTTATCTAAGTTCCATATTATCCCAATTCTCAGTTATTAGTAACAGTAACTACGATTTGCTAAATGCCAAAATGTGCTGGGCATCATGCTAGGTCTTGCATAAAGCATTTCCTCGTTATCACATGCAGCATTTCTGCCAAGTAGGTCTTATCCCATTTTCACAATCAACCAAGGCTTAGAGAGGAGGAGTTTATATAGCAAGTGAGCAAAAGTGACAGACCCAAGCCAGGACACAACTCCTATGTCTGCTCCCCCCCACCCCAGGCCACTACCCCAGCACCTCATTAAAGTCTTCTAGTAGTTTTCAAGGACATGAGTAATTTTTGTAAATGTCCCAAAGCCATAAAAGCCATAAAGAACCTGTAGTCTCTGTTTGTCATGTACAGAAATAGACATGGATATGGATAATTAATCTGTTCATTTTAGTATTCAAATTCTTTATAGGTGATGGGATTAAAATGCAGCATCGTGGCATATTGAATATTTTAAGCTGAAGGGATTTGAGAAAACAGCAGAAGCAGGAAGGTTACTCTGACTTCCCCCCTCAACCCACTCACCCCTTCTCCTCTGACACAGATCATAAATCGTCATGTGAGAGATGCCCTCCTTGTACCCAGAGGAAAGAAGCATCCTTATCTCCAAAGACAGGGGTCCGCCAAGAAGAATGCACACAAACAGGCCTTGCTAAGTTTCCCCAGTTTACCACACTTATCTCATATTCCTTAACCTCTCATACTCCTCCATAACCTTCTACTCTTTTTAAAATTTAAGTATAGTTGATTTACAATGTGTTAGTTTCTGGTGTACAGCATACTGATTCAGCTATACATTATAATTCTTTTTCATATGCTTTTTTGTTATAGGTTATCATAAGTTATTGAATATAGTTCCCTGTGCTATACAGTAGGTCCCTGTTGTCTATTTTATATATAGTAGTTAGTATCTGCTTATTCCAAACTCTTCATTTATCCCTCCTCCCTTTCCTGTTTGGTAACCATAAGTTTGTTTCCTATGGCTGTGAGTCTATTTCCATTTTGTAAATAAGTTCACTTGTACCATTTTTTTTAGATTCCACATACAAGTGATATCATATGATATTTGTTTTTCTCTGTCTGACTTAGTTCACTTAGTATGATGATCTCCAGGTCCATCCATGTTGCTGCAAATGGCATTATCTCATTCTTTTTTTTATGGCCGAGTAGTATTCCAATGTGTAAATATACCACAACCTCTTTATCTAGTCATCTGTCAATGGACATTTAGGTTGTTTCCATACATGACCTCCTGCTCCTCATGAAATCTTGCACAAAAATATCCAGACCTAACTGTTTCTTTAGGTCTTCATGTGTCACATAAAACTTATGTTAAATACATATATATCATCTTTTCCTGTTAATCTATCTCTGTCAGTTTAATTTGCAGACCTAGCCAGAAACCCTAATGGGGTTGAGGAAAATTTTTTCCTCTCCTACACATGTTTATGTATTCTTTGGCTATTGAATTTGGTTTCTCAAATTCTCCCAAAAGATAAAAAGTACTTGTTAAGCTCATTTGATCTAAAAATGCAAAACTTTTTCAGCTCAGAATTTTTTTTCTTCCTGCTGTTTTTTTGAGTTATTGCTTCCCCTCCATCTGTTCCCTTTTTTCTCCCTTTAAACTTACTGTTTGCATATTAAATGCTGGAATCCAGCTACCTTTTATCTTTTAAACATGATTCCCGTTTCTTGGTATTTTTGCTCCCTATTATGAGGTTGTACATCAATTTGATCTTCTAGATTATTACTTCACCTCAGCGAGGTCCATTCTCTTTTGATTTTCTCTGTTGTTTTTTAATCACATATGCATTCAGCAGGTATTAAGTATGTATAGTGGTCCTGGCACTAGTCTAGGCCCTTGGGGCCTATGAATGAATGACATAAAACAGATAACTCTCCCTACCTATGCAGAGGTTATAATTTAGTGAGGAGAGACAGACATCAATAGTACACAAAATAATTAATTATATAACATATTAGAAAGTGATAAATGCAATAGAAGAGAAGGAAGCATAAAGTAGGGTAAGGGAGGTTATGAATGCAGGAAGCTGGGAGCAGATGGCTCTTTTAATAAGCAGAGTGGCCTCATTGAGAGAGTGATAGTTGAGCAGTGATGTGAAGGAGGTAAGGTAGTTAGCTACACTGATATCAGGGGAGAGCTTTGTAGGCAAAGAGAACAAAGGTAAACTGACTTTGAACTTAAGATGGGACAGTGTCTAGTGTGGGTTCCAATATGGTTGGAGCAGAATAAGCAATGGGAAGTGTAACAAGAAATGAAATTAGAAAAAAATGGAGA
This sequence comes from Camelus dromedarius, assembly GCF_036321535.1. NCBI lineage: Eukaryota > Metazoa > Chordata > Mammalia > Artiodactyla > Camelidae > Camelus > Camelus dromedarius. Next base: position 84,000,947 of record NC_087436.1, on the reverse strand, counting down.
AAAGAATAGTGGATAGTGTCGTGTATTATCTGAGACCTTGTAGCCCTCTCTGGTGGCTTCTATTCTCAGTGAAACAGGAAGATATTGCAGGATTTTGAGTGGAGGGCTCATATGACATGACGTGTTTAACAGGCTCACTCCGTCTACCCTGTTGAAAAGGGAAAAGGAGTCAGGTATTGAAAGCGGGAGACCCATAGGAAGGGTATTTCAGTAATTTGGATGAAAGAAGATGGGAACTGGGACCACTGGCGAAGGTGAGACATGGATATATTCTGAAGACAAAACCCACACAAAGCCCTGGCAGACTGACTGTGGAGTGTATGAGAGAAAGAGAGGAGTCAGGTAGGACTCCAAGATTTTTGGCCTGAACAATTAGAAAAATGAAGTTGTTGTTAACTAAGATGTGAAAGTCTGCATACATTTTAGAGAAGAACAAGAATTCAATTTTAGACATACTGAGTTTAAAATGCCTACTGAATATCTAAATGGAGATGTCAAGTTGGCAATTGAATATTATGCTAGTCTTCTATCACTGCTGTAAAAAATTACCACAACTTAGTAGTTTAAAACAACACATACATATTTTCTTACAGTTCTGTAGCTCAGAAGTCCAGCATGGGTCTTCTAGGGTTAACATCAGGGTACTGGCAGGGCTGTCTTTCTTTCTGGAGGCTCTAGGTGAAAATCTGCTTTCTGCTGATTTGTTGTAGGCAGAATTCAGCTCCTTGCAGTTGTAGGAGTGAAATTCCTGTCTACTTGCTGGCTGTCTTCTGAGGGTCATTTCCAACTTCTAGAGGCCAGTCACAGTCCTTGGGTTATCTCTCCCTCCTTCCATCTTCAAAGCCAGCAAGGGTGGGTTGAGTCCTTCCCACTCCTGAAATCTTTCCTCTTCCTTCTTTCGCCTCGTCTCTCTGACATATTTCCTCTGCCTTCCTCTTAAACTTCTAAGGAGTCATGCAATTACATTGAACCCACCTGGACAATCCAGGATAATCTCCTCATCTGAAGGTTCTTAACCTTAATTACATCCACAAAGTTCCTCTCGCTGTGTAAGGCAGTATATTTACAGGTTCTTGAGATTAAGGCATGGACATCTTTGGGAGGGCATTATTCTGCTTACAGAATATATCTTACTATTTATATATCTGGGATTCAGGAGCGAGGTTTAGGCTGAGGATATAAATTTGAGAGTAGAGGGAATATAGATGAGTCACATAGCAGAGTAAGTTTAGATGGATAAGACAAAGGTTTGAGCTCTGGGAGAAGAGAGGAATCCATCAAAAAAGACAAAAAGAAGTTAATAAAGTAGAAGGATAAATAAGAGAGTGTGATTTCGTAGAAGTCAAGTGAAGACATTATGTTTTTGTAATTGCAAAACGTTCTTTTTGTTTCCTCTCAGAAATCTTACCTCCTTTAGAATTTCCCTTTCTTTAGCTCAGTGTGCTTCTTTAACCTGTTAATTCTGCTTTAGTATCAGCCCTCTATCCTGATAGTGTGTTTGCTCTTCCCCCATTAAGTTATTTAGCCTCTTAAGAAATCTGGGCCATTTCTTTGCCTCATTATGTCAGGGCACATGGTTACTTCAACACCTGTGAAGAATCCAGAAATGGATTTGCAGGTAATGCAGTTAAAGTAAAAGTTTATTTTCCATTGGAAAGACAAGTAGGCAAACTGAGGTCTCTCTTGAGGTGTGAAGGTGATGTTCAAGTTACTCTGGGTATGAAGGATGAGTTATCATGTAATCCTATGAAAGAAGATCAGTTTAACTTAACAATGCAATTGCCCCTGTAAAGCTGCCAGCATCTCCAGGATTATTAGGCCTTCCCCAGGAATGACTCTATAGAGTAATAATTCTGTTCTGGCTTCAGAAGTGAATTAAGCCACCCATTTGCTAGATGGCCCCTCTGGAATGTTACTAGTCCTTGCCCCAGATTCTGCTGGAAAGGCAAGTCTCCTCTAAAGTTCAGGGACTCCCATTATCTCTTTAATCGTATAAACAATTTGACCCAACATATATTTCTTCTCTTCAGGATGCTAAGGAAATTAAACTCAGCTTCAGCTCCACTACTAAACCAGCCTTAAGTCAGCCAAGCAGGGAGCTGAGAAGGAAGAAAGATCACAGATAAGCATACAGGCTACCATTCAGCTTGTAGTTTTAAAATAACACCTTTTCTGGTCTCATTAAAGTATTCAAAAAACTTCATCTCCAGCACAACAGTCTTACTACATCTGAAAAAAATGCAGAGAATTTCTTCTTTAGTATGGTCCTCAGACAAATCTCAGAATCCAAACCACCTAGGATTGATTGAGGACACAGATCTTCAGAGACATGTGGCACCCAGTTATGGGAGAACATCCAGGATGCCTGAGAATGGACTTCCCACACCCCTAGCTCCAGAAGGAGCACTCAGCTATGCCCTGGGTTTTTCTCTATGCTTGGACCTGGCCAGCAGGCAGACCCTTCACCAGAGTCCTCTGAAACAATGAATTGGGGACTGAAAATGGCAAAGGAGAGTCTTCTCAAGGGAAGGGGGAAATTATTTCTGAATTCTTGACTGAGACTCCTATAATAAAAAGAGATATTAACATAGAGAAAAACAAACAGAAGTTTATTAACATGTGTACCTCAGGTATACATGAAAGATACCCAGGGAAAAATGAGTAACTCTCCAAAGTAGCTTGGAACTCCAGCTTAAACACCATCTTCAAATAAAAACAAAAAGAGAGAGGTGTTGGGAGAGGCCAGTTATGAAGAGTTTACCAGGAAAAGCACCAGTAAATAAGTGTCAGGTTTATTATGCAGATTTAAGTTGGAGCCTTCTCCATTAATAAGATTCTCTCATGATTTAGTCATCCTTCCCTTCCTGATACACAGAGGGAAACACCCTTACAAATGGGGGTTTCCTTTATAAATATAAATTTTCTTTACAAAAAGGGAACTTCTACTTTTTTCCCCCAGAGCTTATCCTTTGTCTGCTGTTGCTCAAAATAATCCTAATGCCAAAGAGGCATATCTGAGGGTGGCATATTCTGCTACCTGACATATCTTCACTGCACATCAGCACCTGTGTCCCAGATCAGGACCCTGAGGAAGCCTGGGAAGCTGATCTCCACCAGAAAAGACAATGTATTTCTTTTAATTTGTATGGAAATCTCCACACAAAGTTTCTGTGTTCTTTCCCATTAAACAAGCATACACACAATTTCCTCTAATTGTACATTTAGATCTTTTCCATTAATCCCAGTCTAATTGTGATGCCCATAATGCAGGGCAAGTTCAGGTTTTGTAGGGCCTGAAACTAGTATAATGAGGGGAGGAACTGGGCTCTCTAAGAAAATGTTAGAAGACTCAGACCTTTATATTCTAACATTTCTTTAAGGCAATTTACCAGAAATGCTTACATAGAAATTCTTCCTGGTGACACCCTGACTTCCCCTCCCCATCTAGAACATTCTATAACTCTAAACACTCCCAGCACTCAAACATTTAAACTTCGTGTTACATCCTCCTCTGCAATTTGTGATTGCTTCTGGCCCAATTTATCCATGATTCTTCATATTGTAAGCTATTTTCTACCTTGGAGTCTCCCATGGCTAAAAGGTTAATTTTAAAAACTCAAATTACTTTATTTGTTCTTGATTTTTGGCGTTGTTGATGGGTAGCTTATCAATACCCAGTTGACAGAACATAAGAGATTAAACATCCCATGGTATTGTAATTTTTAAGATTTTTTTGGTGGGGGTTACTCACTGACCCATATGAACAACTTCAGGCTGTTTGTCTTATTCATCTCTGAATATCTAGAACAAAACAACATGCCTGGCATAGACGTTAAATAATTTTTTGGGATAAGTGGTAAGAAGGATTGATTCCAATATATATTTCTTATTGCTTTACATAATGATAAAATCACAGAGAACTGAAGTGGTAGAACAGACACCTGGTTGCGAAGAGCCTGCTGAGATTCCACTTACGAGAAATAAGGAGTAAACCATAGCAGACTTTCCTTCTGCATTATTACTAAGTGAAAATTTAAAATAACTTCTTTCTATATGTTTCCCTATTATTAAAATCAGCATTTTATAGGAATTTTACTTGCTGGCCTTTGATTTTTCAGCAAACAGAAAACAAAATGATGTCTTGTTCAATCTCTCAATTTTAGTCTCTTGTAGCAGTGTTTTCTTAGACTGGGAGGTGCAGCTTCTCATCATACTTGGATTATTGTACTGTTCTTTTGCTTTTTATATATTAACATCTCTTATATACTTCCACAATATTAGCAAAATATTATTGAAGTCGATTTTTGTTTGTGTGTGTGTGTGTGTGTGTGTGTGTGTGTGTGTGTGTGTGTGTGTTTTGGTGGGGGATGTGGGAGCTATTCATTCATACCTTGATATTTGCTTTATAGGCACTCGAGAGAAAATAAAAATGATTTTTCCCCTCCCTTTTCACAAGAGCCAGTTCTCTTTGTTCTAAGCAGTATATCAAAGAAAATGCTCATGATGGCTAGACAGGCAGTGTAACTGAACAGTGTGGAAGAGGTGTCTTGAGTAGTGAAATGGCACGTTCTTTCTAAACAGGATGTCTGCTTTTCAGTTCCAGCTCTGCAGGAATCTAGCCCAGTTTCCACATTCCACATCTTCCAGTTTTCCATGATGGGCCAGAAATAGCTTTGGGTTTGTTTTTGTTTTATAATTTCAACTTTATCGAGATATAATTGTCATTTAAAATTAAAAGATATTTAAAGTGTACACCATGGTAATTTGATACATGCATACACTGTGACAGGATTCCCCCAACTAGTTAATTAACACATCCATCACCTCACATATCCTCACTTATCTTTTTTTTTTGATGAGAACATTTAAGTTCTACCCTCCTAGCAAGTTTCAGTGATAGAACACAGTGTTATCAACTATAGTCACTATTTTTTTCATTAGATCCTCAGACCTCATCTTATAGCTGGAAGTTTGTCCCTTTTTACCAAATTACTCTATTTCCCCTATCCCGCCAACCCCTTTTCTACACTTCTACTCACTATTTCTATGAGTTTGACTTTTTTTTTCAGACTCCACATGAATGTGATACCACGCAGTATTTGTCTATCTCTGTCTGGCTTATTTCACTTAGCATAATGCCCTCAAGGAGGTCCATCCATGTGGTCATGAATGGCAGGATTTCCTTCTTTCTCATGGCTGAGTAATATGCCATGAGATAGATATCTATCAGTGTGTGATAGATACAGATATAGATCGATATAGATCACATCTTTATCCACTTGTGCATTGATGGACACTTAGGGTGTCTCTATATCTTGGTTATTGTGAATAATGCTGCAATTGAACATGATAGTGCAGATATCTCTTTGTTATCTTATTTTCATTTTCTTTGAATATATACCCGGAAATGGGATTACTGGATCATGGAGATTGCTGGATTATATTTTTTTTTCTTTAGTATTGGTAAGTAATTCAATTTACAACAACACTCCCCCCTCACTGGAAAACAAAACAAACAAACAAACAAAAAAAACCAAAAAACCCTGCAAACCAAACAAAACACATTAGTGGACTTAGTCTGTCCACAGCAGCCAGTTTGTGACATCCAGTTTAATGACTGTAATTATCTTAATTCTAGGCGGAACTAAATATTCATTTTAAAAAAAATTTCCTGAAAAAAATGTTAAGAAACAGTGGCTATTCTTTAAGAGTTCAGGGGCTTATGAAGAATAGAATGGAACTGTATCATGATGCAAGGGTACAAAAATTGGAATTTGAAGGATTTAGAGAAGAAAGTGGCACAAACCCAGAAATGCATTGTTCCTCCAGATGGAGAGACACAGGGGAGGCAAGTTTCCAAATGGCAGAGCCTAAAGCCCTTCTATTGGCCTTAGAACCATATTATTTTCAGGAGACAACTGAGCTGACTGTATGGATAGATCAGAACCACAATTGTTTCAGTGGGGACCAATCTGGGCTTCAGTCTAGAGACCAGTTTCTAATTTTCTCAATACAAAAGTGTCAGGAACTTCTGACTATCCTCTATGTTCCCTCTATTCCCATGGTGATAGAATTTTTAGTGAGGAACATGGTCACCCTATCAGCATCTGTCACTACTAAGTTCATGTGCAGCTAGATATGGCCCTGTGACCACCTTCTGGCCATTGAGGAAGAAATAATGTGTACAATCTTAAGGTCAGACCCATAAAAGGAGAGGTCCAGATCACTCCTCTTATTTTCCCTTAGCTGGAACAGGGGCATTACACCATTTTAGATCAAGAATTGAAAACCCTGAGTCAAAAAAAGCAAATCAACAATGCAGAAGGCAATCCTACCAAATCTTGGTCATCTACCCAGACTTTTATGTGAGAAAGAAACGTTTTTAGTGTGTGTAAGGCACTGAATTTATAGGTCTTTTATTACTTTAGCCTAACATTTACCCTATTGAATTCAAGAGGCCCTGGGGTTTTTATAAGTACTTGAGGGTAACTTATCCCCCACAAAAAAGAGAACGAAAGAGAGAAAGAAAGGGAAGAAGAAAAGAAGGAAGGATAGGAGGAAGGAAGGAAGGAAGAAAGGCCTGTGCCTGAGTAATTCCAAAGGCCAGAAAGATAGAGCCAGTATTAGATTTAATTTTATTTAGAAAAATATATCTACATGTCCAAATGTTATGGAACAATTTGTGTTGATTACATGTTTCTGCCACTGAAAGAAGAATAAAACAGAGTGTCTTGTGTAGGCATTCTAGTCTTGAAGTATTTTCTTTGACATCCACCATGGCTGAGGTCTGGGTGCTTGAAAATGTTGCCCATGAAGACAAGGGAAATTTTCCCATAATGGATCTATTCCTCTATACAAAGAAAGCATCACATATGTATATTTTTAGTCATGTTTGGATGACTAGTATTAACTGTGATTTGTGCTTTGATTATTTTGGACGGTGGCCTGAAATTTTTCTGACAACAAACCTTTAAAAGAAAATAATTTACTATTTCTCAACAGTGAATTTAGGCACATGGATTTTTTTTTCTACCCATTTCATCATACTTAATAGTTTTTTACTCTTCTTTTCAAAACAATACTCAAAAACTATCTTATTAAATAGATTGAGGGAATACAAACATGAGAATAGGCAGAAACCTAATCCAGTAAAAGAACCCGGTGTGGTATTAGAGATCATCTTTATTTATGACAATCTCAGCTTATTACTTGATGTATCATTTATGATGATGAGCTTCAAAGGTACAGTGAAGCCCAATATAACATTAGAATGAACAGCAACAATCCCTTTTAGATATTATAGAACCCTTAACAGAGCCAAAAATATTGCAGGGAGTTTTGTTGTTGTTGTTGTTCTAAAGCCTAGGGAACATTTCCCTTTATGGAAAAATTAAATCCAGGGTCTATTTCCTTCTTTAAGAGATCTGCTAGCCTGTATAAAGATACATTAAAAAATCAGGCATTTCTTCTATTTCAACAAATACATAAATGAATGCTCAAAGTCTATGCTGAGAGTGATTAAATATAATAAGTAATCTATGTCAAAACATTTTCCATAGCTGACAGTGTGTCCTGCATTCCTTGAACTTCAGCCCCTGTGGTCTGGGACAGTCTCACATAACAAGCTTCTTCCCCAGGAAGCCCTCATTAACATCTGTGGAATAAATGAATGAGTGAAGAGAGGACTAAATTAACACCAGACAAAATTTCCATCAAGTTAAAATATTATCTACCTACATGGAGCAACTGGCCTTGTTTGACTTATTTTATTTACCTATATTCTTATTAAAATTCCTCTTCAAAATTTGGAGACTATTTGTAAATTTGCCAGGAAGTATCAGATATTATCACATTGGAGTCTATAGAGATGCATAACTGGACATAATTGGGCATTCCTTAGACTGGGAAATACATGAAAGGCTGAGGTATATCTTGAGAGAGAAAAGCATGGAATATATTATGTGTGTAATACATAACAAGGCATTTCCTGAACTGGGAAATACCTAGAAAGCTGGAATATATTACGGAATATGGCCCTGGAGGAATAGAGTTGGGGACAATATAAACCAATACCATCCGATAGAAATATGATGCAAGCCACAAATGCAAACTACATGCATCATTTTAAATTTTCTAGTAGCCACACTAAAAATGTAAAGAGAAACAAGTACATTAACTTTAATGAGATATTGATTTAGCTGAACATATCCAAATTATTACACTTCAGAATGTAAGCAGTAACAAAATTATTAATGAGATATTTTATATTTTTTGCAAACTAAACCTTCAAAATCTGGTGTGTATTTTACACTTAATTACATGTCAGTTTGGACTAGGCACACCTGAAGTGCTCAACAGACTCGTGAGGCCAGCAGTTACCCTACTGAGCCAAATAGAGGATTTGTTACTTTTCCTTTTATTCTGAGTTGTCTCTTTCTCAGAGAATGGAGGAGAAATATAACCCTCATATTTGTGTTTTTGTTTTGTTGAAAGTACTGTTAATATCTAAAATATTAGACACAGCACTAGTAAGTCAAATAGAAGCTATTTGAAAGTTTTGCATATGTTAATGCTGCACGACTCTTAAAAGTCAAAACCCAAAGGAGGCAGACTACATTGAATTCATAAAATGCAGATTTATAAACTGTGATTAAAATTTGCAGAACTGCCTCATGCTTAATCCCATACTTCTTGATTTCATTAGCTGAAATTATGTTCTGGTCTTGACTTCTGAATCTATGACCCTGGGCTTTCTGCCTTGTCATACAGGAGAATGAATATGGCTTTGAAACCAAATACTAGGCTTATATTTGACTGATGTCTCTGTCTTATCTTCTGTAAACTGGAGCTAGTAAAACTTAAGCTGAGAGTTTTTCCATATCAGATGGGATGATATAGGTAAATTGCTTCTTTTCTTTCCCTAATCCACTGCAATTTGTTCTCATTGCCTTTCATTTGCTTGCCTTGAATTAACTATCATCCTGTCACCAGCCTTAAATCTCCTGCACATGCGTTAAAACCCTTTCAGACTATGCCCAGTGCTGAATGAAGGGTGTCTCTGGTTGCCAGCAGACTCAGCCCTAGACTGTGCCACCACCACACCCCTCATCACCCAAGGTTATTTCCTCTCACTCACTAGGACAACGGACAAGAAAAGAACTACATGTTAAGAGGCAATTATCCAGTTTCTACTTCAGCTACATCTTTCCCTTATTTTCCTCATTCCTGCTGCTTGTTCTTCACCATTATTTCACTTCCCATTAGCACCTACTGCACTGAGGAGCAAAGAATGAAAAGTAGTGAACATGACGCAGTCTATTTTAGGTATTAACAAGATCACTTTAAAACACTATATAATAAAGGGTGCTCTAACTGTCGAGAAAAATAACTGCAATAGAGCAATGGAGCAGAAATGCGTCACATACCAGGGTGGAAATCACAGAAATGATTTGTAAGAAAAGGCTGAACAGGGCACAGGCAATGACCTTCCATCCAGCAGAGTAGAAATCCTACCACCACAGGCCATCAGGCAAATTAGCATAAGAAAATCTGAGTGTCACAAGGAACACAATTCCCACATCTTCAATCATCCCAGTTAGGCTTCAGACCTTTTACATGCTAAAACTTTGTGTTCAGTGTATGTGTGTATGCCGTGGTGTGGGCATATACTTCAAGGTTGGGGTAGGGAAAGAATTTGTCGTTTTTATATAGCATCTATGAGTAAATACCAAATGTGCTGGGTTTTGTATTTGTTTCCTTTTTTATTGAAGTACAATTGACATACAATATTATATTAACTTCAGGTGTACAACATCGTGATTTGCAGGTGGGGGGCCCAGGGATCTCCTCACTGGGACTGCCTTGAGAGGACAGCTGTAGCTGGTGTGAGCCAGAGAACTTGGCAGGTGGGCTAGAGCACAAGAAATGTGTTCTTTTTTTTTTTGTAATTGAAGTATAGTCAGTTATAATGTGTCAATTTCTGGTGTACAGTATAATGTCCCAGTCACACATCTACATACATATATTTGTTTTCATATTCTTTTTCATTAAAGGTTATTACAAGATATTGAACATAGTTTCCTGTGCTATACAGAAGAAATTTCTTTTTATCTATTTTTATATATAGTAGTTAATATTTGTAAATCTCAAGCTCCCAAATTTATCCCTTCCCACCCACTTTCCCCCAGTAATCATAAGATTGTTTACTACGTCTGTGATTCTGTTTCTGTTTTGTAGATGAGTTCATTAGTGTTTCTTTTTTATTTTTTTAGATTCCACATATGAGTGATATATGGTATTTTTCTTTCTCTTTCTGGCTTACTTCACTTAAAACGACAATCTCCAGGTCCATCCATGTTGTGGTAAATGGCATTATTTTATTCTTTTTTTATGGCTGAGTAGTATTCCATTGTATAAAAATACTACAGCTTCTTTACCCAGTCATCTGTTGATGGACATTTAAGTTGTTTCCATGTCTTGGCTATTATATATAGTGCTACTATGAACATTGGGGTGCATGTATCTTTTTGAATTAGAGTTCCCCCTGGCTATATGCCCAGGAGTGGGATTGCTGGATCATATGGTAAGTCTATTTTTAGTTTTTTGAGGAATCTCCATACTGTGCTGTTTTCAATTAAGCAGAGTAATATAATTTTGTGGTTTAAAAGTACCACGTAGAATTCCAAATATTTCTAGAATTTCAGAATAGGGTAAGCCTAACATATTCCAGGGAAAGTAATAAGGTGGATATTATCATTGATAATAAATAATTGATTGAAAAAAAACCAGTTCCAGCCTGTTATTTATTTAAGCATTTACTGAATATTGGAAGACCAAAGAGGGCCTACCCTAGAAGAGCTTGGAGTCATAAGGAATAATTCAGAGGCAATAACACTAAGTTTAAAACAGACAGCAAAACTTGACACTAAACTTAGATTGAGAAACCCTTATTTCTAGTACTAACTCTGCCAACCGCTTGCTGTATAATCTACACAGCATCTCGGAACCCACTTTCCTACTTTACACATATAGGGAGAGTACACTGTGCTCTCAGTTTTTGTCAGCGTTAACATTCTGAAATTCCAATTCTATTTTCTAAAATGGTGTTTTATGGTTTACATTTTTAAATTAAATATAAATATCCGATACAACATAAAATTTCAGGATCAGGGTGGGAGACCCAAATTTACTAGGGAAATTAGAAATGATAAACATCAAAATCTTCAAATTTCTTGGAAGCTAAAGCAAATAGAAAAAGAAAATAGTCTGATGAGGCAGCTTCTCCTTTACATGGGAAAACTCAAAGAAGCACTTTATATGAGATAATATTATTTATGAAGTCATCATGCTCAATGACTTCAACACCAGCACTGTAGAAAATGCAATTACTCCTTCATAATATCATGCTGGTGTGAAATCTCCATGTAAGTTCAGAGAAACTAATCTATCTGGCTCTCAAGTTACCAGCCCAGAAATAGAGATTGTGCCTTGGGTTTTCACAATCAGCAGAATAAGGAAAATAATTTGTCTACCAGTGACTGACACATGAAGAAACGACTCTTGCCAGATTTTCACTTCTCAATTTTTTTCCTCTAAGAAACTTTTTTGAGTTAATCTGACTTTTAAAAAAGTCAAAAAAATTGTATCTACATTTTAAGTTATGATTTGATATAACTTTTAATGAGTTCAGTTTTTCTGGAAATATATGGCATTGGGTGACAGATTGGCCATATTCTAGTTCCCTCCTGCTCTATTAAAAGCCATGGAAGAAATAATAGAGAAGCTACTTATCTATTGAGAACAGAGGGTTTCCTGGTTACCAAGGCTGTCCTCTCTGAGAATAATATTAACCCTTGCACTAAAAAAGAGCTTGATTTCAGCTCAGTCTGTATAAAAATGTGCCCTTTCTGACAAAAGACTCTGAATCAAGGTAAGTCCAAGAGGGAAAGTAACAGTACAATACTGAATTGCATCATATGATACTGGCAAGGCTCCTGATAGAAACTTCTCCTTCTGTATTTTTGGCTTCATGTTTATGCTAATCTTATAATCAATATGAAAAACAGTGTGGGACAAAACTTAAACTTAGTGTTTGTGAATCTTTTCAGCTGAAAAGATTTTCTACTCCTGTTCTTAACAGAGAGAACCCAAGAGTTGGGAGAAGGCCAAATTTCAGGTGTAACTGAATGGCTGATGAGGAGTTTTGGTTGCAGGCTGGAAATTAAAATGAAAAATGCTTCCCACACTTCTTAAAGGTCTGTCACTCCAAAATGCATTGATATCTTAAATTATGTCTTACTGGATTATTAAAAAATTTTAGTCATGTACATGCCTAGCCAGGTAACTCATCTCCAGATGTCTTATTTTCCCATATTGACAGGAAAAGGATCACACAGTATCTCAGATGTTTTATTTCAATATTATGCAGCAAAGAGATGAAAAAATGCCCAACTACTTCCTTTTTATCAGTATTCCTATTTAGCAGCCCTCCTCAACTACTCTACCCCATCAAAGCTCCCAGGCCACAGATTCTACAGCTTTTTCACTATTACCCTCCCTCCTGTGCTCCCTTCCCTCTTTAGCTGGAACTTAAGAGTTCATGGTCCACCATGAAAATAATTTATTGCCAAATGCTATTTCTCTCTTTTCTCTCTGTATCATCCTACTTTGGCAAAATCCCAGTTTTAATTAAAATCAACTAAGCCATTAAGTCTCAACCTGCAACCAAACAGGAGAAAACACACACTTACCGAGTTTGAATGTACCGTATGGCCACAAAATCCCAAGGGGCATGCAGCACTGCTCAGAAATTGTTTATCATGTGACTCTTCAAAATGGCTATTTCGTGCCCCACAAAAGATGGTGAAGTCCTAACCCCATACTGTGAATATGATCTTATTTATAGATGATCAAGGTAAGATGAGGTTGTTAGGGTGGACCCTAACCCGATAAGATTGTGTCCTTACAAATAGGGGAAATTTGGACACAAAGACAAACGTGCAGAGAGGGAAGATGATATGAAGACACAGGGAGAAGAGGGCCACCCACAAGCCAAGGAACACCAAAGACTGACAGAACCCCTAGAAGCTAAGAGGCAGGAAGGGAGTCATTTCTTCTTCACTGCCCTCGGAGGAAGCCAACTCGGCTGACAGCTTGGTTTCAGACTGCTAGCTTTTAGAACTGTGAGAAAATAAATGTGCACTGTTGAAGGCACATAGTTTGTGGTAACTTACGATGGCAGCTCTAAAGCCCTCACACCATAGACTTCATACACTCTTTGCTACTTCAGCTGCTAGGGAGCTACAGCAACTGGAGGGTACGTTCCGGCACCAGTAACAACAACCAGTAACAAGGTACAGATTATTTAGAAAACAAAGAAACTATTTGTCATAGGAAGAAATGGAATTTTCTTAACCCTACGTTCATGCAGATCTTGGCTCACCTCTGGAAGGGGAACAATTTTCCACAGTAATCAGTTGATGAGCCCACCATTTTATTTAATGTTTGTTGTGTGTCCCAAACTCATTTAAGAAATATGTAAAAAGTGAAAATAAAATCCTATCTTTAAAGAGATCGTAATTAGTTGGGGGTAGGCAAGACACTGACCAAATTGAAAATCAATAAAAGGCAATGTCTAACAGATTTCTAAATTGAACAGTGTTGTAAAACTCAACACTAGTATGAAAAGCTTATAGGAAAACTGTCTTTTAAAATTATGTATTTAATATGTGCAAGCAGAATACATAATACTCCAAAAAAGAAATTTACTTTTAAATTAACCTTACTTTAAAGGTTTTATTTACTAGAGCTCTCCACTCTTAACTACCAGCATCTTGACTACAATTGTGACTTGGTGTCCACGTCATCTAAATATCTAGACAGAGCACTTCTGTCTCTGGACTCAAACCATCTAATAAGAAGGGTTAACTGAAAACAACAAAAGCTAGAACGTAGAACATGAATTATATGTGCTTTTCTTTCTTCCAGCCCATTGTTATATTACATACTATTATATATTAATTGTCATATCATATATATCAAACCACAAATAATACATTCACTATAAATTCCTTAGAGGCACGACGTGTGTCTTGTTCCCACCTAGGGTCAAAACCTTTCAAAAAATTGGTCGAATTAGCGAACAAAAGAATAAATGGGCTTCTGATATTAACTCCTCACCAAGGAAGATATTTACACTCATCTACTTGCTCTGGTGCAATACATTTTTCCTCCTTATTGTGTTCACTATTAATCCCTTAATGTGCGATCCACACTGCTCTCTTCTCACACCATTCAGACTCCCTGCCTCAGGACACGTAGAACTACTTGCAGGAAATTCTAAGTCTTTGCTGATGTGCTTGCTCAAAGTTCACTTTAAGTTCAGAACCATTGTCAATTACACTGTGAGGGAGGCTCCGTTACCCTCCAGCGCGTTCCACAGCAAAGGTTGTTTGTTTACTGGTAGGTTGCTTCTTTTTTTTCTTCCATGTTTTTTTGTTTGTTTGTTTTGGTAACTGCAAGTTAACACCCATCAAAATGTCAAGAAATTAACCCAGTAGGTTGAGCCCAGCTATTTTGCGAAGGAGGGGTTCAGGGTGGAGAAAAGAAAGAAAAGGGAAGGAAGGAAAGGGAAAGTAATGGAAGGGAAGGGAAGGGAAAGGAAGGGAAGGGAAGGGAAGGGAAAAGTTCATTCACACTACAGGTAAATATTGCCTTAAAAATTGTTGCATTTCCTACCTAGGAATGCAATAATTTTTGCATTCAACAGTCAAAAAAATTTTTTAAGCTACTACATACTCATCCTCTCCATTAGCAACTTTCGGCCATGGGATAGTTTTTTTTTTTTTAAATATTTGCATGACTCCATTTCTTTGGCTTCTTTGAATTGATTGAGCTTGTGTCTGGCTTTCCCTCAGTTCTGCTCTCTTTGCATCATTGGTACCTGTGTTTCTATCTTTTTGACAAGAATAACTTCCAGAATATGGCCACTTTGAGAACAATCTCTCAGGTTTCTCAGGACACCTAGATCAAGAAGCTTGGGTGATTTACTGTATAATTCTTAATAGATGAGCGACACTAGCCCTGGACAGGTGACAAGTAAATATGTTGTATCAGACTCTGCTTCTGCTCTTGGGCACAATCCAGTATCCACTTATTGTCCATTGGACGCAGGAAAATGAGTACTTAAAGCATCCTATGAACTAAGTCCCTGTGGCTCAGATGATTAATTCAGCATTATGTGCCAAAACTCTATAAACTAAATCTTATTAAATTTAGGATGTCCCTGCTTAAACTAAACAAAAGGTTCTCCTGAGCTCCCAACAGGAAAAAGTTCTCAAATCAGTTGGATAGGACCAGCTTATGTACTGAGACGCCCTAAAGTTATGACCCTAAAGTCACCAGTGGGGAGCCCAGGATTGGGGCCCAGTAATTGCTGAGACATTAAGGAAGGACTTTGGCTCACCGACTATGTGATTCTCAAGAGGACAAAGACACTTGTTCCTGATTGAGTGGTACGTGGAGAGTGGTAGACTCAGATCCCGGCATTGGAGACAATCCTCCCCACTAAGCTAGTTCTGTGGAGCAATGCTGCTCCTTAAAGACTGTGAAAATGAAAATACTCTCACCCTCCTGTTACTGACAGAAAGCTTCAGTTAAATGAAACAAAAGGATTCAAAGAAAAGATCAATGTGATGTCTGTGTGTGGTGAAATAGAGGCGGAGCATTCCTCTAGCTCCACGCCTGTTCAAAATTCAGTGCTCCCCATTGCTATCCAATCCATTCATCAACTGAAAATAAATGCTCAAGGCACCTATGTGTGCACGGTCCTAGGGGCTCTGTACTTGCTCTCAAGGGCTTTACCCTCTGGTATGGGATATAGCTATTAAACAAGTAAACTGCAAAAATAATTGTGTGTGTGTGTGTGTGTGTGTGTGTGTGTGTGTATAAAATTACAAACAAATACTAAGAAAGCGGGGGGGGGGGGACTATGGTGCTATGAAAAAAATGACGACAGGGAACACAGGTTACTGTGAAATAAGTCATGACGGATTATGTTTAATCTGAGACCTGAATGATACAGAGAAGCCATCTATTTCAAGGTGGAGGAAGAACCTTATGGTCGGTGGGGGACAAGGAAGATCTGAGCTAAAGGAACTGCAGGAGATACCACATGAACGGCTGTGACGGAGAGCAATGGGGGGAGTGGGAGGAGAGGAAACTGGAGGAACGGGCAGGTGGTGGTAATACAGGGTTTTGCAGGGTAAGAAATTTGGGTTTTATTCTAAATGCACTGTGAAGCTATTAAAGGGCTTTTAGCAGGAGAAGAACCAGATAAGACTGATTTTTTAAACTTTTTTAAAGTTTTTTTTTTAATTTGGGGGGTTATTAGATTTATTTATTTATTTGTTCATTGATTTATTAGTGGAGGCACTGGGGATTGAACCCAGGACCTCGTACATGCTAAGCATGCACTCTACCACTGAGCTATACCTTCACCTCAGGACTGAGTTTTTTAAAGACCACTCAATGTGGTGTGTCAAATGGGTTGGAGATAGAGACAGATGGTTAAGAAGGACCATAGGGAGGACAGTTAGGGGGTGATTTTAGTATCCAGCTAAGAGCTGATTATGACTGGGACTGGAGCGATAGTTGAGGAAACGGGAGAATGACTTTGAAAGTAGACAGACTAAACTTGGTGGCAAATTATATTTAGAAAAAAAGAAGATGGAGGGATCAAGAGTGACTTCAAAGATTCTGATTTAAAACTGTGGGTGGAGGACTATTGGTGAGAGCTAGAAACGAGAGGAGCCACAGCCTATAGGAGGAAATGAAGAGTTTGGTGTGGAACAGGCTAACTGAGCAACTTCAGGCGGACTTGAGAAGGAGACAGCTGGAGGGCAGGGACAGAGACTCTGAAAAGACTTCTGCTGTGATCATGCTGATGTCTCTGCTGCCCCACATAGTCTCCTGGAGCCCCAGCTGCCCCAAATGAGGAAATCTGGTCAGCCAAAGGAAACTCGGTATTTAATTTAATCAGATCACATACACTGTAGTACATTTGACTTGGCAACTCCAAGATGAATGGCTGCCAAGTCAAATTTTGAGCCAGATAATGAGCTGTATCTATTGCAACCACATCTGCTTCCTGCTCTGCTGTAAGCAGAAAAGTTACCACCAGGTAGAACAACAGACAACATCAAGCATGGGAAGCAGCGGGTATTGGTTGCTGCAACAGTGAGGACTCTGAGATGGGGAAACTATATTAAAAACCAAAAAAGTCAGAGAGGACTAAGATGTACGGTAAGAACGCACTTCGACGTGTTTGGAGGGGTATCAGTGAGTCGGCTTTAAGAATGCCGGGGTCAAGGCAATCAGGAACAGCGCCACCCAGTGCATTCAGAGCGCCCCATGGAGCCAGGCTCCCCTGCCTTATGTTCATACCCAGGGGCATCTGTACTAGTCTCCTCACGGCAAAATGCGTCTCTTTTTCAGTGGGACGTTGAAGTATTTGCACAACTGATCAAAAAGGAAGCCACCTAGTGGTTTTGAATTTGACTTACAGCTGAGTAGCAACATTCAATAGATTCTACTGAACTCTTGCCATGTCCCTGTATTTGTCATCCCCATTTTACACATAAATAAATAGAGGCACAGAGCAATTGAGAAATGTGGCCAAGGTTATACATCTGGTGAATAGCAGAGGTAGAATTTAATCCAAGCTGATTGAATTTTCATACTGCAATGTTACTAATGAGAATGTGTCTCAATAAATTTGGGTAGGAAATTGAAGAATAAGTAGATCATTAATCAATCAATTGCCTGTGATTTTTCATTTCAGAAGCCATTTATAGAACTTAGCTTTAATATTAAACATTCCTACCCTTCCACTCAATGAAAGTACACCACGAATATTATTAAAAATTTCAGAAAGGCCAAATACATGAAAAAAATTCTGCCCAGCCTGCAAAATACAAGGGTCAAGGGAATATATAAATAGAAAACATACTTTAATTTTCTTTTGTTTTATTTTGGGGGGGTAGTCAGGTTTATTTGTTTATTTAAACAGAGGTACTGGGGATTGAACCCAGGACCTCATGCATGCTAAGCACACACTCTTCCACTCAGCTATATCCTTCCCCCCTTGAAAATGTACTTTAAATTAGGTGATAGCATGCTTCTTTGCCATCTACATTGAAGAATAAAGTGTATGCTTTGCTTATTTTTTTAGGACTATAGGATATTTAACACTTCTTTTCCAATAAATAAAGATATCATGAAGATGGAAGGGAAGAAATTTCAAGATGATACCCCCAGGCAGTTTATATTTCAGTGCAGTTGGTCTATTCGCCATTTTCTGAACTCACAATATCCTCTGATACCTTTGCTTTTGCTCAGACTATTTCTTCACCCTCTAATGCCCATGGGTCTCCTTTCACTTTATGTAACTCCTTATACCAAAATCCCACCCAACCACAAAGACTGCTCAAATGAGACTTCTCCCATGACCGCTTCTACTAATAGCAGAAATAAAAATATCTCCATTATATTTTGTACCTTTTCAGAACACCCCACATTCTATTTATCTTAACTGTCCCCTCTAGTTTGAAAGCCTCTTGAGAGCAGAAGCTGTATTTTATGCATCTTTGCGCCCCTCTCCTTTCATTCAAATGCTAGGCATGCTTCACCACAGAGGGAAGTCAAAGAGTTCAGCAAGGAAATCATCCCCTAAAAGCCTGAAACATTCTCAAAGCTAGCACAGAAAGCATGGCTTTTTTTCCAGGAATACTCTCAGATTCTCATTAGAACTAGTATCATGGCTCTCTTGCAGAAGGAATATAGCCTGAGTCTCCAAAATTATCCTGATACAAGCTTTACTTGCTCTATCAATCTTTCCTAAGTAAGTAAATTTTGGAGCAAGGCTCCACTGAGGACTGAGACAATCTCTGTTAGGTTTGTAGAAAGACCTATGCAGAGATAATCAGAGTATAGAAGGCGTCCAGTCTCCCATTATTTATCCTCCGAACTAGTCCCTTCTCTGCTATTCCTTGTCCCTTTTAAAGAAAAAGATCAAAGACAAAACAAACTGTTCATTAAAATTAAAATGTGAAACAGTAAAAGTAATGACTATAGCAACGACCACTCCAACTTGATTAAAAAAATCACCAATAAGAATCTGACAAAATCCTTTATGTGAATTAGAAATCTATAAATAAAATAGACTACATCCTGACTGGCAAATGAAATTTAGTTCAGGATTTATTCATGAGAGAGCATCATAGGTGAGGGTCCTTGAAGATTAACATTCTTGGTCAGGAAGAAACTAGGAGCAGAATCCTCACCTTAGAGACTTGCAAATCCAAGTGCAGTACCACTCCCAGAATTGGCAAGCACTCAGAACTTTACAACATGGCCAGTGGAGAGAAAAACTCAGTGGAACATGGTAATGGAAAAAAGTAGGGGCATTCGAGATAACAATAGCCACTAACATGCACTGAGCCTTACTACGTACCAGGTGCTGAGCTAAGACCTTTATTTCCATCACTTCATTTAATTCCCACAACAATACTATAACGGACGTCCTATTTTCATTCCTTTTTTTAATTAAAGAGAATGAGGTTTAGAGAGATTATGTGGCTCTCACAATGTCAGCATCTAGCAAGTATTGGCATGTGAACTACCCTAGCAATAGGTCTGGTGCACAAAGAAGCTGGCCTGCAGTTAAAATCATTATGCCCAATCAGGGTCAGCTATGGTAGCAAATACGTAAGTGAGTGTCTTGGAAGAAGCAGTGCTCACACTGCAGCAGGGTGAGGATGGTATCAGGGTCTCGGGGGTTTATCTGGTACAGAACCCAGTTTCCCGGGAGTGAAAGTACTAAATGGGTTTCCAAGGTGACCTATGCATGCCAAGGTTCAATTCAAGAAATTGGAGGGTGGAACAGAGGTTTGTTTGTCCCTTGGCCCCTCCCCTTGACCCACTTAAAATTTGAGCTGTGCTGAGATGACCAGTCCCCACACTTGCTGCCAGTATCCCGTCTCATGTGCTCACTGCGTCTCTCCACTGTGCGGCCCAGGGGCTTTCCCTGAAGCCCCAGGAGCTCACTCAGCCTGCTCAGGGCAGCCCAAAGTTAATGTCCCCAAGGACAGTCCTGAGTCAGTTGGGATGGAGGCTGCCCCAGCCTCCTATGGTAAGGAGCTGCAACCCCAAGGCTCGTTCTCAGGGTTCCACGGAGGGCCCCAGGGTGCCTGAGCGCCAGTCACTCATAGCAGGAACCAGCCCAGTGATACACCTGGCATGGCTGTACTTCCCACCCTGTCTCACTGTCCCTGTGCCTCACTCCGACTACGCGGGATCACTTCCAGCCAAGTAACTGCACAACGGTTCTTCACAGAGTATTAAAACTTAAGACAAAGGATCAACAGGAAACCAAGAGACAAAATATGCCTTAAACTCTGCGCAAATATGACAGGCAATGAGTTGAAGTGTGATAAGTGCCAGTTTGGGCTCCAAGGCACCACACCACCTCTCACTTGAACTACAGCTTTATTTACCTCATGTGTCTCTTTTTCTCCCCCTGACAACTTATTCTCCTCACAGAAGCCTAAGTGACCTTTTAAAATGTACTCCAAAAAAATTAATTAATTAATAAAAAAATGTAATAGGACCTTATCATCACTTTGAAATCCTCCAAAGCCTTCCAATCACACATGGGATAGAATCTCAAGTCTTTCCCATGGCCTCAGGCATGTAGGATCTGGCTTCCAGATGCCTCCAAGTTCAACTTCTGCTGCTGTTCTCAAATTCTATAGCCTGAAACTGTCCTCTCCAAATTAGCGATTCTTCCACTCCCATCACATTTACCCTTCTCTATCCTTATAGTCTACACAGCACTTATCACTGCATGACTTGTTATTTATGGCAGCTATGCTCTATAAATTCTCTGTGACTGCTGAATTAGCAAAGACAGAACCATTGCTCCTAAAGGAAACTTTGGGTTAGGTTCCTGTGAGCCTCAGGACACATTTTTATCACCTATCAATATAGAACGTTGTTTTATGTGTGTTTCTGTTCAAAGACACCTTATTTAATACAAACTGTTGATTTGTTAACATTGAACTCACAGCCAACAGCACTATAGCTCACGCCTGAATGAAGCTGATCTAACAAGCATATTTTCTCCATCAGGCACATCGTAGCTTTCTTAAGCTTAGGAAAACTAGACAGTATTCCAGTACTACCCTTGGGGCCACTGGAAATAGCAAAATCACTCCCCTCAAAACACATAAAAATTGTAAAAACCATGGCATTAAGTAGGCCATGAAAAGGACACGTGTTTACAGAATCAGAGTAGAAACAAGATCATCACCTTGTTGGACTTCAGCTGAGAACATGCACAAAAGGCGACTCAAATTTTCTGCTATACAGTATATGTCTGTGAATGATTGCAAAAGTGCTGCAACAATCGATTTCAGGGCTTACAAATACATTTTAGCAAGTAGGCAAACTCACAAATAGAGAACTTTGAATAATGAAGGTCAATCATATTTATTTGTTCACTTTGTATTATCTATCTCCTTTTCTTAATACCTAAGCTCTATAATAGGGAAGGCTTTTTCTGGTTATTGTTTGTTTTTATATATCCAAAATATTATTTAAACGTCTAATCAATATGAAAATATTAACTTGATAGTTTACATTCTTTTGTTTGTTTATTTGTTTCAAAGCTTCGACATCCAGCATGTATGTTTTTACTTCCAACGCACTTCAGTTTGGACTAGCCGGCTTTCAAGTGCTCAATAGCCACATGTGGCCAGTGGCTACCATATTAGACAGTTCAGGTCTGGAACAATGACTGTACATAATAAGTCCCCAGTAAACACTGTTGAGTGAATTCATTGCTTTCTATATTCTAGACACTGAACCAAGAAGTTTACATACTTCAGATCACTTAATTCACACAACCTTGCGTTGTTACCTTTTATTATCCTCTTTTTACAATTCAGCACAATTCAGATGAGCTAACTTGCCCACGATCACAAAGAATTCCAAAACAAGGAGTCTCCATCAGACCAAATCTAATGCCTCCAAATATATCTTCATTAAAAGATACTAATACAGTTTTCCTCAAAATATTCATTACGATATCAGTCAAAAGATGTTTGGCTAAATATAGCAAGCAGGTTTTACATTTTTAAGAACCAAGAAATGCTAATTACTATAGTTCATATATGCCGGAGTGATTAAGCCCACTGCCCCCACAAGCCTGTCTGTCTGCTGTCCTTGTAACTTGCCAGAGGCTCACTGGGAAGGCTGGCACCGCCGCTGGCTAGGCTTTGGAGCATGAAGCATCAGGTATCTTGCTCTTATTACCAACAACATCGAAGAAAGCATTGTTATCCTTTGAAGCCATGTAACTCCTTTCGTTTTCCTACTGTGTGGAATAACTTCTGCTATTTTTTTCTTATCTGTAAAGCAAACGTTATTACCTTTGTTCCACAAATTTCTACAGTTAAAAAATACTTCCTGACAGCTCTAGAATGGCAATGTAATCATCAAATTATAATATTTACCTTCTTATGATTCCAAAAAGGACATAGGGTGGCTTAATCAATTAATATGAACAACTCACAACTGATTTCTTGTTTTGTGATAACACAATTTTTTCTGCTCATATAGAAATCTGCAAGATTAATCAGAGGTAATTTATTAGAGAGCAGAAATAGAGACAAGAGAAGGTTCTTCAATCAGAGCAGCTGTAGGATAATAAAGCTCATTTTGATTCTGTAAAAATTGAAGAGCCCTCAGTATCAGGGTGAAAATTGCAAATAATGTTTTCAAAATGCCTGTAATTCCAGACTCTGATTAGCCAATGTTACACTGTCCTATCCCCTCGGCTTGCAGTGTGTTACCTACACACTTGGACAGAAAGTAATCTGGACACACCAGTCGGTGGAGAGGGCACCAGAGCCAGGCCTCTGTGACGTGGGTCATTACAGACCTATAAGTGTGCTCCCTCCATCAGATTTTCCTACAGTGACAGAGCTTTTAAATAGGATAATAATCAGCACTTTTTTCTAATCCACCTATGATCTCCAGGCTTTCTGCTCTTCTTCTTCTTTAAATATCTCCAAATATGAAATTCCCAAGAAATAAACCATACACGTGCATCATGTCCCATCACAGAGTAACCAGAAGTGAATTGCACATTACCATCAGGGTTGAAAATATTCTTAAATGGTGAGAGAAAAATGCCCCCATCTTCTCTAAGAGGCTTATAATGTTTGAGGGAAATTCATAAGAAAAAAATTACCAAAGCTGTCTCTGTTTTAAAGCAAATGTGAGAGGTATGCTTTGAGAGGTGGTGGTGCTGAGAACAAGTCAATCCGATATCAACTGCATGTTGATTCTGTTGGTTCTGAAAAGTCCTCAGCATTAAAAATAAAAAATAAAAAACCCACAACAGTTGCTTTAAAAATTCCAAATTGCATGGGGTAGCAAAACAGATGCTAGAGTGTGAGCTTTAGTCCAACTGGCATTTTTAGTCAGGAGACAGAAAGAGTCAGAGACCAGAGTCCCAACAAGAGGAAGAAAATTGTTCCTCCAAAGGTCAGATAGTGAAGGTGGAAAGAAAGGGCAGGCTACAGGGCCTGAGGCTACAGGGAGCCAGAGAAGGGGACTGGAAATAAGCAGCCCTGGGAGGATCAGCTCCTAAATCTGTAGATGTGGCTGCAGGGTGACAAGCTGCCTTAGCTTCTTGATGGAATGCCTAGTCTATCTTCCTTAATATGAAGTGATGTTGGTGATATTCCTCACTTGGCAATACATGTTCTGATATTCCTCACCTCACAAGACCCTCCAGAATATTTCCCAAAGTCCTCCCTGTCAAAGTTTTTATGGTCACTGTGATGGTTAATTTTATGTGTCAACCTGACTGGGCCAAGAAATACCCAGATAGCTGGTGAAACATTAATTCTAGGTGTGTCCAAGAGGGTGCCACCAGAGGATAGCAGCATTTGAATCTGCAGACTGAGTAGAGGCTGCCTTCACCAATGCAGCCTGAATAGAACAAAAAGATGGAGGAAGAGTGAATTTGGCTTGAACCAGGACATGCATCTTCTCCTGCCCTTACACATCTGCCTTCCTGGTTCTCCAGCTTCTGGTCTCAGACTAGGACTTACAGCACTGGCCCGCCAGTTCATTGGCCTTTGGACTCAAACTGAATCACACCACTGCCTTTCCTAGCTCTCCAGCTTGCATAGAGCTGATTGTGGACTCTGGCCTCCATAACCATGTGAGCCAATCCTTATAATAAATCTCTTCTATCTATCTATCTATCTATCTATCTATCTATCTATCTATCTATCTATCTATCTATCTCCCATTGGTTCTGTTTCTCTGGAGAACCCAGGCTAGTACAGCCATCATGCACAGTGTTGAGATCAGAGAAGCTGTGCTGAGAATATAAATTATAGTTTCTGCACGGAAAGACTTTCTGTCATCCATGAATTCACTCACTCCCTCCTTTACTGAACACATATAAATTGGAAAGCCCACAGTGTTACGGGCACTGTTCTAGGGTAGGGCATACAGGAATTTATGTATCTAACAAAACCCTTGATATCCTGGAAAATTATTTCTAGTTGGGGAAGATAGATATTAAATAAGACAACATGCAAATGATATAATTCCAGACAAACAGCGGGGTAGAGAGTTGGAGCCAGATAGTGAAGGCCTGGGCACAGCCCAGAATGGCTAACATTGTTTTGTATTCCCTAGAAGCCTTGAGGTCTCCCCGCTGGCTGTAGCATGGATTAAGTCTCATCTCATCTAACAATACACAAATATCCTGAGTATACATGCCAAGCCTAAGAAAATGCTGACACCACGCAGCAGTAAGATGCAGGGCAAAACTGATTTACGACAGCATTGTTAGCGACAGGGGAAAGTGTGGGAAGGGACTAGAGAGTGACTGGGGTGGTTGTACTCTAAGTAGGGCAGTCAAGGAAGGCTTCTGAAACACCGGTACTTGAGCAGGAACTTCATGGTGCAATAGCAGAGGGAAGAGTCTGAGCCCAAATAGAGTGTCAGGTATTCAGGGAACTGTAAGAAAGTCAGTGTGTTTAGAATATGGTGATCAAGGGCAAACAGCCATGGGAGATGAGGTCAGGAGGTTGGCAGAAGATCACACAAGATCCTATAGACCATGGTAAGAAGTTCGGGGGCTATTTTAAAGGCACTGGGGTGCCATTGGAGGGCATTAAACCAGGAGTAAGTTGGTGTGATTTGAAACTGCTAAACTCTTCAGAGGAAGACAGCACAAAAGGAGGACATACTCAGCAATCAGTACTCCGTTTCAGGTCAACGCAGACCCTGGAAGAAGAGGAAATTAAAACAGGGAGCTGGCAGGTTGTGCAAAAACAACAGTAGAAAGGGTCCAAGAATTAGCTGAAATAGAGTGGCCCAAATCAAGTGAAAGGACAGTTTCATGGAACAGACATGCTTATGCAAAAATATGTAGTGTTCAGGGAAGAGAATGGACTGTCAACAGAGTATAGAGCCTGCTGAGTCCTATCAAATGTACTGACCATCACACACTCCTGTTTCTTTATATAAGAAGAAATAGTCCTTCCAGATGAGAACCAGAAAAACATCTTTAGAAACTATGACACCTTGAGGTCAGAAAAGGACATGTTTTTAGAATGAAGAGTATTGATTCTCTTATTACCTTTGGCTGCGACCATGGTGGTACTTCCTTGGATCTTCCTTTGAGAACCTGCTGCAAGTTTTTCTCCTTCTGCTGTGCCTTCAGTGTTCATTGCAGAGGCCACTCTCTCCCCAGACAATCCCTAGCCAATTACACTCACAGTGGGGACACCGGAGATCAGCCGTTTCTATTCTGTGTCGCCCTTCTCTAATGAGCAGTCTTCACAGGACTGGCCAAGACGCTCTCACTCCTGGACTTCAGTCTGAACCTTTTCCATCCCATCCTCTTCCCTGAGCCTTCTCCTTTCACAGGATTTAGACCTGGATTGCCATCTGCAGCCATTACGCCTGCGCCCTCTCCTCTTTGCCTTTCACAGGCATTACCTCTTACAAATCTCTTGTATTCCTAACTCCATCTCAGCATCTGCTTCCCAAAGTTCCTGAACTGACACAGAAACTGTGGAAATGAAAAGAGATGAAAATGTTGGAAATGAAAAAGAGAGAAAAACATGTTTCCTGTGAGCAGAAATATGGTCTTGTGGTGCAGGGCCTGCGTGCTTTGTATTCCGTTCTCTCAGACACAATTACCCACATTAAAAGGACAGAGACATAAAACCAGATTAGCCGTAAAATGCAATTGCTTTTAGGAAGCATGTGTTTAATGCATTCAGAGGGAGATGAGAGGATGGAAAGAAGATGGAATCCATAGGGAAAGAAAGGCTTAAATTGAAGACAATGGCAAAAAAGGAATTGAATAAAATTTTTAAAAAACACAAAAATCTCCAATTACAACAGCAAATTTAAAATCTGTATTGGTGTCAATCAGAAAACCAAATGTTAATTGTGGTTAACTGAATAAATGATGCTAAGAATCAACTTAATAGAGAAAAGAAGGTGATGAGAGAAAAAAATAGAGAGATAGAGAGCCAACCTACAAATATGAGTAAATGGAAATGCAACAATTATAAACAGAGCAAATTTTTGCTAAACTGAACAGAAGCATCAGAAGGTACAATGAAAGGTTTCATCGTGTTTCATGGAAAATTGATTTAAAAATAGATATATTTTGGCTACTTTAATTACAGGGATGAAGAAAGAAGTTAATAATCACCCAACCAAGCTGAGGGAAATGTCTATCTACAAGGCACAAAAATCAGGCTGGCTCCAGCCCACTTAGCTGCAACACTGATTATGTTGGAGAGACCCCCATCCCTGACTTTGTCATGGCACTTTTTCTTTCTCAGTTGCTTTCTTTGGTTGATAGCTTGCTGGTCATATTCAGGTGAGTGCTACCCCCTAATTTACCACTCTCAGACCACTAACCAAACCACTTGGATCCTTCCTCATCTCCAGTGCCTCCTTGGAGTTCTTACTAGAATTGCCACACTAAGGGACCACCTAGCCTCCCAAGTCATCACATGGCCCTGAAGCCCCTGAGCATCCCTCTTTCCACCAAAGGTCACTGGCAGGCCACTAACTGCTTCTGTCCCCCGAACCATACCAGAATTAAAACACCAACAGGAAAATAGTGTCATATTTCCTATACAAGAGAAGTAAGATTAATATATTTAGTAGACTCTCAACTTTCAAAGAATAACCAAAGAAGAAAATGAGATAACTCAAAAGAAGCAATAGGTACAGAAGCTAATTGTCATATAAAATATAATCAGTCTTAGTAGTAATTGAACTTGCATCAAGTGGAAATTAAGCTCCTTTCTGTCCTTTTTTAATGATAGAAAGGAATACGTTATATACCTTCAAAATTGCTCTTGGAAGTGATTTTTTGGCAAAATTTAAAAAATTAATTTGGTTTCATTCACCAGCAACATCTGTTCTACTTCTAGCAATCACATCTAATGAAATAAGGTGAAATACAAGCCAATATTTAGGTATAAAGTTGTTCATTATTAGGTTACTTGTCAGAGTTAAAAAAAAATGGAAGTAAAGTAATGTGAACATCTAAAATTAAAAAAACTTCAAGTAAATAATCATCCATAATTACAATGGAGTAGTGTACAGCCTTTAAAATAATATTCATGAGATATTTAATAACAAGAAAATGCTTTATATTTATAATCTGATATTGAAAGAAACAGCGAGACTTAAAGCTACCTAGCTACCTATGCATATGTAGGTAGTGTGTGTGTGTGTGTGCGTGCATATAGGCGTGCATTTTATTAGTGATCATTTGTCCCAACTGCAGGAAAAAAATACACTAGAATGTTTTCTAATGTAGGAACACAAGAGCCTCAATAGACTTTCTTGTTTCTAAATGTTTTGCTTTCCTCTACTTTCAAATTATTTTAAAAGAAGAATGTGCTCATTCCATAATCAAAACTTTTGAATTTCCACCTATTCTTTTCATAAGGTTCTTGGACATTTCTAAAAGGATAATACTGAGAAAATCCTTATAAACAAGAGGCTGCAGCCTGGTTAGCTATGGGTTAGATTTAGACTACAGATCTGTTTGTTTGGCTCACGGTGTGTTTTTGTAAGTAGATTTGTTGCCAACTTCAACGTGTTAGGAAATTTCATATAAAAATCCAGATATCTGGCCTGCTAGAAAAGTCCAAAGATCTCAGGATGCTGGGCTCACATTCCCACGGGTCAGCAGCTGGCCCTCTTAGTGGGTACGAGCTTCGCCCACCGCCTGCTTCTCCTACAACTTACCCTGATCCTCACAAGTATTTAACTTTGCTGGGAATACTTTGGTCTTGTAGAGTTTCATTAAAACCACAGCATCCTACAGAGTTAATGCCACCTCCCGGCCCGAGACCACTGAGCTCAGCTGCTTGGCAGCGTGCTATGGAACACATGAACTCCCACAAGGGCTTTGTGGTGGAGCATGTGCACTCTCCCCACCTCAAGACTTTCAAGCTGCTCTGCCGTCTGTCTCTTCTCTCCATCATCAGTATTTGTTACACATCATCACCACGGCCGATTCTAATCTGTGCCTAAGTCACTACCATCATGGCCAAAGTCTGTCACTCCTTGCTTCTTCCACCTCTTCACGTGCTCCATTTTCTGGTTTTTAAGCTTCTGATACTTTCTGAAATATTTGTCCATTTTTATGTAAATAGAGTTTTATCTGGTCACATTTTCACATTTATACATATATATGTTTATATGTCAGCAGACTTTTGTAGATCTCCCTAGCTCATTAAAGCACTTTTTCCTTCCTACCAGATGGGCCAATTACAATTTGTTTATTCATTCATTCACTCATTCAGCAAATGGTTAGTAATGTTACAGTGTTAGGAAATAAATAACACTGAACAGACCCACCAGCCCCTGCTGCCCTCTTTCTAGTGCAGTTACATCTTAGTAAGAGAAAGACAGTTAACTAAGAAGTGAACAAACAAGATAGTTTCCGAGAGTGATGTTTGCCATAAAAACAAAATAAACCAATGTGCTATGATAACAGTTAAAGGACTGGTAGATTGACTGGCTAAGGAAGGTCTCTCTGAGACAGTGACCTTTGAGTTGAATGACAAGAGGCAGTAAGTCAGAACTGGGAGGAGGCTATTGCAGGATGAGACAAGAGCCAGCTGAAGGCAGTAAAATGGGAAGATGCCTGGCAAGGCAGAGTAGCAGAAAGGCGAGGTGGGCAAGGCCAGTGCAGTTCAAGAAGGTGGAACTTGCAGGCACCACTAAAGAATTTAGATTTTCTTCTAAATCCAATGGGAAGTCACTAAAGAGTTTGCAGGGAGGCCATTGAAGGAGCTGTTGAAATAGTTCTAATGGGAGATGATGGGGGTTTGGACCAGGATAGTAGTAACGGGATTCATAAAGCAATCTTTAGATTTTTCCCTGGGTCCTCTGATGCTGTTTATTTGCTACCAAAAGGTTTATTTTCCTGAGTTATACTGATGTAAGTGTATAATTAGTCTAGAAGCCAAACAGTTATGGAAAACCAGGTTTTGAATATTTCATGTTTCTCTGCACCTGAGGGAATAAATTACTTCATTTCCTTGACTCTAATATGTCATTTATTGAAGATGTACATTATTTTATGTACAGTACTACTAGGGAAAAAATGTTCCCAATTAAACTATGACACAAGGCTTCCTTTTGTAGAAAATTTGTCTCACACTTATTGAAAGAGTCTTTTCAGCATTATTTAAACATGATTTTTGAGTTATTTTATTTTTCCTCATACACAATAAATTTTCAATGTAAAGTAAAAGTATATTGGATTCTTTCTGAAGCGATTGAAACAGCAATTAAAATCAACATACGTGATACTAATAACGCACATAACTAAGTGGCTGTGAAATGCGTAAAGCTATTTCCGCATTCCTGCATTTAAAGGCAAAGACAATCAGGTCCTCACTGGCCCCACCAGTAATAGTTGGAAGACACAATTATTTGCAAGACACATCCTGAATTTAGAGATATTAAAATATAACTAAAGTGTACATCTTATAACTGATGATGTACACTAGTAGTAGAAAAACTTCTTAGTGAGCAAAAATTAATCTAGAGTTGAGCCTCTTGATTAATTGCTGCTCCACTCTGCAATTTATCTTCCCAATAATCAGAAAATTTGCATCCACTATAAATTTCATATACACACACACACACACACACACTTAAATGTATGCCTGTAATATGGAAGAACAAATCTGACTCCACATTAGATCTGTTCCTTTAGCTCTAACCCTGCGCTCTGTTTTCTGTGCTTAGTCATGCCGGTTCTGCACCTTTTGTAAAAGAATGTTGCCTACAGCCTGAAATGTACAGGATAGCCCATTCGTAAGGCTCTGACCTTTAAGGGTATAACACTTTTCCACTCATATAGAAATAAAATGTTGCAGAACAGAGAATTAACATTTATCTTGTTGGAAGTTTACAGGAACTTCATGACCCAACCTATGTGGACAGCTGCAAGAACAAAGGATTCTGACAACAAGAAGTTTGCAACAGCTAACCACACCCTCTCCCCTTTTTATTATAAAAGGAGGCTGAATTTTGACTTGGGTAAGATGGTTCTCTAGGGCATTAGTCCCCCATCTTCTCAGTCTGCTGGCCTTACAAATAAAGTTGCTATTCCTCGCCCCAACACCTCATCTCCCAATTTATTGGCCTGTCATGTGACAAGCAGAAGGAGTTTGGACTCATTAATCTGCCCATATATGTATATATTTATATCACAATATAAAGTGTTCTAAAAATTTGAGGATAGATTTTAAAAATCAATTTTCTTTCTTCCTCGCTTAGTTCAATAGCCTGTTGAGGCCCTAATTCAATGGTCCACTCCACCATTTGTCTTTGTATATGTCCTTTCTTAAAGCTGTTCTGGCTTATTAGCTAAATTCCCACTCTGTCACCAAGTTCAGCAGAGAGGACAGCTAGCCCTGTGCCTAGTCTTGATGTTTTTCATCTTTCATATCACTCTCAAGAGATTCTTGGTGTTATAGATATAACAAAGTATCTTAAATAGACCAGGAATTGATACCATGCCCCCCAGCTGTCCACTTCCTTCTCTTGGAACACAAGTTTCCTTCATTGCTAAAACACTAAAAATTTGTGTGTGGTTTAGGAGACCTGTACAATAAAAATGCCACCCTCCAGGGAGCAGACATAGAACAGTGTATCTGATCTATGAACGCAGGGAGAAAGAGAGCAAAGCAGGAGAAACACAGGAGTTACTAAAAGAGAAATCACCTAAATAAATAAATAAATAAATAAATAAATAAATAAATAAATAAATAAAATGTTAATATTGTGGGCTAGAAATCGGGAGGAAATGATGATTTGGGTGCTCATGAGGCTTACTTTCATCACTCCCTACCTCTGAGTCCTGGGGGAATTTGCTCTTTGGGAAGAAAAGAATTGTGGTTAAAACAATGAAAGAAATAGTTCTATCACTAGTGGCCCAAGCAAGGCTTCAGTTTGTTTATTTGTTTGTTTGTTTAGTTTGGGAGGTACTTCCCTAAACATAATAAGGGAAAGTTTTCCCTACTTGGGGAAGAAAAGTTAGTTGAACAAAGAAGACCCATACATAGGTGGTCAGCAAGAAGCTCTACAAGAGCAGACTCAAATGCATTTGGAGACTTCAGTGTGCTGTGGGCTAAATTGTGTCCCCCCTCCCGAAAAAGATATGTCTGAGTCCTGACCCTCCATACCTACGAGTGTGATCTTATTTGGAAATAGAGTCTTTGCAGATGTAACCGATTTGAGATCGTACTGGATTAGGATGGGTACTAAACCCGATGGCTGATGCCCTTCCAAGAAGGGGACAATATGGACACAGACACAGAGAATACCATGTGACTATAGAGACAGAGATAAGAGTGATGCATCTATAAGACAAGGAAGGTGATGGCCAGCAATCCCTGGAAGCTGAGAGTCAAGGATGATTTTTCCCCAGGGCCTTCAGAGAGAGCGCAGACCTACTGATACCTTGAGTTTGAGCCTCTAGCCTTTAGAACCGTGAGACAATATATTATGTTGCTTTAAATCATCCAAGTTTGTGGCAATTTATGATGGCAACCCTAGACAACTAATACAGAGTGTAGAGAAAACTTTTTACTCCTGGGTAGGAAGCCCCGCTGGAGCTTGGGCAGTGCAGACAGGCCCCCTACTGTAGAAGATTGCCTGAGCAAGCCAGCAGCCCTTCTGGTTGGTCCAGAGGAGATGGCCTGCCGGTGTGGACAGCCACACTGGGGCAAAAACACAACCAACAGGGCAGCGGAGTTGCAAAGTGAAGGGGGGCAGGGCAGCTCTAAATACCTGGTTAATGACTTGCTTCTTCTCACCCATTAGGACTGAGCTGAAATGGCATCTCCCGAAAGAGGACTTTGTGGATACCTAATTTAATGAACATTCCTCCCTTTACTACAATCCAATTATTTTGGCATCTGACTTTTTACTTAGCAAGTCCCAGATTGGAACATTTTTTTCCCCTCTCTCTTCTTCTAGACTACATATTCCATAAGGGAAAATGTCAACTCTGTTATCCCCAACACATAGGAAAATGCCTGAAAATTAGTATATGCTCAAAATGTAGTTCTTGAATGAATGAATAAATGAATGAAAGAGACACATTAAAGGATGATAATTTCATCCTTTGTTTCATCCTATGTCTTGGCAGATGGAGTCCTGTTGGTTCATAATATAATGAAGCCTGGAGGATATTGGCTAATTCTGCTCACGTTAAACCACTCCCACCATTCCTGGAGTCCAAGTTAATCTGACAGGAGACTTTCAGAAGGATATCTGCAAAACTGATCCTGGGTAGCAGTGAGGGCTGAGGAAAGACAGAATGATGCCATGGGGTGCCACAAAGAATAGGAAAATCTTGAGAAATTAGACATTTGGGACTTGGATAATTATTAAATATTTGAAGGCCATTAATGAAAAAGATATAGTTGTATTGTTTTGATTTGATTTGTTTGGGTTTCTTCCCCTTTCCTCAGAGAGCAAAACAGAGATTAATGGGTAGAAATTCTAAGAAAGCAGGCTTTGGGAGAACTTTCAAGGAGCTAAATGTAGTCAGTGAGTGTGTCATGAGAAGTATTTCAGTTAATACTAAATAATCTCTTGTCAAGGTAACATGGAAAAGGATTCAAGTATCCAGTGAGAGTGGGACAGAGAAATTTGGATTCATTTCAGAAGTCCCTTCCAACCTTATGAATGTGTGCACTTACAAAAATGGATATAATGTGTGCATCTCTAAGTACACCTGGATTATTTTATTAAAAAGTACAAATGGAACCCTGAATTTGGTTTTTTTCATAACTTTTATCACATTTGTTTTCAAATCTTTAGCATTTAGTATCAGTCAATACCATTTTTCAGTACTTTTCTTCTTCTACAATTATAAAATTTTGATTATTTGCCTCTAGTAATACAATTTTAATGGAGTTCTTTTGCATGGTGCTGTTTTATTGCCAAACATGTTATGTTACTTGCAAAGCACAAAGTACCTCAGGTTTATTTTAGAGAGAACACATTGAGGTCAGGAAGTAATCCATTTAATAAATGAAGCTATACTGTAGTTTAATGACTTACAAACACAGCTTAGTGAGTATTAAGTGGGGCTGTGATTAGAATCTGTGTCTGCAGATTTTCTATGTAGCACAAGCATTCTTTGCTTGGAGAGAAGGGAGTTTGGTTTACTGACTTGCCAATTTCAAGGGCTCACCAAAATGATAAAGTCACAGGAAAGAATGGCAAGAATTTTAATTCACCAGTTTTCAGAGAGCACATCTGGAGGCTCCTGAAAGTAAACCTGTCACTTGGCAATAAATAAAATAAAATCAAGATGTTCTGAGAAAGTATGAAATTTTATCTAATGCAAACCAGAATAACAGAATAAAAATGATGAATGTCCTTATTATCTTAAAGTGGAGAAAATAGGGCATCATGGGAATATCATAGATTTAAGATGCATTCTTAGTCTATATTCACATCTCATTACTTGGATGAAGTGCAATTTATAGAACCATGCATCGCTTGCTGGAGAGAAAATCACAAAAAATAGGTGCAATGTTACTGGGAAGTTTTGACATTTAAGATTGGATATAAACGCAAATCATCACTGGACTTCCTCCACGTGTTTCTGTCCCCATTTAATTGGGAAGGGACTAAAATCCTCCTCACCAAGATGTACTTGCAATTCAACGAGAAATAACTGTGTCAAGCACAAAGGCGTGCCGTGCCTTATTGGTGGGGAGGGGGATACAGGTGGGAGGAAAGGAGGGTGATAGAAATAAAAAGTGTAAAAAGCCATTCATAAAGTTTATACTTATCAAGAATGTTGATTCACAAATCATCATATCCTGGAGACCTTTTCACTTCAAACAAATGTCCCCCTAGTTATATACTAATTTTAAGTGCTGTCAGTAGAGACTCATTTCCCTAATAGAGACTTCTCAATGCTGTTTGCAGCAGCCACCAGGAAGCAACTGCAATGTCACTCCTGCCCACCTCAGCCAAGCCACAGCATCCATTATCTGATGAGTAAATTTCAAACAAAATTAAACCCTAGTAATTCTGTCAAAGACTTATATAAAAGAATGCTTGCATAAATGAAGTGCATTCACCATCCAAATGCAGTTGCTATAGCTTTCTGTAATAACTACAGCAAGGCCCATGTCACTGGGACACAAAAGGTTATTTTGTTGTCGTCATTTCTTAAGTGAGTTCCTTAGCTACTTATGGTTCTCATTGGGCCATGCTGTAAATCTTTGGGGTTGAAGCAATCGTTGATAAGACTGCTGAGTCATATTTGTGTTTATTTCAAGGCAATTATAATGATTTATACTTAGGAAGAAAATATAATAAAGGGAGGCTTTCCCAGTTCTCCATCACTCACAGCCATAAATTTTAATTGCTTGTTATTATTTCAATTCAAAAAAATGCAAAGAAAAAACCAATGCATTTTCTCAAAGCTCAATATACATGTCAAAATAGAAAATAACATATTAAAATATTCTCTGAGGCAGAGATTTGTTCTGAAAACACAATTCACTAATGCGATTAGGTCGAGTTAATTAGCTAACCACCAGCCCCTAAGCAAGACTTTTAGTTGTCAGAAATAGAGATTCTTCCTATGTGAATACTAAGCTATTAGATCTGTTTAAATTTTTGTTTGGATTCAAAATGATTAAAAAAATTTCCTTTTTCTTGAGCCCTTTATATTTGATAGAGCAGAGAAATGTTTTTTAAAAAATGATTCATTCAGTTAGAGAACATTATTGAGCAACTGCTATTTCTCAGAAATTGTTCTACTTATAGTATTAAGGATGGACACATAACACCATGAGGTACTCACATGTCTAAATACAAGAGAAATAAGAGGTTCTAGAATAAAGGCATGTCTGTTGTCCTACGGGAGCACAAAACTACAAATAAAATAGGAGAGGAAGGGCTGACTATAGGCTGATGGAACTAATCACCTCCAAGTCTCCATTTGAAGCTTTATACTCGAGGTACCACTATGGACATCCTAGTCCAGGAACTCTCTGTGTTTATGTCTTAGTCTGCAGGGGCTGCCATACAAAATACCATAGTTTGGTTGGCTGAAATACCAGAAGTGTATTTTTTTACAGTTCTGGAGGCTGGAAAGTCCAAGATAAAGGTGCTAGTAGGATTGGCTTCATTCTGAGGCCTTTTCTCTTGGCTTGTGGGCAACTGTCTTCTTGCTGCCTCCTCACACAGTGGAGAGAGGACGTTCTCCTGTCTTTTCCTCTTCTTATAAATACACTAATCCCATTATGGGGCCTCTACACCCATGACTTTATCTAAACATAATTACCACCCAAAGATTCTCCAAGTATCATCACGTTGGGAATTAGGGTTTCATCACAGGAGTTTGGGTGGGACACAATCATATAGTGCATAACAATTGGTCTACCCTATGGGCATTAGACATTCAAAGAAGAGGATAGCAAAAATATTGCGTTAAAATTAAAAAGCTGAAAATATTTTCTTCGTTTAGTTTGGGAAATAAAGAGATGTTATATGGAGAATTTCAGAAAAAAAGTAGCACCATATAAGTACATTTAAAAGAATAAGTGGAAATTTGAGGAACATTTACCTAGATACTTTAGAGGAATGAATTTGATTTTGAGAAAAAGTGGCCTTAATCATTCAATAGTAAAAATATTTACTGTTCTAATTACTATGGAAAATACAGTTAAATATATGACATGATTTTTCAATGCAGAGAACTTATTCTCTCATGTGCTTCTTTTTTTATTGACATATAGTCAGTGTACAATGTTGTGTTAATTTCTGATGTACAGCATAGTGATTCAGTTATGTATACACATACATATATATATATTCCTTTTCATATTTTTTTCATTACAGGCTATTACAAAGTATTGAATATAGTCCCTGTGTTATACAGTAGGTCCTTGTTATTTATCTGTTTTATATGTTAGTTACTATTTGCAAAGCCCAAGCTCCCAATTTATCCCTCCCCACCTCCTTTCCTCACTGGTAACCACAAATTTGTTTTCTATGTCTCTCAGACTGTCTCTGTTTTGTAAATAATTTCATTTGCATCCTTTTTTTTTTTTTTTCGCTTCTAATCAGAGCACACAACACAACATAAATGATGTATCCCTCAGTTCCAAATTGTTAACTCAACACTTCTGGTTCAAGATGTCTGGCTTTATCTTTTCCTTCAAAAAACCACATTGAAATGACATTAAAAACAAATCCTCAGCAATTCTGTCAAGCCAGAAAATGTATCATCAGCACAGCAGAACAGAAAGGCATATCTGATGAGAATGAACTGATGGAAAAATGCAACAGAGCTGAATCATGAAGTAACACTAAGTTCAGAGGCAATGGAGCCTAGAACAAAAGTGAGCTATGGTTCTCCTTGCTGGCTGTTCTAGTCCCTTGCTTTCAGAAGCTGACTCTGAACAACTGCCTTCCATGAGTAGAGTCCTTTAAAAATGGGAGCCTGGGGACAGAAAAGCAGGTGCACTAGGTGATCTCGGGCAGCCATGAAGGACACAAAGCCCTAGAATATAGAAAATACATAATGAGCATTCCCTAAAAGGAAGCCAGCCTGGCCATGTTCTTGCTACATGCACACACACTCACACACATGCACACAAACAAGGAGTGAGGTCTCATTGTCTGAATCTATATTCCCTGCCAAGACAACATAAACTTTCATTTGAACACTGACATATTCTCCTGATGCCAAGAGCAATCTCAAATATCAACTATAGATATAACAGACAATGAATATTCAGTAACCATTTGAGGAACATCAACATAAAGGAAAGCTAATGAAATCTATAAACAAAAGAATTAATGCCCTGAGGAACCAAGGAACATTGGAAAACAAGCACAAGTAGGAACCTTTGAAAGATTCAAAAGGATAACTCATCCATTAAGGATGAGGCTGCTAAAAGAAAGAAATTACTAACATGATCAATAAGTGAAATGAACAGAAAATGAAATGCAGCTGAAAAATCAATCCTAGATACTTTCCCAGAATGCCATGCAAATAAACGCTAACTGATCAAAAGTATGAGGGAAGTGTTAAGAGATGAGGCACAGAGATATATATAGATCTGTGAATTCCAACATCCATTGACCAAGGGTTTCTGTGCAGAAGTACAGAAATCACAGACAGAGAAGGGGGAAAGGAAAATAGGGAGAAATAAAAATATACACTCAATGCCTTATTCTTCATAATAATACTCTAGAGTATAGTTTGAATGATTGCACCAACTCTGGTCAATAGAGTGAGTCAAATTGATCCCAAAATTTGCACGAAAGAGCAAAGGACCAAGACAATTTTGTAGACAAACAAAAGAGGAGGGCTTGCCTTCTCAGATAGCAAGACATAATAAGCCAGAGTAATTAAGACAGTGTGGTCTAGGACAGGGAAAGACAAACAGTGCTATGGAAGCTAGTAGAGAGCCCAGAAACAATGATACCTTTAGCAAAACTTTGTATATATCTGAAGTGCTGACAATTAGTGGAGGAAGAACGGGATGCTCAGCAAACAGTGCCGGGACCATTCATTAGCCATATGGGAATAGGACTTCTAGCTCATTTCTTACAAAGATAAAATCATTCCCATGGGGATTAAAGACCTAAATGTGAAAATGAAAACTGTAAACTTGTATGGAAAATATTTGTTAATGAGGATATAAAAAATGGAAGGTCCATACACTCATGGTTTGAGTGGAATTGGCTCCACCACTTTGGAGAGCAATCTGGCCATATCTATTAATATCTAGCAATAAAGTTGAAGGTGTGCATATCCTAAGATCCAGCAATTCTATGTCTAGATATATACTTCAGAAAAACCAACACATATTCTCAAAAACACATCACAGGGTTATTTAAATAGCAAACAAAATATAGAAAATAAAACTAAATAAAATGAAATTAAATTAGAAAATATAAACATCAATCAATAGGAGAATAAAGAAATTGTGGTATATTCATAAATTATAATATAATCAATGAAATACCAGATAGTAAGTATAAAAATAAACCAGAGCTGTAACAGAAAAGAACAAATCTGACTCCACTTTAAATCTGTTCCTTTGGCTTTAACCTTGTGCCCTGTTTTCTAGGCATAGTCTTGCTAGCTATGCACCTTTTATAAAAGAATGTTGCCTATAGCCTGAAATATACAGGAGAGCCTATTCTCAAGACTTTTCTACTCATATAAAGATAACAAGTTGCAGAACAGAAAATAACATTTGTTTTGTTGAAGGTTTACAGGGACACCATGATGTGACCCACGTGGACAGCTGCAAGAACAAAGGATTCCAAGAACAAAGAATTCCTATACCAAGAAGCTTGCAACAAGTAAACATACCCTCTTCCCCTTTCTAGTATTACAGGAGCCTGAATTCTGACTTGGGGAAGATAGCTCTCCAGAACATTCGTCTTGCTCTCTCCTCAGTCTGCCGGCCTTCTGAATAAAGTTGCTATTCCTTGCCCCGACTTCTCGTCTTCCAATTTACTGGCCTGTCGTGCGGCAAGCAGAATGAGTTTTGGACTCGGTAACAGATCTACTTGTATGGACATAAAGAAATCTCAAAAGAAAGCAAGCTGCAAAATTGTATATATGTAGTAAAAAAACCCATTATATTTACCTGTAGATGTGTGTGTATTCAAATGTTTAAAATTCATGGGAATAATGAACACCATTTCATAAGTCATAGTAGTGAGAGAAGTAAGTGTTAAGACCTGGGTAGGGTACACAGAAGGATTCAACTGTGTCTGCAGTTTTTTTTCATATGTGTAGAAAATACAGCAAAGTGTTAAGATCTGATAAAACTGGTATACCATTACCCAAGTCTGCTTTCCATTTTTCTCCTTATTTTTCTGTATGTTTAAAAGTTTCATAATAGTCAAGCATTTTATAATTAATTCAACAAATACTGAGTTTATTTTTAAAACAGTGAACAAATGAATCAGTAAAACTTGTAATTAAGTCTAAATACAGGTTAATGCAAGATATTATAAAATTATTAATACTTTGAAAAATTTTAGCATCTTTCCCAAAGTCACACAGCTAATAAATGGCAGAACCAAAAATTTAAACTAAACCTTTCTTTTGTCTGTTCAAAATACTGAAATAAAATATAAGAGCTAATTTCCAATATTGGGTTGGGTAGGCCTCCTTAAATAAGACATAATAACCAAAAGTCCTAACGGCAAACAGCATCACAAGCTTACAAATAAAATACAAATAGGTCCTGGGAGAAAATATCTGCAACATGTATCTTTTAAAAAGATTAACTTTCAGAATATAAAGAGTTTCACCTCTAAAAGAAAAGGATGATATAATAAAAAAGTAAAGCACATGAAGAGGCAATTTGTGAAAAAAGAAACACAGAGGGCCAGAAAATAAAGAAGAAAATGCTCCAAAATAAAGCAACACTAGATTGAAAGAATTTAAACTGCTCATCACATGCCTGCTGGCCAGAGTGTGAAAAAATACTTTCTTATGTCATTGTTGGGACTCAAAAACTGGGTGGTAATTTGGCAAGGTTTTTCAAAACTAAAACTGCACAAACCTTGCATAGTTCAAGAACAGTTTTCCCATATAAATGCAAAGCTATGTATGCATTATTGTTTAAAATAAAGAAAACTCATAAGTATCCAGAATATCCACCAATAGGGATATGATGAGATAGAGTACCCACACTAAGTTATACAGTGCAAATACATAAATATATATAATTATATGTATAAACTAACTTATTTGTAAAAGTAATGAGCTATGTATATGTGTAATGAAATGCAAATGTCATCAAGAAGAAAGCAAATAAAATAAAATAAAAAAGCACATCATAGAACAATTCATTTAGGCTAATTCTATAACTTAAGAAAAGAATAACAGAATTTAATTATATTATACGTGTAATATAATTGTATGATACAGCCATGACAATGACATACACATATATTTTATAATGTATTACATACACATATGGATATCTAGGAAAGTTCTCTCGGGAAACATACCAAACTATTGCCACAAGAGATGCCCTGATCAAGAAGGGTGAAAGGGCAAATAGTAAAAGGAACTTTAATGTTTTACTCTACATGTATGCTTCTCTTTTTTACAATGTGAATGTATGACTTCAAATTACTTTGTAATTAAAATTTACAAAATGTTCAAATAGAAATTTCATGCTTTGATTATCTGTAACAAACAAATTCTTGTTGTTGTGGGCTGAATTGGGTCCCTCAAAAATTCATATTTTGAATCCCCAGTTCTCAGCACTTTAGAATGGATATAACTATATTTGGAGATAAGATCTTTAAAGAGGTGATTAAGCTAAAATGAGGCCATTAGGTAGGGGCCTTAAGCCAGTATGAGTGGCGTCCTTATGAGAAGAGGAAGAGACTTCAGGGATGCATGTGCCCTGAGGAAAGACATGTGAGGTCACAGTGAGAAGGCACCATCTACAAGCCAAGGAGAGAGGTCTCAGAAGAAACCAACGCCGCCGACACCTTGATCTTGGACTTCTAGTCTCCAGAACTGTGAGACAATTAATGTCTGTAGTTTAAGCCACCCTATTTTTGGTATTTTGTTATGGCCACCCTAACAAACTAGAACACATACTTAATTTCATTTAGCTTTGCCTATGCAGAGGATTTTAGCAGAAGACTAGTGGGAGAAGAAAATGTAGGAGAATTTTAATGAAGCAGTAGGAGTTCGTTTGGTTTGGCCTTGTGACTCTAATAGAGAATTCACTTCTTATTTTTCTTTCCTTGGATACCCTTATCCTGGCAAATAAATGCCTTCTGTGTTAATATTAATAATCTCAAAATATTATTAAACACTTGCAATATAACTTTTAAGTGAATGTCTTACTCAAAATAACCTCTTGTGGTAGTTACAAATTTCATCCTCATTTTATGGACAAGAACACTAACCTTAGAGAGATTAGGTGACGTTGGAATTCAAACCCAGGCAGTCTGGTTCTAGGCCTTCCTTGCTTCTGTAACCACTGTCTTTCGTAGCTTCCAGACTCCAAGTTGCATTATTTCTTTTCATCTTTTCTGTATTGTGTCTACTGCCTTTGGAGCAGTGGGATCTATTCAAGATTAAATCAATCTGTTATCAAACCCCTCACATTTAATACACTCTAGGAAAATTCAGAATGAACTGGCCATGCATGATATTACTAATTTACCCACTGTACCAATAATAATTATTCCTCTGAATAGACTACATGCTATTGCATGAGACACCCTGTCAATTGTTATTTTGCTGTTCTTTTCTTTTACTGACTACTCTGGCAGCCATACTTCACTTGGAGTGACAGTAAGTACTACCTTCCTTGTCTCCTTTGTTACAGAGCATCAATATTGATCCTTTTCCTAGCACAACACTCTTAATGTGATTGAACACTTACCGCTAGTCTTAAGTGAAAACATGATAAATGAGAAAAGATATCCAATTCTAGAAAGTCACAAATTTTGGAAAAGACTAAAAATGTATTAGACTTAAAAGGTCTTAATTCAAAGCTTTTTTCTTTCCCTCCATTGAACTGGGATCTGCCCATCAGTCTCCTCTCTCTTCCATTGTTACTCTGTTCTACTTTAACTGGGGAAGGAAGAGGTGTGCCTGATATTTGTTCCTGAACCGTTTTTCTGCCAGCTAGCTGCTCATTCATATCACATGCTCTGATCACAAGCACCTCTTTTACCAATTTGGGACCATAGATCATTCTCCGATGGGCCTGCCTTGAATCCTGGGCTATAAAGAGATCTGCCTGGACTTCAGTAGAGAGGTAAATATGAGATGCGCCTCACTGTTGGTTACTGACATGTCCCTTCATCCTCTATATCACCAGCAGAGGTTAATGGTGTATCAGAAGTCACTGAAGGATTAAGATAAATACGTTGATTTGGGGGGTTTTTTTGTTTTTTTTTTAATTGAAGTATAGTCAGTTTATAATACAGTGATAATTTCTGGTGTACAGCATAGTGATTCAGTTATATATATATATTCCTTTTCATATTCTTTTTCATTATAGATATTGAATATAATTCCCTGTGCTATACAGTAGGACCTTACAAGGTATTGAATATAATTACAAGATATTGAATTACAAGGTATTGAATATAATTCCCTGACCTTGTTGTTTATTTTATATATAGTAGCTATTATCTACAAATCCTGAAAGGGAAAGAATTTTAACTATTCATGTGAGTACAATCTTTTTTTAGTTGTCAAAGAAATAAGCTTCGAAAAAAGTTGGCCTTTTAAGTTAGCTCTTTGGCGTAAGTCCCTAGTCATGCTCCCCCACCCTCAGGTGCGGCATTAGAGAGAAGGTCAGATTACATGCGAGTGTCTAAACCACTGAAAACGCTCCCTATCCCAAGGTCGATCTTGCTTTTTAAAATGCCCGTGCCATCAGAGGACAGATATCCCCCGGCAACACAGCTCCCAGCACCATGATTATTCAGTGCAGATGAAGTAAACCCCAGGCTGAGAAGAGGAGGTTGCAGACAGTCTAAGGGCTTTGGTGCACTTGAGTGGAAAGTGAGGAATCCAGGTTTTTCTGGTCTTCTAGGAACATCAGTTTAATCAGACTTAAACAGCTCTTCCACAGAGAAGCATTCATTCTTGCAGAGTAGCATCTGCACCCACGTTGAGGAAGAAATGCAGCCTCTTAAGTGTGACTCAGTCAGCACGGTCCCCCCACACAATAAAACCGGGCTTTATGCTGCTTTATGTCAGTCCTGGTGACCTCTCTCCCCAGATCCTGGGTTCCTCATAGAAAGAACACAGCTGTGAACTACCCAGTCATCAGTGCCTAGGAAAAGAAGCAGTGACATTTTCCACTTTTCTACACGTTGGGCCTGTTCACATTTGCATGCTCCTTTTTATAACAGAATGAAGACAATATTTGAGTCTCCTGAGAACACACAGGACGGCAAGAAGAAGGGTGGTCCTTTCTTCTAAATAGAGAAGTAGTGACAGCTTTATTGTGTCTTTAAGTATAAAAGAAAGGTGCTTTGGCTTATTTCAAATCACTATTTTATCTGTACTTGGATATACTGATAAAATTATTTAATAAATCTTTAATCTTGAATGATCTCAGGGTTTTTTTTAAACTAATTACTCAGATTTAAAAACAATATAGAATTAAGGACAGACTGGGATTTCAAAATGTAGAATAGATAAACAAGATTATACTGTACAGCACAGGGAAATATATACAAGATCTTGTGGTAACTCACAGAGAAAAAAATGTGACAATGAATATATATATACTCATGTATAACTGAAAAATTGTGCTCTACACTGGAATTTGACACAACATTGTAAAATGATTATAAATCAATAAAAAATGTTAAAAAAAAATATAGAATTCAGATAAATTTTCAAAAGATCATTTTATGTACATAAATACCTCTCTGTGGAATGCAAGTTAAATTTTGAGTTTTGCTCTAGTAATTTTTTTCTCACATTAATGTTGAGCAGGTTGATATTTTCAAGGAAAACACAATAATGACCTAGTAACTGAATGGCATCTCTTTTGGGAGAAAGAAATGTTTGTAGTTTCTAAACGAATAATCTCTGTCATCCACTCCTGAACACATCTACTTTCTTAGCTTTCTTATTATACAGAGGATTTCCTGTCGGAAACTACATTGGTATGTACTTAATTTATAATGTATGATATTTTGAAGACGTTTAGAAATACGTGTTTCAGAACAGCTTTTTTGCATATTTCAGATGAGCTGAGGTTTCTAAACCTATTGTTATTATTTTACAAACGAAGAAGATGATGATTCAGGATGGAGACAAGCTCTCCACATCTTGAAGATTCTCCTGAGTGAACCCAATGGCGTAGGTAGCAGGTAGGAATATGAGTAAGCCCCAGAGGGCAGGGATCATTGGTTTGCTTACTGACATACTCCACGTACCTAGGATAGCAATAAATGCTTGTTGGAGGATTTAATTAATTAGTTCAATATTGATCTTTAATATCTTCAATATTGATCTCAATATCTTTAATAAAAGATCAATATTTTTACTTTATATGTAAAAAATGAAACCAAGATGATTTGCCTTTTAGCTTTCATACTACAGAGTAAGGTCCCATCTGCAGAGGAATCACAACTTATATTACCTAAGTTTTTGTCCTTGCTCTGCCCTCATACAC
Source organism: Camelus dromedarius (assembly GCF_036321535.1). Lineage (NCBI taxonomy): Eukaryota > Metazoa > Chordata > Mammalia > Artiodactyla > Camelidae > Camelus > Camelus dromedarius. The sequence goes on along the minus strand of NC_087436.1, from coordinate 83,956,110 downwards.
AATTAGGCGCAGGTATCGTTATGCTGGAGGTAGCTCCTTGGGTAGGAAAAAAAGCAATTTAACATTAGGAGAATTGAGGCCATCATGGATTTGAAGAGTTGATTTGAGGACTTTAAAATCTTTTATATCTTGCACTTTTGGTGTTTTTAATTCACTATTCACTAAATAATTATTGAATATTCACCACATGCCAAGCATAGTTGTAGGCGCTGAAAATAAAGCAATGATTAACACAGAGGAAGATTCTTCTTCCATTCAATTAGGGTGGAGGGAAGGGAGACAGATAAGTAAAAACAAAGAAGAGGAGAAAGATTAATTAATGGATTGGCTGATTTCAGAGGGTGACCAATGCTAGAGAGTAAAGTTTAACTGGAGTAAGTTGATGTGCTAAAGGTGGCAGGTGGGGAGCGTGCACACATTAGGCAGGGAAACCAGGGAGAACTTCTCGAGGTGGTAAAACAGAGGCTGAGGTCCCAACGATGAGACGCAGTCAAGGATGGGAAGACACGGGACATGTTTTCCTTGCTGAGAGGGAGTAACCACAAAGGCTCCCAGATAGAGACAACCTTGGCAAGCTCAAGGATCAGAACTTACGCCAGCATAACCAAAGGCTAGCGAGCCAGGAGGAATGAGGGAGCAGGGGATGAGAGCAGACAGGAAGGGCATGCAGCCATGGAAATATCCTATTCCCAGCTCATTGGCAAGCCACTGAGCGTTTTAAAGCCTGAAAGTAACACAGTCTGACATTTTTAAGAAGATCATATTTGTTATTTGGCTTTTCTTGTTAGTGGTGTATCTTTCCCCAGAAAATATGTTTAGCTCTAGAGACATAAAGAGAGGAGAAAAGAGCTGAGAAAGAACACTTAGGAGAGTTCCTCATTAGTTTAGAATTCTTAAGGATTACCAAGAGCACTCATTTAAAATACAGATCCTTAGAACTTACTCCTGAGAGATACTGATTCGGGGGTCTTGAATGGAACAAAGAGTTCGTATTCAACAATGACCCCAGATGATTCAGATGTAAGTGGCCTACAGATCACTGTTTCAGTAATCATTCCAGGTTGAAAATAAAAGAGTTGGGATTAACAAATACACATTACTATATATAAAGTAGATGAACAACAAGGACCTACTATATATCACAGGGAATTATATTCAACTTCTTGTAATGAGCCATAATGGAAAAGAAGCTGAAAAAATATATATGTATGTATATGTATAACTGAATTTCTTTGCTGTACATCTGAAACTAACATTGCAAATCGACTACATTTCAATTAGAAAAAAATAAGAATTAAAAACAAAGAAAGAAAAGAGTTAAGAGTTTTTTAGGATTACCAACCCAGCTCACCATTGAAGGCAAACAGCAGGAAACTGGTGAAGGTACTTGATCCAGAAAACTGGACCCTTGACTAGAACTGGATCTCTGATGGAGGTTTTCAAATCCTCCTTTAAAAGCAAGAGACAGAAACAGAGACAGAGAAACAGCATGTGTGCACAGGAAGGATATATGTTTGATGGCAGTTGGGTTCAGCCTGACCTGATGCATGAAGCAGGCATCCCACTAAAGCAACATCCAACACATTCCCCCCCCCCTTCTCATCCATTCCACTCCAGCCTTCAATCCTTGCTCGGGTTCCGTTCACAATTCTGATAACAGTGGTCATAGCGCTTAAGCTCTTCTTTCTCCTTGAGACACTGCAAGTCTCACGTCTCATGGTTTCAGGTCTTTGAGTCTGGCTCTTGCACCTCTCTTTCAGCAACACACAAAGTAAACTACTTCCCACTTGGTCCTTCTTGGCAATACTCCAGCTGACTTTTCTGACCATTTTATGACTGAAGGGAGACACAACAAAAAGCCATTTTGCACATGCAGTCAAGGATCACTTTCCTTTCTAACTGTACCCATTTCATTTTACAACTGTGATGGCAGAAATTCAAAGCTGGCTTTCTGCCTCCAAGAAAATAGAGAGGGCTGAGCGTGGGGTTCACTGCAGAATTCCACACACTTTCACAAGATGTGGTCTAAAAAGATGTGGCCCTGAGCATATGGCTTCAGGAGGGGTTGGCAAGTTTCCTGTGTGACAACTAGATCTGGATACCACAGGCAGATGGCCAGCCTGAACTGTGGCATATTGTTTACACCTGTAGGACAGGCTGGACAGCAGCATATCTTAATTGCCAATCGGGTCAAGGGTCCAAGCTGCCCGCTATCAAACTTAAAATGGAACCAGTGCAAACAGAAGAAATCTGCTGCCCACAGCCAGGGAAGCACGGGCCTGAGAAGTGGGGTGAGATGGGGCCCAGAGAAGCTACCATCCCATGGTATCCACTGGGGACCTGGACCAAGGCCAGACAGAAGACAGCCCAGCTCCCTTGGAAAGAAGGAACTATTCACACCCCTCACTTCCCTCCGTCACCCCAGACCTTGATTGCTGCATCAGGGAAAAGGAGCTGTAATACCAAGGGCTGGGAGTCTGGAATTCCTATACTTGAGAAATAACTTCAGACTGCTGATTCAACGGTGATGCTGAGACAGATTCCTAGACCCATTTCTACCCATTCTTTCTAACCTGGGTGTTTCAACCTTCCATAAACAAAGGAGTTTCCTTTATGTCCAAGGACCATCAAAGATGCGCCTTGTCCCGAATAAGAGGACAAAGGATGAATGGGATAGAGCTAGATTATTCATTGCTATTAAAATGACTTCAGTTATTAGGATTATTACTCCTCCTGCTACTACAAAAGTCATACATGTTTCTAATAAGGACTATAATAAGGTTATCTGCATATTTATTTGGGTGTCACCATCTGAAAGCTGCTGTCTCTTAGAAGCATGAAGGCCATTGCAGCATTTTGCTGACCAAAATCGAGGAAATTTTTCTTCATAATTCTGAGGAGAGAGAAACATTTTTCCTTCCAACCAGGTATTTTGTGGTGATTGCCTCAGCCTCTTCCCCTCACCATTACCAGTACGTCACCTCTGAAATGGTCACACTGGCTCAGATTTCTCCCCTCCCAACCATCCCCTAGACTGCCCACAGGATGCTATTTTTAAATGTAATCCTATAATTATTCTGCTTAAAATAGTTTCATTCTCATCAGGAATAAAATCGAAAGCTCCTTGTCTATGCCCAGGCTCTTAGAAAGCCTTCACTCACACTATTTTTGAGCCACACAAAACTACTGGCATTTTCAAGTTCAACGCCTGTCACCTTTGCATATGCTATGTGTTCAACCTGGGATACCTCCTTTCCTTCAGTGCATGGAAAATACCTGCCCTTCCTTCAAGCCTGTTTAACCATCAGCTATCCCCAGAAGCTGTCTATGAATTTTTCCACTCAGGTAAATTTAATCATTGAAAGCACAGCCCTTGGTGCCTCCTCTAATATATTAGACTGTCTGTGCATAGTAGTTAGAAAGTGAGCTGGGAAGCCAATCCTCCTGCCATGGAATTCCTAGTCACTCCCTGATATGTCAGCCGTGTGACACTGGGCAAGTTACCTGACTGCACAGTGTTCCAGTTTCCTCACTTATAAAATAAAGAGAATACAATACCTACTGCAGAAGAGAACTGGGAAGGTTAAGTGAGCTAATACATGTGAAGTGTCTGAAAACGAATACGTTCAATAAATGACAGCTATTAATTACTGTCACTAAGAAAACCTTATACTGAGGCATAACCTACATAAAGTGTACAGTTCATAAGTGTACAACTCGATGAGGCTTCTCATAGTGAGACACAACTGCATATCCGCCCAGATCAAAAGTAGGGAACAGAACCTCCCCAGCACTCTAAAAATCTCCTCCTCTGTGGCCCCTCCCATTATCCATCCCCACCAAGGGAACCACAACTCTGACTTTGATCAGCATAGGTTGGTTTTGCTTAATTTTAACTCTGTACAAATAGTATGATACAACATGTAATTTTGTGTCTGGTTTCATTCACTCAACATTGTGCTTGTGTAATCCTTGATGCATACCATGTGGCAATAATTCACTTGTTTTCATTACTGTAGAGTAATGTATAATCTTCTGTTATCTAATTATTCATTCTACTGGATTTTTAAAATTGTGGTTTAAAAATACCTAACATGAAATCTATCCTCTTCGCCAATTTTTATGTATACGATACATTATTGTTAACTAAAGCGCAATGTTGTGCAGCCAATTTCAAAAAATTTTTCACCTTGCATAACTAAAATTTTGTACACATTGAAAAACAATTACGCACTTCCTCCAAACTGCAATTCATGGCACCCACCATTTACTTCCTGTTTGTATGAGTTTGATTACTTTAGATAACTCATATAAGTGCAATCATGCAGTATCTGTCCTTTTGTAAATGACTTACTTTACTTTACATAACTTGCATCTTCAAGATTCATCCATGTTGTTGCATGAGACAGGATTTCTTTATTTTTTAAGTCTGAATAATATTCCTCTGTGTGTATTTAAATTTTCTTTATCCACTCATCCATTGATGGGTATTTAGTTTGCTTCCACATCTTGGCTATTACAAATCTTGTTACAGTAAACATAAGAGTGCATATCTCTTCAAGATCCTGATTTTGATTCTTTTGGGTAAATACCTAGAACTAGAATTTCTGGACTATGTGATACTTCTATTTTTAACTTTTTGAGGTACCCCCATACTGTTTTCCATAGCAGCTGCACTATTTCACATTCTCACAAATACTGCACAAAGGTGCCAATTTCTCCATATCATCACCAACACTTGTAATTTTTAGTTTGTTTTTGATGATTGCCATTCTAATAGGTGTGAGGGGATATGTCATTGTGGTTTTGATTTACATTTCCTGATGATTAGTGATATTGAGCACCCTTTTCATTTACCTATTAGCCATTTGTATGTCTTCTGTGGAAACATGCCTATTAGAATCCTTTGCGCATTTTTTAATTGGGTTATTTGTTTTTTACTATTGAGTTGTAGGAGTTCCTTATATATTACAGATATTAAACCCTTATCAGATGTGTGGTTTACAAATATTTTCTCCTATTCAGAAGGTTGCCTTTTCATTATGTTGATTGTTTTCTTTACTTTGCAGAAGATTTTTAGTTTGATATAGTTCCACTTATCTATTTTTGCTTTTGTGGCCTGTACTTTTGAAGTCATATTCAAGAAATAATTACCAAGACCAATGTCATGAAGATTTTTCTCTATAGTTTCTCTTAGTAATTTTATTATTTCAGGTCTTACATTTAAGTCTTTAGTCCATTTTGAGCTGATTTTTGTGAATGGTGTGATGTAGGGCTCCGATTTCATTCTTTTGCATGTGTGTATCCAGTTTTCCCAACACCATATTTCGAAGAGACTCTCGTTTACCCATGGTATAGTCTTCATTCTGCTGTTGATGGACAATTGACTCATTTCTAGTTATTATTTTGGGGTTTTTTGTTGCTGCTGCTATTGTTTTTGGCTATTAAAAGGGGGCTTCTATTAACATGTTTATTCCAGTCTTTTGTAAAGATGTACACATTTCTCATGTCTAGGAGAAGGATTGCAGAGCCTTTGGGTATTGTATGATCCTTTAGTACCTGCCAGGTTTCCAAACTGGTGGTATCGTATCTTCACCAAACTTGGTTTTCTCAGTTTTTTTGTTTGTTTGTTTGTTTGTTTGTTTGTTTAACTTTAGAGTTCAACTCAGAGTTGAATGATACAATAACTAAAATGAAAAATACACTAGAAGGACTTAATAGCAGATTAGGTGATAAGAAGAATGCATAATTAAACCAGAAGATAGAATAGTGGAAATCACCTATCAGAAAGGCAAAAAGAAACAAGAATTTTTTAAAAATTAGAATAGATTAGGAACCTATTAGACAATGACAAGTATATTAATATTCACATTATAGGGATCCCAGAAGGAGAAGAGAGAGAGAAAATAGCAGAAAATTTATTTGATAAAACAATGGCAGAAAATTTGCCCAACCTAGGGAAGGAAACAGATATCCAGGTTCAGGAATCACAGAGAATTCCAAACAATAGAAATAGATAGAAAATAGAAATTGAATCAATAATCTGAAAAATCCCAGCAAGTAAAACTCCAGGGTCAGATGGCTTCATGATTGAAATCTATCAAATATTTAAAGAATATTTAATGCCTATCCTGCTCAAACTATTCTAAAAATTTGAAGAGAAAGGAACATGTTCAACTCATTCTACAAGACCAACATCACCCTAATACAAAAACCAGATAAAGATACCACAAAATAGGATGTTATAGGTCAATATCCATGATGGACATAGACACAAAAATTTTCAACAAAATATTAGCAAATCTAATTAAACAATACATTAAAAAGACCATAAATCATGATCAAGTAGGATTTATTCCAGGGATGCAAAATCATTTCAATGTCTGCAAACCAGTCAATGTGATACATCACATTAATAAAAGGATAAAAATCACATGATAACCTTTAATAGAAGTAGAAAAAGCATTTGACAGAATTCAACATCTATCCATGATAAAAAAAAAAGGCTCAAAAAGTGGCATAAAGCTATAGTGGTATAAGCTATTTATGACAAACCCATAGCTAACAAAAGATGAAAGCTTTTTCTCTAAGATCAGAAACAAGACAAGGATACCCACTCTTGTCCCTCTCATTTATCATAGTATTGGTAGTCCTAGCCACAGCAATCAGACAAAAAATAAATAAATAAAAAACATCTAAATTGGAAAGGAAGAGGTAAAACTGTCCCTTTTTACAAATGACATGATACTATATATAGAAAACCCTAAAGAATCTATTAGAAAAAATTAAAAATTTAAAAGCCTATCAGAACTAATAAATAAGTTGAGGATACAAAATTAATATACAGAAATCTGTTACATCTATACACTAATAATAAACTATCAGAAGAAAAAAAAATCCCACTTACAATCACACCAAAAATAATAAAATACCTAGAAATAAAACTAATCAAGGAAGTAAAAAGAAATGCACTCTGAAAACTATAAGACATTGATGGAAGAAGCTGTAAACAACACAAATAAATGGAAAGATATACCATGCTCATGGATTAGGAGAATTAATATTGTTAAAATTTACCCACTATTCAAAGGAATCTGCAGATTTAATACGATCCCTATCTAAACACCCATGTAATTTTTTCACAGAATGAGAACAAATAATTCTAAAATTTGTACAGAACCACAAAGATCCTGAACAGTCAAAGCAATCCTGAGAAAGAACAAAGCAGGAGGTAAAAAGCTAAAGCTCTGAACATTCTTAGAAACAATGAACAGTACATACATGTAAATTAAAAATATATGTGCAGTGAAAAAAAATGAGCTATCAAGCCATGAAAGACATGGAAGAAACTTAAAAGATATATTACTAAACGAAAGAAGTCAGTCTGAAAAGGCTACAAATTGTACAATTCCAACCAAATGACATTCTGGAAAAGACACAGCTACAGAAAGAATAAAAAAATCATGGTTTCCAGGGGTTTGGGGAGAGGGAGGGAGGGAGGGAAGAATGAGTAGATGGAGCACAAGGGATTTTTAGGGCAATGAAATTATTCTGTATGATACTATAGTGGTAGCTACATGTCATTATGCATTTGTCAAAGCCTGTAGAATGTACAACATCAAGAGTGAACCCTAATGTAAACCATGGACTTTGGTTAATAAAATGTGTCCATGTTGGTTCATCAATTGTACCAAATATGTCACACTGATGAGGAATGTTGAGGGTAGGGGAGTATAAATGTGTGGGTGGGGAGGGCTATGTGGGAACTCTATTTTCTGCTCATTTCTGCTGTAAACCTGAAACTGCTCTAAAAAAATTAAGTCTATTAAAAATAAAAATAAAATAAATTAAAAAAAAAAAAAGCAGGAGGTATCATTCTCCCTGACTTCAAACTATACTACAAAGCTATAGCAATCAAAACAATATGTTACTGCCACAAAAAGAGACATACAGATCAATGGGAAGTAGAGAGCTCAGAAATAAACTCGTGCACATATTGTCACTTAATCTAAGACAAAGGAGGCAAGAATATACAATAGAAAAAATAAAGTCTCTTCAATAAGTGGTATTGGGAACACTGGACAGCGACATGTAAAAGAATGAAACTGGAATGAAACTCAAAATGGATTAATAATTCAAATGTAAGACCTGAAACCATAAAACTCTGAGAAGAAAACATTGGCAGTAAGCTTTTAGACATTGATCTTGGCAATATTTTTTTGGATCTGTCTCTTCAGGCAAGGACAACAAAAGCAAAAATAGACAATTGGGAATACATTGAACTAAAAAGCTTTTGCATAGTGAAGGAAATCATCAACAAAACAAAAAGGCAAATTACTGAATGAGCAAAGATACTTGTAGATTTCATGTCTGATAAGGGTTTAATATCCAAAATATGTTAAAAAAAAATACAACTCAACATAAAAAAATCTAAGCAAAAAGTGGGCAGAGGTCCTGTACAGGCATTTTCCAAAGAAGACAAACAGATGAACAAACAGGCACGTGAAAAGATGCTAAACATCACTATAATTCAGGGAAATGCAAATCAAAATCACAATGAGATATCGCCTCATTGAGATACCACCTGTCAGAATGGCTATTATCAAAAAGACAAGAAATAACAAGTGCTGGTGAGGATGTAGAGAAAAACTGTCATGCACTGTTGGTGGGAATCTAAACTGGTACAGAGACTATCGAAAACAGTATGGCGGTTCTTCAAAAAATTAAAAATAGAACTACCATGTAATCCAGCAATTCCAATACTGGGTATATATTTAAAAAATGAAAACACTAATTCAAAAAGATATAGGCACCCCTATGTTGATTGCAGCATTAGTTACATTAGTTGAGATATGGAACCAATCTAAGTACCCATCAATAGATGAATGACAAAGAAGATGTGTACACACACATGTGCGCGCACACACACACACACACACACACACACACACACACACAATAGGAATAGTACTCAGCCATAAAAAAGAATGAAATCTTGCCATTTTCAACAACATGGGTTGGCCTAGAGGGTATTATGCTAAATGAAATACATCACACAGAGAAAGACATACCCTGTATGTTTTCACTTATGAGTGAAATCTAAAAAACAAAACAAGTAAACAAACATAACAAAACAGAAACAGATTCACAAATACAGAGAATAGTGGTTGCCAGAGGAGAGGAGGGTGTGGGGTTGGGCAAAATGGGTGAAGTGAACTAAGAGGTACAAACTACCAGTTGTAAAATCAGTGTCACAGGGATGTAATGCACAGCATCACGTGGTCAGTAATATTGTAATAACTTTGTATGGTATGTAATCTATAAAAATATCAATCATTGTTGCACACTTGAAGCTAATATATTGTAAGTCAAATTATACTTCAATAAAAAATTAAATAAAATTCAGAAGATGGTCTTTTAATCTTAAAGAAGAAATGAAACCATTAGATACAGTGTTGTGAGGGGGATATAAAGGCAAGGTGGCAATTGCTAAGAAAGGAGTAAATGGATCCCATAAAGCAAATTTTATCTTCCTCGTGATTTCACTTAGGATCAACTTGAAACCTGAAAACACATATGACAAATTGTACGATGCTAAGTTTCAGTGTTAGCCAGAGTAACAAATTTGTTCTGTATTCCTATTCTGAATTCAGAGCAAAACTTCTTTGTCACTATCTTAAGCATTATCCATTTAATTTATTATGGGAACGAGAGGAACAGTTTTTCTAAGGAATTTGTGATGAGAATAAAGATGAAGCTTAGAGTCAAAGCAACAAATAACTGAGAGAGATGAAATGAGCTTTTTCCACAAGGACAGGTCGAGTTTTTTTTTTTTTTAATAGAATCAATGTATTGGCAGAATTTACTGGCAGAGGAGAGTTAATTAGAATTGATTACACATCACACTGAGCTATACTTTCATAATGGATGTCACACTTGCAGATGGAACCTGTATCCTAGATTATTTTATTAAGTTGAGGGTATCCTTCTGATGGGAAGAAGGCTCTAAAGATTCAGGAAGATGCCCTCCACAGTTGACAAGCCTCTGGTGGTGTTGGAAATCTCTCCTTTACAGAAAAATGCTCTTTTCCAGTCAGATGCTTTTCTTTCAGAGAATTAAGTTCTAGGGAGTCACGAGTGGGCCACCAAGGGCAACGAGTGGGAAGAGCATGTCTTTTGGAAGCAAAATGTCAATTTGAATCATAGCTCACCCCTTAATACACTAAATAGTTTGGGCAAGTAACTTGAAATTTTGCAAACCTCAGTTTACCCATGAGTAAAATGGAAATAAAACTATCTATATAAGAGGCTGTTGTAAAGATTAAGCACTATATATAAATTTCATGGCCTGGGACCTGGCACCATTAAAGGAAATTCAAAGTGTTGATTCTCCTTTACTGATATGTATATAATAGCATTCTAAAATATGTTATTACTTTAATATTTGTACTTTTAAAAATATTTTTTCATGTTTTTCTCCTTATTGGCCAGAAGTGTTCATTGCTTCCAAGAAATTTGGTATCTTTATAGCTGAGATGCAACATAAACAAACATTTATGTTCATTTCTTCACTTCCAAAATAGGCATTAGAAGTGCATCTCTGAAGCAATAGTCCTGAAACCCAGGATTTTCCTTGTAATTCTGGGCCTTTGTGATTTAAAAAAAAAAAAAATGTGTTCTAAATCCAAAAGCTTATCTTTAAATATCAAGGAACCAAACTTGACTGCCAGAGCATGTTTTTACTATACTCCACAGACCCGGAAAGGTGCAGGATACGGCACAAGTGCCTACTCTACATATAGCGAGGAGAGTATAACAGCTGACACAGCTGCATTTTGTATTCCAAGTCCTTTAGACACGTTAACTCACTCATCCTCATTACAACATTTGTAGAGATAAGGAAATTGATGCTCAGAGATGTTAACTAACTTATCCAAGCTTACAAGGCTTACAATTGATGGCCCTGATATTTGATCCTGTGTGATTTGGCTCTGGTCTATGCTCTTAACTACTGCACCGTGGTGCTGTAAAAGCAGGTCCTGGGCTTGGGAGGAGGTGCTTGGAGAGTATCGGTAAGAAAGATCTGAAACCCAAACACTTGGAGGGGGCAGATAAACAAAAGCTCCAGTCAGATTTTGAAATTCTAAAGCAAAGGAAGCTATGTAAAAATGGCCTCACAGAGGGTCCCCACTCCCATCCCCACCCCTGCCACACACACACACCAGTCCTGGAGCAGCAGACACACTGGCGTGGAGCATTTGTTCAGAAGCAGGACTTGCAGCAGCAGGCCCTTTGCTTCGCTTGTCCTACATGCTCCTGCATGCCAGTGGGGTGCCCTGAATGTCACTGGGGCATTAAGTGCTCCTGGAGTTCAGAAACGGGGTGAGGTGTGCTGAAATGCACTTGTTCAGGGAACGTAGATCTGGCAGACCACTGAGGTCTAGACAAGGAGAGCATAGAGTTGCTGCACTGGGGCTGGAGTCCAGCCCCCCAACACATCAGCCCTGCTCTCAGCTCAAGGAGCAAAAGGAGAATTATTTGTTTATACTGCTATAAGGCATTTTTCATAGATTTTGGGCTGCACAACCTTTGATCATTTATTCATATGGTAATTGTTTGTAATATTTTCTATAGAGAGAATAAAAAGTTGGATAATTCAGGTTTTCCTCAAGGATCATTGATTGACATTTACTTTTTTTTTTATAACTGATCGTTAGAAAACATAAATGATGTGGCCTCACAATAGATGTATCAGCTGTCGGTGCCTGTGCCCTGCAAACACAGGAATTGTAAGTTCTATTGCATCATTTCCATCAGAAAAATATATATAAGTATCACTTATAATTGCATATGCTGCATTGTTGAGCGTATACCTGGCCTAAAAAATCCCTACGTCAGGTTTCAGTGAGAACAAAATTTTCTGCTGACAATGTTACCCCTCTGGTAACTGGAAGAATCATAGGCTTCTCCCCAAGCCTTTTCTCCTCCACTCCCCACATGCTGCTAGTGCCAGGCATCCCAGGCACTATTTCCAGATATGCCCCCAGCCCTCCACAATTCTGCACTGCTGTAGCGGGTGACAGACGATTTCTAGGACCCATTTCTACCCAAGGTTCACCAGCCTACAACTTAACTATTCATGGAAGTGACTGTAAACCACATAAATAAATCCCACTAAATACAAACTGAATGTATCCGCATCTCAACTTCCCCTTCTCATATCCCCCCAAATTCCTACAGCTACCCCAAAGCGGCTTCATATGAGGGAAATTTTGGTGGAGTGGAAATCAAATGACAAACAACAGTGGTCTTAATCAACTGCTACTAAAATATTTTACTTCTGTAAATGTTAAAAAATCTATGACCATGTAGACCCATCACTGCTGCCCCTTCAAAGGTTCAGAAGAAACCCCAAAGTTTAAGCTTTAGTAACAGTACAGTAAATCCAACTCTGCATATGAGATACTTCAGGCAAGACCAAGGAGGACAGGATGACAGAGCAGGGACCTGTGACCTTTCCCAGGAATTGAGATCTCATCCTGGGGGCAGGGAAGGGGGCAGAAACACTGACATATTCTGGAAAAGGGGAAGATTTAAACTGAAAGTGACTAAAAAAGTCTCGAATAAGCAACTTAAAGTTCTTCCCCATTTCTAACCAAAACTGAGGGTTTCAATGCCAGTTGAGTTCAGTTACAGAAAATAAAATTACATTTCTGCATTTCTAAGCGGTGATTTTCTATATAACCCCTACTCCATATGAAAAGAAAATGACTGAAACAGAGAGAAGTCAAGGAATTTAACCCTCTGTCCTAAAAAGATTGTGAGTTAATATGAATAAAAAAAGCAACAGATAATGGCAAGGATAGTTTTAAATAACTTTCTGTGGTAACCTTGAAATCCCTACGGTTCTGGAGGACTTTGACAGAGACCTGGACCCAGAATGGGTTTCTCCTGTTTTGGTTTCAGTGTGACACTGGTGATTCTGCCAGGTTTGGAAACATCACCTGGTGACTGGCCGTTAAGCTTACCCCTGTGTTAACCCTTCTCTCAACAGAAAGAGTGATAGAGGAAGCTGGAACAAGCTACTCCATCAAAAGATAATGGAAAGGAATAAATTCGGTTGATCCTTGTTATGGACTAAATTGCATCCCCCAAATTCATATGTTGAAGTCCTACCACTAGTGCCTTACAATGTGACTTTGGAGACAATATGCATTTGGAGCCAGGGTCTTTAAAGAGGTAAATTAGGTTAAAATGAAGGCATATGGTGGGCCCTAATCCAATCTGACTGGTGTTCTTACAAAAAGAGGAGATAGGGACACAGACAACATAGACAGAAGGAACACCAGGAGGACACAGTGAGAAGGCTTCTGTCTGTGAATCAACCAGAAGAAACCAACACTTTAATACCTTGGTCTGGGACCTCCAGCCTCCAGAACTGTGAGCCAATAAAGCTCTGTCGATCAAGACCCCAGTCTGGTATTTTGTTAAGGCGGCCTTAGCAAACTCACGCAGCCCTAAACCGGGGTCTGGGTGGAGAAGAAGTTTCTCTTTATGCTCACAAATGACCGTGACATTCATGAAAGGTTTTCTAATAGCATCGCACCTCTGATACCATCTCTTCCACGTTTTTCCCCATATCTCCCCATCCCCTCTGGGCATCGAAGGGCCTTTTTTTTTAAGGGGAAATACCCTAAAAATATGGGGCCTACACCCCTGATGACGCCTGTTGGGGGTCTTAAGCACACACTGTGGATCCTGGAGACTAGTGACAATTTCTGTGTACAAATTAGTCTTTCTCTGTGGTTTATCTTCCTTTCTCTGGAAATGTAATGTTTCTCTGGGAATTTAGTATTTCTACCTTTGAACTAAATTGCTGAGTCTATATATGAGATGGATTTTTTCCCTATCATTTTTATTAAAAAATAAGTGTGTGTGTGTGTGTTTGTTATATAAAATATCAACACTTCGTTTTTGTGCCAGAGTTGTTAGCATTTGAAGGTAGGCACATGTTTTATATATCAAAAAACGGAAAAAGGGTTAACTCATTTTTTTATATTTCGCAAGTTTTATGCAACACGAAGTCCCCTTTTCTAGTAGACAGGCATCATTTAAAAAAGGGAAAGGCTCCGCAGCTGACTGTGAAGATGAGGGAAGGGGCCACGGGCCAAAGAACACAGCTGGAAAAAGCATGGAAGTGGATTTTCCCCTAGAGCCTCCAGAAGGAAAATAGCCCTGCTGACCGTTTTAGACACTGACCTCCTGAACTTTAAGATGATGAACTTGTGTTGTTTTAAGCCACTAAATTTGTGGTGGTCTGTTACAGCAGTAATAGGAAGTGAACAGTCAGTGTATACTGCAGTATACCCTGCACGCCCAAGCTCTTCCCTGGTCCTAAAAACGTCATGGGAAGGCCCAGAAACGTACCAAAATTCTCCATTCCACTCTCCATTGGAACATGAATTAAATCGTGCTATCAATCTGACCCAATAAATGGCTCCCTGGGGAGCAACATGGCGATTTTGTGGCCCTTGAAGCCACATCTCTTCCAATCCACTCCTCCTTCCCCCATCTGTGTGGGCCTCTTCCGAATACTGAGCTCCTATCTGGACTCCTACTGGTCCTGTCTTGACCAAGGCTCCAGAACCGTGACTACCCGTAACTTGTGCCAACCCAGCACCCCCCCCAACCCCGGCAAGGAGGGCCACACGCTGACACAGAGCAGGGTCTTAGCAAAGCAGAATAGAGATGCTAAATCCTTTCCTAAGCCACAAGGCTGAGAGCAACTTCTTAAGATCTAGTCTACGACTATATGTATAGATGTGCACGACTGGGACATTGCGCTGTAAGTGGGAAATTGACACATTGTAACTGACTGTACTTCAATAAAAATTTTAAAACTTAAAAAAAAATCTAGTCTAGCAGAAGGACATAAATAATAGCTAACGTTGCCTTGAGTGCTCCGTTTGTGTGGCGACTTTCCATGCATTATCTTATTTAATCTTTATGGCAATGCCTATGAGGAGGTATTTTATTACCCTCATTTTACAAGTGAGAAAACCGAGGCTTCACGAGCATCATTACTTTGACTAACGCTACGCAGCTGGGGCTTGAGCCCAGGCAGTCTGACTCAGAACATCTTCAGAGACTTCTAGCCAATCATGCAGTGAGGTCTTGGGCGATGTATTTTAAGGCTACACAATAAGAAATTATCACTTCGTCAGAGAAGGGAGTGTTAAGATGCTAAGTAGGGAGGAGGTGAGTTTTAGAGTCCCAGCTAACGGAGGTGGAGTCTAGGACAGGGACTCAGCCACAGAAAAGCAAAGAACAAAGGCAGAAGGGAAAACAGCAGAAAGCCATCTGCAATAGGACCTGGAGCAGAGTGAAGCCACAGCCTACACTCACCTGGGAACCAGGTAAATGAAGTTCCTCCAGTGTGATTGGTGGGGTGGCTTGAGAGAACAGCAGACATTTCAGGCTTTACTAACAAGAGAGAAGGAAGTTAATTACATCTTCATTGCTGGGTTTTGTTGACTTGGGGCACAAGAGAGGCTGAAACGTTTGGTGTTTGGCCCTTTCTGCCGGCTGTGGGAAGGGGCTAGAGCTGGGCAAGGTGGGTACTGAGGTAGGTCGTGTAGTCCTGATGGGGGTGGGCAATGGAGCCCCTCCGCCTGGGCTGAAGTCCTACCTTGCTGCCTGCTGGCTGTGAGACCTTGAGCACATTACTTAATCCCTCAGCCCTCAGTCTCCTGACTGCAAAATAGGGAATTAATAGAACCTACCAGACAAAGCTTTGGAAGGATTACATGGACAGAACATGTAAAATTCTTATGACAGTGTATAATTCATAATAAGCTTGCACAAGATATTAGCTATTATTATCACCTGCCCCTTGGAAGTTTCCTCTTCTCTGCCTACCCCTCCTCATTTACATGTGGAATCCCCTACATTTTAACCTTTATTTCAACTGGTATCCAGTTTTGAGCTTCATATGTGATAAAGCCCCAAACCTGTTATCTTTTAGGTGGCAGGTCAATTGTGCCAATCATATTTAGTAATTAAATCCCATTTAATTCTTTTTTGATTAGGTAAACTTTCCTCTACTTCTCAGTTAGTTATACCATTCCATGTATTTCTTTTTTCTTCTGGAATTTCTATAGTTGGCATGTTTTATCTCTGGGATATGTCCTTCAATATGTCCTTCAATCTTTTCCAGTGTGATTGTTCTAACTTTGCTCTGTGTTTTGCATTTTTCAACAACCCCCTTTTCCCAGCTGCAGCTTGTAGGATCAGATTAATTCTCTCCCTGCACACGCAGCTCCCTCCACCCCCTACCCCCGACCCCCCCCCCCCCCACCGGGTCTGCTCAGCTCAGCCACACCCAGTTTCTATCTATGGCAAACACCTGTGTTCACCGCCTGCCCATACATCTGATTTAGGTAATGTGCTCCCCCAGGCTCCTCATTAACAAGACAGCCTGGACAACAGAACTGATCTGAATTCTCAGGTTTGGAAACTTGAGCCCAGGGTTTGATTGTCAAAGTGTAAACTCTTAATGGCTCTACGGTTCCTGATGGTAGCATGGGCTGGGACATCCCTACAAGCCTTAGGGAGCACTGGATTATCTATCCTTTTTAGAATCAATGGGGGAGAAGGGTCGTTAGATGTGCAGGAGAATTTCATTCCATCTTTTAGCCTTTAAAAAAATTCCGGATAACAGTACAAATTCTCTGAAGTACACTTGTAAAGATGATTCTCTGACCTAAAATTCTTGCACTCTGCCCAATAACACTGGAAAAATAACACCTCCTGGATAGGAGCCTCCTTAGACATTCATGAAAATCACTCCCAGAAAACACACATACAAACCTGTGCTCGAAA
Organism: Camelus dromedarius; assembly: GCF_036321535.1. Classification (NCBI taxonomy): domain Eukaryota; kingdom Metazoa; phylum Chordata; class Mammalia; order Artiodactyla; family Camelidae; genus Camelus; species Camelus dromedarius. Next base: position 83,939,229 of record NC_087436.1, on the reverse strand, counting down.
TTTTGCAGAGAATCTCAGGAGGTTCACGTCACCCTTGAAACTGACCAGGGACTCCAAGTGAATTCCTGGTTGTCAGTTAAAGAGAATTTTCTTTTTTATTATTCTCTAATTTTTCTTATGCTTTTCTCCCAACCCAGTCACTTATACTTCCTGCCAATTTTGTAACAATTTAACCACAAACAAACATACGTACATATTCGGCATCTTGATTTCTAAACAAGTACCTATCCAAGAAGTTCTTAGCATCCAATTGTAGGCTGGGCACAGGGCTTCTGGACAAGTGAATAAGAAACATTCCTTGTCCTTAAGGAGCTTGCAGTGAACCCTACTTACTAGTAGGACATACCCTCTATGAGAAGAAAGGCATTGAGATGAGCGATATGGGTCCAGGAATATATCCATCTTGGCTAATAAAATGAAACTTGATTTAATGGAGAGCAGCAAGGAAAGAACAGCTTGGAAGGATGCAGTTTTCTTGTTAGCCACATTGCTATTCTGACCTCACTTCGCCTTTGGTTTATGTTAAATTAAAGTTAACTTCAGCCAGCATCAATATGTTTAAAACGATTGGGGTTTTCCTCAGAGCAGAATCAATAAAAAGGCCTAATGGCTTCAGAACAAATTGATCAAAATTTCATTTCATCCCTGACATTTAAAGCAGAGCATTACAAGTAGCTTGCTTGCCAGCAAGGAAAACTTTGATGTAGAAGTGCTGTAACTTAAACTATTTTTCCAACAGTGAGCCAGGTTGAGATTTACTAAAATAATGATAATGATGATGATGACGATGTCTGTCCTTCATTGAGCATCAGCCATACGCCAGACACCATGGTGGTTTCTCCACATGCATTATCTCTAGTCCCAGCAACAACTCTGAAAGGTAAGGACTATTATTTTATTTCACATATGAGAAACTTCATATTAAGTAATTTGCTTAAAATCACACATAAATGGACGAATGCACACAAATGTGCAATATTTGCATGAAAGACAAAAGTCACTTTGATTTATTCACACGAATATTTTGTATTGTGCATTATAGAAAAGCTATATCTATTTCTGTTTCCCTTACTCTTGCAACTTACATTTTTATCTTTAGATATTAAATCTCTCTGTAGTATTTTCCCAAAATTCTGAGAAGTAATGGTAGATATCTGTTGTTTTTGTCTGCTCAGCTTTCACACCTCCTTCAAGTAACAGTACCTCTATCCACTTTCAGTCCATGTGATTAAGGGGGGCCTGACCTCATCACCTGACTCCAGAGCTAGGCATATGAGTCATGCCTATCCAATCAAAGCACTGGGTCACCCAGACTTCAGGGTGTCTGGTTTTAAGATGATCACATGACTAAGCAGGGTAAACAAGAATTGTCCTCCAAACTTTTGTTGGAACTCTTGGGAAAGAACATTTCTTTTTACTGACCTTGCTAGAATGATAAGGCACAAGCCTAGAGACAAAGAAACAACCTGCCTGAATTTGCAGTTGCACAGAGGAGTGAAGTGTCATGTGAGGAAGAAAGGGAAATTCTTGGATGCATTTGTGCCTGAAGCCATCTGAACTTCTTCATCTAATCATTTAATGAATATCTCCCCCCCACTCCTCTAGTGTAATTTCCTAATTCAATCAAAAGAAGCCTAACAGAGTATAATTTCAGTCTGTAAATTTATATTAGATGCTCCTCATGTTTTGAAAACACTAAGACAGTAAGAATTAATGAGCAGATTCTATGGTAAGCAAAATAATGACAACCCCTCCCATAAAGATACATGTATCCTAATTCCCAGAACCTGAAAATATGTTATCTTACGAGAAAAAATATCTTTGCAGATGTGATTAAAGATAAGGGCCTTGAGATTAGATGGCGTGATCTAATCATGTGAGATCTTAAAAGCAGATGAGGGAGGCAGAAGAAAGGTCAAGAAATGAGATGGAAAGAGAATAAGGAAGGAATCTAAGCTGAAAAGGACTCCACCTGCCATTGTTAGCTTGGAAGATGGAGAGAGCAGGCTGTGAGCCAGAGAAAGTAGTGTTCTCTAGAAGCTGGAAATGACCCCCAGAAAGCAGCAAGAAAACAAGGACCTCAGCCCTACAACTGTTAGGGAAACGACAGGCCAGTCAAGAAACAAGCACCATTCGGAGGGTTGGAGTACTCAGATGTATTACGCCGGCGGGCTCAGAGGGGCTTCTGCTCCGAAGCTCTGAGCACCTCCAAGACGTGCGCATGAGATTTTATAGGGTAAAGTACAAGCTTGGGGTATTCGGCCAATAGGCATGGAACAGCTTTAGCAGCATTATCATCACAAAAGTGGAGGCGGGGAGGCAGCAAACCAACATTCCAAAGCCAGATATGTATCTTTGAAAATCCAGCTGGCTAGCAAAAAAACATAAACAGCAAACCAACACTAATTAACTTAGATTTACAAGTTAGTCCAGCAGAACTCAGATCAGTATTCCAATACTTTGACTTGTGAGTTATCTTGTTAGCCCAGCCCAGCTTTTCCTTCACATTCCTAGACCTGTGAGTTATCTTGTTAGACCAGCCCAGCTTTTCCTTCACACAACCCCAAGGAGCTGAATTCTGCCAACACCCTGAGTAAGTCGGTGCCTGCTGGCACCTTGACTTTGGCCTGCTGACACTCACACCAGACTTCGGACCTGCAAACTGTAAGATAATAAATGCGTGTCGTTTTAAGTTACTACATTTGTGGTCATTTGTTAGAGCAGCAGTAGAAAATGAGCTTGGATTGTGATCACTCTGTTTGCCTTGGAGAGTCGAGGGAATCAGGCTGTGACACCGAAAGATCTATTATCAGAGTCTCCTGGGTTTTGAGGGGAGGAAAGCCTGGGCCTCACCTTCCCACGCCCAGAGAGGGAGGGTAGGAGGAGAGGCCTCTGAAACAGAACATACGAGAAGGCAGAGATCCTAGGCTCACGGAGCACGGGCCTCACTGTGTCATCCCGGCCGGGAAAGCGCTGGTGGGTGAGACAGGGACTTCTCTCCATCACTGTTACCCACAGCGGGGGTTTTCACATCCAGGGAAGGTAACGTTAGGGAGCAGGAGCAGCAAGAGGGCTGAGCAAGAGCAGCCGCCGCCGCAGCAGCACTTCCAGGCCCGGAATGAGCTGGGCTTCGCAGCCGGGTGGTCGCAGCGGCCGCTGCGGGAGAATGTGATGCCCCCAGAACCCGTGAGGTGAGGGAGGGAAGACAGAGGGCCGGGGCTCCTGGGAGAGCTCCGGCGAGGGGATGGGGAAATCGAGGAAACACTACTGCAGTGACCACACAAGACCTCGGTGGCCCCGGGGCTCCAGTCTGGCAGTACACGGGCTACCGTGCACACGAGTTGATTTTTCCAGAACCTGCTCAGGATATTCTAAATGAGCTCATGCCTGCTTTTTCAAGGATGTTGCTGCCTTTGGGATGACACCTTGGAGGCTCTCTCAAGGTCCCTTATTCAAGGTTCACAAGTCGATTAGTAATGTTTTCATGCTGCCGTGGCCAAACACCAAGGTCCCAAACTTACAACTCACTTGTGATCTGACAATGAATAGGAAGCCTAGGTCCTGGCAGGGCGTTCCTTCCACCTCTCTGTTTACCTGACTTCTGGTGTCTTCCGAAGAGAATTAATCAAGGCATTACTTAGTCATGAATCTCTGAAGGTAGCACGCAAGAGAAAGAAACGAATCTTATAAAGGGGAAATCTTAAGCAATATATCCTTTTCTTCAGTCAAGGAAAGTAGCATTTATAACTAAAGCATCCCAGCCAGCTTTCTCTCTCAAGGAAATCATTCTTGTCTTGTCTGTCTTTCTTATAATGTTCTGGGATTATACTCTTAATATGAAATGTTACGTTGTAGGAAAGATCATCCTATATTTGAAAAAAATCCTGAATATTTGAATTATTCATTTAACTTTTTAAAAATACCCAAACACTGTTTAAAGACACTTCTAGTTATTTGGACTTTGATATTACATAAGTCAACCAAGAAAATAACCATAGTGATAGCAGCAAGGATTCATTAGGGTCTGTGCTTAACTTGTGTTGAGAAATCATAAGGAAGAAATACTATATTTTTAAAAGTCTAGCGTGGAAGTTTCATCTATGTATTCTTTCACTCATTTGCCCATACGCAGCTACAGTGCCTTTATCCATTAATGACTCAGTTGACTGATCCTGGGTAATCTATAAAGTGGGAGCCATTGGCCTCTCAATATACACAACTTGGAAGAAAGTATTCTAGTATATTTCTATTCTAGTAATATTCTGGCCTATTTCTTATGGTCATCTGAGCTTGGGAAATTTTAAAGAAGACAACTGGAAAGAGTTTTTTTTTTCCTGTAATGCTATATTTAGTTTTATTTGTTTATCTTCCTTGCTGCTTAATTGAAATGTGAACATAAAATAATCTGATTTCTGGTTTACCAATCTACATCTACTAAACAAAAAAAAAACAATGGTGTGTCCTTTCTAACCTCCAGGATTCTCTGAGCTGGGAAGGGCAGTTAATTGCACTCAGACAAGTTACCCAATGATAAAGAGTGAGGCACCCCCTTTCTTTGATCATTAAGATTAATCTTTGTAATTCTCAGAAATAGCAATATGTAAGGTTAATGATATACAGTAACACAATGTGGATTTTCCTACTGTTTGTTTTTCTTAATACATAAGGGCACGAGTTTAATATTAAGCCATTATTGCTCATTAAACTCATGCACTCTACACACTCAAAAAGCGATTTTGTGAAATCCTGCTTTTCTATGAATTATTTTGATTCCTGAGTTTATGAGAAGTCCTTCTATGTTTCAGGAGACTGGACTTTTAAATTATTTTTAGCAATTGTTTTCTTCTCCTTACTAGTCAGTCTTTTTACATATATATATGTGTGTGTGTATATATATATAAAACAAAAATCAGTAATTTAGATTCCATGACTCCTCCAATTTCAGCTTTGCTTTAGTGATGGTGGACAGTGGCTAAGATGAACCTAAGAGGTGGGAAGAACCTTGATGTCGCCTGCTCCGTGCTGTCTTTCCCACCCCACAGCTCTGCTCTCTGTGCAAGGAACATGCCTGGTTTGCTCATCACTGAACCCCATTACAGATGAGGAAGCTGAGGCCCAGAGAGTAGTGACCATTCTCACTCACTAGCCATTAAGACAGCAGGGCTTCTAACTTCCTGTTCAATTTTTATTTCCTGCATTCAGGGTCCCTGGAGGATGTGAAAGCTCAGAACAGTAATCAAAATAATGATGTTGATGTGATATTAAGGCCAAAGGAATGTAGTCATCTCATCCAACTCCCATATTTTCTAGATAAAAATATGAGACCCAGAGAGATTGTCATTTGTCTGAGGTCATATGCATTGTCAGAACCCTGGCCCCCACTACCACCTTATGTCAACACGCTCTCTGTAGTGGGACCTGGAAAAGTAAAGCCAGTTCCTGGGACCTCAGTGGCTCTTTTAACTCTTTGTCTCTCATAGATGAGTCCTGTGTAAGTGACTTGCTCTAAATGGAGTTAGTAAACCTACTTCAAAGGCTGAAATAATGATGATCCTCAAGACATTCCTAAATTCCTTAGGTTAATGATGCCATGCAACTGGCCTTTGAAAGGAAGCACATTAACCTGCCTTGCACTTCTCCTTCTTGCTGTGCATCAAGAACAGAGCCATCTTCCATCCTAATTGGGGGCTGAACATCATAATTACATTCTGGGTCCTCCAACAGTCAATAGAGATTATCAGGTGCCATTAGATCATAGATCCAATATGTCGCTTTTTAGCTAAAAAAGAGAGAACAGGTCTCGGGGAGGGGTAGTGCTTAATAGAATGAAAGGAGACTATTGCTTTTAGTTGCACGTTTTACTTAACGTATTGCAATGTATTGAATGTTTGTTTCCCCTCTAAGAGGCAGATGCTGAAACCCTAACCCCAAGGGGATGGTACTGAGTGGTGCCTTTGGAAAATAATTGGGTCATCCTCACAAACAAGATTAGTGCCCTAATGCAAGGGGCCCTAGAGAGCTCTCGTGCCTTCTTTCCACCATGTGGGGACACAGCAAGAAGACAACTGTCTGTGAACCAGGAAGCAGGCTCTCACTAGACATCAAATATGCTGGCACGTTAATCTTGGACTTCCCAGCCTCCAGAACTATGGGAAATAAATGTTTGTTGTCCATGCCAGCTAGTCTGTGGTACAGATCTTTCTCCACTTATGATGGGATTATGTCCTGATAAACCTGTTGTAAGTTGAAAATATCATTAAGTCAAAGCTGCATCTAATACACCTAGTCTACAGAACATCATAGCTTAGCCTAGCCTACCTCAAATGTGCTCAGAACAGTTACATTAGCCTATTGTTGGGCAGAATCATCTAACACAAAGCATATTTTATAATAAAGTGTTGAATTTCTCATATAATTTATTGAACACTACTGAAAGTGAAAAACAGAATGGTTGTGTGGGTCCAGAATGATTGTAAGTGTATTGGCCGTTTACCCTTATGATGGTGTGGCTGACTGGGAGCTGGGTCTCATGGCCACTGCCCAGTATTGCAGAATATCGTACTGCATAATGCTAGCCCGGGAAAAAGGTCAAAATTCAACATTTGGAGAACAATTTCTACTGAATGCATACTGCTTTCCCACTATCTTAAGGAAAAAATTACAAGGTGAACCATTGTAAAATCAGGGACGGTGTATTTTCGTTATGACAGCAAAAACTGCCATATTGATATGGCAGTTAAGATATTGATCGTCTACGTTTTCAAAGGGAAGAACTGAAATCACATTGCTAGACTCTCGGACTTGGCAGGTCATTTGGGACCTTGGTGAGGAAAGCATTGAGTGGGTTTATTAGGGATGACTTTCTAATTGGGTGAAGGCAAATCTTGTCACAGGCAAGTCCTTTAGACTCGCTCTCATATTTATTTGCTATTCCAGGAGAAGTGTGTGTGTTTGCCACCATGGCTTTGAAAATGTTAACTCTTTCTTAATTCATTTACCAGCCCTGCTGTCTCTGGAATGAAGAATAATAACAAAAACTGCCAGTAAATGGGTTCCACTTATGTGTTAGGTACTGGGCTACCCACTTAAATAAATACATTGTCCCCATTCTCGTGATCAACATACAAGATAGATCTTACGAAGCTCCCTTTGCAGTGATAAGTCTGAGAAGCCCAGAATCTTCCCAACAGGTAAGTTAAGGACAGAGATTTTCCCCCTTATGTCTCAGCTGATTGAGGTGTTTTTTACAAATCCTTCTTCTTGTCTAACTTCATTCTAGTCTACCATCTTCATCCTCTAGCTGTATTACACCTAAACTGAAGGTTTGGAATGATGCCCAAACTCCAGGAGACTGCCCCTGCTCTGGCGTGCTCGCTTTCCATGGTTAAGGTCTCAGGAACAAAGAGGAACTGGGGAAGCCCCAGATGAGACCATTGCTTTCAGTTGTGCTTTTAACTTAAATTTTGGTCTCCATTTTCAATAGGAAATAAGGAAATACAGCGAAATCCACATTACTAGACTCTCCAACTCAGCAGGGCATGTGAGGACCCTGGTGAGAGAAGCATTTGAGTGGGTTGAAGGAGATGTTTGAGCAAAGGAAAATTTGGAGATTGAAGCTTGACACTTCTTAATCAGAATAATATTCAAATCCAAAAAAGTGGAGCAAAAATAAGTACTAACTATGGGACAGAGTGGGAGAAGGAAACAATAAGATTAAAAAGGTTTTCGAAATACTAAGTAAGATAGAAGGAATGTAGGAGGTGATGCGGGTGATAGTGTGGTTGGCAGGGGTGGAGTTTTGGCATAATTTAAAGTGTATACCTAATAAGATTTAAACGTGAGCTGGCAGAGGAGTCGTTTCTAGATCAGAACAAGGTATATACAGAGACTCAAAGGATCAGAGATTTATTACTGTCTCTTAACTTTAGTAAAATATTACATAATTGTGTTGACTCCCCCAGCAATAAAAATTGACCTACCCTTAAAATAAAAGTTAAATCTTGTCCAGAGTTATTTGACAAGCTTGTAACATTGAGATATTGCCTAAGAAGGCTTAGGCTTCATGTTTTCAGTGAGACTAATGACTGAGTTGGTTTATATATTCAATTTGTGCAAAAATAGTATTCCTGAATCCAGCGCCTTTCTCCTACTCTAGCGATGAAGTAATCTCTCATCTTTACCTACCCCAGTAGGAGTGGCACATTTATTATCAAAGGCAATAGGTGAACCTCTTCTAAAGAACTTTATACTCTATGTAAAAACCAACAAGAAAGCCTAGAAATGGTCACAAACAGTGAGATATTTGCTCACATATTTGGAGAAGATCACACTTCACACAAGCAACAGTTACTGAGTTCAGTCAAGGATGCAAGATAGATTTGATGCAATTCCTACCCTCCAGAGGTCATATTATTCCTGACTTATGAAGAGCTCAACAATGAGGTGGCCCTTAGCATAAGTGGAGATTAAGGATGAGTTGCAGAAGAATCAATGAGAAAAGTCCATATTTAAGAAAGCAATATGGACAGAAATCTTTTCTATCCCATGAGAGAACTTTGCTGGGCATCTTTGCCTAAGTCTGCAGTTGGCAAACATTTTCTGTAAAGGGTAAGATGGCAAATCTTCAGGCTTTGTGGTCTACAGTCTTTTACAGCTACTTAACTCTGCCATGTTCCAGTTAAACTTCCAATTTACAAAAATAGGTGGCAGCCGGACTTGGCCTGAGGGCTATAGACTGACCCCTGATATAATCACAGTTTTCATACTGATACCATTAATAGAGAAGGAAATAGAAAGGAAGATAGATTTCATGGAAAAAAATGAGTTGGGTATTAATAAACATTCGCTTTAATATGACAAATACTTCCTGAGCACTTACTATAATCTAGGTGGGGTATTATGTAGAAGGGATAAGGAAATGGACAAAATATGAGCTCTGCTCTCAAGAAACTCACAGTCAATCATACAATAAGATCATTTCACGGAGCCAAAACTTCAAGGAAGTCCCGTGTCCTGAAATAAGGAAGCCATGTACCTGGGCTCAGTAAAAGACCTCCATTCAAATCACATATGTCCACACAACATGCTCATGGTTCAGTGAGCTGGGCTGAAAGGGGCAAGCTGGACAAGTTGCCAGTGAGTGTGGGCAAAGTGAAGATAGGAGTGCTCAACGAGTTTTGAATCATGTAGATGGAATGGTGATTTAAAAATTCAGACAGATCAAGGCTAAATTGTTATTAGCAGCTGGAGCCATGCGTATTCCTTTAAGAGGAAAAGGTATTGCCTTATGATAGGTCAGCATATCATCTACTTTAAACAGGACGAGCTCTGTGTACCAGGAACCACCATTATAGAAAGAGAAAAGGAGGCACCACTGGTGCTGCCATCCCGTCTGAGCATTCACTCCGAAGTTTGCCTACATGTCAAGTTTGTCGTTTTGATGAAGGGAGTGAACCAATCCCACTCCTGGAGAAACTGGAAGAAAAAGGGAAATACCATTATGATTAGCTAGCACAATGGGTTTTAGTGTTTAACAAGTTTATAGACCCTTAGAAAGTGTAATGAAAAATAGAGATAAGATTCCTCCCCCCAAAATGTGTGTTTATACAAACAAAATTTTGTATATAAATCCAGAGGATGAAACATTCACTGAATCTTATCTGTGGATCCCCTAGAAGCCTGTGTACCAGAAGTTGAGAAACACTGCCTACAATAAGCCAAACGCCTTTCATAGTTATCTCAGATGGTCCTCAGACAACAGATGACAACAGTTGACAAAGTTCCTATTATCACCATTTTAGAGAGATGAAGATAATAAGGATCACAGAGGCTGGGGAATTTGCTCAAGATCACAGGCTAGAAAGTGGTGGGGCCAAATCTCTGAACACCCTGCTCACAAGTAAAACAGAACTCACATGTGCCTTGTTATGGCAGCCTACCTCAAATTGTGAGAAAGCAAATGAAATCGTTCTTTTATAAAAAACAGCTTCTATGACACTCCAACTGAAGCTTGGAAATAAGTTCTTTGGTCTTACATATTAAAAGAGTATGCCAGGGTGAAAAGTGTGCTCCCCACTCCCCCAAAGATACTCATGTCCTAATCCCCAGAACCTGTGAATATGGTACCTTATGTGGCAAAAGAGACGTTGTAGATGTGATTAAATTCATGATCTTGTGATGATGAGATTATCCTGGATTATGCTTGTAGGCCCAATAAAATTACAAGGGTTGTAAAAAGAAGGACATAGGCAGATCAGACAGAGAAGAAAGTGTGATGATAGAAGCAGAGGGTGGAGTGATTTGACCACAAGCCAGGGAATGCCGGCAACCTCTAGAAGCTGGAAGAGTCAAGGAACAGATTCTCTCTCACAGCCTCCAGAAAGAACCAGCCCTGCCAACACCTTAATTTCAGCCCCAGAAGTCTCATTTCAGAACTCTGAAGTGCAGAACTGGAAGAAGATAAATTTGTATGATTTTAAGCCCTAAATTTGTGGTACTTTCTTACCATGGCAAATGGAAACCAACACCAAAAGTAAAACCAAGCTAAGTTACAATCAAATTTATCTTTTTTTCCCCTGTGCTCCATGAAAGCAGGAAGTTTTATATCCTAACACTTAGAACAGTGCTAGAAACAGAGTATATGCTCAATAAAAACATAATGAAACTATGAATGTTCATAATGGTACCATGTGACTCCACAAAAATAGGAGAACTAAAAGTAAGCTTAGAGGAACATTTCTATGGTGAGAAAACAATGCTCAGAAATTCTGTTGGAAACTATAATATAAAAACAACTATACCTTTGCCATGTTTATACCCAAAAGATGCAGGTACGAGAGAATTATGATATAAATTATAAAGTGAGTTTTTAAATTATTCAGCCAAATTCTCCAATATGCAAGTGTTTTTTCCTCATGTAATCTTTCTCATGTAATTTATGAATGAGACGGTCCAAACTTCAGTTCTGCTTAGAAAATAACTATATATTTTTCTTTTTCTGCACTTCTGATCACACCTGCTATTCTTCTTGGAACTGGGCAGGGAAAGAATTGGGGAATCATGAATCAGTTGGGGTTGCTGTGGGGAGGAAGCTGAAGATGATGATTCCTACAAGCCTCGAAGTTCATGTCCTTACCTTTCAGTATCACTAAGATAAAGGTGGCTGTCCTTCTTCTCTTTAAAACAAAAGCCTTCATATTGATCACCTATGACCACTTTGATTTTTTAAAGTTCTTCTAATGGGGGGGGGCGCAAAGAGGGGTGGTGAGATACAGAATAAAGAATGAAGAAAAGAAAATAAACTCAAATATTGAATCAATAGATGCCTCTTTTCAAACCCCCACCAACTAAAAGCTTTGTTAAGAGTCACTGGCTGCTGGCAATGCCTGGAATTACATCCATTAGGGTCAACACTATTAGACAGACATCATAAATGTGAAAGATTTCCAAGGACAAGAGAGAAGAGGATGGAAGAGAATAATTCCAAATCTTGTGGCTGAGCATAGCTAACTGTATTGTATGTTTGTACAAAGTACAAAGCAAATGTTCCTAGTCAATGAACGGTCTTCCATATGCTAAGTTTGAGACCCAGGACTGCTCAAGGCCTTGGGGTCCTCCATGAGACCAGAAATCAGAGAGAAGAGAAAATCATGCAGAATGTTTATGCAAGCCTGCAACTGGTATACAGCATCTTTATCGCATCCCAGGAGTCAGAACTCTTTCACATGGCTACATGTGCCCAACGGCAAGGAATTCTGGGAAATTCAGTGTGGCTCTGTAAGTAGGAAACAGAGAAAACAACTTTGATAAAAATAAGTGTTCTATGTAAGCTGGCCTCTGGCCAGTTCTGCCAACTCGTTTCCTAGCTTCCTTCCCTTTATTTTCTGTGCTCCAGCCTTTTTGGCCTCCTTATTAATCTTTAAATACACTAAGTCAAGATCTTGTCTCAGAACCTTTGTACAGGCTGTTCCTAGTATCTGAAATGCTGTTCCCACTAGATATTCACACTGCTTTCCCTCTAACTTCATTCTGCTCACAACCACCTCTTCAGAGAGGATTTCCCTGATACCTACCCCCATCTAAAATAACACCCTGTCACTCCCTAGTCCCTTACCCTGCTTTTTTTTTTATGTAATTCATCACTATCTGACATTATAACATATATTTATTTGTTCATTTCATTTTTCTGTTTTTCTCATTAGAATGTGAGCTCCTGAAAGTTAGAGACCTTTGTCTGTTTTGTTAATTGCTGTATTTGCAGCACCTAGAACATTGCCCAATGTATGATAAAACTCAGTAAGCATTTTATTGAACAAGCTATGTTTCTTAATAAAGACTTCAAATACATAAATACTGCAATGGCTTGGTTTTTCTAATGACCCATTTTGAGCCCAACCCAGGATACCATCTCTCACAAATATCTCCTGTTCCTTCCACTTTATCATCCCACTAATTCCTATCCATCTTGAGTTTAACTCATTTCAAGGATCCTCTCTTTACCCAAAAATCTAGCTACGCTGTGCTCCAAAGTGCCTCATGCACAACTTGTGCCTGTACACAAATCAACTAATCACATGTCTGTCTCCCCCGCAGAACAATGAATTCCTCCCGGGCAGGGCTGTGTATTATTTAACTCTGTGTCTTCGTTGCTTACTATAATATCTGGCATCTGGGAGAATCTTAACAAATGTCCACTAGTCAGAACTCTTCAATAATTTTGAAGACTTCTTGCTGCAGGAAAACTTATCAATAGAAAAAAATTTCATCCACTCAAACTTCCTTAAGCAGTTTTAATAAGAATTTGGCAAAACATTATTCCTCCCAGCTTCTTCTGAACTGTAAGAATGCAAACAAAACTGTTCCTTGAATCATATATAATTAATGCAATGATTATTAGAGCTGGATTACTTGTTTTAAATAGGTCATTACGATACAGTACAGTTGTAATAGTTGTCTTATACATGAACATTGTAATACCTTGAGATCCCTTGAATAATTGATATACACATTCTATTTATGTCATTCTACAGAATTAAGAACATAATGTTATTTTAAATGACTGTAGAGATTTTAGTATTTGTTAGTTTTTAACTCTGAATCATTTTGTTGTTGAATTCATGATCAGAGAAGCCAGGCCTAATAGTAACATTGTTTCTCCAGGAAAAAAAAAGATACACCTCACACTGAGGTGCTTTATGATATAATGTCTTATAGAGAAATGTGGAGACTCTGTATAGTACATGGATAATTAGTGAAGCAAGTTAATCCTCGAAATGATAAATAGAAACAATAATCCATTAGGTGATCAGGAAAATCAAGTACTTTTCTTAATTAGGAAGTTGTTTTTGCATTCATTTTTCATATATTATAAAAAGCTTCCAGAAAATCTGGTAATGTTTAGAAAAATGTAATCTTGTCGGAGATACCTTCAATCTATAAAAAAAAAAACATTATCTATGTATCTAGACTTTGTGTATCATGTATTTTATGTGCATGTATATATTTTCTGTGATACACACACAAATAGATCTTCACATTTGGCATGAATGCCTTCCAGGGTAGGGAATCAAGTCTTAGAATTTCTGTTCCACTATGTTACTTGCACTTCATGGACTGATTAGAGGTTGGCTTCTGTCTTCACCTATGCCAAAAAGCAGGCTTAAGACACGCCAGCCAAACTGGATGTGTGTTTACAAAATGCCTTTGTCCCATTTCTATTTGGATCCTCACCTGAACATCAGTAATGTCTCAGCTACCATGATGATGGTGAATACCAGCCATAGAAAATGGAGCCAACTGGGTACCACAGTATTAATATAGTTACGAACGCACGTGAGTCTGTAAGACCATAGAAACAAAATAGAGCCTAATTTTCTCTAGGTAGGCATCAACCCCACTGACTCATCAATAATGAGAGCCGTGGTGACTTCAGGTTTCAGAAAGTAAAGTGAGATAGCGGGTACAGCTCTGCCCTTGGGTGAAGTGAGAAGAAAGGTAGACTATGAGGAGTCTATTTTTTTTTTCTTTGAGGTTCCAGGTTTCCCTACCATTCTATGAAATAAATCAGATTTTCCACTTTATGCAAATCCAGAAAACACCATTTACATATAGCAAAGTTAAGCTGAACTCCTTGAGTCATGCAATTTCATGATAACTAGATACACTTAACCAGTCTGGAGCAAATGGAATACATTCATCAACCTGCAAACAACCTGCTTATGACATGAGTTTATTCATTTATTAATTCAGTTCTTCTTAATGACTGATGTGGTGATGCTGAATGCTACATCACTGTTTATCCTTGCTATGGTTTCACATCCATTACAGAAAACAAAATCAGGAACTATATCTTGTTTTTCATTTATTTCTGGTTAATTTTTCTTTTGTGATGTGATACTGCACATTTCCAAGAAGAATTTTTATATTCTGCATTGAAAACCAATGTTCCATCTAATTTATTGTAGGTTAAGCCTGTCAAAAAGAAAAAAGCAAGAGGCCAGCTGGTTGACTAACTATTTTAAGCAGGATCTCTTGGGGATTCAGTACTTGTGAGGCTAACACAGGCCAGGTGTTTAGCTTCGCAGTTTGCTAAAATCAATTCTATCAGTTCATCCCAAGTGGAATTAAACTCTGGGGAGATTATTTGGACTGGAAAAACTCACAAGAGACAGGCATGCAAACCACAGTATCAATTTATTTGCATAGGTTAACAAGCTTGGCAGGGTAAGTAACACGGATCAGGATAATGCACTGAGGAAACTGAACTAGAGATGAAACTGTTGCTCGTGTGCTCAGCCTTAGAATAATGGGAGTTAAGAATTCTCAAGATGTATTCTATCGGGTTAAACTAGTTGTTAAAGTAATATTTTAAAACAATTTTATTGAGATATCATTCACATACCATACAATTCACCCTTTTAAAGGGTACTATTGAATTTTTTTTAGTATATTCACTCCTAATTTTAGAAATTTCCATTATCTCAAAAAGAAATCCCATACCCATTACCAGTCACTCCCCACTCCCTCCTCCCCTCAGCCCTAGGCCTGCGGTAACAACTAATCTACTTTCTGTCTCTATAGATTTGCATTTCCTGGACATTTTATTATCAATAGTGCACAACAATATGTGGTCTTGTGTGGCTGGTTTCTTTCAATTAGCATAATGTTTTCTAGGTTTATCCATGCTGTAAGATGTATCAATACTTTGTTACTTTTTATTTCTGAATAAAATTATATTTTATGGATACATTACATTTTATTTATTCTTTCCTCAGTTGATAGCTATCTGGGTTGTTACTGTTTTTTGGCTGCCATGAATAATGCTGCTGTGAACATTCACATACAAGCTTTTGTGTGGACATATGTTTCATTTTCTCTTGGGTATATACTTAGGATGGGATTGCTGGGTCATATGATAACTCTGTGTTTTACTTTTGGGCGAACTGATGAGCTCTTTTCCAAAGGAGCTGCACCGTATTTAATTCCCATCAGTAATTGTGAGCATTCTATTTCCTCCACAACCTCACCAGCACTTGTTATTTTCTGTTGCTTGTTAGTAGACAACCTAATGGGTGTGAGGTAGCATCTCATTGTGCTTTTGATTTGCATTCCCCTAATGGCTAAGGATACTGAACATCTTTTCATGTGCTTATGGACTGTATATCTTTGGAGAAATGTCTATTAAGGTCTCTTGCCCGCTTTTTAATTGGAGCACATATTTCATCCTTTTCATTGACAAATAATATTGTATGGATATACCACATTTTATGTATCCATTTATCAGTTGATGGACATTGTTGAACAATTTTCATATTTTTATGGAAAATGCTGGTGATCTCAACAGGATGGAGAACCAGGGAAATTTGGACTATGGAAACTAATTTGGTTTATGAACATGACACAGGAAAAAAAAGTAATAGTGTCTGAAAGAACATAGCAAATGTTATGACATACAGCTAACATCTTTAAGGTGGGGGAAAGGTGGAGCAGTCTTCAAAGTCTGCTTCCCTCAGAAGGTAGAGCAGTTTTAGGCAAGGCAGCCAGTCTCTAGATAGTGGTTATGCTTGAAGCCGTGTGCCAATTGCATTCTCTTTCCAGGAGGTCCATCCAATTTAAAGCTGAACTTTACCCAGTCTCTGGAGAAAGTTGCACCTGGGTACCGTTAGCCCTTGGAGAAAAACAGATGGGCAAGGGATAAGAAGGGTCAGGATCTTAAACAGGCTGGCTGAAATACCAGTAGATGAAGCATTCCTGGGACCATATGAACCAGGAAGACATGGTGGAGAACAGAGATGAAGGTTGATCACCATTGCAGACATAGTGGCTGAGAGCCCACCTCAGTCATTCCACACTCAAATGTGGAAATTCAGTGAGACTATTTCCATATTCCACCAGCTGGAGGATGCTAATCTACTGCTTGTCTTGGTCAGAATTGGCTTTGGACTGAAAGTCTTGAGCATATGTGGTTAAAAACCTGAGTTCTGTAGCAACATGGAGCAAGAGAAAGGCAGGGACTTCCAAACCTCTCCAATCAAAAGATGTATTCAGCATTAGCTTATCTATCTACCTGTCTATCAATCATCTATCGACTTTTCTCATTAGAAGAAAGTACTAAGTCCTCTTTTGAACCCTTTCTTCTGGGCTTGGAACGGATTTCTGAACCTTTGGTCTAATACCAAATGAGGTGGTTGACTGCGTTTAGGGGCTCCATTTTATGGGGAAAAAATATCTTTAAACACCAGAATCATCCCCAGTCTGTCCAGAGAACCCTGCTATGAGAGCCCTACAGAGGGAACAGCAGGTTTTTGGTTCTTATTGCATGCTAACCCCGGGTCAGATGCTACATGGTGGAAGGTCATGTCCAAATTCCTGTACCATATGAATTATTATCTCTCCCCCACCCCTCTCCAATACTATGTATTTATAGTTACATAAGTTAAATGGGCATATGAATTTTCAACACTCCACAGTTTTCTTTACATTAGTTATATTCCAGCCCCTTTCCTCTGATGTTACACCCTGAACACGCTGAGTGAACTAACTCTGGAGACCCCTTGCTGTTTTGATCAATGTTATTTTTGATAGACACTAGGGCTACAACCATAATCTCATCAATAATGATTTTATTCAGTAGTTAACCTGCATTAATTTTTTTGTATCTACTATGTGTTAGGTCCTGTGCCAAGTGTGACGCATAAACCAAGAAAAAAAAAACTCCTGTCCTCAAAGAAATTACAGTCTAGGTGTGGTGGTAAAGAGACCGACAGGTAAACAGGGAATGAAACACCACATGATGAACAGGCAAGTGCTATAGGAAAACAGAGGAGAAGGACTGACCCCAATCCCAGCGTCGCAGATAGTCTTAGGCTTTACCTGAGACTTCAGATATACACAGGCATTAGCCAAAAAGAGGGGACAGACATGGGGCAGGAAATCATGCCAGAAGGAACAACCTACAAGAAAGTACTCCATACAGTTAAAGGAATGTATCCAACAGTCAATCAGATTCTCTTTCCTGGGCAGTTTGAATGCAAGTCATGCAAAGAAAAAGAAGAGTTCAAGTAATAGGAGTGTCAGCAGAGAAGCAGAAAGAAACACAGTTACGAGGTCCTTTGGAGGCTTCAGGAAAAGAAGCAATAGCAGATGGCTACTTCTAAAGGAATAGGGTGACCAATTCACCTGAGAGGTTCTTGTTGAACCAGAAGCATCATTGTCAATCACTGGGTCTGCTGCTCTATTCTGGGTGACATATGAAGTCTTTCTGTGCAGCTGTTATAAGAACCTATAAGAACTCTTCATTGCAAGAAACGAACCCACCTTGAAAATGATTGAACAATGTAAAATTCTATCAGAATTTGAAATGAATTCAAGGATGGCTGAATGTAGTGGTTTAAATATCACCAGAAATAGAGCTCCATCTCCTTCTCTCTTTCTAACTCTTTCCAGGCCTACTTTCTTTTCCTTTGTCTTCATGCCTCCCTCATGTAGACTTCTTCCAAGGGGTCTCCACTAGCTGCCCCAGTTTTACATTCTACTAGTCAGAAGACTCCATTTTTAACAAGAGTTCCAGCAATACTTTGAGTCTTGAATCCATCCATGAACCAATCACTGTGGCCAAGGACAGTGGTTCTCCTATTGCTCTATCCTAGGTCATCCGTTCATGCGGACTAAGGGTAGCCCCACCTAATCACATAGACTGAGCTGTGGTTCCTCAATGGAAAACTGAGATGCAGTCACCATCAGCAAGCGGTAAATGGAAGCTTAGAAATCAGAAACAGCAGCTCTCTTCCATAAATGGGTCCCTGTGTGTCCTTACCTCCCTGTGTCTTTCAAACAAATTCTCAGTAGCTGATGACAACTCAGCACTTTTTTTTTCTATTTTCTTTCTTTTTTTTTGCTCCTCATAGCCTAACATTTCCTGGAAAAAAATAAGTATTTGAAAATTGGTCTTATATGAAGTAGATTTTCACACATATGGCATGCAATTTTAAATAGAAGGTGATGTTATCTATAAGAGTACTGGGCTAAAATGGCCAAGAGTAAAGACCAAACACTGCCATGCTGCATACCCATGAAGACAGTTTAGACACAACCAGTTTTCAGAGCCCAAAGTAATTTAGGACTCCTCCCTCATCTTAAAGTTACCTGGATATCTTTTGTTATAAAACGATCATTCCATCTTTTCTAACTCTAATTAAACTGAATAATGAATTTTAAAATGCCTAACACATCAATTAGACCAGAATAAGCCCTTTTAAAAATTCAAATTGGCCTGAAATTCTACAAACATTAACAATCAATGGGCAATGTACCAAGACTGATAATAGAAAATCATATAATACGAAGACTTGGTCCTCAGGGAACACAGCGTTTATTAAAGGAGAAAAACAAATACAAACACAAATTATGTACAGTGTTTTAACTACAACAAAGATTGACACCAGGTATAGATGTATCACAGAGGAAGAAGCAATTAAATAAGGGAATGGGTGGTTTGAGCAAGGGTTCCTGGAGGAGGAGATAACTAGATTTTGTCACAAATGACTAGGAATTTGGTAAGTGTCTATGAGGAAAGGGCATTTCGGGAGTGACGGGAGGACACAAATCAAAGAAAAGTCGTGGAACAGTGTACTAGTGTGTTTTACAAACTACTATTGCAGGAAGGGAAAATGAGTTTAGGGAGCGGCAAGAGATGACTCTGGTAAAACAGGCAGTGATTTGAGTGTCTCTTTATCAATTTAAACAAGTCTATCATAAGAATATTTCAAATGGAAATAATCTAAGCATTTGACAATAGGATATTGATTAAATAAACAGCAGAATACTAAATGTGACCAAAAATGATGCTGCAGAAGGCTGTTTAGTATCAGAAGAGAGGAGAGGGAAGGAGAAGGAAAGAGGACAGGATGGAAGGAAGGAAAGAGAAGAAAGAAAAAGAGAGAGAAAGAAAGAGAAGAGGAGAGAAGAGAAAAGAAAAGAAAAAGAAGAAAATGAACGAAAGAGGAAGGGCAGGCAAGAGAGAGATTGAGAGAGAGAAGGAGAGAAGGGAGGGAGAGAGGGAAGAAAATGTGTAGGACGCTGACATGTGGTTGCCCCAGTCTTCCGGAAATCCAAAGGCAGTCAGGTGACATCAAATGTACCTAAATGTGAGTTTCTACACTGATTCTCTGTGAAAGACACTGCTAAGGGATGAACCTACAGCCTACCTTCCTTCTCTCTTACTAACAGAACCTCAGTTTTGATTGGGGCACTAGGACATTTAGCCTAGAAAAACTGAAGCCAGCCTGTTCCTCTAGGCTAGGCAGGCGCTCACTTGCACAGCCTCCTTGGGTGATTTGGTGACTGAATCCTGACCAATGACTTGGGAATAAGAGAGTGGGTTCTGGCAAATATTTTTTTCTTCCATAAAAAAAAGAGATTCCCTTTTCCACTGGAATTCTTTTCTTCTATTATAGAGGAGGGAAAAAAATCTCATTCCTCTCTCCTCCTAGGTTCTCTAACTGGGGCTCTGCTGACAGTCAAAATACAGATTAACAAGAGAAAAAGAAAGTTTATTGACACGTACAGCAGGCATAGATGCCGAAGAAACTCAGTGATGAGTAACTCAAAGGGGCGGTTAGAACTTGAGCTTACACAGCATCTTCACAAAGAAAAATAAACTTGTATAGAAATGATAAGACAAAGGAAAAAGGAGTTTAGGCTTTTAGGGGCAGCGAACTGTGGGAAGGCAAATATATAGGGGAAACCTAATGGAAGATAAGAATTATTTTAATAAGGTTTGTTTGCAGACCTATCTTGGTGCTGACTTTCCGTCTTCTTCATGACCACAAAACTTCCCCAGGAGAGGGGATTTAGGGTAATCCTCATTTCTCAGAAGTTTCTGCTTTTAGTCAGATAAGGGAAACTCCAAGAAAGCTGCTTCTTGCATTTGGTGATTCTCAGTTGCCTCCAGTTCAAAATAATCCTTATGCCAAAGTGGCGTATTTTATGGTGGCATAATTGGATCCCCTACACTGTCTTAAATGTGGTTTTGTAAGGATATGATTTTTAAAGCAATGGAAGCCATCTTGTAACCATGCAGTGATAAAATCTATTGAGAGTCCAGCACTGAGCAGAATGCGTGGATATACAAGAAGTAGAAGTTATAGTCCCTGAGCCCAAAAGCCTGTAATACAAAGTGTCAAGACATGGGCACATGACTTAACTGGAGAACAATTACAAAACAGCTTACAGCATTACTCAGTGCCAACTGGTGCAGCACTGGTGGCAGTCCTCCAGAACCTCCTGTTGGGGACTCAATCCCACCAATGCTTCTTGCCAATCCAGCTAAACTGATGACGTTTATAGGAAAGATCTGACATTTAAAGAAGATTCTAGTGTCAAAATCTTATATTTTTAAAATACAGTGCTGCCCCCGTTTAAACACCAGGAAGAGCTTTCACTCAGAAGAGAACAGATTACCAGAAAAGCATCAGGCTGGACACTAGACTTCAGTCTTGAGGCACTTATATGTTACTTCATTCGTCACAAATGTTACTTAAACACCTGGGGTTTTGATTCCTGACTTCTAAATTGGGGATAATGATTCATTCAACTTACTGAGCCCTTCATAAATGGTGCACACTATTTTAGACGATAGGGATTCAACAGCGAACAAGAGACAAAGTCCTTGCCCTCATAGACAGTAGACAGAAAACCACTATATACTCTATCAGGATGCAGTAGGAAGTCTGATGGAAAAACATAAAGCAGGGGAAGAAGGATAGAAAAATGGCAGGTAAGAGGGGACGGAGCTGCTATTCTCTCTAGAGTGGTTAAGAACACCTCTTTGGTAAGAAGCTGGCATTTCCTTCTCCATGCTGCGTGAGGTGTGCCTGTGTTTGTTTGTGAGCACATTGGCCGGCTTCTCTGGGGGAGAGGGGAAGAAGTCAAATGACTGAAAAAGCCCTTGATAAATTACTGGGCACTATGTGAACACAAGGCATTATTATTATCATTGTTATTATTGCGGATTGAGTATCATCCCCATAGCCTGACATTTAAGATCCTTCACAACACAACCTTCCAACCTACATTTCCAGTTTTATCTCCACTTCTGTGCATAAACCTAACTTCCAAATAAAACTTTCACTTTGTCTAATTCACTTGGCAATTAATCATGTACCATCTCACGTTGCTTCTCCTATTGTTTCTTTTGCTGAAATCCTTTCTTATTTTCATTCCCCATAAATTCTGTGTCCCCAGTGAAATGTTAAACTTGTGTATGTCAGGGTCTTTCTATAAGTTCCTTGAGGTGTTCAATAATATATATTGGCTTTGCTTGACGTACTAGTTTAATGCGTACCGTCACTCTGATAGTTTTGGAATTTGCTGTTTTTTGTACGAGTTTTGAATTGCCTTATTAATCATGTACCTTTGAGAAGCAGAATCTTTAAAAATTTCTCTATTGCTAAAGTGAGACTTTACCTGTGGTTAGGATTTCCCCTAAGGATTATCTCACTGCCATTCAGACCAATAAGCATCTCCTAATCCTACATGTCTTTTTCATGACCACAATACTGGGCATTGTCATGGTTTTGTCATGACCTTGGGGTATTTCTTGCCTATACCTACTTGATATTGTCTCTTGAATGACTTTCAAGTGAATTTTTCCATTGAAAGAACTTCCCAGCAGTGTGAGAAGTCAAGCAGAAGAGTAGGATGAGTCAAACATAGCAGAAACTATAGGATAAGTACTAAGTGAAGTTTTGGTGGACATAATGACCCTCGTGAAATATCTATATCCTAATCTCTGGGACCTAGGAATATTTTACCTTGTAATGCAGAAGAGTCTTTGCAGATGTGAACAAACTAAGCATTTTGAGATGGGGAGATTGTTCTGGATTATCTGGGTTGACCCAATGTAATCACAAGAGTCTTTATAAGAGGGATGTAGGAGGTCAGAGTCAGAGCAGAGGACAGAAATAGAGTTCTGAGGGATGTAGTCACAAGCTAAGAAATGCAGACTGCCTCTAGGAGCTGGAAGAGAAAAGGAAGGAAGAGATTCTCCCCTCAGAGCCTCTAGAAGGAATGCATAGCCCTGATGACCCTTTGATTTTAGCCCTATAAGGCGTATTTTCAGACTTTGGACCTTGAAAACTATAGAATAATAAATTTGTGTGGTATTAGGCTACTAAATTTATGGTAATTTGTTATAGCAGCAGTAGGAAACTAATACAGTGGTCTAATAAAAACAGCCCTGAGCTAGAGATCTGACACACACTCAGCCCCTATTACATGCTTATTGACTGAGTGATCTCAAGAACATCACTCTATCTTGGTTTCTTTCCCTGTAAAGTTAAATTACACTTGCCTTCCCGTGTTGTTATGAAGGCAGACAAAATTACTCATGTGAGTGCTTTGTAAACTGTTTTGTGTTATACAAATGTTAGGTGTAAAACTTTGACTTAGGGTTTTCTTAATAAGGATGAGGACTGGAGTGAGGATATCCATCCTTAAATATTACAGCATAACCACCCCAGTAGCAAACATGTTATTTCAGAGATGGCCTCCTGTGGGAATGGCCATCTGGCACACTTGTTACAAACTTCCTTCCATCAACCAGATTGATATGGCTGATGAATGGCAGCATTCTTTGCCCAGGAGCGAAGACAGCCTTAGAACCCTTCTTAACTCGCCTTCAGGAAGTTGCTGTCTATCACCTAGAGCTGGCAGGAAAGAAGAAACTTACTTCAAGTCCCCGACTTTGACCAGCAGCATGGGCACCACCTGGGAACTTGTTAGAAATGCAGATCCTCAGGCCCACCCCAGGCCTACTGGGTCAGAATCTACATTTTAACAAGATCCCTGGGTGAGTCCCGTGTGCTAGGTGAGAGGATATATTCTGCAGTATTTTGAAACCTACTTGTGCAGGTTACTACTGCACTCAAGCAAAGTGTTTAAATCATCGAAGTCTCAGTTTTCTCAATCAATAAAGTGGAGAATAATACCCACCTCACTGGGTTGTTATGAGAATTACAGAGGCTGCATATAAGGCATTTTGCACAGTGCTTGCTAACAAATACTCAGTTACTAAGAGTTCTTTTCATTGTATCATTTGCACCATCTACAGCTGCTAACCATACTACGCATCCATTCAGTATTGCCGGAGCCGCTCTGCGTGGACGATTTCCAAAGCTATCCACGCCCATGGAGGGGAGGGGGCAGGAACACTGTCAGCAATGCCATCTCCAAATACGTAGGTACAGTACATTTTGCAACATGTAGGAAACGTGGGGTGATCTCCTTGCTTTCAGATCTGGACTGCACGCGGCTTTATTAGAAACCGTCTGCTGAAGTCTAGACACAGCCATGGAGTCTGGTGACCTGTGGGAGGGAGCAAAGGCCAGAATTCCTGCTGAGTCGCTGTCGGTGCCAGCCCTACCTTAAGACCCTTCTTAACTTTCCATCTGCGGCCGGTCTCCTTGCTGCAGAACCGCGAACCGCCAGCCCCTGCCCAGCTGCCCCACCGGCTCGCGGCAGCGGCGCAGCAACCCCTTCCCGCGGGACGCGGAGGCTGGGCGGGGGCGCGATGGGGGCGGAGCTCGGCGTCCCGCCGCCTCTGCTGCTGCCGCTGCTGCCGCCGCCGCCGCCGCCGCCTGCGATTCTGCCGCCCCCTTCCTCGGATGCTCCGGCGGGGCAGCGTTGCCCGCGAGGACAGATGGGCGCATTCCCGGCCTGACGAGTGAGCAGTCGGGCACGTGAACTCCCACCTCCAATTTGGCTCCGAGCCCGGTGGCGGCGGCGGCAGCCCCGCGGTGGGGGCGGCCCCCGCTGTCTCCGCCCGGCTCCTGCGCGCCGCCTCTGCTCTTTGCATAGTAATTTCAGTTCCTGCTGGCACCCGGCTCGCTCCCGGAACAGGTCTGAAAAGGACCGCCGCTACGAGCCCGCCTGAGCCATCGGTGTGGCGCCGAGAGCCGCTGCTCGGGATATGCGACGGGAAGCCCCCGCCACAGCGCAGGCAGTGGCCGCGCCGCGCCGGGGAGAACCGGGCAACAGCAGGTAGGCGACCGGCGGCCGCGGCAGGAGACGCCCCCGGCGCCACCGCTGCGCGGCGTCCCACCTCTGGGGGAGCCGGGCTTTGCGGTGTGCTCGGTACTGATGGGGGATGGATTCGGTCCCATATTTTGCCGGGTGACCCTTTTTGCCTGTTGCTCTTGTCCCCAACCCAGCCTGCGCTCCAGGAGGGACTGTCTTTCTCACAGGTGATGAATTTCTCGACAAGGTCATTGCTCCCTTAGGCTCTGGCTTGGCAGGTAAACGGGAGAAGACGCCTGCTGTTCTTGGGCGGGGGGATTTATAATCAATGGGGTCTGCACACTATGAATACCCAAATAGGGTGTGTGTGTGTGTGTGTGTGTGTGTGTGTGTGTGTGTTGGCAATACTACACCGGCATTTTTCTCATTTTCCTA
Organism: Camelus dromedarius; assembly: GCF_036321535.1. Taxonomy (NCBI): domain Eukaryota; kingdom Metazoa; phylum Chordata; class Mammalia; order Artiodactyla; family Camelidae; genus Camelus; species Camelus dromedarius. Next base: position 83,914,281 of record NC_087436.1, on the reverse strand, counting down.
CACTCATTCCCTTTAAGGTCAGAACACCATCGGAATATATAATATACATGCGTTTGTGTGCATGTGTGTATACACATGTTTACATATATAGTTTTTTTTTTTTTCAGGAGATGGGCGGAGAGAGAAGGGCAGGCAGAGGTTGATAAAGGGAATACCTCTTCAGTATCTAGAGGTGAACTTTGGAACCACATTATATCAGGTAGAGACTAGAGGCTATAAACGGTTCTTTGGAGATGGATTTTAGAAAAGAAATCACTGAAGAACATTGTCAACCAATACACATCACAGGTCTTCATGCTATCCAGGCAGACCTACAAGATACAGGCAAAATTTCAGACGCAACAATGGACAGTGAAAAAAGGTGAAGAAAGAGAGGTACTTCCAACACCAGAAAGTGAATTTTGCCTGGTGGGAAGGCAGCAAAGCCCTGTCAGGTTTAAAGGGCTTTTTGGAGGGGGTATTGGGAGAAATCTCCGCTTAGGATGTAGGTAGTTCAAGGTTAAGATGATGTGAATGTCCAGAGAGCAGCATAGGCAGTGGGGAAAAGGCCACGGTTTGGAGGGGGAGGGGAGAAGCGGAGCTCTGAAGGTCCCCAAGCAGCAACCACCTTTTATTAGGTGTCCTCTTCCTGTTAAAGCAGTACCTTGGATATGCTCCATCTAAAGATTTTTCACAGCACGTTTGTTAAAGATCCATTGGTCCATGTTTTCATTTTGTTTTTGCAAAAAATCTGGGTCATGGTGGGACTGGAAGAAATTGAAGTGTTTACAACACCAGCAAGATTTGGAGAGAGAGTTGATTAAGGCTTCAGTTTCATGAAATATTTACACGTCTCTTGCGTGGGCTTTTGTTTGCTCTTGTTGGTGCTGCTGCATATTTTACTTCGATAATGCTTTGAGTGTACTTCTCCCGAATGTGCTTATTTTCCAGTTATAAACTATTCTTTCTTTTCCGTTGTGTTCGCCATTGGCCTGCCCTCTGTAACAACTGTGGGAATAAAGATCCATGAGTCACAGCAGAAAGGAAATCTTCTCTGTTGCTATCTGCAAATGGCAGGAGTTTGGATGAGAGAATAGTCTTTTGAAATAGAATCATGGAGAAAATCATTCAAGATTTTTTTGTGCATTAATGGGGGGGCGGAATAGGTTGTTGATTCATAAACAGGAAAAAAATGATAATGGCCATTGCAAGTCTAGATGTTCTATCAGTGGAATTTATTTTGGAAACAGTGCAGAGGAACTCATGGAGATCCTTGTAGAGTGTGCTTTGGTGTGGTGAGGCTTCACCTAATCACTAACTGTTGTCTCTGAAATGATGAGGTCAAAATGGCAAGTGCATAGCTTCATATGGGAAACAGAGGACTGAGGCATGATGTGAACCAGAACTGTCTCATCTGGCGGTCAGGTTGGGTTCCAACAAGCAGTTTTAAAACCTAGGTGTTTTTTTAATTGCATCAGTACGCTTGCCTAATACACTTAATTATTTGTCCCGGAAACATATCCTTGCTTGTGCCTCAAGTAAATGGAAAAGAATGTATTAGATGCAGCTATCCTTTGCTGTGAATTTCCAGTCACAAAATCTGCAGCCTTCGGGGAAGCACTAAAATATTGGTCACAGAATCACAACATCATGAAAGCTTGGCTACAGAGAGTCAGGACACACAATTCTAGTCCCAGATCACACACACTTTTTCAGGGGCAGCTGTTTCTGCCCTTTATGCACTCACTTATTGATTCCTTTATGCCATCAACATATTTTTATCCTGAACTCTACATGGTCCTAGACTGTGGAATAGGAGAGTCATAGCCTGAAAAACTTGGGAGGGAGGGAGGAAGAGCAGGTTAAGTGCTCTGACGGGGAGTGCACAGGGTTCCGGGGAAGCCAGGTTGTAGGGGAGGAGAGGAGAGGACAGGGAGGTCCCTGGGAACTGGTGAGGAACGAGTCTGATCAAGAGGAGAGAGAAGGGCATTCCTGGTATAGGGACCAAAATATACAGAGGCTCAGGAAGAACAAGTAGCTCCAGGTGGTTGAAAACCTGTGAGGAGATAAAGATGGAAAGGTAGGGGCCAAAAAGGAAGTCGATCCATCCTCAAACTGAAGTCCAGAAGAGCTGCTAGCACATCTGGTCCATAAACCATTTGATCCAGATACGTTAGGTAAATACATTCATGTTGAGGCTCCATGTTGTTTACATTACCCAAGTTTGTATTTTTCAGATATTTCCAAAACCATGTTTACCTTAAATTACAAACGCCCGATGAAAAGGGAGGTGTGTCCTTGAGAAAGTCATAATTCTCTGGCCCTCAATTTCTTCATCCACAAAATCTCTACCACCTACTCTGCGTATTGTGAAAATAAAAGAGAACGAGGGAATGGAGATTTGAGTCTTTTGACTTGTTGCAAATCTTATTTTTATGACAGCAGTACTCAGGGTAAAAGCATGGAAATTCTGTCTATTCGAAACACTGAATTATCCCAGATGATTCCAAAAAGCGAAGAAAGTAACTCAGAAAAAGTCAGAGCCCGAAGACCACAGATAATTATAAAATTATTTTTTTTAAGTGAGAGAAATGCATACAGCAATCCCAAAGTAATCAACACGTGACCATCCAGAACTGGTCACCACCCGTTGTGAGGTCCGTTTCCTGGGCCTGATAGCACTTTTATATTTTAAAAATAAAATAGAACAAAATAGAATAGAAGGGTAAATAAGTACTGTTCTTGGAACTTTTAAATATATATTTATATGTGTAGGCACACTGGACTATTATGATAAGTATATCTCATTATGCATCATGTTTCAGAAAGTCTGAAGGCTACTGCTTTAAGTGATATAAAGAAGAGATGCCCCAGTTTGCAGCCCCCGACAGTCAACTAGAGATCTAGTACACAGCATTTGCACAATATTCTGAATAGCACAAGTTCCTTGAGAAAGGCAGGACATGATCACTTACCAGTAAGTTTATGACGGTAAAGTCAGAGGAGAGGGAGATTCTTGGGGACTGAATTAGTCTAGAAAAAGGTCAAAGTGGAGGTGGGACTTGAGCTTGTTTATAAAAGATGGATGGATTTGGGGGCAGTGAGGAAGGGGTGGTGATATAGACGGAGGAAGTAAAGAAGGAGGTGAAGTAAGGAAGTTCTTTAAGAATCATTTAAAAAAGAAAAAAAAATGAACATTAAGTTGGAAGAGAATTACAGCAGAATTTCTGTTTAGACTAAAATGTTACTCAAGATTGTTATTTATTTCATATCTAAGATTTCCTTCCCTAATCCTGTAACTTTAAGAAAATCTAGGCAGAATGGTCATAACGTCAGTCAGTCACTAATCTGTTATTTCCTGCCGTCTTTTTATCTCTGTTATGATGATTTCCTGGCTAAGCCTTGTTTCAAATGAATTTAGTGGTTAAACTGTTGAAATTAGGTGATATACCACATTGTAGCATGATTGTTTCATTCAGAACACAAGTATAGTCATTGGCACAGAGGGGCGAGGGTAACCAAGTGATTGTCATCAATGGAGCAAAGTCTTTTATTCTCTTCAACAAGTCTCCTTTCTTGAGCGCCGGGTAGGTGCAAAGCCCTGGGCTAGGCAATGGCGGCTCTGTGGAGATGAATCGGACCACTTGGCACTCATAACCCCAAAAGGAAGGGCAGAGCCTGCCAGATTTTGTTTCAGTTGCTTTATGACTTGCGCATCGTTTTAGGTAAATATTTAAATATGTGGGTATGCATTTTGAGAAATTAACATCTGAGTATTTTTCTGTAGCTAGATAGTTATTTTGAAGAGATAGAATCAGAGAAGAAAGTCTTTACTTGTGTGTCTGAAAACTTGGTGACCTTCTTTTAGCTCTTGCTGTCTTTCCTAAGCAATAACACAATGTTATGATATTGATACCCCCTTGAATAAAGCTAGGTCTTTAACCAGAAGAACCAATGCCAGTTAAAATAGAGACTCATGTGCTTCAGTTAGTTGATTTAGAGTGCAATCAAATATGGAAATTAACTTTTTTGTAAAGAGGTCCTGGACTCCTCTTTCATCTTCTTTGTCCACATCAGAATGTGTAAATTGGTGATAATCTAACTGTTTTGCATGAGTCAAGTCTGGAATAATAAAACCATTTAGAGGCTGCATTTGAATTGAAAAGACGTTTGTTGAATTTCTTGGGGGAAAACGTATATACTCTTACGATTCAGATTACTTACTGTCTTGAATGCCAGTGAGAAAAATGGTCACAGCTTTTTCTCTGGGCGTATTGGAGTTGGCAATACAGTAACAGCTTTCTAATTTTTCATGTTTGTAATTAGAGTGTGGGCTTTGAAGCTAGCAGCATAATTGAGGACCCGAATTATTATTTCCAGTCAATAATAACTGACCTTCAGCTGGGGGGTTAAATGCTGTGACCTATTGAATCTGAATCTGAATTTGTAGGTGGGGCTGAGAAACCTCCATTCTCTAATGGTCCCAAAAGGATTTCAAGAGCCAGGTTTGGACACCACTGTTTAGTCCTGCCTTTATTTACAGGGAAGTAGGAAGATTACAGATGAGCCCCAGACAACTTAATAAATTGTCCTAAATTACTGTCAGAACTGGGGCGAAAATCTAGATCTCTTCTTCCTAATTCTCCACTAAGGGGAGAAGGAGCCAGACCTGAAGTGAGGGTCTGAAGAGCTCCTAAGTGGTCAGTTGGGGCAGGGAAATCAAATTCCTCCTGCAGTTCTTCTTCCAGAATTGGGAGTCCATGCAGTAAGCCTTTCTAAATGACAATGCAGTGATCTCCATCCCAAGGGTCTGATGTGGCAGAAAAATTGTGGGGATCAGCTGTGTGATCTGAGGCCAGGCACTTTCTTGGCCTTACACACTGGATTCAATTTTAAAATATTAATTCTTGGGTCCTAAACCCAGTGGATACCCAAGCCAATCCTAAGAAGATTGCTTTAGTCAGTAGTCACAGCCAGTGACACTTACAGAACCAAGCAAACTCTGAAAAGAACTCGAGGCTAGAGAGTAAAAATCCAGTCACAGGCTCCTCGAGGGACCTCGGTGCTGTTGCTAATTCAGTAACGGACAGCTGGACAGAGAGCTCCTGAGCTCCTGAAAAAAATCCCATTTGCGTCTATGAATTTTCTGGAGGGAAAGGCATGGCAGAGAATCCCTTTTTTAAGCCCAAATTGCAACTGGTCCAACAAAGTGGGAGATCTGGTTTAGGCAGAATAGTCAGGGTGCTTTATGTGGATAGATTCTTGATTGCTTTTTCAGAATATTGATTTCTAAGTAGCCTCAAATTAAAATAACCATACTGTGTTTATAGGAGACTCTCCTCTCTCTTCATAATGTAAAACTTTGGGTAAATGAAATGCTTGAGGGAGTTGAGTGTTTGTGTTCAGTATATTTTCTGCATAATCAGAGCATCTTTTTGTTTCTTGTTGATAGTTTTTCTAAAATCTAATAGCCTTTGCCTATGTGTCTGCCTTAAGGACAAGATGGCAAGTATCATCAGGATACAGAATTTTGCATTGCCTCCGGGTTTTTATTATGAATTACAGCTGTGGGACAGGGCTGCTGAATATAATATAAAAATTTTAAGTGGTTTTTTTTCACCCTGATGTGAATGTGCTGTCTCACCCTTAAAAATTGGTTGTTGTTCCAAAAAATGCAAAAGCTATTTGATTCATTGTGGGTTCCACTTTTTGGACTTCGGTCTTTGCCTTTGCCATTACATCATTTTGGAATGCTTATTTCTTCATCTGAAATTAGTTTCCCAATCTTCTCAAAACATGGCTTAAAGTTCAATTATTTCAGCAAATTCTCCATGCTTTTTAAAGCCTGTTTCTAATTACTGTTTTATCCATGGCATGAATTTTTAATTTATCCCTCGTTATGTTGTTCTCTAAGCATACCTTTTTCTTTGAATCCTATAAATTATTTCTCCTTGAAATATGCAGGCAAAATTGAAGTGACTAGAATTTTAATGCTAATGAGAATTTTAATCAGAGCTAAGGTTAATAAAAGGATGTACATTTCCCACTGCATCCTTGAATGAGTAAAAATTGCTTATGACAAATGGGTGTGGAGGATTGGTCTTGTTTTCACGTTGAACAAGTTCTGAAAGCAGTCAGCAAAAACCTGTCACTGTCAGGGTCAGAGGTGAAGCTCTGAGTGAGTGAGTGAAAAATGCCTGTGAATTCTTTTGCATGGGGGATGATTTCTTGTCTACATATGTAGATTCCCAGAGCAGAAGAATCCTTTGCCATGAGCATCAGTGGGCCCCAGTGCATGTCACTTAAACTGCCCAGACAGGTTTGAGGATGTATGTACCAGGTCAGAAATTGAAAACTGGCAGTCTGTGCGCCCAGCAGGAAAATCATGTTTTATTTGGCCCGCAGGTATTTATTTTTAATTAAGCCAATATTTAAAAATCAGAAGATGGATTATAAAAAAATGAAACACCAACCCACATTCTCTAAACCAGAGCTGAATAACAGTATATTCTTCCTCTTTATTACACTTCAGTCCCCACTACTCCCTATTGTCTCTCTGACATGAGACTTCATGTAAGTCCCTTGTACTCCAGCAGCCTCACTTAATTGTGTTCGCCTCCTAAAAGCCATAAATACTGAGTTCACGAAGCCTGGACTAGGTGTTTTCTCAGTACCACTGAGCTCTGCAGTGTTCTGAGTGTCCTCATGAAGTTGGTGTGACTCTGCAAAGTAGAGAGATCATCATTCTGAATGTCAGTAACCCCCGTAAACTACAGTGACAGTCGAAAAAGTTTTCACCATCAAAATATGTAGACTCTGTGAAAGGGTAATGAATACAAACTTAGTTGACCTGGTCTGTTAATAAGAGGATAGTGAGAAGTTTTGTTTGCTTGCTTGCTTTATCCTGTACCACACGTTGCAAAAAAAAATAAAACAAACAAAAAGTTTTAACAACTTTATTTATTCTTTAACTTGACCAATAACTACATTTCTACGTTGGGTTGCTTTACATATTTTTACATGCACCATATCTTTATTTGATGTACAGCTCTTTACATAAACACCAAACTTGCAGAGCCTCCTGAAAGCCCAAAGCATATCTCGATCTTTCAACCGATGGTGCATTCTATTTGGGAGGCCTGGCAGTGGAGGATAAACCATCAGGAGTGGTACCAACTCATGTCCCAGTCTGTGGCTGTGTCTGCAGAGCTGAGAAAGGCGCATCTCGTGATGGAGCTGGCTGTGCCTCCAGCCCGTCGCTGCACACAGCCAGCTCGCCGCGCAGCCTGGCCGCTGGCTTGTGCGCAACTGCAACTGCTCTGTTCATATGGCTAACAATGAGGTGACTGTCAGAGCGGATTTATTCCTGTTGTAAATAAAGACAAATGCCCTTTGGAGATGATGAAATCTCCAAAATCTCTTTAGAGGCAAGTCTCTAAAGTAGAGAAAGCTCTTACCAGCTCTCTGGAATCTCTCAAACTTCCCCAACTCCCGCTGCCGCTCTCGTTCCTCGTGCACACCTCACTGCCTGCCACCCCCACATCGTGCCTCCCACCTCACTTCTAAAAACATCCTCGCACCTAATTATTAATCCTAAAGTGTCAGTGCTTTAGCAGATTCACTCCAAGAAGACAGCGCTGAGAATAGTATAGGAAGCCAACAGAGGACACGGTGCTGCAGCGACGCCGGGCTTTCTTGCGACAGAGTGTATTTCCTTATAGAATAATGTCCAAGTGTTTAAGGAGTAGGTGTCATGTCACCTGAAATGGACTAATACTATATAAAAGACCAGAAGTGTTAAGATTCTTTAGGGATATAGTTAACTTTTTCTTCGTCATTTTAAGTAACTTAAATTTAGTTACACTGAAACTTGTATGCTCTTTTATGAAACTATTCTCCTTTTCCCCTGGTGGTTGTTGTGATGTTTAAAATGGTAATGATGGGTTTTTAAAGATCATCCCCCTGGGGTTTGTGGCTTTCGAGTGGTGCGTCCAAGATAAAAGTTAACAATCTGAGCTGCACTGGGTGGAGAACTTCTGCTCTGTGAATCACAGAAAAACATCCTCCAACTGGAAGCAGGATTTTATTTAGGAGATGAAGTATAGAATGTGAGAGAGGGTTGGCAGAAGGCCCTGATTTAAGGAAGATGGATGCTTGGATCATTTAATAAATTGGTGTTGAGTAGTTAATATATATGTTGGACCCTGTGCTATGTGCTATGGATTCAATGTTGAATAAAACATAGTCTGAACTCTCAAATAATTCCCAGATGACTGGACTAGATAAATTTATTCATAAATGAGGCTCAGCAAAGTTACAGCGGGCTCTCTTCCTGAGCAGGGTCTCGGGGAATTCCCCCAGCAGCTAACAACCAGGCTCCTTTCTCATCCCAGCCAAGCACCCCCATGCCTCCCTCGTCCTTCCTTAGGCCCTAGAGATTCAGCTCAATTTCCATCCCTCTTCACAGCTTCACCACCTGCTCGCCACACCTGGATTGCTTCTTTCCCAGCCAGGCCACCCTGAGAACTAGATGGGGCTTTCCCACTCTACCCCTCCTTCATGCCATCAAAAATAAAAACATAGACACATGTATTTTCACCTTTATTCAGCTAAAAACAACTAGGAAACAGAGGGTAGCAAGAGTAACCAAGAAGGGGCAGATATAAGATTCAGAAATCGAAGTTTCTGCTGCTGGCCAGTCTGAATACTAGACGAAATTTCCTCCACGTGAGTATAGCAGAAACTCAGTGTAACTTCCTCCCCCCTCTTTTTTTCTATTCAAGAAAATATCTACAAATGCAAGTGAGATGACTGAGAGTGACATTATCATAGAAATGACTTTATTAGCAAGACTAGCATAGCTGACATTAGAGAAAACTACTCTAAATTATTCTTTTAATAAATCATTTGCTGTCATTGGAACTTTATCATTGCTCATAAACAGTTTGTGATGCACTAGTGTATTTTAAGCCTGTTTAAAGGTCATGGTTTTAGACTATTGCTTAGACTCTCAGGGATCACGTGTACCCTGCGGGAATGATCTTGAATCAGATCATTATTGGGGGATGCACCCATTTCAGGGTGTTGAAAATACCCCGCTGTTTTCATAGCTGCTCGGTGAAATGCCCCATGTCTGTGTGCTGTCTTTTTCCCCCTAAGGTGGCACTCATCTCTTTTTCCTGGTTTCTCTCTCCAGGGTTAGGACCCTGAAAGTTCGGGTGATGATTCTTGTCTCTGCAAAGCCTAGTGAATGATTCCATCTCTGTGTACCCCCACCGGGAGGAGAACTTCCTAGCCTTGCTGTCCAGAGGGTAGTGGCCCCGGGGAAATAGGAGAAGGGGCAGGGGAGTGGTACCTGGACTACAGAACTAATGATGATGAGTGGAAAGATCAGCCAGACACATGAGGGAGGAGAAAGTAAAGCAAGGTAAATGGGAGCAAGAGACCAAAGGACCCACTCAGGCCACTTCGCCATCTTGGTTCCAGGGCATGAGAGAACCTAAAATGTTGCTCTTTTTCCATCTGCTTTCCCCTGTGAGGACGAGACGCGGGTTAACTACAGATCTGTATCATTAATGACCTCCAACTCTTTTGGAAACTTCATTCTCTAGGCTTCTCTGCCAAACTCATTTCTCCTTTAAACAAATCTATGAGGTTTGTACTATTATTTTCCCCCATTTTAAGGAGGAAGAAACAGATAACTTGCCCAAAGTCCCTCTGGTAGTAATTGACTGAGCTGTGTCAGAGTCCAGAGTTGTCTGTCTAACGTTAAAAGCTTCACGCCTCACCATTGTGCTGCATACACTGCAGTGTGTGCACATTAGTAACATTAATCCCATGAACACTGGGTCAAAAGATGAAGAATAGGCAGGATTTACAGACTGTGTTCTCCTAACTCAGATTTCATTCTGTGTTGTTTAAAAAGCAAATGTGAAAAGCTTCTAAATCAGTGATAAGTCATCCTTTAAGCAAATAGGGTGAGTTCAAGGGCAAACATTTCGGGTTAAAACGTTATAAATCCTTGTATAGGTGGTAAAATTTCAAAACAAAACTTTTTCTCAAAATATCCAGGTGACACGTATGTTCTACAAACAACATGTCTTTGTTTCTGGAAAGAAAAACCGAACACATTTCACAGTCACGTGTACGCACACATGCACACACACCACATGTAACGAGAAAAACCAGGCCTGCGTCTGCGGTTAGCCTTACCTATGGACTTTGGACCTAGGAGCTATTTATAGAACTAGTGTTTCCGTGATTGATGTTTTAATCATAGACATTCATTTACTTATGAAAGTGAGCAATTCCTTATTATAGCTTGCAGCTAAGTGTTCTGCTTGCAACTTGAAGGCCGAACAAAAGGTAATCAATGTACAGGAGGCCCATTTGAGAAAAGTTCCTTCTTAAAACTCTATTTCTGAAAACGAATATATGTATGTGTATGACTGAACTATTATCCTGTACACCAGAAATTGACACAACATTGTAAACTGACTACTTCAATTTAAAACAAAAAAACCCTATTGCTAATAAACTAATGGTGCTTGACAGAAGGATGAATATACATGTATTTGTCCATTTTGAACATGAAAATCCACTGATTGTTTTAAAGTCATGACTTCTGCCTTAATTTTTTAAAGTTCCTTAATAAGCAATTGACTTTTTTCCAGTTAAAAATAAAATAAAAGCAGTCCCCTACAGGCAATAGTCTTATTACTGGCCTCTTGTCATCAATCTGGAATGTCTTCACCACTTTGTATTGATTCAGAATCCAAACTCTGTGTTCCAGGGGGTGGCACAGTAGAAGACACAGCTTTTCAAAGTGCAGGAGAGTTCGGTCAGTGACCTGTAAGATGATCTGAGGTAGTATACAGCTTTACTCTTTATTTAATAGTTATGAATTTATTTTAATATAAAAATACTTAAATTTTAAAGTATATATTTTAAAATATGCTACATGAAAAATATGTCACTGGCGCATCAAGCCTGTGATTTTTACAGATATCATTTCTTAGGGCTAGGCTAATATTTTTAACTAGTGCATCCAGTATAGTCAGTTGAATGAGAAACATTAAGTGAAAAATAGTTTAGAAAAGTAGATAAGGCAAAAATCAGGGAAGAGGTTCACAGGTGTCATAGTCTGTGAAAGTGTACAGGAAATCATGTCATTGCCCAAGGCACCTGAGGTTCTCTCTAGAAATGAGAAGGTCAGTCCAGAAAACCCTAAGATCAATTCTAGCTCTGATGTCCAATTTTATTTTTAACAGTCTTGCCATTTGTTTTTTCTTGAGCCTGTTTTCTGAATTTTAGATCTCTTCAGGCTTTTCTGGAACTTAGAGATCCCCTTCTTAACCCCGCCTCCCCGCCATCACCTCCAAACACATTATTTCCGCATGTGTTCGTGAAACAAACATTCTATGGAGAACTTACACACTAGGTAATGTGGGCATGCAAGAAAGCAACAGAATTCTATACCTCTGACTTCTGTTTTCAATGAGTCCGTGTCTTTGATTCCCATTGAAGTTAAAGCCCTTGAAAGCCCTGGACTTCTGCCATGATCTTTTTTTTTGTGTGCTTCCTGAATGGCTGAGAGATCCTCAATGGAAAGTCCCTTCATTGATAAAAACACATTATCAAGGCTCATATTACAAATTTAAAACATGTGTTGTGCAAATCCTGAATGGGATTATACAAATAATGGATAAAAAGGAATGGACAAAAAGGCTTTCTACATTTCATAGCTAGAACGGTCTAAAGCTTAGGCCATTTTGAACACAAAGGGAGAAAAAATAGTACTTTCACAATTTTTGAGTCGAGGGCAATGCAGTTGGTCAGTTAGAAATTTTTCAGGTCTGAATGAGATGAGGAATTTTAACACATCAGAATTTTTTTGTTTTTTATTTTTAACAGTTACGTTGAGGGAGGAATTAAGTTTCAATGGTGTTTATTGGTTTTCTATATAATTTACCCCCCCCCCACACACACATGGTTAAGGTGTAACCATTATTATGATAATTTTACTTGGGGAATTTGTCCTTGAGAAATGTCCGGAAAATGTTGTAAAGCACCTGAGTGTGGTGAGGAGAAACTGTCACAAGCATCCGTGTAATGTCAGTGGAGCTCTTTTATGCTTGCCAGCAATTCATAAGATTTTCTTATACTAGTAAAAAGGATATAGCTGTGGTTTCCTGTGGGAGTTTCTATGTAATAGTGAGAGAAGCAGCAGAGGATGCAGTTGGTTGTGGTTGTTTGTTCATGCACTCTGCTCTTTTCTTTTCTGTAAAAAACAGGAAGCTGAAGTTTGTCCTTTATTCAGTTTGATTGGTGTTTGGTAAGGACATCTCTGTGCAGTCACTGTGGGAGGATATAAAGATGAAAAATGCATCCTTGCCTTTAAAGACTGTAAAGTCTTAGTGAGAAGAAACAGTAAGAAAGTTGAAGCACTCATGGTAGTATTTTCTACTTTCAGTGCACATGCATTGTGATAAAAATGGATTAATTGAAATTGTTTCCCAAATTTTAATGTTTATGTTTTACCATGATAGATAGAACTTTCCAAGTGTCACATTGAAACATATTTTGAAGAAACAGCTAGTTAGCACAGATGGCTTTTCACTTTAGTAATTGCGCCAAAGTTCAAATTAATTTTGTTAGCTTTTCTGTATTCTCTGGTGATGGACTAAATTCCTAATTCCCCAGCCCAGGAATTTTGAGAGGAATTGGGCAAAAGAGCATATTCCAAGTCCCTTTCTCAAAGACAAGGTAAAATAAAATGATGTATGTAGGCTTAATAAATCAATACTTTTGCATTTGACACTATCATAAATTTCAAAAAAAAAAGAAAGCCATGCACAAAAAGAACACTTGCAACTAAGTATATATTCTGAATAGAAATGATTTAATGGAAACTACATCAGTTAGGAAAACAGAACCACTATGGTGATATGGAATAATGGATTTATTATAAATTTTAGACCTTACATAATTGTGGGAGCTTATAAAAAAGTTCATGAGAAGTGGTTGCTTTTGCATCTGGTATTGAATTTGAAGTCATCATAGGTTAGCAGAGCTGGCAGTGGAAAGAAAAGCTGGATGTGAAGTGGAGCCGAGCCAGGACAGACTGGAACCTGCGAGACCGCTGGATTCCTGTCTCCTCCAACCTCAGCGACCTGGGAGAATCGTGGAGGGAGCTGGCTCTCTGCACCGTAAAGCTGTTCGTGCACCTGGCCTAGAAGGTGAAGATGGGAGGGAATCTGGTGGGAGGCAAAGGACCACAGCCTTTCTGCTGCCTGACATCACCAGGGTGAGCAGGGAGACCAGCACCCAAAGCCCTTCCGGTCATCATAACACTGCTGCTTCATTTCCATCTTCCAGTCCTCACCTGGATTTCCCTTGTAGCCAACTGTAATGAGGAACCATTTGGAGAAGGGAATTCTGGGAATGGATATCCGCCTGTGCTAAATTGACAGTACAAAGCCATTGCAGGAACTGCCCAACAGAAAGAGAAATGTCTAGGATCAGATAGTCCCTTGTTTTTGAGTTCTGCAAGAATCCTTTCTGCTGAAGGGCTCAGAATCCAGTCTGATCATGGATTATGTTTAAGATGTTTCCTGCTATAGATTTATACAAATTTTCTTCTATATTCAACTATAAGTCGTTGGTTGATTTCTACTCAAAAACTAAAGCTTCTAAAGGAGTATCTATTGAAAAGTTCCAAGATTCATGTCATTCAAGCCACTGAGCTCGTCTCTTCAGTATATATATATATCATCTTGCAATATAAAAGTTAATGAGATTAACTCGGCACATGGCTGGGTGATGTAACAATGAACATATTTTCTGCCACAATAGATTCCAAACTCCATTTTTAGATTTCCGTAGGTGCTCCAGAAGATTCGTATAATGTAATGGTACAGAAAAGCAAAAAATTCATTTAGACAGGAGCTGCCTTCCTGATGTTTCTTTTACTTACTTATTTTTTGTTTTGTTTTGAGATACTTTTGCTTGTAAGGATGTATGCATATGAAGTGGTGAACTTATTCATGGTGGAAGCAGTCAACCAGCTGCTGTAGCCAGAATTCCTGCAGAGACTGGGAGATTTGCCCACAGAGCTTCCGAGTCTCACTCCATTTTTGAGATTCTTTGAGTCTTTACCAGTGACTCGCAACCTCTTTTTTTGCCCCAACTCACTTGGTAAATAATGTTTACAGGTGGGTCCCCCTTTTCATTCCAACTTTTTCTCTTTTACCCAAAAAAAGCACATTAAAATGCAAGGAAGTGATCGACTTTATAAAATACAGTATAAGTAAATAATCCATTATCTCTTAAGTACTGAGAAGAAAAATCTTGTCTTCATATGGGCACAAGAAATCTGTGACTCAATCTATCTCAGCTATATTTCGAATATATTTCACCATCCCGACCATATTCTCTAATTTACTGCTTAATAAAGCAAGAAAACAGAAATCTATAATTTACACAAATACCCACAAAAGTAAATAAAAATGGAAATATCCATGAAAAGGGAGGAAAATGCATTAAAATTCCTTTGGTATACAACAACTGATGAAATTAGGCAATACTCTATTACGTTTTGGATGCATTAGTTGTATCATTGTGTGTGTTGATCTAAGCTGATGATATAGACACATTTATTTCAGCAGCATGTGTTATTTGCCTGTTGTTGCAAATCTCTGCACTTGGGTTGGGTGACCATGCATCATATATACAAAGATGGCTAAGATTTACATATCTACTCACAAATGAACCTGTAATCTAGTGGGAGAGAGAAAACTGAGATCCAAGTGAAGAGAGAGGAGGAAGTGTTGAATGTGGGCTTAATAATATTATGGTTCTAAAAAGGTGAATTTTAAAATTCTCTTCTACACTATACATCTAGAATGACAAAGACAAAACAAAAATAAAAAGCTGACAATAATAAGTGTTGACGGGGATGTGAAGCAACTGGATGTCTCATATGGTGTCATTGGGAATACAAAATGTACAGGTACTATGGAAAAGTATTTTGGCAGGTACTTATTAAGTTAAACATCCACTTACCATATGACCTGGCAATTCCACTCCTATTTACTTAAGTGAAATAAAAACCTATGGTAACACAAAGACCCATTTAGAGTGGCTTTATTTATAACCACTAAAAACAGGAGATACCAAAAATATCCCTCGACTAGAAAATGAATGAGCAAACTGTGGCATACCTGCACAATAGAATACTACCCAGCCATGGAAAGGAACAAATGATCGATACACACAACGATGCAGATGAATTTCAAATATATTATGTCAAGTAAAGAAACCAGCCCGAAACAGCGCTGTGCTTTTATCTTTACATGATACTCTGGAGAAAGCAAAACCAGGAGTGGTTAAGAGTGGGGGGGAGAGTTTGGCTATAAAAGAATAGCCAATTCCCAAGGAACTTCTTTAGGGGATGACAGGGCTGTTTTGCATCTTGATTGTGGTGGTGGTGATATGACTATACATTTGTCAGAACTCATAGAACTGTATACCAAAAAAAGTAAATATTACTGTATGTGAATTTTTTTAATTCTTAAAAAATAAATTTAGCTTTGAATCATGGTCCAGAGTTTAGCATCCTCCTGGCTCCGAGATGAGAAAAGCAGACCATATGGAGAAGATGCTAATCCTATTCTCTGTTTATTGACACAGAAAAATGTGCAAACTGAACAGATTTGTGCTCCGTTGTCCAGAAATCTTGGGTTAGTTTAGATCTCAAAACTCTCTTTAAATGGATAGAGGCAAGTGTCATGGGACCCTGAATATCATCTGACAATTCTGTCTCCTAAAATGATGTTGTTTTAACCAATGGTGGATGTATGTGAGGGTAGTGTGAGTTTGCTGTGCCGTCTACTGTCTGTGTGTGAGTGGGGTGGGCCGCCCTCCCTCCCTGATCTCATGTTCACAGACTGTGAAAGTAATTGTTTACTGCAATATTGTTGAGGTCTTATAACATGAGAAGCACTGTACTACGTGCTGTGAGTGCTAATGTTGAGCTACTTAGAGTCTCTGTCAGAAACGGAGCTTACAATGTCGGGTGAGAGATAGGACATGTGACTCAATGATGGTAACTCAATCAGATTATGATAAATCCTATAATAGAGGTTTTCTCACTGTACTATGACTGCTGAGAGGCGGAAGCTATCACTTCCTGCCAGGAACATCAGGAAAGGTTTATTTTGCGAAGACTGTGGCATTTGTCCTGAACTTTAAGATTCTTAGTTCCTAAGCTCTGAGAAATGCATTCTTTCTGTCTTACAGACTGGTTTTCCCCCATCTCTCGTCTTGTCCCTGATACATATTGATGCATCCTTGTTTTGGAAATAATTAGCAAAAGAAAGAAAAGATAGACTATTTTCAAAGGCAGAGAACACACTGCAGGGAGACGTGGTCTGAGCACAGGAAGGCAGGCAAATGCTTAAGCATGTTTGAGAAACTGAGTTGTTCAGTTTGGCTGGAGTCTAGGGGGCTTGTGGGAAGCAATGTTCCAAAATTCTGTTGAAATCAAACTGGAGGTGTTCTTCAGTGCCACGTTAAGTAATTTGAACATTTTTCAGGAGAGGAAGCCACTGAAGGATTTTGAGCTGAGAGTGATGTGATCAGTCTGTGTTTTAAAATGATGTCACTTGACAGTAATCATGAGACAGGGACCATTAGTGATTATATAAGCGGTGTTGGAGCCAAGCAGAGAGACCGTGCCTGAGGCACCTGTGCCAGCTCAGGCATGACTGGGAGAAGGCAGTGGTTGGAAGATCAGACCTGGAAAGCAAGGGTCAGAAGCCCTGGGATCAAATCCTAACTCTGCTTCTAAGCTGTGGGACAAATCACATAAGTTTCTGAAGCCTCAGTCTTTGTATCCATGAGGTTAATTTGGAAATTATAAGAAAGAATATCTGTGGAAGCTTTGTATATCTTAAAACAGCTGTGTAAGTGTGAGAAGTATTGTTATTTGAATCTCAGTTATCAGAAAGAAAGCTGCAAATATTCCTGGCAGAGATGTGACAGGAATTGACTGTATGATTAGAGGGAATGAGGGAGCAGAAGCTGTCAAGAGTCACTCCAGGACTTTAAGCCAAACGTGGCTGGGGGACCATTGGTGCCATGAACAGAAACAGTTGTCAGGCAGGAAAGTTCGTGTTGGCAGAATGATGTTGAATCCTGGGTTGGATGTTGAGTTTGGGATACTGGCATGACGTGCAGGTCCACAGTTATAAAATGGAGGAGGACAGGAACGTGAGGGGGAAGTGGTGCCTGAAATACAGCCATTAGATCAGCACCATTAGATATCCTAAGTGTCAAAGAGATTTCCAAGGACATGGTCGACAAGGAAGAGTGTCAGGCAGACGGGGTCAGTGGTGAAAACCATGCCCAGGAGTTCAAGGCAGATGAGGAATAAAATTCAGTTTCCTCATTTTAAAATTGAGAAAAGTATACCTTCCTTGCTGGCTTGTGGAGAATAAACAAGAGACAGTACCTCGTGCAATATCTTAGACATCATAGGCTTTAAAATAGGAGATATTATTAGTATTGTTATGGGAAATTAATTCTCACTTTCAGTATCCTTTGGGAATTTTTAAAAATGTAACTCAGACCTCGTGATTTTTGTATGTATATGATGTTCCTTTTGGAAAAAAGGAATCACAGGCTAAATTTGCTGTGTAACGTCTCCCTTTAAAGGGTAAAACATAGTTCCATCCCAGTTTAAGAAGAGCTCTGTACTATTCTGACAGGAGCATATTGTTTTTCAGTAACTCTCGTGACAGTACTGCGTGAAAAAAGAACAAATTTCTCCCATCCCTGCCGAGGTTAAATCACAGCAAAGGTACACAGGGTAAGAAGACCTTGCTCATCTGTTTCCCTCTGTCCTAATGTGGAACATATCTTTTATATGGAATTAATCCTAAATCTCAGTCCTGACGGTGAAAATATAAACTTAGTTGACCCAGAAAATCAGTAGTGAAGGGGAAAAAATTAAAAGAATATTGGTTTGATATGCACACTTTTACACTGTCTTCTGAATAAACAACCAGGACAGCACAGAACAATCATCAAGTCTATTTGTGCCACATTGATGATTTTTTAAATTTTTATCTAAGAGGCTGAGCATCTCTGCTTTGATTCAGGTGAAAGCCAGTTTGCTTTTCAAACAGAAATAAAACAAAAAAACAAAACAAAAAAAAACCCCTCTCTTCCAGAATCACATCTTGTGTCTCATCTCAAATCAGCCACTTTGAAAATGTATGCAATTAAGGAGACATAGTGAGAAAGCAGAAAAGGCTTAGGGACATCTGCAGTTACTTTGGGGAAAACCATCCATGGCAAGGAGCAGGATTCTGTGATCTCCTGTGCGTCTGATATTCAACGGCACATTATTCCATGTGTTATGGCAGAATTGGAAGACCCTGAACTCACCTCTTCCCATGGTCACACCAAAGTTACAGCTACTTATAGAGTAACTGTGTATGAAAACAACCTGAAGACTAGCAGAAAAGTTTTTTTCACAACTAAAGACACAAAGAAAGAACCATAGCAATTCAGGTAGAAGGGGTGGACACACAGTGCAGTCAGGACTCACATCCCTGGACTGACAACCCACAAATGGGAGGAATATCCAATCACAGAGGTCCTTCCCAGATTGTGTAGTACTCTTTTTAGTGAAAAAAATCTGCATGTAAGTGAACTCAAGCAGTTCAAACCCATGTTGTTCAAGAGTCAACTGAATATACAATGGAATATTAGTCAGCTATGAAAAATGAGATATTGCCATTTTCAACAACATTGATAGATCTAGAGGGTATTATGCTAAGTGAAAAAAGTCAGAGAAAGACCAGTACCATATGATCTCCATTATATGTGGGATTCTAAAAACCAAAACAAACAAATAAAACAAAATGAAAACAGACTCATAGATACAGAGAACAAATGGGTGGTCTCTAGAGGGGAGGGGTTGACGGGTGTGAAATAGGCTAAAGGGATTAAAAGGTACAAACCTCCAGCTATAAAATAAATGAGCCACAGGGATGTAATACACAGCATAAGAAATATGGTCAATAATATTGTAATAACTTTGGGAACAGATGGTTAGTAGACTTCTGATCATTTTATAGTGTATGCAAATGTCAAATCCCTGTGTCGTACACCTGGAACTAACATAATATTGTATGTCAACTATATGTTAATTTAAAAAAATTGTGGGGACTCTCAAGGGAATTGATAACACCTTTTTCTGGTCATCATTTGATATAAGTTTACTGGCCCAACACTGAAACCAAAGCAAATTATCTTCTGTATTTCTAGTAATCAGCAAAAATCAGTATTATTATATAATCAGCCCATTAGTCTTTCTTAACTTTAGGATTTGTTGTGATTTTCTTAATATTCAAGAACATTTCTAAACACATGCATTTCTTTCTTCTCTTTCATTCCACATTTTAGTTAATGGAATCTTTTTTTTTTTAACTTCTTTCCAAGTATAGAACTTTGAAATAATTTCTAGAATAAAATTTAATTTCTTAACCTGGCATAATAGACTTGGGCCTAGAGCTATGTTTCCTAGTGAATATTCCAAACCCATACCCCGTTTACACACCACTCACAGCTCTCCTCCTTCATAGACTCTTAAGGTCCAGGCACAATGGACTGCAGTAGGTCTATAATTTCCTGTCTTTTTTTTTTTTTTAATTAAAAAAATTGGAGGGGAGGGGTGTAACTAGGTTTATTCTTTTAAATTTGTTTTCTGTAACAGAGGTACTGGGGATTGGACCCAGGACCTCGTGCATGCTAAGCACGCCCTCTACCGCTGATCTATACCCTCCCCCAATTCCTATCTTTGAACCTTCTTATGCTCTGCCCCCAAATTTGAGCTTTAAAAGCCCAACTCAAATCTTTACTCTCTGCTTGAGATAGTACACAGTCCAATTTAGTCAGTTTAGATGTATTAGCCACAGTAGACTAACTTCTAATAACGTATAACCCCAAAACGTCAAGGCTTAAGGAAATAACATTGTATGTATTTTTAAAAATCTTTACCAACACTTCCAAAGAGCCTTTGAAGTTCACTCTCACGTTCACTGGACTTTGCCCTCCTGTGCTCCATAGTACTTTACATGCCTAGCACAAGCGCTGATTTTAGGGTAAACTGCCCTAAAATGTTCTAATTTTGGATCATATCAGCCAGCTTTTTAATATCTTTATAAAGCCCCTTCAAAACTTAGCATGGTGCTCTACACATAGGAGTCCTCAATAAATGTTTATTGAATTCAGTTCAGTTTTGCATTGAGTTCAGTGCTGAATTCTTCAGGAATTTGAGACTGAGTAGTAGATCTTGAAAAATCATTTGTTTTGTACATATTTTTGTGATACGGTTCTACCTTTTAAATCCTTGTAAGATTAACAGTTGGATTTTTTTTAAAAGTGACTTTACTGTATCGAAGATATTTATCATATTTAAGGTATCTTTCATTAGTGAGATAAAGCACATCTTTCCTTGTCAGTACTTGGTGATATTTTTTCCTTGAGTTTTTTGTTTTCTTCTCATTCTGAAATCCTGGAACCAATGACAAGCAATAAAATAAATATAGGAAATTAATGTATAAGAAGAGATGTACATAGGAAATGGAAATACATTGAAAATGGAGTCACATTTTTAAAACATGAAAAAAAGGCAAAAGACCTATAGTATTTTTTTCGAGTCAGCTTTCCGAATATAAGGTAGATTGTCAGATGAAAAGAAAGTACATCTGATGTGATAAAGACAGAATATGGGAAGGCACCAATGGAAGGTGAATTTGCCTGAATGAGAACTATCAAAGCTGCTCTGAGGCCAGCCCCAGACAGAACATGAGGAATCAAAAAGTTGGGGATCATCATTGTACAGCAGTTACAATGAGCATCACTGACCTGATGCTATCATCTGTACAGCTTTAACAAGGTGATCATCAAAAGGCATACTTTTGTTGAAGCACATTGGGCTTTTGAAATGAACATTTTTATATTTTGCAAATTGATGTTCTTCCTGACTTCCTTCCTTCACTGCGCTTGTTAGAACATTCAGAGAATATGACAGCTACTCAAGCACTGTGTCCTCTTAATTTTTATGTATTTATACATAAGGAAAATGTATTACTTCTGTTCAAAAAGAATTAGTGTGAATGAGCAAGCTCTACAAAAAGGAAAATGTCTAGAAGTTAAGAAAAAAGATGCTTTGCAAAAAAAAAAAATGGGCGAGAACTGAAAATATAAGCAACTTGCTGAAGTCAAGCTAGAAAAATGATTAGTCTACGTGGAAAACTAGCGTATGATTCCTTTTTTCCACTGAGGAGAAATTACACAGTTAGAGCAGCAGAGTTATAGATTTAGGCGAAGAGTGGACCTTCTAGCAAGCCACTTGTTCATAGTGATTCCTGCCCAAATACCTGGTCCTCTGCCGGGTCTTGGATACACTGATTTACTTCATGTGCCTTTTCCCCATCAGTTTATGTACAGGTGAATCTTGAGTAATTTCTTTGAGGAATAGTTGTGGAGAAAGGACATAGTGAGATTTGAGAAAAGCAAAAAGAAGTGAATTGGGGATGGCAGGGTAAAGAACGGAGATCTTTGCAGTGCAGCCTGAGGTTGCCATCACATTTTCAGAATTTCAATGTCCAGTTATGGACCATGATCTTGTGGTTATTCTGTGATTACGGAGTGGATGGAGGAAAGGCGCAGTGGACTTGGAAGGGCACCTGGCAGTGAGTGTTATACTAGCCAGAAAGTACACGTCATTCTGCTGTTATTAACTAGTGCCACCTCTGCGGCTGCTGCTGACACTGTGTGCCAAGCTCACTTCTAAGGGCTAAGCCCCCTGTGGTGGATGCTCTTTCCAGCCCTGTGTTCTGTGTTATTAGCTTCAGGCACTGTAGAGTTAAAGTAATTTACCTGAGGCCACACCGTTCATAACTGGCAACTGGGTTTGAATCAAAATCTTCTGACTCTAGGAACACAGTCTTCACAACCAGGTTAATATAACCCCTCACACAGAGAAATGTTTCCCAAAGGCAAGGGACATAGTGCCTCTGAACTGCTGGTGGTTCTCTGATGTGTCGTTTCCAGTCTCCTGCCTCTGCGCATGCTGTTTCCTTTGCCTTGTGTGACCTCTTTCCATCTGTTATTTCCTTCACATGGCTAACTCGTCATCTTTCAGGTCTCAGCTCAGAAGTCATCCTGCTTAGCAAAGCTTTCCAGAACTCTCTTCAAGGTGGGTGGGGTCCCTTCCCTCACGGACTTCTGTGGTACCCTGTGAGTACATCCATCATCACATTTACCATAGCATCCAGTTACCTTTCTGCCTCCTCTTGAAACCTGGGATGCTCCCGCTATCTCATCCTCCACATCCAGTCAGTCATGGTGCATAGGAGATCTCACCTCTCCAGTATTTCTAGATTCATCCCTTCCTCTCTATTTCTGTGACCACTGCCCTGGTTCTCTCAGAACCTCCTGTAGTCACCTTCTGAGAGGTCCTTCTGCCTCCAGTCTCCACACACCTACCCGGTCAAGCCCTTACTGACTGCCTGTGACCTGGGGAAGGGCCATACCAGGCTCAGCGCAGTCTTGCTTTCTCTCTGTTTGGCCTCATCTCTTGACAGATGGCTGCTTTATACTATCGGCCTTGCACCTGGAGCTCCAGCTGCGCTCAACTACAGTTGTTCCAGCCCCGCCCCACCCTCAACCACTTCTCCCAGCCGGCTGTCTCTCACTTCTGTACATCTGTCCACATGTTGTTCACGTGCACATGAAATGCCATCTCCCCTTCACTGGTA
Source organism: Camelus dromedarius (assembly GCF_036321535.1). Taxonomy (NCBI): domain Eukaryota; kingdom Metazoa; phylum Chordata; class Mammalia; order Artiodactyla; family Camelidae; genus Camelus; species Camelus dromedarius. Next base: position 83,891,467 of record NC_087436.1, on the reverse strand, counting down.
ACTCCTGCTCAACTTTTTTTTTTTTTTATTGAAATATAGTTGATTTACAGTATTGTATTAGTTTCAGGTATATGGCATAATGATTCAGTATTGTTACAGATTATACTCCATTGAAAGTTATTGTAAGATAATGGCTATAATTCCCTGTGCTGTACAATATATCCTTGCTGCTTATCTATTTTATACATAATAGTTTGTGTCTCAATCCCATACCCCTAATTTACCCTCCTCCCTTTCCTCTCCCTTCTGGTGGCCCATTTGTTTTCCATATCTGTACGTCTGTTTCTGTTTTGCTACTCACATTAGTTTGTTTTATTTTTTTAGATTCCACATAAATGTGGTGTCATACAGTATTTGTCTTTTTCTATCTGACTTATTGCACTCAGCATAATATTCTCTAAGTTCATCCACGTTGCTACAAATGGCAAAATTCCATTCCTTTTTATGGCTGAATAGTGTTCCATTATATATATATATATATATATATATATATATATATATATATATATATATATATATATATATATATATACACACATACATACATACATACACACCATGTTTTCTTTATCCAATCATCTGTTGATGAATACTTGGGTTGCTTCCATATCTTCACTATTATAACTAGTGCTGCTGTGAACATTGGGGTGCATATATCTTTTTGAATTTGTGTTTTTGTTTTTTAGAGATACATACCCATGGTGGAATTGGAGGATCATATGGTAGCTCTATTTTAGTTTTCTGAGGAACCTCCGTACTGTTTTCCTATGATTGCTGCATCAATTTACATTCCCACCAATAGTGCACAAGAGTTCCCTTTTCTCCACATCTTCACCAACATTTGTTTTTTGTTGACTTTTTGATGATGTAGACTTTCTGACATGAGGTGATGCCTCATTGTGGTTTTGGTTTGCATTTCTCTGATAATTAGTGATGTTGAACACCTTTTCATGTGCCTCTTAGTCATCTATATGTCTTCTTTGGAAAAATGTCTTTTGAGGTCTTCTGCCTATTTTTTCATTGGATTGTTTGGTTCTTTTGATATTGAATTGTATGAGCTATTTATGCAATTTGCATATTAACCTCTTATGGGTGATATCATTGGCAAATATTTTGTCCCATTCTATAGGTTGTCTTTTTGTTTTGTTGATAGTTTCCTTTGTTGTGCAAAAACTTTTAAGCTTAATTAGGTCCCATTTGTTTATTTTTGCTTTTATTTATTTAGCCTTGGAGAGACAGAACCAAAAATAAATTACTGTGATTTATGCTAAAGAGTGTTCTGCTTCTGTTCTTTTTTAGGAGTTTTATAGTTTCTGGTCTTACATTTAGATCTTTAGTCCATTTTGAGTTTATTTTTGTATATAGTGTGAGAAAATGTTCTAATTTCATTGTTTTACATATAGCTGTCCAGTTTACCCAACACCATTTATTGAAGAGCCTGTCTTTCCTCTGTGGTATATTCTTGCCTCCTTTGTCATAGATTAATTGACCATAGGTGTGTGGGTTTATTTCTGGACTCTTTATTCTGTTCCATTGATCTACGTGTCTGTTTTTATGCCAGCAATATGCTGTTCAGACTTCTGTAGCTTTGTAGTATAGGCTGACATCTGAAAGCATGGTACCTCCATCTTCTTTCTTTTTTCTCAAGATTGCTTTGGCAATTCAGTCTTCCGTGGTTCCACATGAGTTTTAGGATTATTTGTTCTAGTTCTGTGAAAAATATGGGTATTTTGAAAAGGATTGCATGACATTTCTAGATTTCTCTGAGTTGTGTGGACATTTTAACAATACTAATTTTTCCAATCTAAGAGCACAGGAAATCTTTCCATTTCTTTGTATCATATTCAATTTCCTTCATCAGTGTTTTATAGTTTTCAGAGTATAGATCTTTTACCTCCTTGGTTAAGTTCATTCCTAGGTATTTTATTATTTTTTATGTGATTTTAAACAGGATTTTTTTTTCTTTACTTTCTCTCTGATAGTTCATTAATAGTGTATAGAAAAGTTGCAGACTCTGCATATTAATCTTGTATCATGCAACTTTGCTGAATTTATTTATTAGTTCTAATAGTTTTGGGTGGAGACTTTAGGGTTTCCTAAAAAAAGTATCATGTCATCTGCAAAGAGTAACAGTTTTACTTCTCCCCTTCCAATTTACCCAAATTTTATTTTTTTTATTATTACTTTTATTTCATTTTCTTTCTAATTGCTGTGACTAGGACTGCCAATACTGTGTTAAATTGAAGTCGCAAAAGTGGGCATCCTTGTCTTGTTCCTGAATTTAAAGGAAAGACTTTTAGCTTTTCAGTGTGGAGTGTGACATTAGTTGTGGGCTTATTATATACAGCCTTTACTATGTTGAGTTATGTTCCCTCTATACCCACTTTGACGATAACTTTTATCATGAATGAATGTTGAATTTTATCAAATGCCTTTTCTGTGTCTATTAAGATGCTCATGGGACTTTTTTCCCTTCCTTTTGTTAATGTGGTATATCACACTGGTTGATTTACAAATATTGAACTATCCTTGCATCCCTGGAATGAATCCATCTTGATTATGGTGTATGATCTTTTTCATATATTGTTGGATTCAGTTTGCTAATAATTTTGTTCAGAATTCCTGCTTGACTTTCAAGGCAGTTTTGCTGTCATGTACACTCGGAATCCCTAGGGGGCAACCACTCTCTCAGTTGCACCAACAGTGTGCTGCCCTGATGCCCTGTGCCTCACTCTTTAAAGGGGCTCACTACCTTGTATTCCAACCATCCCTTTATGTTTCTGCCTCCCCCACTAGAGAGGAACTTCCTAAAGGTAAGGACTGGTATACTTATCATGTTATTCTCAGTGCCTGAGACATAGCAAAAGCTCAATAAATCTTTGATGAATGAATTAATGAGTTAATATACATGTTTTAATGTCACATATATAAATACATATAAATAACATTATTTCCACCTTTCATGCCTGATGCTTTACTATTTCTCTTTCCTCTTCACTCCTCATTAAACTTGGAGCTGTTCATAGAGTCCACCTTGTGTGTGCCATGATCTGTGTGGCTGTTTATACTGTTTCTGATGCTTTTTGCTTCCCAGCATTGCAGCAAATCTCCAATGGTTCCAAGGAAGCCTTCCTTGATTGCACATATTGGAATGAGTCTTTCTCCTCTTGAGTTACTGTTGAAATCTGGCACTGAAATTGCCTCTCTCCCCAGCAGATGCCAGCCTCTATAGGCAGGGATAGAGTCTTGCTCATTTTTGTGTTTCTCTAGTACCTAACACAAGCCTAGCATTAGTATATGTTAAATAATTTGGGATAACTAAAAAAAAAAAAGTCATGTATTTCATGTGTAATACTTCAGACCCTTTATTTAGCTGTGTAAGAGCTGAGTGAGTACAAAAAATAATCACTGTGAAGGCCCTGCTTTAATCTCATCTCACAACCTTCAATTAAGCAAGCGGTTTTACAAGCGCAACACCAAGGCTTGGCGAGCTTTGTTAATCTTAGTAACAGGTGGCCTTCTTAGGCCTGAACAGATGTGGATGATGTTCTTATCACTTTCAGAAAAAAATGGCCTCCATTACCATCTGAGGGTCGTATAATTGCATGTATGGCAAATAATCAGATTAATGCATTCTTTAAAGTAAACAAGTCCAGCTTGTTACATCTTTATTAGGCAAATTTTTACAGATTGGTGAGGTCTTTGACGTAAATTCATAATTCCCATGATAACTAAGTGGGAATAGCTCACTAAGCCACTTCAGGCCACGAAGAGGTCATTTTTTAATGAATAAAGTGCTGACACTTCTGACAAGTAATTTCTCAGGCTAACATCCTACACGCTTTGGATTGATCCTCTCTTAATGAACTCTTATAAACCTGTGGGTTTATCCCAATAAAGGACACACACTACTGAAACAAGACAGAGATCGCAAATGCTCAACAGTCAGGCTGACAAGGCATGATGTAAACTTTCCTGGCTGCTGTTTATTTTATTTAAAAAGGATATTTCTATTACCTAAATATTCATATGCTATTTATTTTTGTTACAAACTGCTAGTCAAAGCAGGAAAAAGAAATGCAGAGCAAACAATTCATGGTTTGAGACAGCATGGACATAAGAGACAAATAAAATTAACTTCAGTAATGGAAGCAGCTCTTCTTTTATGTCAATTTTGTTGGCGATACATTGCACATTGTTGGTCTAATGTGAGATCTTATTTTTCCCGTTAACTTACATCCAGTCTACTTGATAATTTGTAACATTTCATTTGAAGGAAATAAAATCACACTTCTTCTTAAGCGTGTTAACATTCACCCATGTTAACTGCACATGTTTCTTTTTCCCCCTTGCCAGGGCAATGCAGGATACTGGGGCTGCCAGGTAGGCCCCCTCTCTGTACTCTCTCAGAGCTTACCATCTAAAAAAGAAAAACAAAGGAAAACACCCCCAGTGATTGACAGCACAGCAATGCATTATTATAGAGACATGCACAGATGCAGTGAGAGAGCAGAGGGGAGGTGTCTAAATCAGGCGTTGGGAAAGGCTTAGGAGTGGGAAAGTTCCAAGAAGGCTTCCCAGAAGAGGAGATGCTGAGCTGAATTGAGGTTGACATGGGAATAAAGGTTTAGAAGCAAGTACGAGTTTCCTAGATCTGTCGTAACAAAATACCACAAACTGGGTGGCTTAAAACCACAGGACCTATTCTCTCCCTGCTCTGTAAGCTAGAGCCCGAGATCAAGGTGTCAGCAGGGTTGGTTCCCTTCAGTGGTTCTGAGGGACAGTCTGTTCCATGGCCCTCTCCTAGCTTCTGGAGTTTGCCAACAATCCTTGGTGTGTAAACACATCCCTCCAATCTCTGCTCCTGTCTCCTCATGGGACCTTCTCCCTTGTATTTGTGTCTGTGTCCGTATTTCCTGCCTCTTATGACACCAGTCATGTTGGATTTAGGGCCTATCCTAACCCAGTATGACCTCATCCTAACTTGAGTATATTTATGAAGAACCTAGTTGTGGGTTAAGCTCACATTCGCAGGTTCTGGTTGGACCTGAATTTTAGGGGACAGTATTCAACCAGTACAGAGGGCATTCAAGAAACAGGAAGCAGCATGGATGAAGCCACGTGGAGACCTTGATGTCTATGAGCAACCATGGATGCTTGTTAATGGTTGGACTGAAAGGCTCTGGGGATCTTAACAAGTTATGAGGCTTAAGAAGTAATAGGAGGCCCATCACAGAGTCTTGTGTGCCAAGTTCAGGAATTTGAATTTCCTCATGAAATGTGTGGGTGTCATAGGATTTTAATTCTGGAAGTTACATGATCATATTTGCGTTTTCGAAAAATCTCTCTGGCAACAGTGTGGAGAATTGAAGGTACAGATTGGAAGCAGAGAGATTATATAGGAAGTCCCTGAAATAATTCTGGCAAGAAATGATACGCGCCTACTTTACATCAGCAGTAGGGAGACTAGAGAGGAGGTGGTCGATAGAGGAGATCTTTTTAAAAGAAGGAGCTACAAGATGTGGTGGCTAGTTAGGTGTGAGGAATGAGAAGAGAGAGACAAGGATGGCTTTGAAGTTTCTGGCTTACATGAGGCGATGGAGGTGACATTTGCTGAGATAATTAAGAAGGAGGAACATGCTTAGAGATAAAGGTGGATGAGTTTTTGGACCTATCTAATTCGAGGTATCAATAACACTTCTAAGTGGAGAGCTGCTATTCAGGAGATGGATAGATAGTTCTGGCTTGAGATTTGAGATTCATGAGCATCTAAGTAATTGTGTCCCCCAAGTGGAGTGTGTAAAGTGAGAAGAGCAGAAGGTCTGGGAAGTGCCAACATTTAGGAAATTAACTGAGGGAAAAAGAACCAAAGAATGCACTAAGGAGACTTCTGTAGAGGAAGGAGGAAAACCCAGTGAGTGTATCACAGATAAGAGAATTTTCAGAAGGAAGGAGTGCTCAGAAAGGCAGCTGCTTTGGAGAAGGGAGCAAAGATAAGGAGAGAAAAGTGTTTTGGCAAAATCCAATCAATTGGTGGCTTTAGCAAGGGCAGTTCCAGTGGAATGACAGGAATGACAGAGGAAGAGACAAGATGACAGTAGATTTGGGAGTGGCCGTGCAGGAAGGGAGGCACTTAGGGATTGGAGACTGTCTTTTCAAGAAGTTGGATTGTGAGGGAATCAGAGATCTATTACAATCAATAGCTATGTGGGGTAAGGGAAGTGTTTTTCCCTGATGATGGACATTTGAGCATGCTGTGGTCCAACTCAAGTAGGAAAATGTGAGTTCTACAGCCTGGCCTTGGGGCAGAGGTGGAAGCTACAAAAAGTGTAGGGACATCTCTTCCAGATAAAGGTGCCTATGAGGACATGTTCTTCAGGCAATTGAAAGGTTTCTCATACGGTTGCCATTGGGAACAGCTTGTTAGTATGAGTAAAAATCTTTCCTTCATTCTCCACGGAATGGACAGTTTTTGCTGGCTACCTTTCCCAAATCTAGTCCCTTTCCTTTAAAACAATACTCCCATTTCCTCTTGGGGAACTGATTCTTCCTCTATGTGTGCAACCTCAGTAGACCCATCAGACAAGGTGTCCTGTCCTCTCATAGGCAATGGCCAATTGAGCCACTCTCCTAGGGCTTTGAATCTGGAGCCTTTGACTGATACAAGGGTTTGGGGGGTGGGCAGGGGGTGGTTAGAGATAATATATCCCAGTGACAGTTGTTTACCATGCCCTGGTTGCTGCCCTATTCTAAACCTGCTTCTATAGCCTTCCCTTCAATTCTGTGACTACCCCATATCCTTGGATAGGCTGGAGTGCCAAAGACTCTGAGCTGAATGGCTTGGGGTCAAATCCAGGTTTGGCCACGTCCTAACTGGGTGATCTGGAGCAAGTTACTGCTTCACTTCTCTGTGCCTTGATTTCCACATTTGTGGGATGAGTAATGGTGCCTACCTACAGGGTTCAATAGGAATGAATGGATTTAATGCTTAGAGTGGTGCCTACTCCAAGTAAGTGCTACAGGTGTTTATTATTCCAATAAACTCCCCTTCTATGCCTGCTTTTCTTAAAAATTTCTTATATAAGCATTTTTTATTGAGTTATAGTCATTTTACAATTTTGTGTCAAATTCCAGTGTAGAGCACAATTTTTCAGTTATACATGAACATACATACATTCATTGTCACATTCTCTTTCCCTGTGAGCCACCACAAGATCCTGTATATATTTCCCTGTGCTACACAATGCAATCTTGTTTATCTATTTTACATTTTGAAATCCCAGTCCCTTCCCACCTCCTGTCCCCCTGGCAACCACAAGTTTGTATTCTATGTCTATGAGTCTGTTTCTGTTTTGTATTTTTTGTTTGTTTGTTTGTTTTAGATTCCGCATACAAGTGATCTCATATGGTATTTTTCTTTCTCTTTCTGGCTTACTTCACTTAGAATGACATTCTCCAGGAGCATCCATGTTGCTGCAAATGGCGTTATGTTGTCGGTTTTTATGGTTGAGTAGTATTCCATTGTATAAATATACCACCGCTTCTTTATCCAGTCATCTGTTGATGGACATTTAGGCTCTTTCCATGTCTTGGATATTGTAAATAATGCTGCTATGAACATTAGGGTGCAGGTGTCATTTTGGAGTAGGGTTCCTTCTGGATATATGCCCAGGAGTGGGATTCCTGGGTCATATGGTAAGTGTATTCCTAGTCTTTTGAGGAATCTCCATACTGTTTTCCACAGTGGCTGCACCAAACTGCATTCCCACCAGCAGTGAAGGAGGGTTTCCTTTCCTCCACAGCCTCTCCAGCATTTCTCATTTGTGTAAACTCCCCCTCTCTGTAAGTTAGCTAGAATCATTTGTTGTTATGTGCCACCAAAGAATCCTGATGGATACCTCCTTCATTCCAAATGAGTAACATTTTATTATATTGAACCTGAAAGTCTAGATGTAATTAATACTTTCATAGGGACTGACCATTTATAATGGTTTGGAGAGAGAAGGAGAATTTGAATATGCTAGGATAGTTGTGGCAAATGGATGAAAGCTCTCATTCAAGTATCAAATAAAGGAGCTTAACAAGAGACATTAATGGCATGTTTGTACAGAATTTCAGAGAACTAAAATACGGGAGAATTTTTTAAAAAACATTTTGAAATGTGATAACTCTACATTGGCTGTTGATAGAAATGAGGTGGATATGATAATTCCTTTCTTTCTAAGTTCACAATACAGTGGAAAATGCAGTGACCCATGAATCAGATTTGGAGGCTATGTCACTTATGTCCCCTCTAAGAAGGTAATGTTTCTCACTGAGTCTCAATTTCCTCACACAGAAAATGCTCACTGCTGTCTGACATTGAATTCTGGGGTAGTTTGTTACATAGCAATATTGCAGCAAAAAACAACTGATAAGATGGGTTATAAATATATATGGGATTAGATGAGTTCCCCCTTTTAAGGATAAAAAGGGGATAGTGAAAAAGGCTGAGGAATAAATCTAACAAACTCTGGCATTTAGAGCTAAGGAAGAAAAGCTACCCAAGCTGGACTGGACAGAAAGACAGAAAAAAATGAATAGACTGTGGGTCATGGAGGCTGAGAGAGGCATATATTTCAAAGAAGAAACATTCATGTGTTGAATGTGCCTAAGAGGTCAACTCAGATGAAGGCAGAAAGTCTTTGGGATTCATCCACATCAAGGTCATGGTGATTATAGCATGAGGCTGGGTGGAATGCAGTGATGAAAGCTGCATGAGCTTTATGAGTTAAATAATGAGCAGCTAGTGAAAAGACAATATATCCCTCAGACACCCAAGGGCAGAGGATGGAAAAAAAGGAGTTTGGAATGACTAAGGCCAGGCAGGTGGTCAGCACTATGGACTAACTCTCCAAGGTCCCAGGACAAAAGGGGCAAAGTCAAGTTGTAGATCTGACAAGTGGAGAGATAATGGACAGTCAGCCATGCAGAGCAACATCTGGGTCAGCACAAGAAAGCACAGTAGTTTGAAGTAGGAAGAAGTTCTGCCTGTGTCCCTGGGGCTCCTGGTCCCTCCGCTGGCATGCCCCAGTTTGTGGACTGCCCCTTGGGGATAGATGTTCTGCTCTTGCAGGTCTCTCATGCCTTCTCCTGGGATCATCTTGCCTCCCACCTAGACATAAGCCCCACAAGGAAAGAATCTACCACTTTTCCCGAGAGATTAGCCCACAAATAGAGGGAACACTTTTGAGAACTCAGCTGTGGCCCCAAAAGCCACTGTGATGGCGAACGGACTCTTCTGAGGTCATGACACCCCCCCACACACACTTTAATGGTTCTAGGAGAAAATTTTGTTTGGGCTAAAGGCCCCTGCCAAAATGTTTAAGGAGCTCTTGTATCAGGATGAACTGTTGAAAAGGAAAAAAAAAAGACATTAAAAATTGTTAAAATTTAGATCTTTCCAAACAAGCATATTTGACACATATTCTTATAAGCTATCATTTCATGTATATTTCCTCCCTCCCCTCACCATGGGAATATTAATTATGAGTTCAGACTAAAGCTGCTGGATTCTTGGCAGGCAGAACATCACCCAGCCATATATCCACTCTACAAATGAGAGGTGGAGATATGATACCATGACCTTTGAATTCCCATCATGGGGGTGATAGGGAAGAGGCTGGGAAACAGTGCCAGTATGCTGGACAATAATAATAATCCAAAACTATTTTTTCCCCTGTTTCTTTACAGATTGCAGTGCACTCACCTTATCTTCTAATACATTTGTGTTTCTTCTCTTTTTACTTTTGGAGGCTTTGGGGTGAGTGAGGGGAGGATATACTTATCTTGTGTAACAACAGATTACCTGTTGTTTCTATAGAGAAATATAAGAGCAATGTCTGATTTTTCAAAAGAAACTAACCATCATTTATGTTAACATCCCCCAAGTGAAATATTTAGGTATAAATCTATCTAACAAAATACATACAAGTTCTGTGAGGAAATCTACAAGACTCTGGTAAATGAAATCAAAGAACTAAATAAATGAAGAGATACTCCATGTTCATGGATAGGAAGATTCAGTAATCCTCAGTAATAGCAAAATATCAGTTCTTCCCAACTTCATCTATAAATTTAATGCAATACCAATTAAAATCCCAGCAAGTTTATTTGTGATCTTGACAAACTGATTCTATAGTTTATTTGGACAGGCAAAAGTCCTAGAATAGCCAACATAATATTAAAGGAGAACAAAGCTGAAGGACTGATGCTACCAAACTTCAAAGCTTACCATAAAGTTATAGTAGTCAAGACAGTCTGGTATTGGTGAAGAATAGACAAATAGATCAATGGAACATTGATGTGTCATCAGAGTCCAGAAATAGGCCCACATAAATATAGTCAAGTGATCATCAACAAAAGAGCAAAGGCAATGCAATGGAGCAAAGATAGTCTTTTTCAACAAATGGTGCTGGAACAACTAGACATACACATGCAAAAATATGAATCTAGACACAGAGCTTACACCCTTCACAAAAATTAATTCAAGATGGATCATAGACCTAAATGTAAAATGCAAAACTATGAAACTCCTAGAAGATCACATAGAAGAAAACCAAGATGACCTTTAGATACAACCCCAAAGGCATAATCCATGAAAGAAAGAATTGATAAGCTGGATTTCATCAAAATAAAAAACTTCTGCTCTATGAAAAACAACATCAAGAGAATAAGAAGACCAACTACAATATGGGAGAAAATATTTTCAAAAGACACACCTAAAAAAGGAGTTATTCAAAACATAAAAAAACTCTTAAAACTCAGCAAGAAAACAACCTGATTAAAAAATGGCCAAAAGGAAACTCTCCTACACTGTTGATGGGAGTGCAAATTGGTACAGCCACAATGGAGAACATTATAGAGGTTCCTAAAAAAACTAAAAATAAAGTTACTATATGATCCAGCAATCCCACTCCTGGGCATATACCTGGAGAAAACTCTGATTCATAAAGATACATGCACCCTGGTGTTCATAGCATAGACTTATTTACGATAGCCAAGGTATGGAAGCAACCTAAATGTCCATTGACAGATGAATGGATAAAGAAGATGTAGAATATATACACACAATGGAATACTACTGAGCCATAAAAAAGAATGAAATAATGCCATTTGCAGTAACATGGATGGACCTACTAACTAAAGTTAAATCAGAAAGAGAAAGACAAATATCATATAGTATCACTTACATGTGGATCTAAAATATGATACAAATGAATATATTTATAAAACAGAAAGAGACTCACAGACATAAAAAGCAAACTTTTGGTTACCAAAGGGGAAGGGGAGTGGGGACGTATAAATTGGGAGTCTGGAATTTTAGATACTAACTACTATATATAAAATAGATAAACAACAAGGTTTGACTGTATAGCACAGGAAACTATATTCAATACCTTGTAATGACCTATAATGGAAAAGAATATGAAAAAGAATATATATATGTTTATAACTGAGTCAGTATGCTGTACACCAGAAACTAACACAGCATTGTAAATCGACTATACTTCAATTAAAAAAATAAATAAAATTTTTAAAAATGGCCAAAAATCTTAACAGACACTTCACCAAAGAAGATATACAGATGGCAGATAAGCATATGAGAAGATGCTCCACATCATATGTTGTCAGAAAAATGCAAATTAAAAACAACAACAAGATACCACAACACACCAGTTAGAATGACCAAAATCCAAAATAATAACACCAAATGCTAATGAGGATGTGGAGCAACAGAAACGCTCATTCATTGCTGGTGGGAATGCAAAATAGTACAAATACTTTGGAAGATAGTTTGGCAATTTCTTAAGAAACTAAACATAATCTTAATGTATAATCCAGCAGTTGCACTCCTTGGTATTTACCCAAATAAACTGAAAACTTATATTCATACAAAAACCTGTACATGCATGTTTATAGCAGCTTTATTCATAATTACCAAAACCTGGAAGCAACCAAGATGTCTTTCAGTAGATAATTGTATAGCTAAGCTATGGTATATCCAGACAATGGAATATTATTTAGAGCTAAGAAGAAATGAAATGACATGGAAGAACCTTAAATGAATATTACTAAATAAAATAAGCCAGTCTGAAAAGGCTACATACTGTATAATTCCAATCATATGACTTTCTGGGAAATAGAACTATGGAGACAGTAAAAAGATCAGTGTTTTCCAGGGGTTAAAAGGGCAGGGAGAGAAGGAATGATTAGGTGGAGCACAGAGTGAAATAGGACACAAAATACTCTGAATGGTACCTAATGATGGATACATTGTCATTATACGTTTATCCAAACCCATAGAATGTACAGCACCAAGAATGAACCCTAATGTAAACTATGGACATTGGGTGATAATGATGTGTTCCTGTAGGTTCATCTGTTATAACAAATGTACCATTCTGGTGGGGGATGTGGGTAGTGGGGGAGGCTGTGCATGTCTGGGGACAGGGAGATATGAAAAATCTGTATATCTTCCTATCACTTTTGCTGTAAATGTTAAACTGCTCTTAAAAATAAAGGCTTAATTTAGAATAAAGATTAATAGTGCTTCTGGAGTGAGATTAGGAATTTTTTAAAGCTTCTTTAAATTTTTTGTATTCTAAAACTTAGAATATTGTATATTGTATTGTTGATGTTTGAGTTAATCGTATTTCTCAACTCAGTTGATGAGCATTAGCCTGTAAAGGACCCCATCTTGTTTAGTTAATTAAGTAATTAATTAACTTCTCTTTATCTTTCTACACCACTTCTTCCCTTCTTCTCATGGGCCACCATGGCCCTCATTCCATTTTTATATGTTCTTATAGAAAGGATACTATATCAATATATCTATTTCTATTGTATAATTTTTTTTTAAAGAAACAAAATACTGATGGTATCTTTTTCAACTAGTCTCTCTACATGTGTAAATAGTAAGGAAAGGGAAAGCCAAATTCTAGGCAATAATAAATGACTAGTGCAATAGTAATTAATGAAAGGGATCTATAATTAAGAAAGATTGTATTAAAAATTGACTTAGAATGTCATTAGTAAAACTGTAATAATTTAGTTAAATATTCTGAAAGGGACCTAAAGATCAGTGCATATTTGCACTTATATGTGGAATCTAAAAGACAAAACAAATGTAACAAAAAGAAACAGACAAATACAGAGAACAAAGTGGTGGCTGCCCTCTTAGGGGAGAGGCGGTCAGGGGATGGGTGGAATAGGTGAAGAGAATTAAGAGGTTCAAACTACCAGTTCTAAAATAAATAAGTCATAGCAATGTAATGTACAGCACAGAGAATGTAGCCAATAATATTGCAATAACTTTGTATGGTGTGTAAGCTATAAAAATGATCAAATCACTGTTGTATTCCTGAAACTAATACAATATTGTAAGTCAACTATATGGCAATAAAATCAATTGATTTTTTAAAAGATCAGTGTATACACAGTTGGTAGAATAAATAAGGGTAGTAAAAATTACATAAAATACAATTACACATGATTATGCCTGGTGCATAGTAGATGATCACTAAATATATATGAAAGAATGTTGGTAATTCATTGTTAGTATCCCAAAAAAACTCTATTACTTGTTATATGGCAGATGGACAAGATAGCTTGAGACAGGTCATCCTGTTTATCCCTGTTCTACTAATTTAAGTCAGAATTTCCTGGAATTTGAGGTCTCTTAAGACAGGTAAGGCTCACAGATCCTTCCCTTGAAATTAAGTCTGCCTGGCCTAGGTTACTTGTAGACATTACTTGTTATGGAACTGAGAGCGCCACATGAAGCTGACCCACTGTTAAGATCAGTTAGGCAGATCGGGGGTTTGTTTTTCTTTTTTTCTTTATGAAATGTGTTGGCAAATATTAACCAGTGATTAGGATCCCAGATTGCATTACGGTGACGACATTACAGTCCGTCACTACTGGTGACGTGGACAAGGAGGCAAACAAAGGTCTGTTTCATTAAGGAAGAAATAAATAACAGCCGAGGAAGGGGTTGCACAATCATTTTTTTCTGCAGCTCTTTGCAGGGCTGGCAGGAAATGAGTGAGGAGGAAGGAGGGCTGCATTTGCCTCCTCCTTCAGGAGTGGACACAATTATCCCCATGTCAGCCCAGGCAACAGAGCTGCCAGAGCGGATCTTATCCAACTGTCCGCAAATCCGAATCTGTTCCGAAGAAGGGAGGAGAGCTACCCTTTTGTCTTTTATCTCTGAATTCCTTTTTTTTCTGTTGATTCCAAGGTACTCAAATACAACCTAAGGTCAAAGAAAATACTAACCCCATACAGCACTGAGTGGATGCTGGCTCTGGGCAGGGAGGATGCTATTACTTTATTATGGGTGAGAAGATCTTGAATAGTAAAAGGTAGGCATCACTGGTAAAAATTGAAAAGTAGGTATGCAGCTTTTGTTCTGATCCTCAAATTGCAGGGCCAGACCTGCCTGCTATGTGCGCTCTCTTCTCAGACAAAGGCACTGCTTTACTCTTAGGTTAGTTGCTTTCCTCCCCGCCACCCCCACGTGTACACTACACATGCACGTGTGAGCACACACACACGCACACAATTTGCCTGGCCCCTTACTGGAAAATGTAGAAGCCACCAGGACACGGTGCTTGTCAGAGAGGCTGAAGCTCCTCTGGCCACATCTACAGCTCCCATGCCTGTCCTCATGATCTTCAGGAGATTTAAAGCCCAGTTTGTCATGGCTATTGGATTAATGCTATAACCGGGACTATCTGGGACTTGGGAACAAATTTACTAAACTTGCAGAGACATGTAGTGAATTTACCAAATCTTTCTCATTAAGAAAAATAAATGATCCACCAAAAAGATGTGATTCCCTCCCTCTGTCTTATTTTCAACATTTCTAAAGCTCTACGTGTTGGATTCTGTGTTGGACACCAGAGGCCCAAGTGGAACACGTGGCTACCTCTTATTTGGAATTCCAAGTTAAGCTCTCTGTCAATCTTTGGATCACTATAGATACCAACTTGGTAGGTTTTAGTCAGCATTTTTAAGTGGAATGGAATTAAATAGAAATATCAAAAGTATTGTTTTTACTACCATTTTATGTTAGTGGACTAGATAAACAGTTGAATACAAATGTGCCTACTGGGTTGTGAGGTAATTATTTTTTTACACTGGATTGGGTCAAAACAGCTTGAAATCCACTGGTATAGCTAATACATTGACAGAGAAATTCAGTGATATCTTAATTTTCCCACTGAAGCAAAAAACCCATTTACCACAATTGTTTTAAAACAATTAGAAACATGCCATCGGTAAAGTACCAGACAAAATCAGGGGAAATGGAAGTTTGAGTTGAACGCCCGAAGACTAATTGAAAACGTGAAAAGAAAATTTTATTTTTCTAACTCTTAAAGTAGTAAGTGCTGTGACAATCGCGACTACCGTAGTGGTAGGACTGACCGTAACACTCTGAGAGGAGGTTCCTTATATGATTGGCAGAGGTATGTGCAGTGTGGTAAAGCATGACCCGTCTCAATATGCCAACACCAGCTGTTGCCATTTTGTGACTTCACTGCCTTCCCCTTTCCACCTGCTTCCTGCAGTCTCATGTTAAAAACCTAATTTTTACAGCCTTCTCACCAACATGCAGACCCAGTCTCTAGGTCCTTGTTTTCTCCATCATCCTCTCTAAGCAGTTAGAGTTCAAGTCCTGGAAATTCTTCCTTCAAAAGGTGTATTGCATCCAAGTCTTCCTCTTTTCACTTCCCTTCTCACTGCCTCTCCAGACTGCTCTTTTCAGCACCTGTCCATCCTGTCTCCTGCACTCCCTGCAGCATACCCCACATATCCCGTGTACTGCCG
Organism: Camelus dromedarius; assembly: GCF_036321535.1. NCBI lineage: Eukaryota > Metazoa > Chordata > Mammalia > Artiodactyla > Camelidae > Camelus > Camelus dromedarius. Next base: position 83,875,594 of record NC_087436.1, on the reverse strand, counting down.
ACTGGTCTTTGATGCTGCCATTGCTACCCAGTGTGCCTCATTCCTATTTCTAGCACTTTGATGAGCTGAAAAAAAAAATTGAGCTCTGTAAGTCAGCAGTATTGCTTATTAGCTATTTATTGACGTTGGGTGAGTTCATTAAATTTGCTGAGCTTCAGTTTCATCAGCCCTAAAATGTGAGTTAAATGAGCACTACCTCATAGGGTTATTGCAGGTTTGAAATGAGGTGATGTTTCGGCAGTCTTTAGGACGTAAGAACACTAGAGCATAGTAGGTGCTCAATAAAATATGTTTCCACATCATAGCACATCGTTAACTTCTATGGCAGCATGTACATTCTTCAGAACAATACTCAACTTTCCTTAGCCTGACAGACTGTGTTTGTGTTGTCACAGCCTCCTGATTCCCAGGCTCAGCACTGCACCTCTCCTTGAGCACTGGGAATGTTTGCCTTCTCCCTCAATCACCACTTTTACAATGCATTCGTCTCCTTCTCTGCTGCATCACAGTCCAGCTTCTGCATCTTGTTTTCTGTCATTCGCTCGGCCCTTAGCAGTATATGTGATTAATTATTGTTTCTCCAAGGTGTATCTTGATGCATGAGATTTATAGAACAGGTGTCATAGCAAATGAAAAAGTAAAAATGCCAAACGTGGTACAACACACATAAGAAAAAATATGTTTGGAAGATTAAGAAATAGATGAACCATTTGTATTTCCAAACAGTGAGGTCTACATTTGTCTGGCAACTTTGATAAGTTAATTTGATTATAATGAACTGATCTTTGTTTACTTAGCGTCAAAGCAAATTACAGGGAGGCTGACTTACTCACCAGATTTTATATTGACCCCAGAGGTTAGCAATGCGAAGCCACCTTCTTCATCCCTGAGGAGCTGTACTAAGGCCATCAGATAAAGGGAAGCCCTGTATCCCTGTTTCTCCCACTCCTTTTGTCCTTTTTATGGTAAATAAATTTACCACATCTCTTTCCTCACTTCCTTTATACTTTTTTGTGTCACTATGTCTTCTGCTTTGGTAACTTTGAAATAGTAATTAATCAACAGGTTTCAGGTAATATTTCTCCCCAAATGAGAATGAGAGATACCCAAGCTGACTAAGAATAAATAAATACTCAAGATTTCCATGCTGTCAATTGGTTAAATTAAGCTGACAGTTCTAAAACAAGATTTTAAGTGAAAAGGACATGTATTGTCTTGGTTCCTCAAATACTTGACTTAAAGCTTAGTGCAATGAGAACCCTACTGCTACACAAAAATATTCCTGTCTCTCCACAGACATTTTTGAGCACTAATTATGTGTCAGACCACATAATAAGAGATTGGATTCTTTGGTAGTGTCTAATCATTTTCTTGAAAATGAAACGGGAATTGCTGTTGTTCAATCTGTAGTTTGTTTGTTTGTTTTTTTCAACACTTGAGTAGGCTTGAAGAACTGTGTTTTGTCCTGTATGGGAGAATATGGTTCTAAGTAATGGGTATCTTGACCATAATCCAACCAAAATTTCATTTAGATACAATCACCTCTTGTATCGTGCCTGCTGTGGTTAACAATTTCTGTGATAAATTTCCTAGTTGAGAGATTAAGCCTTAGAAATGATTCACTATAAGAAGAGTGGATACAAAGTGCACTAGCCTTTTGGGGGAAGGAAGAGCAAGACCAGGCAGATAGGGTTGTGGAGGGATGGGGTAGACTTTTTAATACAGACCTACTTCCAGAAACGTGCCCTGAAAGAGATGTTTAGTGATACACTATTAGTGAATTGCCCTCTTTTTAATAACTGCTTCACACATGAAGCATGCTAGTCTACTGGAAAAAAAATCATTATTGCTCAGTAGAATACTTAACTAAATTTGTAGAGGAAACCCAGCAGGAAGGGTGAGAAGTAGGAACCACCTATGGTGGTCATCTCTGACAAGTATCATTTGTACCAGAGTATTAAATATTGTCTTAAAAATCAGAAGAAATGTTCCCTTCAAGGAACCAATTACTAACTTAGAAAGGTGTAGAGGGTCCTTCCAGGTGGAAATAAATTTTGCCATCCCACCTTCCTTGAACCGTGATAGCATGTATATAAAGCAAACCTCAAACATGCTTCACCCCTTCCCTCCTTCCGACCCATATCCTTCAGCTCTGCCTTACAGTCATCCAAGAGCTTGTATCAGACTTCACTGATTTTCTTACTGACATAGCCTGTTTCTCACAAGAGGTATAAATATTTAACCACTGTCTCTCTGGGAGAAAAGCATCCCCCGGATTTGTAGTTTGCTGGTTCTGTGGTGTCAGTAGTCCCACCACGGGCCCCCATGGCAAGCTCTGTGCTGTTGCTGATTGCAGAGTTACCGAGTACGGAGGTCAGCTGTGTGCGGCAGCTCCCGCACACTGCTGGTTGTAGACCTGCTATCCCTTCTGTCACCACTTATGTGCCTCACTAGTGGCTCCGGATTTTCTATATAAAAGGGAGTTGCAGGACCTGTGGATTTGGAAAGGGAGGCTGTGTATTAACATGAGATGTTAATTAATGATGAAATGTTTGTTTGGAGTGAGTGAAGGGCATAGACGGCAGTGGAGGAGTAGCTACAGCTCCCCAATTCATGCCATTCACCCACCCTTGGCACAGCCACCCATGAAAAGTCTTCCAGTCCAACCTTGGTCCCTGGTCTTTAATCATCTTGTCAACCTTCCCAACATCCACCCCATCACTGTGATACGAAATCTTGGAGTCATTCTTAATTCCCTCCCTGGCCTTGCTTTCCACATGGCACTGGTCATTAAATGCTGCCAGTGCCACCTGTGCCATGGTTTGCACATCCCTGTTCTCTCTGTAGTCTTTATGTTGACAGCGTTGATGGACTCCTCCCTGCCTTTGTGTGCCAGTAACCCTGTACTTGATCTCCCTACGTATGGATCCTTTTCCACTAGTCAGTGCAATTTGAAATCTGTGTCCTTTGTAAACCAATTGACAAGTTGTCTCACTGGCTTGTTGGAAAAACTCTTGTAGCTTCCTATTGCCTACCGGAAAAAAAACCAAATTCGTTAACAAAGCCATTAAGGCTTTCTGGCCTCACCCGATCTAACATCTCAATAGCCAGTTTTGTGTAACTACATACCAGTATTGGTTGTTTTCCAAATAGCACCCCATCTGGTAAGCCAGGCACCTGCAGGCCTGTACTACCTGATACGCATTTTTAGTGATACCCTGCATGTAAGTTCAGTAGGTTTAACTTCACAGGACAACCCACTCTTCTTTGAATAACTAGTACATTTTCCCAAGTCTGTGTCTTTCTTTTTGTGGATTCCTCTGAATTCCTCCCCTTTGTACAGTTGAAATCTTCCCCGTCATTCAAGGTCTGACTCAAATTCATGTAGCACTTATAGGCATTAAAAAACAGAAAGAAGAGGTAATACTTCTTAAAACAAGAAGTAAGAGCCGTGGCATCGAAATGGCTTAGACTGGAAGCCAGAGACTGACTGGAGCCCAGAGAGGAAGGAATGTCAATGGCCAGTGACGGGTGGTGATAAGCAACTCCTGGCACAGGCGTGTTAATGTTGTGGAACCATAGCCATCACATGCCTCGATGTCAGGGTGACTGCAAACCTTCTAAGGCAGCAACATAGAAGACTACTTCAACTGGGCAGGTTTGTCCCCAGATTCCTTCCTAGGTGCCTAGTGGAGTCTAATTATATACTTGGGACTCATGTTCTGAGCTGGTAAAGAGCTAGTGTAATAACTAAAAACCCCGAGTGTGCATTGAGATAGAACAAGGTCTAGAAGTGCAGCGTTAGAGAGAAACAGCCTTCCCATTTTTATACCATGAATATTCTTAGCAATGGGGAACCCAAGTTTTTCACATGGGTTATGAAATAGGAAACCTCAGGACTATGGAGTTCAGCTTGGCAGTAATCATGTTTCTCCATTCTTATTCTTCCTTACATTTTTTGCTACATTTTACACAGTTGAAATAAGACTACATTTCCAGGGTTTTAAAAGTACAACAGAGTAGAGTTTTAAAGATCACCCTTAATCCTACCATATATTCACTAATATTTTTTTGCATTTCCTTCTAAAATTTTTTCTACCTATGTATTTTCTCTACATATTATATTAGATATAAATTTCTTGCTGCCTATAGCATCACAACTTATTGATAAAACTGATCAAAAAGTAGAGAAAATGAGGAAATATGAAAATGATATGTATGTTCCTAAGATTTTCCTTCCAGTGTAAAACATTTGAATTTGCATCATTCACTAGCTTTTTGATACAGGGTAGATGTTTTCTTTGAGTACAGAATCACTAGTTCTGTATCTTCTTTCTTGTATGAACTCTTAGTGGACTCAATATTCTACTTCAGTTTTGTTAGAGTGAAGCAAAGCATTCCTAATTAAAAAAAGAATGTTAAGTGTTTACAATTATTTTCCCCTTTTACAGCTGTCTCACCCATTCCTAATTTAAAAGCTCCTTTTTTTTCAGCAACCCACCTTTGTCCAGTCTTACCAAAGCATTCAACTTAGTTTCCAAGAAACAAAAACACTTTTGCACTCAAGTTACATCTTTTTTGTGATGTAGTTAAATGATGTGGTGCCAAGAATGAGGGCAACTGGCCTGAGCAAGTTAAGGAAGAGCTGCTGGTTCCAGGTCATCATAGACTGTAAGTGACAGGAGCAGAACCGGGTGGGCCTGCCAGAGAGGGGTCTACCAGCTGCTAAGGTTCCAGGAGTCACAGGCCTCACCAGTACCTCCTACACTGAGACGGGAAAGCTCGGGAGCTGGGTGAAGGTTATTTAGAGAGCTTTCACCATATAACCCGACAGTGAACTTCATTGTTCACAAACACTTGCGAGTCATTTTATTTACTGCCTGAGGCTCGGTTCCCAGAAGTAGAATTATAAGGAAGCTTAGTAGGACTTCAGAAGTGACAGAGAGTGGAAGTCAGAGGACTTGCAGCTTAACAATAGGCTGGCCTGGAGGGACCTCATTGTGCAGGTGACACGTGGGCAAAGACCTGCAGAAGCCCTGTGAGATCCCTCCGCCTGATTTCACTCTCCTCCCCTCCCACTCAGCTCCAGCTGCCCTGCTTAGCTCTTCCCTCTTCCCCTCAGGCTCATGCCTTTGCACTAGTTGTGCCCTCTGCCTGGAGAGCCAAGGATGAGGTAAAAGGGGCAAAGTGTCACTGGTAAAACAGTGAACAAACAGCTACAGGAGACGAGAGCTGGGACCATTGCTTCTGGTTGATGGGACCAGACAAGGTCTTAGGGAGAAATGATATTTCCAAATTGGTTTGCACATTTACCCCTCTTGCTGTCTTCCATTTCTCGTGCATACATCATGAAGTCACTTCTGTCTTCCACTTTGTGCTCTTGGAGGTGGTAGAGTTTAGAATCAGACTCACCTGGATTTGAATTCCAACTTACTGAATGTGCCACTTTGGTGAGTTGGATTTCTCTGAGCCCTAGTTTTCTCATCTGTAAAACAAAGACCGTAATCCTTTTTTGAGGTTTGTTGGAAGAACAAGTTAAGTAACATATAAGGTTTGACAAATGATGAGAGAAGATACCACAGTTTAAAGAGAAATGGATCAGATAGTGAAGGATATTTTTTAAACTGTGCTAAGGAGCAGGTATCTTATTTTGTAGGTAATGGAGAACCATTAAATTATTTTGTGCAGAACAGTGATTTAGAGTATGTTTGTTTTAGAAAGATAACATTAGCAGCAAGTGGAGGGTACAGTTTCAGAATTGGCTAAATGAGACAAGGTAATATGATATCGCACTGTTGTGAGATGATAAATTCAGTTAAGCCTGGTAGTAACAGAAGAGGTGGATTTGATAACTGGCAATGAAAATACATTTTCTAAATTTTATATCTTAACATTTAGTCAATTCTCAAAGTATAAACAAAATAAATAAATGTTTCTTAATCATTTTCTTCGATGTTTTGACCCAGTTTCCTACAGTTTGGCTTCAGGTCATCATGGATTTATTGTTTGAGGGATATATGACTTGAGGACCAACTGCTAGCGCTACCAGGAATAGGAAAGGAAGGGGGAAAAAAAATCAACTGATAAACAGGAGTCAGAGAGTCTGGGAAAAGGAACTTAAGTAAACTTTATTTTGTGGCCCAACAGACATCACTTTAAAAAGCATTTCTCAGCTGTTGACTTTGAGAAATAATCACATCGCCTAGCTTGGAGCCTGTAGATAACCAGGAGGGATAAGGAAATGATGGTTTTGTTTTAACTGGTTGCATTCCGGGCTGATCTCCCCGCGGAGCAAAGAGCAGATAGAAAGAGTGTGGAAAGACAGATCAGCGTAAATCTATCATCACTGACAGAAAAGCACCAGGGTGCAGGCCTGTTCAGTTCTGCCTAGGTGGGGAGCACCAGCTTTTAAATATTTAATTATTTTTGAATAGGTAATACATCCATATAGTTTAAAATTCAAAAAGTACGAAAGGATATAGAATGAAAAATCTTCTACCCATCATATCCCCCAGGCACCCAGGTCCACTCCTCTGATAGTAATTTTGTACTTATCCTTGCAGAGATATTTTATGTACATACAAGTAAAGATATTTGTTTTTCCCTTTTTAGTATAATTGGCAGTGAGACAGGATGAAAGCAGGCAGGGCACAGCCATTCAAGGAATGCTACAGCAATTAACATCAAAATGGTGAAACAGGTCTTGAGGCTCAAGGTGATGAGAGACTTAGCTTCTAGTAGATCTTGAGCGTCATTGTACTCTCATTGTAATGTATTAACGTGGTAAATAACACACTCAGAGGCACCATGGCAGTCCCAAGGCTAGCCACAAAAGGTCAAAGAGTGGGAAATGGCCAATTTCCTGGGAATCCCAGCCCCTTCCCCAGGCTACTTAGCCTGGTCCTTCCACTTATTAGCATATGAAGCCACCAAGCCCATAAAAACTAGCAACAAAACTAGGCACCTCGAGGCTCGCTCTCGCTCTCGCGTGCTCTCTCTCTCTCTCTCTCTTTCTCTTCGGAGGCTGCCCACATTCTGTCTATGGAATGTGTACCTACTTTTAATCTGAGCACCCAACCCCAACACCTCGTGGCCTTTCTCTTGCCTTTCCATATATCTCTCTGAATAAATCTACTCAACTGTGGCTCGCTCTTGAATTCTTCCCTGCACGAAGCCAAGGACCCACACTTGTTGGGCACATCCCAGGGGCTCAACTGAAGCCTGGGACATGGCCCTTCTCGTGCCCCACATCTGTTTTCCTGCATCAGTAGCATAGTAAACATACTGCTCTAGATCTTGGGGTTTTTTTAAACTATCAATGTGTTTTGCTTGCTTTTTTTTTTGTCATTTTACTTACCAGTATATTTTGGAGACTCTTCCGTATCAATACATGAAGAGTTTCATTATTACTAGATTTGGCTGTTAATATACCATTGTATTGAAGCACTATCGTATATAGCTGGAGTAAGTTCAGAGTCTCTCACATCAAGTCACAGGTAGTCGTTCTAAAGACGTTTCTTTCTATTCAAGGTGAATATGTTCATCTCCCAGATTAGTGGTTCTCACCTGGGGACAGTTTTGCCTTCCAGAGACATTTGGCAATGCCTGGAGACATTTTTTTATCATCACCACTGGGAGGTAGAGGTGTTGCTGGAATGTCGTGGGTAGACGTCTGAGATACTGCAAAACCTGATGTGCACAGGATGGTCCCTCCCTCTTTCTCTCTCCACAGAGAGTTATCTGGTCCAAAATGTCCACAGTGCAGAGGGGAGAAAATCCACCCTGTGTCTACCTCCTCTCAGTCATAATACATACATCTTACAAAGCCACGGGTCCTTGACTCTGTGATCTCAGGTCAAAGCCAAGTAAAATAACGAGTGCGCCATGGTTCCACGGTACTCTTGGTTTTTGTTTCTTTTACATTTATATTATATTAAAATTAATGATTTATAGGAACTGTGAGCTCCTCAAAGACATGAATGTACCTTATTTTTATTTGTATCCTGAATATCTGGTGCAAAGAAGACACTCAGCTTATTAAATGAATGAGTGGATGTTAAGAGTACTTTCTGATTGTCTCAGTGTGACTTAAGGGATTATTTTTAATTACAGACCTTTTTTTTTTTCCACTCTTACTTGCTCCACCTTTCTCTTAATTTCAAATGTCCAGTTTTCTTTTGACTTAGGTATTTTTTTCTAGCCTACAGAAGAACTGTACCAGGAAGTGTCAATTGGACAAGAAACATGGGCCATCCCCCTGACTTAAACTTACAGAAAGTGTACTTTATTACCACAGCGTTTGTCACTGAATTATATACTGTCTTGCTCATTTATAGCTTCTGATTGAATCTGTCTTGTCTCCTCAAATGGATTGAAATCTCCTTAGGGGCAAAAATCATTAAAACTTTAAGGATCTCGTGAGACCTGACTTAGCACTTTACAGACTATAGAGCAGGAGAGTGACAGGTTGTTTGATTTCCTTTCTCTTTTCTTTAATTACAACTCAGAGCACACTCAGAGCACACCCAGAGCACGTTCTGACCTCAGCAGAGAAACTATTCAAAGATGCTCTCTGACACTGGGGTCCTTAGGCACAGCAGAACGGCCAGGTGCCGGGCCCTGAGAGATGGATCTCCTTGCTAAATCGGGTCTCCCGCTGCCTGGGTTCTCTAGGGGTCCAGAGCCAGGCTGACCAGCTCCGTGCACACTCCCGTTTTCACATCTGTGTCCATCACCGCAAACGCTGCCACCAGACACCTCCGCATGGTTCACCAGGATTGAAGGCCGCAGGGTCAGGGCCAGAGGAGAGACTCCTCCCAGTGTCTGACCTGAGCTAAAAGCAGAAATCACTAGTCAGCTTTAATGGGTCTCCGCTTAGCGCCCACTTTAGACCCACACACATGGGGGAGGCACTGTGCCAAAAGGAAGCAGGTGGAGCAGAGGCTGGGTTTTAGGAGAGGCCCCTGGTGTGGGTCGGGGAAGTTCTCAGCGAGAGGATGGGGAGAGGCATTGGATCAGCAAGGTCAGGGAGAACTAGGCAAGGACAAGAAAACTTGTTTGTAAGGCTGAGTGGCGCTAAATATATCTTGCAGAAAATTGGGACGTGGGGCAGCTTTGATCCTATCTAACAGGAGTTTAAAATGCAAATGCAAAAAAATGCAAATGCGGAACTGCTAGGTTGATTTCTAATAGCTGGTTGTTTAACTACCATTTAGCCCTGAGATCCCTGTTGCCTTCTCTTTGCAATTAAAATAAACTTGCAGTTGAAGTCCTTCAAAGCCAAGTTGCAAGAGGAAAACATTCAGATCTGAGCATCTATCAGGCAAACCAAGTAAATGGTAAGAGACAGCTTGATGAGGGAAGGTAAAAAAAGAAAACGAAACTTAAAAATTTTAATCATCTTTTCCCTTGAAGTGTTCAAGTTTAAAAACATACATTTTAAGGCATTTTTTTAAACAGCCAGTTTGATATTTAGCTATGAATTATCTCCACAGGCAGGAAAGTGGAGCTGTTGAAGGGTTAATTTTTGAAGGTTACTAAGACCTGAGTCTTGATTTTGCTGAGACAGAACCCAAAAGTTCACATTTCCCACCTTGTTAGGCGATAGTGAGACCCCTAAATTGGGAGGCCCACCAAAGTGTGGCTCCTTGCCTGCTGGCTGGGAAGAATTCACAGCTGAGGCAGAGGGACAGAGCAGAAACTGCTTTTATTTCTCAAAAGAGGAAAGGGAAGGAAAGTGCTGGAGCAAGGAGAAGGAAAGAAAAGCGCTTGAGCATGGAAGAGGCACTCAAGCAGGTAGCCGTCAGCCAAGATGGGCTGTAGGGACAGCTCCGGCCCGGGTCGGGCCGCGTAGACTTCTGCGGAAGGCTTCTGCCATCATGTCCTTCATCACTGTGCTGGAGCCAATCAGCCCTTGTTGGAATCTTTCAGTCCTTGTATGGACTTTCCCAGTCGTTCTCCTGGTAGTCGTCAACTGCCATGGCCCTGTTGGGTGTGTCACTTAGCATGTTAATACATTACAGTGAGCATATCACGAGGCTCAGGGTCCACTGGAAGTCACCTCCTCCACCATCTTGGACTGGGTTCTAACCAGCTCTTATTTCTTCTCTGCAATTGCCTCCTGAGACTCAGATAAAAATAATTGGTTTCTATTTGAGGGAGAGGCAGAGGTGTGATTCTGGGGGCAACAGCCTTGGTAACAAAAACGATGGTTGCTTTTAATCAGAATGCCAGCAGTCTGGTGGACCTAGCATCCCCCCTAAAAAAGGCCTCCAAGGATTCTGTTCAGCCATGAAAGTTTTAAAGGGAAATGAAGGAATAATCTCAGTTAATTGTTGAGATAGGTGGTCAGAGTCGTTGCCATCCCCCAGTGCCTGCAGGCTTGTCCTAATCACCTGTTTTAACCTGATCTTCTAGGACTCAGGGAGGCCTGGAGACTTCAGCTTTTCTATAAACAAGAGGTAGGGGTTGAGGGTGGGTGTGGGGACAGGGTCCTGCCCCCTTTCAACATTATCGAAAAAGAATAGAGCTCATTATTGTGTTTATTTTCAAGTTGGATCAAACTTTCCTCTTCAAATGATAGTCTTTGGGCAGGGGTTTGGGAGAAAATATAGTCAACTTTTCAAGTGTTGGACCATTTAAGGTAGACTTTCTATAAATAGATTGCATAGTTTTTGCCTTCTTAGGCAAATGATGCCAAAATAATATTTTTAAAGTAATAATAATAATTCATGGTGGTGTATCTGTTATCCTCCACAAACCACGCAGGGTATTTCACTTAAACTCTGTAACAACTCTTTGAGGTAGGTAAATTCCATTTTGTGACATTTTTCCGATGCCTTAGACAAGAGGACATTAATGAGCAGTCCTGGAAGGGTTTCCAGACAGGACCCCCCTAAAATTATCTGCAGACAGGCATGTGTGTGTGTACGTTGTGTGTTTCTAGAGAGTCCGCAGTTTTTACCAGCTTCTCAGAAGCTGGTAAGTTGGATTAATCGTTAAGAAAAGTAGGAACTTCTGTGTTGCCTAGTCTACCTCTATTAGCTTGAACTAGGACAGTGGTTTCGAGACTATGTTTTCTGAGTTTCCTCTTGTTTCTCTTATTGTCTGATGATGCTTCTTGCCCAGGTCGTTGGGTTTGCCTCCAGAAAAAATGCTCATCTCTCGCCTGTGTAAAGTTAGTTAACAACGTGGACTCTGAGCCAGATGGTCTGGATTGAAACCTGGTCTCTCCCACTTACTGCTTGCATGAACTTGCCTCAGTTTCCAGCTCTGCAAAGTGGAACTCAGAGTAGGACCAACCTCCTAGAGTTGTTCTGAGGGTTAAATAAGCTCACACAAAAAATAAGTTCACACAGTGTTTGGAATATCGAAAGCGATACGTAAGTGCTTGCTGTACTGTAGGATTCTAATCGGGTGTGAATTTAGAAGCCATCTGTTCAAACTGTATTTGACAAAAGAGGGAAGATATATTGGGGGTCGTCGTGCTTCTTAAAGCCCTTTTATACTTCTTAGTTTTTGCCCCGCCCTGCTTACCATGGAATTCAATGAGATAACAAGCCATGCATATGTTTTTCTAAAACGCTGTGGAACACAAGACGAACTGAAGAGGGTAGAGATGTCGCTCATTTCTCATGAGCCTTTATTAAAGGAGCCATTATACCTGAAGGTCCACCTGTCATGGTTGGTGTCACCAAGCAACACAGCCCTTCTGATTTGCTTTAGACGCAGTTCGAAGGGAAGAACCAATTTTTCATCTGGTACCTTTGAAGAGTGCATTTGAGGCAGCTGTTAGTGCGAGGGTATGATTTTTTTTTAAAGAAAAGAAGGCTCTGCTCTTCCTAGCCTGTGGGTGTTTCCTGGGATTGAATCACCGCTCCTTAAAAATGTGCACTGGCAGGCTCTGCAGGGTTCAGAATCCAAATGATCTAGGCAAAGGTTCCCGATTAAAGCGAGCAAATAAAATCGGATTGAATAAGATGCCAGCTGACATTTTTTTCTTTATCCTTTGCGTGAGGATGAAATAGTCTCTTTACCTCTCACCTACCGGTCCTCTAAGGGTCTTTTTATCTCCCTCTGAAGGCTGAAAGCTGCTGTCAGATGGGTGGAGGCAGGGACGCCAAGGTCCCTATAACATTTTCCTAATGTCACTAAAGAGATTTGATGGCCTCCTGGAGCCCTTGTTCTAGCCGTGCGGCCGTTCTGAAGTGGGCAGAGGTCATTGCTGCCCACAGAATGATCGCCGTGACCAGCAGGATATCGGCACCTTCCTGGTCCAAGACTGCCAGGTCTCTCCATTCTTCCGTCTAATGCTCTTCCCACCAGAGCAGCTTTGGAGCCACAAAGGGCTGAGATTCCCTGCTGCTTGTCTTATTAAGCGTGGGTGTCTGTTATGAAAATAGGCAGTGTTTGGCAGAGCAGTGGAACCCACTCTTTTCAGAATGAGTGGTGGCAGTGGCAGCTTTCAGCAAGCCAGGCTTTTCATAAAGTGACCAGTGGTGAATGTCATTGTAGTCGGTGTTAGTACCATCCAGGCTGCTGCTTAGTTGCAAACCATTTACGAAAAGAAGTTTCCCTCTCCTCTGAAGATAGATGGATAGATTGATCGATAGATAGATAGATACTTTCTCTTTCTTTCTTTCCATTTTCTTTCCAGAGTTACAGATAAAAGGAAGCGGCATAGAAGGGGCCCAGGCATTCCCATTCACTACAATTCAGTTCAACAGGAATTCAATGTACTCAGCCTTGAGTAAGTTACTTAGTCTCTGGACCTCAGTTTCCTTCATTGTAAAATGTCAGTAAGGTCTTCCCTGCAGATTTGCTGTATGGCTGGAACAAGGCTTTAAATCTTAGTTCAATTTTAAGGGCAGAGCACCAAGGGGACCTGCTATCATGAGTCCAGTTCCCATCAGACTTAAAGACAGACTCACCTAGAGATGCCATTAGCTTCTGTGTGATTCATGCCCGCTTCAGAAAGAAGTCAAAATGCTCCAGAGAGTCTTATAAGAAAACCCGTATTTGCTGGTGCTGATGAGATGATAAGGACTCCTTCCTTGACCAAACTTTAATCGGGCTCTTCTGAGCCCACTTCTTAATTAGGCCTCAGTCCTGGGCTTCCGTGTCTGTCCTTGCAGAGTCCAGTTTTAGCAAGAATCCTACTAAGCCAGTGTAGAGAGAATATTCCCACCCATGGTATCTGATCATTCTCAGTTTCCAATCAAATTCTTCATCCTTCACCGTCTCCCAGTTAATACCTGATCACCTGACCTACCTTCAGCAACACTCCCCCATTCATGCCATCTCTTCTTAATAATTCTGCATCCACTGACCACCCCTCCCCCTACAAACCCACTCCTTGCTTATAAATCCCACTTGTTCTTGTTGAATTTGGGGCTGAGCTCGGTCTCTCTCTCCTCCTGCCATAGGATTGACACCTATTGCAATAGTCCTGAATAAAGTCTTCCTTATCATTTTAACAAGTGTCAGAATAATTTTTTTCTCCAACACAGATCAAAATTTAAAATTGAGGTTCTTTTAAAGAGGCTAACACTTATATGGTGTTTAACAGGTGCCGAGGCACTATTTGTTCTAAATGCTAAGTCTGTTCCTCACAGCATCCCAATGAGGCTGTGTACTGTTACTATTATCCTCAATTTATGTATTAAACTGGGGCTTTGAGAGGTTAACTTACTTGCCTAAGCACACAAACCTAGAGCTAGGTAGTGAAACTCATATTCTAATCCAGGGATTCTTGCCCCAGGGTCCATGTTCTTTTTTTTTTTTTTTAACATTTTTTTATTGATTTATAATCATTTTACAATGTTGTGTCAAATTCCAGTGTACAGCACAATTTTTCTGTTATACATGACCATATATATATTCATTGTCACATTTTTTTCTCTGTGAGCTACCATAAGATCTTGTATATATTTCCCCATGCTATACAGTATAATCTTGTTTATCTAGTCTACAATTTTGAAATCCCAGTCTATCTCTTCCCACCCCCTGCCCCCTTGGCAACCACAAGTTTGTATTCTATGTCTGTGAGTCTATTTCTGTTTTGTATTTATGCTTTGTTTGTTTGTTTGTTTTTTAGATTCCACATATGAGCAATCTCATATGGTATTTTTCTTTCTCTTTCTGGCTTACTTCACTTAGAATGACATTCTCCACGAGCATCCATGTTGCTGCAAATGGCGTTATGTTGTCGGTTTTTATGGTTGAGTAGTATTCCATTGTATAAATATACCACCGCTTCTTTATCCAGTCATCTGTTGATGGACATTTAGGCTCTTTCCATGTCTTGGATATTGTAAATAATGCTGCTATGAACATTAGGGTGCAGGTGTCATTTTGGAGTAGGGTTCCTTCTGGATATATGCCCAGGAGTGGGATTCCTGGGTCATATGGTAAGTGTATTCCTAGTCTTTTGAGGAATCTCCATACTGTTTTCCACAGTGGCTGCACCAAACTGCATTCCCACCAGCAGTGAAGGAGGGTTCCCTTTTCTTCACAGCCTCTCCGGCATTTGTCATTTGTGGATTTTTGAATGATGGCCATTCTGACTGGTGTGAGGTGATACCTCATTGTAGTTTTGATTTGCATTTCTCTGATATTTAGTGATATTGAGCATTTTTTCATGTGTCTATTGATCATTTGTATGTCTTCCTTGGAGCATTGCTTGTTTAGGTCTTCTGTCCATTTTTGGATTGGGTTGTTTATTTTTTTCTTATTGAGTCGTATGAGCTGCTTATATATTCTGGAGATCAAGCCTTTGTCAGTTTTATTTGCAAAAATTTTCTCCCATTCCGTAAGTTGTCTTTTTGTTTTACTTATGGTTTCCTTTGCTGTGCAGAAGCTGGTAAGTTTCACTAGGTCCCATTTGTTTATTCTTGCTCTTATTTCTTCTAGGAGAAAATTTATGAGATGTATGTCAGATAATGTTTTGCCTATATTTTCCTCTAGGAGGTTTATTGTATCTTGTCTTATGTTTAAGTCTTTGATCCATTTTGAGTTTATTTTTGTGTATGGTGTAAGGGAGTGTTCTAGCTTCATTGTTTTACATGCCGCTGTCCAGTTTTCCCAATACCATTTGCTGAAGAGCCTGTCTTTATTCCATTGTATATTCTTGCCTCCTTTGTCGAAGATGAGTTGACCAAAAGTTTGTGGGTTCATTTCTGGGCTCTCTATTCTGTTCCATTAGTCTATATGTCTGTTTTTGTACCAATACCATGCTGTCTTGATGACTGTAGCTCTATAGTATTGTCTGAAGTCTGGGAGAGTTATTCGTCCAGCCTCTTTCTTTCTCTTCAGTAATGCTTTGGCAATTCTAGGTCTTTGATGGTTCCATATAAATTTTATTATGATTTGCTCTAGTTCCGTGAAATATGTCCTGGGTTGCCCCAGGGTCCATGTTCTTAAACACAGTGCTGAACTGCCCTCAGCAAACTAAAAGTTAGGTTGAGAAGTCTACTGTGTCAGCACTCTTAGAATAAAGCTCTCAAACTTAGCTGCCCATAGGAACCCAAGTGAGTAAGGTAAACAAGGAGGGTAAGTGAGGGCTGGGGGTTCTGGGTTCTGGAGTGTCCCTGCCTTCTAGAGGGATGGCCCTTATCAGCACCATGTAATGTTGCCATCTGGAAATGGATACTTTCTGAGGTGTTTTTTTTTTTTTTTTTAAGAGAAGCAAGAGAAATCTGGATTTTTACGAAAGATCTTTTTAATTCAAAGGACAAGGAAAGAAAAGAGAGGGAAGAGGGGAAAGAGAAGAAGAGAGGGGGAAAGAGAAAGGGAAAGGAGAGCAGAGAAGGGAAAAACCACACAGGACACACACACACACCTGCAGAAGGAATTCATTCAGTCTGTGGACCACTTGTTTGCAACCTCACTTTCAGAGGTTATTAAATCTTACCACAATGGACTCCTGTTGATTTTAAAGATTTTTACTCCTCACTCTAAACCATCAAGTAATTACATTTTTTAAATGACCTATTTGTCTAACCTATTAGAGACTATGGATTTCCATTATTTGGTTGGAGAAGAGTAGGGGTAATCGGGGAGGAGGGTTGTTTCTGAGCTTAGGCAGTCTCTCCTGGGCTCGTGGAAATGCTGTGACAATTACAATAGCAGATCTTTTCAGAGTAGTGTTGATTTTCTGTCTACCCATGAATCAAGAGATTTTGAATTACAAGCGTATCCAAGCAATCAGGGCTTTTCTTCTTGATTCTTGAATTGATGGATAATTTATCCTCTGTTAACAAAGCAAACAAAAGAAAACATCCTTTCAAAGGTGAACTAGTACCATCAGCTCTCTGTGGGAAATGGAGATAAATTCTGACTTCTGAGAGTTTTATGAAGTCCCTCAGCTTTTCTAAGTCTTTCAACTTTCGGTTGCTGAACTTTGAGTTGTTCATGTTTTACAGTCCTTTCTAGAAAGCCAGATTTCTTGGCTCCAGCCATATAACACAGAGATGTTCTTTACTCCTGAATTTATGAGACCTTCCACCTTTTTTGTAGCAGATGTCCAATGTGCTTGTTTTCAATGGTCTAAATCTGGATTACAGATACATAAAGTCTCATAAATGAGATACAATCATTTACTTACTTCCAAAAATAGCACTCTTTTAAATTGTGTTTTCAATAATATTTCATGTCATAGGTTGAAATTTTGTATTATTTTGAAGTTTGGCAGGGCTTAATAATGGCCATTTTTGGAGGGAAATGGGATCAATTAACACCTTTTTATGCACAAGACCCTGCACTGTGTCCTGCAGAGTGAACAAAAAAGAATCAATAAGCTTGTCCCCTTCCCTCCTGGGGCTGAAGTACTTTTGGAGAAATCAGGCATTAACACAAGTAGCAACCGTACATAAAAAGCACAATTCAAGGGACACAGAGGACCATAGCTGTAGGATTTTAAAGAGAGAGAGAGACTTTATGACCTGAAAGGCCTTAGAAGGCCTTCAGGAAGGATACGGGGTTTAAGTGGGGCTTTGAAGAATGGGTAGGCTTTTTGAGGGTGAGGAGGGCAGAGGGTGGCACTAAAGGTATTATAGAGACAGAGGCAAAAGAGGGAGAGGAAAGATGGGCTTGGGCACAACAAATGATTGCAACAGAAGACTCCAGAAAAGAAGAAATGGAACATAAACCTGGGGAATGATTTGTATGAACAAAAAGCAGTCAAAACCCAGGATGGGAAAAAATTTAACCCATTAATATGAATAATGAAGTTAGAAGGAAGAGCTGGTTCAGGGAAGAAGATAAGTTGGATTTATTGTTAGATTTCTTATGATATAGATCAACCAAATAACATTGAACCAAAATATCAAATTCTTTCTTTCAAAATCTTGGCCCAACCACATTTGCCTTTGTCTACAATTTTGACCCTTAAGCCAGAGTTAAGATGGTGCTGTTTGACTTATTATCCATC
This sequence comes from Camelus dromedarius, assembly GCF_036321535.1. Classification (NCBI taxonomy): domain Eukaryota; kingdom Metazoa; phylum Chordata; class Mammalia; order Artiodactyla; family Camelidae; genus Camelus; species Camelus dromedarius. Next base: position 83,858,166 of record NC_087436.1, on the reverse strand, counting down.
ACATGCAAAGAAATAGGATCTTTGAATTTTGGAGCTGGAATGGTCCTTAGAAATCATATAATTTATTTTGCCAGTAAGTTAATGTGGGGTGCAGAAAGATTAAATGATTAGCATAAGGTCAGAGAGTCTATGAGCAATAGAGGTGAAATTAAAATAGTCATCTACTAATTTCTGAATCATTGTTTGATCCATATCACATAAAGTCTGGTTATCCTGTCTAAAAAATGTTTATGTATAAACACATATAAGTAAATTTTCATATATACTTTAAAAAATTCAGATATAGTTTTTAAAATTCAAAATTTTCATACCTTTGGAAACTTCTATCTCTTTTTCCATAGTTCCGAGTCCTTACACTCCCTCCATTTACCACCTGCTATGTGTCATTATATATATTTTTAGAATTTATATACTCACACACAAGCATATCTTTACACACGCACACACATAACACATATGTAGTGTTTTAGATCATTGTTTTACAAAAATAAAAACATATATATTCTTTTCTGTTCCTTGATTTATTCTCCCAGCAATACCTTGGGGAAATTTCTCCCAAGTGAAAAGTTCTAGCCTACTTAATTGGGTTTTTACTTTGTTTTGTTTTTAATTTTTTAATACAATTTTTCAAGGTTATGTTCCATTTACAGTTAGTACAAAATATTGGCTACATTCCCCATGTTATACAATATGTCCTTGAAGCCTGTCTCACACCCAGTGTTTGTACCTCCCACTCCCCCACCCCTATATGGCCCCTCCCTCACTCCCCACTGGTAACCAACCACTAGTTTGTTCTCTATATCTGAATCTGCCCCTTTTTTGTTATATCACTAGTTTGTTATATTTTTTAGATTCCACGTGTAAGTGATACATAGTATTTGTCTTTCTCTGTCTGACTTACTTCACTTAGCATAATGCCCTCCAAGCCCATCCATGTTGCTGTGTATGGAAAAATTCCGTTCTTTTTTATGCTGAGTAGTATTCCATTGTATAGATATACCACATCTTTATGCATTCATCTTTCGATGAACACTTAGGTTGCTTCCATATCTTGGCAGTTGTAAATAATGCTGCTATGAACACTGGGGTGTGTGTATCTTTTTTGAATTAGTGGTTTTGTTTTTGCAGATACCTACCCAGTAGGAGAATTGCTGGATCATTTGGTAAATCTATTTTTAGTTTTTTGAGGAACCTCCATACTGTTTTCCATAGTGGCTGCACCAATTTACATTTGTACCAACAGTGTATGAGGTGTCCCTTTTCTCCACATCCTCACCAACATTTGCTATTTGTGTTCTTCTTGGTGATAGCCATTCTGACAGGTATGAGGCAATATCTCACTGTGGTTTTAATTATTTTAATTGTTGCATAATGCTTCACAGGGGAGCTATATCATGATTTATTCTGCCATTCCCCTATTTATAGAGCAGTTTGTTTTAAGTCTCCAAATAGTACTTCAATAAACATGTATCTACATATGCTGCTATTTTATTTCTATTGATAAGATCACTGGGTCAAGGACATATGTATTTTTAGTTTTAGAAGCTAACCTACTTCCCTAAGAAAGCTACAACTATACACATTTGCACATAGAATTAAAAATACTTCCTTTCACTAGGTTTCCCCAGACCATGGTGTTATAACTTTTTTTTTTAAAGTTTTTGCAAGTGCTATTGGTATAGAGTAAAATCTCATTGTTACTTTATTTGCATTTCTTTGACTACAAATGAATTTGATCATCTTTTCATAAGGTTGTTGGCTGTTGGATTTCCTCTTTTGCAAACTATGCTTTCATATTCTTTATCCATTTTTCCAATGGATTATTTTGTCTCCTTGTAAATTTTTAAGAGCTTCTGCTGTGTTACAGTTATGTCCTATAGGGATGCAAACATTTTTTCCAGTCATTTGTATTTGTTCATATTATCTTTTGCCATGCAAAAGTTTTGTAATTTTTCTAGTCATCTATGTTGATGTTTTTTCTCTTATAGTTTTTGTATTTTCTGCTTTGCCCCCAAAAAAACCTTACCCACTCTGCTCCTAGATTATATTTATGATCCTAGATTTTCTTAACAGGATTTTTAACTTAATTATTTGTTTTACAGTTTAACCTTTAATCTCTCTAAATCCATCTGAATTTGATTTTTCAAATTGGTGTAAGATAAAGATCTAGTTTTCTTTTCTTCTGGATGAATAGATAGTTTGCCAACCCCTTATATTAAAGAATTCATCCTTTTGCCACTACACTGAAATGCCTCTTTTGTCATATAGTAAATCCTCATTTATATCTGGATCTGTTTCTAGATATTCTATTCCACATATCTGTTTAGGCCTATTTCAGTACTTACTGATTTGATTACAGTAGCTTGATAGGACTTTCTGATATCTGGTAAATCTGATTACCCAAATGATTTTTGAGGCAGTTATCGAGTGTGTAGGTAAACACATTAAAAACCTATCTGCTGGACAGCAATGGGATGCAAACGGAACTAATATATCAAAATGTACTTGTATAATCAAAAGAATTTTTCCAAAATTTTTCTTCCCAAGATCTATTTCTATGGGAAGAAAAGGTTTGATGTTCTTATGAGATCTTAAACAGGTGACAACAAGTTTCACATCCTCAAATTCTGTTCTCTATTAATGGTGCTGTTTCCTTGATTCCCAGGTTGGCCCTGCAGCGGAATTGTCCTTGACGGTGTCTTCACTCTGAGCTACAACTGCATCCCAGTGGAAGCACTGCTCAGGGGAGCGCTCTGAGGTTTTCCTAAAGGGAAATTCCATGGGGACTGTACCTGACCCTCTGAGATCAGCTAAAACTTCCCTGATTGAAGCTTCTGGAAAAGAAGAGGATTTAGGAGAGGTGCGGGCGGCCTCACCTCAGCCTCGACCAGCCCTCCTGTGTGAGAACACCAATGGCCTTTCCAGCACTCCTGCAGAGCCAGCCTTCGGCCCCAGGACAGCAGCTGAGGCCCTGATGCAGGCTGGTGAGCATGAGACCACCCAGCCCGCCATGTCTTCTCCTGGCGTTGTCCGTGAAGTGGGGAAAACATCTCCCACACTCAACTCTCCTGGTGATACCCAGCTGCCGGGGAGCAGGGAGCCCACAGCACCAGCCCCATGTTCTGCAGCAGAAAAGGATCTTACACACGCAACATTTACCATGCCAGCTAATCAGCACGCCCACCCGGCCATCCCAGGCGACCAGCCCAATGCTGGCCTCTACTCAGGACCTGAAGATACCCTGGTGAAATCACAGAGAACTTCAGATGTAGAGCCACCCGAGAAGTCAAGTTGTCCTGTGGGGGACACCTGTGGTGGCAATAAAGATCAAGTGTCCTGTGATTTTCCATCTCGAGAAACAACCCAGGGAATGGTGCAAGCTGCAGACACAGCAGCCAGAGTGTTCGGTAACACATCCACTTCTGTAGGTGGACCTGAAGGGGAAAGGCAGCAAGCTGTTTGCGATTCCCAGACAAGGTCCTGTGACTCTCCTGCGAGAGATGATGGATGTTCCGGGAACATACTACAGTCTGCCTCCACCTCAGACACCCAGGCTGTGACTTCAGGGACACCTCAACCATCCCACCTCCCTAGCAAAGGGTCAACGTTTCCTTCAGATCCGGAGAAGGTGCCACTGCCAGCACATGCTCTGGTGTCAAGGTTCAAAGAAGTGGGCACGATGACCAGCCAGGCTGAAAAGGAGGTCGAGGAAGCTCCCCCCAGGGCTCAGCAAGATGCCGAGGTGCAGGCAGTGGCCAGTGTCGAGAGCAGAGCCGTGTCCACCAGCCCCAGCATCCTCACTGCGTTCTTAAAGGAAGCCCCTGCTCAGGAGCAGTTCGAACCAGAGCAGCTGTGTGTCATCTCCCATGGCAGCGGCCGCGTGAGCCACACGTGGGAGCTGACTGACCACACCCATGGGCCCCAGCAGGTGGCTCAGAGCCTGGGCATCACGCCAGAGGTGCACATCCAGGCGGCTGCAGCAGTTTCTACAGCTTCCCAAGGGGAAAGGGAATCAGTGAACCCACCAGGCGAAGTCCTTATGACCCCAGCAGTCAACGTGGCATCCAGTAACGCTCAGGATACGTGTAAAGAAAATGGGAGGTCAGCAGGAAAGACCCTAGCAAGGGAAGGGCTCTCCTCTAAGCAGCTTTCAGGTGCTAGTTCTACCTCCCTGAAAGCTGGCCCCAGTGACCAGACCTCTGTCAGCACAGGACGTCCAGCTGGAACAAGCCATGGGTTAGGGGCATGTGAAATGCAGCCATCTGAGTTTGCTGTGGAAACCACAGATGGCCACAGAGCAGACCCGGATTACCAACTCTCCAGCTCTTGTGGCCCCACCAGCAAAGCTGACCAGTCTGGGAGCTTAGATCTCACCAACCAAGGGAATGCAAGAGAGAGGAAGCGTGTGTCTCCTCACGTCGTGGAAGAGCAGGAATCCTCTGGCATCGATATTCTGGATGCAAAGGGAAGGGCAGAGGCCAAAAGCCTACTTCTCAACCCGAAATCTCAAGAAAGTGGAGGCACAGCATCAGCCGCCAGTCCCACCCCCTCTCCAGTCAGAAAGAGTCAGGAGGGCACCGGAGAAGAAAACAGACAGACCAAGACAGCCACCAGCCTAAGCCTGCCCTCCGATTCCCTGGGGGAGTCCAGTCCGGGTTCTGGCAAGAGGACCCCTTCTCGCTCGGTCAAAGCCAGCCCCCGCCGGGCCAGCCGGGTCAGTGAGTTCCTCAAGGAGCTGAACGTGACAGCAGCCGCCGCTCAGGTGGGACTCACTCCAGGAGAGAAGAAAAAGCAGCTCAGTGCTGACTCCAAGCTCCAGTTGAAACAGTCCAAGCGTGTCAGGGACGTCGTGTGGGACGAGCAGGGCATGACCTGGGAGGTGTACGGCGCTTCCCTGGACCCGGAATCCCTGGGCATCGCCATCCAGAACCACCTACAAAGACAAATCAGGGAACACGAGAAATTAATCAAAGCTCAAAGCAGCCAGACCCGGAGATCCATCTCCTCAGATACTTCTTCCAATAAAAAGCTCAAAGGCAGGCAGCACAGTGTTTTCCAGTCCCTGCTGCAGAACTTTCGACGCCCCAACTGCTGCGTCCGCCCCGCCCCTTCCTCTGTGTTAGACTGAAAAGGAAAACAGCTGCAGGGAGCCCTTGCATGGGGTCTTCATAGGTGTCCGTCTGTCAAAGCTTACTTGTTTTTTTCCTGAGAGACCAGGAAGAGAAAGCAAGTGTTAACTCCAGGAAATTGCTGTGAAGGCTAGTGGGGTCCCTTGCTGGAGTCTTCATTAAAAAAAAAACAAAAACACATCATTTCAATTGGAAAGAAAGAAAACAAGCACGCTTCACTGAAGGTTTACAACTGTAATTAAGAGGAAATAGTATTCACTGTTTTTTTAATATGCTGTTGCTTACAGAACTATCATTATCATTACATATGTATCATTTTGTATAACTGCCTCAATTTATCACACTATGGTATTTCCATTAAAATCTCAGCTTTATATTAAAAATAGCAAAAATACTGTTACACTTTTTGGTCCATTGCAGTGAGAATGCTGTTACCCCACAAAATTTAAGTAGTTGATAAGAACTATCATATAAAAAATTGAAACAAATTTGACTCCTTAGGCCAGAAGATAATAAGTAAAAGCATTTAAATGCATAAAATACCAAATATGAAGTCATATTTGTAAACATCTGCAGATAACCCTTTTTATAAACCTTGTTATACCTGTTAATAAATATAAGAAAGTTATATTAGGAAAAAAAATTAGTGAAGCATTTGACTATGAATATTGCCCACATAAAACATGAATTTATATATGCACCTTTTCCTGCCCTGAAGGCAAGTTTCATCTCTGTGATTGTGACTAGACTAAATTCATATTTCCTTACCCTAGAGAAAGTACATGTGACTGAATTCTTGGAGAGAGTCATCAGGTTATTGATAATACTCAATTTTATGTTGTACAGGTGTTCTCCAATGACATTCTACTGAGAGCGTCACGGTTCGGGTAAGGAATTATAAATAGCCAATTACCAAACACTCTATTTTTAGGTGTTAAAGAAAAAGAAAAGAAAGCCTCCTGAATAACAAAACAACACATATGAGACTCCTGTAACCAGGATGGAGTTTGTGTTTTTGTTTGACTTGGTTCAGTAGCTTCTAGTAGAAAGTGTGGTCCACACCGATTAGAACATGAGCTTCCTCGCTGTTTTTGTACGTAGACTAATATCATCTTATTGCTTGAGTCTAATCTACGATAAAATGGTAACCTCTGTAAGCCTATTGATTTCAAGAGAAAAACGTCATAAAATACCACCCTTCAAACCCAGTAAAAGAAGCCACCTTTACTGAAACACGTTTTTGAGCTTTGGGTGGGCTTGGTCCTTGAGAACATAGGCACCTGTCTGAGCTGAGCCCTCACCTGTCTCCTTAAGAGGAGTGTATTCCTAGGGCTTATGAGTGTCCTGCAGGGCACTGGGCTGGAACGACCAAGAGTGGCTTGAGTTGGGGTGACGGACAAGAGGGGAGAGAGTGAGGGCCCGAAAGGGCTTCCCCTCCTGGACTCGTGGTAGGGAGGTTGCTGGTTTCCACCTCGCATTTAGAGAGTCACTGTTGGTTGGAGGGGCGCTGGTTGCTTTCTCTAATCTCATTGCCCTCGATGAGCCAGAAAAGAGTATCTGGCTGTGTGTTCTCTCTCCAGAGATTCAGAAATGCCATTTGGGCAGTAAATTCACAGTTTCTCTTTTGGCTTTTTTGCTTTTTCATTTTAATTCTCTATTGCAGATTCTGAACATTATGGAGGGGAGGAATCATACCTAAACTTTAACACCACAAGTACACTGGACATAACCTAAATTAGTAAAGAGCCATTGATTTCTTTCAAAGCCGTTGGACTGTCTGTGACGCCTGCATACGTGGGCCATGGTCACAGCACTCTCAGAGCAAGCATGCTCTGAATGGCAAGTACACTTGTTATACTTGGAACTTAGAATGAGCAGTTTAGTAAAGCCCATGTTTCCACGTCTTACCATTGGGCCTCCGTCAAGGATGCTATCTAAAGCAGAAATGACCATCCAATGAGCAATCAAATTATTATTAATGAATTTAGTCCAAAACGCTCCCCTTGGCCTTAAATACCCATTTGTGGTAGTGTCCGTGCCACTTCTGTAGGAAATGCCTTTGCCACGATGTAATCTCCCTCCTGTCTCTCGCCCACTGGCTGTCTCCCTCCCACGCTGGCGTACGTGCTGTGTACACATGGAGAACATCCTGTGTACACAGTAGCAGCTGTCAGCGGTACCCACTCCAGGCGGGTGGGCCCCAGGTAATCCTCTGCTCTGAACTGGCTAGAACAGGCTGTTCCTGCATTAAAATGGGAAAAAAGGAAGAATTCAGCGTCTGGTAATAATATTTGTTGTCATGAGTTGGGAGTAACCACGTGGTTTATAAATAGTGAAAGGAAGCAGAGGCCACGGAGCTGTGGGCCTCCGTTACCCATTAAAAATAAATTAATTAATGAAATGAAATAAATTAAACCTGAATTTGGTGTTCTAGTTGTGCCTCTCAAATTAAAACTTAATGCTCGATGTAGTAACCTTAACTGGTTTTCTTTGGTACTGGAACTAACCTTTACTTTTACACCTTTGATCTTTTAACATCCGTCTTTACAAAAGCTTCCTTCTCACTTACGGAATCTTATAGAAGGAACAGCTTTTAAGAACAGTCACAGAAATAGCTCATCACATGGATAAATAAGACAGGAGCCTAATCAAGACGGCAGTGTTTTGCATTATGATACCCTCAGTACTCTCACGATAAAACCTTGATGTGAAAATGTTCCTTCACTTCGATCTGTGACCCAGCGTACACATTCGGGACAGCATTGTCATTCCTTAGGTTCATCTAGCAACTGACGTTGCAAAACAATATTCTTGGCAGACTCTTTGAACTTGCTCTGCTGTTCCTTACCTGCATGGCACACACGGGGTTGAAAGCTGTTTGTTTTTGTCCTTGACTTCTTTTAGTTATGTTTGGGTCCTTTTTAATGCATTTTAGTTGTTGAAATAAGTGGAGGAAATATTATATTAAGTAGATATATATATATAAGATATTTTTTAAACCAGTAGCAAAAGAGAAACAAGTTAGAACATCTAAATGTTTAAAATGTGAAGATGTGATACGGCTTACCCAGTGAACACTAGAAGTTTCAATTTAAATATTGATTTTTCTACTTTTTATGACTGCAAGAAAAATGTGATCACTTCGGCTGTCATATATTTACCTTCAGTGCTTTTCTAATGATGTCTTTCTGGATTCTTGGCCTTGTTGCCACAGACCAAGTACTTCACATACAGTGAAATCCTAATTAACCTTTGTGTCTTGGATCAGTGGCAGAAGTTGAACGTTGTTTTAGATCAAAGTTAACCAGAAAACTTTTTGTTTGCATCCAATATGAAATATTTGTAAAAAATACTGCTGTGTTTTCCTACCATAGCAAGTTCAGCTATATTGAATATTACTTGATTTTTGATGATTTTTGAATCTTAAGAATTGTCTAATATTTATTATTTTGGGTACCATTATTCTCCATGTTATAGGTTAAATATCATAAAATAAATTGGACTGAATATGCATGTGTAACATATACCCTAGAGATTGAATTTTGGAACCAAATTCTTAATAAGAGCTCGTCATCTTCAAGTCGAAGGCAGAAGAGGAAAACGACTTTGGGTTGCATCCCAGAGTTGTAAGGTTTTATCGTTCCTAGCTGACTCTACTCTTCTTCCTCTCATCTCTGGGAGTTCCTATCATTCTGGGAATACCTGTCTACACCACGTGAAGAATAGACTATGATGTGACTTTACAGTTTGTTTACAGAGGACATCTATGAGTATGCTGTTGATGTAAATTGTTTGGCCTTTGCTGTATCCGCTTCGTTACTGTTTTGCTGCCAAAATGTGAGAAGCTGTCTTCTCTTCCTCCTACATGTTGTGCAAGTGTTAAAAAATGTAACTCACCACACCCCTTGTCTACTTTTTAAGACTCAGTCAAAAGAAAAACCATACATTAGGATAAGGTTTGTATATGTGTTTTTACTGAAAATTGGGCACCTGCAGCCTGGTGCAGGCCTCTACCTGTCTGACTTACCAATTGTCTACAGTGCTGCCATGGAGATGATGCTGTTTACTCTCCAGCTTGGTCCTAAGTGGTATTTGAGAAATGAAGCCTGTGAATTTCCCTTTGTGATAAGAATACAGTGAACTCAGCAGGAGCTTGGATAAATGAGCTGACCATCTTGTCCCCACCCCCATTTTGTCTCCATAGTGAATCAGAAGTCTTGCCCACATCTGCCTCAGTGCTTGCTACTTTATGTTCCTATTTGAGGATTTTGTTTTCTGTTAGTGACATCCTTTGAATCCACATGTGGCCCTTTCGGTTGAATCTGTCCCAGTGTGGGTCAGCTGCTACCACCTGGCAAATAACAGGTGATGTGCTGAATCTCCTGTCCATCCTTGTAACTGTATCCTTCTTAACAAAATTCTGCAGCCAGCTAAGTAATTATAAATGGCATCTGTGCAGACACTTGGGCTTACGGATGTCAACGAGATTTTAGACATTTTTGCAAATGAGAAAAAAGTCTTGTAAATACTGAAAAAGATTTCCATGAACGTCATCCTACTCTTGGGAGAAAAAAAAATCTTGGCTACAGAAATAAAATCAATTTGCTTTACAGTGACCAAGGACATAAATGAAGATGGATTGAAGTGGAAAACTCATGTCTCACAATCCGTGACATCTGCCAGAGGTCATTACGGCTACTTTTAACTGTGAACATTCACCAGCTAAACTACTCACTTGCCACAACCAAATAACCTCTCTCAAAGTAAATCCAATGCATCTGTATACATGTGTGGATAGAAACAACAAAAAACCCTGAAAAATTACTGTTGGCTATTAGGTAAATCAAAGTGATGATCATTACAAGGGACATTTAAATAACCGTGGGCCTGGGGGTGAAATGACTGTGGAGGCCAGAATGATGCACCAAGATGTTATTCACAAGTTTCGTGTGTGTGGTTTTTTTTTTTTTTAAGACCCAGATATCTCAGATACTCATGATGAGAATAAAGACTGTTGATAATGAAATTAAAGCCAAGCAATAATGTGCCAAAAAGAGGCAGTTATACCAGCAAGTGCGTCTGTAATGGGCACACCATTGTATAATTATGGCTTGCTCCATAAAGACTGACTGTAACCCACAGGCTAAAATAAGCAAAGGCATACTTTATGCTTTCTTGCTGGAAAAACTTGTTTAGGAGCGCCATTGAGAGGTCCAGCAGTAGTGAGCGTTAGATTTTATGGTTAACGTCTCTGTTTTAACACTAGCCAAGACCAAAGGAGTCACTGAGTTAAAACTCAAGACAACACCGGAAACTTGGTTGAAATGAAGGATTAAATGTATGGTAATTACTATTCCTGGACACTCACTTGTAGGAAAGCAATTCAGGTAACTTTGCCTGGAGGATTACCAGCCTTAGCTATGAAAAAAAAAAGGGTTCTCAAATGCAAAATAACTAAAATGTGAGTACTCATCTGAAAGCGGGCCTCAAATAATGCCTTACTGAAAATGATGTTCTCAATGGGTGTTTCTGAAAACCAATTCTTCCTCAAGTATCCTTTTGGGTTCAAGCTCAAAATCGATTGGCTGGAATAAAAATGACATATTTTACACTTCAAAAAAAGATACTGATGATCGACCAGCATGGAGATAGTTATGATGAGAGATACCCTAGGGATTTCAGTGAGTTAAAGAGAACTCAGTGGGGGGTGAAACACTAACTTCTTTCTTGAACTCTTAAAATGGGGGGATGTCATCTGCTTATTTTGGGGTGAAAATGAGAGCTTGCTTTTTGGCATTGCTGCTAGTGTTACTCTTTGTTCCTTTAAAAATTAAACTGTCTATTCTTCGGCAGAACTTTTAAGCAGTTAAACAACATTTTTCTGGTTCATATTGCTTTTAATATCATGTAAAGATTCTGTATAGAGCAAAACAGAAATGCGCGGAAGGGGCTAATCCATGTGTATCCGTGTCTTTTAATGATTTCAGTAGTCTTAGCATTTATTTTAACCACATCTTTGAGTAGATTATTCTTCATTAATGCTTTCTGGCATGTCTTATGATGATGTTGGTCATCAGGAGATTACAGTATTAATAGTCATGCTCCTCAATCTCTAGCAGGGAGGAGAGCCTAATTCTTGTGTTAAGGGCGTCTGGAAATACCTTTTTCTGAGGTTGAGAGAGGTCAACAGGGCCTGAAAACTCAAGAAGGAAATACAGTAACAATTACTAAATTTCTAAATGTATTTATCTCGCTGTACTAACGTGTGAACAGTATGTCGTGCGTAACACTGTAGCTGGTCGTGGTATGTCAGTACATCCTGTAAGTGTGTAATGTCTGTGAGTGGCTGGTTTTCTGTTTTTATGTGTAGAAAAAAATACCATGCTGTATCCCATTTTAAGGCCAGGTTCTGTCATCAGGAGGCTGCATGTTCGAAAGTGAATAAAACCAACAGACGTGTGTGTGCGTGTTCAGTAACAGAATTTGTCCTTTCATTTTTGAAGGTCAGAAAGGGCTGTTTTGTTGTTTTTTTTTTTAAGCCTCTCTGAGAGTAGATCACATAATTATCACAAAGGCTGAACACATTAGTCAGTACACGGGCATGTTACTAAATATGCCAGGGCTAATCCCCCACGTCCTTAGTCACAGGTAAGGTCAGTTCTTTGACCACTGGGTTGATTTACATTCCTCACACATCTTCTCCGTGTTAAGTGTGTGACTAGGATGTACATACTATGGGTGTGATTGTGTACATACCTTGTATGAATTATCTAAATCTTCAAAGCAGTTGCAGGAAAGAAAGAAAGAGTTGTTCAAAAGCCTCAGAAGGGCTAATCAATGTGTATTTTCATTTTCTACACATAAAAATGTATACATGACATAACTGTAAATAGCTTACCCACCTATACTTGCACACATAGATGCATTTTATTCATACTGGTATATTTAAATAAATCACAAATTAAAACAACTAATTGAAAGTTGCATCCTTCCATGACTGTTCTGTTTTATGTATAGTAATATCAGATCAGATGCTCCATATTAAATGGTGTTACTCCCTGGTAGCAGATTTGGTGCTTAGAAAGCCCAGCCCCACTGGACCATGCATAGCTAGTTGGTGTCTTACTGAGGCACGGACTGGTACCTGAGCATCTTCAAAGGCTTAATGCTGTTCTATTAGCACCTAATTTTCTATCTGGACATGACAAACACTGGGGAAAACCAATTATGTTTTATAGACTCCATTTGTACATTTATTAGTATGTTTATTTGCACAGGCTGATAAAAGCCCTACATTTTTTTTCAAAGACATAGCTCTAAATTTTAAAACAGTATATAGTCACTCAAAGTGAAACCTGATTGCAGGAATTCTTCTCTTGAGATCAGCAAAACAATGTTTAGCAACACCAAAGAGACGTCAAAGAGGCAAATTTTTTTTAAAATGACAGGCTACACTGGTAGAAGAATAGGGTAATAGCAATTGGGATTTCCTTAAGATAGACTCATAAACTACGATGTTGACGCCAGGTGCTGCAGTGGGGACTAGATAAGATTAGAGTCATTGGCCAGGGAATGCTAACGTTGGGTACGTCAACTTACCACAGTTCCAATCGGTGAGTTGACATTGTTTTAGTTTCTCTCATTTCTTTTAAAAGGAAATACTCTGTTAGCGATCAAAAAGTCTGTGATGTGGTTCCTAGAACCTAACATGATTTGACCTCAATTCTTTGACGCTGAAAATTACGTTGGCTGGATATTAGGTTGAAGATATGAATGGAAATACCAGAATTGCCAATTAATAGAGAATTCTGTGTGGCAAGGTACAAATATAACCACTTCTCAGTAGAAAGTTAGTAATACCATTTAATACATATTCATGTTTTAAAGACTGAATGTGCCATCTTTGTATTTTAGATAAAAAGATTAACCAACCATAAGAACACTACAATTACAACTAGAGCTAGCTGTGTTTTTTAACGACTAAAAACAAACTCTTTATAAGAGCAGTACACATGAAATCTTGATGTCAATATTTACTGTTGCTTAAAAGACAGATTTATGTAATTATTTTGAGAGATGCATATTAATTTAAATGCCATCCAGAAAAATTATAGATGTCAATGTAAGAATCATTTGTGTGTGTAAGTACTCAACAGAGAAAGAGCAAAACTGTAGTGTGATGTTAAATCACTGAAGAAATGGTAGTATTTAAAATGAAATTCCATTTATGAATGTATCAATATTAGAATCTAAAGTTATGTCTTTTCATGTTGTATATATACAAAGGTCATTAAATGATTTATTTAAGAAAGTCCTCATCTTCCAGAAATCGACCTGCCAATAAAATTTCATTTCCTAGATAAAGGATGAACTATTATGATTTATATGAGGATAGATCAAGATTTGGAAATTATGTACACTTCCATCCTCATTGTGGATTTGATATCTGAATGGATGAATGAACGAAATTCAACTGATGATCTAGTTTTACCCTTGAAAAACTTTTAAGTACAATTTTTTTGCATTTCACTTTCCATAATAAACGTGATACAGATGAAAAGTTACAGTGTTCGTTTTTTGTTGTTACTGTGTTTGCCACAAAATTGTTCTCTTAGCCCTAGATGCTTAGAATCGGTTGATTTCAGTGTGACAGACTTTTGCCAGGTATCTACAAGAAGAGCTGAAAGTATATACAATGAAAGGGTTTTTCCCTTTAATTGAAATAGAATTCCCATAGCATCAACAAAGCCTGCAGGGCATCGGAGGTAGTGGTTTTTCCTGCTGTTGGTGGCACAGCGGGGTGTGTATATGTGTGTGTGTGTGTGTGTGTGTGTACAAGTGTGAACTTTTGCTTTTGCTTTTGCTTGGTGATAGTGATGAGAGGTTGGCATTCATGGATATACAGGAAGGGGTGGGGTATGGAGCACATCTCTGTGTTAGTGTGGACACTTATATTCAAGCTTATATTGTCTCATGCCCAGGCTTAGCTGCCTCTGCCTGCAGCCATCCAGCTGAGCTGCACTGTGGCACCAGCTTCTTCGTCTGTCCATTCCTGGGTACACAAGTCACAGGTTCCTAAAAGAAGGTGGAAGAGCCAGCTATGGCCTCTGATCCAGTTTAACCATTAATAAAGCTAACACTATAATTAGGTCCTTTTTGCCTTCTTGAATTTGTGTTCAATTCATCAAAAAAGCTGTAGAGTTGGATAGATATAAAATCTATGAACCCCAAAATCTTCAAAAAATGACTTGACGAATTTTTCATGAACTTTACACAGTGATTGTTTCAAAACATCCAAGGGCCATGCTCTCCCTCAACCAATTCTGTGTATATAAATACACACTATTTCAGCCTAAAATGATGTCCAAGGGCTGTCATGATCTAACTCTTGTATACTTCGACATTCACTCTTGGCAAAATTAAGCTTCACGCATTTCCAAAGATATAAATGCTGTTCGAGAAGGTAGGTCATGCCCGGGTCCCCAGAGGGCAGAGATGCTTGACTTACTCCTGCAGCTGTTTATGTCCCACCAGCAGGCGTTCAGCTCATTAGGTGCCTCTTCCAGCCAACTCTTCTCACTCACCTATGTCTTTAATGTTGAGTAGTAAACGCAAGAGCAGCCTGATCGTAATTCGGCTTCTCTGGACTGATTGTGAACTCAAAATACCTCTTATTTCTTGGGAAGGGCCTGCCTTTTGTCAACCACATAGGATCACTTTGGATCTACCACATGTTTTTAATGAATTCATGAATACCAACGTTGTTTAATGTTTCTCAACACTATTCTAGACTCTCAGTGAGCTAAGTTACAGAGTTCTAAATTCTTTAGACCCTTTGAATTATCTTAATGTTCTATAGCCTGTTTTTCTAAATATAGAGGACTAAGATTGTGGACATTCTTATTATCAGAATGGAAGCTGAAAGTGCTCAGAGAGATTTCTGGTGGGAGTTTTGGCATCTCAGGGATGCCTACAGATGTTTTTTTTTTAAGTTCCACTTGACACATCTCAATCAAACTGCACGGGAACCTTGGTCTGTCATTAAAAAACAAAAAACAAAAAACAAAAAACAAAACCTAAGCAGAATGTCATTGTCAAAGATATCCCAGGTGTTTAGAAGCAAGATAAGACTTCTTAAAGGGTTGGAAAGTATTTGCTTATTATCTGTGTTCTTTTTGCCTAAAGTCAATCCAAAGGGTAATGGCCAAAGGCTAGACATTCTGCTGGGCACTTCAATAAGTGTCTCAACCTTGGGAGGTATATATAAATGCACATTTTTTTTCAGTTGATTTTTTTCTCAGTGGTAGATACTTGAAACATATGAACTGGATGTTCAAAAAGAAATAGTGGTAATTACCCAGGCTCAGAACCAAAGAAACCTGGGTTCAAATTTCAGCATTAAAGATAATTCCATGGCCCAGTCACTTAATCATTTTGAGGATTAGTGCTTTCATCCATAAATTGAGGATAAATTTTTGCAAAATTGTGAGGATTAAATGACACAGGCAATACAAATGTTAGTTCCTTCCCTTACTCCTTTGATTTTTGTGTTCTTTGCTTGAATTTTACCATTCTATTATAACCAAACTGGCATTTTGCCATTTTCTTCTCTTTAGTAAACTTTTAATAAATCTAGAAAAGTAGTAAGAATGTTTTAAATCTGACTATGATGTACCTAAATTGTGACTTTAAACATATTTCCCTTTTTGTTTAAAACATAAGGATGACACATTCACTTAGTTACCAGATCTTTAAGAATTAAGAAAAGATTCGGATTTTTAATTTTGTCACCTCAAATATGATTTTTTAAATATCAAGTTAAATGCTAATTAAAAATGATCAATTCAAAAAAGGAGGGAAAAAAGGGAAACATCTGGTAACTTTAACTGCACTAATACTTAAAACTTAGATATGAGTCCAGATGCAAATTAAAAGGGAGGTGATATAACTGACTAAATATTAGAATCTAGAAAAAATAGGAAGAACACCTACAAATCAGTTACAAAAAGATGAAAACAGGTTTGTCAAACTGTATAAGCAAGCGTCATAAATATGTGAACATATGCTCAGCTCCACTAACAGACCTCCATCCCCCACGCCTGAATGCCGTTGCAGGCGGCCTTCCAGATTCATGCGGGCTGAGTTAGGAGTTTTACGTCCAAGAGATGGAAGAGAGTACTTCACCTGCACTATAAGGCCTGCAAGTTGGAGATCCCTGGTGATGTGTGTGTGGGAGGGACACAGAGAATCAGTGTGTGAGTGCGTGCGCGCGCATGTCGCATGCACACACCCACCCGCACGCATGCCCAGAAGCTGTTCACGTGTCCACGTAAGGCAGGCGGAGGGACTGTAGGGGGAGGGTTTCCTAAAGAATCCACAGAACGTCCCTGAGAGCAGGTTAGATACAAACCCTTGTCAGAGAGAGCAACTGACATACTTTCCTGATCTCCGTTCCTCTCTCTCCCTGGTCTTCAACCAGATTATTTGGCAGAAATAGAATCTCTAAGGGGTGGAAAGCAACAAGAATCTAAATCACAACCCCCTTCTTCATGGGGGTCTGTGGGACTGATAAGGAGAGAATTTTCAGGTATAAGCAGAATAATGATTATTCCATGAGACCAAGCATTTTAAATTTGAATTGAGATTGCATTTGCAAGTTGAATGCCTTTCCTGCTGAATCGGGGGGGGGGGGGTCCCAAAACTGAAATAGACTCTGTCACTAGTGACGACTTTGCCACCTGACATAAAGCTTTGTGTGGACAGAAAATACTGGAAGTTCATGTGACAGAGCCATGCTACCTGCTTGGCCCCTGAAAACATCTGCATTTGTGGCTGCTGCTAGTCCAGAAGCCCCAAAGCTCCCACAGTTTTTGAAGGTCAGCGTCAACATCAGAGCTTCTACAGCTTGTGGAGGGAGAGTCCCAGGTGATTCCACTTTGATTTATGCAGCCCCACCGTGGTAGGCAGAATTCTGAGGAAGATTCCCGGCCTCTGGTACACACACACCTTTCCTCAGTTCTTTAATCAATCACTGCTGTGAGGTTATTTCATAAATATTATTCAGGTCACAAATCAGTTGACCTTGAACCAGACAGATTATCTGTGTGAGCCAGACCTAATCATGTGAGCCCTTTGAAAGCTAGACTTTTCTCCAGCTGGTTCCAGAAGTCAGCGAAACCCACTCTATCTGGCCCGAGAGAAAGCAAGCATCTACTTTTGAACCAGGAGTGGAATCCACGTGGCAGGGACTGCGGACATCCTCCAGGGACGGAGAGAAGGCTCCAGCTGAAGACTAGAAGGAAAACAGCGACTCAGCCCTATGACTGCAGGGAAATGAACTCTGCCAACAACCAGCGAGCTTAAAAGAGGACCCCCAAACTCAGGTGAGAACTGCCGCCCTGACCAACACTTTGATTTCAGCCAGGCGGGGCCTGGAGGAGAAACCGGATACGCTGAACTTTTACTTCCGACCTACAGAAACCATAAGGTAACAAATATGTACTGTTTGATGTTGCTCAGTCTCTGGTAACTTGTTGTGTAGCAATAGAAAACTAATACACCCCTCAGTTTGGGATTTGAAGTTGCCAAAGATCCACTGTGCAGTCAAGGATTTACTGATTTCTGTGCCACCCAAACCGGGGTGCAGGAACCCTTCCACGCTAAAGTGCCAATCTTCTTGAAACACCTGGTGGTAGTTTTAATGGGAAGTACGTGAGTCGCTTTAATATTGAAGGGAACATGGATGTGTGTGGTTGTATCTGTCTCCCGTCGGCTATTCTCGGTCCATTCTTCACCTTGCTCATCCTGCTTGGTGCACTTGGAGGCTGATTTGTATAGACGGGGATCACAGGCCCCCTTGCCATGCTGCCACCACCTGCTTTCAGCCTCTCCGCGTGCTGGCTGGAGGTGGGCGGCACGGAGGAGAGAGAGTAAGGTCGAGGCATTTATTTCCCCTATCAGCCACGCTGGGGGGCTTGTGTTGGCTGTGTCACCCTTATTTGAACCGGAACCCCTGCTTCTTCATTAGGCTGGGTCCTGGCTAGTCCTCCGGTCCTTGGCTTCTCAGGCCTGAGAGTCATGTCCTGGACCCCAGCTCATCACTAGACCCATGGTACTACACTACTGCTTTGTGATTGCCCTAAAACCTGCCTACATCTTTGTAGATCTCTTTATAAAATTCTCCTCACTTACCCAGTTTGAAAATGCCATCTGTTTCCTACCAGAATTTGACCTACAGAGGAGTCAAAGGACAAAGTCTCCATTCTTAGATGATAGAACACAGGACTTCAGATAAATTTCTATCTTTTGGCTGGCTGCCTCCAGCTATGCCCCTTCGCCTTCCAGTATTATTTGTTTATCATTCTCATCTCCCTTTAGGGATAGTACTGCATAAAATTTGAAAACTATTTGTTGCTGTAAACAATGTCGATCATATGCATGTAAGAGTTTCTTTTTTTTAATTGAAGTGTCATTGATATACAACGTTGTGTTAGTTTGTGGTGTACAACATAGTGATTCAGTTACACATTTATATATACATTCTTTTTTATATTTCTTTTCATTATAGTTTATTACAAGTATTGAATATGGTTCCCTGTGCTGTACAATAGGACCTTGTTGTTCATCTATTTTATATATAGTAGTTTGTATCTGCAAATCCCAAATTCCTAGTTTATCCGTCCCCTCCCTTTCCCCTTTAGTAACCGTAAGAGTTTCTTTACTGTATGATAAAATGTCGTTTTCAATCACGGTGAAGCCTCCTGGTGTGAAATAGGCACTCGGTTACATGGTGTCTTCAGGTACTAGTGCCTATCCCAGGGCGCTTAAGATAAACATTTAACGAAATTATATGCCTCACCTTCTCCATTCACAAAATGGGACAATCAGTTTTATTTGTCCTTTGCTCAAAATTAAATGTATATTTATTTAAATGATTATTTTAGTATTTTTTCTAGGCTGGCACTATTAATCATAGTAGCTCACGTATACTGAATGTTTACTACATACCAGCCATTATTCTGCGTTTCCCATTCACTTATCTCATTACTCTTCAACATAACTCTACGATGTATTATTATTATCCTTCCCACTTTACATATGAAAACTGAAATGCAATTTAGAGATGCAATAAAATGCAGCAAGGTTAAGTGCATATAGCTAGTTAATGGTAGCACCAAGAAAAACCCACATGAGCTCAGTGCTGTCATCTGCTTACCTGAATAGTTCACTACAGATGCCTTACTGTACACAAAATGCTGGTGACAGAAAAAAGGGGGGGATTATCAAGATGTCAGATACTACTTCACTAAAACCTAATGTTTTCTCATTATGACCTAACTCATTTTTCTATTAGCCCTTAAAAAATTTTTGTAACTCAGGCTTCTAAAGAGTTATTTAATGCATTACTAATAAGGTAATAAATCTCAAACCCGGGGTGGAATACAAAAAAAAAAAAAAAAAAAAGAACCATTACTTCTGGAAGAAAATAAGGTTTACTCAAGTGTATTTCCTCTAAATAGTGTGGATAATGGGAGGAAAGAAAAAAACAGGTTAAAGTATCAAAATGTCCATTCATAGTCTATGCAAATCACAGTAACAAGAAGTAATTTTATGCAAAGACTGCAAAAAAAAAAAAAGGAGAATACTCAATGAAACTATGTAAAACTACTTACCATTTTCTGGACAGAAAATAAAAGTTCTGGGTGGCATTATTTTATGTGCAGTCTGAAGTAGTTATACAAATTGACTAAAAATTATTTCTTGTCTCGTAGCAAATGAGATCGCTTTCTACCTTCTTGCATGTTTTAATAATTCATTATTAAGTTAAATATTTATGAACTTTATAAATGTAACTCATAAAATAAATGAGCAAGCCTTGAGCATATTTTAAAATAATTAATAAAATTATTGGAAGGGGTCAGTTTTTATTGGTTGCCTCCTTTGTGGAAGAACCAAGGCCTGGTACAGCTGCTTGTTTTCCTTGAAGGTGAAATGCTCATTTAAAGATGACTGAGACATTTAAAGTAATTATGAATTCATAAGGGATATAATCATTTCACTTTGAGAAGGTTTTTGGCTTATCTTCCAAGGAGGTATACTGTGACAGAACAGAAACCATCAACATTTCTGATGTGGATAAAGAAGGAAAGGAAGATACAGACACAGTATATTAATACTTCCTCTCTGAGAATAATATTAGAAATGCTCAAGAGATCAGCACAGACACAGATGACTTGGCAGATAAATTCTCAATTTTAAAAAGTCAGGAACAGATCATATCTCCTTCCGAGAACTTTCCACGGCATAATAACCAGCTCTGACTGTAATTGGGAGAATTTGTCTACACCAGGTCAAAAGTCAACCAGAATCTTAATCCAAGAATCCATAATAGATGTAAACAAAATGACATCCCAAGAACCATTCTTTCACTTGGTAGACATAAATTAAGCACCTGCAGCAAGCACAAATATGACAATGCAGGTGTCGGAAATGTGAGCGACCCCAGCTCTAACCCTTCAGAGGTTCCCGGATATGTAAACCACAAAACACAGCAATAGCAAAGGGGCCACAATGGAGTATTATCAGCTACTATAGGAGCCTAGAAGATGAAACTCTGACCCTGCCTACAGAGTTCAAGCTGGCAGTTAAAAGATGGAAACAGGAAAACACAGTGCATAGACTGTCACAATGTATATTTTGCACCCCTGCATATTTATAGCATCTTGGATTATAATGTCACAAATTATTTGTCACTAGACATATATCACCATATTGGCAAATTTTAATGTACATATTTCAGTCATCCATTAATTTGTGAGATGTAACAGGTTTAAGTGGAGAGTATCAAGAAAAATAATTGTGTAAATGAACATTGAAAAGAAAAATGGTATATTATATAAAATATGAGGAGATATATGATGAGACATGATACATAGAAATGAACCTCCTTTATCCAAAATCCCTAAATCATGTTTGGAACCAGTAATTAAGGGAAGTACATCTGGCCCAAAATAAATTTTAAGATTATACTTTTTTTTTTCTATAAAACATATGAGACCCGTTGTTTCCATTCACTGTTATCAAATTGTTTATGATCTCTGGAACATGAGCATAGCAAAGAGTACCAAATGTCAGCGCAGGATACAAAAATGGTCTACAAGTGCTCAGTGTTTGTTAACAGAACAATAAATCTCATGATATTCTAGAGTGGAGAAGTCATGTGGGTCAGCACAAAACTATGTGAAACAGGAATGTCTACAACGTACTGTGCTCGGTTTGTAATTCACCCTGAGGTGCTCAGACTGCCCCTAGGGATTACAGTACGGGGTGGGGGGACAGGGCATCCCCACACAGCCATCAGGACCTCAGTGTGAAGCATTCAATGGCGGTGCTCATGTAATAGAAGACACCTGTGCCTGTTAGCAGCCGGTTCAGACCACAGGGCTCCTCTCTGTCCACATCTTGCCTGTTGATGAATGTCAAAATGAGATGCCAAGAAGCAACAGGAGTAAATCAAAAGTGATGCCATTCATCAAAACCTCTCTAACCTATCCTTTCAAGTTGAAAGGCAACAGTTGCTTTCTAGCCTTGAACTCAGCGGTCAGAGCTTACACAGGTCTCTCTCATGGTGCTTACCTCACCTGGTGCAGCATGTCTTAGTCACGGAGAAAGGCAAGGCTACGTAGTGGCCTGGGTTCATTTTTCTTTCTCAGCCTCTACTTCCACTCTTGGGATACTAGAGAGTCTTTGAAATGAAAACTCGCAGTTTGGTTTGAAAGGGTGAGGGAGAAGCAAACCTCTTTTCATTCTTGACTATTATTCAATCTATAGATTTCAGAGAGTTTCTGCTCCCATAACATAACTAGGATTAATATCCAAGGCCTCTGAGCCCTTTAGTATAAGTTGGCACCTCAAAAATGTGGGAGGGTGTAGCTATCAACACCACTCCTCCCTCAGTGCCCTGACATCTGGGCACACAGCCCTGTGTTCCTCCAGGATGAGAGAAAGAGGCAGAAACTGCATCTTTGGTTGACTTAGCATTAGAAATCACATAGCATCACTTCTGAGATACTCCATTAGTCAAAACCCAGATTCCAGGGAAAGAACATAAATTCCAAGGAGAGGAGTGTCAGTCATCTTGTAAGATAAGCATGCAGGGTTGAATGAATGTTATCGATGCAGCCATTTTTAGAGCATGTATTCTTCAGCCTGTCACACCTTCCTTCCAAGGTAAGGAGGGCCCAGTCCTTAGAAATAAAATGGCCTTTCTCTCCTGCTCAAGGGTACAGAAAATAATTTCACTTACTCTCTCAAGAATGAACAAAATGTTTCCTCTAAAAAAATGAAAATTTGTATATTCATATCCAGCTGGAAGTATTTAAACTTGTTTCTGCCAAATAAATCCATCAGTGGGAATCTCTAAACCAAGAAATTGTTAGAGTCAGGAATTGTCAGAGTTAGGAGGTAGGTTGTGAACTCAAGTTTCTAATTGGATTACTGTGATCTACAATAAGAAGTTATATTTGGGCTTCATGCTGTTTCTGGCACAGAGATAATAGCGTTAGAATTTCCTAAGTGATGGGAGCTAGAAGATGTCTTTTGTTATGTTAACTGAGGTGACTTTTGGACAAAACCTAAGGATGGGGACTGGTTTCCAGGGGAGCTAACTGCGTGATTAGAGGTTCTCTCAGGGGAAGCAAGAGGGGGTAGAAGCTAGATCAATGGCCAATAGCCAGTGATTTAATCAGTCATGCCTATGTAATGAAGCTCCCATAAAACCCAAAAAGGTAAGAGTCAGAGAGCTTCCAGGTTGGTGATTATATGGATTTTCAAGGAGATTAATGCATTAGAGCGGTTATTGAAGCTTCTTACCCTTTCCCTAATACCTTGCCCTATGCATCTCTTCCATCTGGCTATTCCTGAGTTATATCACTTTATAATAAATAAGCAATCTAGTAAGTAAAACGTTGCTTAGTATTTGTTAGCAAATTATTGTTTGCATAATGTTAGCAAATTAATCAAACCCAAGGAAGGGGTCATTGGAACCTCTGACCCACAGCCACTTGGTCAGAAGCACAGGTGCCAATCTGAATTTGCAATTGGTGCCTGAAGTGGGGGGTAAGGCAGTCTTGTAGGGCCCAGCCCTTAAGCCCTTAACCTATGAGATCTGACACTATCTCCAATAAATAGTGTCAGAATTGAGTTGAATTGTAGGTCACCAGCTGGGGTCCCAGAATTATTTGGTGGTCTTGGGAAACACCCCTTCACCAACACACACACACACACACACACACACACACACACACACACACGAATTAGATGTTGAAACTGAGTTATATTACAATTGGAAACCAAGGAGTTACCTAGTACTAGTAACTTTAAATCCATCATGAAAGTACGGCAAAATTATATGCAATTAATAATGCAGTAGGTAACACAACATTGTTAATCAACTATACTTCAATTTAGAAAAAGAATGCAATAGGTAAAACTTTATGATAAGCTACTTGGATAAGGATTGAATTAACTTCCCTGTAGGAACAGAAAAATAATTTGAATAATTTGGCTAAAGTACACTGTGAATTCTAGATTTGAATAAAAGAAGAGAAAGAAACAGCAATTAATTTAAATCATTTACACCACATAATGACCTAAGACTTGGTTGTTAGTAAGAATAGCATAGCATTCCATTTTTCAATTTTTAAATACAGAGTTAATTAACAAAGAGTTGTAGACCATGGATTTGAATCAATTATTATAGGGGAGGAAAAATAACTTCCCTCTACCTTTCTGAGTCCTTAGCTAGACCCCTAAAAATGGATTAACAAGAGAAAACGAGTAGAGGTTTATTCACATGGATACCTCATGTACACACAGGAGAAGCCCAGGGAAAGACGTGCAGCTCTCTGACGTGGCTTAGAAATCAGGCTTAAGTCGTCTTCACAGGGAAAAGGGAAAGGGAATGTAGACCTTTTAGGGGAGAATAAATGACTTTTAGAAAAGAAGAATGGTCCCTTAGAAGAACAGACTGGAGTTACGAGAGTTTGTGACAAAGTTTAGGTGTGTCAAACAGTCTCTTCTGTAATGAAACTCCTGGGGGAGGGGATTTATGACAATTGAGTTCCTTTTGGAGGCTCTGTCTTTAGGCAGATAAGGGGAGTTCAGAGAAAGCCTTTCCCTGCATTTGCTGTTTTTCAGGTGCCTACAGTTCAAAACAATCCACCTCCTAAAGGGCACATTCTGAGGCGGCATGTTCTACTACCCTTCACTACCAAGAATCACTAGCATAATAATGCCTTGAATATAAGGACCCGCCTTCCAAGTGTTTGAGTCCCTTAAATAGGTGGGGATTTTTTCTTCTTACATTTCTTCAATCTGTTAAATACTTTAGCTTTTCCACCTTCAATCATCTATGTATTTTCTCTCTTGCAAGAAACTTTTAATTAAGCAATGATAACTTTAGTCAAGACTTTGTATAAAACGTATTGAATTCTGAACAGACATATTCTGAGGAGACAGCTAATCAAATTTGGGAGCAGGGAAGCAGAAAGGAAATCCATGTGGCTGGACCCTCAGTTCTGGACCCTGCATGGGAAATGTAGCGAGATTTCCACCGAGGTCCTCTCTAGATTTTGAGACCTCAGTGAAGTCCCTTTCCCTTTCCATAGACTGGAGAAGTTTCCCCTGCAGAAGAGAGGAAGCTGCCCTACCCTGTGCTTGGGACCCCAAGTTAGCTCAGATCTGACAGGGAAACCCAGGGAGGGAAAACGTGTATGGCCTGAGAAAAACCAAGCTGTGAGTGCCCTCTGCTGGAAAGGCTGAGATGACCAGCCTCCCTGAGACTCGGTAGGACCCAGACGCCAGCTGCCCTCCACTCTCCCTCTTGACACCTAAGCTCACAAAAGTCTAGGCCAGTTGCTATCGCCTCTCCTCTTCCTGCTCCAACTTGCTGCCAGGCTGTTCTTTCTTCTCCTGAGGTCCGTACTGTGGCTTCTTAAGGAGTGCTAAATAAATAAGCCTCGTATTTTTGCTTTCCCCAATTATTAACCAAGGTGACATTCTGCCACAAGCCTGAGACATCTTTCTCTCCCCGGTTCCACCCAACACACCAAGGTACTTTATCTCTAGAGTGAAATGGGTGAAATGGGCTACCAGCATATCTGACAGCCCTACACGTCACTCAGTGCTCTGTATGTTTGTTAATTTCCCTTCCTGTAACACATGCCTATGGGCTATGGATATCAAAAGTTACCGGAAGGAACAGAGGGTAAGAATAGACAAACACTCAGATAGAAAAGAGAGCTGAGTTCTAATACTAACTTTGTCATTCCGGGCCCCATTTACCCCTATCTGAATGGGAAAAAAGATGAACCATTCCCAATTTACGGTCCCTAGATCCCTAGAGATTCTAGAATGTCATGAAAAGGATCTATGAACTGCAAGGACCCTATGCAGGAAGGAAAATGCAAATGCTAGCTAAAACATCACATTTCTAAAGACTTTTATTGTCATTATATAGTTATTAGTAAAAAATATATAATTATAACAATTATTATTTTTTTCCTAAATTAATACACTTGGTTATTTTTGTTTTAATTTGTAAATTATTGTTTACATAATCCAAAAATCTTGAGACCTCATCTCTCTGTGGATTTAAATGACTTTACATGCCCATTTAAGCCAAAATTGTCTGATTCATCACCATGATCTAACTATCAGCTATTTCCTTAATCATTTCTCCCATAGTTACTTCTGAAAATACCTGGGGAGTTACACAAATGCAACAAACCAGTGAAATCCTATTTTTGCCCTCTTATCAACTAGATGATGTCTGTTGTCTGCAAATTCATCTAAGATTGTAAATACCACCACGTTGGTTGCAGACTCTGTCAAGGGATGTCTGCCAAGCTCATGAAGTTGTCTCCTTGACTTTCCAGTGCTGTAGGACCTTGGGTTGCTGACAAGCTCATGTCTCCTGTAGTTTTTACTGCACTTAGACTAAGCAAGGCTCAGCACACAAGGAGGGAGAAGAGCTTCTTTGTATAAAGCCCAGGCAGAGCCATGTACCCTAGCCCAATAGAGAGGTAGGGAAGAGTCCACCTGCTCTCAACCACAGTCTTACAGTCTCTGAAACCCCACCCTGTCCCCTCTTCATTCTCTGGAGAGGAGAAGAGGGGGAAATCCTTCTCCTCTCCAGACTCTGTTCTCCCACACATTCGTTAATTCGCTGGCACATCAGACCTCTTGGTGAACAACAGATTAACTCTGGAGTCAGTGGAGGGAAAAAAGTAATGAAAGAAAATCTAAGTGGTGATAAAATTTGAGAGCTCAGCTGAGTGCTGCTGAGGGCCCCTTTCAGGACTTTCTTGATGGTCCGGCCCTGCTGGCGTCAACTTGTCCCGCTAGGAATGTGGGGGCTCTTCTTACCTGCCTTTCCTGGGTGCTTTCTCCCTGACACCATTCCCACCGCTACCGCCCACCCCCACATCCCATACTTGTCCTCCATTCTTTCCTGTCTTATCCTAGCAAGCATTATGTACCTTATCTATGAAGTACAGTCTTTGTGACTACACTGCTTTTATTTTTCCCCTTCTTGGATGTCACCAAAGAGCAATTTGAGAGCTTGATATTGATAAGCCTCTTTATATATTATAAAAAGACAATACCCACAAATTATTGAGATGCTAGGTGCTTTGGAGAGATCATCTTACTTTGTAATATCATACTATGTATGTGATAAATGCATTCCTACCCCCCATTTAGAGACTAAGTAATACAGAGTATTTTGTTCATAGCCAATAAAGTGGCAAAGCAAGGGTTCAACACCAAATCTGTCTGTCTTCAAACCCACACTCTTACATCTCCGCTCAGAAAAAGCTAAAAACAAGGAAACAAAAAAAAGGCCTCTGCAACTGAGATACATTTCACATAATCCATGCACTAAAGTTTATTAACTCATCTCCAAAAGAATCCCTCAGGCCCTTAATCAGGACGTAAATATTCACTCTAATTCTAATGACAGTTCAGGATTATCAGTTTTCTAAATCTTTGCCAGAGAAAATAGCCTGTTGAAAGCAGTAGAAGAAATAAAAGATGTAATTATCAGATTCAGAGAAAAGAAGAGACAGGAAAGTTATACAAATTAGTCTCACAAACTGAAAAATTCCCAGGATAGGATTACTTAGAGGCAAATAGCTCTACATTCTAATATCAGATTAGTGTGAAAACTGATGTTCATAAATTCTGAGGGCATCTTTTTGTTACCCTTATACACCATTTACAAAACTGCATTAAATTTTCCAAAAGACTAGACTCATCAGCAGCATGTTCTCATTTATATGCTTTTTTTAAATCTTAAAGATTTGATCTGTTGGAAAACAATTGATTTTACCCAACAAGAAAATTAAATTTTTCAGAATATTCAAGATTCTATTGATGCAGACCACATACAATATAAATCCATTTTTGTAAAGCTCAAGAAGAAGCAAAATGATGTTTTGTTTAGGAATACATGATAAAATATTTTTTTAATGCACTACATTATAAAAACAATTTTTTTAGTGCAAGGGAATAATGGCCCCAAAATTGGAGAAAATACTTTCCTCCAGGAGGAGACAGGGAGCTAGAAGAAGCAAGTAACCCAATTAGAAAAGGACAAAAGATGTGAATAGACATTTATCCAAAGAACGAATGCCAATAAATAGTACCGATAAGCCAGCAGGAACATGAAAAGATACTCAACATCATTACTCACTAGGGAAGTGTATATCAAAACCACAATGAGATACCATTTCTTACTGACTAAAATGGGTATAGAAAATAGGCAAATAATAACAAGTGTTGCCAAAGATGTGCAGAGACCAGAACTCTCACCGCTGGTGAGAATGTAAAATGATGCAGCCACATTGGAAAACAGCTTGGCAGTTGCTTTAAAAAGTTAAACAGACTTACCATGTGACCTAGAAATTCCACTCTTAGGTATTTGCCCAAGAGAAATAAAAATATATGCCCACACAGAAGTGTGAATGCAAATGATCATAGCAGCATTGTACACTATAGCCCGAAAGGTGAAAATAGCTCAATGTCCATCAACTGGTGAAAAGGTAAATAAAATGTATGTCCATGGAATGGATAACTATTCAGCAATGAAAAGGAATGCAGTACTGATACAGGCTACAACATGGATGAGCCTCAAAAACGTGCTCAGTGAAAGAAGCCAGACACAGAACACCTATTGTATGATCCATTTATATGAAATGACCTAAAAGACAAATATATAGAGAGAAAAAGAAAATGAGTAGTTGCCTAGGGCTGGAGGTGGGAATAGAGAGTGACTAAAGGGGCGTAAATTTCTTTTTAGAGCGATGGAGATGTTTTAAAATTAAATTCCGGTAGATGATTGTGTAACTTTGTTAATAGACTAAAATTCACTGTCTTGTACACTTAAAGTGGATAAATTCTGTAATCTGTAAAATATATCTCAATAAAACTTTTTTAAAGCATAGCAGATTTCAACTTTTTCCTCTAACATTTTAATAGACTACCCACATTATTCAAAGTCCCCATGAAATTGTTCTTAAATGAAGCAACACATGACTGTGCTGTTAATCTCCTTCTAGTTTGCATAACTGACAGGTAGAAAGGAGAGGCTTAATTGCCCACAAATTACTCTCATTATTATTCCTTCTAATTTAAACAACCAAAGTGTGGTTATGAGTAATGTGACTAAAAATGTGCCACTTTGCCGTCCTATCAACAACAGGAAATACTGACGACTGGTGACCTTTGAGTCATGTCCATGATAATGTGGGCACAGCCAGCTTGCAGCCCTGCCTCTGCACTGGATCAGCCAGAATATGTCACATGTTTTATCTTAAAGTCAAAGAAAGGAAGTTGATATTAGCTCTTTTATTTAAAAAAAAAAAAAAGGAAGAAAGAAAAGAAATCCAACAGCTTTTCTTGATACACCTTTAAAATGATGTATGAAAATAAAATAATATATGAATGTGACCCATCTACAGGGCAAGATGGAAAAGTAGGTAAACGTGGCTGAAATGCATCGAATCCAGTAAGAAAAGTAAAGGAAAATTAACTTGGAGACATTGTTGCTATTCCTCTGAGAAAGTTTTCTTTTGGTTCTTCACATAGCACTTGGCAAGGTTCAAGATTTCCTATCATTCATATTTCCCCAGAGACTCAGGTGAATGTTTCTGTGACAGTTGTTTTTAATGGCAACATACTCTTGAAATTTATGCCTAGTGTATTATTGCTCTATGGGATTTATGGTGGTTGTTCTTTTAAATATGCCTGTTCTGAGAGCTTTTTAGAAGAAGACCTAGGCTTTATTTATCCTTTTTGGTAGAGAAGGTTCTACCCTGAAAAATGAAAAAACTTACTTGGGGAAACAGCATAGACTGGCATATTTTTCTCAGATCTGTGGTATGTTGCAATGAGGCCAGAACTGTCAGACCAAGACAGCAAAGCTGTTGAGAGTGCATTAACACCGAAATGCACACAGCCTAATTTTCTGTTCCTGTTGAGGCAAAAGGGAAATAGAGCAGAGCAACAAGGGAGTCACACAAATGATTTCCCTTCTTATTTATCACTTTACGTTCAACCAGGCGGAGCTGACTGACAGGAAAGTCAACAGCAGTGGTGAATTCTCCACTTGCTAATAGGCTAATTTAGATGCAGTGAACATCACTGATCATCTTAACAGAAGTACCCTGGACTTAGAATTAGTTTTCACTGTTCAGGGACCTCCCCTTTTCTGGAATATCGTCTTCTTCAATTTTCTCCTGATAAAAATTCTATTACTTGAGGCTGGAACAGAGAAAGGACATCAGTGGGGAAATTCTGAATAAAACCTGTCATTTAGTGAATAGTCTTGTATCAGTGTTAATTTACTAGTTTTGATCATTGTGCCAAGGGTATGTCAGATGTTAACCAGAGGGGAAGCTGGGTGAAGGGTACGGGGAACTCTGTGATATCTTTGCAACTCTTCTGGAAATCCAAATACATTTTATAATAAAACCACTGAAAAAAAAATTAAGGAGAGTTACTAAACTTAGAACAACAAAATTCTACCCTTCACATCAGAGCTGGTTCAGGTATCTTCCCTACGATGTCTGCTTTTACCTGCTCCCAGTGAGAAGTAAAACTTTGTATGTCATTCTCTTATGGCCTTCTGTTTGCTTATAACATACCACATTCGAACTTTTATCCCTGGTGCACATGTTTCATCTCCCCTATTAAGAAAGCAGAGAATGGGTTAGAACCCAAAAGATACGAGTTTAAATCCTAGTTTTATCAACCTGGGGCAAATGACTTCATTTCCCTAAGCCTCAGTTTCTTCATCTAAAAAAGTGAGAATAGTAAGTTAACCATAGATTAGATGGCATTATCTGCATAAAGACCTTTGGACAAAGCCTGGCACACAGTGGATGCTCAAAATATGTATTTATACTGTTAGCCCCATTACCATTATTATTAGACCAAGTTTCTTGGTATCAGGGACTCTGTTGTTCAAGTTCACAGTGACTTGAAATGTGGATGCTCAGAAACAGGTTAGTGAATTGAAGTGGTTCCAGAATGTTGACAAACATTCTTCTATAACTCAGTATTCTGCTCAAAATTTTCATTTCCCTCTTTACAGTGTTTTCAGTTCTCAAAAGTACACATTTATGTTCTACCTATCCCAACCCACTGGAGTTTCTTATGAAGGAGAAACGGTTTTCTTTTTTTCCTGTGAAGTTACTGAGTAAGCCCTAAATGCTTCCCTTTTCTGTTTCTCTCTGTAGCAAGACTTTACATCTCATAGCCAGCTCAATAGCCCGTGTCACATTCCTGGGCCTGTCCCCTCAAAATCTGCAGTGCTTGCCCTGGTTTCTTAATATCCTCATGTCAAATCATAAAGCAAACTGTCTGTATTCCCACCCTGCTCATGCCTGTATGCTTCGGGACTTAACAAAAAATGAATAGTGCTGGAGCAAATTAGGGTGACATTTCACTTCCTTTTTATGTGAATATTCTGAAGATGTTTATTAGCATAAGTTAAATTGTTTTCTCATTCATTCTTTCTTTCATAAAGGGTGATTGATTGTCTCGTACCTACCAGTCACTAAGCTAAATACTGAAAGTACAAATTTGAAAAAAAAAAAAACCCAAAAAACCGCAGTTCTTATCCTGAAGGAGTCATTTGCTCCAGAGAGACCAACGTGTAAGCAGCTCATTATAATGCACTGCGGGCTGTGTAATAATAGAGACGTTACAGAACATTATGGAATCATAAAAGAGCATTGGAATCTGGAGGGAAGAGGAGCACCATGACTCTAAAGCAGTGTCCTCAGCCTTAGCTACCATGGAAATCACCTGGGCAGCTTTAAAAAAAAAAAAAAAAGCCGTTTCTGGGAGCCACTCACATAAATTCTGTTGTAATTGGCCTGGGGTGTTGCCTGGGGATAGGGACTCTTTCAAGCTCTACTGTTCTAAAGAATGAGGAGACATCAGCCAGGCTGAGGACTGGGAAGTGGGGACAGACACAGAGAGAAGGTATGTTAAGCAGAGAGTCGCATGAGCAAAGGCACTGGGGCAAGAAAGAGCTTGGTGTATGACAAGCATTCTGGATTTGTGAGAGGGCGGTGCTCTGAGAAGGCTTTCAGTGATGGGAGATGAGACCAGAGGTGAGCAAGGGAGCCACGTGTGGCTTTCAGAATAACAGATTTGAGGCAAAGAAATGACACGGTCAGATTTACCTGCAGCTCGCTTTCTCTGCCAGCTGAGTAAAGGGGGGTTTTAGGCAGACAGGACTAGAGGCCGGGAGGCGAATCAGTTCATCAAAATGACACGTGATTAAGGCCAGAATCTTGAAATGGCTTTAGGAAAAGGTTCCTAAACCCCGTCTGGGCAGTCATATTAGCTGCCTCAGATGCTGTCTGAGTGTGGTGAAAGAGGGAGGAGAAATACGGTGAACAGGTGCATGGAGGTTAACACCTGAGGAGACAGAGAAGATGGTAAAGGCGGTAGGTTCAGGAGGAAATACCGTCTGCTCAGCGAGGAAAACAATGCATCTGAGATGCCTGTGGGGCTTTGGGATGGAGATACTGTACCGGGCCACCAGGTCCAGGTTTCAGGATGGATGAGAATATGGATTTGGACTCATTCAAGGTTGCTTTTGCTTTGGCTTGTTCCTGAGGCAGCAAAGAAGCAATGCAAAGATAGGGATGCAAAAGGCTGACATAGTTCCTCATTGTCTCCCTTTTATCTTAAGGAGATACATTGTAAATGCAGTCTTAGCAATGTATGTGAACAATTTGTCCACCAGGTCCAAACAATGACAGATCTATGGGCTGACTGACTTATACTCAGCCATGTCAGCACCCAGTAACGTATGGCAACATTTGAAGCTACAATTCTGCTATTCCACAAACCACATTTCATAGGCCTAATATCTGGGTCCTGAGCTTTGAAATTCTTGCCCTGTTAGTACTGGGGAAAATGCCTCATCTCCCCAAGTCACTTTGGTCACGTACAACTCATAGGTTCTTGATTGGGAGCTCAGCTGGGGCTGTACCACCTGAGCATGTCCTCTTTCTGTGCCTGGGCTTCCCACAGCAGGACAGCTGGAATCTGGGCAGTGAAGGGCCATACCCAGGGCTGGCAGAGTCATTTCTGCTACACTCTATCTGCAGTGCAGCCACAGGGCTTGTCCAAATGCAAGAGGAAGAAGAAACAAGCTCGCATAACTTGACGGGAGGGTGATAAGGTCACATGGTAGAAGATCATTTAGTTTTCTGTGGGAAATATACAACCCGCCACAAGGAGCAAAGCGGCACAACAGTCATGCAACCTGTTCCTTAAGAATGATGAGGTCTCACTCCACTTACTATGATAAACTCTAGGTCCATCCATGTTGCTGCCAATACCATTATCTCATTCTTTTTTATGGCTTAGTAATATTCACATATGTATATATATACCACATCTTCTTTTTCTAGTCATCTGTCAATGGACATTTAGGTTGCTACTATGTCTTGGCTTTTGTAAATAGTGTTAACTCAGACAGAGAAAGACAAATACCATATGTTAGCACTTACATGTGGAATCTAAAAAAATGATACAAATTAACTTATTTACAAACCAGAAATAGACTCACAGGCATAAAAACAAGTCAGGGTTACCAAAGTGGGAGCAGGGGGTGGATAAATTAGGGGCTTGGGATTAGCAGATACAAACTACTATATATAAAATAGATAAATAACAATCATCTGCTGTATAGCACAGGGAACTATATTCAGTATCTTCTAATAACTTATAATGGAAAAGAATCTGAAAAAGAATATATATATATATGTAAAACTGAATCATTTTGCTGTACACTCAAAACTAACACAACATTGTATGTAAATTAACTTTATTTCAATTAAAAAAAAAAAAGAATGATGAGGTCTCGGCTCTTTTGTCCTTTTTGTTGCTCCAAAAGTACTCTTCATAAAAAAGCTTCACCTGAGGCAAGTGTAATATTTTTCCAGAGATAAGGTTTGACTGACCATTTTTTTTTAATACATGGTGTCAAAGAATCTGGAATGCATGAGACCCATGGGACACTTTAGGAACTAAGTTTAGGACACTGTCCCAAAAGTTACAATTTATAGGGTTCATTAAACTCATGTACTCTGTTTATGCAAGTTTGGTGTAGGTCTAAAATATTCAGCCCATGTAGACTTCCACACTATCTATGAGACAATATTTGAAGCAACACATGAATATCATCACAAGGCACTAGGAATCTGCCATATATGTAGACTGAGAGTGAGTTTGTTCCTTACCCAGCACAAATGCCCAGGAGACCATGAGATATGAAAGTCTGAGCCTTTGCAAAAACCTCAGAGTTGGAACTTTTAATTTAGGAGACACCAGATACAAATTTTTAAGACTTTTTTTTTTTACCTATTTCAAAAGAAGTATGAAGATGGATGAAATCACCCAGGAAGGGTAGGTACAACAAGAAAAGTGGTGATTCCTGGTCAGTCCCTGGGAAGCACCAACATGTTCAGGGTCCCCAGAAGAAGACAAGCCTTCAAAGGAGTCAGAGGAAGGTTGTGGGTATAAGTAGAAACAGTACAGACTATTTCCAGAGAGAGTGCTAACTCACAATGTTAAATGCAGTGAGGTGGTCTAATTAAATCAGAATTAAAATCTTTTCACTGGCGTTAACAACTGCAAGTCACAAGTGACCTTAGCAACTGCGCTTTCAATAAATTTCGGTCAGAAGATGACTAGCTGGGGCTTGAGGAGTGGACACAAGACAAAGAAGACTAATTCTGAGGGTGTTTGGCTATGAAAGAGGAGAGAAATGGACACTACCTAAGAGGGACACGGGTTGCAGGGCAATTTGCAGATGAGAGACGGAAGCACGTTTCTAAGTTGAGTAAGAAAGAGAGAGAGGTGTTGAGGTTCTTTAAAGAAGAAAGGTCATTCCTGATCAGGGTATCAGAGGAGAAAAAAAGGAAGATATAAAAGTCAGGGTTAAGGAATTACCTTAAACCTAAAGAAAGGGAGGTTGGATGTAGACACAATTAAGAGTGACAAAATAAACAATAAGTTATAAGTTTGTGTTTTGTTCTTATTAAATGTTTCTCCTTTCCAATGAGGTGGCCAGGCATCCGTGTCCCCTTTCTTGGGGGCATTTGCTTAGTGGAAGCAGAGAGCAGAAATTTTATGTATATATATTTTTCCCCTTTGAAAATAATTTATTTTGTTCCTGAAATTCTCATAATTTTGAAATTTGAAATATTCTTGTTAAGAAAGCAGTGCAATGTGGTGAATAACAGTGGAATATAAATTTGTGGCCTCACAATGAATTTGCAACTAAGAATAGACAACAACGTATTTTTCTAATGCTCGTAAGTTAAACTCTTATAATTATTAAAACATAATTCATATAAATGGATGACATAGATTAGTCAGGGTTTGGGCTAAGATGTGATCATAAAAAGGCCTTAAAGTGGAGAAGCTCAAACTAGCTGGCACACTAACCCTCTTTCTTTTTTTATTGAGATATAACTGGCATATAATATTATATTAGTTTCAGGTGTACAACATAATGTTCCAGTATTTGTATGTGTGAAATGATCACCATATTAAGTCTAGTTAACATCTACTACTGCACATAGTCACAAATGTTTTTTCTTGTGATGAGAACTTTTAAGATCTCTTCTCTAAGCAACTTTTAAATATTCAATATAGTATTATTAGCTATAGTCACCATGGTGTACATTACATCCCCAGGTCTTAGTTATTTTATAACTGGAAGTTTGTACCTTTTGCCCGCTTCACCCATTTCACCCACTCCCTACCCCCTGCCTCTGGCAACACCAACCTGGTCTTTGTATTTAGGAGTTTGGGTTTTGTTTTGGGGTTTTTTTCCCCACACAAAGGTGAGATAATATGGTATCTGTCTTTCTCTCACTTATTTCAAGAGTAGTGCCCTCAAGGTCCATCCATGTTGTTGCAAATGAAAAGATTTCCTTCTTACTTACGGCTAAATAAATTTCCATTGTGTATGTACATGTGTGTGTGTAAATATATATATCACATCTTCTTTATCAATAATAATGATAGTGATGTTGAGCATCTTTTTATGTGCCTGTTGGCCATCTGTATGTCTTCTTTGGATAAATGTCTATTCAGATCAACCACCCATTTTTTAATTGTATTTTTTTTCTATTGAGTTGTATGAGTTCTTTATATATTTTGGATATTAAGTCCTTATCAGATATAAGATTTATAAATATTTTCTTCCATTTGGTAGGTTGCCTTTTCTTTTTGTTGATGGTTTCCTTTGCTGCGCAGAAGCATTTTGGTTTGATATAATCCTACTTGTTTATTTTTGCTTTTGTTGCCTTTGCTTTTGGTGTCAAATTTAGAAAATTATTGTCAAGACCAATGTCAAGGAACCTATGTTTTCTTCTAGGAGTTTTACAGTTTCAGGTCTGATAGTAAGTCTTTAATCCATTTCTAGTTAATTTTTGTGTACAGTGTAAGATAGTGGTCCAGTTTCATTTTTTTCCATGTGGCTGTCCAGTTTTCCCAACACTGTCTGTTAAAAAGACAGTCCTTTCCCCATTGTATATTCTTGGCTCCTTTGTTATAAATTAATTGACCATATACATGTGAGTTTATTTCTGGGCTCTCTATTCTGTTCCATTGATCTATTTGTCTTATTTTAATGCCAATACAATACTGTTTTGATTACTGTAGCTTCGTAATAGAGTTTGAAATCAGGAAGTGTAATGCCTACAGCTTTGTTTTGCTTTCTCAGGATTGCTTTGACTACTTGGGGTCTTTTGTGGTTCTATATCAATTTTAGGATTGTTTTTTCTATTTCTGAGGAAAATGCCATTGGAATTCAGAGCACCCAAGATGGCTGTTCTCTTGCTCCCTGTACATCTCCTGCTCAACCAGCACCTGCTTCGCCTTCACCCTACTCATGAGACTGACCTTCCTACACACTTGTCTCAGGCCACAGCTAGTGATTGTTCCTATCAAAGGGGCAGTGAGGGGTGTGCCCCTCTGCTGGTTTCCCTGATAACCAATGAGCAAACCTGAAATCAATTCCCCTGT
This sequence comes from Camelus dromedarius, assembly GCF_036321535.1. Lineage (NCBI taxonomy): Eukaryota > Metazoa > Chordata > Mammalia > Artiodactyla > Camelidae > Camelus > Camelus dromedarius. Next base: position 83,821,414 of record NC_087436.1, on the reverse strand, counting down.
AACTGCTAACCTCCCCCTCCCCTGGAGCGACTGCCACCACATCCTGCCCGATCTCAGCCGCACACAGTGGAGAGTCACTCCAGGACCTTGCTTCAGACAAGTAAGCTACCCCATCCATTAAACCACTGATGTCTCTGTCCCTGACTCCAGGATCTTTCTTCAGTCTTGAAGCTAAGTGAGTATAGGGCTTATAGGCCTCTGGGATGCAGCCCAACAGTATTGCCCTGAACCCACAGATATCTGAGGGTAGTACAGACATTTTAACAGTATTGATTCTTCCAGTCCATGAGCATGAAATGTCTTTCCATTGATTTGTGTTTTCTTCAATTTCTTTCATCAATCTCTTATACTTTTCAGTGTACAAGCCTTCCACCTCCTTGGTTAAATTTATTACTAGGTGTTTTATTCTTTTAATGCAATTGTAAATGGGATTGTTTTCTTAATTTCTCTTTCTGACAGTTTGTTATTAGTGTATAAAATCACAACAGATTTTTCTGTGTTGATTTTGTATTCTGCAACTTAACTAAATATGTTTATTAGTTCTAACATTTTTTTGGTGGAGTTTTCAAGATTTTTCTATATATAATATCTGTAAATAGTAATAGTTTTATTTCTTCCTTTCCAATTCAGATGCCTTGTTTTAAACAGTTTTTATTGATTTATAATCATTTTACAATGTTGTGTCAAATTCCAGTATAGAGTATTTTTCTTTCTTTCTTTCTTTTTTTAAAATTTTTTGTTTTCGGTAGGATGAGTTTGAGATATAGTAATGGGCTAATAGACTTACAGAAAAGGGTAACCACAAGCCAAAAACTTACAAGGGAGTCACAAAAACTAAATAAAATCCATGATAATACAAAGGAAGATTACCAAACCACAAAAGTAAGAAGAAAGGAACAAAGAGGAAATACCAATTCAGATGCCTTTTATTTCTTTTTTTCTTTTTTCCCTAATTGCTCTCATTGGAACTTCCAATACTATGTTGAATAAAGTGGCAAGAGTGGGCATCATTGTTGTCTTGTTCTTGATCTTATAGGAAAAGCTTTCAGCTTTTCATCACTGAATATGATGTTAGCTTTGGGCTTGTCATAAGTGGCCTTTATTACATTGAGGTGTATTCCCTTTATACCCACTTTGTTGAGAGTTTTTTATCATGAACAGACGTTGAGCTTTGTCAAATGATTTTTCTGCATCTATTCAGATGATTTTATGATTTTTATCCTTCATTTTGTTAATGTCATAGATATTGATCTGTGAATTTAAACCATCCTTGCATCCCTGAAACAAATTCCATTTAAACATGATATACAATCCTTTTAATGTACTGCTGAATTTGGTTTGCTAATATTTTGTTGAGGATTTTTGCATCTATGTTCATCAGGGATATTGGCCTGTAATTTTCTTTTCTTGTGGTATCCTTGGCTAGTTTTAGCATCAGGGTAATATTGGCCTTGTAAATAACTTTGGAGGTGTTCCCTCTTATTTTTTGGAAGAGTCTGAGAAGGATTGGTATTAATTCTTTTCTGAATGTTTGGTAAAATTCACTAGTGAAGTCACCTAGTCCTAGATTTCTACTTGTTGGGAGGTTTTGATTAATGATTCCATTTCCTTATTAATAATTAGTCTGTTCAGATTGTCTGTTTCTTTATGGTCTTGGTAGATTGTACGTTTCTAGGAATTTATCCATTTCTTATAGGTTGTCAAGCAGAAGTTTCTTGAAGGCAGACTTCCCCAGGTTTTTGTGTTTGAAAGCTGAAAGTCATTGAGGGAGTTACGCTAGGTCATCCCTTTGGGGAGTGTGGTAAGAGCTGAATAACTTTAAGACGAAAAACTGAAATAGAGAAGAAAAGATAGAAAATTTCCTTCAACCAGGAAGGCATGGAGATTTGGACAAGTCCTGGGAAAAGCAGAGACCAGGGTCTCCAATCTCTGAAAGCATCTCAAAGAGAGGAATTAGAGAGGAAACTCAGAGAGGAATTAGATATGGGCCATACAGGTACACTGAACACCAGGCAGAGAGGTACCCCCCCCACCTCCGAAAGAACAAGCAGAAGACAGGCACGAAATAGTCAAACTGCCAGTCTTTGGGTGGGCCCGCGGGTTTGAAACCTAGTATCAACATTGTCTCATAAGATAAGGGAGTCTAGAGGCCTTTTCTCCATATATCAGGCCCCACACAAGCTTCCTGGATCCTTGTACAACTTCACAACAAGGAGGAAATTGAATTTCTCACAACCCTGATGAGTGGGGACTCAATCGCAAGCTTAATTTGTAATTTAGTTCAGAAAAACAAAGGAGAAAATGTAAAGGGGAAAAATCAGCTTTTCTACCTCATGTCTGTCTTGAGTACTATCCAAAATTTTATAAAGGAAGTTAGAGGGAGATTCTGTCTAGAGTTGGGTTTTGTTGTTTGTTTTGTTTTGTTTTTTTTTTTTTTTTTTTTGGTTCTTGTTTTTCTGAAAAGAAATTAAGTTTCTGCTAAGATTGGGATAAAGGCTAAGTAGAGAACATGTAGAAACAGGTGAATTTGGAAAAGATTGTTGAGGTGATCAAGGAGGTTCTGACCCAGAACTTCCAGGAGATGCTAACAGCCTACTTGAGAATGGAAATCTGACTATTTGCTGGTATTAGTCGGACAAATGGTGTGACTGTCTCCTGCAGTACTCAGCCATGCTGTTGTAGGAGTGGAAAAAATGGATTGCTGAATTTCTCTGGAGTTGAGGTTTTGCTGAGAGGGCACAGCAGGAGAAAAGTGTGCCAAGCAAATAAAGGTGTAGGTGAAAGATTGTTTCTCATGATCAACTGTGAGCTGCAGATGGACTTGGGAAGGCAGATGGCTAAGAGAGGCTGATGGTCTGGTGGGAAAGCAGAGATGAAGACACTCGAGTTTTGTTGATGCTTTTTGTTCTTTGCTTTGCTCTTTGAAGTGGAACAGCAGTGCTGCAGCCACTGCCATCACAGTGGTAGAGCCCGCTCTGTCAGGAACTAAAGTCTAGTCAAGATGATGGCCGAGGAAGGGCGCTGTAATAATTATGTGTATTTTTTAAACATGTATAGGTCTCATCTCAAAAGGTAACTTGCTAAGTCAGGGAGGGTATAGCTCAGTGGTAGAGTGCATGCTTAGCATGCACGAGGTCCTGGGTTCAATCCCCAGTACCTTCAGATAGATAGATAGATAGATAGACAGATAGACAGACAGACAGACTGACCTAATTACCCCCAACCAAAATAAATTTTTTTTTAAAAAGTAACTGGCTGAAACATGGTTGATTTTGTTCAGCTACATGGTATCTGTTTTCTACACTGATACCACTGTAATAATTACAATGCCACCCTTCCCCTGAAGCCTTGACTATGAGACCATCTACTTTAATAGACTTGGATTTATTCATCTTATAAACCATTGTCTTCCAAAAGATTCATTAATTTTTCTTAATAAAAAAGGGGCTTCATTTCAACTACAAGCTTGTATTTAAGATGGCAGGTTTTTCATTGTAGGGGAGATTTTGGAGATAACTGTTTCATCTTCCTTTGAGGATACGCCTGTCCTAGTCTCATCTGTTGTTGACTTTTCAGTAAATGTACAATGTGTTGAAATGACAGCTGCCAAGGAATGCTGTTAAGCTCATTATGAAAACAGTCTGCGTAACGCTAGAGGGTTGCCTCTCTGTGTGTCTTTCATTTAAATTATAAAATCAGTAATCCCTTGAACGCCTTCGGTTGGCCTAGACTACCAGTGCCTTTGGGAGAGAGATTAGGTGAGCAGCAAGCATGATTTTCCATTATTTTGAAGATGAAACAAGGTGACCAAGAACTAAATAACTTGTCCAAGGACAAAAAATGGCAAGAATTGGTGCAGTGTTCAGAATCTCAAATTTATAATTCTTTTAGCCAACATTCACAGGGTCTGCTTGGCAAACTTTTCCACTTCTCCTTCACCAGACGGGGAAGGAAAACAATCAACCTTATTTTTTTTCCCAAGAGAAAAGATCTATTTGTTAAATATGCTACCTAAAATGTAATTTTAAAAATTGATCATATGTACATCATTAGCAAAATGTGTACATAGACAAAATGTGTGCCTACAGAGTGCCTGCTGAGCCTGGGGTTAATTTAATTTTTAAATTCAGAACAAACTAACATTATGTGCTCCTCATGGGATGCTCCAAAGATGCAATACCAATTAGGTAATATTCCTGCCAAAATGATTGCAGTGGGCTGAATGTGACCCACAAAATTCATATGTTAAAATCCTAACCTCAGTGTAATGGTATTTGGAGGTGGGGCCTTGGGGCGGTGACTAGGTCATGAGGACAGAGCCCTCACGAATGGCAGCAGGCCCCAGAGAGCTCCCTTGTCCCTTCTGCTGTGTGAGGACACAGCGAGAGGACAGCTAGCTATATGTGAACCAGGAGGCCGTAAGAAGCAGGCCCTCACCAGATCAAGCCTGCCAGCTTTTCTTGGACTTTCTGCCTCCAGAACTATGAGAACTAAATGTCTGTCATTTACAAGCCCCAGTCTATAGTATTTCGTGATAGCAGCCCACATACTATGGAATATCATGCAGCCTTTAAAAAGGAAGAAATCCTGTCACATGTAACAACATGAATGTACCTCAAAGACATTACACTAAGCATAAAAATATAGTCACAGCAGACAAATACTGTATCATTTCACTCATATGAAGTATCTATAGTAGTCAAAAATCATCAAAGCGGAAAGTAGAAGGGTAGCTGCCAAGGGCTGGAGGGAGGGGAAGTAATGTTTAGTGAGGACTGAGTTTCAGTTTTGTAAGATGAAAAAGTTCTAGACAACTTTTCTGTTTTTCTGTGTCTGTGGTAACAACAATGTGAATCTACCTAACACTACTGAAACCACTTAAAAGTGGTTAAGATGGTAATCAAAAAAAGAGACAAAAAATAACAATATCCGATGGTGGTAAGTGCTACAGAGGGAAATAAAGCTTGTAGGAAGAGCCTGGAAGCCTCCGCTGGGAGGTGGAGGAAGCCTGTGGTGCAGAGGATGCGGCCTTGGAGGAAAAGACTTGCTAGGTGCAGTTGGTCAGGGAAGTCCTCACTGACATTTGAATGACACTTAATCCACATGGATAAATGAGGGAAAATTGTTCCAAGTAGAGGGAAAAGCAAATGCAAGGCCCTGAGGTAGGTCACATCTGATCCGTTCTAGAAACATCAAGGAAGTCGGTGCGGCTGGAACAAATGAGTGCTTGGGTGAGGGATGGGTGATGAGGTAGGAGACAGTGGAGGGGAGAGAAAAGCACAGGGAATGTCAAACCTGGACGCCGTCTCAAGGAGTTGGCTTTATCCCAGTGACACACGAAACCAAGAGCAAAGGCAGAAATGGGCGGAACAGTCCATAAATGATGAAGTAATCCAGGAGAGAAAATGGATTGAGGATCTATTTTGAAAGAAGGAGCACAGAACTATTCTGACAGACTGGATCTGAAGGAAAAGAGAAGAGTGAAGGATGAGGTTGGGGTGGATGGAGTGACCCTCTCCTAGGGTGTGGGAGGGGAGCCCGATACCCTGTTTGAACTTGGAACTTCTGAGATAACTCTTGAGCCTTCGTGGGGAGAGGCTGAGGAGGGAGCTGGCATGTGAGTCATGGCTTCAGCATGTAGGAGACGCCACGGTCCTGTCTGGTCTCAAGGGGCCTGTGCTCCATTCAGTGTCTCAATTTGGGGATGATTTGCTCACATCTGTCCTCAAAAACTCACTATGTCTCAAATCTTATGTATTACTCCTCTTGAAAAATAAAAACCCTCCAACATAAATCACAACTAAAACCCCAAACTCTTAGTCACAGCTGTAGACCAAGACCAAACACCAATAAAGACTAAGCAGTCACACCGGTCAGCTCGGCAAATGAACGCATCTGGGGGAGCTACCCTGCTAGAAAGAGCAGGCTCGGGGCCCTGCCTGCCGCTGGAAATGAATCCTCCGTGCGGGACGCAGGAAAGGAAACAGGACACTTGTACTAACATCAAAGCCGAGATGTACACCGCGGAGTTCAGAAATCTAGTTTCCTCTCCAGCTTCTCTGTCACTGCTTCATAAAGCACGTCATATTCCCGGCATTGCCTCTCCCCTGTGTGACAGTGGCAAGAGGAAAAGAGACTGGGTTGTTTCAAAGCCGTGTATTTTAAATGTCTAGATAATAAGTAATTCTAAGTTAGACGGTAGCTCTGCTGGCATGTTTGAAGGACTTCCTGGGACATTTAAGAAAATATATCTTACTCTAAGAGATTACTGGGTAACTCAAAATAGACTAATGTCTGTGACCAAGGTAGCTCCAAAATCTCAGTGGCTTAACACAAAGAGATGTGTTTCTTATACTCACACATAGGCCCCGTGCAGACATTCCTCGTCATCTGGCTTTCCTGGGAGGCTCCACCCGACGTGATGACTCGGAGATGCAGAATTCTCTCATGATGCAGAGCCAGACAGAGACCCCTGGGCCTTGGGGGAATCCCTTCCAATCAATATTCTTTTTGTTGTGGACGTTGTTCTGCCATCTCACAGTCCTTCATTTCCAGACATACGGGCAGGGACAGACAGAGTAGAAGATGGCACAGGACGTCTGCTATCCAGGTGAAGTAGTGAAAGTCACTTGCATTTACTTTGCTTTAGCCAGAACGCAGGCACATGCTCACAAGGAGGAGCGAGAAGGCTGACAGTGTGGTCCTCTGTGTACACGGAGAACAAGATGATTAGGGGAACACATAGAGCTGTCTCTGCAGTAATTTCCTACCTGGGTCTTTAATATATGGCTAGTTAGCTTGTCACTTAAGTCCAAAGCACATTTCCTAACAATTCTGGCCTCATTATTAAGGATCACGAAGATGGGTAGCCCAACATAAAATCTCTAACTTTCCATTTTAAAATTTCACAGAAAATAAGAAAGCATTTAGTTCCACATAGGGAGCTTCCTTCCATTTCTGGCACCTGCATCTTCGGCCTAAAGTCCCCCAGCTCCTTACAAAATGTCTGGAACCTAAAACGCCAGGGCCTGAAGGAGTTTCAGCAGGAGTGTTTCTGGGAGAGAACTGCCATGGCAGAGGGTTTCTCGTGACGCGATGTGAGGCCAGATGACACGGCGTTCATGCAGCCAGGCTGGCACACAGCACAGGAATTCCTTCAAATCAATGTTCTTTTTTTTTTTTTTTTTTCAAGTCCATTTATGTTGAAATAGTTTACAAACCACAAATTATAGAGAAGAACATAATGTCCTCTGTGTGTCCTGATTTTATTGGGCTTTTAGCTTTTTGATGATATAATGATCTCTTGTTATAGTTGGCACTTCTCTGAGGACCAGTGAAACTGACCATCTTTTCATATGTTTATTTGCCATTTGGTTTCCCTGTGATCTGCCAATCCAGTATCTTCTTCCCATATTTCTATTGTGTTGTATATATGTTTTTCATAGTCATTGATAGTCATGCCGAGGTGATGCTAAATGCTACATGGAGCACAGGTGGCAATGCACCACTGCTGCAGACTGGCCTTTCTCTTATTACCTTTACCTATTCCACTCTGGCCCCGAGCTAACACACCTCACTGGGCACAATAAAATCCTGCATGCAACCAGGACCACCTTTCTGAAAGGCAGCCTGGCCACTGCAACTCTGCAGGGCTCCTGGAGAGTGCAATAGCAGAGTTTTCCTTCCAGTTGCTTACAGAACACTCCGCAAGAATCATTCTGATGAGTATGATGAATATCATTTTCTCTATTTCATTATATTTCCAGGGAAGTTTTAGTGCAGCAATGTCCATCATAGGCTGGCATCTTGTCAGAACCTTAATCCCGATTTGAGTTAGAAAAATCAAAGTTCGTATGAGGAAGCACAAAAATGGTACAGGAAACAAGAAGATGTGAACAGAGAAGGGATGTCCATTTTCCAGCCATCTTGCCAAGCTGCCTGGGAAGTTTGTTGCATTTTGGGGGCTACTGTTTGCAAGTGTTAGCAGAACCTAAATAGAAAGATCTCCTGACTCCAAATGTGCTTAAAGCAAATATGCATAAGTATTTCTATTTTATTATAAGCAAACATGCGTCAAGAATTTATATTTTATTAACGCTGTTGGAAGCCATAGTAACCCAGATTTCTACATCTAAAAATGCAAAATAGGTAGGTGGCACTGAATGCTTGATAAAGTAGTTGCCTTGTCAAAGCCTCCCTTTATTCTCTTTTCATATGCAGAGACACCCATTTTATATTTGCTTTCCAGCATGAGCGGATAATACTGTAACATATTTGCCTTCAGGCCAAGTAATTTGTTAAATGAGACAAACATCCACTGGCAGATCGTTGAAGGTCACACCAGCTTAGCTATATTGCAAGAATCCTGTTTTCACAAAGACAAGCTTCATTCTTGATAGGAAAAGATTTAGTCTGATGCATAACAGAAACAGAAGAAAATACTTTTTTCCCCCTGCAGATATCACTTTGACTTAGCTGCCTAAGGTAGTACAATAGAACACCCCCTTCCCCTCAGTCCGCTTGCCTTTGATGGTGTCTTTGGAAAGAGGGGAGGAGCATGGATGAAGCCTGTACCCTCACTGCTCATTTGTATGAAGCAGTCTTTCTTGATAAGGGGAGGGGTTGAGGGAGCTGTTTCTCTTAGGGGAGTTTCAAGTTCAGAAAGCTCTGCTTAGGTGTGGAGGATCTCACGGTGGAGAGGAGGAAAAAGTTTTCCTTGACCTAAGAAGGGTCTCTGGCTGCGTCTGAAAATTAAACTGACAAAAACAGATTAACAGGAGAGAAGCACACACATTCACTTACAAGTTTTAGGTGATTCGGGAGCCTTCATGAGGAATTGTAAACTCAAAGAAATAATTATACCTGAGTTTTTTACGCTAGCTTTGATGAAGAGTGGATGGTCATGGAATATGACAGGTTAAGGATTATGAGTGAGTAAGGCAGACTGGGGGAAAGTTGCCAGGCCTGTTTGTTCAGATTCTTCTTGGCATCCTTTTGTCTTCAAAGGCTGTTCCTTTCCTTCAGATTTAGGGAGGGCACCTCTCACGTAATTAAGGGTTTTATGATCCGTTTCAGGGAAGAGGGTGGGGGCCCGATCAGAGTGACCTTCCTGCTCCTGCTGTTTTCTCTAACTCCTTCAGCTTAAAATATTTGACATGTCAAGTTGCCATATTTTGGGGTGGCGTACCCTGAACCTCATCAAAGGGAACCCTGCAATGTAAACTGACAAGGGCAAGCCACCAAGCTGCTGATGCTCCTCTAGTCTCCTATAGATCTTCCTAAGATTGGGTTTCTTTCTACAAAGTTCCACATCCTCATCATCCTCTGTCCACTAGAGAAGACTGCTTGGAGTCAGTGAGCTTTGCAGGGCTTAACCGTATGACCTCGGGCAAGTGACTTACCTCCGTGTGTTTTCCCACCTGTTTGTTCAGTTCAGATTTATCCACGCTGGACTTTCTTAAATTAAAGAGCAGTTCTATGGCAGAAAGAGGAGATTTCAGTTTAATGTGAAGCTTTTTGAATGTTCATTTCAGAACACTTACTAATTTTGAAACACTTGGCAAAGTAACATTTCTTAGTATACTTTAATCAAGTCCAATAAAGGGATGAAAAAACTATTCAAAGATAGTAATTTGAATAATAATGGGAACAGAACTTTTAAGTTTTTCTTTTTGAGAATTTGGGTGTTTGAACTGTTGGCGATTCCATGTCAGCAGCGCCGGAGCCACTTCATTCCACTTCTGTGCTTCTGTTTCTTGGCTACCTGGGGCAGATGAGCGCTGACAGCACAGTTCTCGGGGAGGAAGAGCTTGTCAGACGCTAATGCAAAGATCTGCAAGTGAGCTTCCTGCAGCTCAGTGAGACCTGCACTTGGTTAGAACCCCTGGGAATTGATTCCATTGCCCCAGATAATAACTTGTTTCAGTATCGGGCCCCAAAGCTCAATTATATGGACAGAGAGACAGGAAAAATACAGGTCACGTAACTGCTTTGCCCTGAAACTTTCTGAAGAATTTTGACTCTTTAACATCAGCACGTGAACGGGAATCTTAGCTGACAATGAGGTGATAGCTCCGGATATTTGACAATTCCCATCCCATGTCTTAATGTACATTTCTGCTGTGCTAAACCTTGATATTACATCCATTGTGCAATACATCAAAGTACACAAACCACTCAGGTATCGGTAGTTAGTGTCACACGGAAAGCTTAGCAAGCTTTCCAAACAGCTAATTCTTTAGAAGGATTGAAGTAGTAAGAATGTTTTCTACAGAAATGAAAGATGCCATAAGAGTAGGTATCACCTACTGAGTGCTTACCATTTGCTGGGCACTGTGTGGAATGCTCTCTATATATGAACCTGGTATTAAAAAGTTATACACCTTTATAGTCTTAAAATCAAATTAAATTATAGACCAAATCCAATGCTGCCAAACTCACTAGGAAATTCTGTCTCCATCATTATTACTTGCCTGAGGTCACCCCCAAAGCACGTGAGGTTTATGTGATTTCCAGAAAATGGGAAACAGTCTCTCAGTCCGTTGGTCTACCTTTATTGCAGCTAATGTATACACTCCTAAAATTGCTGAACAGGCAGTCTGAACACTTCTGTGCCAGTGTGGTTGTGAGGATGTTTCCAGGCTGGGAATCTGGGTGCCTGTGTCCAGCCTACAAGGAGCACCATGGAAGTGCTGATCAAGGTCATGGCCACAGCCGTGGGTCTGGGCTCAGGTTCCTGCTCCTCCTGGGACCCTTCCAAGCCTGGGAAAAACTCTCTCCTCCTTCCTGCTTCCTCTTCTTTCCCTTCCTCTAGTATATTTCCAGCAATGAGCTCAAGCTGACACAGATACAAAAAAGCCAAATACAGATTAATAGGAGAAAAGCATACACATTTATTGAATATACGTTTTGCCTGACACGGGAGCCTTCCTAAGGAAATGAAGACCCAGAGAAACAGTCAGACCTGAATATAGTGTGCTGGGTTTGATGAAGAGTGGATGGTCATGGAGGAGTATGCAAAGTTAAGGAAGTAAGTGTAGTAACTGAGGGAAACTTAGCAAGGCCTGTTAGTTCGGATTCTTCTTGGCATCCCTTTGTCTTCGGAGATAAGGATGCACCTTCCTCCAGGTACAGGAAGGGTACCTCTCACAGGAGGGTTCTCTGACCTGTTTCTGGGGAGAAGGGCTGGAGAGAATTTAGAATGACCTGACTTTCTCTCAAATTCTTTCAGCTTAAAATATTCAATCTGCCAAGGTGCCACATTTAGGGGCAGCATGTTCTGAGCCCTGTCACCGTAAAAGGAAATTGTCCTCAAATCCCATCCCACCCTCTCCATGAAATGGAGGAATTTGATTCAGGCTGCCTTGCAGAGGAAGAAGAAGAAAGGGTAAGAGAAAGGGGAAGGGGAGGCGAGGAGGAAGAAAGGAAGGAAATAAAGCAGTAACAGTCCCATTCCTGCTGATTTCTCTACCATAAGGAAAATAAAATCTAAATTACTATCTTTGTGCCACGTGTATTATCTCATCAAAGACTCACAATAACCAGATGAGACAAGTGCAGTTTTAATTCTCACTTTACAAATGAGCAAAGCGAGGCTTAAACAGTTTGTGTCCTGCTCTAGGATATACAGCTGGTAACTGATGAAGCCTGAGTTAAAAACCAGATCCACCCGATTTTAGAACCCATTTTATTAACCACCACAGATACACCTCTTTAGCAGAAACCTCATATAATTGTTTGAATACAGTGGTGTATCTAATAACATGCTCAGCTCCTGGAAGGTCCTCAATACACATTTACCAATTCAGTAACAAGTAAGCTATAGTTTCTTTTCTTTTTTTTAATTGATGTACAGTCAGTTACAATGTGTCAATTTCTGGTGTACAGCACAATGTCCCAGTCATGCATATACATAGATATATTTGTTTTCATATTCTTTTTCATTAAAAGTTATTACAAGATATTGAACATAGTTCCCTGTGTTATACAGCAGAAACTTTTTTAAAACCAATTATTATATATAGTGGCTAACATTTGTAAATCTCAAACATTCTCACCCCCTTTCCCCGGTAACCATAAGATTTAAACTATAGTTTCTTAATACAGTTTTATTTTTCCTAAAATGTATTTGCACTCAGTATGATTTCCAAAAAGAGCCTACCCCAAATAATATTTTGTCAAAGAACAACCTGACAATATAAAATGTATATAACACAATTTTCCCTAAAACTTGAGCACTTTTAAAACCATCAACTCAGTGTCAAAGGACTGTGCTGTAAATTCATTTTAGCTGCTAAAAGGAGTACCAGAAAAGTTGTCTTTTGCCAAAGGTCAGTGCACGGTTGGCCAGAATGGAGGCAGAATTGCGTTCAAAGCTATACTTAACTGGGCACTAGGCAATAAGCGAGGATTTTGTTTATTCGGGCACTAGGCAATAAGTGAGGATTTTGTTTATTCACACAGAGAGAAAAAGATATGGAATGATTCCAGGCTTGTGGTAGCTGTTTCTTTTATTTCTTATTTAATTCATCAGTACTCATCTTTTGACAAGGCTAGAATAAAACTTAATGACTTTATCTATTAAAAAAGGTAAAGACTAGAAAGAAAAGTGGACCCCTACTCTTTGAATTTTCTGTTTATTTGTAATAACATAACATAAATTTATGCTGTTTATTGGCTGTCATTCCTTTCTCTAAATTGGGTTCCTGTCTAAGCAGGAAAATTCCTTCTCCTGTGACTCTGCCGAGACTGCTGAAGTTCCAGGTGGCGCTGGAGAAGAGTCATCATTTCAGTGGCTGCTCCTGATTGGAGCCAAGACTGAAATTGTTAACATAGATAATTTACAAGGCGTTGCTTACAAACTTCCCAGAAATTCTCATATATTCCAAGAGTTGCTGTGTCAGACCCATCCAGAAGATCAAATTGTTCCTGCTGATACCATGCAGCCCTTACACCAAAGTGCCTAGCAAACTTCCACAGCATCTTTTAAATTCTGATCTTGCTTTAGCATTCTCACAGATGGAAACTAAGTACAAAATGTTAACAAGAGCTCACTTGCTTTCAAGACTACTCTTGGGCTAAAGCCTAAGTATATGCCAAGAAAGGAATTAAAAATAATCTACCCTTTGAGAAAGTGTAATAGAGAAGAAGAAATCTGACTCCATATTAGATCTGTTCCTTTAGCTCTAACCCTGTGCTCTGTTTTGGGTGCTTAGTCATGCTGGTTCTGCACCTTTTGTAAAACAATGTTGCCTACAGCCTGAAATATACAGGAGAGCCCATTCTCAAGGCTCTGACTTTCAAGGGTATAAAACTTTCCCATTCCTATAAAGATAAAAAGTTGCAGAATAGAAAATAACATTTATCTTGTGGGAGGTTTGGAGGGACACCATGCCCTGACCTACCTGGACAGCTGCAAGAACAAAGGATTCTGACACCAAGAAGTTTGCAACAACCAATCACTCCTCCTCCCCTTTTTAGTATAAAAGGAGCCTGAATTTTGACTTGAGGAAGATTATTCTCCAGGACATTAGTCTGCCAGCTTTCCAAATAAAGTCGTTATTCCCAGCCCCAACACCTCGTCTCCCCATTTATCAGCCTGCCGTGCAGCGAGCAGAATGAGTTTGGACTCAGTAACGAAAGGAGTTTAGGGGTTTTGTTGATGCTGTTTGTTGTGTTGGATGCTTAGATTGAGAGAATTCACTCTAAATTTTAAGTCAATGCTTATAAAGTACTTAATACACCAACAGTAAACACGGCTTGTAGGCCTGCCACATTCAGTTAGCTCCAGCCAGAGCCAATGTTTATCATTAATTAGTCTGACATTCTTTAACTCAAGTTACTATAAAAACAAACAAAAAAATTAGATGAGAATGGCCATTAGCCAATAACTGCTGCAATGGCCATGACTTTTATGCAACTAAATATTATGTTAACCTTGGATATATAATACCTACATTATAAAGATTATATACACAAAGCACGAAGAATATAGTGTAGTTCTCCTATTAATTTCTAACCTTGTATCATACATATGCTGGAGGAATCCTTGGAGACCAAGGTTAGGACAGAGATGTGTTTCTGTCTGTGTCTGACTCTGTTGTAGATATGGATGCAGAGGTGGATCCAGATCCAGATATACAGACACAGTTGCTGTCGTCGGGTTTTGGTATTGGTTTTGGTTTTTTACTGTTCTGCAGAGCTTTGCTAATCCTCTTCTTCTCATGACTCTTGTTCACAGACCCTAATGCCTATTGTTGGGATGATTATTTCTTTGCATCTGTCATTCCTGTTTCTCAAAGTTCACTTTATCGACCCCACCTCCAAAGCTGTTTGATTTCTTTTTCTGAAATAGTCTAGTTGTGACTCTCATCTAGAAATTCTCTCTCTCTCCTCAGCTGTGCTGAAATTATAAGCGGCCTACATGGGAGAGTAAAATAATGCTTCATAACAGTTAGTATTATCAAATCAGACTTATTAATGGGACTGTCAAAGGTCAGTGTGCCAAAGAACCCACTACGGAGCTTGTTTCAGATGCAGATTCCAGGTGTTGCTCCCAGAGAACCTTACTAAGGTGAGGTCTGGCTAACTTCATAACAAAGTCCCCAAATGATTCAGAGAACATGCTGAGACATAGTGGTTCAGTAAAAAAACATGAACTTGAGACCAAACATGAATTTATATTGGTTTTGTCTAGTTTAGATTAAGCAAATTATCACTTTAAAGTGATAACGCCCAAATACTCATTATTTAGTATACATACAAAATATATTATATGTGTACTATATATATAAATTCATAGCCACCTATTTATGTTGATTGGCATATTTCATTTATTTAATGGTTATTTAATTTTTTTATAGCTACTGTAGTGAGAAGAGTGTGAGAGCCTGGGAGAGCCTGGTTCAAATCGCAGTTCTGTCATTTAATTAACTAAATAATTTCAGGAAAATTATTTATTCTTTCTGATCCTTACACTTTCTGTTTTATATGAATAATAGTGGCTAAATCCTTGCTGAGATTAAAAGAATTAGCAGATATAATCAACTCGATATCTGACACAGTAAAATCCTGGAAGATACTCAGTTGGGCTATGATAATTCTGCTTCATGAAGTATTTCACTGAATACCCCTACTCTGGCTTAGTAAGCATTTTTTCCCATTTATGAGAACTATTGTATTTTTTCAGCTTTATTGAGGTCTAATTGACAAATACATTGTAAGATACTTAAGGTGCACACTGTGATGATTTGATGTATGTATACATTGTGAAAGGATCCCCTTTGTCTAGTTTATTAACACATTCTTCACCTCACATTTATTTTTTGTATGTGTGAAAGAGCGTTTAAGTTCTACACTCAGCAAATTTCAATTAGACAGTACAGTGTTACCAACTATAGTCACCATGTTTTACATTGAATCCTCAGATCTTATTTATCTTATAGCTGAAAGTTTGTACCCTTTTACCAACCTCTCCCTATTTCCCCCACTCTACCATATGATCTAGCAATCCCACTTCTGGATATATATAGCCACAGGTAATGAAAATAGGATATCCAGAGCTATCTGCACTCTCATGTGCAAAGTTATTCACAATAGCCAGGGTACAGAAACAATCTAAATGTCCTCCTATCAAAAGATTACTGGAAAAAGAAGCTGTGGTATACACAACGGAATACTATTCAGCCATGAGAAAGAGGGAAATCCTGCCATTTGTGATGGTATGGATGGGTCTTGAAGGCATTCTGTTAAGTGAAATAAGCCAGAGAGAGAAAGACAAATACTGCATGGTATCACTTGTATGTGGAATCTGGGGGGGGGGGGGGGGGGTCAAGTTTAAAGAGACAGACTATTGTGTAATTCATGTGTTTCAACTGGGAAACTGCTTTGTTCTGTGACTATGCTAGTCATACCTATTTGCTCTCAGATCCATTTGCCTTCCCTCCCCAGCTCTGCTCTGCATCACAGAAACCTAACCCCTGCTATTTCCCAGACTCCCTTGCCAACTGGCTTCTTCAGGCTCCGAAAGGCAGTAAAGGCAGATTAAAAGGTGAGAGGAGGAGAAAAAGGGAGGTGACCGTTCCAGTAAGATCTCCTCTGGGTTCCAGCTGCTAAGGCTGCTGGGCTGCATGCCGGTAAAACACCTCTTCCCAACGTCCTCCAACCCTCCAGTTAATAGCAGCCTCCTGCAGTTCCTCAAGGTTGCCCCACCTTTCCCTGTGTCCTCTTTCCTTCATGGAATATAGTGTTTCTAGTATAAATGGTTTTGGTTTAGGGACTCAGAATTGCATTGAAAAAATTTTATAGTAACTTTTTAATTAAGTAATTAAGGTTTTAACTTATAATATTGTGTCCTATTAAGGGGGTTTCAAAACCAAATTACTCTCGAGGCAGAGAAAGTCTCTGTAGAATAAGAATCCAGGAAATATTAGTTGCTCCTTTTTCTCCAAAAGAAAACATCATTGACACAGTCACCCAACTCCCTTAAGTCAAACTTTGTTTTCCCATCACGTGGAATAGTATATATTTTGCTTTAATGTAGAAATTTAAAACTAGGTAAAGAATTTTCTACCTTCATATTGTGTAATCTTTTAAGCATATTGGGGAGGTTGTTGAAAGAGACATAAAACTGAGTAGATATGTCATCATAATGTTAAGTTAATGCGATTATGCTGATTTTTTCCCAAACTGTACTTTCTATACAATCTTGGAAATTTTTAAATCACTTTCTGGCTGCTGGACTTAGCTTATGGACTGTGTATTGAACCACAACCAAGGCTGTTATCTACTGTGTTGCCTTACATTGTAGCATCCAGCCATTTAGTTTGATCCCTGCACTAGCCCAATTTTAACTGAAATTGCTTCTATTTAAGTTTGAGATGAAATTTCTAATATTCCAGAACATTTTGAAAAGTAACCCAACACATTCAAGAACAGTACATATGTCCCATAAAACTGTCCTGCAAAAACCAAAATAAATTGCATACCAAGATTTCTGATAAATATTTCATAAATTTTCGTAAGTTTTAACTAATAAGAAGAAAATTATTATCAAAAATACAGTAAGCATTTATACTACCCTAAGCCTATGAACTTACTCGTATAATCTCATGACGTCGCTACACTTACTCTGATTTTTAAATGACAAAATAGTTTAGAGAATTTAATTAACTTGTTTGCTGCAGTATTTATAAAAGGAGGAGTAAGAATTCAAACTCAGATCTCTGAAGTGGTTCCAAAGTTCATATGTAGTTTCTGGATATAGTAAATGCCCTTAAGAAAATACTTTAGCATTGCCCAAGTAAATATCATCCACTTCTGTCCTGGGATCACCAGGGTTTTTCACTAAAGGCTGTAATAGAAAGATCAGGTTTTCTCTGAGCTTCCGTCTCCTATTTGCCTCTCTTCCCACACTGTTATTATAATTTCCATTTCCCTGCAACTTAGGAAGTTTAGCATCTTTACATGTGTTTTTTGGTCATTTGGATTTTTTCTTCAACTAACTATTTTATATATCTTTTGTCCATTATTCAATTTAGTTATTATCTTTTTCTTATTAATTCATAAGAGCTCATAGTATATTATAAAAACTTTTACCTGTGATGTAAATTACAAATGTATTTCCTCAACAGTTACTGTATCCTCACTGTACAAAAGTTCTTAATTATTATTATATAGTCATACATGTTTCATTTTCCTATCTTGGATTTAAAATTCCTTTTCAACCTGTGCATTACACATATAATCTCATAAATTTTCTTGTAAGATTTTTATTCTCTTATTTTTTCCCATTTAAGTTTTTAATTGATCTGGTGTTTACTTTTGTATATGGTAGGAAATATGAGTCTAATTTTACTTTCCTCCAAATGGATAAACAATTATGCTGCCATTATTCATTAACAATACATCACTGTCCCTACAAAAAAAGACATATAAACACACACATGCTTTTAAATGGCAAGAAGCAACTAGTCCATCAGATATTATGTAGCTAAGCTTAACTCTAAAACACTAGGTTTTAGAAGGAGACAGTTGTTGATGTTCATTACGGAGCCGATTTTCTTGGCCAGCAGAATCTGGTATTCAGGTGACTCTGTTGAGTAACATTAAGTGAAACCTTGGTCTCTCCTTAATTTATCAGTTTGAGCCAGTGATTTATGTAAGAGCCCAGGGGCCTCCAGGAGAAAAAAGACTTTAACTCTGACATCTCAAGAGTTCAAGCACTTAACACAATATAGGTTTGAAACAATGAGACACCACTATACTGAAAATCCAAAACAATGACACCACTATATGCTGGCAAGAATGTGGAGCAACAGGAACTCTCATTCATTGCTGGTGGGAATTCAAAATGGTGCAGCCACTTTGGAAGACATTTTGGCAGATTCTTACAAAACTAAACATACTTTTATCACACAATCTAGGAATCATACTCCTTGGTAGTTACCCAAACGAGTTGAAAATTTTTATGTCCACAAAAATTTGTGCATGGATGTTTATAGCAGCTTTGTTTGTAATTGCCAAAACTTGGAAACAACCAAGATGCCCTTAAATTCATATTAATAAGTGAGGGAAGCAAATCTGAAAAGAGTATGTAATATATGATTGCAGCTATATGGCATTCTGAAAAAGGCAAAACTATGGATGCAGTAAAAAAAAGTTCACTGGTTTCCAGGGGTAGGGAGGAAAGAAGAATAAATAGGTGGAGCACAAAGATTTTTAGGGCAGCAGAACTACTCTGTCTGATACTATAATTAGATACGTGTGAAAACTCATAGAACGCACAACACCAAGAGTGAACCCTGATGTAAACTACGGACTTTGGGTGATAATGATGTTATCAGCGTAGGTTCATCGATTATAACAAACGTACCACTCTGGTGGGAGAATTGATACTGGGAGAGGCTGTGCATATGTGGGGACAGGAATATATGGGAACTTTCTGTACTTTCTGCTCAATTTTGCTATGAACCTAAAACTGCCCTAAAAACTAAATTCTATTGATTTAAAAAAAATGTATATATTTGATTATTGGAGAGACCAAACCAAAGAAAGGAAATATATGAAGCTCTTACTTTGTTTTCAAAATAGGAAAACATAGACCAAATTTATGTTCTATAGGAAGAGAAGGAAATTAACACTTGTTAAAAACCTACTTACACGGTAACTCTCTGTACTATTTAGACAATTTTTCTATAAGTCTAAAATAAGTTCAAAATAATAAGTTTTTAAAATTCTACCACAGGGGAGTGGGGAATAGCTCAGTGATAAAGTGCATGCCTAGCATGCACGAGGTCCTGAGTTCAGTCCTCAGAACCTCCACTGAATAAATAAATCTTAAAAAAAAAAAACTACTGTATGCTAGGTAACGTGTAAAAGAACCCTATAATATAAGTATTATTCCTATTTATGAAGACAGAAGTGGAGGCCCAGGATGGTTAGTTAACACACCCAGGCCTCCTACAACATGGCTGGGCCAAATCCGCAGCTATGACGTCTGCTGCCGCCGGAGCTCTTAGTCTCTCCTTGGGACTGCACTGTGCCCTCGGTGTAGCACTGTAGACATAGTGCTGAGCGGAAGCCTGGGAAAGCAATACTGCCATTCTATTTGCATGTTTATCTTTTTTTTTTTTTAAATTTGGATAGCTGATCAATAGAAAACAAAAAGCTTCTTGAAATATTCCTAGAATTTCAGCTTCTGTTGAGCAGATATCATGGAAATATGGTCACTGCACCTTGGATCCCAGAAAGTACAATATCCTGGGCATTTCATATGAGTGAAAATTAAGATGTTCTCTAGAAATAAAACAGATGTATGCTTCTTTTCAGAAACACTGAGCCCAAAGATTTATGTATGAAGGATACAAAATTCGTATGAAAATCTCCCATTTATCTATAAAGCAAAAGCATCTACTTTCACTTTCAACACCTTTTACCTAATTATGCAGAATTAGGATATACATTAACTACAACCTCTTTATTAAAATGTGTCTGATTTGAAGAGTATCTTTCATGGCAACCATTAGCTGTGAATACTCCTCCTATAGTATCTCAAGTGGTCCCTTTGACCTAGTCCAGTAATTTTTTTTTCTCCTGTTACTAAACTCATTCCTAGGTCTGTCAAACTTTAACGTACTCACTCAAATACTATTCTGTGAGCACTACTGAGCCAAGCATGGTAAGGTTCATACTTCTTAAAATAACCACCAAGCTACTTCCTGTATCTGACAGTCTGAATGATGTCAGGACCTTTCTGAATTTTTAGATGGTTGATAATAAAGTAGATACAAGAAAAGGATTCGGTGAAAGAGGCTCTCCCAAGATCTGTGAGTGTTAGGAGGATTGGCAGTTGAGCATCTCAAGAAATCTTAATTTCAGCAGCAACTCCATAATAGAAGAGTCATGCGTCTTTGGAGGCACAAGGGGTTACCCGGAGAATACTCCAGTGATGGGGGAGTGTGTACGTTCTCGCGTAGAGGAAGATCCCTGGGGGAAATTCCAGAGCCTCTTTCAACATTTGCTATAAAAGCCAATATTGGGTACAGTGCCTTACATGGTATGAGTTTCAAAGTCAGAGTCAGAATCTTACAGATAAAAAAAACTTTTGAGATCAAGTAACTGATTATGATTGACAGTCTTCCCTTGTGAAAACACACTGTGAGCATACATTAGCAAAGTGCATTTTTGCCCATTTATTACTATCAGAGTAAAATCTGCTTTGGGGCATAAAGCAGTGGGTTTCAGGATACTCCTGCAATTCAAGAAATGAAACCTCATCACTTCATGGTCCATTAACTGGAAACTATTTTTCACGAGTCTGATATCACTTTCTACAACTTTGGATGAGTGCATTCAAGTAAGTTATAGCACAAAAGATACTCAACTTTTTAATCAATACTGTGAATCTCCATCTCCCTGAAATCACAGTTAAAATCTCTTTTATTTCACTAATCAGTGATACTTGAATTTAATGTTCTTCACCAAGAGCCTTGTATTGTACTGAAATAGACCTAACACATTGTTCTAACTCAACCATAAAACAAGATCAGATAATGAGGTCTAGCATTCTGCTGGCTTGTGTGAGTCACATATTTTCCAGTAAATGGAAAATCAAACGCCATTTCTGAAGAGATACAGAAGGGAAAGGGCAGAGCTTGATTAGAAAAGCCCTGAGCCCAAAGACTATATGTGAAATGTCACGAAATTCATTTGCTATTACATTTCAGTTATTATTTGAGCAACACAAAGACAGCTAATTTCATCTCATGGTCTCTAATGTCATGCTGGAAGGAATGTATACTAATCAGAGATAAAATTCACCAGCCAGGAGTTCAGAGCCAGGTACCACTGACTCCGTTAGAGGATGAAATATCTAAGGAGAGACCTCTGTCCCCATCCACAATCCTGATGCCTGTGCGAAAGGGCTTAAGCAGGAGGCATCTAACATAGTTACACTGTAAGTTGCTAATTAAAAAATTTTTTTGTTTCTTTAAATATATTCTGGGCTCCAGCCTCTAATTAAAAGTTGATCTGAGTATTTTATTTAGCATCTCCCCTGAGCTAGATGCTGTTCTAAGTATTTTAACGTTAACTCATTTACACCTCCCAGCAACCCAGTTTGCTAAATACTGCTATCATGATCCCCAGTTTACAAATGAAATATTGAGCCCCTGGTATTTTAAGTCATCTGCCCAAGTCCACAAGAAATGACAGAGGGGAATTTGAACCCAAGAAGTCTGGCTCCAGAGCCCAGAGCACATGCACTTACCTGTAAAGCACACTGACTGTCAGCTACTTTTCATATTTGATCTCTCCAGCACATTTTCCACATACAGTTTATAATATGTCACTTACATTCTCACTCGGTGCCTGGTGCTATGCTAAGCTCTGTATGTGATTAATGGCCTTTTTTTCCCATTAACCCTATGAGATAAGACTATATGTAACTGAGGAGGAAACAGGCTCAGAAAGGCACGGTGCTTTGTCCATTATTACCCTGCCGGTGGGTGACAGAGATGAGACCCATCCCAGGTCCCGCTCTATCCAAAGCCCACAGTGTACCAACTCCACTAACAAGTTTTGCTAGTAATCTTTAAGAAAGGGGCCAACGAATCCTTTTGTGTGAAGGGACAGGATAAATGCCCAAACTTTAGGCCAACTATGCTTTCTCTATGAATCTTGACAATGACGTAGTTCTAGAGCAGGAAGGGCCTTGACACTACCTAAGCCCCAGGCCCCCTCCTTTCACTGACGAGGGCCTGAAGCCCAGAGAGGTTCAACAGCTCTCTCAGAGTCACTGAGATGCTAAGCCAGGACCACTGCCAGCTGAAGCTTTGTTCCAGAACTCCATGGCACTTTCTGGGCAAGGTGCATCCCAATTCATAGAGCAATTTTTATTGTAAGTGGATACAACTGTACCTATTTCTAAAACACTTTTATTATCTGCGTGGAGCTCAGTAAGTCTCCTTCCTTTGCTAAAATGATCCTTTCTGGCTGTATTACAGTAGCTTAAAGGTCACTTTCTTCATTTGCTGAAACATTTTAAATGACTGGACAAAAATACTTATGTTTACACTGCTTCCTGATTTTTTTAATGCCTCTTCTGGGTTTAAAAAAAATTCATTTGCAGTCCTATTCATCTGTAAAGGTACTGTCTCATTGAAGGAAAAAAGATAGTTTCCTTAAACAAAAGCCCATAAATCCTTCATGCTTTTAGTTGTGATTTTTAATTTAACAAAAGAAAGAAGAGCTTTTAACTTGAGACGATTACCTCTTTTTTTCTTTTCATTGTGTGATCCAAGTTCATTTCTGTGCCAGTTCCCTGCGTACCTCTACGTCGTCGCTCCTCCCTGCATGTATCCTTTGTGATGCTAAGGTTGTTGCCCCCTAGTTCACAGTCATTTCTGGGCCATCTGCCATGTTCTTCCTTATGTTGACCCCATGTTCTAGCCTGGGTCGGGTGAGTGATGCGGGAAGGTGCCTGCTCCTTTTCTCAGCGCAGAGATGTCTCCAGTCCTTCAGCAGTAAACAAAGATGGGAACAGCAGCAATGGCAGGTCTATGGCAACTGTAACAGGGAGAGACAAAATCCCCCGGTGGACTCCCTGATCACTTCCCCCATTTTCTAAGACTGAAGACCACAGATCTGATGCTCCTTTCTGACAGTCTGGTTTATTATGACTGGAACAGTAGAGTTTATGTTGATCGTCTGAAGAGGTCACAGTTTAAGTTTAGGTGGTATTAAAACGTTTGAATCCCCAGATGCCAAAATGACAGAGAGACACTGGAGGGGGCTAGGTTGGGGAGGGGTGGGGAGGTTGGGAAAAAGGGTCAGTGGATAAATGGGAGGAATTTCTCAGGGCAAAGGACTCAGTTATTTGTGCACAGATGTAGGAAAATGAAGATGTGACTGCTCAAAAAGAAGGAGGTGGGGTGGGGATAGAGGGCACCACATCACTACTCGAGGCCAGTGGTCCCATCCGCTTCTGCATCTGGGAGGTGCCTGGGGAGCTCGCTGGTGCCCCTCTGTCTCCCATCGCTGAGCCGGGCCCAGGGAGCAGATTCTTCTCCCCTGGGCCCAGCACCAGGCAGAGGAGGGCTGGAGGGCATGGGAGGTTCTGTTCCCTTTGGTGTTTTATAAGTGAACTTGGCTCTGGATGACTTTCTGTCTTCAGTGCGTCTCTGACTGCCTAAAGTGGGATGGGCGGGGCCGTCAATCAGATGGCATTTGTCATTGTCACAAATTACCAGCACAGCACCTCGCAAGAGGAGCCTTGTGTTCCCTCTGCAGAGGTGTCCTCATTTAGGAAATGTGAACTGAAGTAACCTCGCCGGATGAAGTTCTCACGTACAACAGATATCTGATCCTTTTTGGCTTTTTTAAAACTTCAGGGAGCCTTTTTTCCCCTCCTTCTTCACCCGTTCTTGCCTATTACTAAGTAATTGAGACTTTTGAAATGTCATTGTCAGCATTTTCAGGCTATGATTTTCCTGTCTGATTAACAAAGACCTCTTGTACTTCTCTGCCTGCTTTCAGAAAGGTGAGTGCACTTGATTTATCCTTGATGTTCACATATAGCTTCCAACCTCAACCTCCCACTGCTGACTTTCTGAACTTGACCTTGGGATGGTCTGGAAATGGAATGTGTTTGTTTAGATAAGCTGGTGATAAGCACCTTTGTGTTGTGTTGGTCCTATTGAGAACATTCATATACAAGCTGGATAATTTCTCCTGCATCTCTATAATTTTTTATGTTTTTATTGAAAAATAAATTTTTTATTTTATTTCTCTTTCATCCTTCAGACTTCTCACGTTTTAACATTCACCAAATGGTCTTCTTGCTTTAGTTGGAAGCTAAACACTGGCAAAGAATAGCCAACAACTGGAAATTCTGACTGAAACTAATGTCTGGAATACTTTAGGATAATAACAGCTCACTTCTTTGAGTACTTACTATTCAAAGTCAATGAGATGAAGTTTTACATTTACTGTCTCATCTAATCCTCACAACACCATGAGGTGGGCAGCCCATCTTCCAAATGAAAAACCAATGCTCACAGACTATCTTTTGCTTATAGTAACCACACAAGTACCACGTGAGGGTGTAAGATTCAAATATAAACCTGATTCCAAAGCTTTTTGCTGCACAGCACATGATCCTGCCTCAAGTAGAATGTAGTTTAATAAAATCTTAGGCCTATAAAAAAGGGAATTCCATAGTAAAATGTGTCCTTTCCTCACCCAGGAATGTCCCCTTTCAGAGGGGAGAACTGAAAATGTGAATTGGCAAGGTTTCACACTTTACTAAATAAGATGATCAGATTAAAGAATTACAGAAAATCACGTTGAAAGTTCAGTCTCTTCTGGGTATTATAGATATTCAGGGGCAGCTTCAAGAGCCATGGGAACTAAGGGCTCTTCTGTTTAACTGAATAATTAACCACTTCCTGCCGGCTGGATTTAGCCTGTGTAGAAAATGCAGGCACTGAAGGAAAGACACTTGCTCCCCTAAGGCACACTTTTTCTTGCCCAGTCCCTTGGCTTCTAAGAACACCTGTGTGATGTCTGGTGAGTGTGAGTGTGAGTGTGGCACTGGAATGGGAGGAGAAAGGACACGGAGGATTCATCACATCTCCCCTGTGCTGTGCACTGTGTTTTCCACATGTTCTCTCAAACTCCACATCAACACCAGGAGCTAAGTGATGTCCCGCTTTTCCAGTTGAAGAAACCCAGGCTCAGAGACGTCAAGTAGCTTCTAAGTGGCAGCACTGGGACCCCCACCTAGGGTTATCTGCTGTTAATGGAATAAATAAGTAAATAGGCAATATAATTTGTAACATATGATTTTCCATCAGTACTTACACAAGATTTTCAGAATGGAAGATCCATAGTATCAGGCAAAGTTTCACAGACTTTCATTTGACATAAGGAGGCCATGCTTAATTAATTTTTAAAAATTCATTACCTAGTTTTCTAACATAATAGTTTGCTGTTAAGGCCCTGAAGACCCTTGTTTGAGCTTTAATTAAACATTTACTTGAAACACAAGCAGAAGACATTAAGCTTGGCCCTGAAAATTACAAACTGAAACACCACCCAAAATGTTGTTATGAACCAGGCTGTTTGTTCTGGGGTGGTGTTAACATTTATAAACCACTTGCAGATAAAAAGAAACCCCGTTATGTAGGACAACACTGAAGTAGGTGCAGCCGAGATTCCCACACTTCCTGTCTATTTCTAGTAAACGAAGTCCCCGGTTCATTCATGTGGTGCTTGATAGTTTGCAGAAGTCATTCCCACCCAAACCTCAAGCACACAGGGACAAAATAATTGCCAGTTTCAAGAACAAAGGAGCAGTTTGAAACCATCAGTTTGAGAGTGGACTTGTTATATCAAAGAGTTCCTACTGGCCAAGTTTCTAGACGAGACAAAGGCTCCAGAAGGAGATAGAAAGTATGTATTTCATGTTACTAGGTCATTCCAAAATTCGTCATTAGGTTTTGGAAGGTAACAAAAGTTGATTTTCTGTCCCCATTTTTTGTTATATATGTCTGTTATAAAAGGAAGCAATTTTGCTATGTCTAGGGTTATTTCTCTTGAATTCTCCTCAGCTATACTTACGAACTTAATAGTAAATGTGTCAGGAGAAAAAGGCTCAGAAAAAGGCATGAGGACAGTTATAATCCTAATTCTTTCAAATGTAAGATATGATCGTATCCTCGAATGTCACAAATATGACCATCATAACACCCCCCCCGCAGGATCTTCTCGCTTCTGTCTCTGACTGTAATGGGGGTGAGCCCCTGTGGATTCAGTTCAATTTTGTAAGTCTGTGGATTTTTAAATCAGAGGTTCTGCCTGCTAAATGCAGGAAATGATTCTGAGAAGAAGAGTTGGTAAGTAGTGATGTTTTCCTCTGGCGTTTCTGTCGTTATCCTGGGATTGGCTTGTTAGACATCTATGCTATTACTCCTGCCTCCTTTGATGCCACAGAGTCTAGACGATGCAACTAAAGATTACATTTACAGTGAACTAAGTCTGGAAAATAAGAAAATCTTGAATTAACACTCAGACTATATACATATACTTTAAAAAATACATTATAAGTAATAAACAGTGAAAAATTTCCCTCCAGTCCTTGTCTACATCCACCTAATCAGTTACCTCTGTAAATAATTTATTCTTTATGTTTTCAGAACTTCCTTATGCATAAGCAAGAAAATACAAATCTATGTTCATATTTCTACCTTTTTATATAAAAGGTAACATACAATGCACAGTGTATTACCTTAGATTCTTTTCTTTTCAACATTCAAGGGGCTTGAACGTTCTCTTTTGAAGCTTCATTACATAGCTACCGTAATTTATTTAGCTAGTGTCCTACTGACGGACATTTAGGGTATTCCCAATCTTTTGCCTTTACAAACTCTCTGCAATGAATAATCTTGCGTACGTCTTTTTGAATGTGTGCAAATATATGTGACAGGTATATTGTTAGATGTCAAATCCCTGGATCAAAGTATTACATTTATAATTTAGATATAACCTCCAAATTGCCCTTAGTGTGGCCGGTAACAATGTGTTATTAAACGTTCATATTTGTAACAATCTAATAAATGGGAAGACAGTGTCAGTTTGTTTTAATTTGCATTTCTCTTATTGTGAGTAAATGAAGTTGAGCATATTTTATTTGCTTAAAAGTTGCTTGTGTTAATTTTCCTGTAAATTCTATCTTTAAATCTTTTGTTCATTTTTATTGGATTTTGGTCTTCTCATCTATTTCCAGAATTTCTGTGTCTATTAGGGAAATTAACCATCTGCTTTGTGAATTACATATGCTTTTATTTGTCACCCTTTGGCTTTTGATTCTGCTTATGATATTTTCTCATACACATTTTTTTTTCTGGTTTTATTGTATAGAATTATTACAGTTCAACTACACATACACATTATATTGCATGTAAATAAATACATGTAAACAGTATATTGTACTTTTTTAGTTTTCATATATGTACTAATTATTGTTTCTAAGAACAGATTAGATCTTTAGCTTTTTAAACTTGCATAACTATCAAAGGAATAAAGCCAAGTACAAAATAAGAATCAACAGAATGCAATAATCCAGTCATAAAGGACAGTCAAATGTGTTTACACATATTTAAGAAACCAAAATAATAATTAGTTCATTCGTGTCATTATTGTTGTATTATGTTTTAGATTCTTTATATAAATGATGTCATATGGCATTTTTCTTTCTCTTTCCGGCCCACTTCACTTTGAATGACAGTCTTCAGGTCCATCCATATTGCTGCAAATGGCATATTTTATTCTTTTTTATGGCTGAGTAGTGTTCCATTGTATATATGTACCACATCTTCTTTATCCAGTCATCTGTTGATGGACATTTGGGTTTTTTCCATGTCTTGGCTATTGTAAATAGTGCTGCTATGAAAACTGGGGTGCATGTGTCTTTTTGAATTTTATTTTTCTCTGGATATATGCCCAGGAGTAGGATTGCTGGATCACATGGTAAGTCTATTTTTGGTTTTTAAGGAACATCCATACTGTCCTCCGTAGTGGCTGCACCAATCTACATTCCCAACAACAGTGTAGGAGGGTTCCCATTGTTTTTTTGTAGTTAATTTTCTAAATCTTTTATTTTATGGTTCTATATTGTGAATCATAGTTAGAAAGACCCTCCTTCCTCCAAGGTAACAAAATAGATATATTAGTTACATATTTGCAGTAAAATTACATACCAAATAGCACAAAAGGCCAAATTGGACATATAACAATATGAAAAAGAGTTTGAACAATAAGAATATTAGTATGGTGTATACTGTGTACTATGTTAAGTACCGTCCCCAATTTCCTTTGTTTTCAAAGTTTAGTTTTGTTCATAATTCAGTGTTGTGTAACTTAAATAGTATATATAGACACAAAAGAGAAAAAGATGGAACAATGCACATAATAACATTCAAGAAAAAGTTGCTAGTTTAGTAATTTATGAAATAACAGTGGTACCCTGAAATTCCACTATCAACCTTCATAGTAAAATTCAAAAGTGAAAAAATAATAATAAAATTATTTAGCACATTATCCTCCATTCCTATGGATTTGAGCTTATCAGCTTCATTTTAATATTAGAGTTTCCAGTTGCTATACATTTTTACATAATGATACAGAAGAGTATTATTTCTCAGAGCTTTTTTGTTTGTTTTTAGTGTAGAATATTTCTAACAATTATTAGAAATATTCAAGACAATAGGGCCTGTACCTCTCTAGCAGCCACTTAACTGGAGTTAGAACATGCCAATGTTGGTTTTCTTTGTGACTCTTACACAATCTGTAAAAAAAGATTTGTAGTGATTTAAAAAACCTAATGTCAAAAGAGGCCAGTTGAATGCTTGACGTCAGTACTCACCAATAGTCACAAACAGTTCACATCTTCACAGGCGGGGCTGCACTGGGACTCTGAAATCGGTCCACAATTCCATTTGCGTTGGTCAGTACAACGCCAGGCTGGTATTTTAAATATCGCTTCTGCTCACAGGGGAAAGAAAGCTCTTTGGTAACTATGGGTCCAGGCTGTGGCCTTCAGCTTCACAGGACTATTTATTCCTAAATCTTTCAATAATGTAGGTAGAAATCGTCTCTTAGGGTAGGGCATCTCTGCAGATAGCAGAACTAAAAAAAAAAGAAATTAAATTTTAAAAAGCAACTTCAATCTTTTCTTAACTTTGAGTGTCCTTTGGTAGCTCTATTGAGAATATATCTGTTCTCAAATCTGCTTGGCCAATATAGATTTTCTACATTGCAACAGCCTGCAATAATTACATATAACTATGTATCTTTAAATATACCTAAGTTATCATAATCGTCCTAGATATGTTTAATCATCATCTATTATAATATAGTAAATTAAATTAAATGCATTGGTCTTGCTATCCTAAAGTTGGTACCACTGTTTGTTCAATGTGAGCTCATGTTGTCATTTATTGGGGTATTGGAACCAACTGAGAGACAGACACAGGAATCATGCAGGGAGAGAGGAATACTGTGCTATGACAGGCAACTGAAACAGCTTAATTAACACTCTGCCTGTACCTACCATAGTCTAGACTAATAACTTTCCCAGTCATAGTGCACTTTTATAGACTTTAGGCCATTGCATTCTTTAAGCAACACTTTGAGGTAAGTTTTCCATCCTCAGTTGAAAAATATGAAAACAAAGTCACTGGGCCAAAGACATTTTACAGGGTTTATAGTGACTTTAAAGGACACAAGTACTCAGATTCCAAACTCAATGGCCTTTTCAAGGTCATTTTACAAATTCATTTCCTGCTTAACTAGTTGACCTTCCCACGTGGGGGCAGGGAAAGTATCGAACCAAAAATAAGAAAGACAATATGATTTACAATATTACCTTAAAATTTAGAATGTAAAGCAATCCACAAATACCATCTTTCATGAGACTAAGATAAGCCTTTAAAGGTTTTGGCTATATTGACCATATTAACTACCCTTTCCCCCTAGCTTTCTTCTTTACAAGAAACAAGAAAAGTTAACTAGAATGAAGATAAGCTATTATTAATTAAAGAAAAATAGGCAAGAGTCTGACTTGAAATGAATTGATACATACCTCACCTATTTATTAAAACATAAGAAGTACCTGGTGGAATTGGACAATCAGTGACCCATCTGTCCTTTAATTTTGCCTGTGACAGTAGCTCCAAAGGATATTTAGTACCTCTGTTATATAACACTGTCCTCAGAGATTGGAGATACTACAGCACATTAAAAATCTATCATCTAGGAATCTATATAAATGTGTCTAAAAATATGTGTATATTATATTTTAGTTCTAGTGTCTATAAGCTCTGGTGGTAACAAATTCTATATCCTTATTAACAGCATACATAGACATAGCTATAGAGATATATGATTTATTTTACTTGTATTTAAACTATCTTCTTCACCATTAAGGAACTCCAAATGCCTATATTCTAGAATTTTTTTAAGCAAGTACAGATTTACTGTAATCTCATTTTTCAGGGTTTTATACATGTGATCATAGTTTCTCTCTGCCTTCATCTTTCCATACTGAAGCATCCTCATTTTTTAAAGAGCAAAAATATCCATTTAGACCAGGAGGTGGGCACCAGAAATACCACCAACAACCATCCCTGAATCTGAAGATTCAGTGGGATGGAGTCCTGGGTCTTCTACTCAATAACTATTATTTTCACTTTTTATCTTAGCTTCTAGATATACCCTACATAGTATTGAGTTGGGTCACTGCTCATAAATTTTGATACCACGTATAAATTTGGTAATTTCCGTTACCTCCAAGTTATTTGTTTAAAGATTAAATTAAGAAGGACATCAAGAAAGTGAAAAGACAATCCATAGAATGAAATAAAATACTGTCATGTTGTATATCTGATAAGGAACTTGAATTCAGAATATATTAAGAACATTTAAAACACAATATTGAAAAGACAAATAAATCAGAAAGTGGGCAAAAAAAGAAAAAAAAAACAGAATAGACATTTCTTCAAAGTAAATATACAGATGGTCGATAAGTACATGAAAAAATGCTCAACATCATTAGCCGCTGGGGAAATGCAAATCAAAAGCACAATGACATACTGCTTCACACCCCTAGGATGGCTGAAATAAAGACACACAGTAACAAGTCTTGGTGAGGATACAAGGACATTGGAAGTCTTATACTTTGCTGGTAGGAATGTAAAATGTTACAGCCACCTTGGAAGAGTTTACCAGTTCCTCAAAAAGCTAAACAAAGGACACCATAAGCCCAGCAATTCCATTCCTGGGTATATGTCCAAGATAATTTAAATGTCTGTACATACAGACCACAAAACCTGTGCACAATTGTTCATAGTAGCATTATTCAGAATAACCATTTAGTAAAAACAACCCAAATGTCTATCAACTGATGAATGGATAAATTCAATATGATATATCCATACAATTGAGTATTTTTGACAATAAAAATGAAATGATGCTGCATCATGTGTGAATCTTGAAAACGTTATGTTAAATGAAAGAAACAAGTCCAAAAATCACAAGACGTATGATTTCATTTATAGGAAAGGTCCGTGTTAGGCAAGTCCATAAGATAGTGCTTCAGTGGTTGCCAGGGACTAGGGAGGAAGAGGAATCAGTGATGGCTAATGAGTATTTTTTTGAGAGGTGGGGTATTAATGAACGTGTTCTAAAATTAAACAATGATGATGGTTGCAAAACTGTGTGAATGTACTTAAAAACACTGAATCATACACTTTTAAAGTGTGAATTTTATGATCTGTAACTTGTATCTCAATAAAGCTGTCATAAAAATTTATATACTAAATAAGGCTATTCTCAATACCAGTTTCTGAAATACTATTAATTACTCTCCATTTGTTTCCTATTGTCAATCTAGTAACTTCTATAAGAAAAAGAATTGTTTCCTAAACTAGACTAATTTGGAATTTCCCATCAGGCATAGTTCTGCCTAAGTTTAGTACCAGCAGCAAGAAGAGCATAATATCACAGGAGTACCTGAAGCTCAGCGTGAGGCATGTTTCTGCCTGCACATGTTTACTTTCTGGTCCAAGCTAATGAGACCCTTTCTGAACCAAATACCATAGATTCCTTACCCTAAAAATGGAGATTCTGTGGGAGCAACCCAAGAGCCCATCAACATAACGAATGAATGAAGATGTGGTGTATCTATATATCTGTATATCTCTATCTGTCTGTCTGTCTATCTATCTATCTATCTAACTATGTATCTATCTATCTATATGGAATGTTACTCAGCCATAAAAAAGAATGAAATTCTGCCATTTGCAGTAACACAGATGCACCTAGAGAATATCATGCTTAGCGAAATGTCAGACAGAGAAAGACAAATACTGTATGATATCATTTATATGTGGAATCTAAAAAATAAAACAAACATCTGGCTGTGCAAAACAGAAGCAGACTCACAGACACAGAAAACAAACTAGTGGTTACCAAAGGGGAGAGGGAAGGGAAGCAGGGCATGACAGGAGTATGGATTTAGAGATACAGACTACTATGTATACACTAGATAAGCAACAAGGATATAGTGTACAGCACTGGGAATTGTAGCCATCATTTTGTCACAAATTTTAATGGAGTGTAATCTATAAAAATATTGAATCCCTATGCTATACACCTGAAACTAATATAATATTGTAAATCAACTATACTTCAATTTTTAAAAATAGAATTACAGAAAAAGGAGAATAGATTAATCTAGTAGCAATGATAATAGTAAAATAAAATGGGGGGGGGGGAAGAAGGGAATTAAATGTAAATTAAAAAGCCAAGCAAGAGACAAATGTAGAAGTTGAATTTACAACTCAAGCAGTAGAAAAAGACCTGTGTTGCCTTCAGGATTATGTTTCAGGCCTCTTTTTCTCTAAAAGAGAAACCAGTCACAGAGACTATAAAGTTTTCCCCAGATCCCATAGTTAATCAGTAACAGAGGTGGATCTACTACCCAAGTTTCTTGATCTCTAATCCAGTTTATTTTTGGTCCCACTATCATTTAAACATTTAGCTCCTCTGTCTTCTTGTATATAAAATGAGGATAAAAATAACTTTCCCATGACTTTCTTTTAAGAATTAAACAACATGTGAAAGCAGTTATCACAGTGGCTGGCACATTATTAGAGCTTCAGAAGTATCTGTGCAATGAACAAATGAGCATGTGAGTAAATCAGTGAACATTTGGTTTTTTTCCTTTCCTTTCCCTTAGGCATCAGCTCAAACTTCCTCCTTCCCCAGTTTCAAATAAAGAAGAAGCATGAACATATCTTCATAGGTGGGAAGAAAATCCAGGTATTATTTATTCTTTTTTTCCAAATATATTAAATGATTTGTTTAAGGTCCCAGTTATCAAGTAGTTTAAGGGAAAATTTACCTGATTTCAATATCCTTACA
This sequence comes from Camelus dromedarius, assembly GCF_036321535.1. NCBI lineage: Eukaryota > Metazoa > Chordata > Mammalia > Artiodactyla > Camelidae > Camelus > Camelus dromedarius. Next base: position 83,787,934 of record NC_087436.1, on the reverse strand, counting down.
CTTTCCCCCATTAAACTAACCTCCATCTCTTTAAGATTTTAGAGAAGTTTAAATTGTGCCTCTTTTTAGTCAAGGACTAGATTTGTTGTAAATTATAGACATTTTTGAGCTGGAATCATTTGTTCTGTAAATTTGAGCTGAAAGGAAACCAGTAGAGCTGGGCTAGGTCTTGGATACCCATTTCTCCACTGAGGACGTAGCTGAAAAAGCGTTAATGTTGAAACGTTGCTTCTCCAGTACTGGGCAAACATATTCATGGTATATCTACATTTTGTTTTTCCAATGTAATTTGTGTTTCTCCCATCGTATAAGTAGAAAAGTTACCTGATTAACGTGACTGTGTAGTGCAGTGCGAAAAGATGGGCTTTGGCAGTTGCACAGGACTAGGTCTGAAATCCAACCGCCGTCTCTGGTCGAATGTGTGATAGGGGCAACCTACGTAACCCGTTTAAGAGTCATTAATACCTGCTTCACGCAGTTGTCGAGAGGATGAAGGGATATAATATATGTCCAAAATTTAGCATAGTGCTGGCACCCATTGGTTATTAACTACCTTTCTTATTTCTTCTGCTGAGTGTGAAACAAATCTAGCATTTAATTCATTTGCATGTGTCTGTCTCTGTCTCAGTGTTCTGGAGGCTTCTCTTACCTGTGAGCATGTTATATCTCATCTCCCTGGGAACTCCTACTCTTCAAGGGCAGGAACTGTGATTCTCTCATTGAGCCATAAGGTCTCTGGAGATGAGGCTTGTATTTTTTCTGCAAGACAGGATGGTCTTGGTAGCACTATCAGATGGTCAATATCTGAATATTCCAATCTCGTCCTCTGCAAAACTCTTTCTGGTAGTAGCTGCTGTGAGTGCTATATTAAGGATTCTGAAATCATTGGAAAGATTCTGTTGTCCAGTGTTGCCACAGGCACAAAGGGTAAACGCAGAGATGGCACTTTCGTCACAAGGATGACTGTCATCCTGTGATGGCCATGTGAGGGAGGGGAATTATGCTAAATTCACCTTTGAAGCCCTGTACTTGCACCAATAGCTAATCAAGCCCTTCAATCTGTATTTCTTGAGTGAACGAGTAAAAAATGTACAAAGCTTAGAGTCTGTGCCTGAAAGTGATGAGTGAAAAAGAAAAACTGGACAAAAGTGAAATATTGATCCTTTAAAGCCATTAACTGTTCAGTGAATCAGCAAAACTCAAGGGAGTAAAGAGAACAGACTGCCTGTGAAGTTTTCTTTTCAAGGTGCTGGCCAGGGTCCTCCCTCTTCTAGTAACACGAGGACACAGGAGTAAACGATTCATTGCTTAAAGGGCCCTTTAGATGTCGCATGAATTCCTCCCACGGTGATGCAGGTGCCCTTCATTGATTATGTTCAAGTTGAAATTGTTAACTCTGGGCACACTTCCTCTGTAATAATTCTCCCAGGACACTTCCAACTACATCTCCCCAACACTGGTACTGCTTTAGCCATGGGATCATGTATGAGGATGTAACAGAGCCATTTAAAATGTAATAAGTCTCCAGAAGTGTTCTCCTAAGTGAGCAATTCAAGACAGCCAATTAAGGAAAATAGGGTGAATATTTGTTACCGAAAAGACTGTACATAAACAGGGAGAAAGGAAAGAGGAGGGGGAACGTAGCAGGAAGGACTCCTATGTCTTGTTCTTGGATAGAACTTGGTGTGGCACAAAATGGATTTTTCTAGATGTTTGGTAAACTGAGGGTACGCAGTGCAAGGTTCTTTTTTAAAGTCATCTCAGTGGGTGGCTTTTATGACCAGATTAGGATTCATTTAGAAAATCTTTACATGAGATTTCACTTTGATATAGCCAAGAACAATGGCATGCTGTTCTCATGTGCGGGGACTTAATTTTCTGATATAAAATTGTCTCTGGCCTAAGTTCCAGAATTGAACTTCTATACATGTGTTGAGCTTCTAATAACACAAAAGTGCCATCTGTAGGTTGACAAAAAATTGCATAATTATCTGTGATTCTTTAGCCTTTCAGGATCATATAGTAGTTGTAGTCAAATTAATGACAGCAAGGAAAACTTGGTTATTGGATGTCACTTACACAGGATAACGGGTAGTTAGTGGCAAAGAGGGATTGGAACTCACATATTCTCACACCCGATCAAACTCGATTCAAACCTTCTCTCCACCAATACTCTGTGTGAACTTAAGGCATTGAGCTTCTCTGAACCAGTTTCTTTATATTTTTATATGTACCACTGTAAATGAAAAAGCATTCATCTCACATTTTAAGATGTCACATAACTTAGAGATGTCATGTTAGATGCTTATTACAGTGCCCAGCTCAAATTAGACCCTCAACAAATAATAGTCACTGTTGTTCTTCTATCATCGTCATTATTATTATTCTCAGTCTAACAAAACATTAATAAGTCTATAAGATTTTTATTTCAGGATTGTATTTTGAGGCAATAATGAACACTTTTTCAGAGTTACATAAGTTGTATAAGAATGTCATGGTAGCCAGTCCCCAATGAGCCCAACCTCCTGATGGTCACACCCATGAGTAATCCCCTCCTGCGTGGTGCCAGAGCTGGTCTATGTGAACAGTACAATATAGCAAAAGTGATGTTATGTGTGGTAGGCAGGATCATGGTTCCCAAAATATGTCCACATCCTAATCTCCACATTCTAAACCTATGAATATGTTGAATAAATTACCTTACATGGCAAAAGGGACTTTGCAGATGTGATTAAATTAAAAATCTCACAAATGAGAGATTATCCTGGATTATCTGGATGGGTCCAATGTAATCAAAAAGATTCTTAAATGATGGAAGGAAGTCAGAATCAGAGATTTGAGGATGTTTCACTGACAATTTTGAAGATAAAGGAAAAGATCTTAAGCTAAAGAATGCAGACAGCTTCTAAAAGTTAGAAAAAGGCAAGGAAATGAATCTCTCCTACGGGTTCCAAAAGGGACACAGACCTGTCAACACCTTGATTTTAGCTCAAAGAAACTCATTTTGGAATTCTGGTGTCCGGAACTGTAAGATAGTAAATTTGCATTGTTGAAGCCACTAAGTTTGTGGTTATTTGTCACAACAACAGTAGAAAACTAACCAGTATGTCACTCCCAAGATTGGGGTCATAAAAGACTGTGGCTTCTATCTCGGGCTCTTTGTCTGTCTTGCATGGCTCACTCTGAGGGAAGGTAGTGCACTGTCATAAGGACATCCCTCCAGCCTCAGGAGAGGCCCGCTCCACAAGGAACTGAAGCCGACTGACAAGCCAGTGAGCTGGAAAGCAGGTGCTTCTGCCCCGGTCGAACCTGAGCGGACTGGAGCCCAGCTGATCATTTGATTGCAACCTCATGAGAGTCTCTGAGCCAGAACCACCCAGCTAGGCTGTTCCTGGATTTCCAACCTACAGAAACTTTGAATAATAAATGTTTGTTGCTTTAAGTGGCTAATTTTCAGGGTGATTCGTAACACTGCATTACATAACTACAATACGGTATCCTGGACGGTTTCCTCCCGCATGCAACCGGGCTGACTTGTGTGAGTGAGCAGTAGAATGTGGCAGAAGTGATGGGGTGAGACCAGATGCTGAAGATAGGTTCTCAAAACGAACACAACTTCTTTAAACTCGTGCGTAGTCCACTGTAAGGAAGGACAGCTGCTGTGTCACAAGGCACTCACACAGCCCGTGGAGGAACCAGCTGGCCCACACCACCTCGACACCATGTGAGAGCCACCTTGGAAGGACATCCTCCAGCTCCAGTCAGGTTTTCAATGATTCCAGCCCTTCTGCTGCAAGTCGTTTACCCAGGGCCCCCGAATTGCAGAGCAGGGGCCAGCCACACCACATTCAGCTGTGCCCTTACTGAATTCTTGACCCACAGAAAGTGTGTGATAGTAAATGTTGGGGTTTTTTAATTTATTTTTTTATTGACGTATAGTCAGCTTACAATGTTGTGTCAATTTCTAGGGAACAGCATAATGTTTCAGTCATACATATACTTTTTGTTTTAACCCCCTTAGTTTTGAGTGATTTGTCGTGTAGCAATAGATAACTAGTACAAATGTATTAAATATTTAATATCTTCCAATTGTATTTTAGAAAAATACTTTTTCATGTCTATAATGTGTGTTAGTACCTTTTCAAAATGTTGATTTAGATGTGCAAGCAATTATTTTCACTCTGTTTCCTATGACCAGAATCTCGGTCGGTATTGTGTAATGTGGATAGCAGAGAGAATCTGTAGCAACAGAGATGTGTGGCAGCATATGCATATAATTCTCACATGTAGCAGGCTGGCTTCTTGGTAAGAAAGTAGCTTCTGTTTTGGACATAGAGCAGCTTTATTTTTAAAGTCAGATCTGACGGCAGGAATCTCTAGTCGATAATCTCAGTTTGTTCTCACATTCCTTATTTCACTTAGTTGGACGTGGGGAGGGGACACAGGAAATGAGACTTAGTGACAGTAACCAGTTAAAAGCAACGTAATCACTTCCTGTGTAACTCCTGGTCTCTTGTGAATTCAGTTAGTCTCTTCAAATTCCAAACTTCCTTTCTGGACAGCAGCCCCTCCCACATGTTCTCCTCTTCCCTTTCCCTTATTCACCCCAAAAGAGGGGCTGGATCCAGGAAGAAGCTTATGTAATGTCTTGAAATGCTGGTGAAGGCGCCTGTGTGATCTGTGCGTTGCGCTCTCATATTTACTGGCTGCAGCTTGGCCAACCTCATCTTGGGACATTCTCCGTTCTTACTGCACTGGCCGCTGAAGCACCCAAGGCTGGCGTAACTGGAGAAGACTATTCTCTTGCACAGTCAGTTCATGGTCTCCCCACTTTCCGCATTACCCCCTCCTTGCTCTTGCCCTTGACTCACACACTAGCGCTGCTTATCTACTGAAACTTTAGCATCGTATCATGTCACCCCACAGCCTCACAACAGCATCCACTCTCTCCCTAAACTGGAGACCCTCCAGCAGGCACAGTGGGTCTCAATTCTCAGACCTTCCTCACACATCCCAAAGAGCTTGGAAATTGTCCATCTTCTCTCCTGCATGCTCTGGAACTGAGGGGCACTAGAGAGATGACTAAATGAGAAGCTCAGTGATCCTAGCTTCTCCAACTAGTCTGTCAGAGTGCTGCAGAATTTTATAATACCTTCTTGCTTATATGAGGACAGAAGCAACTCCTTCTCTGGCCAAGAGAAAGCCTGAGAAAACTTTTTTTGATATTTCAGATGCTCTGTATAGCCAATTAAATATGGGAGACTTAATCATCAACAACTTAATCGTCTACCTTTTAGGTAGAATTACCAACATGAGCACTTTGTAAATCCCTCCTGTGTGTATTCAGTCTGGAGCAATGCTAGATAAGTGCTTTTAAAGACCTTCTTATTCATGCCTACAAGTGTACAGAGAATTTTGTTTTACTATAGTAAAGCATGCCTCTTCATATCTTCAACAAAACAGCATGCAATATGTGGCCGTGGGTCATGTCCCAGACCATAAGCATTTATCATCTGTTCTAGCAAGGCTGATATGACCCTATTTCTAGCCAAAGGCAGCTCTTGGAGTTGAGAGCCCACGGGGTCCTGAAAAAAATTAGCAATTCAGTCTATGAAAACAGTGGAAGAGAAGAATGGAAGACATGTTGAAAAGTCCTGTGCAGATCTCTGTAGCCAAGATCTCACACAGGGCTGGGCCTCCAGAGACCCCAAACTCTGAGATGTGCCCCTGAGGAGCAGGTGCTGAGTCAGGGAAAGCTGACCTGGGAGACAACAGATTCTGATCACCAGCCCTGAGCTCATCGTGGAAAACATCTTCTCTTGGCTCTTTCTCTCCCTGCCTTCACTTGCCACTGCTCATTCCTTCTTAGCAGCATAAGGTAACCCCTAAGAACACAGCTTCTAGAGACAGACATCTTGATTCCAATGCCAACTTTGCAGCTTATTACCTGCGAGAGCTTGGTCATGTTCATTAGCCCTTCTTTGTCTTAGTTATCTGATCCAAAATAAAATGCAGATGCTGGTATCAGCATCCACTCCAGTGGGTTGTTGTGTAATTTTATAAATAAAAGTATATTTGTTGAGTCCCTAGAATGCTGGGAAACTGTAATTAGTCATTATCATTATTTGCCCTCTATTTTGCCTTTCTGCTCTGGATTAGTCAACTCAGCCATCGTAACACAAATACCACAGACTGTGTGCTTTAACACTAGACATTTATTTCTCACAGTTCTGGAGGCTGAGAAGTCTAAGATCAAAGTGCCAGTAAAATCGGTTTCATTCTGAGGCGTCTTCTGTTGCCTCACAGGCAGCTGCCATCTTGTGTGTGCGCCCAAGACCTCTCCTTTGTGTGTGCACAGGGGTTGAGAGAAAGAGATAGCTCTCTGGTGCTTCTTCTTTTCTTCTTATAAAGACATTAATCCTATCAGAGCACCACCCTTACGACACCATGTAGCCTTAACTGATTCCTTAGAAGCGTCATCTCCAAATGCACACACTGGAGGGTAGGGTTTCAACATATGAATTAGGGGAGGAGGACACAAACATTCATATATAGCATATTCCTCCCCATGCCCACACTCAATTTCTTCTTTTACCCCCGCTTCCTATCCCTAAAGTCACAACTAGATTTACAAAATGTCTAGAAATTCTCAGTAAATGTCACACAGACCAAAATACCTGATGCCATAGGAGGCTAGGTTCTTCACAGTTTCCATATTTTGTTAAAAGATATCATCTGGACTGGTCACGGGCTTGTGTCCAGTTAGTAATAAAGAACAGTTGGTGACAGTTACCTATTCTACAAACAGCAAACAGTGTTGCATAAAACACTACCCCAAATCTCAGTGGCTAAAAACAATAAGCGTTTATTGCTCATACAACAGGAGTCAGATGCAGGTCAGAGACTTTGGCTGTGTGATTCTCCTGGCCTCTCTTGTTTGTCTGGGAGTAGACTGGCTGTTGGCTGGGGTCTCATTTTTCTGGGATTTATCTGGCTGGAACAACTCAGCTCTGCTTTCTAGGTCTCGTTCTCCATGTTTCTCACATCTTTCCCGCAGGCTCTTCCAGGCATGTTCTTCCATGAGGGGCAGAGGTGAGCAGAGCCCAGTCCCCAGTCCTGGAAACAGACAGCAAAAGGGAACACTAGTGGTGTCATGGGAGGAATGAGGCATCATAGCCATTTTGCAACCTACTCCACCAAAGATCATCTTACTAACTCCACCTCCCTGCTCCATTTTTTTTTCCACTTAAAAAAAATCACAAGTTTAAATTAGAGAGGACATGTAATTAAAAATGGATTATGCTGGTAAAAAAAAAGTTTTATGTAATTCACCAGCTACCCTTTCGGCACACAGACCATACTGGTGTAAATGAGACCATGGTGCCCTATAGTAAGAAAAAAAGTCTTTCCTCGTAAGGATAGTTTAATTTTTAGTTCTTTAGGTTTTGGGGGTTTTATTTTTGGTTTTTTAGGAATCATATCTAGACAAAGTTCTGAAAATAATTTAACGTAGTTTCTTACTGTGTTTCTCAAACTCAGAAACTTTTTTTATGTGTGCTATACATCTCACAGAAAAGAGCATGGTAATATATATAAGCAGGCTGAAAATTGTCAAAAGCTGTGTTTTGAAAATGTCCTATACTCTAATTACCTTACAGTTTGCACTTTGCATCCAGATATGGCCAAGATGAGGGAATTCGATTTGGGGAAATTAAACTGCGATGTGCTGCCACCTTGTGTACTGTGCCTCCAAGCACTACTATTTTCCATGTGCATCTCTAGAATACTAATCGGAAAAAAATACTGCAATGAAGGGAAAGATATTTTGTCTTTGCAAAAGGCAAGGTTCCTTAATCCCTTTTGTGCTCGTGGGACTCTGGCAACCCATGGACCTCTTTTCATAATAATGTTTTTTAATGTATGAAGTAAAATATTAGGATTAGAAACTATATTGAAATACAGTTACCAAAAGATTTAAAGTAACAAATGTGTAATAGAGTAATATGTATGCTTCTTAATTAACACATTAAATAACAAAGTCTAGTGGTGAGTCTAATAAATACTATGATCTTAAATTAGTAATTAGTGTGAACTTATTTGGGATATTGACAACATGTGATATGATTAAAAAAAAATGTGTGTCACAGGCTAAGGCCATTGTGGTTTGTTGCCTATATTCATACTTAAAGGAAAGGCTAAAGTACAACTAGATATTATTGGAAAAATTGTTATTTTTCCCTGTCCAAGTTGACCAGCCACCTGAGTTCTAGCCATGGGCCCCTTGGGATCCAGAGACCCCAAGTTAATCATTCCTGACCCTTAATATAGTTTACATTTGATCACTAAACAAGGAAATATTAGACATTGCAACTTTCAAAAATAAATCTTCATTAAGATTTATTCATCCACAAATTCATAAAAATCTTCTTTGAATAAGATATTTTTAAAGAACAAAATACTATTTTTCTTTCACAAATATTATTTTTCTACAGCATGCTATAATGAACATTTATATAATATAGGATTTTTCTAATATTTTTATACCCATGGATTAAAGTATAGGTCTACAAAATATGTACACAGTTTTATTTGATTTCTTAAGGGACTGACTAGATTACTTGGATTCTGGTCCAAGATTGGTCTTTCATTCAATAACCTTGTACATTTCTCTCCTCTGAGTCTCTCTCTCTTTCCTTCCTCCTTTCCTCCCTTCCTTTTTCTTTGCTATCTTCCTTTCTTCTTTCTTCCTTCCCTACCTTTTCCCTCCTCCCTTTTTTCTCTCCCTCACGCTCTTTCTCTCTCCCCTTTATTTTGTTCTTTCCTCAACAAACATTTAATAAGAGATGAACTCATGCTAATAACTATGCTCAGCAGGGTGGTGACCTTGGGACTTCACAGTTAATCATAATACAGCATGGCCCAGAGGCAGCTTGACCACACACCTAAAGAAGCTTAAGTTTCTATGTACAGTCAGCCCTCCTCCATATCCGCAGGGTCCGCATCTACAGATTTAGCCAACAGTGGATGGAAAATATTTGGAAACAATTGTTTTTTCAGGAAGTTTCAAAAAGCAAAACTTGAATTTGCCATACTCTGGCAACTATTTACATTCTATTTGCAAAGATTTACATAGCATTTGTATTGCATTAGGTATTATAAGTCATCTAGAGATGACTTAAAGTTTACAGGAAGATGTGTGCAGGTTATATGCAAATACTACACCATTTTATATAAGTGACTTGAGTATCTGAGGATTTTGGCATCTGCCAGGAGTCCTGGAACCCATCCCGTCCGATACAGAGGGATGGCTGTACTTCACTTTCACAGTTCTAAGGAGACCTGGCAATGGTTTCACGTGTTTTTATAATAGTTTTGTAAAATTTACAAAATGAGAAATTTAAACCACAATCAATTAAGACCTGTGTCTCTTTCAATTCCTACCTCCCCTCATGTTCATTGCTTTTAGAATGCCTAGGCATTGGAGACCCTGCTAAGCAAAAGCTGAGTAGGGGCTATATTTAGTTTGGGTTTAGTGAGATGTATTTATGTGGGTCATGTGCACTCTCATGCGCAGGGAAGTCTCACCCCCCACTCCGGGATTCCCCATGTGCCCTATCGCTCCGGTCCCAGGAATTCCATGCTGGAAGTTCACAGAGACCATGATGCTGGGTATGCTCAGCCTGACCATGGCATTCTCTTATTCTTCGAGTGAAGCATTCTCTGGGGCATGATCTGCATTCTCCCCAGCTATGGTGTTCGGAGGGGCATTTAAAAACCTAGAAGAGTCACGTTGAGAATGGAGCCAGCCACTCTGCAGCCCTCGGACATTCTGACATTCTCCGTGCTGCACCATTAATCACAGCCCAGCAGCAGGCACTTGGGAGGGCGCAGACGCAGTCTTTTACTGTTTAATCACTTCATGTCTATCATCCTGTGGGTCACAGCAGTGCTTATCATTAACCCAGCATTTTCCCCCAAGAAAACTGTACACTAGGCCAAGTTATAGCCCTAAAATCCAGTGTATGGCTTTAGAATAGTATTCAGTGGACATATACTTACAAGGGCAGGCTGCAGTGTTGGGGGGATGTAGTGCCTCAGAATCTGGGTCATTCCCTAATCCACTTATACAGACATCAAGAAAGACCAAGCCTTTTATTTCATGTCGGTATCGCACATCCTTAAAAAATGGCTTTTTAATGAAATTACTCACTAGCACCTCCTATGAGGTATTCCTCAGTTCCTCCAGGCACAGCCAATATCTTCTTTGTTTAGTATATTTTTTAAAGTTTTTCTTTTTTTTTTTTTTAGTTTTTTTTTTTCTAACAGAGGTACTGGAGATTGAACCCAGGACCTTGTAAATGCAAAATACACGTGTTACCACTGAGCTATGTACCCCACCTCCTGGCCTGTTGAGCTTAATATCATCATGGCAAAATTCACATTGTATAGTGTTTACATACTTGTCCAGCTAATCCATAAGACTATAATTGCTCAAGGTAAGAAATCATACTATATTTCCCTCTGTAAAAATACTGTAAAATGAACAGGCTATTTTTGGATAATAATCTTTGTTTTAATTGCTCCTTTAAAAAAAGTCTTCCTGAGACTATAGAGCCATTCTATTAAAAGAACTATGCATAGTTTACTAAACACAGGTACATAAATCTGTCTGTTAAACAGAATAATTTAGTTCTGAAGTCAATGCCAGTTTTGTTTTTTGGGTTATGGGGGAGGGGCATTTTTGCTCTTTCCCTCAAAAAGGGACAACGGGAAAAAAATGAATCTATGAAAATTATTAATTCATTCAGGATTGTTGTATTTAATACACACACAAAATTAACAGTAATTGTTAATATCATGATATTACAACTTGAAGTTGCTAGTGAGATTTTCATTAAAAGTTTGAAACTTTTTTTAAAGTCAGAAATAACAGAAAGAGGGGGAAAGGGAATCTGTATTCTATTCTAGAATTCCAGTAGGAGATGAATAACAGGAGGGAGAATTAGTAGTGACAGCTGGAAAAAAGAAAAATTAGCAGTCCAAATCTCTAGCACCTGAAAGAAGAAAGGATTATATTGAAAACTGACCTCCAAGGGAGAGGATGACCCAAGTGCTTAACCAGCAGGAGGGCCCATATGTTACCTAACAGGAGGGAGACCTGAAAGATGCCCAGTCAGGGATTCTATCAACCCTGTCTGATTAGATAATGAATGGAAATGTCATTGGAGTTAGATCTAAGTCTAAATCTTGGCCCAATCATCAGCCAGCAATGCAACATTAGGTGAGTTGTTAAAACTCTCTAAGCTTCATTTTCGTTACCGTAAAATGAAGGCAACATTTGTGGTTTCTTACAGTATGTTGCGTTGAAAAAGACAATCTGTAATTAGCATGATTTCTGGCAGAAAGTAGGTTCAATAATATTATTTGAAGCAAATATTATTTGAAGATAAGGAGAGATCCTTAAGTAACTGTAGATAAGTAGATATTAATTAAACTGTTAACCTCCAGGTTGAATCTTCGAGCTCTGAATTGACTAATAGTTCTAGACAAAGTCATTTATTAAAGATGTTATGCCTTTTCTCTTTTTTTTACTCTTGGTAGTTTTTCTTAGATTCTCTTTTATTTTGGTCTGTTGATCTTTCTCATGACCTCCTCATCTGTGTTGCTTCCAAAGTCAGCTATGATGGGATCTGAGGTCGTACTAAAAATGTCTATGTGCTTCTGAAACTCAGGACCAGTCTCACTTGATGCCTCATTTAGAAATATTCCTACTGACTTAGCCACCCTAAAGAAGGCTCCTCCCCTTAGAAAACAGTGTCGACTTCACATGCACTGGCTTCAAGGTGTGTTACCTATCACAAGGACAGGCAAATCATACACAACACATTCTGTATAACTAGTAATGGCAAGTTTGTTTACGGATTCAAGATAAGCAGTAAACAGCTATCACTTCCTCCTTAGTAGGCTACTGTGCTATAAGCAATGAAGATAATATTAAAAAGATCCAGAAAATCTGATCTTTTAAATATGATAGATTGTGTTTAAGTCCCTTGTGACATGATGCAGAGAAAAAGTGATAAGAAGTTCAGTCTTCAGCTTGCGCATCAGAAGTCTGAGTGACCTGACCTCTCTTGACCTCAGCTTTCTCCGCTGAGAAATAAAGCAGTTGAACTACCTGATCTGTTAATTCCCTGCTAAATCAGCCACTGTGTGGTTTTATGATTGTGATGAGCACTTAAGGAGCCAAAGACAGTTTACTTTACAAGTACATTTGTCTCCCAGAATATAAAAGTAGGTCATTTCAGAAGATAGCAGTGGTAGTTTTATTTATTTTTTAATTATTAACAAAGATAATCCTTGAAAAGTGTATCAGTACAAAATGAAAAAAAAAAAAAAAAAAAAAAAAAAACTAGGTCCAAGCACCTCGCTGAGACACTGGTAAGTCATTCACCAGCTTGTTTTTCACTCACTGATCAAAAATAATCTCATTAATTCATTTATACCTAGAAATTAAGTATTTATTTCTTCAAATCCATAGTACAGGATGTTCAAGACAAAAAAAAAAAAAAGAGGGGGAGGGGGAATGGTTAATTATAGCCTCTGCAGTTTCTAGATGTGAAGACAAGTAATCAGAAAGTAGATAAATCTATATGACACCTGTATTCACTCCTAGGGCTGCTATAAAAGTACCAAAAGCTGGGTGGCTTAAAACAACAGAAGTTTATTGTCTCACTGTTCTGGAGGCTAGAAAGTCAAAATCAGGATGTCCCAGGGCCGCGTTCTCTCTGACGTCTCTAGGAAAAAATCCTTCCTTGCCACTTCCTAGCTTGTCGTGTTTTCCAACAATCTTTGGCATTCCGATACACCCCTCCAGTCCCGTGGCCATCTTCACATCTTCTTCCTTCTGTGTGTCTGTGTCCAGATTTCCCCATTTTACAAGGACACCAGTCATACTGAATTAGGGCCCACCTTCATGAACTAATCTTAACCTGGTTCAACTTGCAAAGACCCTATTTCCAAGTAGGGCAATACTCTGAGGTACTGGTGTTAGAACTTCAATGTATCTTTTGACGAGGACAAAATTCAGCCCACAACAATATATACTCTCCTGCAAGAAAAAAACCTTAGTGAATATACAAGATATAAAGTTTTGTCAATGACCATGAACTGAAAGAAATGCCCCAAGGACTTTTATCACATGAATATACAAGACAGAGCTTACCAAAACCATCAGTAGATGCAGAGATACTGGCTGAGATGCAGTGTTGCCCAGCTGACTGAGACAGTATCTTAGCAATAAAATATTGTAGGAATAAATTTTTCATATTTATAATAGCTTGGATTTTTTTTTTAATCTTTCTGGTTTCCAGACATTTTAAAATGTTTGGCCTGTATTAGCACATTTAATCCCTTCTATAACCCTACAAGGTAAGAATTATTATTATTATGCCCATTTTGTGGTTGAGAAAATTGAGGCACAAAGAGATTAAGTAACTTGATCAAAGCCACACAACCAAAAGTGGGAAAACTAGGATTTGAACTAAGGAGTCTGGCTGCAGGAGTGCTGTTAATCACTATGAATGGTCCCCACATTTATACTTTAGCAGAGAAGCAAGACATATCACCATGAAATGACTTAAAAACAAATACACTTGACCCTTGAACAATACAGGGTTAAGGATGCCTACCCCACACGTAGTTGAAAATCTGAGTATAAATCTACAGTTGGCCCTCCTATCCATTGGTCCTCATCAGTGGATTCAACGAACTGCAGATTGCCTTGTCTTGTAGTACATATTTATTGGGGAAAAAATCTGCATATAAGTGAATCTGCATTGTTCAAACCCATGTTGACCAAGGGTCTACTATAGTCTTTTGTGCATATCAGAGATCAAAATGTAAAACAGGAAAAGTGAAGGACAAAAAAGGTTGTCTTTTAAAAGGTTGGACTGCTACATTTAGTAATAGACTCCACTCCTTATAGTTCTGTGAGCAAATCTTATTAAGAAATTAAGTCTGACCAGCTTTTTATATCAAATATATTAAAAGATCATTATTTTATAAAAGGATGCTAATTAAAAATAAATATGAGGTAACATTGGTTTATACTTGATCCCAAACAAATACTGTTCTATTTTATGTCAGGAAAAATCTTTCTCTTTTCATTAATGTTAAAGACATGAGGTAATCACATTAAAGGCTTATTATTCAAGCCTTTATGTAGATTAAAAATATTTTAAAATTATTGATGCTTTTGTTCATAAAACAGTTTTTGTCAGCCAGAAATATAAAAAGGCTAGCCTATAAAGATGTGTTCTTTATATATGATAGCTGGTCTGGATATCACCTGAGGTTTTGGGTCTTTCATTTCTCTATATCTGATAGCAGATGTAGTCTGAAAATACAAACTGAAATAAACCTGAGGCGGGGGGAGGGAGGAGAGGCTATTTTTAAAGTGAGGAAATTAATTAATAATACTATTACCATTATTGGTAGATTTAGCATTTTTATATACGTAGTTTTAGAATAGATTGTCAATATGCAGAAAGGTTTTCATTAGTACAGGTCAATCTGAATATATAAAGCTGAAATAAAACTGGACACTTTAAGAAAAGTAACTCTAAGAACTACTTCTTTAAGTTTCAATCTAGAAAACAGCACTATCAGATCAGTGTGACTTTGAGTCCAGATATATTTTGAGAACAATTTACCCTGATGTTCAGAAAACTTTGGGAGCTGACTGCCATCATAATCGCCTATTTTTGATGAATCAGTAGCAAGTCCAAAACATGCTTCTCTCCAGTTCCTCCCCTTGTTGCCCCTAACATTGTGTCTATTCCAAGAACTATGAACTTAATTTCAGAGGCAGTTGAAGCTATTTAAGTGTTGGCTGTTGTGATCATATTCTGTTAAGTGTTTGAGTTTAACAAACAGAGAATCCCCCCGATTCAGAATACAGCAGTGATTTTTAAAAAATCGCAAAATCCTGTCCTGCCACTGTATGACCTGAAGAAAGTATTCAGTTCCTTTAAGCCCTAGTTTACTCATCAGTAAAATTAGGATAATAACAATATTTATTTTACTGAATTATTGAGAGGATTAAATGAGGTAAAGAAACTGAATCAATCCAAGCATAAAGTACTTATACAACATATTATCTCATTTTTAATGTTATTTTATTTCAAATTATATCAATAAAAATTCAAAGTATGATTCATTTGCATTATTAGGCATGCACTGGAAAATCAAAACAGCCCTTGCTCAAAGTCTTTCCACAATTTCAATCTGATTCTTAACTCTGATGTTGAGTCCGCAGAGTAGAAAGAGTCCATGGTTCCAATTCAGGTGGTATCACTTTTTAGCAATTGTCCTTAGCTGGCACCTATCAACTCACCATCTCTGTGTCAAGACTGTTTAATCTTGCTTATATATTTGGCTTAGATTCTCTTATGCCAAACTGTCTTTTAAAGAGGGGTTTGAGAATCTGTAGCAGGGTTACATTTTATCATCTTGTACACATTTTATTTATGCAAAGACTTAGAAGTTAAAGAAAAGTACTAGCATTAAAAAAATAGTATGGACAATTCCACTTGCCATGCCTATGTATGAAATTATGTTCTGAGAGGCATATAAATTGGGAGATGGGAGTCTACACTACTCTTGTGCCTAAGGTCCCATCTGCCTCTCACAGCAGAAGCATCTCACTAGGCTGACTGGGATTCTAATATTTAAACACACTTTTCTTTCCATACTATACAAGTTCAAGATTAATTTTTTCTAAATGCAGCTTTCATCCTATGAGCTGATATTAGAATCTGGCATGTACTTCAAGTTTAAAAATAGTGATTGATCACACGTGTTTATCCTCTCCCAATCTTTCAAATCTTCCAGAAATGACAGGGAAAAAAAATTTTTTTTTAAGTATTAACTCTCAAGGACAAAAAGAATGGTAGGGGAAAGCACCAAAAACAGTATATTTCAACAAATTCTTAGAAGACAGAAAGTAGATGGAGGAGCAGTAACAAATGTAGCAGAGTAGAAGAAGTGACAACCTGAAAATCTGCAGAAGGGATTACCCAAGATGGAAAGTGAGTGCATCCACCTTGCACAAGTGGAAGCAGCCACTACTTCAGAAGGGTGTGAAGTCAGGATCTGAAAATGGAAGTCCAACTGAAAGCATCGAAAATGCTTAGCTGGCCAGAGCCCCTCTCCTACCCAAGCAAGGCAGCAGCTCCCTTAGTTCCTCCCAGCAACTCCTATCCCTTCCTCTCCTTTCCAACATTTATTCTCTGGAGAAGATTAGTGGAGAAGCTCCAGGCTTAAGGACACCATGGAGAGCTGGAGTGAGATGACAGACTTCAAGCATGGGCACTGAATGAAAATGGACATGCTGAACTGTGGGAACCTCAGGACCGTTGTTTTTTTTTTTTCCTTCCATATTTTCCAGGATTTCTTTGGTAATGATAAAAATGAGTCTATGAAAAGAACTTGATCCCAATGAAAGATGCAAAGTGACTATGTAGTATAGCACTCAGATGGAAAATTACACCAAATCATCCTTGCTAATGAAAAATATCACCCTTTATTGAGGGGTTACATTGCGCCAGGCATAGTGCTAAGCACTTTACCTATATTCTTGCATTTAATTCTTCTAAGCAGTTGTTATCATTCCTGTTTTTGTAGATAAGTCAACTAGAGAGATAACATGACTTGCCAAACATCAGTTAGTCAGTGACAGAGCAAAGTTTCAAGCAGATTGAGTCCAAAGAGGATACTCTTAAATTCTCACTTTACTCTCTCCTAGACCTGATCTTGAGTGTCAATTATAGCAGTTGGGATTTTTGTCATGTTTAATACCCAAATTTTGACTTGTTTTTCCTTCCTTAAATCTGTGAACTCTAGTCCTGTAATGCCCTTGTATATAAATTTTGTCTTAATAACCTTGTAAAATTTCATAATCCCTGTAGGACTAGAATCTAGCCTTTTAACTCTGCGGCCCAGCTAGAGTCTGTCAGAGACCCCATAAATCACATAAAATGAGAGGAAACAGACAGGAAGTGGCTTTTAGGATGGGCTTCTGTGTTGGCAAGAACTGGACTCAGCTACTTTGAACTGCAAAGTGGGAGCAAAACATTTCTGCTTCAACACGAAGTACAACACCCAGAGGATCAAGAAATGAAACGAGATTAAGTTGAAGCATGTCAGAAATAGCCTAGAGTACTCATTTTTCATCTTTTTACCCTAGAGGAATTCTGGAAATAATTTTCAAGTCCCAATGAATTCCTACATAAATATTCTTGTATCTACAAATCACAGAATGTTAATGTGATCACTAAGTTATAGATATTATAATCCAATAACAATTGTCAATAATTGTCACAGAAGAAAATGATTTTTTTCTGTGAATACTGCAGATAATTTATTAGCCTAAGTATGTATCTCTCTCCCCACAAAGACCCCAACTCTAACATGAGTTGGTAGTGTAGGCAGAGAAAATTTAGCTCTCCTTTTTATGTTTATTTCCTACTTGATTTTTTAACTGTATCCGGTGTGTTAGTCCAAGTCCTCCAAGACACCAAGACAGGATTAAACATGCAAGGATTTTATTAGGGAAACGCCTTTGAAAGAAAGAGACTGGGAAGGCTGGGAAGCCTGGGAAGACTGGGAAAGCCACCAGACGGTGAAGCACATATGACTCCACGTGAAGCAGAGAGGAAGGGAGGTGAGGTGGGCATGTTCCATGTCGTGGTGAAATCTGAGGAAGGGTCAGCAGCTCTGTCAGGGAGTCTTGGAACCAAAAAGAGACTGCCGACCTCCAGGTACAGGCCTGCTCCCACACTCCTGCCGCCCTCAGTCACCGGCTGGGAGCGGTTCATGGCAGGTGCAGCCTCAGCCCCAGCACAGCCTGGGGTTCAGAGCACAGCAGCGGGGCCCGTGATCGGGTTCGTCCTGGCAGCTGGAGGTCTGCAGTGCTCGCGCTCACGGCCACCACACATATACGGGCCCAAAGCGTTATCCTAAATGTCTACTCTATCAGTAGCTAATGAGGGAATCTCTGTGGGTTTTTTCCCCTTATTTACAACTAAAATGACTGCTTACCCAAACTTTCTTGAAAAAGAAGTTAGGTTTACCTTGAAATTAACACCTTACTTTCCTTTTCATAAATTAGCTTAAAAAAAACACCCCAAACATATCCAGTGGAATACTACTCAGCCATAAAAAAGAATAAAATAAGGCCATTTGCGACAACATGGATGGACCTGGAGATCATCATTCTAAGTGAAGTAAGCCAGAAAGAGAAAGAAAAATACCGTATGATATCACTTATGTGTGGAATCTAAAAAAAAAAAAAACACAAATTTATTCACAAAACAGAAACAGACTCAGAGACATAGAAGACAAACTTATGGTTGCCCAGGAGGGAAAGTGGGTGGGAAGGGATAAATTGGGAGTCCAAGATTTTCGGATAATAACTACTATATATAAAATAGATAAGCAACAAGTTCATACTGTATAGAGCTGGGAACTATATTCAATATCTTATAGTAACCTATAATGAAAAAAGAATATGAAAAGAAATATACATATGTATATGTCTGACTGAAACATTATAATGTACATCAGAAACTGACACAACATTGTAAGCTAACTATACTTCAACTAAAAAAAATTTTTAATAAAAAATAAAATAAAGTTTAAAACATAAAGCAAACATAATAAATTTCTCTTAAATAGCAATTTATGTCAAAAAATTCACTTTCTCTAAAGGTAGGCTTGGTTAATTCAATTTAAATAAAAGTTATAAATTGATTTAGTTAATGTTATTTACAACATGAAAATTAGTGACAATACAATCATTATAGCTACTAAACCATAAGCCAACAGAATATGAATAAAAGTATACCTTAAGATAATTTTTTATACAAAGCTTTGAAAAATCATTTTCTTCCTAACATTATCAGGCCTATAGGCCCAAACAGTTTTGGAATTACTATACCTAGATGTTGACTTTTAAAAATCTCTTTTATATGCCTCTTTATGCATAAAAATTGCTATTTTTGAAACTCAAAAATGAATTGAAACATGCTTGTTTTTCTAATGCACAGTTACTCAATTTTGGATCAAACTTGAGATGGACACACATGGATTTCATTTTCAACTAAAATGAGCTGATTTTCATCCTTGCTCATGATGATTGTTAGCAAGTCAAAGCTTCCTCACATATGTAACGAGTAGAAAACTGCAACGAAATGTTCGCTGCTTTCCTCTGAATGGCAGGTACTCTCTCCTCCCAGAAATCCAGATCTGGTCTGGGGGCAGATCAGTAAGCCCCATCTCGACTGCACGATCACACTGCCGCCCACAAAGCTCTTGTTCTTCTCTCAAAGTCAAGTTCTCAGGCTGAGCAGAAGGTTCAGAGAAAGGACCTCTCACCCTTGTGTTGAAAGAAAGAGAAAATACTGTTACATTTTGTTCTGTGATTCTTCGAGGTGGTTTCAGCAAAGCTTAAGTCTTGCTAATAACCTTCTTTAGTCTCAAGCCCAAGCAGCAGTGACAAAATTTCAAGGTTTCCTGTTGCAGTATAATTTTCTCAAAGATTCAGATTCTTATACATCAAAGAATCCTGTCAATTTAAGTCAAACTACTTCCTCCAGGTTCTGGTGGATACTTTTTCAGCTAGTTCACGTGATGAAAAATGCCTGCTAAGTAGCTAGTTGCTGTCGCTAGTAGCCTTCTTCAAAACACCTGACAAAATCTGGCCTACTGCTCCTTGAAATCCTCCTGTAATTCACCTGTTAGCTAAAACACATTGCAAACTCTTCCTCTGTGTAGCCGCAAGATTATTATATATAACAGGAGGTTTATGTGACTCTCATCCAAATGATAACACAATTTTAAAACATCCTGGAGTGAGCTGATCTTTATTTAATAAAGTTAACCATTTTGTATCATCATTTAGAAACTTTTTCATTTCATTTATAAGGGTTTTTGACATTAGTATCTCTCTCTGATGAAAGCAGTATGTTGTAATAACTTTAGATCCAAGAAACTCACCAAATCCAAGCCCAAGAAACATGAACAAAATTATATCAAGGCATATTTTCATCAAACTTCCCCAAACCAGTGATAAAGAAAAGATCCTAGCAACCAGACAAAAAAGCTTGTTATGTACAGAGGAACAAAGGTACGGATGGCATTAGATTTCTCATCAGAAACAATACAGGTGAGAAGAGGGTAGAGTAAAATCTTTAAAGTAGTGAAAGAAAAAGCTGTCAACCTCAAGTACTATAGCTCCCAAAACATCTTTTAAAAATGAAGACAAAATACTTTTCAGACACATAAAAGCCAAAGAATTTCATCAGGCCCACATTATAAGAAATGGTAAAGGAAGTTCTTTGGACAGAAGGAAAACGATGGAAATATGAATCCACACAAATAAACAAAGAGTATTAGAAGTGGTTAGAAGTATAAGATTTTTTTCTTTTAATTTCAATTTCTTACTGTTAAACCTGTATTTCTACAAAACGAATGACAAGTGGCATGTGGTTTAGAACATATGTGAAAGTAAAATGCATTACAACAATAAATGCAAAGGTAGAAAAGGGAGAAATGGAAGTAAATCATTGAAAAGTTCTATACGTGAGGTGGTATATTATTTGAAGATAGACTGCGATAAATTAAAAAATATATATATATACACCCTTTTAAAGCAACAACTAAAAAAAAAGAGTAAGAGCTAATAAGCAACCAATGAGCTAAAATAGAATCAGAAAACCTCTAACCCAAAAAATGTCAGGAAAAGCAGAAAAGGTAAATAAAAAACAGGCTGCCTCCTGTTAGAGAACAAATAATAAGATTATACATTTAAACTTAACCATCTTAATAAATACATTAAATGGAAATGATCCAGATATCCCAATTAAAAAAACAGAGATAGACTGGTTTAAAAAATAAGACCCAATTATATGCTACATAGAAGAAACCCACTCCAAATACAAAGACACACATAGGTTAAAAGCAAAAGTTTGTAAAAAGACATACGCTGCTAATGCTAATCAAAAGAAAGTTGGAGTGGTTATATTAATATCAGAGAACATATTTGGGAGCAGAGAATAATACCAGGGATAAAAAATTCATTTCCTATGAATAATGGGATTTATTAAAATGACATAAGAATCTAAACATTTATGTACCTAAGTACAGAACTTTAATACACATGAAGCAAAAACTGACAGAACTAAAAAGATAAATCAACAAATCCAAAATTATTGTGGGAGGTTTCAGTATGTCTATTTCAATTATTGATAAGACAAGTAGAGAGAAAAAATAAATTTCAATAAAGTTATAGAAAATGTGAACAATACTATCAAACAACATAACTGATATTTATAAAACACTCTACCCTACCACAGAATATACATTATTTTGTAGTACACACAGAACATTTACCAAGATAGACCATATTCTGTGCCAGAAAGCAAGTCTCAATAAGGTTAAGCTGAGTTAATTTATACGATGTAATTTTTTTTGAACAAAATAGAATTAAATCAGAAGTCAATAACAAAGATCTCTGCAAAATCACTAAATATTTGGAAACTAAGTAATACACTCCTAAATAACTCATGGATCAAGGGAAAAATCAAAAATGAAACTAGAAAGTATTTTAAATGGAATGAAAATCGAAAATATCAAAATCTCTGGGATGCCACTAAAGTGGTGCCCACAGGGAAGCATGTGCGGTGCTAAATGCTTATATTAGAAAAAAAGCTCTCAAATCAATAACCTTAGCTTCCACATTAAGAAAATAGAAAAATAAGAGCAAATTAAGCCCCTAGAAACTAGAAAAAAGAAAATAAAGATCAAAGTGGAAATCAATGAAGTAGAAAATAGAAAAACAACAGAAAAAAAATCGGTAAGACTAAAAGCTATTTCCTTCAGAAGATCAATAAAATCTAAAATCTCTAACCAGATGGATAAGGATAAAAAGAAAGAAAGAAAACACAAATTGGCAGTATCAGGAATGGGAGGAGTGACATAGAGATTTTACAGATATTAAAAGGAAAATGAGAGAATAATATTAACAACTTGAAGCCAGTAAATTTAATACATTAGATACAACTCCTGGCAAGACATAAATTGCAAAATGCAGTCAAAAAGAAAACAGCCACATATCCATTTTTTAATTAAATTTCTAGTTAAAAACTTTCCTACAAAGAAAATCCCATGCCAAAATGGCTTCTTCAGTGAATCCTACAAAATGTTTTTAAAGGAAGTAAAACCAACTCTACACAAACTCTTCCAGAAAATTGAAAAGTAGGGAATATTTTCCAACCCTTTCTATGAGGCCAGCATTGACCTGATATAAAAACCAGACAAAGACATTTGAAGAAAACAAAATTGTGGACTAATGTTCCTCACGAACACAGATGCAAAAATTCTAAGCAAAACCTTAACAAATCAAAGAGAACAATATACAAAAAGGATAATACATTATGACCAAATGGGGTTGACCTCAAAAATGCTAGGTTGTTTTCATGTTTGAAATCCTTCGCTATAAATCACCATATACATAAATTGGAAAACAGAAGCCATATGATAATCTCAAAAGACTCAGTAAAACCACTTGACAAAATCTAACATTCATTCCTGATTTAAAAAAAAAAAATTCTTAGCAATCTAGGAGAGAGAGGAAATTCCTCTAATCTGATAAAGGCTTCTTATAGAATCCTACAGCTAATATCATACCTTAATGGTAAAAGACAGATTGCTTTCCCTCTAAGCTCAGAAATAAGCCCAAAATGTCCATTCTCACCATTCCTATTCAACATTGTGCTGAAGGTTTTAGCCAGTGCAGTCAGGCAAGGAAAATAAATAAAAGGCGTCCAGATTGGAGACGAAGAAGTAAAACTGTCTTTATTCACAAATGACATGGTTGTCTATGTGGAAAATCCAATAGAACTTACAAAAAAGCTAAGAGTACTAAAAAATGGCTTTATCAAGGTTTGTAGAATACAAGATCAATATACAAAATCAATAGCCTAAAAAGTAAAATAGTTAAGAATAAATTGACAAAAGACATGAAAGACCAGGACACTGAAAAGTACAAACACTGCAGAGTAAAATTAGAGGACCTAAATTAATGGAGAGATATGCTATACTCATGGGTCAGAAGACTCAATATTGCTAAAGTGTCAGTTCTCCCCAGGATGATCTATAGAGCCAATGCAATCCAAATCAAAATCTCAGTAAGCTTTTGTTTAGAAGTTGGCAGACTGATTCTAAAATATATATGAAAATACAAAGGACCTACAATAGCCAAATCAATTTTGAAAAATAAGAATAAATTTAGGGAACTAGCACTCCCTGATGCCAAGATTTATCATAAAGCTACAGTGTTGGTATCAAGATAGACAGATTAATGAAACAGAAAAAAAAAATCAAGTTCTAAATTCTGTACGCTCCTCTAATTGAACTGTGGATCTATATCCAGTCCCCCTGAATTTGGATGAGCATCTGACCTCCTCACCCTATAGAATGAAGGGGAATAACATTGTGCAACTTCTGAAGGTTGGTTGGAAAAGGTCATGAGGCATCCACCTAGTTCTCCTGGGATTCTTGCTCTGGGATCTAGAGGAGGCCCGTAACCATGTAAGAAGTTCGACTGCTTGAGACTATCATGTCCTAACAGCCATACGTAGGTGATCCAGGTGAAAGTCCATCTGGGTCCACCCAGTCAATGGCCAGCATTAACTGTCAGCCAGAGGAGGAGCTATTTTGGATTCCAGCCCAAATGAGTCAGATTGTAACTACAACTCCAGCTGATTTCTGACTGTAAATACATGAAATACCTTATTTGAGAACTGCCTAGCTGAGCCTATCCTGAATTCTTGACACAAAAGAGTACTAAGCAAAATAAAATAATCATTTTAACCCATAAAATTTTAGGTAACTTATTATGAAGCAACAGTAACATGAACAGGGAGCTTTCAGTGAAATAGGCATATGCCCACGAATTACCCTATGTTTAGCAATGTTCTCCTAGGGATAAACCTGCTCCTTTAGCAATGCTTCCTCATAGTTTTTTTAGAATTTCACTCTTAAATATAAATGGCTATCCAAAGATAATAAAACAAAATGAGAAAAACAAACCAGAAAAGAAGACCCCCCAAAATCAGAGACAATGTGCAGAATAAGAAGTAACTTAATTTATTAAAAAAATCCTCAGAGAGATAAGGATCTGCACACTTTAAAAAAAAGAACAAATTTCTATGAAAAAATAATAGGCTACATTAGTTTCCTATTGCTGCTATAACAAATTATCACACACTTAGTGGCTAAAAACACAAATGTATTATCTTATAGTTCTGGAGGTAAGAAGTCCAAAATCAGCCTGACTGGCCTAAAGTCAAGGCATCATCAGGGCTGAATCTTCCTGGACGCTCTGTGGGTAGAATCCATTTCTTTGCCTTTTTCACTTTCTGAAGGCCATTGCTTTCTTTGGCTCATGACCCCTTCCTCGCATCACCCCACATTCTTGCTTCTATCATACCTTCCCTAGTACTGACTCTGATCCCCCTACCTCTCCCTTTTAAGGACCCTTGTGATTATAGCATTGGGCCCATCCAGATAACCCAGAACAATTACCCCATCTCAAGAGCCTTAACTTACATCTGCAAGTCTTTACCACGTAAGGTAACATATACACAGATGCAAGGAATTAGGATGTGGATGTCTTTAAACGTGGAGACAATACTGGAAACCACCTAAAAAGTGTTGAATATAATTGTTGAACTGGGGCTAGGGACCCAGGGATAAGAAAGGGAGAGGATTGCTGTTATAAATCTTGTAGTACTTTTTGATGTTAAGGCCATATCCATGTTTTACTTTGCATAAATACATGTTAATTAATTTACATGAATAAAAATTTTAAAATATTACATGTATATATCCCACAATGTTACCTATGATTTTATTTAAGAGGCTAAGTTTTTTTTCCTTAATTTTTACCTTCATTATTATCCAAGGTTTTATAATAAGCATGCAATCATTTTATAATGGAAAAAATTAACCATTTAAAAAATACATGATTTTTAACTTTTCAAAATGAATTCAGTTCATGATATAAATTAACAGTCATGTTCATATCTGTCATATAAAAGGTATTTTAAAAACTGAGATAGCTACATATTACTAGAATATGTATGTTTATGTTTCTTGAGAG
The DNA here is from genome assembly GCF_036321535.1 of Camelus dromedarius. Taxonomy (NCBI): domain Eukaryota; kingdom Metazoa; phylum Chordata; class Mammalia; order Artiodactyla; family Camelidae; genus Camelus; species Camelus dromedarius. The sequence goes on along the minus strand of NC_087436.1, from coordinate 83,762,712 downwards.
AAGATTAAAAAAATAAAGTCACATAATCTTTCAAGCCAAGGATATGACTGACATTATCAGTTGTTAGCAGTAACTATTGATATAAGACGAACAAGTATTTAGAAGTTAGAGTTTTACAAGATTTGAAAGAAGAGACATTTTATTTATAACAAAAAGTAATTTATTTTTCCATAAATTAAAACAAATGAAAAACCCTTCCATGTATCCTTTTATCTCTTACGTTAAGTGTATATTTAAACAGTAACATGGATTTAAAAGGCCACCAGAGGATGAAGAAATGATTTCACTTATTTGGATTCATTTACCTCAAAAACTTACTTTGTTGCAGTAGTACCAATCAGAAGCTCAACAATTTAGAGACTTTTTAAGAAATCTATCTCAGATCAGAGTTTGCCGATTGTTATCCAGTAATGGCTTGCATACGTTTTACTCTGGGTCACAAAATGAAACTGCAAAGCCAGGACGGATTAGTGACTCTGTCAGAACAAACAGATTGAATGCCTGTGTGCAGAGTACTTACAGCACCTCTCTTGACTCAAAATGGATCAGATATTTTCCCAAGGAAGCTGGTCTCAGAAGCATATTTCAACCCCATTTTCACACAGAAGATTGCATAGTATTGACAACACTTATTTTATTAAGAGGAAAAATATTATGTGGAAAGCTTTTCATCCTTGGGTTTCAGCAAAGCAAAAGTAGAGTATATTGTATTGGATTTCTTTTTCATTACCGTAACATCAATATTTAATAGATGTTCACTTTATATAGAATAAGAGTCTAGTTATACAATAAAAATAAATAGTTATATAATAAAAATGGAAGAACTAAACTTGAGGTGCTCACAGTGTAAATGTAAAGATATGCTATTTATTAGAAGTTACAGATTTGACATAACTTTGCATGAGTTATAATTATTATGTTAAGGATACAAATACTAAAATTGATCAACTGTAATTATGTTCAGAATTTGCTGATAAATTATAAAGGAGATCAGCAAGCTTTGCTTGTTAAGTAGGCCTTTTTTATTGAGTGATTTATTTAAGGTATATTTATGAAAAGAAGAAATATGATAATATTAATTATAACTAAACTGTTATGTACTCTCACTTTTCTGGAATCAGCTTTATATTTTGGCCTTGAATAGGAACAAATGAAATATAATACAAGATCTATCAAATAAGAGAATAGTAATATTTTCACATTAAAAATTGAACTCAAGTTTGTTGATTTTTTTTTACTCCAATTAAAACTAAATATTTTTGTTAAAGACTTGGAATATTTACAGGATAATGTCTGCACACAGTTGTGGCTTCAAATGGATTGACATCACTGTCATTCTGTCACTTGGAGAGGATACTGCTGAGAAATAAAATTATTGCTAAGCAAGAAAGCAAAGTAATTATCTTTAGACTCTTAAGTCAAAGAAATAGCAGTGAAATGGACTTCTACTATTTATAAGAGAGGATGAAATTGAGAGAAATTCCAGGACTCCCATAAGGTCATGTAGCTAGTTGGGTTTGAAGCAGGTCCACAATATAGGTCTCCGAGGTTCCAGGCCAGAGTTGTTTCTCTTGCAGCATTCTTTGTGAGCATCAGTGCAGGAAGACCAGGTGCTACTGGCATTTTGAACATTTCCATTTTTATTTTGCAGGACTCACCCATTCTTTGCAAGACATTTAACACTTCTATTCCAAGCCCATTAAATGCCAGAAGCATCTGCACATTCCTTTTTTACCCCCAGCTTTACTGAGATACAATTGACAATAACACTGTGTAAGTTTACAATATCTGCACTTTCTTAAATGCCTTCTAGGAAAACAGTACTGCCCTGGTTAAGAAATAACACATGTATCAGAAGGTCATGTATTAGGAGGAAATGATGAAGAACAAGAGTCCCAGATGTCTCATGAAATTCTTCTGCTTTCATTCCTTAATCCCCTAAGTCTGCGGTGGCCGTTCTAGAAGCTAAGTGGAAGAGCTTCCTTCTGGTCTTTATATTCCCATTGCCAGTGTGTGTTCAGAAATGAACAACGAACACCACTGGGAAGATGTAACTAGAAGTGAGGCCTTTTTATTCCCTTTTATTTTTATTCTACCTGTGGATTTTTATACCATTGTGGATTTGTTGAGGAACACACATAACTATGAAATTATAAATCATCTATTAAATATAAATACACTTAGTGGTTCTGATAGACATCTTAAATGGAAGAGTTACAAAAAGTCACTTATATGTTAGATATCCAGTCTTATCCTTTAAGTTTTAATAGCCCTCAGTGAATAAGCTAAGTCCGATAACAAAATACTCCTTTGTAGTTATATAAGGGCATCATAAAGTCATAATCTCAGTTTGACAACACAAAATGTGAGAAATTAGTGTATGTGTGTGTGTGTATTTATTTAACCAAACACATACTATTTACTGTGTGCCAGGCATGGTTCTAAGCACTGTACACATATTTAGTCAGTTAATCCTCATAGCAATCCTGAGATAGATTCTGTTTTATCCTCATTTTCCAGATGAGGAAGCAGAGGTGCAGAGTAAGATCACACAGGCAGCATGTGGCCGAGTAAGAATTCCAACCCAGGCAGGCAGAACCCGCAGTCATTTTCCTCACCTGCCTGTCTACAACACAGGGAAAAGAACGCTGTGAAAACTAAATTTAGGATTCTGGCCAAAATAGCCACATGCCAATCAGATGTTGTTTTGCTGCATCTGGAACAACAAGGCTTCTAGACATCTTTTTGTATATTTGTCTTCTCGTTTATATTAATAAAAGATGGTTTCACATATGTAAATTTTAATTTTTAACAGTTAAGCTTGAACAGTGAATAGAAACAGAGTTAGAATTCTTTTTTCCTTAAATTGCAGACCTGTTTCACATTTTAGGAAAACCCTGGTCAGATGCTCCATAACCTCTTTCTGTCAACTAGTGGTTTGAGCAGCCTCCACTAGGGGTGGAGCATGGTGATGGAGAAAACCTTGAGCACAATTCTAGTCCCAAACAGAGAAACTTTCTTTTCAGACTGAGATTTTATGTGTCTAAATAAAATTAGTTCTTCCTCCTGGAAGCCAGAATATTATCCTTGCTACCCCGGAAATGAAAAATAATTTTATATTCATTTACATATATATGGTTCCCCTTTAATTACAATCCATCAAACCAATATTACTTCTACTGTGGGTATATGGTTGGGATTCCACTGTGTGTGACATAATAAAGCATTAATCTTATATCCCTGACTCCTAAAACAGTACCTGGAATATACAGGAGGTCTGTAGTAACTGCTGAATAAATAGTTACAGGAGAATGGCACAGGGAAGCGAGGAGAAATATGTACTGATCAAAATACACAAGTATAATATGCTTGTATCCTTATATTATATTCATCATTTAAACTGATTTATATAAAAATAAAATTCTTGTTGGTAACATTAGATTTCAGATGTCTCATCTCCATGGGACAGGAGTGAACATGAAAAGATCATATAAGTCCATGACAATTGATGAATGATGAAAGCTTTTTTGTTCTCTAACATTTTATATTAAGTAATGTTTTATTTACTTCAGTCGGTATTACTCTACCTAGACTTTACGTTAAAAAAATGCTATTTGTTTTTCTAAAATTTCAGGGTCAATATAAACTAACATGTCAAAGTGAGAACCCAGTCCTTGGTGCTTACTGATTTTTCACTGACTGACAATATATTAGCCATTGTAGGTTGAAGCCAAATATACACTAACAGTGACCCTTGTTTAGAAAGCAAGGGTCTCGCTATCCAAGAGTCAAATAATAACTGAAAATAGGGGGAAAGGGTATGAAAGTGGAAGATCTCAAAATGAGGGAAAATACCAAATTTTACTACTTCAAGGTTTTTCTAGAGCCAACTTTGACCACTACTTGTCCCAATCATCAGTTTTTTGCTGCCAAGCAGCCATTCCTCCTCATAAAATATCAGGTAACTGTAGCTCCAGTTTTATTTGAAGACCACCTCTCTCCCAGACTTAGCAATGCTACTTAGAAGGGGCAGGACAGTCCCTGCCCTAAGCTGAAGAGCTGTGGGCTCTGACTGGGGTGAGCCAGGCCGTGGGACCCATCCCACTGGCCCCAGTTCAGACCTAGGCACACATGTAAGTTAACAGAGACAAAAAGGGATGAGGAGGTATCTACTGGAGGTAGATTTGATGCTGTGAGAACACTGGTCTCGGAGCTCAGCAATACTTTTCTGTGATGAGAGAAGCCAGCCTGAGTCATGAAGCTGAGGTACAGGGAATGCTGCCCCCACAGATAGACCGTACGAACATGGTTAGAGTCCTCAATCAAGCTATACCTGAAGCAGGCTTCCCTTGGGACTTTTGAGTCTGGTGCTCAATCACCTATTACATTCCTCCTTTTAAACTTGCATGGGTTGAACTATGACATTTGCATTGTAAAGAATCATAATGAATACGACCTCCCAAGTCAGGCTACATTTCAAGCAGAAGCATGATATGGAGAAAATAGGCTGGTCATTCTAAAGTACTTTGTAAAGTGGGGGAACGAGCGCTAGAATTGAGAAAAATTGCTCCTCATTATATAATTATGCTTTTTTTTTTTTAATCTGAAAATGCTTTGACTTGATGTTTTGAAAAGAATTGAAATGGACATACCTGTTTGATTTGCCTCAAAATTATATTTTGCTTTTTCAACATTACCTGACTTTAAACTACATTCAAAGTAGTTGGATAGAATAAATGTTTATTTTAATCCTTTGCCTACAAAATTAAGAAGGTGAATTCTGTTTCTACAGATCTATGAACTCTGGCAGTGGGCTTCCTCTCCTTTCTCTTGCCCCAGGCTTGGTCTTCTGAGAGGCCTGAACTATGCTTTTCAAAAAAGGAAAAGTAATTCAAGCTGACAACCGAATGTCCCACTTTATGCTTTTTACTTTTAAGAGGTAGTGATGTTTCAAGGTTTGCAGAATGGAGCTTGTCACTTTTGGTTCAGTTCAAGTCCATTTCCGTTCGTTGAAAATGAAATTAGAGAGGATTTGGTTACCGTTCATTTTTAAGTGAAATTTATGGTTTCACTAAAAGTGAAAAAAAAATTGTCTTAATATAATGTTAATTTTCAAGGTGACTAATTTAGAATGGGCTTCACATGTTCCCCATTTCTCTCTCACAACTTTGTTTTTCTCCACTGCCATCAAATCCAGCACAGGGATGAGGGGCTCATTCAATGTAGCCATATGGGATTCCTTCCCTCCTTATCCCTCTCAATTCCCTTTTGTTCTTATTCCTATTCTTTTTTCCCTTCCCTTCATCTGTCTTCCCACTTTCCCTCCCTTTTCACCATCTCTCATTTTCCTTTAGTGAAAGAGAAGGAAGTAGCATTGGCATCTGGGAGTAATGAGATACACTGATGGAGGGAGACACTCCCTCTCTTTCCTGATCACCATCACTGTTTTGTCACCACTGAAAGTTATTAGAATGATTTTGCACTTTTCCTATTTTTTCATCTCTCATTATCATTTATTTAATATTTTTAAACTGTAAAATATCAGACGCATACAGAAAATCACATAACATATATGCACAGTTTACTACCGTTAACTCTTCAATTGACTGTTACTGGATTCTGCCCCCATCCCTCAATGACCCTGCTCTGATAAGGGTCGCAGTGACTTAACTGTCATTATTATAACTATATAACTATGATAACTATGTTTTATTTTTCAAAGTTCTATTTAGTTCCTTTTCAAATCTGCTTGATCTCTGTTTAAGTCTCCTATTCCTTGCTCATATCATAAAGCCTCTCTGTGCAAACTAAACTTTGCTATGTTTGCCTTCTGTAGTAATTGCATCAGGTGGTCTGAGTGGGTCTGATACTGCTCTCAGCGGTTTCTGCTAGCTGTTACTCATGCTGCCTTGTGGGCTCTTGTCCTTTGGAACTTCATCTGTGGAAATTTTTTGAGGACTCTGTTGAAGTTGTATTCCTTCAGAGAGGATTTGTGTTTATTCCTACCAATCTCCTGCAATCACAACCATCTTAAATCTTCAGCTGGATGGTGTGGGGATAGAGTCAATTTTTATTACAAACCATTATCAATTCAGGCTCACGTTTACAAATTCTCAGGAAAGATATTTCTCTTCTTCTCACTCAATGCCAGGGTCAGGACAGGAGTTTTCTTGCTGCCTCTCCTGTGTTACAAGTTTATTTCTAAGTCCCTTTCACTGAAGATGTAAGTCTTTTATGATCGCAACTTTATGGGAGATTTTTCTCCTATCTCTCTGGCTTCTATTAAATAATTCTTCACTGTAATTATTTGAGTAAATGATGATTTCCCACTCGTTTCTTGTAAAGTGCTTGAGATAGATCTTTTACTTAATCGCAAATGCAGTGCTCCATATGGTACCAATTCATTCTATCAACCAATTTTTATTGAACACATTTGTGCCAGGACTATTCTGTGTTCTGGATACATAAAAATTGCCAGGGCATTTATGGTCCCTGCTGTCCTGGAGCTTAAATTTGTTAGGGTACATTATAGGTGTTCAAAAAGGTATTAGTGAAAACAAATGAATGATCCAATGATGTGTAGCAAGAGGAAGGAAGAAAAGAGAGAAATGTCAGCCACAAAAGAGGGTGAGGTTAAAGTTACAGAAGCAGTGGCAAAAAAGGACCAAGAGAGTTAAAGTTAGCTGCCTGAGGCATTCTGAAACCAAGTCTAGGTTCAGAGTGTCAGGGAGGGCCTAAGATGAGCATAAACCAGCTTAACTGGAGTAGAAAAGTCCAGAAATAGAAAGCTAAACAATCTCCCAGCAACACTTGTAGGGCTCTTGAATATCTTGCTATGTGTACATATGTCATTTAAGAGCACTGGCAAATAAGATAACGACAGTGACCCTGAGGGGTACCTCCTCCTTCTCCACGCTGCTCCCTCTAAGGACAGGGACCTGCTCATCTCTCTGTGCACTTCAGTCCCCCTTTTTTAGTCTTAACTTCTTCAAACACTTACACTTTTACTTCTCCACTTTCATATGTCTTCTCATTCTCTATTTTTTTTCTCCGGGTTATTTTGGAGTTTTCTGAGTGATAATTATTCTAAAGAGATGACTCTGTGGGGATCTCTAGATAGTTTCAGGAGGGGGGCTGCTTGCCTTGATTACAAGCTTAGAATTGTCAGCCTCACTTCCCAATCTTGGGGTAAAGGAAGGGGCTGGAGATTGAGTTAATCATCAATGGTCAGTGATTTAACCAACCCTACCTATAGGATAAAACCTCCGTAAAAAGCCCCAAAACAACAGGGTTCAGGAAGCTTCCAAGTTGGCAAACATATCCATGTGCCAGGAGGGTGACCCACCCAACTCCACAGGGAAGGACTCTTGTGCTCGGGACCCTTCTGGACCTCACCCCATGTGTCACTACATCTGACTGTCCATCTGTACCCTTTACAATAAACTGTAATAGTAATTGGAGGGTTGTGGGAAACCCCAGGTTTGTAGCCAAGGCAGACAGAAGTGAGGGTGACCTGAGGACCTGATACCTGCAACTAACATCTGAAGTGAGGGCCACGTTGTGGAACTGAGCCCTCAAACCTGCAGGGTCTAACTCTGGGCAGTTAGTGTCAGAATAGTAGTCACACCTAACTGGTGTCAGAGAGTTGAAGTGTTGGGAAAGACCTGTGAATATTGAGGTCAGGAGGGGAGAAAACCCATCAGGCCCCCACCAAACTTGACACCAATACTTGTAATTACACCTTTAATAAATGTCGTGTTGAAATCATATTAGCTTGTTACTAGAAGATGACCTGCCTTCCTCAGACTCATTCCCTCATCCCACTACAGACCCAACTAATTGCCTCAAGGGCGAGAGGCTGTCCCAGATTCTCATCATAGTTTATCTTTCTCTCCTTCATACTTTTATGTCTTATAAGGTATCTTTAATCATGGCACTTTCACAATCTGCTCTGTGATACAGTACACAAGGAATGCACAAAGAACAACAAAAACAAATTATGGTATAGGTGCATGGTACAGGGACATTCTACAGAATTCCTGACTGGTACTCCTCGAAACTGTCAAGATCATCAAAAACAAGTACATCTTGAGAAACTGTTACAGCCAAGAGAAGCCAAAGGAGATATGAAAATTAAGTGTAATGTGGTCTACTGGATGGGGTCCTGGAACAGACAAAGATACTAGGTTAAAACTAAGGAAATATGAATCAATTACACAAAAGCAAACAAAAACCTATTATGGTACATTACATGGATAGAACACATAAACAAGGAAAACACAAGATGCTTGAACTATCTAGAAACTTCCTAACAAGATTAATTCACATACAAATCATTACAGATATGGCCAGTAAAACCACTATTTGACTACACTTTGATGGGTCTATATTTATTTTATATATTTAAATGAAATAAAGCAGCATGTCTTTAAAAAAACATCTAGTAGTTAAAAGGATTACCCTATCTTTACTCCTAAATTAGTAAAACATAATTGTGTCTGTATTGGCAATTAATAGCATCATGAAATAAGACTTCTGAAGTAAGATTATCTAAAGCATGGAGATTAAACAATTTGTTATTAAAAAAACCAATGGGTCAATGAGGAAATCAAAGCTGAAATTAAAAAATACCTTGAGACAAATGAAAATGAAAGCACAACCACACAAAACTTATGGGACACAGCAAAGGCAGTGCTAAGAGGGAAGTTTATAGAGATACAGGCCTTCTTCAAAAAAGAACAATCTCAAATAAACAATTTAACCCACCAGCTGAATGAACTAGATAGAAAAAGAAGAACAAAAAACCCCAAAAGGCAGCAGAAGGAAGGAAATTATAAAGATTAGGGAGGAAATAAATAAAATAGAGATTAAAAAGACCATATTAAAAATCAGTCAAACCAAAAGCTGGTTTTTTGAAAAAGTAAAATTGACAAACTTCTGGCCAAATTCACAAAGAAGAAAAAAGAGAGAGCACAAATTAGCAAAATAAGAAAGGATAATGGAGAAATTACAACAAACAAAATAGAAATACAGAATATCATACGAGAATATTATGAAAAACTATATAACTGGATAACCTAGAGGAGATGGACAAGTTTCTGGAAACATACTGTCCACCAAGACTGAGTCAAGAGGAAACTGACCACTTGAACAAACCGATCACTAGAAATGAAATTGAATAGCAATAAAAAACCTCCCTACAAATAAAAGTCCAGGACCGGACAGCTTCACCGGGGAATTCTACCAAACATACAAAGAAGAACTCATACCAGTCCTTCTCAAACTCTTCCAGAAGATTGAAAAGGAGGGAATACTCCCAAACTCATTCTGTTAAGCCACCATCACCCTGATACCAAAACCAGGCAAAGACACTACCAAAAAAGAGAATTACAGGCCAATATCACTGATGAACATAGACGCCAAAATCCTCACCAAAATATTAGCAAATAGAATCCAACAACACATAAAAAAGATTATACATCATGACCAAGTGGGGTTCATCCCAGGGACACAAGAGTGGTTCAACATACGCAGATCAATCAGTGTAATCACATCAAAAAGAGAAAGGACAAAAACCACATGATCATCTCAATAGATGCAGAAAAAGCATTTGATAAAATTCAACACCCATTAATGATAAAAACTCTCACCAAAGTGGGTATAGAGGGAACATATCTCAACATAATAAAAGCTATATATGACAAACCTACAGCCAGCATAGTACTCAACGGTGAAAAACTGAAAAGCTTCCCACTAAAAATCTGGGACAAGACAAGGATGCCCACTATCACCACTCCTATTCAACATAGTCTTGGAAGTCCTAGCCACAGCAATCAGACAAGAGAGAGAAATAAAAGGGATCCAAATTGGAAAAGAAGATGTAAAAGTGTCACTATATGCCGACATGTTACTATATATAGAAAACCCTAAAAGGTCCACACAAAAACTACTAGAGTTGATTGAAGAATTCAGCAAGGTAGCAGGTTACAAGATTAACGTTCAAAAATCAGTGGCATTTCTTTACACTAATGATGAATCAACAGAAAAAGAAAGTAAAGAAACAATCCCCTTTAAAATAGCACCCAAAGTAATAAAATACCTAGGAATAAATCTAACCAAGGAGGTGAAAGAATTATACACAGAAAACTATAAACCACTGATGAAGGAATGATGAAAGAAAACTTTAAAAAATGGAAAGATATCCCATGCTCTTGGATTGGAAGAATCAATATTGTTAAAATGGTCACACTGCCCAAGGCAATCTACAGATTTAATGCAATCCCTATCAAATTACCCAGGACATGTTTCACAGAACTAGAACAAATCATAATAAAATTTATATGGAACCATCAAAGGCCTAGAATTGCCAAAGCATTACTGAAGAGAAAGAAAGAGGCTGGACGAATAACTCTCCCAGACTTCAGACAATACTATAGAGCTACAGTCATCAAGACAGCATGGTATTGGTACAAAAAACAGACATATAGACCAATGGAACAGAATAGAGAGCCCAGAAATGAACCCACAAACTTTTGGTCAACTCATCTTCGACAAAGGAGGCAAGACTATACAATGGAATAAAGACAGTCTCTTCAGCAAATGGTGTTGGGAAAACTGGACAGCAGCATGTAAAACAATGAAGCTAGAACACTCCCTTACACCATACACAAAAATAAACTCAAAATGGATCAAAGACTTAAACATAAGACAAGATACAATAAACCTCCTAGAGGAAAACATAGGCAAAACATTATCTGACATACATCTCAAAAATTTTCTCCTAGAAGAAATAAAAGCAAGAATAAACAAATGGGACCTAGTGAAACTTACAAGCTTCTGCACAGCAAAGGAAACCAGAAATAAAACAAGAAGAAAACCTACGGAATGGGAGAAAATTTTTGCAAGTGAAACTGACAAAGGCTTGATCTCCAGAATATATAAGCAGCTCATACGACTCAATAAGAAAAAAATAAACAACCCAATCCAAAAATGGGCAGAAGACCTAAACAAGCAATTCTCCAAGGAAGACATACAAACGATCAATAGACACATGAAAAAATGCTCAATATCACTAATTATCAGAGAAATGCAAATCAAAACTACAATGAGGTATCACCTCACACCAGTCAGAATGGCCATCATTCAAAAATCCACAAATGACAAATGCTGGAGAGGCTGTGGAGAAAGGGGAACCCTCCTACACTGCTGGTGGGAATGCAGTTTGGTGCAGCCACTGTGGAAAACGGTATGGAGATTCCTCAAAAGACTAGGAATAGACTTACTGTATGACCCAGGAATCCCACTGCTGGGCTTGTATCCAGAAGGAAATCTACTTCAGGATGACACCTGCACCCCAATGTTCATAGCAGCACTATTTACAATAGGCAAAACATGGAAACAGCCTAAATGTCCATCAACAGGTGACTGGATAAAGAAGAGGTGGTATATTTATACAATGGAATACTACTCAGCCATAAAAACCAACAACATAATGCCATTTGCAGCAACATGGATGCTCCTGGAGAATGCCATTCTAAGTGAAGTAAGCCAGAAAGAGAAAGAAAAATACCATATGAGATCGCTCATATGTGGAATCTAAAAAACAAAAACAAAAACAAACAAACAAACAAAAACAAAGCGTAAATAAAGGACAGAAATAGACTCACAGACAGAGAATACAGCCTTGTGGTTACCAGGGGGGTGGAGAGTGGGAAGGGATAGACTGGGATTTCAAAATTGTAGAATAGACTACACTGTATAGCACAGGGAAATATACACAAAATGTTATGATAACTCTCAGAGAAAAAAATGTGACAATGAGTGTGTATATGTCCATGAATAACTGAAAAATTGTGCTGAACACTGGAATTTGACAGAACATTGTAAAATGATTATAAATCAATAAAAAATGTTAAAAAAAAAGAAAGAAAGAAAAATACCATATGAGAGTGCTCGTATGTGGAATCTAAAACAAACAAACAAACAAAAAACAAAAAAATACAAAACAGAAAGAGACTCACAGACATAGAATACAAACTTGTGGTTGCCAAGGGGGCGGGGAGTGGGAAGAGACAGACTGGGATTTCAAAATTGTAGAATAGATAAACAAGATTATACTGTATAGCACAGGGAAATATATACAAGATCTTATGGTAGCTCACAGAGAAAAAAATGTGACAATGAACATATATATATATATATATATATGTTCATGTATAACTGAAAAATTGTGCTCTACACTGGAATTTGACACAACATTGTAAAATGATTATAAATTAGTAAAAAATGTTAAAAAATATTATACCTGAACTAAGATTATCTTTTCAATATCTAAATTTTGTATATTCATGTTATTACATTGCAATTTTTATTATATATTTATAATTTTATATATATTTAGAACTGTTTTTATAAATATATATATACTAAATGGAAAATTTTTATGTACATCATTACTTCTAGTTCTGTTTTCAAAAGAAAGGCAAGATTTACACTAATATTTTTATATTTCATAGAACCTAGAAGATATCATTATTTTACATACCATTAAGAAAGACAAAAATGCTGTCAACTATAACTGCAAGGTGTTATTGATCACAAGTATATCAATTTCACAGGTATTAAAATGTGTATCTTTGGAATCAATGAAGTAACAGTAGTTTTTCTAATGGTGGAGACATTTTTATTATGTATTGTGCCAATGTAACTGATGGGTCTAATTTACAGTACTGAATATTTGTACAGTGCAGGAACAAAACCCTTCATTCTCTAGTTTTTATAAAAAAATAATTTAGGTAATTTATGTGCAATGGTTGAAATACCTTATTAACACACTAAGGGGACACAAATTCCCCCAAATATTAAAGTAAATCAGCAAATGGCCCCCAAAAGCTGATTAATAGAACATGGAAATGTTATCCCTACATACTGTCCCTCAATGACAATTTTTAAAAATACAGCCATACTTTGTGAGTCAAATTGTTATGATTATCACATTGAAATAGCTTAAAATATATAAGATTGATTTAGATCACATAGATTATCAAGACTCCTATTGAATTCAACTTTTAAGTTATAGTTTTAAAGCCAAAAAGGGATTTAAAAAAATCTAGGTTCTCTGTCATCTTAAATTAACATACCAAGTTTATGTGTATGCTCTCAGACATTTCTCATTAAGGAAAAATAGTATCTTTAAAACTTTATTCTGTGATATTACTTTTTAAAAAAAAAATCAATTGCTTCAGTAGATGAGAAAAACTGTTTTCCTTAAGTTTACTTTGTCTTTTTTTAGGCTGAAAGGTAATTGTATTTCCTTTGTAAGTAAGTTTCAGATGATCACCATATTCTGAAATGCAGGAAAGAACTGGGTATCATTTTTGTTGGCCTTAGAAGAACTTAGATGTGATTTGGTTACAAGTTTACAAAAGCACTTTTGGTAGAGGTTACTTCATATTTTAATGAGGCTGAGTCCTACAGTCAATTTTTCTCTTCTACTTTAAGGGAAAAAAAGTTAAGTGTTCCAAAATCTCACTGATTTCTTTAATATCTGTATAGTAACTCTAAGGTAGTATCTCCCCTGGTGACTTAATCAGTTACAGTGGTAATAGCTAATAATATCATTACAGAGTCACTATGAACACAGAAAACCCCAAATGTCTATCCTTGAAGTTCTAGGGATATTCATAAATCACACCTAAATTTCTGTAAAGGAACTACACTAAACATTTTTGTATCCACCTTTAGGTTGGCCAAAAAATGTGGAAAACAGTATGCCTTACACATTTCATTACACATTTATAACACTTTTTGTTTCTGGCTTTCTGGCAAATTATACTAAGCAAGTATGTTCTCGACATGGGTCCCCAAGGCAGACAGGCTTGGGGCCTGAGTCCACCTTCACTAGGAGGAACAGTGAGGAGCCAGGAACAAGGATGGGCTTCGGCACCCCTGCCCCAACCAGGGACGTCAACGTGGAAGGGATATTGGCTGCTGCAGTGACCTGTGGAGACACCGCTGGATTTACCTTCCAGCCCCAGGCCTGATCTTTTGATCAGAAGAAAATTTAGAAGATGCCCTCATGATGACTGTAACTGTCAGCTGCATGGAGCTTCACTGGAGGATTTTCTGAACCTGATGGATTGACAATGATACTCAGCTGCCTGGGGAATAGTGCTGGTGGAAGCATTCTCTGGAATTACACCCAACTAAAGTGGTTTTAAGGAAGGCCTTGGCTGAGGGTCTCATGGATCCCTGCAGCCTGGATGCCCGGGGTGGGGAACAGAGGACGGCAGTTTCCTGCAAGGGCTGTGATCTCCATCCTTGTCTCAGACAGGAATGTTTGGTGGGGTCTCTGCCAGCTCCCTCTGGGCTCCCTCTGAGGCAGGTGAAGTATTATACTTCACACAATTGGTGTTGAGGATCGCAGCATAGACATTGATTTGTGGACACCCAGCATTGTGTCTGGCTCACAGCAGACATGGCATGTGGACTGGGAGCACGCCTCGCCCTCCAGGAGAGACGGGATCTCACTAAAGGACTTCCCACCTGATTTGAGGAGGCAGGCGCTGTGCTGGGCTCCAAGGTGAAGTGGGATCAGGATTGCAGCCCCGCCCTTGGAGGCACTCTCTCTGTAGGGAGCCCATCCATTGGCCACGAGGCCACACTGCCTAGAGCTGAGAGAAGCAACTTCTACTCCCTTCTTGGTCCCAGCAACTGTGTGACCTTGGGCAGATCAACTCCCTTCTCTAGGTCACTGATGGGGGAAACTAATTTCTGTTCTGAGCTGGGACACTTGAGAGTAAAAAGGGCAGTGGAACGCTTACTCTGGGACGACCAGCGTCAACCAGGACATTGCTGGGCATACCAGGCCCAGGGCCCCCGGCCTCATCAGTCAGATGGGGGACAGTGCTGACGCTGCTGGTGCTGCTTCCTGACTGGGTGCAGGTCTGCTCCTCCAGGTCCCCCTGCCCTTGCACGGGCAGTTTGCATTTCCGCTTTCAGTGTATGAGCTCGTCATCTCACAAAAATGCCTTCAGCTGTTTGGAAGAATCCATTTCTCCTTGAGCCCTGTTGCCCTGGACCACAGCTAGAGGAGGCCTCACTGTATTTTTTTTTTTTTTTCCAAACTGATAGGACCCTGCGGTGATTGACAGCACATGCTGTAGTCTTAAGGGCCTGGGAGACTGAGCACCGCCCTCCCACCTATGCAGACACCCCAGCCAGCATTCCCAGGGATGAGGCAGTGCCCTAGACCTCAACAAGGGTGCCCAGGCCTCCCGGAGGTCTGCACAGGGGCACTGTGAGAGAAGGGCTGTGACTCATTTTCCCAGCCAAGCCTGCAGACCAGTTCTTAATGAACAGCCACAGGGTTGCTTGCTAGTTGGTGTTTATGAACACCTGGAGGGTGCCTGTTTAACCTGCTACCTTTTCACATATGAAGAAAACTGAGGTTCAGAGAGGTCTAGAAAGCTGTCGAGGTTATCTAGGGAGAAAGCGGAGAAGCTGGTATTTGTCCTCCAATCCATCACTCTTCCACAACCCCACTCCTTCTGCTGGGCCAGAGTTCCACAAAGTGTGCCAAGGAGGTATGCAAGATAATTTTGGGCTATAGATGGTCATTATAAAAACAAAATTATTTTATATTTACTTTAACTTGAGCTAGAAAGAGAACACAGCTGGCACATAAGACCTGTGATTTTGCTTAGGCTATAGATAAAGTACCTTAACTTTATGTCTAAGGAAAGGTCAACTTCATGAAGATACTAGTAAGTGGACACAGCCCTCCTGAGGGAGGGCTCAGTGTGAAGTGCACATCCTAGCTTTGACTGTAATACTTCGTGTGGCTCTGGCCACGTCACTGGAGGCAGCGTGTCTCTGAGACCATGACTTAAGTAGCCATGACCTGCTTCATGTCAGCTGTGCCATTTAGTCCACCATGATCCTCCCTAAATCCAGAAAATTCATAATGAAGTGACCGCAGAGCTCAGTCTGAAGAAAGAATGAAAATAGAAAGAATCCCAGGACAAGAGCACCATTATAATCATGTAATTTTGCTGGAATTGACTGTGGCTACTGATCTGGCCCTGCCAACTATATTATGTTTACTGGGCACTCAAAGTTTTCCCGTCAACCCCTAGATTACTCTCTGTGATTGAATTATGAAATAGTAGATACTCCCACTACATAATTTTTTAAAAATATACTCTCAGTTGCCAAACACTTTCCATTTGGTCTGAGTTCTGTTAGTCTATCAAATCCTCTAAAAAATATGTTTATTTAAACATTTGCAGATATTTTCTTTAACGGGCACAAAGTCAAATGAGAGCACATCATTTCTGTGCTTCTCAAACTAGGATCCATACAAGGAGCATGTGGTTAACCAAGATAACACGGTGCATCTTCCTAGAGGATATCATTAGTGTAACAATACCTGGAAAAGGAAAAGATTTTTGTATTACAATTCATTATGGAATTAGAATACAGTTTATGTGTGTTTATGATAAAACACAGGATTAAACCATTTCAATGTCATGACTGAAGGAAGTTTGAAAAGTTTTTGTTAGCAAAAAGCTCCGTGAAAAATGCAGAGCAGTATTCAAATATGTCATCACCCTTTTTAGGCTTCAGAATCCCTTTGCCTCCAAGAAATTAAACAGCTTCAGGATTTATCTGTGCAAAACTTCATTTCCATAGGCCTTTCTAGTAAGTTCAGTTGTGTAAACTGAGTAAAGTGTGTTAATAATAATATATAAATTCTCCCAAAGAAAGTAGATTCTTAGAGGTTTTCTGAAAAGGCTTTTCTCGAACTCAAAGCCTCTGCTTTGTCAAAAGGCAGAATTTTGAGCTCTAACTGTAGCTTCATGGAGTGTCAGAGCTTCTAAAATCTCCTCAAATCAATCACAACAAAGCTCCCTATCTATCTCTGCCTGGACCTAATGGTTATAACCAGTCTAACCAGTCTCCTGTGACATTTCTTTTGCTCTAATTTTCTACTGATCCTGTGTTTGATATTTCAAGTGTCCTGCTGTTATCTGCTTTAAAGGTATTTTATTACATCAGTGAATTATGCCAATATTGGGAACAGATTCTATGAACAAAGCCAACATTTATGTATTTTATTAGCAGGCCTGGAGCAAAGAGATTACAATTCCATCCCCATTTCCTTTTTCAACCTAAGATGTCTTAACCGTGCCTGCATATCTCACTGTGCCTAGCAGGAGATGGTCAGGAAATGATTTCTAAATTGGATTAACCTTCCAGTTTTCACTGAAATAAATTGTTATTGCATTTCAGCTGAATTGAGTCACTTGCATCTCTTTTTATCTCACTTCCCTCTTAAAGGGTTTTCCCAATGCAGCAACGTCAGGGTTGAGTCACACACTGATCTGTTGAGCATACTTCTGAAACTCCTCATTTTGGCAACTCAGTAACAGCAACTAACACTCAAGAGGACTAATTCTGAGCCAGGTCCTGTTCTAAGCCTGTGTTACTTAAAATCTATATATTAACTCATTTATTCCTTACAAAAACTCTGGGAGGCAGGTATTATTCCTGTTTTACAGATGGGTTAAGGAACTTGCCCAAGGTCACACAGCAGCCCACGCTGCTCTATAGTGCCTTCTCATGTTTGATTAATGTCAGTACATTGTTTGTGTGACGGTTCCATAAATTCTATGTGCTTATGTTCCCAGTATTAGTTCCCACCAAAAAACATGCTGTATGAAAGCAAATGACATACTCTGAACTTTAAAATGTTACATTAAAGACCTTACTAAAGAGAAGAACCACTGACATTATCTATACTAATAAAGGATCAATATGACAGATAATAAATATAATTTAACCCTTAACTCTTCTAATAGCAATGATTTGGAAAATGAAATCTATGTTTCTGGAACAGGGATGGCAGTCTTTCCACAACTCTGAAGGAACTCTCCCTACTGTCAGATGAAATAAAAGTGAAGCGCAAACCCTTTCCCTGGGGATGCTTTAACCTTATTTCTTTTTCCTTCATTATACTCAGAGACAGCCCATCTGAACTGCTGATTGTCCAAATACTGTTGGTACAGAATGCCATATTTAAAGCTTTAGACTATTTTCCTTCAGTTCTCTGCTTTCACAGTGAAATACATGTACTTCGAGCATAACTTCTGCTGAGTTCTAAAATTTTCAGCAGGCAGAAAAATTGTAGAAATGGAAACTTAACCCCCGTACATTTCAATTTGGAAAGTGAAGTTCAGAGAAAGTCATAAAAATTCAATTTAAGTCAGATTTATTGATTGCCTACAGTGTGCATGGTCCTCTATTAGACATAATGAAATTCAGGCACAAAACAGACACAAAATCCCTGGCCTCAGGTACCTTATGATCTAATTAGTATAATACAGATTAGAAACGGGACGGACAAGGTACAGGTCAAGGCTCACTTCCTAGAATCGACATGAAAGCGCAGTGATTTAAGTAATCCAAAACGGCATCTAATCCTACAGTCATTTATAAAATGTATTTGGCCTTGAAATCCACAGCATTTCAAACAAGATAATTAAGTTCCACTGCAGATAAAGTCACAACGATGCAAATCCACTGAAGCCCTTAAGAGCATTATTAATGACTTTTGCTATTCTGGATCTTCTGTTTTCTTCTTATTATCGTTCGAAGCCTCCGCAATACCAGTTTGTCAGACAGAAGCATGTCATCTTGTTGTTCAAGGTAGTCGAGTAAATTTTCGGTCCATTCAAGGGCAGCTTTATGGCTAATATGCTTCTCTGGATTCAGTTCTGTTTTCCTAGTCTTACTGAAAGGCTTGTGTTCAGCAGGCTTGGCCTGGTCCTCCGCACCTTCACTGTCAGTTAGCACCTGACAGCTAGAGTCGTTACTCCGGGAGTCAAACCACTGGTCAATATTCTCGATGTCAACATGCTCACAGTCTTCTGTGTTGTGTAAAACGGTTGCTAAGTTAGCTGCTAAAATGGCTCCTTCATCAATATTCATGCCTGAATTCTCTTCATTGCCAGGGAAAAGTTTTTTCCATGCTTTGGTTATAGTACTTGATTTTACCATATTCCAAGCTCTTGACACTTCATAAATGGCATCCAACACTGTCAAGTTCTTCCAGAACATTTTTGGGTCAATTCCTTCGTCCATGTATTTCTGAAGAAGTCCTGCTCGGTAGTATCTTTTTACTGTGGCTAGAACTCCTTGGCTCATAGGTTGAATTAGACTTGTGACGTTTGGTGGTAAATATTTCACAATTATTCTGCCATCATCTGAACTCAACAATTCTTCATTTGGATGTGCCGGGGGGAAATCCAAAAGAAGCACTGCTTTTTCTAGAAGACCCTTGGATTTCAAATGCTTCTGTACCTGTGGCACAAAGTATTTTTCAAACCACTGCCTGAAAACAGAATGTTCTATCCATGCACTTTTTTGACTGAAGTAAGTGACAGGAAGGTTTGAAAGGTCAGCACCCTTGAACGCACGGGGTTTTTTTGCTTTTCCCACAACACACAGATTAAGTTTGTGTAAACCTGTGGCATTGGCGCAACACATAATAATGATTCTCTCCCTGCTTGACCGATAACCAGAGGTACTCTGCTCAGTTTCAAGAGCTAATGTCCTTGATGGCAGACATTTCCAGAACAATCCAGTTTGATCAGCACCATAAATTTGCTCTGGTTGTAGATTCTCTCTCTCAACAAATTCCTGAAAGTTACCACAAAACTCACTGGCAGCAGTTTCATCTCCTTTCAATTTTGTTCCTTTACCAGCAGCCTTTGGAATACCGTGGCGCTGCTTAAATCGAGTTAGCCAGCCAGAAGATGCATTAAAATCACCTTCCATCCCCAGCGCGTCAAAAAAGAACTTGGCTTGTTTTGCACAAATCGTTCCGGACACTGGAATCCCATCTGTTTTCTGTTGGTTAAACCACTCTATCATAACTCTGTCGAGTTCCTCATATGTTGATGACTTCATAGATTTACGTTTGGAAACCCCACTTGTAGGATCTGAACTGTTTGCATAGTTTATTATCCTTTCCTTGTTCTTTTTAATATCACGAACTGTGGATTCACCAATTCCATACACCACAGAAAGTTTTTTGAAAGAGATGCCTTCCTCAAGTTTCTTAATAATGTCAAGCTTGTCCTTAATTGTCAACACCACACGCTTACGTTTCCCCAACATCTTAAGGGTGTAATATTTTAGGCGATTACTAGAACAAGATATTTAACAACGTAGATTTGAGCACAATGAGACTAGAAAATGGTGTTTTAAGATCCCTTTCCTCACCCTTTGAATCTAGATGGACAAGTGTGCTGGCCAATTTCTAGGCAAGGCTTATGTGACTCTCTTCGCTTGGCTGCTTTAAAACTTTCAAAGTTCTTTCAATAAGGACTAGCTCCAATTACTCCTATCTTCTAGCTTGCTTCTTTCCCACTGAGTTTAAGATCATTTCGTGAATTGCAATTTCAACAGAGATGGCAACCAATGCCAGACCAGCAAAGTCTCTAAGACAGCCCTACTGCATACCTAATTCTTCCTGCCGTCATTACGGGCAAGGTTCTATGCTGAAGGAACTGAGACTCAGGGGAGAGTATTAGGGGAAACGTGCTAGGGAGTAAATAGTTTCAGACAGGACTTGCAGCCTTGACAGACAGGGAACTAGAATGGAAGAACTCACCCACCCCCTAACTGCTGTCCTTGTCAGGCAGTGCGCTGTATGGAATGCTGCCCCTCCAGGCAAGGACTGCTATAGGTTACGCAAGTGAGTGGTTATGGAAATCACAGGCAAGCAAGGTATGGCAAGCTGGACAGAGGTAAGCGGTGCAAATAAGCTGAAAGTGGACAGGCAAAACTTTGTACTTTAACACGACACGAACTTCTACCTAATGTATTTGGCAACTGAAAAGGGAAAAAGGTGGACAAGAAATGGTGTCACGTGGTTAAAGCACCAAAAAACTTCATTGGCAGAAATCAGGGCTCATGGTAGAGGGTATGGGGTGGAAGGCTCAGTGAAGATGTTACAAAAATCCTGGTGAAAGATGATCCTCGATGGGCCAACAGAAGTAGTTCCTGTCGGGGGCTGTATAGGCACTCGGAGCCTCGGAAACCTAAAGGAAAATACCAAAAACATTTTTCTTTCAATATCAGGGTCTGTGGCATTACCCACATCTATCCTGCAACTATGTTGAGAAATTTAACGCCTCCTATTAATGTGATGGCCAAATACGACAAATGCTGCTTTTAGGCATTATCTAGAGTGTCAGGGAGCGGGACCTGAATCGCCTACCTCCTGAAATTAAGAGGTCAGAGAGAAGCCGTGTTAGCGAGGGCCTCTCCCCGCAGGACGAGCTCCGGAACGCGGGACGTCTTTGCTCCCGGGGAGGGAGCCCGGATTCCTCCGTGGACGCTGGCGACCAGGCTGTCACCGCGGCGGCCAGCCAGCGAGCGAGCGGGCGCTGGGCACAAGGGACGCCCGTCCGCGGGCCGGGGGCATCGCTCTCCGCCTGCCTTCGCGGGGGCCAGACCGCCCTGAGGGCAAATGGAGTCTCCAGAGGGAGGCTGACACTGGCGGCGCGGCGGCGGCGGCGAGCGGCGAGCGTCGCGGCCGGAGCCGGAAGGCGGGGGATTAGGGTGCACGCGCGCGCCCCCGCAGGAACGTTGTGTCGCCGAGGGGGCGGGGCCTGCGCTTGCGAGCGCGCGCGGCACGGGGGCGGGGTCTTCCGCGAGCGGGCGGGAGAGGACGGGCCCAGCAGCTGCGGCGTCTCCGGGAGCCGCGTGGGTTCGGCTAAGGGCCCGTCTGCTCCAGGCTGCAGACTGCCTCGCCCGCCAGCAGGGGGCGGGACAAGCTCACCCTGTCTTAGCCCTTTTCCCAGTGTCCCAGCTCTGTGGGCGAGGCTTCCTCCATCCTCAGGTGGAGTAATAGTCGCATCCTCTGAGGGCTCGCGAGAAAGCTGCGCATCCTCAGGTGCCTGGAGCGAATGGGGCAGGGCGAGCGCACGTGGAGCGTGTTTACAAATAGCGGCCCCGGCGTCCGCTCCTCCCAACGCCGACTCCCGGGAATGCCCAGTCTGCCGGCGGGGACGGGACGAGCCGGAGCGAGGATTACGAGCTAAGGTAGGAGCCAGCGGACGCGACTGCTGGCGGAAGGCAGAGGCGGGCTCCCCGAGGCGACAGGGTTCGGGAGAGGACCTGGGGCTTACACGCTGCAACACCCATCTCAACAAGCCCTGGGCAGGTGGGGCGCAGCGGGGGGCGGTCAAACTGGGTATCAGGTCTCTCCTCCCTGGCGAGCCGCTCGAGGTTTAAGTCACAGAAGTCGCGATAGAGGCGTCTCTCTGCAAAGCTCACTGCACCTGGGAGACGCGTGAGCCTGTGGGAGGCTCACTCGTGGATTTCGCAGCCCCTTTACTCTTTACTCCCCCTGCTCTAGGTAGTAGTAAGGAAATTGCAGTTTGACAAAGACTCCCTTGATTTCTTTCAAACCGAGATACAGTACGTTTCTATTTTGGCATTTTAAATGGCGCGAATGCGGGCATCTGTGCACTAGTAACCGCTACGGAGAACAGTGCCTTCTCGGCGTCCCGGGAGTCGCTTCCCCGCGGGGCCCTCGGAGCCTTCCCTGGAGAAGGGAGCGAGCGGCTGCACCTTCATCTGCAGCACCTGTTTACGGAGGAAATGCTTTCAGGCTTTTCTTCATTTCTTTCTTTTCTGTGTACTTCGAAAAATGGAAGAGTCTTCAATTACATTCCTCTAATATCTGAGAATAAATGTCTAACCTTTTTGGTTAACATAAGGTAGCGTAGTAATTTGTCGTTTGTTTGCAAAGGCCATATTGTTGCTAGAATGTTTCAAAAGGGAACTGACCTGAGCACTCTTACTGCAGAAAACATGATGTTGGTTCTAAGGCTTCCGACTCCCTCGCCCAAACCGTTCGATTGCCTTACTCAAAATCACAGCTTTCTGACGTGATGGAAAATCTTTGATCTTCTAGTTAAACTGTGAAGTTTGAAATGATTTTTTACAAATGTTTGCTTTTCCTGAAGGTAGATCTCACCTCTCCCATCCCCCATCAGTCAGTCTTGGTTGACTATTTTGGGCAAAGTGCAACTTCATGCTAGCTTAATATCATTTTTTAAAGTTAGTCTCTTTTCTCTGATAGTTGTAAGAAGCGTGAAAACAGTTGTATGTGACGAACGAAACCTTATTCATTCCTCATAAGAGAAGAAAGCTGACATTTACTGACTGCCAATCAAAAGACCCAGCGTGTAGTCAGAAGTTAGCAGCCTGGTTTTCCCCCCTCACCCGCCCAGCCTGCTGGGGTCCCTCGGTCCCACGGTATTTAAGTAAAATGAACTCTGCCTCTTACCCCTGCCCTACTGTCTCTAGGAGTTAATTTCCTTTCATACACCACTTGTATCATTTCTCTGTTTCTGCTGAATTATCTTATCTCTTAAAGCTGTTCCCTTTGCGTCACCTTGTGTAAGTTCACATCCGAAGCACAGCCCACATTCCTTGATCTCCTAAAAGCACCACTTCATAGGAGGCAGTTGTGTTTAGCAACTTTTAATAAGACTTTACCTAAGATGGTTTCATCTAACAGATTTTTTCCTTTTTGTGGGGAGGAGTCGCTAACTGTAGCAGATTTACTTTAGGGTACAAGAGTGGGGCTTGGGGAGACCTGAAAATAGTGTCTGTCAGCTTGATTTTATGAAAAGCCTGGCTGGCCACAGGGAACTTCTTGTTGCCAGCTCTTCTCTTCGGGTCGCAGCCTTGTCCCCATCTCCTTATGTTATGTTTTCTCCTTTCTCTCTCCAGCGTTATTTCTGTCTCAGGGCCCCCTCTCTCCTTCCCTCTCAGCTACTGGTGAAATCCTCAGATTCTTTGTTCTTTATTATGCTGAGCACTTTTGTAGTCTGTATCTTTTTTCCCACTGTCCCTTACTGTGATTTATTCTCTAATCAAAAGACATTTCACTCTTTGGGGAATTCTGCCACCAGTATTTCTTTCCTTCTACGTATATACAATCTCTCTTAATCATTATGCTAGCACTGTGAGGTTGATGCTACCTCTGTTTTATGCACAAGAAAGTGAAGGCTAAAAATCTATCCAATGTAGATTGGAGAATGGAGATTTATCTGGCTTTAAAACAACATGTTCTTCCCACACTGTGACAATCGAAGTATTTAACTCAAAGACATGAAAAGAAGGAAGTATATTGTGATTATTTTTGCAAAATCAAACTTGTCATTTATTATAATGGAATTTTTTACATTAACCTTCCAAAGAGGTATTTTAGTTGTGAAAGCAGATTTAAGTCTGCAGCTGTGTTCATCAGACATAGCATTTGGTTTATTGGAATGTGGGTTTTCTGAAAACTACTCCAGATCACCTGAAAGTAGCTTATGTGTCATTACCAGCTCTAAAGTTCCTTTTCTGCTGAGGTGATGTCAATGCAAATGCCTTATGTGGCCTCGTTTGTGGTAGTATTCTTTATGCATAAAAGTTTTGTAATAGAATAGGACACCTCTAGGTAGAATAAATTCTTAATTTTAAAGGAACTATTTATCTCCTCTTGGGTTCCATTTAGTTTATCATTGACCTTCATTTACTTGGAGATTTTTGTTTGATAACCTGAATTAGCTACTCCAATAAGCTTAGGATGAGAAAAGGATAACATTAGCCCGTATGTATTAAATTGATTTAATAGTAAATAGTATTTCTGTTAATAATTGATTTTCAATTAGCAGTAAAGTTTTCAATGATCAGAAACTAATATAGCATTGTAAATTTTTAAAAAATGAAAAACAATTAATGGTTTTCACAAAAAATTTACTGTTCCCCATTTTAAGGGATATAAAATACTGAGGGGATTTTTCAGTTAAAATGTAATTGGAGGGTGTGTTTTAGAGCAAACAACGTGAAAAAGTCATCAGTAAAATGAAAGTTTGTACTTTGAAGTCTCTCTCAGCTGTAAAGTTATTTTACTCTGGATTATAGGTAGAAGCTCAAATCATTCATGGTTAAAGGTAGGAACACTTTCCCACTTAAATATCTGGACACAAGAGATCAGATTGCTCATTGGAAAGTCCCTTTTCTTAAAAAAAAAAAAAACACATGATATTGAAGGATAGTGATGACTTACACTTTTCTGTCATATGGATGCTCAGTAGAGGGCTTTTAAACTTAATTTAGTTTTCTGTGTTTCTTTTTTGGCTTGCCGTAGATTTCCAGTTGACTGGCAGCATAGGCAAAATAAGAAAAAGACTGCCTGGGAACGTAGAAAAGATTTAATAGGGTCAGAAGAAGGACAATTACTGGTGGAAACGTTTAAGGGAAAATTAGACTTGATTCCTGAAAAAACATGTGGCTGTAAATTGAAGAAACCAGTGAATTGCTGATTGATGTCAACAATGCGGGTGGAAAACTTGAGTGAATTTATATACCCCCCACTTTACCTTTCCAAACCTGCTGGGTTTCCAACTGTTTTCTAAAGGAGCCCAGGGTTCCATCAGGTTGGTCAAATTAGGTTTGCTGAGAGCGGGGAGTGCATCCACCCCTTCCTCTCCCCGTCCCCTCCCTCTCCCTCTCCCCGTCCCATCTCCCACCCCAACCCTGCAACTGCAGCTCATGCTTTTAGGCTCTTCCTGCTTCTCCTTTAGCCTTGTAAAGTCCTCTCCTGCCTCTGTTACTGTGTACATCCTTCAAGTTCTAGTTTGTCCCCAGAGCTACATTTTTCAAGATTCCTCATGTCCTGTGGGTGAGAAAACCGCCTGGGGTCCAACATGCAGGTTCCAGGGCCCACTCCAGGGATGAAGCCCAGGAATCTTTATTTTCAGCACGCATCCCAAGTGACTCCAATATGCTAAAGATGGAAAACCTTATCTACTGACAACCATCTTGAATATGAGATTCCTCTCTCATATTCTTCTGGAAGAAATTTTTTCTTCTTTCTCCCCTCCCCACTTCTTAAATTGTATGCAATCTTTGAAGGAAAATATGAAATACAGAAAAGTAGGAAAAAAAACCCAATCATACCAACATTCAGAGATAACTACTCTTAACATTTCGGTCCGTAGCCATCTCTTACCAGTATACTTATCATATATGTACTATGTGTGATATCGACATACACACGTTTTAATGAGAACATGAAGTTATAACATACGTAAAATTCTACACGTGCTCTTATGAAAAACACCTTATAAATATTTTGTGATACTGTTGATTCTCATCAGCCAAATACCACCAGGAACGCATTTCTTGCCAAAATTCAGCGTAATACTGCAGCACGGGATACCCATGGAAAACTATGGAGCCCCTCAAAAAGAGGAGGGTCAGGTGGAGTTTATTATAGGATTTGGGTAAGATGATTTTAGCGGGGGTTGAAGTGGGGAGACCTGGATTGGGTGCTGTCAGAAAGCAGGGGCAGTTTAGCTATTGGGCGTCTTAGTTTTGATCTAGGAAGCTAGAGGAGCCGGCTAGAGTTACCACTGGAGAAGCAGCAGCAGTCACTCCTGCTAGCCAGGAGAGGGGGGTGTTTGGTCACTCTCGTGGTGGCAGGGCCTTTACCCTCCCTCATGGTTAAATTTCTGTTCCGGCAGGAGTAGAGGGTAACCTTGTTTTTGTCTTGTTTCACCACAGTCATGGAGAGTCCTCCTCTGATGTCTGTGAAATTGTTTAGATTCCTCAGGGTAATATCATGCCTACCTTGTTCAAGGCTTTCAGTACATACCCAAAGGGTCCAGGCTCCAAAAAGGTGTAAGTAATAATCGTTGATAAATTAGCCCATTCAGCTGTGAAGCTACCCTTAATGCAACTGGGTAATTATATCATGAGGCAGCTCTATTGAGGCTCATGCTTGAAGACAACATTATTAACACCTGCTTCAATGCTTCTAGACTAGAAAGGCCTCATGATAGTATTTCTCAAACTCAGTCTTGATCAATTCTAGACGTTTCATCATCCCCGAAATCCCGTACCATTGGCAGCCACGCCCCGTTCCTTCTAACTCTCTCTCTTCCCCAGCTCTGGGCAACCACTCCTCTTTACGGATTTGCCTATGCTGGATGTTTCATATACATGGACTCACAATATGTGTCCTTTGTGACTGGCTTCTTTCATTTAACATAATGTTTGAGAGGGTCATGTTGTAGCGTGCATCAGTGCACTGTTTCCTTTTATTGCTAAATAATTGTTACATGAATATACTGTATTTATCCATTCATCCATTGATGGACAGTTAGGTTGTTTCTGCTGTTTTGGCTATTACGAATAATGCTGCTAAGAACATTCATGTACAAGTTTTTGTGGATGTATGTTTCCATTTCTCTGAGGTACACACCAGATTGGAGTTGCTAGTTCATGTGGTAACTCCATGTTTAATCTTTTTTGAGGAGCTATTTTCTAAAGCACTTTACAGTCTTACAGTGTGTGAGGACTCTGCCTTATTCAGACTGCTATAACAAAATACCGCAGACTGGGTGGCTTGTAAACAACAAATTTATTTCTCACAGTTCCCAAGGCCGAGAAGTGTAAGACCATGTAAATCTGTAAGCAGATTCTGTGTGATGACTGGTTAAGACCCACTCCTTGGATCATAAATGCCTTCTCGCTGTGTCCCCACGTGGTGGAAGGAATCTCTGCAAGTCTCTTTTATAGGAACACGAATTTTATTAATGAAGGCTCCACCCTCAATACTTAAGCACCTCCCAAAGGCTCCACCACGTCAGGCCATCACACTGGACATCAGGATTTCAATGTATGAATTTTGAAGGGACACAAACGTTCAGATCATAGCAAGCTCCAATTTCTCCACATCCTCACCAGCACTTGCTGTTATGTCTTTTTTTTACTTGTAGCCATCCCAATGGGTACAAAGTGGTACCCTTTCATACCCATTGTGGTTTTGCCTTGCATTTCCCTCATGGCTAAGGGGAGCATCACTTTGTATGATTATTTACCATTAGCATATTTCTTTTGGAGCAATGTCTATTCAGATTCTTAGCTCGGTTTTTCATTAAGTCGTAACAGAGTTACAATGTTAAGTGTTAAATGTTCCATCTTAATTTTTCTCCACTGGCTTTCCTAGAGGGGAGACATAAGAAAGAACCTTCTGAGGAGTATCTTTTTCTGTGATACTGTTGAAAATGTTTCTCATGATACACTGTCACTTTCCTTAAGGATTCATGTGATAAATCCTGGCTATCTTTAATGTCAGAGGGAAAAACTGGTTTCCAGTTGAATTTTGCTTTCCTTTCACCTGACACAAGAACTAGGTATGTCCATTTTATTTTAGCACTGACTTGCACAAATCTGTGACCTTAGATTTGTGCCGAATTGCTGTAGCTAACTCATTTTGAATTTCTAGTACTTTTCTTTTTCTTATTCATTGATTGTGTTTTTAAATTTTAATGTTTTAATGGTAACTATTCTTTTTATATTATAGTTATTTCAACTATTGTTTTAGAAGCATGTAAGCAGTAAAATTAAGAGACCAGCCAGGCAGTACATCTTACTAATAAACTTTATAGGTTCTAGAAGCGTAGTCTCCAGTTTGTACATCTGATTACCACCTACCAGACATGGAATCTCCAACTGGTTATACAGAACCCTTCACATATGGAAAATGGGAATAAAAATTATACCAGTTTTGGTTTTGTTGTAACAATGAACTGAAATAGAAACTGCTTTGCAAAGTACCACACTCTGCACTACGTAAATACTAGCTGTGATTGTATTTTTCCTACATCTTTTTTCTAGCAGGAAATACTTGTATTTTCTCAACTTCTTAAGAAAGGAGACGTTGAAAGGCGCTAAAAGACAGCAATAGTGCTAAAGGCCAAATTCATACATATGTAATGATATTGTATTTGCAAGAGTGCATTATATACCTACGGTTGTCATTATAAGAGGATTCACAAAACAACCTCAGGATTATCTATTGAAAATTCTTGTTCCATTAATCCAAAACAATTGCACATTTTCTTTCCTTGCTTTAATCCTGAATCATAGCATATTACATATACTATGTTTTTGGCAGATTTTTAGCCTGATTTTAGGTATCTGAAGGGGGATGGTGAAGATATAAAATGAAGGTATGATGCAATTAACAGACATCAAGTAGTCATCATTTTGGAAATATGTTTGAAATATGCTTTAATTTATTATCTTTGTTCTCCTTTAAAAGGTTTAAAAATGCAAGTTGGAGAGAATAAAAAATGGAGGCGGGGAGGTCTAACTCTGCCTTTCCTGTTTGCATTTATTGCATCTCTCAATGTAAACCCTGACACTGAAATTCTGAGAGGTGGTGGTAGGTGATAATTATTTTTTTTCCCGGCTTTTCATATTTTTCCCTCTTTATTTCATTTATCTATCTGTATCTATATAGATATATGATATAGATATATACACATGATATATAGATAGATAGATATGAGTGAATATATATACACATATATCATTTTATACATTATGTATGTATATATGCATATTTTTCCCAACCCTTTCTCTCTATACTTAAGCTTGTAGTTCTCACAAATTTCTGTTTCCCCCCTCTTCCTTCTACATTGTGTTCTTTTCTTTCGGGGATGTAATAGTGGAACTAGCTAACAATTTGGAAAGTCCCAGTGAACAGTGTGCTGAAATTGATGTGAAATTACATGATTGCTTGTTTAGGAGAAATTTATGGCATTATAAAATCCATCATTTTGATGCTGAATGGACTTTTAAAATCTCTCACTTCAGTTGGTGGTTTGTTTCCAAGAAACAAACAGGCTGATTTATTTAACAATATCTGTTACTACAACACAGGAATTAATTTTGTACTGACCTCATTTGTTCCTAAATTGTGGAATATTTTTTTAACCAATAGATGGTTTTAATTAATTTATCATTGCTATAGTCACAGAAGGAAAAGTGTTTAGTTTTTTCTGATAAATCTTTAACATGCAGTATTGGAACTTTAACCTACCTTCCTTCTTTTCTTCCTTGCATTTTTAAGTTTTTACTTCTGAGTTGAAGGATTCTCTCCCTTTTGCATACTTTAAGACTCTTTGATGTACTTGGTTATGAACTTGATTTCTCTCAATCTGCAGTGGTTAATTGCTTGACCACTGGACATTTTACCATGCTCCAATGAAGGAGGACAAACATTGTTCTATATAGAACGGGGATTTAATAGCAACTCATATATGTAAATAATGATTAAACTATTACAGCTATGTAATGAGATATGTTACAGGGTCTAGGCTCCTACTGCTTACCATATAACAGGCCAATAAATTGACAGACGAGGTGCTGGGGCAAGCAGCGACTTTATTCAGAAAGCCAGCAGACCAAGAAGATGGTGGGCCAGTGTCCCAAAGAACCATCTCACCCAAGTCAGAATTCAGACTTCTTTTATACTGAAAAGGGAGGTGGGTGGTTCATTGTTACAGACTTTTGGTGTCAGAATCCTATGTTCTTGTAGCTGACCACTTAGGTCAGGTTACGATGTTCCTGTAAACCTCCATCAAGACAGATGTTATTCTCTTCTGCAATTTTTTTATCTCTCTATGAATGGAAAAGTGTTATACCTTTAAAGGTCAGAGCCTTGAGAATGGGCTACCCTGTGTATTTCAGGCTATAAGCAACATTCTTACAGCAAAAGCAATAGAATACAAAGGTTAAAGTAAAAGAAATGTCTAATGTGGAGTCAGATTTGTTTTTCCTTATTACAGATACTGTTATTAGACAGTTAGCTGCCACAGGAATGCACAAGAACCCTACAGTAGTGGTCCCTCCATCTTTGTTAACATTCCATGATAGCCTAGCATATTATGTATGACTCATGAATGCTTTTGTGATTATAAATTATATCCATAAAAAATCCTCCGTTTGTATAGTACATATATATAGCATGTGGTTTTCTCTTAGTAAACACTTGATTGTTAAATGAATAAATAAGTGGCATCTTGAGTTTCTATTCTGTTTGTACGTCTTTCTAGCAATGGTTGAGCAAGTAATTTGATTTCTGAGTTTCAAATATTTTTTCATTATAAAATGGGAATGATGGCATTTACATCCTAGCTTTTTTTTTTATGTTGATTGAGAATACAGGTAAAAGTGCTTAATAATATTTTTAAAAAATATTTCTTCTGCTCTAATATTTCTCAATTGGAATATTGGTTTACTATTCATACCTTGTAATTGGCAACATCTTTGCTCTTAGCCTTGCCACAGTTGGAAATCAGGTGTGTTCCAAAAAGAGGGATTTACTCAACTTAATGCATTTGTGAGAACATAGGTCTCAGTCAGAGAAGCCTGCGTTTGAAACCTGGCTTTGTCCATTATTGGCTGTGCAAGTCTGAACCTTTCTTGAGCCTCAGTCTCTCACTTGATAAACATGAATTATACCTATACCGCTGGAATGGTTGTGATAACTAAATGAGAGTATGTGTGGGAGACTTGGTGATTGTTTCCTATACCCCTTCACAAGTTAAAACACCTCTTTAATTATAGTTCCAGGAATGGTTATTCACTTAATATGAATATTTTCTTATTTGTTCACGACTTTAACTTTTCCAGATTTTTTAAAAAGAATATAAGCCATGTTACTTTTTTTACAGTCTCACAGTGGGTCAGGCACTGTCCTAGCCACAGGTCATATGTTTAAAACAATTTTTTAATACAAAGTTTAACAAATTGGATTATCATTAAAAAATCAAAAGTAATTGCTTCAAGAATTTTAACTTATCCTTTAATCAGAGGTAAGATTTGAAAAAATTTCAGTGGAATCTTCCTGATAAACAGTTTGAAAATGAAGAACTCAGTTATTAAAGGCCACAGACATATGTTCCCGTGAGCACTATATTCCTGCTTGTTTCTTCTGTCTTACAGATTTTATATTCTTGCAGAATATAATTATGGAATATAATGTGATATTTTAATTTCATACAAAATATAAATCTTTGTTATTTTTTCTCCCAGTTTCCTTGAGATATAGGTGGCATATAACACTGTATGAGTTTAAAGTGTACAACATGATGATTTGATATACGTGTATATTGTGAAATGATTACGACAGTAAGTTTAATTAACATCCATCACAGAGGTTTTTTTTTTCTTGTGATGAGAACTTTTAAGATCTACTCTTAGCAGCTTTCAAATATACAACAGAGTATTAACTATAGTCTCCATACTGTACATTACATCCGCAGGAATTATCTTACAACTGGAAGTTTGTTATTTTTTGACCACCTTCACCGGTTTCCCTCATCCTGTATTTATTGTCCTTGATTCTTTTTTCTTTTTCGGATCCCTGAACTTTTTTCTCTGAAATCCCTTAGAAATTATATTCACGCTTACTCTTTTCAATTCTTTTGTCTGATGACACTCATGGAATCCTATTTCTTCTCCTAACTTTTAAATGAGTCCCAAAGTGCTTCCAGGAGCAACCCAAGATGTTTGCACCACACATTAATTGTGCAAATATTTGTTATGAAGCTTACAAGGAAACAATAAGATATTGCCCTGTCCCTCAAGGAGTTCACAATCTAGAAGGATAGGTTTGTTAACAATAGCAATGCCGTGTGTAAGTATTATACTAGTTGTTTAAATCAGACACATGTGCACAAAGAGACAACTTTAGTCAACAATGCTGATGACATTGGTGCTGGGTATTGAAGTGTGTAAAGCTCTGTATTAAAGTGAGAAAGGAGACAGGGGCATTTCTGGCAAGTACCAGGTCATAAACAAAAGTTCTGAAGTGGGAAAGCATAAGCCTTATTTAATTTGAAGAATGATAACGTACTACTTTTCTACTGCTGCTGTAACAAATTATCACCAATTTAGTGACTTAAAACAACTTTATTTACTGTTCAGTAGGTCAGAAGTCTGTAGTCAGTTTCACTGGGTCAAAATCAAGGTCTGTCTTGTCCCTCTAAAGGCCACTTTAAAAAAAAATTTTTATTGAAGTGTACTTGTTTTACAATGTTACTTTCAAGTGTACAGCAAAGTGACTTGGTTATACATATATATACATATATTTTTTCTTTTCAGATTCTTTTCATTATATGTTACTACAGGAAATTGATTATGGTTCCCTGTGCTATACACTAGGTCCTTGTTGTTTATCTACTTTATATATAGTAAAGTGTGTCTGTTAATCCCCAACCCCTAATTTATCCCTCCCTGCTCTTTCCCCTTTGGTAGCATTATTTGTTTTCTGTGTCCGTGAGTCTGTTTTTGGTTTGTAAATAGGATGTGTATCATTAGAGGCCACTTTCATTCCTTGGCTGTGGCCACTTCCTCTCTCTTCAAGCCAATACCTTGTACCTTCAGATCTCTCTGACACAGTCGCTGACTACATCATCACAGCTCCCCTGACTCCGACCTCTTCCTGCCTTCTTATAAGGACTCATGTGATTGGGCCACACTGAGGTTAGGTTATCCAGAATAATCGTCCCCATCACAAGGTCCTTAATTTAATTACACCTGCAAAATCCTTTTGCCATGCAAGGTAACATATTCACAAGTTCTGGGCATTAGGATGTGGGCACATTTGGATGAGATTATTATCCAGCCTACCACCAGCAAGAGGTAAGAGTTTAAGATATATAATGGAGATAAGGCTAATAGGGAATTTGATTTTGAAAAGCCTTGAAGCCATGCTAAGGAGTTTGGAATTTCGTCTATAGGCCTACAGTTTTTATTCTTATAAAAGGTTAAAAATATTATGATGGATGCTCACTTCAGTGTGCATATACTCAGAATCCAAATACAATTACATGGGTGATCACAGGTGCCTTGAACCCCATCTATGGAGCCCTTAGGCCTAAAGAGAAGGAAAACAAGCAGGAAAGGAATATAGCCAAACCAGTTTCAGAAATGTACGGGTGTAGTTGTACTGAAGGGATGCTGATGGGGTCCACATTTAAAATGTTTACATTTTTAAAATGGCTGTGAGAACAGAGAAGAAATTGACTTGAAAACTTTCAAGAGGTAGAATAAACAGGCTGTGACAATTTTCTAAGGAGGGATTAAGGAAGCCAGAGGAGGCTGCAGCAGCCTTTGAGATGTCTATGAAAATGATCGTAATGCACACTTCCTACTGAAATTTCCTCCCACTTCATGACATGATTTCTAGAGTCTACCTGAAACCAAGTGCAACTTTCTGCTCAAACATGTTGTTTGCCAACTGATTAAACTTCTTCTGTTGGTAGGGCAACCATATAAAACTGTAGTCCCAGCATAGGTCAGTGATTTTTTTAGAACCATTTAAAAATATTTAAATCAAACTTACTTATAAAACACTAAGCTAAAAATTGTGTTTCTCTGAAGTTCTGTTGCCAAAGATATTATGACTTAGGTAATATAGTTTCTTAAACCAGAGGTGAGAAAGAATTCAGAATTACTTGTGAAGAGAGACAGAAAGCGTCAAGTTTCTTCTGGTTCTGGATTTATACAGCAAATTTGTTTGAAGACTGAATCAACACTGGTGGTATCGCAGTGTTACTTTCAGGATATAGGGATGGTGAAAGAAAAGTCAGGACCTGACAAGAAACCCCCTTGGTGAACAGACATTTCTTACTGCTACTTAAGGATAAGGTGGTCTAGAAAATCCCCTGGTGGAATGTTTCAGGGTGGTCCACATAGGCCTCCTCAGGTCCCCATCTCATGAACTGGTCCACAGAGGACCTTGCATTGGAGTTAGTGTGGAGGGGAGAGAAAGATCTTTAAAATGTAAGACAGACTTTTTGGTGATTTTGGGTTCTTAGGATCCTGGTGGAGAGGGTTTTTCGATCCCCTGGCAGTAGCCTTTGTTGGTACCTCCCCTAGCCTCAGCTTCCCTAGAATACTTTTAAACGTGAAAGGGGACTCTATTAATAATTCCATTGAGCCAACAAGCATAATTCGAAACTTTCCCAGGCAGACTGGAGTTTAAAGTACCCGAGTTATTAGGCACTGCTCCGGTGTCCTGGAAAACAAAACTTTATGCCTCTCCTTTCTTCATGCCTCTCTTATCTTGACTAGCATGGCACCTTGTTTGCCTCTTTTGTAAAGTCAGTTATCAGTTTTTTGGGGGGAGGATAATTAGGTTAATTTATTTATTATTGTTCATTTTTTACTTAATGGAGGTACTGGGGATTGAACCCTTGACCTCATGGATGCTAAGTGTGTGCTCTACCACTGAGCTATACCCTCACCCCCAGTTATCAGTCTTGCGAGTTTTTTTCTGCAAATTTATGTGATTTATCCTTCACTATCTAAATTCAAGACAAGTTCATCTCAGCTGAGTTATTATGAACAGGGTCCACTTATCTATAATGAGTCTCCTTCCTATCCTAGCACCTCTTAGTCAGCCTTCCAGATTAATCTGGCCCTAGTTTTGTCAAGCTGTTCATTCTGTTTAAGAACCTATAGTAGTTCCCGATTGTTGATGAGGTCGAGCCTAGGTTTCTTTGCTGTTTCCAGCTCCTTGCTTTTTTGTGCCGATGCCGGCCTGTGTGCTCATCACACAGACCACGTTAGAACACCCTCTCCTTCCTCGGCCATCCTAGCCAGTGACATCTGTGTAAGTCAGCTCAACATATGCCTCCAGCCACTTTCATTTCGTGTATTCGAATTTTAGAATTTTCTGCAATACTAAGGGCACACATTTTAAATTTGATTATACAATTTGTTGTATTTGCTAGTTGATGGATTAAGACTCAAGTGCCTTCAGGCGCCATGAGGTAATTATACACTGTGAAGCTGTCAGAATGATGAACAACAGGCATTAAGTGTTTGTGTTGATTGCTAGCAATAGTCATTTCCACCCAGGTACAAGTGCATGGCCTTTGAAATCACTATGCAGGTGAGACAAAATGGCTAAACAGAATACCTTCACAAGGTATGCAATTTATGTCCTAAATATTTTTTACATATACTGCATAGTTCCAGTGATACACCATTTCCCATACCTCTCCTTAACCATAATTCCTGGAATAGTAATAAGTACACCTTGTGCATTGTATAAGTGCTTATGAAATTTAAAAGTTCAATTATGGCTTTAGCAAGCTTATTGGGAAAATAACTAAAACTGTTCTCAAAAGAATCTACTATAAAATAAGCTACAAGGATACATTGTGCAACACAGGGAAGGTAGCCGTATTTTAATAATTATAAATGGAGTATATAACCTTTAAAAATTGTGAATCACTGTTGTACACCTAAAACTTATCTAATGTTGTGAACCAACTGTACCTCAATTTAAAAAAAATCTAGCTATGTCTTGTTTCCCGGGTGTAGGTTTGGGATCATCATGGATATACAGTGCTTCCTGTCCCTAAGTCAGCCCTCTTGCCCACTTGATAGTGGGCTGTGTCCTGACCCTCCTGCTGTGGAGGCTGATGTGGTGGATCTGCTTTGGTTTCCAGGGGATAGGGGATGATATCCAGGGGTCTGCCCTCAGGGAAGGGGCGTGTTAAGAGTTAAGGTGGGGCTATAAATAGGTCTAGAAGAAGGGGCCGTAGGGAAGCTAGTGAGAAAGTAATAGACATGCAGGTCAGACAATGGAGCTTACAGAATGCCCCATGAATCTGGAATGTCTAAACTGTGGGTTGTATTAAAGAGTGATGAGACCAGTACTCAGCACCTGAGATAAAAAGACAGCTGAATTTATTCACTCCTGTGGTAAGGGAAAGCTCGGCTGGTCAGGCGGTCTTTCTGAGCAGAGCAGACTCCTATTCTATATAGGGCTTTTGGGAAGCATGGAATTAGGATTGGGAGGTTTTCAGGGGTTGTTGGCATTATCTGAAAGAGAGTGGTTATTCAAATGGATTGTTTGGCACTCAAAGACATGTTTATTAAAATGAGTATTCTTCACTGGCCAGAAGTCATGGGTTTTCGGTGATGGATTGGCTTGCAAAATCAATTGGTTTACCAAGGCAAGTTGCCAACTGATTGAACAGGTTTAAATTAGTCAAGTTGGCTATTGGTTTCCATGGCTGCAGAGCACTCCATCTTTTCCTAGGACTGTAGTCATTTTTTCTTCCCCTTCCTGAATTGGGATGGGAATACATCTAGAATTCAGAATGAAAATGAGATACTCAGATTTAAACTGGACCTTTTTTATGGAAATCTTTCAGAAAAATAATTAGGAGAAGGTAAGAGTAGGCCCAACCCCAGGTGATAGGGCAGTTTTAACAACACAGATTAACAAAGCCAAAAAAGACCTATTTACTGCTATTTTCCAAGGAACTGAAGCACACAGGCTAGTCTTTCTATGAGTATATGAGGAATCTAATGCCCAATAATGTTACTGAATGTTCTAGAGCAAGGGTCAGCAAATTTTATTATAAAGGGTCAAATGGTAAATATTTTAGACTTTCTGGGCCCAATCTCTTGCAACTACTGAGTTCTGTCACAGTACTGCCAAATTAGCCAGAGACATTCTGGAAACAGAAGGGTGTGACCAGATTTGGTCTAGGGTAGCTGACTTGGCACACAGGCTAGTTTGCTGACCCCTGGCCTAGATCAAGTCATCTTTCAGGTACATCTACTGTCATGGATTCAAACACTGAAGTATCTAAACCCTTCTGGTTGAAAGAGAGTATATAAATGCTAAATAGTCGCTGACTGGCTGATTTCTGATTTCCTGTCTGGTTGGATGTCATTGATTTTGGGTCAAGTTGGGATACTTATTGAGAAATAGCTGGGACAGAGCCAGAGCTTGAGCAGAGACTGAGTTTAGACAAAAAGAGCCTCCACTGTCCCACTTATGATGGGCCTCAGGTGGTTCATGCTGCAGTTGCCACCACCAACAACAACCCCCCCACCCCCATGCCCCAATACCTGCTGGTCCCTGCTACACGGCTGACATCCTGTCTCTGGGCTACTGCTCTTTTGGTACCTCTTATGTCAACTCTAGTAGCAGAGATTTTATCCTTTGAAAATTGGTGTGTCTTCCAGCTAACATCAGAAGGCTTGGCTTTGAAGCATTTTTAGCTTTTTTGGAGGCTAGAGGATAACCTGGCCTTTTAAGCTTCCTCCATTAAGCTTCCCCAGGTCAAAGGGTGGTTTGAATGATAGCATCCTAGGGGCCTGACCATTCGTTATGAAGTAATTTTGACGCCTTCCTCCAGGGTGCCCAGGGTTCTTCTTGAGAATAGGGCATCCTTTGTCTTGCCATGGTATTTCAGCATTTCTGGAAGTGGTCATGGAATTAGCCCACCTTAGTGGGCTATTCAGAAAAGCACTTTTAAAAACTTTATCCTTTCTGGGGGAGAAGCAATAACTCATATCAGCAAATCTCTTGGTTGTGGCTTGTATATCTTAAAGTTCTTTGTAAATCGATACTCAG
This sequence comes from Camelus dromedarius, assembly GCF_036321535.1. Lineage (NCBI taxonomy): Eukaryota > Metazoa > Chordata > Mammalia > Artiodactyla > Camelidae > Camelus > Camelus dromedarius. The sequence continues at coordinate 83,724,392 of NC_087436.1, read as the reverse complement.
GAATATACATGCGTGACAGCTCAGAGAACTTTCTGGAATCAACTGGACTCTATCACTTTCATCCATTTGGGGTCAGGAGAAAACATTTCATACTCTAGTTACAGATATAGCCCATGGAGAAACAAACTTTACAGTGAAGAGTATCTTCTGGTGCTTGTTAAATGGCCTGTTCAGGGATTCTCTTTGCAAGTGAAATTCAGTCATGACAGAGAAAAATAAGGATGAAAATTAGTCACCACACTAATTTTACTTCATAGTGGTATATAAGAAGTAATGAAAATTAGGACTAGTTTTTTTTCCTCCCATGTTGTCCTTATGTGGTAATATCCAAAATGGAATTGCCTATTAGATAAACAATAACAAGAAGTGTAATTCTTTGGTTCTCTAGCTTGTTCTAACATAACTGAATGTTTTTGAAATTCATCATGAAGAACTGATTGGAAAGAAGGGCAATACAATTTTTAAAGAAATGGATAATGAGAGAAGGCTATCTTTATTAGATATTTAAATGAATTATAAAGATATCATTATTTAAATGTCATGAAAGTGATATAAAACTAGAAAAAAATAGAATGTTAGCCTGAAAAATCCCCTATATGTGCATGTGTGTGTATGTGTGTATATATGAATTTAATATATAGTACGGTTAAGTATAGGAAAAGTGGGAAATGAAAAACTTGCTGTAAATTTTTAAATGGGGCAGATTCCTTAGTATATTAGTTAGGGTAAAGACAAACTTGTTTCATATACACACATATGTAAGACCTTCAAATACAGTAGCATAATGTGAGTTTTATTTCATTCTCATGTAAAAGTTCCCCTTGGCCTCAGCTTGTAAGGCCCTTGTATTCCTCAAGGGCATTCTGAAGTCCAGGTCCCTTCCATCTAGTTACTCTGTCATCCCCTGAGACGTGGTCCATCTTCTGCATGGCTGAAGCTAGGTTTCTGGTGCACCCTCATTCTGGCATGTCATGAAGGGGAAGGAGAGTAAATGTGGAGCAAGGGATTTCATACTAAGCACATGACACAGAAGTTGCACAGGTCGTATTTGCACCCCTTCTATTAATATGTGAGTAGTCACATGGCCCTATGCACCTGTGTGGAAGCTTGAGGAACGTGGTCTTTAGCTGGATAACCATGTGCTCAGCCACAACTACGGAGAAAGAGCTCTAATATTATAAGAAGGAGAGATTACATACTAAGAGAGTTAACATCCTGGGCCAGTAGTTATATGAAAAATAAAAATCAAATCAATTTAGATCTTCATCTTCTAATATATTTTGATATTCCAAATAGATATATACTGAAACCACATGATGAGCATCCAAAACAGTTAGTTATAGCACTTGGCAAATGGTAATAAAAATAAGTGCTTTTTATGGGATTATATCATTTGATCCTTACAATGACCCTATAAAAGAGACTGTTAACTGATAAGACTCCAGTTGCTAAATGGATGAAGAAAATGATCAAAGATAGTTCACAGAACAGAAAATACAAATGACTGAGGATTTTTCATATTTTTAATGTTACGATAGTAAAAAGAAATACAGGTTTTAAAATGAGAAATCATTTTCACTTACTAATTTAGGAAATATTTTACAAAATATTCAGACTTGGGTAAGGCATGTTACAGAGTATAAACTGCCAGAGCCAATGTATGTCAAGATCTTTAGCATGTGTTCATGTTCTCTGTGATCCAGAAATTTCACTTTTAGGAGCCTTTACTAGAAAACAGTCAGAATGAGGAGAAGGCATTACTTAAAATCACACACATAAAATCAGGAACCATATAACTGTCAAAAAATGGGAGAATGACTAAATTGTTGTATATACAGAATGCAATATTACACAATACTAAAATACTTTAGTGTTAAAAGTATGGAGCATGCCTCTGATACAATGTTAAGTGATAAAAATTAGGACATAAAATTATCAGAAATTAGATTTACCTGATGTTTTTTTAAAAATCATAGAAAAGATACTGCAAGTAGATTTGTTAAATGTTTCTGGGTGTCCTCTGTTACTCTCTTACTACATCTTTGCTTCTTTATTAGCATCTCCACATTTATTAATCAGAAAGGTTTATTTACTTAATCCTCCCTCCCTCCACTAGATGATCCATGAGAGAAAGTACCACACATTGTCAGTAAGTTACATAGCATTGTGCCTGGCTTGGTATAGGCAATACGTACTGACTGGGTGATGTTGAGTGATGTTCCTCGAGGTGACCTAGTCTTTAAGCTTTTATTTTTCACCGTGGACCAGCAACATTTGTATAATCAGAAAAACAAACAAACAAATTTTAAAAGTATTAGAACAAGTTTATTTTATGGTCATTTTCTTTGCTAATCAGCCCAATTGTGTCTATTGGGTGAATGGGAAGCAGAAATGATAAACTCTAGATTAAGGTAGAAGTAGAAAATATTTCTTTTTGTGATGGAGAAGAGTCTGTCCATTTTCCCACACCCATTCCCTTGTATGGCCTTGGGATTGTTTTCCTGCCTTGTGGAAATAGTCTGTGCAGTGTTTTGTGTGCACAGACAGAAATAAAATGTGCTCTGTTGTGTCCTGTGGCTTGCTCAACAGTTTGCTATCTTTTTGGCTCTGCTACAGGTAGCCTTGGTTGGCTATATAGATACACAAAGAATACTAGATTTGAAGAAAAGTATTGAAATGGGATCTGATTTCAGTTTTCCCTTTGCCTCCCACCTTCTCTTCTTAAGATATAACTCTATTAATGTTTTGTTACTGGGAGCAATTTAAGTCTTTTAAAGTTGGGGTCAAGTGAAACTTTCCATGTAACCTTTATCAGCGTTGTCTTAAATGTGCCATGCCAGTAAAAAAGATTTGGCAGAAAAGTGGTAATGGAAAAAAAAAAAAAAAAACCAGGACAGTTTCCTTCTGGCTTATATGAAGTAGATATTTTAGCTACCTGTTCAAATATTTGGAAACTGTAAAATCAGGTTTTTCTAATGGCACAGCGTATGGAGTAGGAAGTTCTTGAAAGATCAGCTGGAGGCTCATTTTCCAGACTGTAAGGCACACACGTGGAATTGTGGATGTTGTTCTATGTTTATCACAGTGTTTATGTGAGTAAGGTAATTTGAGAGTAATTATTAGAAGCAGTACGTAACAGCTACATAAAACAGCATTTTCATTTAGAACAATTCTGACAGGAAAAAAAAAAGTAAAGGGAAGGAAACTTTGACAGAGTTTAACTGATTTCTGGGGGGGCCATAGAATTGAGTCGGCCTCGGGAAAGTGAGGAGTTTGCAGATTACACTCAGGTTTAAAAGATGTGGCGACGGGAACCAAGTGTGTGTTTTCGCTTTCTGTCCTTGGTCCTGTTGGTGAAGACCGCCAGGTGACCAGTGTTTTCTGAACGGAAGCAGCCAGTGTGTGCGGCATCTGGCAAGTCAGGTTTAAGAGAAAGATGTCAGCGCCTGAAGCCCCGGGTCACGTGACTCCCTCCACCGCCAGGACTAGACGCTCAGGGTCGGGTTTCAACTCCAGGCGGTCCTGCCAGCCATGTGGGTCTGGCCAAAAGAGAAGCAGAGCCACACTTGGGAAAATGTTGGGAGCTGCCCTTAGCGTGCCGTCGGCCTCTGGGTCCGGAGCTTGTGTCCCACATCCCAGTGTATCGACTGCATGGAATTTGAGCGCCGTGCTGCCCTTCTGACGTTTTCGCCTCGGCTTCATCAGTACTGCCCGGCGCTCCCTGCGAGAATGGGGGCAGGAGCTCTCGCCATCTGTGTGAGTACAGGCCGCCTCTCCGCCGGCGCCGCGGGGCCGGGTGAGGCCTCAGCCCTCCCGGTCCTGATGAGATGTCCGTGTGACTTTGTTTTTTCCTTCCTTGGAGGTGGGGAAAGATATGTTACTTAAATTCCCATCTATTCAAATGGACATGAAGCAATATTTTGGGTGGCATTCAGCATTTTTGTCCGCTTTCCTTTTCCAAAAAATGTGGAGGAAGATGCCTGCTGAGTTTACTTGGTTAAGACAACCCGATTAAATGCAGAGTGCTCTCAAGGGTGTTAGACTTTCTTGTTCTGAAAGAGTTAAGTATGAATGCTTAATTATAGTTACTGGAAATGTGTTGTGCCCAGATTGAGAAAGAATTAAAGCAACCATTAATTTATTTGCCTCCGTGGATGTATATAACCTTTCTCTATTTCACATTCTTGGTTTCGTTTAGTAATTCCAGAGTTTTTGTTGCTAAAGGTGACGGTGAAAGAACTAAAATTGATAAAGTGTGTGAATCCTTAATCAGCTGTAGAAACCTCCAGTTATAAAGCAGTGGCAGCAATAAATAGCACTGATATAAAATCTGTGGGAAAAGATGTGTATTTCTAGGGCTGAAATTCATTAATTTCAAAAAAGTTCGGTTGGTGCATACATATGTAACCTTTTGCAATAACCAAATATATTTTCACACATTACACAGAATGCTGTAATTAAAATTTTTATTTTGATATATAGAAAATGTACAAATGTACATATTTTAATCTCAAGTTGGTATTGTATTCCAAAGGGTGTTTTATTTGCCCCTGGAGATACTAAATGAGAAATAGCTTATTCTGTATTATCACCTTAACTACTCCCTTGTATTTCATCACATTTAGGTCAGATCATATATTTTTTTTTAAGTTTCAGAAAGAGCTGCATTTTGTTGTAGGACCTGATGGTATCCTAAACTATCTGTAAGTAATCTGGGTAATTTTTGACACATAGGCCCTGAGCGGCCACCAGATGGTGGACTGGTCCACAGACTGAATCTTCTCAGCATCCTGGGTGCTGGTCTTCCTGACTTTTACATTCAGCCCCCATGCTTATAGTATCCAGGTGTCCAGCTGGTGGTCTTTTTATCACTCCAAAAAGTTTCCTTCAAAGTCTGATTTTTATATGTGGAGAATACTGAGCTTTGATTTTACTACAGACACAGGTCTGCATTTTCCCAGGTTTACGAAAGAAATAATTTAGAGCTGGAAATGGATAGAGTGAAGCAGAGATTGATCTGTTTGTCCTGAGATTTTCAGACATCTGTTTGATTGGATCATGACTACTTGCCCTTGGCCTGTATATATTGATCTCAACCTTGACTAAAATGTAGACTGACGTATGTATGACATTCCATATTTTTCCTTAATTTATACCCAGAACATGTACAAAACTTCATTTAAGATTGATGTAAAAATTATACCATTTAAGGGATTATTCACTCCAGTGAATGAGTAATTCTCAGTCATTCCCACCTTTCAACTTCAGTTTGGCCTTTGGTTGTGCTGTGTCCCAGTCTTACCATAGGAGGAAACACTTAGGTTTTTAGGAATTGTACATAGTATTTCTGGGAAAAGGGCCATTGAAGAACAAAATGCTTCTTGGCAGAAAAGAGAGAACTAAGTCTCACATAAATGCATGCATGTGGGCTCGTACACTTTTTTTTAGTTTGAGACTTCTCTACTTTGACACACATGCAGCAACTTGTGAAGAATCTTACTACTGAAGATAGTCCTGCAGACAAGGTAATAGTGCAACAGACATCTGTAGAGTGTGTATGTGAGTTGATGGATTCTTGAAGTGGGACACAGGCTGGTTTAAAGATACTCTGTTCCTACATCCGTTGACTAACCAACTTTCTCTTCCTCATTTCTTTTTTGTTTTTCTCTTTCCCCGATTGCCTGTGCTGTTAGTAAAACTGTAATGGGCTCACAAATTTACTTATATCACATTACAGAAACGAGTAGGTGCTTTACTATAACGTCTGATTTCTCCTCAGTAAATCACCCCCAGGCGAACAGGAAAGTGTATTTGCCAGTTGGTGATATCTTAGTCTCTTCTCGTTTTAAACACACTTCTGGATGACTCAAGCTCTCAGGTGAATCCTGAGTCTTTCAGATTCCCTGCCCCTTGGGTTGTTCTGTCCAGGGTGGTGTCTGGGCATTGTGAGGAGAGGTGGGCTGAGAATAGGGAGTTTGCATGTTCTAGTGGTTGAGAAAAGGGGGCCTAGAGTGCAAATGTGTAGGTTCTTATACTCTGCATGTTCTGCTGTGTGGGGAAGTTCGAGTATCAATTCTGTGACTGAATTTGTGGGTCCGTTCTGGTATTGTCAGGCTGCGGCTGTCCGCCTGTCCTGGCTGAGCTGCAGCTCTTGCTGGTCCTGGCAGCGATTCTAAAGGTATCCCAGGCTTTGTAGCCTTTGTCCCTAACTTGGGCACCTCCACTCCTGTAGCCTTACCAGCTGGTACCATTAGCTCCCCTACACATATCCCATAGTGCAGGCAGGTCACAGTACAGAAAGGATCACAGAGCAAAGTCAAGATACTCTCGTTGCAGGTTTATTGAATCAACTTAAAGCACGGCATGAAGCAAGGGGCAAAAGATGGGTAGGTTTACCCACTTAGAAAGGATTTAAGTGCAACCAAAGGACCACACTCTGATTCCTCTGTTACTAATATTCATCTTTCCTGTCTTTGTCGCCTTTTTGGCCACATCAGCCATCCCTGATCATGGTGTGTTTTTGAAGAATACTACTGAGTGTGAGCAGGCTCAGCAGATGGAATGTATCTGGAGCCAGCACAGCTTGCTCCGTCAGCAGGGGCGAGCGTGCCGTGGTATAATAGTAACTTGCTGATACGCTACTGAACAGTTATGGGTTTTTATGTGCATATCTCAGGCAGAGAGCACATGGGGCCAGAATAGGTGTAATCAATGGATGACTCATGAAAGACATGAATGTTTGGTGTCTCATAAATGTTGGCTGCTTCCCTTGGTTCTTTCATCTTTACTTAACTATCTGTATTAAATATGTCTACCAAGGTATCCTATGTCCTTACATATTGTTAATAGTTTTATCTTTTCTCTTTTATTGTTTCTCTTGTTCTCAATTTAGCTGAGCCAAATTTTCTTAAATAATAATCAAATATTATGTAAGGTGAAATTTCAAAGCCATCACAGTTATCCTCTTTGTAGTTTCTAGTTGGATGTCAATACCAAGTTTCTCCTACACAGGCTACATTTAGGTTTCTTAAATTTCATGATGGCTTTCTCAATTTTTTTAAACCCATTTTTTATTTGGGGTTTTAGAAAAACTTGGGCTTTGTTTGGAGCCTGGTGTACCTGAGCTTAATTTCATAGTTACGTTACTTACTATCCTCTGATCTTAGACATTATTGAGCAATGTGCTATCTTGATAGTAGAACTGAAGGAATATTTGACCATCTGTTCAATGTCTTACTGTAATTTATCTGTCTTCAGTAGGCAACAGTTTGGACAGAAAGGGTCATATCTTATTTGCATTATTTGCCTTTTGCTCAGGACTAGGCAGTTGTAGTCGTTCCATAAATGTTTGCATAGAACAGATAAGTCATGCCCTAGGTTTTGCAGCTTCACCTAAGTGTATTTTATTTTTCAAAGGGTCTTTTGAAGCCTCAAGAATCTAAAGGTATGTCTGCAAAAGCATTCTGTCTTTTTAGTAGTGCTTTTTGTGAAAATGGCACAATTTTCCATTTAGCAAGAATTAGCAGGATAATTGTTAAGTATTTTGTACCTTTAATCTTTTGAGTCACCAACTGAGAACGCAGGAATTCTTACTATAAAGTTGCTTGTAATCAGAAGACTGTCCATCCATTCCATCTCAGATGATGTTTAGTCTGGCCAGTGCATAGCTTTTCCTCAGGTGGGCATGCAATCTGCATAGATCAAGGTAATTAATGCTGGATATCCCAATAGACAAAATCTCAGTAGCTCAGGGAGACAAAAATTAATTTGTAGACACTCAGAGTCTGATACAAGTTGACAAAATCTTCCATCTGGTGGCACTGGTATCCAAGCTTCCTCCATTCTGTCACATATTTGCTATTTTAACATGTGACCATATATCCCCTAGGTTATGTCAGGGAAAGAAAAAAGAGATGGAGGAGGCACACATGATTTTATCTGCCTCATTCTGGAAGTGACTCATTTCTCTTCTCGTAGTTCATTGCTGAGAACTAGCCACATGTTCCCACTTAAATGCAAAGGTACTTGGGAAATGTAGAGAAACATCTTATGGAATGTGTAAACATTCTCTCTGGCCATAACCAAAATTGCTCAAACCAAACAAAGAACATATGATCCATGATTGGGATAGCAGTCTGTCTCCCATTCCCCTACTGAATGTAAGCAAGGACTTAGATACCCTGGGTGCTGCTAGCAGACGTCTAATCACTGGACCAAGAGGGAAGGCAGCCTAAAGGTAACTTAATTTATCAATAAATGCAAAGTAGTGGTGACATTCCTGAGCCAATGATTCTACCCACTTAATCTGTTGGGCCTGGGATAGGAAGACTTCTCAGTTTAAACTTGTGTGTGGTGTTTGAGTTTTGAACAAGCGCATGTATTACTTTTATTAAATTTAAATTATTAAAATAAAAAACTGCTTAAAAAACAGGGAATGATAGCTCTGTCTGAAAGAAATAGATTAGTTTACAATCATAAAGGCAATGAATATTAAATTTGAGTGTGTATGGTACTATTATAGATATATATTGAAATATATTATTTGAAATTGCCTGATACATAAAAGGAGGCATACTTTCCCTGTAAATTTCATAAAGCAGTCCTAGAGCTGGGAGGCAGTGTCAACCCAGTAGAAAGAAGTATCTAAAGATTCTAGTGTTTAAACATTGAGCTGGTTGCCTTATGAGGTGGTCAGTGTTCCAATGCTAAAGTGAGAAAGGAATAGATAAACAAGATTATACTGTATAGCACAGGGAAAATCTTACGGTAGCTCACAGAGAAAAAAAATGTGACAGTGAATATATATATATGTTCATGTATAACTGAAAAATTGTGCTGAACACTGGAATTTGACACAACATTGTAAAATGATTATAAATCAATAAAAAATGTTTAAAAAAAAAAGTGAGAAAGGGAAAGCTGAGTGGTCATGAGTTGACTTGTCACAGGCATTCTGTTGTGGAATTAGAGTTAGTAAGGTGAGATGCCCTCAAAACGTTCTAGTGTTCTGTGAGTCCTTGCGTATGTTCCCAGAATTTGTAGTTCTCAGCCAATTAGACGCTTTCATTTGTTAGACTGTTGGAAATTTAACACATACATGCCCTTTTTTCCTCCTGTACTCCCTTCACTAGGGCTTCCTCTTCATGAGGAATGGGATGATTAGGTAAAGCTGGAGGCAGTATGCCATGATCTTAATAATAAAGCTAGGTCCCTGGGGGGCATGGGAGAGGGTGCTAATATTTGAATTGGTGAATAAAGTCTTTTTAGCTGGAAAAAGCAAATTTTTTTAAAATAAAGGAATTAGAGAATATTATTATAGGCTTGCTAAATTTCTACTCCATTTCACTGTATGAAAAAATGTATAAATCACTTAAAATTATACAATAGAACTCCGCCAAATGGTTCATTCTAGGAAAAATGTTTTTAGAGAGTAGCAGCGGAAAAGATATCCTGGAAGAAAAAAAAAGAGTTGTTCAAGAAGAATGTTGATATAAAATTGTCTTTTATCAATTTAATTTTGGTCTTAATATTCAGAAACTCCTTTAATATTTAAGAAATTCGTTTTAGTTAAAATGTAAATGATCTCATGTAGAAATTTTTATTTCTGTGGTTTACACTGTAGATAAATCGTGTAAGCTTTCAAGTACTTCCATGCATCATTAGTTTTAAGTACATTTGGCTTTTCTGAAGGTATATATTTTAGAATCTTTTGTTTTAGCAATGTGGCTCTTCTTACTATGCTAGATCTTAAACTGAAATGAGTTTCTGTAACTTTTTAAAAAACATTCTTCTGTTTCTGACTTTACATTCTGCTAAACTTGCTGAGAACCAATGGCAAGTATAGCTTTTCCAAGAGTATTTTTCAAATTTGACTGATAGCAACCTCTCTTCTGTTTAAATCCTATTTGGCTCTATTAAGACTGTCAGCAATGATGAACAGAAGGTTTAAAATTAGTGACTTTAAGAGCTTGTGCCCCTTTTCCAAAATAACCAAGGAATTCTAAGCACAGGAATGTTTCTGTGCTTTCAGGTTTTTTATACGTTGGTATAGCAGCAGTCACTTCAAAGGCAGCTACCCCAGAATTTACTGATTTCATCTAGAATTATTGTAGATGGATAAAGTGTGCAATTATCATGAAGAATGTGGGGTGTTTCTAAAAGCAAATTAATATTCAGTATATTCCTTCTACTGACAGTCTTATTTTGGCAGTACATTACCAAGCACCTGCTTTCTATTTTTTTAAACTGGTCTTTTGAGGTGTAATTTACATATCTTAAAACATACTCATTGAAAATGTACAATATGATTTTTAGTAAATTTACTGATTGTGCAGACAGCACCACTGTGTAGTTTTAGAACACTTCATCACTTCAGTAAGTTCCCTTGTGCCCATTTACAGTTAGTTCACATTCCCACCACCACCCCCAACTTCAGACAACCACTAATTTACTTGATATTTCTGTATATTTGCCTTTTTTGGACATTTGATATAAATGGAATCATAAAATATATGTTCTTTTGTGACTGGCTTCTTTACTAGCATAATATTTTTGAAGTTCATCCCTGTTGTAGGTCTCAGTTTTCTTCCTTTTTATTATAACAGAATAATTTTCTCTCATGTCACATGTTGTTTGCCCATTCACTAGTTGATAGACATTTGGATTGTTTTCAGTTTTGGCTGTTGAAAATAATGCTGCTCTGAACATGCATATTCAGGTCTTTGTGTCTACATGTATTTTCATTTCTGTTAAGTTGGTACCTAGGAGTGGAATTGCTGCATCACCGAGTAAATTTATGTTTAACATTTTTAGAAACTGCCAGTGTTGTCCAGAATGGTTGCACCATTTGACACTTCTGTTATCAGTGTATGAGAGTTCCAGGTTCTCCATATGCTCACCAGCATATGGTGCTATCGGACTCTCCTTATTGTAGCCAATCTAGTGACTTTGTAGCTCTGTCTCAGTTTCTTAATGACTAATGATGGTGGGCTTATCTTCATGTGCACATTACCTGTTGTATATCGTCTGGTTAAATGTCTGTTCATGTCTTTTGCCTATTCCTTTATCGGGCTGTTTGTTCTTGTTGAGTTGTAGGGGTTCTTTTTATATAAGTCCATTATCAGATAAATGATCCACTGGGTGTAGGGTTTTGTCCAGTCTTCTAAATCAATTCAGCCCAAACCAGTACTGCTGGATTTCACAGTTGGCCCCCTGTGTTAGCACTGCTGTGCCTCCCCAGTCTGAGGGCAGAGGGGTTGGGAGCAGTTCCAGGCAAGCATGCCAAAACTCCCACTGTTCTAAACTAAACTTCATCAGTTTTTCATGAATAAGTGTTCAGGTTTTTTTTTGTTTTTGTTTTTTTTGGTGGGTTTTTTTTTGTTTTTGTTTTTGTTTTTTTTTTGCCTTCTGTCAGTTTCCAGAGCTCTGAAATGGTTGTTTTGACAGTTTTGCCCAGTTTTGTATTGTTTTTTAAGGAGAAGATTTGCAGACCCTTTTACTCTATCATCACTGGAAGTCTGCAGTTGGTCCTGACTTTCTTTTTTATATAGAGAATATAACTTTTTATAAAAACTTTTTAATTTTTCTTGGTATAATAGTTAATACATTTCTGTTATATAAAATTTAGGATATACAAGTAATTAAAAAGAAGAAAATAAGAATCGTCTATGATTCCACAACCCTAAAACAAATCTGTACTATATTTGCTTAGGGTCCTATAGTTTTTTCTATGAGTATGTATAGTTATAAAAACAGTTTATACCTGACCTTAGTTTTGCAGCATTCTTTTTTTTCCCCAATTAACAATATATTATAACTATCTTGGTTCCAATTTGCATAAGATAGGCGTCTTCTTCACTGTTCCTTGCCCTTCTGTGCTCAGAGGATGGCCGGGACAGAAGCCCCAGTTTTTCTTGGGTGTTGCCAAATTGCCCTCCAGAAATGTGAACGACTTTATATCCTACCTCTTTTCTTCTTATCAATATTTACTTTTCTTTAAAAAAAAAAAAAAACACTCCAAAAGTAGAAAGGATGACAAATACTATCATTATTGTTTTTGCCTATCTTTGATTACTAGGAACTTCACCAACTCCCGCAAAAATCTACTGTTGTTTGAAGTAACTATTTCTTCTTTACGTATCTTCAAATCTATCTCCAGGTAATGGCCATTCACTTTGATTTTGTCCTCTGAACCAAAGGGCAGCTTTTCTAAAACCTGGAAGTGTTTTAACCGAAGCCTTCCCTTTTGAGTGTAATTGTTTCAGTTTCTTCATTCCTTCTTCACATAACATGGATATACTTTAAATTTTTTACTTTTATTTTTATTTCTTAATTTTTTGAAATAAAAAATTTTAATTTCTTTTTAAAATTTCCTTTTCAAATGTCTTTGCCAGTCTTTTCATCAAAGTCTCTCCAGTCATTTATTAATTGGTTAAAGTTTGTGCTCTGGTGGTTTTCTCAAGGAAGGAAGGGTCACGGGCACAGTATTCTTTTAGCCTTTGTATATTCAAACGGTAGCTTTTATAGTTGATGGACAACTTGATTGGTTATTACATTTTGGCTCGTGTTTTCTTTCCTTGACTACCTTGTTGGACTGTTCTGGGTATGATGTGCCATTTCAATTCATAGATTCAGGGCTTCTATTTAAACAAAGTTTTTGTGAATTACATCTTTAAATATTCTAATTTACTAAATATTCTACTTCATTAACTATTCTACTCCAAGATATTATTTGGTTTTCTTCTTTGGGGACTTCAGTAACCCATATTTTGGAGTTTATTTAACTGCTTTTTGTAGCTATCAGATCCTTGAGATTTTTTTAAATGTTTCACTATGTTTACTTTCCTCATTTATGTCTTCCATGTCCCTTACTGGGCTGTCAGTGGTTTCTCTTCTCCTTTGTGCTCATCAGAATTTAGTCTTTACTTCTGAAATGTTTGTGTCTTCTCCTTTCCTTCCTTTGCTAATTTCTGCCGATCTCCATTTCACATTCTCTTTTTGACTGATTATCTCTTCCCTAAATTTTTGTATTTCTGTTTTGTGGTATCCTTTCATCATTGTGATCAATTGATTAACTTTAAAAAAATTGTGGTAAAATGTATGTGACATAAAATTTACCATTTTAACTATTTTTAGGTTTATAATTCAGTGACTTTAGTACATTCACAGTATTGTGTGACTGTTACCATTTTCCATTTCTAAAACCTTTTCATCATCTCCAACTCTATACCCGCTAAACAGTAACTCCCTGTCCTCCCTCCCCACCCCAGCCCCTGGAACCATTCTCCTACTTTATGTTTATGAATTTGCCTATTCTAGGTCCCTTGTACAAGTAGAATCATACAGTTTTGGGTTTTTTGTGTGTCTGGCTTATTTCACTTTGCATAACATTTTCAGAGTTCATCTATGTTATATCATGTTATGAGAATTTCATTCCTTTATAAGACTGAACAATATTCCATTGTGTATATACACCACATTTTGTTTTCATCTGTTGATGGGCATTTGGGTTATTTTCTACTTTTGGCTGTTGTGAATAGTGCTGCTGTGAACGTTGGTATACAGGTATCTGAGTTTCTGATTTTAGGGCACATACTCAGACGTGTAATTGATGGATCATGTGGTAATCCTATATTTAACTTTTTGAGGAACCACCTGTTTGCCTTGGTGCTGTATCATTTTACATCATCACCAGCAATGCATAAGGGTTTCAGTTTTTCCACATCCCATCCAGCACTCACTTTCTAGATTTTTTTTTTTGATAATAACTATCTTAATGAATGTGAAGTGTATCTAATTTTGGTTTTGATTTGCGAATCCCTAATGACTACTGAAATTGAGCATCTTTTTATTTGCTTATTAACTACTTGTGTGTCTTCTTTGGAGAAGTCTCTAAGTCATTTACCCATTTTTTGAAATGGGTTTGTTGTTGTAGTTACTGAGTTGTAGGTGTTCTTAAACATATTCTGGATATTAAACCTGTATCAGATAGATGATTTGCAAATACTTTTTCCTGTTCTGTGGTTGTCTTTTCACTCTTGTTAATGTTTTTGGATGCACAAAAGGTTTTCATTTTAATGAAATCCAGTTTATCTTTGTCATTGTTGCATGTGCTCTTGGTATCATTTCCTTGTTAACTTTTGTTGTTTTTGTTAGGTTACGGTTTTCATCTGTTTCTTGGCAACATTTTTCTGATGAGTTATTTCAAGAAAGTCACGATGATCTTTTATACTTTTTAAAAAATACTGTCTCTGTTTAGTTGCTGGCTGTGTTCCATTTTTCTTCCTCACATTTCAGTGAGATTGGTGTTTGTGATACCAGTATCAAGAGGTTCCTGTGGGGTATAGTGATGAGAGGCCAAGGTAGCTTTTCAAGTTTTACAGCCCTGGGACTGCCTCCTCTCTTGCTGCCAAAGGACTGTTTCCTTAAATGTGGCCCTTGTGTTCGGCCATCTCTCCTTCACCTCTCTGAAACTAACCTGGGTCAGGAGAGCTCTGCTGCCTTTTCTTCACAAAATTGCCCTCCAAGGTGATGCACTCACTATTGGGGGCATATTTTTCTTGTGCTTCCTGGTAGCCACCTGTTGGGATCCCTGTGGGTACTTTGTGTGTCATCTTTCGCCTCTTCCTCTAAGCAGGTGAGCCTTGTTGAGCTCCCTCTCACCATGTGCTCTGTCTTTAAAGTAATAAATATTTGTAGGTGCTTTTAAAGAGCTTGCATGTCTGGACTCCTGCTGGTCCTCTCCAGACTCCCCATAGTGCTGGTGTGATGTCTGCTCTATGTTTTCTGCCCTGTCTTTACCTTTTGCAGCAGTAATACACAACTGGAGTCTATAACTTTTCTGCGTTCTGTTGATTGACTTTTATTCATCTTAATCTGTGTGGTTTCAGAAAGAGAAGTGAGAAAATTCAGAAGATTCTTATTGGGTTTGTTCTTAATAGTTTCTTTAACATTCCAATAATACTAGGTAATAAGGATTCTTTAATCTTTTCTAGTCTAAGTGGTGGAAATTAGTTGACATGAGATACACAGTGATTCGAGGTATTTTAAGTGTTTGGATAGAGAAATGAGTTATTTTTTAAAAATTTTAATTAAACCTAACTTTTCTATTGATGTCTAAAGATTCTTAGATCTTAATTTTTCAGATCATAGACCTCTTGAGAATATGATTTCTAAAAATTTGATGTTTCATGTATTTTAAGGATTCCTGATCTGTGGATTCCAGGTTAAGAACTGTTGTTTAGCTCTACAATGCACATTGATAATCTGTGTAAGGGCAACGAATAAGATATCCAAAAAGTGCTTTGGGTTTTTTAAGTTAATGAGCTAGATTTGGAAAAACTGATTTATAGGAAACTTGTGATTTTCTTGACCTAACAGTATGTTCAATAAATAATTGCTGACTTTCTAACAGAGCATTATTTGAAACCGATTTTTTTTTCTCTTATATAAAAGAAGTCCATAGATGGGTATTCCAGGCTGATTCTGTGATGTTATCAGGTTGTGAGTCTCCCACCTTTTTTCCCCCCTGTTTTACTGTCCTTAGAGCTTAGCTTCTAGCTTCTGGACCGTTACGTAGTCACAGGCTGGCTCCCAGGCATTACAACTGTGATCTAAGCAGAAAACAGGAATATAGGAAAAAAAAATGAGTTGGCCTCTTTTTAAAGCAATATTTCTGGTGGTCCTGTTAACAACTTCTGCTTACATCTCATTGGCCAAACTTAGATACGTAGTCACCCGTATCTTCAAGGATATGATGCTACAGGGGAGGTGGGTATATTTCAACTCGGGACTTTGCTCCTGACCCTCCAACAAAATCAGAGTTCTGTTGTTAAGAGAGAAGAGGAAAATTACCCATTGCTAGGCAACTGCCAACTCTTCCACAGTGTCCTTGGAAAGAATTTGTTACCGCAAATAAATTCTTAATCATTTTTCAGCATAAAGTGTCTTCTGATTCTGTGATAGATGCTTTTACATACTTTCTACGTTATTTTAAAATCTCATACCTTCTACATTATTTTAAATAATGTTTAAACTCTCATAACACTTTAAAGTAGGTGGTACTATTGCATTTTAAATGACAAGGACCCAGTGTTGGTATAGATGAAAACTTCTCTAAGGTCAGCAGGTTGAATGTGAGGGTCCCTGACTGCAGTATTGTCCTCCTGGTGATGCATAAGCTTGACTTAGCTGTGTGGCTGGACAAAGAACATATGTTGTCCAGGGTTGCGTTTGCCCCTTTCCTAAGCTTCACACTTGACCAAAGAGAATGACATTCCTTGTGAAAATGTCCAAGTCAGTAGGAAAACCAGGGTTCAAGCCCAGGTACCCTGTTTTCCAATGGAGTGCTTTCCCAGTGCTGCAGCCCTATCCAGGCTAACGGAGTTGTCCACATCTCTGTAAGAATAACCCTACAACTGTTATTGTTAATTTTCTAATTGTAGTTTGAAGAGAACATATTCCTTTCCCTCCTAATTGTGAAAAATGATGTTGCTCTTTGTTAGCAAGGAATCTCTTTGGGAGGTCTCTATTTCTTCATCATTTAAAAAAGTGTTTTTTATTAAAGTATAGCTGATTGACAATATTGTGTTAATTTTAGGTGTACAGCATAGTGATTTAGGTTTTTACAGATTATATTCCATTATAGATTGTTACAAGATATTGAATATAATTCCTGTGCTATACAGTAAACCCCTGTTCCTCATCTATGTTATGTATAGTAGTTCGTATCTGTTAACCTCATACTCCTAATTTGTTCCTCCCTCCCTCTTTGGTAACCATAAATTTGTTTTCTATGTCTGTGAGTCTGTTTTATATATAGAGTCATTGTATTATTTTTTAGATACCATGTATAAGTGATACATTTGTCTTTCTCTGTCTGACTTACTTTACTAAGCATAATATTCTCTAGGTCCAAATATGTTGCTACAGATGGCAATATTTCATTCTTTTTTGTGACTGAGTAATCCAGTCATTGTGTGCGTATGTTTATCACACCTTCTTTAGCCAGTTATCTTTGGATGGGCACTTGGATTGTTTCCGTATCTTGGCTATTACAGTGCTGCTGTGAACATTGGGGTACATGTATCTTTTTTAATTAGAGTTTTTATTTTTTCTGGCTATATGCCCAGGAGTGGAATTGCTGGATAACATGGTAGCTCTCTTCTTAGTTTTTTAAGGAATCTCATGCTGTTTTCCATAGTGGCTGTACCAATTTACATTCCCCTCAACAGTGTACAAGGATTCCTTTTCTCCACACCCTCTCCAGCATTTATTAGTAGACTTTTTGATGATGGACATTCTGACAGATGTGAAGTTTTTGTTTGCGTTTTTCTGGTAATTAGAGATGCTGAGCATCTTTTCTTGTGCCTTTTGTCCACCTGGGTATCTTTTTTGGAGAAATGTCTATTTAGGTCGTCAGTTCATTTTTTGATTGAATTGTTTTTTTTTTTCCATTGTATGATTTTTTTTTTATTGAAGCGTAGTCAGTTTACAATGTTGTGTCAGTTTCTGGTGTACAACATAATGCTTCAGTCATACATGAACATGCATATATTCATTTCATATTCTTTTTCAGATACTAATATATATATAACAGATAAACAACAAGTTCATACTGGATTGTTTGCTTGATGTTGAGATGTATGAACTGTGTATATATTTTAGAAATTAGGCCCTTGTTAGTCACATTGTTTGCAAATATTTTCTCCCAGTCTATAGGGTTTTTTTGTTTGTTTATGGTTTCCTTTGCTGTGCAAAAGCTTATAAGTTTGATTAGGTCCCATTTGTTTATTTTTGCTTTTATTTCTTTTGCCTTGGGAGACTGATCTAAGGAAATATTGCTGAGAAAATATTGCTTCGATTTATGTGAATGTTTTGCCTATGTTCTCTTCTAGGAGTTTCATGGTGTCATGTCTTGTATTTAAGTCTTTAAGACATTTTGAGTTTATTTTTGTGTATGCTGTGAAGGGAGTATTCTAACTTCATTGATTTATATGTGGCCATCTAATTTTCCCAATACAACTTGCTGAAGAGACTGTCTTCTTGATGTTTTATTCTTAGTGTAAGGAAACACACTAAATTTATGTATATTAATCCTGTATCCTGCTACCTTGCTGGATTATTAGTTCTAGCAGTTTCTATGTGGAGACTTTAGGGTTCTTAATATAGAATATCATGTCATCTGCAAATAGTGACAGTTTTACCCCTTCCTTTTAAATTTGGATTCCTTTTACTTTTCTTGTCTGATTGCCTTGGCTAAGACTTCCAATACTGTGTTGAAAAGAAGTGGTGAAAGTAGGCATCCTTGTCTTGTGCCTGAATTTAGCAGTAAGGCTTTTAGTTTTTCATCACTGAGTATTATGTTTGGCTGTGGGTTTGCTGTAAATGGCCTTTATCATCTTGAGGTGTTCCCTCTACACCTACTTTGGTGACTTTTTATCCTGAATAAGTGTTGAATTTTGTCAAATGCTTTTTCTCTGTTGGTTGAGATGATCATGTGGTTTCTGTCTTTCCTTTTTTAAAATGTGATATATCACTTTAATTTGCCTATGTTGAACCATCCTTGTGACCCTGGAATGAATCCAACTTGACCATGGTGTATCATCCTTTTTGTATTGTTCAGTTCAGTTTGCTGGTATTTTGTTGAGAATATTTGCATCTGTATTCATCAAAGATACTGGCCTATAATTTTACTTTTTTATATTTTGTTATCAAGGTGATGGTGGCTTCACTGAATGATTTTGGGAATGTTCCTTTCTCTTCAATCTTTTTGGAAGAGTTTGAGAAGGATAGGTACAAATTCTTTGTATGTTTGGTAGGAATCCCCAGTGAAGCCATCCAGTCCTGGACTTTTGTTTCCAGGGATATTTTTTTTTTTTCCAATTAGCAATTCTGTTTCACTTTCAGTGATTGGTCTGTTTAAACTATCTGTTTCTTCTTGACTCATTCTTGTCAGGCTGTATGTTTCTAGAAACTTGTCCATTTCTTCTAGGTTGTCCAATTTGTCGGTGTATAACTGTTCATGGTATTCTCTTAGGATTTGTGTGTGTGTGTGTGTTGGTTGTTATGTCTTCTCTTTCACTTCTTATTTATTTGGGTCCTCTTTTCTTCTTGGTGAGCCCAGCTAAAGGCTTGTTGATTTTGTTTATCTTTTGGGAAAGCCTGCTCTTGGTTTTATTGCTTTTTTTCTGTTTTTAAATCTCCAATTCTTCTCTAATCTTTATTTCCTTCTTTATGCTGACTCTGAGTTTTTTGTTCTTTTTCTAATTCTTTTAGGTGATAGGTTAAGTTGTTTATTTGAGATTTTTCTTGTTTGAGGAAAGCCTATATTGCTATGAACTTCCCTCTTAGAACTGCTTTTGCTGTGTCATAGATTTTGTAAAGTTCTGTTTTCATTGTTGTTTGTATCAAGGTATTTTCAGGATTCTTTTTTGACTTATTGGTTTTTTAGTAGCATGCTGTTTAGTCTCCATGTGTCTGTTCTCTTCCCATTTTTTTTTTTCCTGTTGTTTTCTAGTTTTACACTATTGTGGTCAGAAAAAATGTTTGAAATAATTTCTACTTAAATTTGTTGAGGTTTGTTTTGTGACCTAGTATGTAGTCTGTCCTAGAGAATGTTCCATGTGTGCTTGAAAAGAATATGTATTTTTTGGAGGTCGTGTCCTGTAGATACCAATGAAGTCCAATTGGCCTGTTGTGTCATTTAGGACCTTTGTTGTGTTACTGATGATCTGTCCATTGATGTCAATGAGGTGTTACGATCTCCTACTATTTATTGTATTATTGTAGTTTCTCACTTTATGTCTGTTAGTATTTGCTTTATATATTTAGATGCTCCTGTATTGGTTGAGTGTATGATAACATGTGTAATATCCTCATCTTGGATTGATCCCCTTATCATTATATATTGCCCTTCTTTGTCTTATGACCTTTGTCTTAGTCTCTTTTGTCTGATAAGAGTATTTCTTTCCCCACTTTCTTGTTTTTTTCCATTTGCATGAAATATCTTTTTCCATCTCCTTACTCCAGTCTATGTCTTTTATGCTGAACTGAGTCTCTCGTAGGCAGCATACTGCAGGTTCTTGTTTTTTTAATCCAGTCTGCCATTGTCTTTTGATCCATGCATTTAGTCCATTGACATTTAAAATAATTATTGATAGAAATGTACTTATTGCCATTTTAATCATTGTTTCCCAATTGTCTTTGTACTTTTTCTTCATTTCTTCTTTGTGCTTTTCCTTTTGTGGTTTGATTTACTTTTGTAGTGTTCTTGAGTTCCTTTCTTTTTGGGTTTTGTGAATCTGTGTTATGGTTTTGATTTGTGGTTACCATGGAGTTCAAGTATGTTGACCCATAACTATATCTACTTTCTTTAAACTGATAGTCATAAAAATTCAAATACATTCTAAAAGATCTACATTTTTATACTCCCCTCCTTCCACATTTTGTCATTTTAATGTCTTATTTTACATCTTCATGCTTACACTTTTTATTTACTGTGGTTATAATTGCTTTTACATTTTTTATTTTTAATCTGCATGCTGGCTTTTTAAGTGATTTCAATCCTTTTATATGTTTGCATTTCCTATTATGACTTTCCCTTTTGTATAGATTCTTGCTGCTTTTCTTTGTAAAGAAGATCTTCCAGTATTCTCTTAGGGTAAATTTAGTATTACTTAATTCTTTTAGTTTTTGCTCATGTGAGAAATTCTTTACCTCTCCTTCTATTCTAAATGATAATCTTGCTGGGTAAATTATTCTAGGTTGCAGGTTTTTTCCTTTCAGGAATTTGAATATATCATGGCCATTCCCTTCTGTCCTGCAAAGATTCTGCAGAGATACAAGCTGATAGCCTTATGGGGGTTCCCTTGTAAATGACTTTTTCTCTTGCTGCCTTTAAAATCCTCTCTTTATCTTTAACTTTTGCCACTTTAATTATGATACGCCTTGGTATAGGTCTGTTTGGGTTCATCTTGTTTGGGCCCTTTGTGCTTCCTGTACCTGGTTATCTGTTTCCTTCTTTAGGTTTGGAAAGTTTTCAGCCATAATTTCTTCAAATACATTTTTGATCTTCTTTTCCCTTCTCCTTCTGGAATCCCTATAAAGCATGACAATCTATGCATGTTATCTCATAGGTCTCATGTGTTGCTTTCTTTCCATTTTTTTCATTTGTCATTTTCTCTGCTGTTCTGAGTGGGTTATTTCCATTACTCCATCTTCCAGATCACTTTTTCATCTTGTGCATTAATTGGTTTCTCTTTATAGTTTCTAGTTCCTTATTACAGTGATCTGCATTTCTATAGATCATCTTTCTTAATTCCTTTAGCATTTTTATTACCTCCTTTTTGAAGTTGGGGCCTGGGAGACCAGAGAGATCTGTTTCATTGTTCTTTCAGGGGATTTCTCTCATTCTTTTAACTGGGAGTAATTCCTCTGCTTTTTCATTTTTCCTATATTTCTCTGGCTCTATGAATTTAGGAGAAACAATTACCTACTTTGGTCTTGAAGGGCTGGTTTTATGTGGGAGCATCCCTGTGCACTGTGTGAGTCCAATATTTTTGGTGTGAGGGCTGTTTTTGTTATGGATGCCTGCCACATATTCCCTCAGTGTGCTGGCTGTTGTTCTCTTGATAGGGTGTGTTTGGTGTAATGGTGACCAGAGCCTGTGCTGGATGTTGAATGGGGCCTTCTCTTTGCTATGTGGTTGTCACAGTCCTGTTGGGGGCAGCGTCTGCCCTCCAGTTGTTGTAGTAGGTGTCATCATGTGGTTCTAAGCAGCAACGTGAGGTGGGCAGGACTGGAAGACTTCTCTGGAAAAAGGGTTGCTGTGTGTTCTTCCTAGGAGCTGTTAGCAGGTCATGAGACCGTGATGCCACACACCACTTGGTGTGCGGGGCTCATGAAAATCACTGCTGCTGTAGCTGTTACCCGACCCGCCTCTGCTGTGGGAGCACCAATAAACTGCTCGGCCTCAGTTCCACCTCTGGCTCGTGTGTACTCCCAAAGTGCATGCCCTCAAAGCTCGTCAAAGCTACACCTGCTGTGGGAGCACCAACAATTGGCTTAGGTGTCAGCCTCTCCTCCATAAGTGCCCAGCCACAAACTCTGCTGCTGCAGAATCCACCTTTATAGTAATTCCATCTAATGTACAACACATATTCAAATTTCCTTAGTTGTCCCATGGAAAATTGGCTACTTTTTTCTTCTATTTTTCAGCCAGGAACCAGTCAATATTCATATATTACATTTGAAGCTTGTGTATTTTCTTTGAAATCTAGAATTAGTCTTTTCCTCATAACATTAATGTTTCAAAAATTCCAGGCTAGCTGTCTGTTAGAATGGCCCTGATTCCTAATTTGTCTGTTTCCTCACTGTCATTTAACTTGTTCTTTTAGCTCCTGAACTTCATGTAAACTGTTAGATTTAGAGGCTAGATGAGCATCAGCTTAAACATTTTTGGCAAGAATATTTTATAAATGATGTTTTCTGCATGTTGCATCACATCAGGAGCACATAATGTCAACTCATCATGATGAGTGATGATAAATTTAATCTTTTGAGTTAAGCCGAGTCCTCAGAGATATCAAGTGTAAAGGTAAATTTTTTTTTTCCCTTTGCAAATACTGTGTGATCTTTGAGACTCTGAAAATCCTGTTCTCCAACAACTTTTCACCTGCTTTAGCATCCACCGACAATCCTTGGCAAAATTATTTGTTAAATGATTAGTTGAAAATGCTCATTTTCTAATTCTGTTATTCCTTCTGTATTTAGCTGCAGCATGTTCTGTAAAGAGGACTTTTACTTTTTTAACCCATTTCCCTCACTCTTCCTAGGATCACTGTTGATTCAGGGATTTGTGTTTATACCGGATGTGGTAATCATTTACAGTTCTTACTCGTGGTGCTCCAGCTGACCTAAACTTGGCCGATAGGAACTGTGTCAGCTGGCCCACAGGTCTTTTTGACACACCCCATTAGTCCTTAAGCATTTCCTTGCCTTCTAGAGCAAGATGTCTCGGGCTTATCTTGTACTTTCCTTGCACCCCTTTTATTTGGTATGGATTATCTGTTCTGCTTCCACATCCTGCTTGGCTGTATTAGTCCTAGCCCCATTTGCAAAGAGTTTTCAAGTGCACAGGTCTGAATTTAACCAGCAGTGTAGCCTGATTGTCCTTCAAAGTGCCTTAACCTTGTGGTACTTAAATTCTTGGAGGATTGCCTTAAGGAAAAACAGGCAGTTGAATTCAGTAGTCTAAAATCGATTTTTGTATTAAGCTCTGTGCTGTATGTAGTATTGTCCCCCTCGGGGCTTCACAGAACCACTTACATTAAAGTTTCTGCAAATACTAAAGTCTTTCAGGGTTCTGAGCTCACATGTTAGAGCCAGAGCAGCGGGGTATTATATTCTGGCTCTCCAACTGTATGAGACAAGTTTCTTTTTCTTCGTACCTTAATTTTCTTGTCCAGATTGGAATAGTAAAAGTACCTACTGATAAATTTGTTTTGGAATTTTGAGGTTTTAATTTTAAAGCACTTACAGTAGAGTCTGGCACAAAATCAGCACTCAGTAAATGTTGGCTATTATAAAAACTCAAGACTTCTGAAATGCGTCCTACTGATAAAAGCCTTCTCTGTGCGGATTCTAATATCAAAAATAGTGATGTTGCTTCTGAGCATATCTTAAGGAGACCAAGAAACATATAAATAATCCTATTTTCCTCTACTATAAGAATAATTATTTTGTTTTATCTTTAGCAAGTGAGCTTTCCCAGTATATGCTTTTTTTAATTGAAATATAGTCAGTTACAATGTATGGATTTCTGGTGTACAGCGTAATGTCCCAGTCATGCATATATACGTATGTTTGTTTTCATATTCTTTTTCATTAAAGGTTATTACAAGATATTGAATATAGTTCACTGTGCTATACAAAAGGAATTTGTTTTTTATCTTTGTATATATAGTGGTTGATTCTCAACACTTTCTTTTTGGAGACAGCATTAAGCATGTGTCCTCTGGACTCAGATTGCCCGTGTCACTGCTGGCCACATCACATCTTTGACAGCACCTGGAACACATTACTTGGCTGCTCTGTGAAACAGAGTTCACAAACGTATCTTCCTTCCCAGTGTGTCTTTATTAGGATTTAATGAGTGAAGCCATCTAAAGTGACTGATATAGTCAGTGAACATTCCATAAAAGTTAGTTGTCATTATCATTCTGATTTTCTCTTATTTTCTAAAACCCTGGTTTCCTCTCTGCTCTTGATTATTGTTTCTTTTTTCTTTTTCCAGGGCACTTTTATCAGTTGGGGTGTGTGTGTGTGTGTGTGTGTGTGTGTGTTGCTACCAAACAGAAATGGATGATTCTGGCTAACTTAAGCCCAAAGAAACTTTACTGGAAAGCTATGGAGTAGCTCACCATGTGGAAGGAACAGCTGGAGGACCAGTGTCAGAGAGGGCAGCCAAAGGACCACACATAGCAGCTCTGGGGATGCAGCTGGCAAGAGTTAGTCTACTGGTTAGTTAATCTAACCATCCAGTGAGAGCACTGCGGCTGGAATAAATTAGCTCCAACCATGTTTCTGTCCTTGTGACAGTCCACTCAGGCTTCAGTGGTCTGCAGGAGGAAGGGTCTGATCGGCTAGGGTGCCCTAGCCCAGCCCTTCCTAAAGGCAGGGCAGCGGTTGGAGTGGTCGCCTCATCAGAGCTGTGCACACCGAGGGTGCGGTCATTCCCCCAAAGGCAGGCAGGATTTGTCACTAGGAAAAAGGAGAAATAGAGGCTAGGTGGCCCCCAATCAACAAATATCCACTACTGTCCTGGTGTGCACATTTTGTGAGCTAGTTAAGTATTTTTGATCATAAATAAAAGCATAGAAAAACAAGGTCACCATTAATTATGAAAATGAATATTGGTATAAAATTAGGCGACATGGGCTGAGCCCTTTCTCACTGAGTTCACCGCAACTTTTTGGGTCCTGGTTTCCTTTCCTCAAGTGATACTTTAAGCACTAAATGACCCCTACAGATTGTTCCCAAGGTTCCCTGTCTGCCTTTTAATGTGGGAACCTAAATTGCTTTTACAGATGCAGAGTCCAGTTTTCAAACTCAAGTGATGAATGGGAATATATGCAAAGTTAAGATTGACTCAGAATACCTCAATTAGTAACTTATTTTTCAGCTTATATTAGATCAAGAAAAGTTAAGTGTGTGTTTGAAGGGAAGCTGAAATTCTACAGACATTGACGTTTATAAAGAGAATGATCTAACATTGAATAAAGGTAGAAAGTAATTTCAGCTTAAATGGAATTTGTCATAAATGGCTTTTCATGTCCTTAGTTTTATTTTTTCATGAGTAAGGAACTATTGAATATTTCTTAGTACTTACCATAAAGGATATTTTATATTTGTTCTAAGCCCATCACTGAAGAATTGATTTGGATGTCTGAAAATAAAGCTGTCTGTTTCATTGTGGTTGTTTTAAAACAGTATTTACTTTTTAAAAAGTGTAAACCTAAATTAGATTACCAATTAAAAGCAATAATCAGATGTTCCTTTATTACTATGATTACATATAAACTTGCCTATGTAATATGGCTCTATGCTGAGTAAACAGGTAGTTTAATTTGCAATCAGTTCAAGATGTATGAGGTTAATGACATGTCTCAGACTTGAAAATACTGAACCATAATGCCAGGAGTGTTTATTTACACTGTTAACAGGAGACAGAGCATATTGACTGTACTCGAGTGAAGGGCAAAATTAGGAACAGGGCTAGCAGCAGAGAGATTGTTAATTTAGGTTTTAAACTGACATTTAGACAGAATTCTGAGAAAGTCTTGAAAATTTCTAGTAAAAACTCGAGAAATTCTGATACTAATGTGCAAAATGATTTTATCTTTATCTTTCAAAAGTCATACCTAAATATTTTAGATTTAGAGGTCTATGGAGAATAATTAGTCATCAGGTTAGTCCTCACAGACATTAAGTACAGGAGTGGTTGAGTATCTCTCAATTTTTTGAGAAGAAATCAGAATAATTTCCTAGAAGAAGGATGGTGATGAGGATAACAGTACTTACTGAGTATTCCAGACACTCGTCTCATTCTTGTTACGTGTACGAGCTCATTTCAGCCTCATATATTCATATGAGATAGGAACCTCTGGTATCCCCATTTCGTAGATGGGGGAACAGAGGCACACGGAGTGTAAGTGACTTGTCCAGGGTTACACAGCTAATAAGATCAGAATGGGATTTGAAACAGGGAGTCTGGTTCCACAGTCCATGCTCTAAACCACTGTGCTCTATTGTGTCTGTAAGAAGGTGAAATAAAAGATACAATTTGTATAATTTAACCTCATACTGTCAGCTGGCTTTAATGCCACACTTGAGACCATTTTCAGTTTCATTATTACAGGTTGCTTTTTGGCTGCTTACTCACCACAGACCTGGTTGACTGAAACTTCCCATATGTTCGTTCATTTGAAGGAGATGGATAGATTTTTAAACTCACACACAAAAATAGTAGTTGTTACAAGTTTGACTTGACTTCCTTGGTGACAGAGATGATAGTTCTAGCCCCTACTGCTCTGTAGTAGCTAACACTGTGCCTTATTAGTAGTATTAATGGGTTACTAAATCTATGTTTTAACTTTACATTGCTGAATCCTCACTAGGGAAATATGGCTTTCAAATATGACCTATTAAAATCTGCAAATATGTCTATAAAAGTTGGTCTGATTATGTAGATTATAAAATTCAAGGTCAAATTGAAATTATGGGGACCTTACTAAAAATCAAGATTATAGAATTATCTTTGTGTAATTGTCATGTGTCACATACAATATTTATCATAGTTTGTTACTATAATTATACACAAACTGCACTTTAATCTAAATTAAGGAGAGAAATACAGACTTAGGGTCAGATGAGACTGTCTTCTGACCAGTTCCATGACTTTTACCAGATTACTTCTTAACTCTTTGATCTTTGTTTCCTCAGCTATACAATGAAGGTAATGATCCTGCTTTTAGATTGTTTAACAGCTGCATGAGCCTGCACTTATAATATTGACACTTTTTAATTAGTGAACATTTCCCCCAGTCTGCTTCCTCTCTCCCCAAATAAAGTTGTTCACATTTTGCCATCTTTTTAGTATTTAAAGATATACACTTTTATATAGGACATACACTTTTTTAAAAAAGAAATCCCTATTTAGTTATATTGAACCATATTAAAATTTATCTTTTAAAATACTTCCTTGGGGAAAATTTTTCTATTAAACGGAAGAAACAGATTTGTATAGAGGTTTCACTGTGGTGATAACTTGAATTAGTTGAATGTAAATTGTATTTTTTTATTTATTATATGTTGAAGTTTTAAAAATTGTGATTACCTGAAACATTGCTATTTCACAGATAACATTTTGAACTACAATGAGAATTAAGTTGATTTTATGTGCCAAAATCTTATTGAGATATTCAGATATAATCAAGTCAGAAATAAATGTTCACCCTACATATATATATTTTTTCTAACCCTTCAAATTAAAGCTACCTTAAAATGGCATCTAGATAACTTTTTATGTTGGGTAACATCTTACTCTTTCAGGATCTGCATGGGGTTTCAATGTGCTTATAAATGTTTTATTTTCCTGTTAACCAGGTTGTGAGTCACACCCCCAGTTACTGTAGTAATATATCTAAGATACTGCAGTGTATTGCTCCCTCTCTTAGCTACGCTTAAGTGTGGTTAAGTGTGGCTTTAGGTTTCTCATTATTTTTCACTCCTTTTAACCAGTATATCAGCGTGTGCCATTCTCAGCACTGAGCAACCTGAGAGAGAGATGAGGGATTTTGATTTGAGTTGAAGTAAAAATAAGTCAAGACCACTGCTCTCTGTCTCCAAATGCTTATACTTTAATTCAGGTGATTCTGTTGTAACCATGCAACCTCCTGTGGTTAATATGACTGACTGCTCTTTCTGCTTACGCTGTTTTAAGCAAAGTAAAGCTGCAGTTCGGCTGAAGGAAGACATGAAAAAGATAGCAGCGGTGCCACAAAACGAGCAGAAGAGTTCCACCTACAAAAAGTTATTTGGCGTCAGTCTCCAAGACCTTCATCAGCAGGGCCTCACTGAGAATGGCATCCCAGCTATAGTGGGGAGCATAGTCGAGTACTTGACCAAGCACGGTGAGTCCGGTCGTATTTTAATTCCATTGTTTTTACAGAAGAAGGTTTTTGTGTGAATAACGTCATAACATGTTACTAGCATATACCCTAAAACACCTTAATTAGAACATCAAATTATGGTGTAATGTATTTTGCCCTTATAAAAAGACATTAAGAGCATTATGGCGGCTTACCATTATTTTGACAATATTAAATGAATTTGTCATGGAGCTATCACTTTAATTACTGAGGTTTCTAGTTTGGAATGATTCCTAGTTTTTTGGGGTTTTTTTTGTTTGTTTTTTTCTTCTGCCCATTTTTTTTAACATTTTTTTTTATTGAGTTATAGTCAGTTTACAATGTTGTGTTAATTTCTAGTGTAGAGCACAATTTTTCAGTTATACATGAATATACATATATTCATTGTCACATTCTTTTTTGCTGTGAGCTACCACAAGATCTTGTATATATTTCCCTGTGCTATACAGTATAATCTTGTTTATCTAATCTGCATATGCCTGTCAGTATCTACAAATTTTGAAATCCCAGCCTGTCCCTTCCCACCTCCAGCCCCCTTGGCAACTACAAGTTTGTATTCTATGTCTATGAGTCTGTTTCTATTTTGTATTTATGTTCTTTTTTTTTTTTTTAATTCCACATATGAACGATCTCATA
Source organism: Camelus dromedarius (assembly GCF_036321535.1). Classification (NCBI taxonomy): domain Eukaryota; kingdom Metazoa; phylum Chordata; class Mammalia; order Artiodactyla; family Camelidae; genus Camelus; species Camelus dromedarius. The sequence continues at coordinate 83,695,548 of NC_087436.1, read as the reverse complement.
TAGTATTTTTCTTTCTCTTTCTGGCTTACTTCACTTAGAATGACATTCTCCAGGGACATCCATGTTGCTGCAAATGGCGTTATGTTGTCATTTTTATGGCTGAATAGTATTCCATTGTATAAATATACCACATCTTCTTTATCCAGCCATCTGTTGTTGGGCATTTAGGCTCTTTCTATGTCTTGACTATTGTAAATAGTGCTGCTATGAACATTGGGGTGCAGGTGTCTTTTTGAAGTAGGGTTTCTTCTGGATATATGCCCAGGAGCAGGATGACTGGGTCATATGGTAAATCTATTCCTAGTCTTTTGAGGACTCTCCATACTGTTTTCCACAGTGGCTGCACCAAACTGCATTCCCAGCAGCAGTGTAGGAGGGTTCCCTTTTCTCCACAGCCTCTCCAGCATTTGTCATTTGTGGACTTTTGAATGATGGCCATTCTGACTGGTGTGAGGTGATACCTCATTGTAGTTTTGATTTGCATTTCTCTGATAATTAGTGATATTGAACATTTTTTCATGTGCCTAATGATCTGGAATGATTCCTAATTTTAAGTGCTGAAATCCTCTGTTCTAATATTAATAGTGAGTTCTCTTGATTCATTAAATTCCAACTGATAATCAATAATTTTTAATGTATTAGAATACTTTTTGAGTATCTCTTTTAGCTTGAGATCAGTCATCAGCTTATTGAATACCTTGATGTACTCCAGGGTCAGTGAGGTACCACAAAAACTATGATTTATAACCTACTGTGGGCAGTGTGTGTGTGTGTGTGCGCGCGCACACGGAGGAAAGTCATTTACTTTTGGAATGATAAAATTAATTGTGTAAAACAATTGTAGTGTACCACAGTACATTGCATGATAAAAAGATAAATTATCTCTTAGTTACTGAGAACTATGTTTTACAGCTTTTTTATGATTTTATTTAAAATAGGACTTAAAAGCATCATTCTCAAATTATCCAGGTTTTTAACTAGGGTGGTATGATGGGAGAACTGCAAACTATATAATAAATATCAATAAATTTTAAGAGATTTGGGAAGGAAATATTCAGAGAGAAGAGCTTGGAATTTACATTTTCTATACTGAAACATTTCTCTACTAAAACAAGACTCATCGCAGAGTAGAATATAAAATTTGGGGGCATTCTTAAATGTAAAACTTGTGACTTGGAAGAAATTCTGTGCTTTGTGCAGTTGGCTTCCAGCCCCAAATCTTCCCACGATTCCACGTCTGTTCCCTGCACTGGGAGGAACGCGGTGTCGGTCGTGCCCCCAAGCATAGCACCTCTGTTCCCTGCAGGGGCGTGGCTGCTTGTGACAGGGACTGTATGGCAGACACTTCAGACCACAGAAGCCCGTCAGGTGTTTTCACTGAAAAACAGCTCTCGCTCAGGTTATTAGGTATGTAGATGGCAAAATGATGCTTTGTTGTGAAAACTGAAGAGCCAGGTTTGCATTCTTACCTCATCTTGTAGGTGCACTCTTGTTTTTGGAGGAAGACAGCAGCGGGAGGGTGAGGTTCCAGAGGACAGCTCTGGATTTGTTCAAATACTTGAAGAAACAGTCTAAACACGAAGGTGTTATATGTCTCATGGCAGGAGGATGGGCCCTTGGCCTACAGGATCCTGAGGCCAGATGTTACTGAGTTAGAGCTTTGACAGGACTCATTTACACACTCAGTATGGAGGAAAACTGGATCCTGTAGACTGAGATACACACAGATCTGTAGGTAATTCCTTTAATAGCTTAAATAGGGTTGTTAAGAATTATTCATTTGGATGCCAAAGTGTGACCACCTAAAATAACATTTTGGTTTTGACTTAATCAATATTCTGACCCTTCAGCCAACAATGATTGCATAGTAGCCTCTTGAGGTTACTCTTACATAAAATAATTTTCATTTTCATTTTTAATTTTAAAATTATTAAATAATATATTTATGTGGTTCAAAATTCAGAGGGGTGTTCAGTGAAAAGTCTCTCCCTTGAAACCCTGTCCCCTGACCATTCATCCCCTCCCGGGGATAATATTATTACACTAGTTTCTAGTATGTTCTTACAAAGATATTTGATGAGTATATAAGCATACACCGATATGTTCTTTTCCCCCTTTTAACATCTGAATTAGAGGATGCTTTTCTTCTACCCCTCCTTAGCACACCTTAGTTATGCTTTGATAGGATGTATTCAGGTAATGTAAAACTAAATGTTTTAGTGGAATAAATCAGCCATTCTTAACCAGGGATGTGAAACAGACACTAGTGGAATCCTTACAGAATACCGCACGTTGGTGGTGCCCCATATTCACTGAATCAGAATCTTGACAAGGCAGTCTAGGGTAGGGGACCGGCCCTATATTTTAAAAGACTATGTGGTTAATTACCCTGTGAACAACCAGCAGCCCCTTCCTGTATTTGAAACTATCATGGTAATAAACCAGAGGGCCTGTGTAAGTTGGGAGAGTGGTATGAAGTTTGAAAGCAAGATACTTCAGTTAGTTTTATATGTTTTTTAGTTCAAGTCCACAAATATTTATCGTGTGCCTGTGATACAGTATGCATACGACAAATGTGTATTGTGTACCTACAATGCAGGAGGCACTCTGCCAGGTATGGAATATAGGGATGATTGGTTATATAATTAACTGCAGGTAGGTATTGTGGTCACACTTGGCTATTTAATGTATATGTAGATAACAACTTGATGTGAGGGAAACCTTTTATTATAAAGGAATTGTAAGACAGAAAGGGTTTATAAAGGCCTATATTAATGCCTTTTAAATGGATTTCGGACTTTTTTCTTTGAAAACCAATATGTGTGTATATTTTTTCTATTCAAAGAATAATCTTCTAAGTTACTAGTTATTTTAAAACAGTCTGCTGACAGTGTTACTGGGTTCCTTCTAGCTTAGCATGAAGATCCTGTGGGATCTTTACATAGTGTAGGATTCTCCACTCACCACCAGATGGCAGAATATGCTTACACATTGTCACTCCTTTTTGGGCCAGTGTGCCAATAAGAAAAATTCTGACTTCTGGCATGTTTAGTTTCTATTGATATATTCACACACTTATACACGTATTCATCAAATTTTGAAATAAATATTTCAACTGTACAAAAACGTAGCTGTCAATGTAGATGTTATTTTTGTCATTGCTGAACCAGTATTAAGTTGCTGTTCATGACAATTAACCTGTATCTCCTGAAGAGAAATATAACAGAATCTCAGAAATGTATGAGAGTAACTCCATAAAGCCTTTTAAATATCTCACCCCTCTGAACATTTCTGTTATAATCATTCCCTAAAAATTTAGAGGTCATATACTCTGGTAAGCCTCATGTGGGTATTGTACTATTATAAGTTCATAATGAGCTTTTAAAAACTGTACGGATTCTTTTTCCCAGAGGGTAATAGAGCCATGTCCGGGGGTTAAGTTCTCCTGATTTAAAATTACTAAGCATCCTAAATGTTGCTTTGGCGAGAGATACTCCTAAGGGAAGAGAGTTGTGCAAATAAATGGGAACAGGAGCAGAAAAACATGGTTGAGAAGCACTGATTTCAGTGACTTATATTTATAGCTTCTCTTCCTCTAGTAAAGTCCAGGGGGATCAGGAGCCTTGAAGACCAAAGCCAGCTCTTGGAGCTGGGGAGTTATTTTTGAATAACTGGAAGTATATTTATTTGAGGGAAGGGTCAAAAAACCTTATTGGAAGAGGGAACCTCAGGTCAAAGCTAGAAAAACACAGTGAAACCAGATCCAGGGGCATTTGCTGGGCCAAAAGCAGACTTGGGAGCTGGGTAGATACAAGGCTATGATGTAAAATTCTAAATCTGCAGGATTTGGGCCTTGGCCAGGAATGGGATTCTCTTTTATTGGGCGCTCTCCGCTTGATGCCAGTATGTGTTTCTGAAGTTACAGATGAAGCTTTGTAGAGTAGAGGAGACACCTTGAAAGCTTTAAAAATGACTAAGCTGAAGCCTCCCAGTAGTAGGTGATACTCTGCAGTATTAAAGGGAATGGCTTATCGTGTTAGTTATCTGTTGCTGGATAACAGATGACCCCAAAACACAGTAGATTAAGACAGCTTACTATCTCACAGCTTCTGTGGGTCAAGAATCTGGGCACAGCTTAGTTACGTCTTCTGTTATAAGGTCTCTTTTTAAGGCTGCAGTCGTAGCAGCACTTGACTGGCTCATGCCCCTGGTTGTCTGCAGCATTCAGTTCCTTGTGGGCTGTTGACCTGAAGGTCTCAGTTATTCACTGGCTGTTGTCCAGATCCCACTCTCAGTTCCTTGCCACGTGGACCTTTTTATCAGGTAGCTGACAAAACAGCTGATTCATCAGAGTGAGCAAGCAAGAAGAGCGAGAGTGAGAAAGAGAACACAGAAGCGAGCAGAGTGGATGTCACAGTCTTTTATAACCTAATCCAAAAGTGAGATTAGAACCTAATCACATCATTTCACCATATTCTCTTGCTTGGAAGCAAGTCACTAGGTCCAGCTCACACTCAAAGGGGGAGGGGATTACACATGGGTGTGGATACAGAGGGATGTGGATCATTGGGGCCAGTTGAGAAGCTGCCTAGCACACATACTGACTGGTGTCTCCTCTGGTTACATGATGCCGTGGCCATACTGGTTGTTAAATATTTTTTAATATCATCTCTGGTTTCACAAAATGTTGTCAAAATTGGAGCTAAAATTCATGTCAATTTTTGTTACTCGTATTCTTCATAACCAACTAATATGTGTATGTAGAAGAACATGAACATCTTACCAGACTACAAACTCTGTGAGGATCCTAGTGTTTGAAGTTTTTTCTCATGGTTGATTTTTTTGTTTTAGGACCTAACATAATACTAGGTACTCACTAAATATTTGTTGAATTAAAGGGTTCATAAAATGTTTTATCAAATTACAAAGTAAAATGAATCAGCTCCCTTTTTTCTTTAGAAAGAGCAATACAATTAGGAGGAAAGAGAAAGGAGCAAAGGCTGATACGAACAGACACATCCCGTCTAAATAAGTCTAATAGGCTTCAATACTTCCGTCACCCTCAAGTTCACCATTAGGATCTCAACAGGGGAGGGGCGGGTCGAGTGCTTGGGTTACTATTCCCTTAGATTGTTTCTCACACTGTCAAGGTTCCTCCCCTCACGTGATGCTCTGTCTCCTCAAACCCAGCACAGTGGGCTGGAAATCATCTCTACCCTAAACCAGTCCCCCTTCCGCCTGCCCCGTGCCTCCTTTGCCTTGTCACTTACAGTGCTTTTTCTTGGGTTCCTAGTTTTCTAGGCATCAGAGTTACCTTTCAACCCTTCTTCCCTTATTTCCCTTTGGTACTAAGTTACCAACTCATCTTGATTCTCTCCTTTTCACTTCCCACCGTAACCTGTCTAATTGCCTTATAGTAGATTGCAGTCCCCCTAAGGCAAGCTCTCTGCCCTCTCCTTTCTTGACTTCTTAGCTAGCTAGGTCTTCCTTAAACCTCAATTATATTGTGTCTCCCCACCACCCCCACCCCACACACATACACTTAATGCTCCAGTGATAAATAATGATAAAGTTTTCACTCTTTGCCTTGACATGCATGGCCCTTTACTTACCATTTCTTCCAAAGATCACTCTTTGACCTTCAACACTCCATATTTTCATCTGCCTTCATATTTTTGTGCCGTCCAGTCTCTGCTTCTCAATTCATGTATTTGTTTCTCTTTGTAAGGGGTAGATCAAGGTTTTGTGAGTCCTGATGCTTAATCCTTTGGGGGCCCTCTTTGAGAAAAAGAACACAAAGTGAAGAATACAGAATTAGGGACAGAGCACTGGAAGGGGCCCTGAAGTTTACACTGCATTAGCTTCACAGTACATCAGCCCCAGCCTTTCGGTCTTGCCTACGCTTTAGCCAAGGATGATGCAGCCATCTCTGCTGACCCCAGCCAACATGAATATTCATAAATCTGTTGGCTAAAGACAAGGATTTTATCTTACACTACTTTATAGTCTCTGAGTCTTATACTTTGAATTTATCGATTACTAAAGAACTGTTACTTCTTTATCAAATTATTACAAAGGTAATCACATGTAATTAAGGAGTTTCTTATATATATGTTATTTTTTTTAAATAGTTGTTCTCAAAATGCTAAACTGCTCTTGGAGCCCAGAGTAAGTTTCTGTAATGTCTGTTCTACGTTGATATGTGTCCTAACCTTATTTTTAGAGGTCAGCTTTTATAACAATCATACAGTCTTTTTAGTGGATACATAGTAGATGTGAAAATTTATTATTCTAAGAAAACACTCTTCATAAATTGTGAAAGTCCTCCAGTGCTTGATAATTATTCGGAGAATCCTGTCCTGAGATTTATGGATTTTGGTGACTGTCCTTTAGAGTTTGGATCTGTCTGTGAGAGACCTGGGTTATTTTCGGTGCGCCTTCTTCGCTGTTCCAGGGCTCACCCAGGAAGGCCTGTTCAGGGTGAACGGCAACGTGAAGGTGGTGGAGCAGCTCCGAGGGAAGTTTGAGAGCGGAGTGCCGGTGCAGCTGGGGACGGACGGCGACGTGTGCTCTGCCGCCAGCCTGCTGAAGCTCTTCCTGAGGGAGCTGCCCGAGAGCGTGATCCCCGCCGCGCTCCAGCATCGGCTCATCCAGCTCTTTCAGGGTGAGTGCAGTGGCTCCTGCCAGGAATCAAAGCAGTTTTACTCCTCAACTAAAACCAAGCTTTGAAATATTTGCGGTTTCTGCATAACCACCATCTTGCTGTTTTACTCCAGGTCCTCATCTTCTACCCTAAAATAATACTAAACTATTATGAAATACCATTATTAAATGTAATTTCTTAGACTGTTGGTATATGAATGTGTACATAACTAATATTGAAAAGCCCTGATGCTTTTGGGCCAGAGAAAATCTTTTCTGGCTACCATAGAAGTACTAACAATAAGGCATTACATTCTATGTAGGAAATATTAATTAACTGAATTGTGTTTGGTTAGTGACCTTTGAGACTGAAAAGTCACTGGTGTGCTTTCCTTTTCTTATAAGCAAGACTGAGTCCTAAAATAGTACTCGTTTTACATAATTAAAGTTAAAAGCTGATTTTTAAAGGTCCTTAAACATCTTTTTTCCATTGAGGTATAGTTGATTGCAACATTATATTAGTTTCAGGTGTAAACCATAGTGATTCAGAATGTTTATGTAGTATATGCCATTTAAAGGTATCAAAATATTGGCTGTGTTCTCTGTGCTGTACAATATATCCTTGTAGTTTATTTATTTTATACATAATAGTTTGTACTTCTTAACCCCCTACCCTTACCTCTCTTACCCCTTCTCTCCCTTATCCTCACTGATAACCACTAGTATGTTCTCTAAATCTGAGTCTGTTTTTTTTTTATTGTAGATACTCATTTGTTTTATTTTTTTTTTTAGATTCCACATATAGGCGACAAGACACATCCTCTGACATATTTCATTAAGCATAATACCCTCCAGGTCTGTCCACACTGTTGCAAATGGCAAATTTTCATTCTTTTTTGTGGCTGAGTAATATTCCATCTCTTTCTCTCTCTCTCTCTCTCCCTCCCTCTCTCTCTCTCTCTCTCTCTCTCTCTCTCTCTCTCTCTCTCACACACACACACACACACACACACATCTTCTTTATCCATTCATCTTTTGGTGGACACTTAGGTTACTTCCATGTCTTGGCAATTGTAAATAATGCCACTGTGAACATTGGAGTGTATGTATCTTTTTGAATTAATGTTTTCATCTTCTTCAGATATATATCCAAGAGTGGAATTGCTAGATCATATGGTAGTTCTAAGTTTTAATTTTTTGAGAAACTTTCATACTGTTTTCCATAGTGGCTGCATCAATTTGCATTCCCATCAACATTGTAGAAGGGTTTCCTTTTCTCCACATCTTCACCAACATTTGTTATTTGTGGGTTTTTTTTTGTTGTTGTTGTTATTATTGAAGAATAGTCAGTTACAATGTGTCAATTTCTGGTGTACAGCACAATGTTCCAGTCATGCATATATGTACATACTTGTTTTCATATTCTTTTTCATTAAAGGTTATTGCAAGATACTGAATATAGTTCCCTGTGCTATACAGAAGAAATTTGTTTTTTTAATCCATTTTTATATATAGTGGCTACCACTTATAAATCTCAAACTCCCAAATTTATCCCTTCCTATCCCTATCCCCTCCATAAGCATAAGATTGTTTACTGTGTCTGTGAGTCTGTTTATTTTGTAGATGAGTTCATTAGTGTCTCCTTTTTTTTCTTTTTTTAAGATTCCACATATGAATGATACCATATGATAGTTTTCATTCTCTTTCTGGCTTACTTCACTTAGGATGATGATCTCCAGGTCCATCATGTTGCTGTGAATGGCATTATTTTATTCTTTTTAATGGCTGAGTAGTATTCCATTGTATAAATATACCACAACTTCTTTAATCCATTCATTTGTCAATGGACTTTTAAGTTGCTTCCATATCTTGGCTATCATATATAGTGCTGCTGTGAACATTGGGGTGCATGTATCTTTTTGAATTAGAGTTCCCTCCGTATATATGCCAAGGAGTGGGATTGCTGGATCATATGGTAAGTCTATCTTTAGTTTTTTGAAGAATCTCCATACTGTTTTCCATAATGGCTGCACCAAACTGCATTCCCACCAGCAGTGTAGGAGGGTTCCCTTTTCTCCACAGCCTCTCCAGCACTTATCATTTGTGGAGTTTTTAATGATGGCCGTTTTGACTGGTGTGAGATAATACCTCATCATAGTTTTGATTTGCATTTCTCTGATAATTAGCAATATTGAACATTTTTCATGTGCCTGTTGGCCATTTGCATGTCTTCATTGGAGAATTGCTTGTTTAGGTCTTCTGCACATTTTTGGATTGGGTTTTTTTTTTTTTTAATTAAGTTGTACGAGCTGTTTACATATCCTGGAAATTAAACCTTTGTCAGTTGCATCAGTTGCAAATATTTTCTCCCATTCTTTAGATTGTCATTTTGTTTTGCTTATGATTTCCTTTGCTGTACAAAAAGCTTATAAGTTGAATTAAGTCCCGTTTGTTTATTTTTGCTCTTATTTCTATTGCCTGGGTAGACTGCCCTAGGAGAACATTGCTAGGATTTATGTCAGAGAATGTTTTGCCTATGTTTTCGTCTAAGAAGTTTATCATGTCTTGTCTTATATTTAAGTCTTTAAGCCATTTTGAGTTTATTTTGGGATATGATGTGAAGGGAGTGTTCTAACTTCATTGACTTACATGTGGTTGTCCAGTTTTCCCAACACCAGTTGCTAAAGGGACTATTTTTTCTCCATTAGTATATTCTTTCCTCCTTTGGCAAAGATTAATTGACCATAGATCTGTTTATTTCTGGGCTCTCTATTCTGTTCCATTGATCCGTATGCCTATTTTTATGCCAGTACCATGCTGTTTTGATTACTGTATCTAGGTAGTATTGTCTGAAGTCTGGGAACATTATTCCTCCAGCTTCATTCTTTTTCTTCAGAATTGCATGGTCTTTTGTGATTCTATACAAATTTTAGGATTATTGTTATTTGTGTTCTTTTTTCATTGACGTACAGTCAGTTATAACGTGTCAGTCTCTGGTGTACAGCACAATGTCCCTATTTGTGTTCTTTTTGACAAATAGCCATTCTGACAGGTGTTAGGCAGTATCTGATTGTGGTTTTCATTTGCATTTCTCTAATGATTAGTAATGTTGAGTGATGTCTGTAGGCCATCCATATGTCTTCTTTGGAAAAATGTCTTCTCAGATCTTTTGCCCATTTTTTAATCAGTTTGTTCATTTGTTTGACTCTGAGTTATATGAGCTGTTTATATATTTGGGATATTAAGCCCTTATCAGTTATTTGCAAGTATTTTCTCCCATTTAGTAGGCTGTCATTTCATTTTGTCAGTGGTTTTCTTTAATGTGCAAAAAGCTTTTAAGTTTAATTAGGTCTCATTTGTTTATTTTTGCTTTTGTTTCTTTTGCCTTAAGAGACATTCAAAAAATAACCTGCAGTTTATGTCAGTGTTTTGCCTATGTTTTATTCTAGGAGTTTTACATTTAGATCTTTAATCAATTGGAGGATATAAAATATAACAGATTTCTGTATATTAATTTTGTATTCTGCAACTTTACGAGATCCATTGATGAGCTCTTGTAAAATTTTTGGTGATGTCTTTAGGATTTTCTATGTATAGCATCAAGTCATCTGCACATAGTGACAGCTTTACTTCCTCCTTTCCAGTTTGGATTCCTTTTATTTCTTTTTCTTGACTGATGGACTGGTTGCTGTGGCTAGGACTTCTAATACTACATTGAGTGAAAGTCGTGAAAGTGGGCATCCTTATCTTGTTCCTGATCTCGGAGGAGATGCTTTCAGCTTTCCCTGCTGAGTGTGATGTTAGTTGGGCTTATCCTGTATAGTCTTTGTTATGCTGAGATTCGTTTCTCCTGGGACGACTTTGTGGAGAGTTTTATCATAAATGGATGTTTGAATTTCATCAGAAGCTTTTTCTGCATCTACTGTGTTGATCATACAATTTTTATTCAGTTTGTTAATGTGGTATATCACATTGATTGTATTATGAAGTGATTTTAAATGAATCTTCATTTTTAAAGGTAATAACTTTAGGCAAGGTTGAAGTAGCACCAGGGAGAGCTCCCTGCCAACTCCTGTGCTTTGTCAAGGCTTGATGCAACTAATGTTCTTTTGTCTTCAGTAATTCAGATCTCTTCTGTCTGTACCTAGGGTGGGTCTTGATATTTTATAAAACACTTCAGCCTGTCATACTTGATCTTTTGTCCTGAAATGAAGAAGCACAATCTTCAACTTTCTAGGAACCTTCTGTGACTGACTAATGCTCCTTCTTTACCTCCAGGTGAATTTGGGACTTAGCCCAAATGCTCAGATGCTCTTAGCTTGGTAGGATCTGATGATCTCCTTGTGGGGGCTTTATTAATTGTCTATCTCAGAGATCTAACTATTTACTGAAGAAAGAAGAGAGACCCTGATGTGGCATCTTGATTATGGATCCATTAATAAAAATCATGGAAGTCAAGAGGGGAAGATTGTGGGGCCAAGATGAGGAGCTCATTTTAAATGAATAAAATGACCATCAGTGCTTAGGAGAGGGGTATCAAGGTTGAAGATGTGAACTTCATAGTCGTCTTTGTAGACTTATCAGTGTTCTTACATAGCATCCTGAGTGAGCATCCTTATGTTTGGACAATATTGTAGCTGTAAACAGATGACAACAAGCGAATTTTATATACCATTCATCAGGATTTAAGTGCTTGTTCTTAAGTAATTTTATTACCCACAGTAAAATTCATCATCTTGCCTTTGATGTATTTTCCTTTGTTTAAAGAAATATTTTTGTCAGACTAATACATCCATATGGTTTTATTTAAAAAATCAAATAAAATTGAACGATTTACATGGAAAACCCATACTCACCCTCTGGCAGCCCTTATTTTCTTTCCCAGAGGAGATTAGTTTCACTGTTCTTTTGATATTGGCTTCCATTTGATAATGTAATGTTAAGCTTGATTTCTCACTTGCAAACAGTCTCTCATTGCTTCTGCTTATGAAATATGCAGAATTAGCTCTTTACATTGCTACTTATTCCAGTATTGTCACGTCACAGTTTTAGCTGAATTCATAGCTGTTTGCCTTGTTACGACTGTGTGGGGGTGTGACGTGTGTGAGATCTGTTGTCTGGAGTTAATATGTGTCTTAGGTTGTCGCTCACATAATTTTCTATAAGCCTGTCTGCAGTTTGTTTTGTTTTTCCAAATTGCTCCAACAAATCCACGTGTACCTTTTTTTCCCAAAAATATCAAATAATTTATTAATTCTTTATTTCTGCGGGGATTCCTGTTGGCCCTTTCACTTCTTTTCCCACCTGAGCCGCGGTAGTAGACGTCACTCAAGCCTCCTCCTCCAGTCTTCCTGGACCCGCCGTTTCCTGCCATCTCTTTTCATCTATTGTGTTGGATACTCAGCAGGTCCCTTCAACCTGGAAAATATTGTCTTTTGGTCTTGGAAATGTACCTGTGTTATCTTTCTTTTGTTGTTCCTTGAGATGTTTGATCGTTGTCTTTTAATTCTATTTTTTTGGGTGTGAAATTTAATCAACTTTATTTTCCAACCTTGTTTGTGTTTAAAATGGTAGCTTTCCAAGTTTAATATCCAGTATATTCATGCTCTTCCTTTTTCAAAGTATGTTGTTTTGTTTTATAGCATTCCAGTCTTACTCTTATCTTTCTGAGAGACAAATAAGGCTTTTGAGCATGGTTTTTTTTTGTTTTGTTTTCTTCTCCCTATATTCCTGTTCGTGGGATCTTTTTGTCTCTCTTTACTTAAACACATGAGGATCTTTGGCTGCTGTTATTTAAGAATGACATTTTGTATGTGGACCAGAGGGCTTGTCTACTGTACTTCACTTTAGGAGAATGAGGTAGTGGGGATAGAGGAGAATCTAGCTGTTTCATTTGGGTACACAAAATGTCAATATTTTTCTCTCCAGCTGTGGAGTCCCTCAAGACAGGAGTGGGAGGGAGGTGGGAAGTATGCTAATGGCCCCGTTATTTCTTAGCACATTTTCGCTAATCTTCACATTTTCAACTGTGTTCCTTACTCTGGCCCTTAGCTAGGTCAGATTGCAAGCATCCACTGATGCTACTCAGAGACGGCTGCTCCATACGCTTGCCTGCCTGCCCACCTGCCTGCGCTCTCGCCTGGTGCGCCCTGGAGCGGACCGGCTTTCAAACAGTCTGTTTTCAGTCACTTCCATCCACTTCCAAATGACTTTGAAATTCCATCTCCTTCTGTCTTCTCTGCTGTTCTTTTTTTTTTTTGCCCTGAGGTGCTGATACTTTTTAAACATGATTTTACTGCCATTTTACTGGGATCTGGGGAAGAATATGTGATCAGTCTGACTCTTTAAATGGACATTTTCCTTTGTCTTCTGCCCCACCCCCCACCCCATACTTGATTTTAAATGGAACAGAAATTTATGATAGCAGCTGTGCAAACACTATGCGAGTTAAGTGCCTGTGAATTTCACCTTATGAGCATTTGATAATTTAGACAGCAACTGTTTTTCTTAAGAAACCAGCCTAATAATGGGACCATTTTAATCAGTACAATGCCTACTTGTAAAGAAATCTAATTTAATATACTGACTTGGGCTTGAGCCTTGTGCTATTTTTCTTCATTATGTGAGGAGTTCACCAGGTAAGTTTGAGTTAAGGCTGTTTTTTAACCACCTGCATTGTTTGACGTTAGCTAAGTGGTCTTGCCTTGCACATTTTAAAGTACAGTGCAGATGCTGGCTGGTTATAATACTGGTTATTATAAGTCATCACTCCCTGGATAGGATGAGCTCCATAGGAAGCGGATGATATATTTCCTTACTGAGAAGTTCCTTTACTTTTGCAAGTATTCAACCCTCGCAGATTTCTATGAGAAACAGAATCATTACATTAAACTCCAAGTTTTAGCCCTTTCTGTTTTCAGTATGTGCCTTTTAGGGTTTCTATAAGCAAGGCCAAATATATGAATTATTCAGAATTAAAAGAATTAAACAATTAATTATAATTATATTAATATATATAATTAAAGGATTGCCATCTGCATATCTGCCCAAGCTGCCAGTCACTCAGATGTGTGAAACCTCCCTGGAATACACTGGAAATGTGGTGCCAGGAAACCAAGGCGTCTACACAAAACTTGATACATTTTGATGATATTCCAGTCGATTCTGTGTCCATCCAGATCCACGTGGCAGGAGAAAACCCCATTTGTGTTTAAAATTCCCCATGATCTCTAACATTGTAGATCCTGATAACTAGGTGATCTTTTGTTTGCTGAGTACCCATAAAAATATTTTCCTCACACTGGCCTTTGACACTGTGAGACAATATTAAGTAGTGAGTGGGATGACAAATTTGAAAGAGACGCCATGGCTGAGCAAGTTATTCTGCATTAGAACAGCTAGTCTTGAGGTGTGTGTGTGTGTGTGTGTGTGTAAATTGGCTGAAATCCTTCATCTGCTGTTGTCTTTTCAGCTGTGTTCTCTTTATCCCTTACCTTTCAAAAATTCCTCTCATTTAGTGCGATATTAAGAGGAAAAGTAGATAAACTCATCTTTAACTGAAAGTTCTCTTCTGGCTTTTTCCCATACTTGATTTGAAAGCCAACCGAATTTCCTTGTAACAGTTTTATTGAGATGTAATTTACACATCATAAAATTGACCCTTTTCAAGTGCACAATTCAATGGTTTTTAGTATATTCCCAGAGGGCAACCATACCCACTATCCGGTTTTAGAACATTTTTATCGCTCCAAAAAGAAATTCCAAGCCCATTAGCATACACTCCCCTTTTCTCCCCCACCTCCGTCTTCACTCCTCCCAGCCCTAGGCAAACACTAACCTACTTCCTGTCTATAGATTTGCCTGTTAGTGACATTTCTTATAAATGGAATCACACAGCATGTCACTTCTGTGACTTCTTTTACTTAGCTTAAGTTTCAAGGTTCATCCATGTTGGGACATGTATCAGTACTTCATCCCCCTTTTATGGCTGGTTAATATTTTATTGTATGACTGGACTACATTGTATTTATCCACTCATCCATTGATGGACATCTGGGTTGTTTTCACTTGTTGGCTGTTGTGAATAATGCTGCTGTGAACATTTATGTACAAGTTCTTTTATGGACATATGTGTTAATTTCTCTTGGGTATCTACTTAGGAGTGGAATTGCTGGGTCAAATGGTGACTTTAACATTTTTAAGGAACAGTTTTTAAAAGTAACTGTACTATTTTATGTTCTCATCAGCAATGAATGGAAATTTTTATTTCTCTGCATTTTTGCCAATACCCGTTATTGTCTGTGTTTTTTATTTTCATTATCCTCATGGTACAGGCAATAGAGGTTTGTAATAGAAGGAAGATTATAGGCTTGAAGAGGAAAAAGAGAGACCCAGCAGCTCAAAGGCAAAGAAGATAATATCTGTTGGGGATTTGGGGGAATTAATTGTTGTGAACTGAGTGAAATCCTCAGTAAATTCCCTATTTTTCACTAATGCTTTTATGTGAGGAGAGTCTTGTTTAGATTAAGCTGAAAGAGGAAAAGAGAGAACAGCCAACAAATGAGTTATTTTAAAAAAAAGTAAAACAACTTATATCAATAGAATCAACTCACATAAAATAAATTTTGAAAATTTGTTTAAAGAATATCCGTTTGAAGGGATGCCAAATGATGAGTTTGCTAGCCACCTGCAGCTCTACCTGAACTCTGAAGCTGTGTTCTGAACACCTGCTTTGCTGAGCCCATGGACATAATCAGCTTTTACACTGAGTCCATAAATAATCTGAAGACTTAAGGCATAAGAAGAGACACCCCAAACAGTCTTTAACTCTGGGCTTAATAGTTTAAGTCATAGGACACCGACTCAGTCCAGTCACCTCAGAGCTGAACAGTAGTGTCAGCTGAACCAGTAGTGGGGGGCAGGTAGACTATTAGTAATATAATTTCCATGGAGACAACATACCTATGTACTTTGCCCACTTAATAGAGCACTAGATTTGTGGAGAAAGACAAGTTTTATTAGCTGAGCTATTGCCAATATCGTTGAAAATTAACATCGTTGTGGGAGGTTCCCTCTCCTTTATGCTGTGATGGTTTTCCCCATTCTCCTGTGTACGGACATTGCCAGATTATAAACAGGTTCTTCACCTGTTACATGCCTGTGTCTAGTATTATCCTAGCTGTGAGCTCCCAGTTTTGATATTTAGATAGACTATTTTGTGTGTTTTTTTATATGTTTATCTGTGTCTTTGTCCCCACTGATGAGCACTTAGCACTCAGTGAATGCCCACAGAAGAGATTTGCTGACCTCGTATTTAGGTATCATCTGGAGTTAGCTTTTTGCTATAGGACTGAAATGTGTAAAGTATGACCTAAGTCTTTGTTCTCCTGGTGGCCTTTGCCTTTGCTTTTTCTCTAACGTGCAGGTTCATTCTGGGAGCGGGAGTGTCTGTGTAGATACTGGCTAATTTAGCAGTAAACACATTCCTGCATCTTGAAGAAGCTAATCACAATGATAAGATTTGTAGTTTTACCAATAACATTTTAGAATAGACTGTCATTTATTAAATTTTATTAGTCACTTTATCATCCTGCCCTTTGAGAAATTTGTTCGAGGCCTTTGAGAACTTTGTCATGGGCAAGGGTTGTGAGAGCTGTAAAAACAGAAGCTTTCCTTTTACATGGAAAACTGCCAATTCTATGAATCATAAGATGTAATTATGTACGTGAGCTGCTCGTCACTCTAAAGTGGTTCCCCTCCTGGGGAATGAAATGCAGAGGGTAAATCCTAGTGTAACCTAGGGTAGCTGGCATTTTATGATTACTTTTTCCATTCTTCTGCTAATGTAAATTTAGAAAGAATTATAACTCATATTTTGATTATTACTACATATTTGATAAAACCTTTTTGTGCCCAAACATTCTTGTAGGCTTTTATTAAAATGTTGTTCCCCACATACACCCCAGGACCTTATTATAAATGAATGAAGGTTCCCACCCCCTACTATTCACTGATTTTGCTGGTTTATTTGTTGATTCAGGCAACGTTTCTTAAGTATTTACATGTCTGAGGCAGTGTGCTAGGTGCTGTGTAATAATGATATTAATAACAGCTAACTTTGTTGGAGAACACTGATCAAAATCACCTGCTCTGAGGTCAGACTGCCCACATTTGTGTTGCAGTTCGGCTCCTTGGAGGCTGTGTGAACATGGACAAGTTAGTTAATTAGTCTGTTTCAGCCTAGTCATCTCTAACTGGGGATGCATTAGATTCCTATTGCTGCTATGACAGATGACCACAAATTTAGTGGCTTAAAACATCACATACACACACTATTTCGTTGCTCTGGGAGAGGTGTGTAGCTCGGCTGTTTTGTCTCCTTCAGGTCTTACAAGGTCAAAACCCCGGTGTCCATTCGCCTGGGTTTTTGCTGCCTCTAGTCTCATTCAGGTCATTGGTTTCAGTTCCATGTGGTTGTGGGGCCATGGTCCTTTGTCTCCCTGTTGGCTTATCAGCTTCTGGAGGCTGTCCACGTTCTCAGGCTTGTGACCTCTCTCCATTTTCAGAGTCAGCAGCAGCTCACAGTTCCATCGGATAGATTAGCAAATTTTCATAAACCCTTGTGTGAGGCTTCATGAGGAAATAAAAAATGACTTCAATAAATCTGGCGCCATGAAGCTAAATATTTTGGTTCTTTTAATGACTGACCTTCTCGTGGCCCTGAGAGAGATAGTCGTAGAGATTAGCATTTGGCCAGTTGCTTTATTTTTTTTCTCCCTGAGGCTAAGATTGTATGTAGTCGTACAGTATAACTTTATGGCACTGAAAAGTCAAAGCACTGGGATAAATGTCCAGGTTAGAATTAGGTGCCATCCTGTGATACAGGGCCAGCCGGGCTGATTACAATCACAATCTCTTTTTAATGAGGGCAAATACTTGTTGCATGGTTCAGTATTTGTTACCTCATCTGGAACAAACGTTTTTATGGTATAATCTTCTCCAACTGCTGAACAGGTTTACCTGTAGACCACGCATAGTGTGTGCTAGTTGTTGGTTTGCATTTTAGCTTGAAAAATGGGTCGAATTTAGCTAACAATGAATGAAATCTTTCAAGAAACTTGAATAATTTGAAGTGGCGCTTTTCAGTAATGGAGAAAGTTCATTCTTGTCCTAGGAAAAGATTGATGTTAAAGAAAATGATGACTATCTCAATTATTAACCATTGTTCATCCTCAAAGTTTGCTTAAGCCTTTTGGACTGATGAATTATACATATTCTAATTTTTATTCTAGTTTAATTCTAGAAATAACTGCAAGTTTGTAACAGTTAAAATATTTCAGTACATCTGGAGAGGTGCATTTCGCTTCTGGTTCTGAGGCCTTTCTGTGGAATTTTATTCTGAGTATCCTTCCTCTCTGATCACTAAATATCCATTTTCTTATTTAAATGCTCTCTGTAATCCAGTTCCTACATAACACTCTGACCCAGCTAGTTCTGTAAATGGAATAAATTATTCCACAGTACTTTCAGATGTATTTGAGATACAGATGTCTCTTTATTCCTATACTCTTATGTCTATCTTGGTGTCTTAAAAGTGTCTTAATTGTGTATCAAACTGTTAAAACTATTCCTTGATCATTTTTTATATGCAAGGCATTGAGGGGATTTAAAAGATGTTTAAAACTCAACCTCTAACTCTGAAAGAGCTTACATTGGCCAGTTTGCGGATTTTGTTTTTAAACTTTAACTGCCTCCAAACATCCAATGCCTTCTCTTTTTATTTCCTTTTTTTTAAATTTTTTTGGTGTGGGAGGATGTTAATTAGGTTTACTTATTAATTTTTTGATGGAGGTTCTGGGGATTGAACCCAGGACCTCGTGAATGCCAAGCATGTGCTCTACCACTGAGCTATTCCCTCCCCCAAATGCATTTTCAATGAGGCCTTCTTGACAAGTCTTACTTATAATTGCAATCACCACCCCTCACCCTGGCTAGTGCTCCCAATTTCCTCTACCTCTGTTACTGTATTTATTGTTTAATGTCTCACCCACTAAAATACAAGCTCCACTAAGGCAGGGATTTCTGTTCTGTTTAGTGATGTATCCTTAGTGCTTAGAGCTGTGCCTGGCATAGAGTAGTCACTCAGTAACTACGCGTGGAATGATTGAATGAATATTCCACGCACAAATTCTTCATATGTAAAACAAACAAGATACATTCAAATTCTATCCAGAATCTGCCCATGTGTCACCATCTCACTGCTGTCAACTTGGTCTAGGTCAACTGACCTGTCTCTTCTGGGACTGTTTCAGTGGTCCCCCACCTATAATCTCCCTGCTTTCAACCGTGCCTCCCATAGTCTGGATTCAGTGCAACAGCCAGAGTGGTCCTTTCAAGTCTCCCCACCGCTCAAAACCCTTAATTGGTTGGAGAGTGTGGGAAACCAAGGCTTGTAAGACTGTAATGATCTGCCCTGTTCCCCCCGCCCCACTGTCTCCTGATTTCATTTCCGGCCACTCTCCCCCACCACCACTTGGCCCCAGACTTACTTAGGACCCTAGCACCTGCTGTTTCCACTGCCCAGCATGCACTTCCCGCTTTCCTTCAGCTCTGCTCAGTTGTCCCTCAGCAGAGAGGCCTTCCTGACCTTCACAAGGTCGACACGATAAGTACCTTATTAAGAGGCTTTCTCCGACATCCCTCTTCTCCTGCTTTGTGTTTCCTCACAGCGCTGATGCTACCACTTCACATATGTCTTAGGAATTTATTATTTTCTGTCTCCTCCCAAAGAGAACGCTTAATAAAAGCATGAGGTTAGTTCGGTTCAGTGCTATATCCCTAGTTTAGTGTCCAGCACAAAGAAAGCAGGTGATAAGTATCACACATACTGTGTGGTAAGTATACATTATGAATAAATGCGCCTGAGATAGAAGCACCGCTGGCTCTTATTTATGATGTGAGACCTTGAGGGAGACATTGTCATAACCAATACAAATGCAAGAACATGAATGAAGATGGCGGTGTTTAACATATTTAGGTATCAGGAAATCTAAAAATACGTAAGCAATAATAAAATAATTATGAACTTTGTTTCTAGAAAACATCAAAAGGGCATCTTAGGCACATGGGCACTCACACTCCCCCACTCAGTGCTACACAGGGCATTCTTCCCCAGGCCCCCTCAAAGGGTGTGGAGCAGTTATTAATCTTACATGCAGGATGGCTGCAGGCAGGCAATAATGGTGATATTTACCAGGTATCTCTGGAAATACAGTGCAGATTGCAGATTCTCAGTATGACGGTAGCATGTAATTAATCAGGGTGAGAAGACATGTCATGCTAATAAAGGAAGGTCTTTACTGCACTGTCAAAATGCTGAAACAAAGATTCAGGGTCTAAGTTATGATTGTTTAAGGTTCAGATGTGATATGCTTCTGTCATAGCCACTGGGGTGGAGAACACTCCTGCCTTCAGGCAGTGAGGGAACCAATGACTGTCTTCCATTGGAGGAAGCAGAAATGCTTTTGGGTATAAGGAGATACATATATTTTCCCCTCATATTTACTTTTGCTTTTTGAGAACATATTTAGTGATTCTTTCATTCATGCCATTAAGGATCTCCTGTTATTTTAAGTTAGAGATTCTCTGAATGTGTCTCCCCTCCCATTTTCTGTCGGTTTTATTTCCTGGGAAAATTATTCATTGTATTTCAAAGTATTGAAAGTAAGTGACCAAAGTACTGCTTCTTTTCTAAAGATGTTAAAAATTCAGAACTGTTTTGAATATTTGTTTTATTTGATCTGGTGTCATCACACATTGCCTGCCATAGGGTTTGAGGTTTCATTTCAGAGCCAGAAGGCCAGAGGTCTGTTGGCAGGGCTGTTGGAATGCTGTTGCTTGTATCTTGAAATGCTGGGAATTAAACTACAATTTAAAAAGAGAGCACACACCCATGAAAATCCAGTCACCATAAAAAAAGAACAATGTGAATAGAAGTCCACTTTCTCTTAGTTCAGATTTATCTATCTTTATAAAGTTATGAGAAATGGGTAGTCTTCAGTTCATTCTTAATCATGCCAAACTTAATTATTTCCATTTCTCATGTATTCTTGTTAGGCAAGATCATAGTACAGTGGAAACTTATGCTGCCATAAACAATATGCCACATGTTTTTGTGTATTATCAAAGTGTTTGAATAGGGTTTCTTTCTTTTTTAAACATAAACTAATATGAAAAGCTTCTAGAATCAAGAAATCTATTTTGCCCTAAAAATTATAGTCTATTGTATCAGATTTTTGTGATCAGTAAGAATTAATCATTCTAATCTTAAATAGAATGTTCTTCAGTACCATTCTACCAAAGATTGAAATCTGCACATTTTTGGCATTGCTATTTTTGACAGCATCACTTAGTCTAACGTTCGTAGAGGTGAAATTGGTTCATGTTAAAAGACATTTCATTAAAACCTCAGTGTGACTATAAAACCAAATTAACGAAGGTAAAGCAAAAGAAGTTATTCTGTTTTTCTAACAAATACCTAATGTAGCACGTAGTATGTGTCAGCCAGTCTGTTTTAAGTACTTTACAGCTGTCACTTCATTTAATCCTCATCACAACCCTATGGGACAGTGAACATTACCATTCACAAGTAAGGAAAGAATTTAGTGAGGAGTCCAAGGTCCCATGGGTAATAGGCGGCTGAACCAAGATTCTGACCCAGGAAGTGACTCCCGACCCTGCATTCTTACCTAGTGCCCTGCAGCCACTCAGTGGCACTTGGTGTGACTTTCTGTGTGTGTTCTGTGTTTTCACTTCCTGCAGTGGCGTACTACCCATGTATCCTGTAACTCTGTTGAATCCTCTTCCTTTGCATCATTTTTTGCCTCACTTTTCCTTTTCTTATACTCTTGACTGGCTAGAGTAGCTGGCCCTTTTTTAATTGAAGAATCCAGTGTGTGTGACATATGACTGGATTAAATTTTCATTCTCTTAAAGGATGAGTTGTCATTACTCCCCTAAAGTATTTGGTATAAAAGGTTTATATTTTCCCCTGATAGAAAGTAGTATACAAATTTACTTAAGATAGCAACTTTACTGTATTTAAATATTGACAGAACAAATCTTTGAGAATTGAAGGAAACTTTTTAGACATCTGCCTGTAAATTTTGGCACATTGTTGGATATTTTTGATTTTATACAAGATTACTAGGCTTTTGTACAAGGCACATATCAAATCTTAACTCTGTGACGTGGGAGATTAAAAAAGCGATGTAAAAATTTAGTTTTCCTTCGATCTCCTTTGTGCACAGATTGCTGATGACTAAGTTTGGTGTCGATCATCATGACCCAGGAAGGTCTCGTGTATCAAATTTTATTCAACCAAGAGATTCTTGTTTTTAACAAACTTGAAGAGAAAAATCAAATGGACGATTCCACTATGGACAAATACCCAACCATTATCTTAATTTGTGACAAGAAAACACAAAATTGAAATACAGACCTATTTTATGCACCAAATAAAAAGCTTGTGATTTTCAAATGCCTTGAATACATGAGTAATTCTTCAACGTTAAAGAAGTCAAACATAAGAGATCAATGAAAAGCACAAATGCCTCTTTTTAAGGCACATCTCAGTTTGTGGGAATAATTTTCTGAGTTCAGTGTTAGAATGTGTTGTACCCGTGTGCCTTTGTTATGGTTGCTGTAAAATGTGCCTGAGAACATTTTTTGTTCTTTTTCTTTCCAGATGACAGAAACGATGCTCAGGAGAGTAGCTTAAGAGACTTAATAAAAGAGCTGCCAGACACCCACTACTGCCTCCTCAAGTACCTTTGCCAATTCTTGACAAAAGTAGCCAAGCACCATGTGCAGAACCGCATGAATGTTCACAATCTCGCCACTGTATTTGGGCCAAATTGCTTTCAGTAAGTTAGTGACGTTTTGCTGTTTCTATAATCACATACCCCTTTTCCTTTACAGCTGCCTGAAATCACTGGGACATAGAAGCTGATATATATTTCAGACTGAAAAATCAACCAGGTTATGTCAGAGAAGTTCCATCTTGGTTTTGGGCATTTTAGCCTTTTTTTCATCCTAATTTTGAGGACAGGAGATGAGCCTTTTTGTGAAACCATAATTTGTAATGTTTCAAACAACCTTATTTAAAATTCTGGAAATGAGTTTTGCTTCCACTAAAAAGGATATTTAAAAAATTTAATCTTAAACACTGATGAGCAAAAAGGGAAAGGAGTCTGATGTAGTGTGTAATTTTTTAATAGCAATAAAGTTTAGATCATTGCTAATAAATAGAAAATGATAAGCAGAATATATCAGTGAGAGAAAAATGTAAACTCAACTACACTTGATTTATTTTCTAGGAATAACTAGACTAGAAATAAACTAGTCTCCTATGTGGGGCTGTATCACAGTCACTTTTGTAAAGCTTTATATTTTCTCTGCTATTCCTTAAAGCTATTTAATTGTTGATATGTGAACATGACCTTGCAAACCAGAGACTTTGCTTTTAAGTCTCCTGTTAACACCTCTGATATCAAATGTGTTCCTTCTGCTTATAAGGAGAGAGAAAGAAAGAACACTCATACATTAAAAGCTCTCAGAAATTCTCAGCAATTTTTTTTTTAATTGTATATCTGCTTATCCACTCCATTAATCTACAGACTCATTCAGCTGCCTGGAACTAATAATGTTACAGTCCTCAGAACGACTCTAAATATACACCCTGGCTTAGACTGTAGTGACTGCAGCGTTCCGGGACACACGCGCAGCCCGCGGTAGAGAGAAGTTCTACCCCGAGTAACTCTCGCCCTGGTAACCTTAGAGATTTACATTTTAAATAATGTCATTGCATAGGCTATGCTGGGGTCTTGGGTCTCAAATACAGGCTCCACTGACACCTTATTCCCCAGCTCTCTGGTAGTAAAAAGACTGTAATTGTTCTTTTTACCCCTGTCTGCCAAGTAAGCCTTGAGTTACCTACATGTAAGAAATAAAGGTAAGTAGAAGACAATTCAGTAATTTTGAAACCCTAGATTCTAGAAGAGGTGAAAATGAGTTTGCAAATAGAAACTTACGTAATAACATAAGGATCCATACCTCATTGCTGACTTTTGTTGGGTTGGGCTTGGTCTAGAATTTCTGGTAACCTGCTTCAATTAGTCCATTAAGATATCAAATAAGAAATGGGTTTTTATTATATGCTCTATTAATTAGTTTAGCTTTTCAAAAAATTTTATTGTGATAAAATAAAGTTTACCATTTTTAGTATGCAGTTCAATGGCATTAAGTACCTTCACATTGTTGCGATCTACTAATTGATGTGTATTTCTAAACTTAGGGATGTAGAAGTCACTGCTAGGTACTTTTCTCACTGAAATAGAATAGTACTTATAATAGGTGGTGTTGATTGAGCACTTACTACATACTCATTTATCTGATTGATTTCAAAGAGGCAGGGGTGGTTTATTTTGAACTTGAAGTTCCCCTATTTAGTCAAGAAAAAATTAGATAATCCATTCCTGTGACCACAGCTAGGTCAGTGACCACAGTTAGTCCATAAATGTTGTAAAGACCATCAGTAGAAAGCCTGCCATTTAAGGACAATTCTCTTACCACGAACCGCTGAAAGACAAAGGAAATACTTTCCTCCATAACTTAGGTGAATACACTGTATGGTCAGTAGATGAGGAAGATTTTTTCCTAATAAGGGGAAATCCTCATGAAATAATATTAATTTTTTAAAGGCTGTAAGTTTTATATACAAAATGATATTGGCTATGAAATATCCAATCATAGAAATAGAAGGAAATACACCAGTAATATATGATTGGTGTTCCAGGTGACTCTTAATTAACGGGTTTTCAACATGTACTTCCAGTTAGGGGTTATTAAATTTAGATGATTGGGTTATATTATTGTTATAAAATATTCAAACAATACAGAGGTATATAGACTAAAAATACCCACCATTAGTTCCCCCCATTCTAACCTCTCCTCCCTAGAGATAAAAATCAGTAACCAGTAGGTATGTGTCCTTCTTTTTGAACACAGGCATAAATCTATTTTAAATATAAATGGGATCAAGATGCAAGTGAAGCTTGATTGTTTTTATGGTTTTGTTTTATTAGAACTTTTAATGTCAAAATATTTATCTTTTTCTTTTAACTATTAAATAGTGTGGATTTGCTCTAACTTAAGTACCCCTCAATTGATGAGCACTGAGGTTGCTGTCAATTTTTTGATATTAACACAAAGGTGCAGTGAACTTCCTGACTCTTGATGTACATCTGTCTTACTGCTTTATGGGGGTTCCTTAGGTCTTCTCGAAAATAATGTTTTTTCTGTTATAAAGATTACAAACATTTTCTCCTGTTGTTTACCTTTTAGCTTTATTTATGGTGCTTTATTAAATTTTGTTAATTTTAATTTACTTAATGTGTCAATTCTTCCTCTTTCTGTTTATGGAGATTTAGGTCTTACTAATATTTCTTAATAATGTTGTCTTCCTTAGCAATAATACCATAAAGGTATTATTACACATATTTTTTCTTTTGTCGTATTTATAGCTTTTTTATGATTAGCTTTTTACTTTATCTAGAGTTTGTTTTTGTATATGTCACATATGGATGCAGTTTGGTTTTTCTTCAAGCAGATATCTAATTGTTACCAAATCACTCATTGCATACTACATCTTCCTTCTAGTTTACCATGCCAACTCTTACCACATATTAACTCCCACATGTACATGAATTTGTTTCTGGTGTTTGTATGCCTCCTTCCTGTTCTCTTTGGTTTTTCTGTTACATTTTCTCTTTCAGAGGAATTTTGGAGTCTCTGTGGTCAGTAGGTACCTCATTGTGGCTTTGTTGCACTTCCCTGGTGACTAAAGACATTGAGTGTCTTTTCCTGTGCTTATTGGCCATTTGTATATCTTTGGAAAAAATGTCTATTCAGATCCTCTGCCCATTTTTAATTGAATTATTTGTCTTTGTTATTGAGTTTTAAGAGTGCTTTAAATATTTAGGATCAGGTTTAGGATTTCCATATATTTTTTCCTATTCTGTGAGTTACTTTTTCATTTTCTTGATTGTGTCCTTTCAAGCACAAAATTTTTAATTTTGATAAAATCCAGTATATTTTTTCTTTTGTCAGTTACTATGTTGGTGTTGTATCTAAGAAGGTTTTGCATAACCCATGAAGATTTTTTTAAAAAGAGCTTTATTATTTTAACTCTTACATTTAAGTCTCTGGAGTTAATTTTTGTGTGGTGTAAGGAAAGAGTCCAGCTCTGCTCCTTTGCGTGTGGATGTCCAATTGTTCTAGTACCGTTTGTTGAAAATACTATTTTTCCCCATTGAATTGTCTTAGCACTCCTGTCAAAAATCAGTTAACTGTATTTTTAGGGTTTATTTCTGGACTCTCAGTTTCATTGCTTTGATCTATTGTATGTGTGTCCTTTTGGCATTACCACACTGTCATGATTCCTGTGGCTTTTTAGTAAATTTTGAAATCAAAGTGTCTGTCTTTCAACTTTGCTCTTCTTTTTCAAGATGTCAGATCATCTTGTAAATTTCTGCAAAAAGAGCCAGTTGGTATTTTGACAGGAATTCTGTTGAATCTGTAGATCAGTTTGAAGAGTACTGCCAGCTTAACAGTATTCAGTCTTCCAATCTATGAACATGGGATGTCTTTCTGTTTACTTACATCTTCTTTAATTTCTTTCAAAACTGTTTTATAATATTCCAAGTACAAGTTTCATATTTCTTTTGTTAAATCTATTCTTAAGTGTATATTCTTTTGGATGGCATTCTGAATCTGTTTTCTTAATTTTATTTTCAGATTGCTCATGACTGTTGCTAACATAGTTTTAATTTGCATTTATTTTATTATAAATGAAGTTGAGCATCTTTACTTACGTTTAAGGGCCATTTGTGTATCTTTCTCTCTATGTGTTTGTGTCTTTTGTTCATTTTCCTGTCAGGCCCTCAGGGTTGTTTTTTCCCCTCTTGTTGGGTATTTATTTATTTATGGTCTCTTTTTTTCCCCTAGTATAAACACAGTTAAAACTCTAATTTCCTCTCTATCATTTTGTCATATCACTTTGAATATTATTGTATCTCTTCTTGTCATAGGGCTGGATTGTTCAGGTTCTAAACCCTGAAGCTGAGGGTTCAGGCAGAGTTTTATTGGGTAGTGCTTTTTAGAACCACACCTGTAAGGAGTTGAGGGAAGTAGAATTAGGCAGAAGCTGAACTGCTATACAGTTGTAACAAAGGCCTCACTCAGTCCCTGGGTTACTTAGAAGTTGGAATGGCCTGTGAGGGATATCCTAAATTGAGTCAAGGAGGTTGGTCCATTTACCTCATCTCCATCAGTCATTGGAGGGGAGCTGTGCCTGCATCATTCAGGGAGGTGATGTAATCTTAGGGGAGGGACTCAGCTATGAGCCATAAGTAGGCAACACTCTGAGCACCTGAGTAATGACTGCTTCTAGTGTGAAGGGGCATATGAGAGTAGCACCCCACAGAGGCCACTACATTTGTATAATAATGTTATAATAATGTTTTTATAATATACTGTGGTACAGTAATATTTTTCTATGAAAAATTTGGCAAAATTTAGACTGTAAGTTATCTATATATATAAAATATGATTTTTTAAAGAAACCACTAATATTGCAGTTTCTAAGACAAAGTGATAAAAGTACAAGAATATTATTCTTAGAGATTAGCAAGAATTGCTTTCCCCAAGTTTTGATTATCATTAAAATGGGTACTGGATTTTCAGTGGCTTGGATAACATGGGATAATAAAAGAAAGTTATTTTAGTCCATGTCTGCTATTTGGTAGGTTTGACCCTCTGCATTATTTTTCTGTTAAGTTTTCTGTAAAATGGGACCTACAGAGTTTGCTCTGATGCTTAATTAAGCAAGACCATTAGAGAAGTCCTGGTGCATAGTAGACAGCTGGTAAAGTGGTGTTGGAACACATAGACGTTTAACTGAACGCACTTACAGTTGTGTTAAGGGAAAGATCAGGTTTCGTACTTTTTTCCCATTATACCACTTACTGAAGTGAGTTCCTTAGAAACATGAAATGGGAACCATGATTCTTCTTACCTAAGTTATCTAGTTTTCACTTTCTTCTTAGATATATTATGATCATCTTACAGTGTTGAGCATGATTTTTAATATTTAAAGAAAATGTTTTTTCTTATCCAATAAAACTTCTAAATACAAATCAACTTATTCATCTTAGTACTTGTATCAGACACGCATCTTATGACCTCAGATTGCCTTGGCACTGCCCACCTCCTAGGTAATCTGCCACCAGGGATTAACCTTTCACCTGCCTTGGGGAGTGCTGGATCCTTCTCCTTGGCTGCTGCCTTGCAGCTGGGCCAACCAGCCACCTGCCCAGCGCTTCCCCCATCACTTTTGGGCCATGGACTAGAATCTGAATTCCTGACGGGCTGCCAGAGGGGCCAGATAAGGTAACCTGGAAGCCCAGCACAGTTCTGTCCCTCTGAGTGAACCGTAGCAATGGGAAACAGGAGCTAGCAGGAAACGAGGTAGAGCCCTTCTTTCACCCTCCCATGGAGAACCTAGGTTCCTCATAAACAGCAACTCCACTGTAAATGTTTTACTTCCCCAATATTATTATATGACTCCTTTGAATGTGATATTTCCTTTGAGAAAAGGTATTTGAAGCTGGGAATAATATTAGGAAAACCTAAACATTTGCATTTCTGTTAGTTAATTTTTAAACAATTTGTTAACTAGACATTGGTGAAGAGACTAAAGACCCCCTAATGATTCTTTAGCTGAGATTTGTTTTTTGGTTGTTTATTAGTATTCTTTACACTTTGCATTAAACCCATTGTATACACTTAGTTTCCATCATTTAATAACATCAATAATATGAGAATTTAATCTCCAGTAATTAAAACAAATCTGCCAGTTACTACTGATGAGTAAGCCATTTTGATCAAATTCTGTTTCATCTCCGCTTCCTTTGCCTTTGGTCTATAGATCTATAAATTAATCCTATCCCTTGAAACAAATGTTTCATTGTTAATAAGGCAATCAGTAATATTATAGATATTTCTGAAGCTTAAAGAGATAAATCAGTTTTACATTTTGAATGATAAGGCCTGCCACGTGTGCTTCTTTCTGAGATGTTACATTTTTGCTTAGTGACAGTATAAAAGCCGTTTTAAAGCTGCTATTGGTGTCCTTCAAATCTTGCAGAAAAATAACACACTAAGTTAATGGTACCAAGTCACTAAGTCATAACCTGTGGTTCTGTGATGTATGTGTGTGTAATTAGGTATTTGGACATCATCAGTTAATATTAGATGAGATCAGCTAAATTTGTAGTCATAAACAGGATGTGTAACCAGATAAGCCTACAATGTTGCCATCATCTTATCTGCTAACTGCTGCTAAGCAGCTTTGTTTGGTTTGCAGCCCAAATGTTACTTTTGGAAAATTAGTCATTTGGATTGAAAAACGTAGATGGTTGATCTTTTTAAAGATTAAGGCCAAGCCCTAGTCTCACATATTCATGTGTTTATAACCTGTGAGCATCTGTTTATAAAATGCAAGTTGTTCATTTAATTTTTAGCACACTTGTATATATTATCATCATCCTCTATAAACACGTCTTTGGTAATTAAAGAATGGGTGATTAGAAAGTTTGGTCTTTTTCTCTGCTGAAACCTGTACGAGCCCTTTCCTGTGGTTACTTCATTGCCTGTACTCCTATGTTATCAATCCCCCATCACTTCTAATTATGGTAATTGACTTTCCAGTTGCGTTTTTTATTGTTTTCAAAATAGGTATAAGGTTTTTTTAATTATAAAAATAACATGTTAATTGTAAAAAAAAAAATTTTTTTATACCAAAAAACCGCAAGTATAAGGATGAAAATGAGACTTATCCATAATTCTACAGCCAGATTCAGTCATTGTTCATACTTTGGTTTATGTGCTTCCATGTTCTTTTCTCTGCATGCTCACATGTATATTTCTATTTGTTTGAGTAAAGATGGGGTAGTAAAATAATACCACTTTATAACTTTTATTTAAAAACTTAATGTCATCTACCATGGCATTTTTCCCATGCTTATAAATATAATTCTGCATCTTCATTTCTAATGACCGCATAGTGTTCCGATCTTCTGATCAATATCCTTTACTTAAGCAATCCCTATAAATGGCATTCTACAATTTTTTTTCTCAGCGGTAATAGTAATAGATAATATTTATTGAGTGCTTACTAAGTTCCTGGTAATGTTCTAGGTGCTCTTCATCTATTTGCTTATTTTATCCTTAAAACCCTATGAGGCAAATACTATTATTATCTCTCCTTTACCCATGAAGAAACTGAAGCACGGAAGATTTAACTTGCTGAAGGTCACATGGCTTGGGAGAAGTTAGCATCAGGAGTCTGCATCCAGACAGCCTGGCTCCTCGGCTCCAAGCTCTTAGTCACCACTCTGTAACTGTTTCCCTATAAACAGCATCACAGAGACTATTCTTGAACGTACATTTTTCACACTTCACTAATTATTTTCTTTGGCTGTACTTTTAGAAGTAGGCCTGCCTAGTCAAAGACTATTTGTATTATCAAAATTTTTGTTCATTGAAAGGTTGGACCAGTTCATACTGTAAGCAGCAATCTCTGAACGTGTCCTCTCTCCCACACCTTCTCCGGTACTGATGTTATTACTCTTTTTCATATTTGCCAATATAAGTGAATATTATTTCTTTCAGAAAATTTTGGGTTTTGTGAGATTTAACATATTTAAAAGCTTATTTTCCCATGTAGTTTTTCTTTTGTAAATGACCTTTTTGCTTTTTCAGTTTTTCTAAACTGGTGGGAATTTTTTTTTTTTTTTTTTTTGGTAATTGGTTTGAAAAACTTCCTTTTTGTAGTACAACTATTAATCTATTTTTATATATTAGAAATACTCCCTGCAGCTTGTAATTCAAATTTGAACCTCATAATTCTTTTCACCACAAAGAAGTTTAAGATTTTTATTAATCCCACGTTTTAGTTTGTGTTATTTTGGGTTTCATGTTATCCATAAAAGGCCTACCTCAAGGTTAGCAGAATATTTACTTACATTGTCTTCAATGTTTTTGCAGTTTCATATTTTTATATTTAAATCTTGAATATACGTGGATATTAGAAAAGACCTGATATGGGATTTACATTTTGTAGGATACTTGTAATTTTTTAAATATTACTGAATTCTTGTGAAATTTACTTGCAGTAAGGTACAATTTAAGAATGTAATTTTTCACTGAAATAATTAGCCTGCTAACCAAACAACATCTAGAGAGTAATTCACGCTTTGCCAAGTGATTCAAAATGTCACTTTTGTTATTTCTAGTTCAAAGTTTTAAGCACCTTTGGCCTTCTCCGAGCTTTCTTCTGTGCTAATGAATCTGCTTCTCGGGTACTAGTGTCATGCCCTCTGTATTTTAACGTCATGAGTGATATTCTTCACTTAATTCTTCTTTTTCAGGATTTTTCTGAATAACTATGAGCATATATTCTGAAAGAAGTTCAGAATATTTTTATAGATTTAAAAATTCCCGTTGAATTTCAGGTTTAATCAGATTAGTTGAAATATTTAATGTTGAGTCATTCGTTTAGTTCAGCTTTTACTTATGTATTTTTTCTAAAATTGTAGAAGCTTGAAAAAAAAGTTGTAAAATATACAGTAAAAATCATGTACTAATCCTAGATAATACTCAGAAATACTAACTTTAAATGTTTTAGCTATTTTCTTCTAGCTTTTTTCCATGTGTATATTCCTTTATAAAATTTTATCAGTTTGATATTTTACATACCTTTTTAATCCCACTTTTTTTGTTACAAAACATTAAGTTATAAATGTTTCCCATGTCATTTAAATAGTTTGTTTTTTATTTGCTTATAGCAAAGATCTTTTACACAGAAGATGACAGACTTGTATATATTGGATTCTGTGTGTATACAAAAAGTATATTCTTCAGTCATCTTTTTTCATGGTGAATCTGTAAGCATAATTGGTACTCTTATACTTTTATGGATAAAAAGCTGAAGTGTACAAGGTGTCAATTTTTAGGATTACAGAGCTAAAATAGAACTGATAGCATTTATTTTGGTCTTTTCCAATTGAAACTCTAAACTAGGCAGGAGAATAATCAATTGATTTTCAGAAAGGAAAAAAAATCAACATTGGCGCAGAGAGATTTGTACATTGTCATTGTCCCTTGATCACATGAATAGAAATACAGGTTGAACCATATAAAACTTCCAGTTTTCTAGTTCAAAATGGCCAAATATTGCAATTACATGTACTCTAATATCAAGCTTTAGTTTATTACTATTCCTTTTATTGTCAGCTGAAAACACGAGTTTGAAACACATAGGAAAACAGATACACATATTGAAAGTGATACTACAAATTCTACACTAGACGTTCACTTATTTTTTTCCCGGACTCATGATGGTTCATAATTTTATATGACCCATACATAGTGTTCCTCTCGATATTTTGTGTGAAAGTAAAGTTTATAACTCTGGTTAGTGGTAATAATGATGTGTGGTAAGCCTTGATATTTTTTAAAACAAAAATAATTAGACCTTGGTCTCACTCAAGAGATGGTAATAGACTAACCTGAAACCTGCAAGTGGTTGCAAAAATAGAAATAGATTGCTTATTTGTAGTATTTGAGGTAAGCAACTGATAGTATTGAAAAACGTTCAGGATAATAAACATTTTTTTCTTATGTGAAATAAGGATTTACTTTTACATTGCAAGGGGCAGAGATTTTTTTTCTGTAGTACTCTTAGGTAGGTACATTTTAGGTCAGTGCTGATGTGAGAAAGGATGAAGGAGATGGTTTGCAGGGTTTTTTACCCCATCAGTGTGATGCAATGTTTTTAAAATGTGTGACCCCTTCTCTGGACTATACTTCTTTGGAGAATAACCAGCCTTAGGAGTTGAACATTACTGATTGTGGCCAGAGTAAAAAATTTCTCATCCTTTTAAAAACAATCCCTTGAGTGCTTCGGTCTCGGTGGAAATGCAATGATTAAGCAGTAATATCTGCCTGACTGTTAATGATCAGCTGGGAAAATATATGGTCCAGGGTAAATCCACGGTCCTTAAAGTCAGCTGGTTATTTATTGAAGAGAAATGTCCAGCCAGAAGTAATCAACGCTACTCTGCTAAATACTGCTTTAAAAAATGAAATTGCATGTTTCCCTTCAACCGTACTTTCAAAGGACTTCTACATTCATGACCTTGTTTATTCCTTATCTGGGTCTTAAGAAGAGAGAAGGCCAGTTGATTTTGTTTCACAAGAGTTAATGAGGCTCCATTGGGTGGTTGGTGGCTAGGTGTCAATGATTGGCTTCAAGTTATGTAACTTGTAGGCAGGAAGACAAAGAAGAGGATGTCCTTCCCACTCCTGGCCTGCTGTGTTTTCCACTACATCACATGTTGTCTCAGCTATAGATGCCGTTAGTAACTGCACTGTATTTCATCTCACCAGTCATGGGTTATTTGTGAGATTTTTTAATAACCTTCATTGGATCGTTTGCCTTGATGTGACCCATATGTGTATAGTCAGTCAGTTTTTAAATGTAACTTTAAAATTGAAGAAAGCATTTAAAATAAATATTCTTTCTTTTGAGGAAGAAAAAGCAAATGCAAAATCTGATAATTTTGCTTTCTCATTTTTCATACCTCTAAAAGAAAATTCAAGTGAAAGCAAGATCAGTTGACTAACGCAATGGCTGCTGTCTGTAAGACTTCAGGTGAAAGCTAGTGCCATGTGTCTTGTTCATGAGTAATTTTGAGAATGACTTTTCAACTTTCAGCATCAAGATCCAGTAATGACAAGAGGTAAATTTAGGTATACATGAAAAAATATATAAATATATATATTGAGGCATGTTTCCTAGCTTTTGACAAAATCCAGTGACAGATTTATATTCTCAGCATTGTATGTGGGCAGATGTACATACACTCAGGTAATAATCTTCAGAGTTAGTATCTTATACACCGTCCTATCTGCCTTCCACATAGGTGGTTTCTTTTATTTTCTTCTAGTCTTGGAGGAGTAGAATTTACTAACAGGCTTTGTGACTTTAAGAAACTAGATGGTATATGAATTTCTTTTCAGCATTAAGATTTTGTTGTGAAATTTTACTTTTCTGTAGTTTTTATTTTATTTTTTGAGTACGTACTATGTGCCAGAAGAGAGGTGTGCCAGCCATTGGCCAGACAACATGGTCCGTACCCTCAGGGAGCTCATACTCTCTGGGGGAAGAGGGAGACTCCTTAAGTAATTACTGAATTACGGTTGTACATGTTGCAGTGGGGTTTATAATAGAGATCCTGATCATGTGAATATATTAGTGTGTATGCCAGAGAAATGGCTTGTGATTCATTCAAACTTAGCTGACTCAGAGTTCCACCTCCCTTTTAATGAATGTACTTGGCATCCCACAAGTTCACTTCATCTCTTCTTTGGCTGATTTTGATAACTTATTAACTAGTTTTCCTTTTTTGCTCTCACCCATTTCAGTCCAAATCCGCACTGTCCCTAGATTGCCTATTTAAAATATAAATGAGATCATCTCTCACTTCCTTCCAAGACTTTTAATCAAGGATATTTCTCTTCTCCATCATGACATTCAGAGTCTTTTATTGACTTGGTCCGTAATTTCTTGTGTAGCCTCACTTCTTCTACTACTTCCCAAGAGCTATCCATAAGGTACCGAGAGATAGACAACTGTAATTAGATGAGAGGAATATCTGGATGAGCTAGAGTTTAGGAGTCAATTCTTTCCAGTTTATTGCATCAAGACAAAATGAACGAACTCTCCAAGAATGGTGGCATCCTGGGAAATGTCTATAGATAAGTGATGAGAAGAACCAGTTGGAGAGATCAGAGGAATATAAGCTAGTGTAGCATCACCAAAGCCAAAGAAAATGGAATTTGAAGGAAGAATGAACTGCAGAGAGGGATGAAGGAGAAGATAACTGAGAAAAGTATCCTGGATTTGGAGATATAGAGATTATTTGAATCATTAATTGCAGACACATAATGACACTTTATACTGTTTCCAAAAGAACATTCTTCTGAATAACACTTATTAAGAGAATATTATGAGAAGCATAATGTTACATGGGAAAAATTAACTCTACCTCTGGGATTAGGAGAAAACTCTCTGTTTCTAGAATGAGTATTCACTTTAAGAGGTATTAATATAAATTGTGGCTGACTCAATTTTTAAACTTGAAGTTCTCAACTTTTTACCATCACATACAGTCTTTGTTAAATTTGTCATGCCTCTAAATTTTCTGTTGGAGAACTAAAGGGAGAAAATGCAAGTAGGTTTGTTTTCTGGTTTATGCTCTCAAAGTAGAATGTAAATGATGGAGAACTTAATTTTTGGTGAATTCTTTAGAATCTGTGATTGAAGAACATGTTAGATATATATATACACATACATACACACACAGAGTTGATTGGAATATTTTTGTGTTAGATTGGGCTCAGGAAGAAAGCTAAATCACTTTGGTTTTTAAAGATTTAACTATTACAATTAGAAATAATAGAAACTCCATAATTAAAGACTAATAGACTATTTAAAGGCAGACTGGCCATATGATATCTTGTTCTCCTTGATGTGGCTAACAAGCAAAAATTTGTCCCCCTAATGAACCTAGAGAATTCCCTTGATGGGTCGTGGGAATTATTTTGTGATAAATCAAGATATAATAAGACATGTCACATGTTTTGTATAATTTTATATAAAAAGGCAATATAGCCAGACTGTCTGGGTTTAAACTTGGCTTCATTATTTTCTAAAAGTAGGATTTTGGACAAGTTATTTAACCTCTCATTTCTTCACTTACAGAGCAGGGATAATAATATTAGCTATCTTACATAGTGGTTGTCAGTAGTTATGAGTATATATGTATGGATGTATATATATAAATATATATTAGTACAGACCTTTAAATAGTATCTACGAAGCTTAGAATAGCTCCTGGAACTTACTAATATCATATGTACTGACAGTTGAGTGATTTTCTAGAAAAGCAGATTCTTTTCAGTTTGTAAATTTCCCCATCACAAGGCTTCAAGTCAGTTGAGAGTGTTGTAACAGCAAATTTGTCCTTGAAAGAGGAAACAAGCATATGTCTTAGAATAGAGATGTCTAGGGACATGTAAAAGGTTAGGCACTGTTATTCCCTAGATACAATTATGATATTCATTTCTTATGATACTTATTTTTTTATATAAACCAATATAATTTCCATGTGCATGGATTAATTTAGGGAATTAATCTTGCTTGTGGGTGTGCTTTTAAATCTACACGGCAGATAGTCCTTGCATTTACTTCAGTGTATTGCTTTTCTAGACCTTTTTTTGTTTTCAATTTTCCAAAGACTTTCCTAGGCCTTTTAAACTCTCTACTATTGACAGCCCCGCACCATATCACATCAAACATATTGAAATATAACCACAACCTGTACCATTATAATTTATTTTAAAAATTGATTTTTGTTGAGCTGTAATTGAATAATTAATACATTTTGTTTGGGTGTTTGCTTTGTTTTGTTTTGTTTGGAGTTTGGAATCATGAGATCGCAAACATTTTTGTTGTTTGCTGAAATCTCATCAGCCCTAGGCTACTTATTTTTATCCATTTAATGGAAACAATGGCCCTGTTTCAAATTTTATAAGAAACCAAGATGGCTCAGTTAAATCGTAGTTCATGTTCAGCTCTGCCCTGACTTCACCCTTCTGTATGCTGTGTAGTCGGTCGGGTTCTCGACATTCGAGTTCTCGCTCTATAAAAACAGTGCCGAAAGAAAGTAAAGGCAGCAATAGTGCTTTCGTTATTAGGAGAGTTCACATGCACCCTGAGACATGGCGGGGTGGGGGGCAGATTAAATTAGAGAAATATACTGATAATCTTGGAGGCGTGAGGCTTGGTCTGCAAGGTTTAGCTTGAGTTTTGCTTAGCTGTACAATCTGGACAACGGGAACATCAGGCCGACTGGTCGTTTAAAGACTGACATTTAAGTTAAGTGAAGTAAATATTAAAATAGAGGAACAAAGAGTTACTATTTTTGCAACATAGCAACTTTTCTCTTTTGAAAATGACTTCAAAGAAGAGTAAAATACTAGTCAGTCTCTTAGCCATTTTAGTCATTCAGTCATTTATGTTATCAGTTTCCCTCCAAAACATAAACCTGCACATAAAATGGGCAGTTTTTCTGTATTCATGGGGTTTAGTTTCTTAAGTTGCTTCCTTAATTAAGCATAAAATACAGCTTTGATCATCAAAATTTGATTGTAGATATACTATCAAAAGTCCCTTAAATTTGGAAGCAACATAGTAAGATTAACAAATGGAGAACTGCTTGTTAGGAACACTACATTCAAGTCCTTGCTTTCCCACTGCATGGCTAATTTCTTTAGGCAATTCACTATATGTCTTTAGCAGCTCTCCTTAGATATAAAAAAGGATGTTGCAATATATTATTTCCAAGGTGTCTTATAGCT
This sequence comes from Camelus dromedarius, assembly GCF_036321535.1. Classification (NCBI taxonomy): domain Eukaryota; kingdom Metazoa; phylum Chordata; class Mammalia; order Artiodactyla; family Camelidae; genus Camelus; species Camelus dromedarius. Next base: position 83,658,303 of record NC_087436.1, on the reverse strand, counting down.
CCAGAATTCTAGTCATTATAAAAAAAAACTTTTCTTAATCCTCATTCATTCACCGAACATTTGTTGAATGCCTGCTCTGAGATATGAACTGTTTTATGGCTGAGGAGAGGGTGATAGAATAGCAAGGGACTGGATGACTGCTTTGGATTGGAAAGTCAGAGATGGCCATTCTGTAGAGGTGACATTTACATGGAGATCTAAAGTAGAAGTCAGCCCAGTGAAGAAAAGAAGCCTGAGCAGTTAGAAAGTACTTCAAAGCCTAAACTCCAGTACCAGACTGGCTGGATTCAGGTCTAAGCTCTGCCGTTTACTAACTGTAGGCCCTCATACAGTTTCCTTAACTTTTCTGAGTCTCGGTTTCCCCATCTGTAAAATGGGCTTAATTATTAGTATTTACCTTATAGGAATAGGAGGCTTCTTCATCTGCTTAGAATGCAAATTTTGTCTTATCACTTCTTTTAGTCAAAGCCTGATACTGCCTAAGAAAAAATACAACTCTGGTGGGTAAGGCTTTTCTCCATCAGGCTTGGCTTCTACCAGTATGTGTCCCTCTGTTCCTGACTTGAAACCTCAGCTCAGTGTAAACTGTCCTGTTATGTTCCTACTTATATATATTGTTTACACCTTCCTTTAAATCAGGGTCCCCCTTATTTTCCCATCCCAACCTTCTACCTGAACCTTCCCATGAGTTTACCGGGTAGCCAAGTTGTTCCCCAGCTTCATCCAGGAAGTGTCTCCTGGCCATGCCTACCCACGAGCTCTCCATCCTGTGTCAGAAAGCAATCTGAAGCCTGGAATTAAGCCTGGGGTGGAGACCCATCTTTAACTTAAAAACCATGCCATCTGGGTAAGTCATATAACTTTTCTAACCTGCAGTTTCCTGTACTCAACATAGAAATGTTGAAAATTATCACACAGACTTGTCATTAGGATAAAATCTAATGAGCTAATGTGGAAATGATGGGTCTTTAAATGTTACTGCTGTCACTAATAACTGAGAACATTCAATTATGTGACCTCCTTGGAACATCTTTTATATTGATGACATTATTATTTAACTTCCTCACAAATATTTCATGTCCTCTTAGTTACAATGTATGCTTCTTTGATGGAGGAGGCTTGGTTGTACTTCTTTATGTATCCCTAAAGCTTCTAACAGTGTTACAGGAATTTCTGTTGAATAGTGATCAGAAGATGCAGAGGTGAAATAAATGCCACTTGATTCTTTGAAAATATTAAGGCAGTTATTTAGCTCCGATATCTTGGAACTTAAATGCCCTTTGTGCTGGGTAAGGTGAGAAGGGCAGGGACGTGAAGCAAGAAATATGAAAAAAAGGAAATTAGGAAAAGATGGGGACAGGATAAAAACCTCCAAAATACTTTTGCAAATTAAGTCAGTGATTCACCTGCTATTAAGAAAGAACAGTGTATTTCCTTTCACACATGTAGGGCAGAAAAGATTGAGAACTGCCAAGTATTCTAAACTCACAACAAAATGTCTCATTGTGGGATAAGTAATTGCTGTGTCCTCACTTCATCACAGCTTGATTCTAGGTCAGGGCCAAGAGAAAATGTGAAAGCCTTTTCACTGCATCAATTTTACATTGCTACTGATCCTAGTATTTTTATACTTATTATGTGGTTGCCTGCTCCCTACTTCCCGATTGTTTAGAGCAGAAGTGGTATGAAGTTGAAACGTTGGAAAGGTGTGTCCTGTATGTGTATTGTATCAGAGATAATAGAGATAGTTCTTATTATCTGCCCTTCTTGGCCATTGGACCCAGACAGCCTCCCACCTTGGATCAACAAACCTTTAGTCAAGAAGTACAGGCATAATGGCAGGTCCTTTGTGGAAAGGAATAAACAGGAAGAGTCAACATGCAGTGGACTTAATTGTGGTGTGCAAACACATCCACCACCACGGACTCTTGTCACTCAGCCAGCCCCTTCCATGTGGCACATAAACTGATAACAACCGAGTATCAACTGATTGACAGTCTCCAAAAGAGTGTTCCTCCCCACCCCACCATCACGCACCTCCTGCCCATGGTGGGAATAACTGATTGGTGACTGAGGTTTGGTTTGCTTTTCCTAAAATGACATTGGCACAATGCTTGTCCCACTGGTTTTTCTTTCCCACTTTGTAAGTCAGATGGAAATGTCTCGTTTCTGTAATGCACAGAGACAAGACATACCAAGTAGGCATTGTCTCACAGGGGTCTTGCGCTATTATTGATCCCTGACAGTCTAGAATAATTAAAATGTTGAACATAGAATTTAGTAATAAAAGCTCTAATAAAGGAATTTGGTACATCCTGTCTAAGCTGGAGATGGTTGTATATGAAATACTGGTGGTGCTGGAGAAAGTGACCATAAGAAATCACTAAAGAGTAGATTTTGGAAGAGAATGAGATTATTCAGTGAGTTTTATTGGGCACATCCTCTGTCATGGGTACCGTACTGTGCATCAGATACACAGTGGATGAACCAGAGAGACATGCTGCCTACCCACAGGGAGCTTATGTTTTTGTGGAAGGAGACAAACAAAAACACTATACAAATAACAATAATTACAGTAACAATCACAGGTAACACAGTGTTTATTAGATGTTAGGCACTGTTCTAACCAAATTAAATGTATCCATTTAATCCTAACAACCCCATAAATTAGATAATGTTATCCCAAATTTACAAATGAAGAAATAGACACATTCAAGTTAAGTAACTTACACAGTAACCTGCAGCTAGTGATAAAAAGAGCCAAGATTTAAACCTGGATACAAGGCTCAGAGTCTGAATTCTCAACTTCTGTGCTATAATTACAAAACATAACAAGGGCCCTCAATTGAAAAACAAGGTGCTGAGTTAGAGAATACGAAAGAGAAATTCTGGATGATAATTTTCTAGTAGGTTAAAAGTTTGGATTCTATTTCTGTGACTGCATTATTTTGTTTTGCATGTATTAGATGCAGGCAGGCCAGTGGTGCTTAATTCAATGTAACATTTCTGAGTAACTTTATAAGCATTTTTTTTCTTTGTAGTCCATTGGAAGAAGCACTAATGTGATTCCTTTTAACATAGAATACCAGAAGTCAGGATAGACTACGAATAACGAATATTGTAACAATATCAGGGATTCAACTTTAGTTGAACCTATGTCCTATAATTAATAATAAAGTTGATAATAAATTAGAAAAATGAAATAAATAGCTTTTTGTTGGGCATATTAAGATACAGCCCAGCATCTAAGCAGAAGGATTAATCATAGTCCCCCTAATGCTGTAATCCTTCGATTATAGCAGGGAAAAGGCCAGATGTGAGAGGAACAGGTGAAAAACTTCACTTTTGTTTTGTTTGGTGCCAATGCCTAACACAAAATGCCCAACTCATAGTAGGCCTTCAGTGTGTATTTGTTGAATGAATGAATATGAAGGATAAATTTGTTTCTAGTACTCAGGGTAAAGGAGGGAGGGGATGGAGCCCACATTTTAACGTTTAATTATTTCGAGAAAAGCAATTACCCAGAATTAACCTAAACTATACTAATACTCTAGGTCATTCAAATTTAATAAATAGGAGTACAGTATGGAAACCACATTATTTGTCCAAAAGTGTACAGAAATTTTAAAATTTAATTTCAAAAAAATTAAAAATAGAGCTGTCATATGATCCAGCAATCCTATTTCCTGGGTATTTATCTAACAGAACTGAAAGCAGAGTATCAGAGAAAGATTTGCACACCCATGTCTAGAGCATTATTCACAATAGCCAAGAGGGAAACAACACGTGTCTGTCCATGGTATGCGGTATATATATAAAGGGAGTATGTATGGTTCAGCCTTATAAAGGAAGGGAATCCTGTCACAAGCTTCAACATGAACTTGGAGGACATCATGCTAAGAGAAATAGGCTAATCACAGAAAGACAAGTGCTGTATGATTCTGCTATTATGAGGTGTCTATTTAAATTCATGGAAGCAACAGGTGGAATGGTGGCGGCCAGGGGCTGGGTGGGGAGGAGGAGGAGTGTTACTGTTTAATGTGAAGTTGCACAGGATGAGTGTTCTGGAGAACTGCTTCGCAAGGATGGAAATACACTTAACACACCCAAACCATTTTTAAGTGTAGTGTTAAGATGGTAAATTTTATGTGATGTGGGTTTTTTACCACAATTTTTTAAAGGTCTTTACATAGGTTAGTTTTGCCTGTATTCAGCTTCCTTTTGGGTGTTTTAGGTAGCCACAACATTTGAACATTTTTTTCTTCTTTCATAGTGTTCTAAGTGGATTGCTGTTTACTTTCCATTCTGCCCCGATAGCTGACCTTTGTAGTACAGAGAAGGACATTCTGTTTGAGAGAGAAATCTACTGTCTGTTGTTGATAGAGGGATGTTCTAGGGTTAGAAGCACTGTGTGTGTGGGGTGTGTCTGGGGGTGGGGAGGGTGCACACAGAGCCAACTCAGAGTCTACTTTGGATCACCTTGTGATTCATGGATAATCCAAGATGTCTCTCCTTTTTATGATTCTCCCTTAGTGAAAGGCACTGTTTTTCCCACTGAAGGTGAACAGTGACCGATTGCTTATCCCATGGATGAACAGAAATGCTGCAGCTGCTCAGATGACAGCATTTATGATGTAAGGCCAGGTCTCATGCACCCCTAGTATTGTCAGCTTAATTACAAAAGGAAGGGAGATGTAGAAGATGCTGAGTTGTCCTATGTGCATGTTCTCCCTTCATGTTAGAGGAGGCAGTACGAAAACCAGTAACAGTAACCTATAATGAAAAAGATCTATATTATATACATATAATATACACATAACTGAATCACTATGCTGTACATCAGAAACTAACACAGCATTGTAAATCAACTATACTGCAAAAACATTTTTAAAATACTGATACCAGCATGCAAATACATCTTTGGGATGTATATGTTACTTTTGTGATCTACGGTGCTTACCAGTTGGCGCTCTCTGTGAAAGAGATTCCAGGTGAATGGAGTTGTATTAAGTATGTGACCCAGTCTTGAAGTCGTATGTCAAATGCTACCTCCCCTAGGAGACCTTTCCTGATACTAATTCTTTTTAACCCCTAAACAAACAAACCACCGCCTAAAAACACATTGTTCTTAATTCTTGTGACTATCCTGCACTAGTTTGTACCTTTCTTATGGGAATGTTCCATTAATTATGATACTTACGTACTTTTCTTCCCTTCACCTCACTATATAAGCTCCTTTAGGGCAGGGGCTATCTTGCTGTTAATCTTGGTGTTGTCTGAAGTACTTCCCACCAACAAAGAAAACAGTAAGTGCTTAGTAAATATTTGTTGGCTTGAACTGAGCTGACTGTTTACACATTCATTCAATTAACTGTTCTGGTCATTCTCAGTCATAGGAAAGATATGCGAGCCCCGTCTATCACTGCATCCTGTTGCCTAACCTAGGTAGGGAGATTCCAGCTACTTTCATTCCTTGTTGACTGTTCAGGAAGTTTTTGTTTGTGTTGAATGGGAGTCAAACCTATTGAGTTTTTTGGCGAACGGGAAGTTGTTTACAGCCTCTCTTCTGCATCGGTTCTGTTGTTCAGTGGGACCTGCCTGAGGAGTGTACCGTACAGCAAACAGTTTACACTGAACATTCCTTTATTAATTGGCTCGCCATCAGGCAACTCATCTACCGCTCGTACCTAGTAAGTAAATGTGGATGCCTGCAAGCTCATTAATGCCAGGACGGCGTGTTTCAAATGATACTGGTAGCCTGACATATTATTTATAAGTTTTAGCACCAACTAACGAGGCTGTCTGGTCCCTCGAACATATAAACAAGGACCTATGAAATATAATTATGTTTTTATAAAAACTTTTGAAAAGAAACTCTGGTCGTCTTACTTTTCTATGGAAATTTGCTATCATCCTATGGAGGTAGAAAGAATACATTCACCTGTCAACATTACTTATTCAGTAGAGGCATATTTGTTTAAGATTAAACATATTGTGGAGGGTACAGCTCAGTGGTACAGTGTGTACTTAGCATGCACAAGGTCCTGGGTTCAATCCCCAGAAACTCCATTTAAAAATTAATAAATTAAATAAAAATTATGTCCCCTCCAAAATAAATAAATAAAATTTTAAAAAAGATTAAATATAATGTACAGTGAAACTTTGGTATAAAATTAATTCTCAGGACTATCAGGGAACTGATTTTAATTTAGTTGACCTAGGAGTATACTGGTTAAATATCTTCCCAAAGAGTCACCTCCAGGAATGCCACGTGTTATTCCCAGGTAGAAGAGGCTTTCTTCATATAGTATGTCTTGGGTTTACCTTTTCATAGTAATTATTTATGTAAAGTATATAGTTTGATGATTCGTAATGCCTTTTTACTAATGAAAATTGTTTTTCTAGAGGTAACACTGAGGTGAAATGATCTCACCCTGAAGAAGTTTTCAGATGAAACTGCTGGAGTGTTAGTAACCTCTCTCTGGGTGGCCAACCTGTTGCTGTGGAATAAGGGAACATCTTATTAAATGTGGTTTGTTTGGTCTGGGTGAGGTCATGATACTGTTATCAGACGGCTAAGCTTCACAGAAGCATATACTCTCATCACTTTTAAATGTTTTTAAGTAACATTATTCCATTAAAATGATACTCCCTCCTTGTTAAGTAACTAAAATAATACCAAAAAGTGTAAAATGAAAAAGTAAAAGTTACCCAGTGACCCATTGCTCCTCACATTTTCCTGAACATCCTTTTAGAAATCTCTACTCAGAAATTTAAATGCATTTTACATGAAAGACTCTTCATACTTGCTATCCTATTACCAGGTTTATCATCTAAATAACATGCCATGAACATTTTTCTGTGTCAGCAAACATTAGTTTATGCCAGTTGTAAGAGTTTTTATAGTATTCCTCTATGCTTTATAATTTGCTTTATTCTCTCTTGATGAATATTTAGATGGTTGTCAGTTTTAGAATAGTGTCCCCTCACTATTTCAGTGGCCAGAAAGGTCGGTTACTCCAAGTGAATGGTGCACATCCCATAAATATTTCACTGACTTCTAGTTAGGTCATAATATTAAAATCTACATAGTTTTTAAATGACTGTTTCATGATTGACACATATATAGACATATATATATAAATGTACATACACACACGCCTATATACACTGAAACAGTAACAATTCCTTGTTGATACAACCTAGTAACCCCTTGTTCCCACCACTCTGGAGCCTCCCTGCAGCAGCTGACTCCTTACTCAGATTGTGTTTAAACTCCCTTATCTTGGAAACTGATTCCCTGTTTCTCCCACCTCTTTTCTTTTCGTTCTGGAAAATTGTGCAAATGCTGAATTCTTCCTCTGACTCATCCATTTTCACAGAACAAGAATTGATTTGTTCTCCTTTAGAAAACCCTTTGTCATACAAATGCTTGTTCAGAATCTTAGTATCTCTCATCGCTTCCTCCCCTCTGCTGACTCTTACTAGCCACCTCCTTTGCCTGCCTCTCTGACTTCTGTCTCCCTCCTCTATCCCCCCCTTTCTTTAACATCCTCTTCCCACCCTGCCCGCTACTTTCCATGATTTGATAAAACATCTACTATGTGTAAGAGAAAAAGATTCCGTAAATTCTTCAGTAGAATTAAGCAGCATCAAAATAAAAAGCTATTTTTATAGCCCTTCAAATGGACCGAATCCATTTGAATTAGTCCTTCAAGGACCCATATTTGAGATACATTCAATACTTGATTTATCATATAGTCACTTATTCATATGTCCTACACTGCCCACCCCATACACTAAAAGTAAGTTCCACAAAGGCAGTAACTTATTTTGATGTTTCCCCATTCTTGGCTGATGTAGGTACTACTCGTTAAATGAATGAGTGAATTTTAGGTAAAACATAACTTATTACTCTGTCGTTTTTAAAATGGGTGTTTTGTTTTAAAGTTTTCATTCCAGATATAGTTTTCTTTTGGGGGGATTTTTTCCATTTCAAATGTATGGTGCTTCAAAACTTTTTGGGGTTATTTTGGTTGCTCAGGGCAAACTTGGAGTTAAATCATTTAATCATTGTCTTAATCAGAAAGTGTATTCTGAGTTCTAAACCTGACTTAAAATGAACTTTGGAATCCAGCTGTAAGGGAGGGGGGCCTTCTTAAAGAAGTGTTAATAATTAGTACAGATGTAATTTTTCTGCTACTGAATGAGGCAGTTCATCAATTTCTGTAAGAAGTACAGTGTTGTTGAATTTTCCTCTCACTAGCATTTGTGTTTTTTTAATTAGTAACCATTCCTTGTGCTACAACTTCCACAAAACTTCTGCTTTGCAAATATAAATTGTTAATGTGTGTGTTCAGCAATAATCCTGTAAATTTTTTCAGGAAACAGTTTGCAAGAGGCAATGCCTACACATAGAAAGAAACTCTGCATTTGGGTTGTAGTCTAAAAAGGGAATTGGGAAAGCCATGTTGAAAAAAATTTCAGAAAATCAACTGATAGTATTATAGAAAGGTCTGGCTAGGCAACTGATTAAAGAATAAGATGATATATCAAGATGAGTATTCTGGTTTTAAAGTTTAATATTCTAATAATCATGATAAAGAAGTTACTGTTAAAGAAAATAAAATTTAAAAGGGTATTGGGAGTGGGGAGGGTATAGCTTAAGTGGTAGAGTGCATGCTTAGTATACATGAGGTCCTGGGTTCAATCCCCAGTACCTCTAAAAATAAATAAACCTAATTACCTCCCCTCCCCCACCAAAATTAAATAATTAAATAATACAATAATAAATAAAATAAAAAAGATATTTATTAAATAAGTAAATAAATAAAAATAAAAAGGGTATTGGGGACACCGCTATAGGTTTCTTCGTACCTGCTGTTTCCTTCCTTCCTTTCTCTTCTCTTCATGAGAGTGCTCAATGAGTCATTCTAATACTTCTGTTGTAGGGAAAAAAAATTCAGTTTATCGTTTTATTTTGTGTATTTGTGTATTTGCTTGTCGTTTGAAGCAGATGATATTGAGGGAGCAGACCCAAGGGATTGTTTCTGATTATTTGGGCAGGCTGGCTTATATCCGTTTGGTTTGCTCTGTCTTATATCCGTTTGGTTTTCTCTGTTGTTTCATAGTTGAACATAATCATCTTTTTTTTTTTTAATCTCTTCAGTTACACTTTTCAGAATTAGGATAAAAATTATTAAACTGTCTTTTTCACTGAAAAATCAAATAGGCCTTGGGATGTTGAAGATTGCATTGTTTATTTAAAAAAAATGTAAACAAGCGAACAAGAGAGAGGCAGGGAGGCAATAACTGACAGCTTATTTTCCTGCAGGATTTCCTACAGCATTTTCATTTATGTATTGCAGAGAGATGGGAGATTGCTCTTGTCTTAGTGTATTTCCATGCACGTGAATTGCCAATCACTTTGAATTTGAACTGGCTGCCCCTGGAACTCTGGGGAGTGAGATGTGTTTCTAAAACCCCAAAATCCTTTCTTTCTGAGTGTCCAGTGTATTTTGAGAAGACGTTTTCAGAGCTGTCCCAGGGCCTTCTTGCTGTGGGCCTGGCCGCTTCACCTGTACACAGTAGGGGTAAAAACGTGATGCTCAAGCAAGAAGGTACTCAGACTGCCAGGGCTGGGATTTGGTTTTAAACCTGCCTAGAGGAGTGACTGCAGTGGGCAAAAGAACTGGCCCCCAAAGATGTCCATATGCTAATCCTGGAACCTGTGAATATGTCACTTCATATGGGGAAAGAGACTTTGCAGAGGTGATTAAGAAAAAGACCTTAAAATGCGAAGACTTGCCTGGGTTGTCCGAGTGGGCCCAGTTCTGCCACAGAGGCCCTTAGAAGAGGGAGGTTGACGGTCAGAGAAGGAGATGTCCTGACGGAAGGCGAGGTCAAAGGAGTGCAAGAGCCATCAACTGAGGGATGCGGGTGGCCTCTGAAAGCTAGACAGGAGAGGAAACTGCTTCCACCCTGTAAGGAATGCAGCCCTGGCAACAACTTGATTTTAGCCCAGTGAGACCCATTTTGGACTTATGGCCTCCAGAACTGGAAGATAGTGAATTTGTGTTGTTTTAAACCACTAAGTTTGTGATAATTTGTTAGTAGCAACAGGAAACTAATATACTTACCTTAGGTAAGTTACTTAAACTTTAAACCTGTGTTTCTTCATCTTTTTTTTTAAACAGCTTTATTGAGGTATATTTTTATGTCACAAAATTCGATTTCAGTGTACAATTGAATGATTCTTAGTAACTTTGCTGAGTGGTATAGCTGCCACCAAATCAGTTTTGGAACATTTTCTTTTAACTCTTCCCGGTTACAGCTCCCATGCCCACTTTACAGTTAACCCAGTCTCCAGGCAGCCACTAACCTTTTTTCATTTTGCATAGTGTTCCTTTATGTCTAAAAGAGGTTCTCGCAATACCCTCCTTCTAGGATTGTTGTGAGGGTTAAATCAGTGAATTCAAAGTGTTTTGCATAGTGTCCAACACATAGTAAGGGTTCAGTAAATGTTCTTTCTCTAGTACTACTATTACTTATTCTTTTTGTTACTTTATTCAGGTTCCTGAACAAGTTCACAAAAATATATTTTAACACACAGTTTTAACACACAGTGCTACTGTTGTGTCACTCTTCTAGTCATATTTTTGTCGTGAGTAAAGTAAATCTTTACTTGATTGATTTTAATTGATTTAAATTGATCTTAAGGGAGTGGCATAAGAACCTAAACATCTTGCTTACATTTTTTTCCTTATGAGAGAATATGTTCTGTATTCTAGGTGACTGACTTAAAACACAAATTTTTAGGGCACAGTTGTTTACTACTTGGGTACTGCCTGTATTCTGATTGATTATATTTGCATTCTGAACTTACTTGGAAATTGGGAGATCTTTTACCTGGTGCTCTGCTACCACCCAAACTGACAGGGAATAGAAAGGGTAAGCAGCATCCAATCATAAGAAAATCTTTGTGAAAGTTACTGGTCTCTGAGGGGGTATTGAAAGACGCACTTTGGAGTTTCTTTAATTTTGACTGGCAGTGATATCCTCATGTTAGAATCAAGAAAGTAAGAGCCAGAGAAGAAGAAAATGGTAGTGGTTGGAAGAACAAATAACAACTATTATTCTTGGAGTTGTCATAGGACTTTGAACGTACTTCTGTTTTGCAACCCTGTCATCTTTTGCATAGTTGTTAAGCCTATTGACATTTCCTTTTTCCTGACTCCTCCCCTTGACCCCACTTGTAAACTTCTTTAGGGCAGGAATCTGATTTATCCATCTTAGAAGTGTCAGTGACATGCCTAGCTGATACTTTGGTTGGTGGATGGATGAATGGTTGGATTTATGGGTGAATAGCTGATAGTTCAGTGCTTAGAAAAATGCTTTAATGCTTCTCAGACAACAGCATTTTCCAGTGCGCCTATGGTCTGCCCTAAAGAAACAGGTAAAGGGAGTTCATTATACTGAATCAGTTTTCATTTTTGCTACTGATAAAGTGTTTAGCTTTTCTAAAAATTTATAAAATGCCCTTTGGCTGAAGAATACAGAAATACATGGTACCTCATAAGGTTTTGTGTGTTGTACAAATTAAGTTGCCTTACTTTGGATTCTCTCAAGATCCACGTTGGCTTAGCTGTAGCTAGACCAACTAAACTCAAGAAGTCTAACTTTTTTCTTTAATTTTTTAAAGAAGTAGACAGCCTCGCTAAATGTGTCATGTCCGAGCATTTTGTCTCATTTTATTTGGTTAAAGGCGGACTTCAGAATCTGTGTGTTGTTCTTATTCTTTCTTGTCCTGCCCTTTAAATGCTTAGTTGCTGTTTAACACTTCTGTATAAAAAGAGGCAAGGCACAGTAGCCAAGAGGTGGAAACCACCCAGATATCCATTGATGGATGAATGGATAAATAAAATATGGCATATCCATACAAGGGTTATTCAGCCTTAGAAAAGAAGGCTGTTATGTCAATTTTGACAACATGGGTGAAGCTGAAGGTCATTATACTAAGTGAAACAAGCCCACAAAAAGACATTACCCTTATATGAGGCATTTCAAATAGTCAAATTTCTGTTCATAGAGATAGAAAGTAGAATGTTGGTTGCCAGGGGCTGGAGGGAACAAAAAAGGGGAGTTGATGTTTAGTGGCTGTAGAGTTTTGCATGGTGAAAACGTTTTGGAGACCTGTTTGACAATAATGTGCATATACTTACACTGAACCTCCACACTTAAAAATGGTTAAGATAGTAAATCTTAGGTTATGTGTGTTTACCACAATAAAAAAAAAGAGAAGTGAGGAGCTGAAATCTGAGTTAGTCAAGTTTGCTACTTGAATGAAGAAACTTTTCTGAAGTATTCCATGGGCTGAGATTTAGAATTAAACACAGGTATCTATTCACAGCATGAAATAAAGCACGAGTATGATTATCTTTTCCTTTACACCTTCACCATGTTTTAACTAAGATTCATGAGACTCATGCCACTTTATGGCTAGACCGCTGCCAGATACGATGAAGCTGGGCATGGTGTCAAAACAGTTTCTTTCAGATTTTCAGACTGAGATGCTTTCTAGTTTTGATAACCTCTGTTAGGCACTCCTCCTAGGACCTGAAAATGGATTGATACTACAGCAATGAAGGATTCATGTTTTCCTTTTACTTTTGGTAACAGTACAGAATGAGCTCTTGGTAAAGACCTTGTGTTTCTTGGTATTTATTACCCTGAAGGCCTTGTCAGTGTTTCTTTAACCTGTTTGGAAGCATTCCATTGTTCCATCTCAAGCATTATTTAGATCAAAGATGACTAGTTTTGCCTATAACTTGCTGATTTGGGGAGTATTTCTTCCTTTTGGAGATGAAATGTGTCATAAATGCTATTCTGATTCTGACATAAGAACATTGGGTATATTCTTTATATTTTATACTATACACTACAAGCATATGATACATTGATGTACAAAGAGGAAATTCACTTCTTTTTTGTATCATTAACCTTATTTTTTCCCAGCTTTATTGGGATATAGTTGGCATATAGAATTTGTAAACTTGAGGTATACAATGTGTTGATTTGATGTGTTGTAAAATGATCACCACCATAGCGTTAGTTAACACCTCCATCATGTCACATAATTACCATTTCATTTTTGTGGTGAAAAAAATTTAAGATCTGCTTTCTTAGTGACTTTCAAGTATATAATACAGTATTTTGAACTATAATCACCATGCTGTACAACACATCCCCGGAATGTATTCCTCTTATAACTGAAAGTGGAAAGTAAATTTTTAATTAAATTTAAAAGGAACTATAAAGATAATTTCTGCTTCTAAGAGTATGTACATTTTTGGTTCTTAGTATATGTAGGAATAGGCTCTGTTGGAGATTTGAGATAATTTAGATAGACTCCTTGCCCTTAAGATATTTAGAGTGATACGGAAAGAAATACCTTCACAGTAAATTATGACACAAAACAGACACTTAGAAATACTATCATACGAGATTAAATGCACTCTGTGAGAATAAGGAAGAAGCAGTTAATATGTTGGAGGTTGGGATGGGGCACAACTTAGTCGAACCTCGGAAGATAAATAGATTTTACCAAGTGATGAAGGAGAGGGAAGACTTTCCAGGAAACAACGTGCATCAGGAGTAGAAGCTCTGAGGTTGCAAATCTGTTGTTACGTCACCAGACCCTGAAGTGCAGGGGAGAAAATGGTGGGGAAAAAGTGACTTGAGGCATTCAAACTGGTAATAATCTGATCCTAATCACTTTTGGTGGGTATAAAATTTATCACCAAGCTCAGAACTGAGGGTGATATTCCCTTCTAACAATGACTGAGAAGTTTCTCTAGGTAAGGCCTTGAAATTAATCCTTTAAATGAAACATTAGATATTTAAAATGAGAAGTTGTCCTAAAGTTGAGTTTCTAGAAAATCCCTATGTTAATGTTGGTAGAACTCATTGTACATGCAGTCACCTCCCTTGTATTCAGTCACCTTAAAGTCATCAAGAATCTACACTCACCACACCTCATCAGTGTATTTCTTCAGAAAACTAAAATTACAGAAATGGGAGAGATCCAAGAATACTGTTCAGGACAAAACTCAGATTTTGAAAATGAGGTTTCCAGAGAGGTTCAGTGCCTGGGTGACAAGTGTAAAGGCAGAAGCTGCATGGGAGCACGGTTGCTCCAGCTCTGAGCCGGGGGCTCCTGCCGGCCTGCACCAGCAGATGAACCTCTGTATGTGAGCCCCACCCCTCTCTGTGTGTCTTTTCTTGTCATGCTGTAGCTGTTCTGTGTAATGCAGGTTGTCTGAAATGCCGTAGATACACTCTGACTGCTTCTGGATCTTACAGTTTAGCAAGAGCTGAATAGAGTTCTTAACCCATCACTGTTAATCTGCTGCTTTGACACCAGCCACACCCTTGTATAAGAATGGGAGTCCTGGAAAATTTATCTCCGATTTTAAATTGGGGCCCTCTTCTTCACCCAAGATCTGTTAGATCCTTTCTCGCTGTGACCTTCTCAGACAGACAGTATATATCTTTGAGACAGCGACCCTTAAATCTTTCAATTCTGGTTGTGGTTTGGAAAAATCCCATTTACCCCTTTACCTTTACCTCAGTATTCTTCTTGCCTGTACACTATGGACAGCTTTTCTCTAAGATACTTGAGGAGATATTTTGTTGTAATATGACACGGAAATTTTTTGAGAGCTCTTGAAAATGACAATAATAATTTCCTAATCTTAAGTATATCAACTTTTATCTGAGTTTTATCATTGGAAGTTTAAAGATAACTATCCTTAAAGATTAACAATCAGTTACTACTTTTTCACTATTTTGTTTGAAACTATGTATCTAAAATAGTTTGAAACATGTCTAGTTATCCAGTATAAATTTTGAAAACTTATTTATCCACCCATATGATTGGTAACTCGATGTCAAACATCTGGATATTTTAAAATATCTAAACAAGTCATGTAAAATTTTCCAATTTATCAAAAACATTGATTAACTTTTTTAATTGAATATAGTCAGTTTACAATGTTGTGTCAATTTCTGGTGTACAGCATAATGTTTCAGTCATACATATACACACATATATTTCTTTTCATATTCATTTTCATTATAGATTACCACAAGATATTGAATATCGTCACCTGTGCTATATAGTATAAATTTGCTGTTTATTTTATTTATTTATTTATTTTTATTTTAACATTTTTTATTGAGTAATAGTCACTTTACAACATTGTCAAATTCTAGTGTAGAGCACAATTTCTCAGTTATATATGAGCACATATTCATTGTCACATTTTTTTTTTCACTATGGGCTACCACAAGATCTTGTGTGTATTTCCCTGTGCTATACAGTATAATCTTGTTTATCTATTCTGCATTTTAAAATCCCACTCTGTCCCATCCCAATCCCCACCCCCTTGGCAACCACAAGTTTGTATTCTATGTCTATGAGTCTGTTTCTGTTTTGTATTTATGTTTTGTTTTGTTTTTAGATTCCTCATATGAGTGATCTCATATGGTATTTTTCTTTCTCTTTCTGGCTTACTGCACTTAGAATGACATTCTCCAGGAACATCCATGTTGCTGCAAATGGCGTTATGTTGTCGGTTTTTATGGCTGAATAGTATTCCATCATATAAATATACCACATCTTCTTCACTCAGTCCTCTGCTGATGGACATTTAAGCTGTTTCCATGTCTTGGCTATTGTAAATAGTGCTGCTATGAACATTGGGGTGCAGGTGTCATTTTGAAGTAGGATTCCTTCTGGATTTATGCCCAGGAGCGGGATTCCTGGGTCATATGGTAAGTCTATTCCTAGTCTTTTGAGGAATTTCCATACTGTTTTCCACAATGGCTTTCCTTGCTTCCCTCTCCCATTCTTAATGATTTAGATGTCTTTTACAATTTTGTGTTTATTCTTTTTGTAATTCATGGCAGTTATCTCCTTTCCAGTTATGAGTTTCTCATTTTTGTAGCATCCTGCTTCTTTTCTATTTAGAGTAGACCTGTCAGTATTTCTTTTAGCATGGGTTTAGTGTTGCTAAACTCTTAGTTTTTGCTTGTCTGTGAAGTTCTTTATCTCTCCTATTCTAAAGGATAGCCTTGCTGGATAGAGTATCCTAGGCTGCATCTTTTTTTCATTCAGGACTTTGAATATATCTTGCCACTCCCTTCTGGCCTGTAGTGTTTGTGTAGAGAAATCAGCTGAGAGCCTTATGGGGGTTCCCTTGTAACTCTTTGATTTTCTCTTTCGGCCTTTAGGATCATTTCTTTATCCTTGACTCTGGCCATCTTGATTATAATATGTCTTGGTGTGGGTCTGTTTGGGTTGTTCCTGTTTGGGACCCTCTGAGCCTCCTGTACTTGGATATCTGATTCCTTTAGGTTTAGGAAGTTTTCAGTCATTTCTTCAAATACCTTTTCAATTCCCTTTGTTCTTTCTTCCCCTTCTGGAATCGCTATTATGCATAGATTGGCATGCTTTATATTATCCCATAGGTCCCTTATATTGTTTTCATTGTTTTTTATTTGTTTTTCTTTCAGCTGTTCTGATTGGGCGCTTTCTGTTGTCCTGTCTTCTGGGTCACTTACTCGTTCCTCTGCATTGTCTAGCCTGCTTTGTACAGCCTTTAGGTTGGCTCTCATCTCAGCAAATGAGTTTACTAATTCTACTTGGTTCTTTATAACTTCTGTTTCATTTTTGACATATTTTATATCTCTAAACACTATTTCTTTCAGTTCCTTCAGTACTTTGATCACTCCTTTTTTGAAATCTTGATCTAGTAGGCCATCGATGTCTATTTCCTTGATCGTGCTTTCAGGGGATTTCTCTTGATCTTTTAATTGGGAGTGGTTCTTCTGCTTTTTCATATTGCTCATATCACTTTGGCACTGTGGCTTAAGGAGTATTAGTTATCTAGTTCTCCTGGAGACGCTGTACTCTTAATGATTTTATCGCGAGGTCTTTGTGTCTTCGCCCTGTTTTGCAAACTCAGCTTGCTGTTTCCAGAGGCCCTCTGTTGGCACCCTCTTCTGTGCTGCTCCCAGTGGCTGTTGGCTAGCAGATTGTGCCCCCTCCCAACACTGGGTCAGGGGTTGAGCTCTTATCTGGTGGGTGGGCGGGTCACTTCCGCTCCTGATGCCGCAGTCAGATGCTGTGCTCAGGGGAGGCAGGTGGGCAGATCACATCCCCTCCCAGCACCGTGGTCAGGTGCTGCGTTCCTGCTAGGAAAGTGGGTTGCCGCCCGCTCTTGCCCGGCGCCGGTCGCTCTGCTGCTCTGTGCAGCTGCCAGCTCCGCCTCCAGTCAGCGCTCTGAAGACAGGCTTGGGGAAGACCGTGGAATGGCCCCGCCTCTGCTCTGTGCCAAATCTCAGCTCCTTGTTTGTCTTGGCGGCAGAAGTTCTCTGAGGTGCCAGGGCAGAAACATCCTATCTGCCTCTAGCTGTAAATAAGTCTCAGTCCTGCCTAGGAGGTTGTGGAGCCCCTGGGTGCGGATTCAGGTCTCAGCCCCACCCCCACCCGGGCACTGCACACAGGAGAACATGGCGGCTGTGGCTGCGCCCCGCCTCTCTTTTCGCGAGAAGTGCCAGTAATGGTGGTGCAGGTCTCAGGAGACAAATGCTATTGCGCCCCTCCCCCTGGGGCACACCAGCCATGTTGCTTTGCTTTTTTCGCAATTTATGGGGAACTGAGGTGGTTCTGCTCTGTATCCCCTCCCAGCCACGGCACGCAGCCCCCTGAAGTCCCCTGGGGCTGCCTGAGGGCAGCTGCCCCAGTCCTCTGCCCTGCTCGGGCCGCCTGCCCCGGCGCCAGCTATCGGCTCGCGTCTCGGGCTGGGTGTCATGGGGACCCTTTGTGCCCATTTAACTCAGTTCTATCAGTCAAGGGGTGCTCAGGGCAGATCTGAGCCTGGGAAATCCCCCCTCTGTCCCACTGGCCTCTCCGTTGGGGAGGGGAGACCCAGCAAACGAGCACCAGTCCTCCTTTGCTGCTCCCTCCCTGCAGGATCGGTCCTGCACTGTTTTGCTTTTTCTTCTTTCTTTTTTCCTACCAGATTTTTGGCATCTTTGTCTTTCGAAGAAGGCAATGTTCTGTCAGAGTTCGGCAGGTGCTCTGGTTGGCTGAGTGGGTCCGTAGATGTGAGTTTTGGTGTCTTTGTGGGAGAGGGTGAGCTACAAGTGTCCTTCTACTCTGCCATCTTGCTTCTCCCTGTTTATTTTATATATAGTTGTTAGTATCTGCAAATCTCAAACTCTCATTTTATCCCTTCCCACCCTCTTTCCCCCCTGGTAACCATGAGTTTGCTTTCTATATCTGTGAATCTGTTTCTGGTTTGTGAATAAGTTCATTTGTGTGTCTTTTTTTTTTTTTTTCTTTCAGATTCCACATATGAGTGGTATGTGGCTTTTTTTTTTTTTCTCTCTTTCTGGCTTATTTCACTTAGAATAACAGTCTCCAGGTCCATCCATGTTGCTGCAAGTGGCGTTATTTTATTATTTTTATGGTTGAGTAGTATTCCACTGTGTGTATGTGGGTGTGTACATATACATATACATATACACCACAACTTCTTTATCCAGTCATCTGTCAATGGACATTTAGGTTGATTCCATGTCTTGGCTATTGTAAATAGTGCTACTGTGAACACTGGGATGCATGTATCTTCTCGAATTAGATTTCCCTCCAGATATATGCCCAGGAGTGGGATTGCTGGATCATGTGGTAAGTCTTATTTTTAGTTTTTTGAGTAATCTTCATACTGTTTTCCATAATGGCTGCACCAAACTACATTCCCACTAACAGTGTAGGAGGGTTTCCTTTTCTCCATACCCTCTCTAGCATTTATCATTTGTGGACCCTTTAGTGATGACCATTCTGACTGGTGTGAGGTGATACCTCATTGTAGTCTTGATTTGCATTTCTCTGATAATTACTGTGGTATTGAACATTTTTCATGTGCCTATTGGCCATTTGTATGTCTTCATTGGAGACTTGCTTGTTTAGGTCTTCTGCCCATTTTTGGATTGGGTTGTTTGTTTTTTTGTTAAGTTGTATGAGCTGTTTATGTATTCTGGAACTTAAACCCTTATCAGTCGCATCAGTTGCAAATATTTTTTCCCATTCCATAGGTTGTCATTTTGTTTTGCTTATGGTTTCTTTTGCTGTGCAAAAACTTGTAAGTTTAATAGGTCCCATTTGTTTATTTTTGCTTTAATTTCTATTGCCTGGGTAAACTGCCCTATAAGAACATTGCTAAGATTTATGTCAGAGGGTGTTTTGCCTATGTTTTCTTCTAGGTGGTTTATAGTGTCCGGTCTTATGCTTAAGTCTTTAAACCATCTTGAGTTTATTTTTGTGTATGATGTAAGAGAATGTTCTAATTTCATTGATTTACATGTGGCTGTCCAGTTTCACAACACTATTTACTGAAGAGACTGTGTTTTCTCCATTGTATGTTCTTGCCTCCTTTGTCAAAGATTAATTGACGGTAGGTCTATAGGTTTATTTCGGGCTCTCTATTCTGTTTTGTTGATTGATATATTTGTTTTTGTGCCAATACCATGCTGTTTTGATTACTGTAGTTCTGTTGTGTTGTCTGAAGTTTGGGAGCATTATTCTTCTAGACTCATTCTTTTTCTTCAGTGTTGCTTTCACAATTTTTGGTCTTTGTGAGTCCATATAAATTTTAGGAGTATTTGTTCTAGTTCTGTGAAAAATGTCCTGTGTAATTTGATAGGGATTGCATTAAATACGTAGATTGCTTTGGATAGTATGGCCATTTTAACAGTATTGGTTCTTCCAATCCAAGAGCATGGGATATCTTTCCATTTCTTTAGATCATCTTTAATGCCCTTAATAAAAATACACCTATTATATTGACCTGGTTGGGTAATTGTTGATGTAGTAGTCAAGGACTTTCATTAAAGAAGTTTTACGTTCTATTAGTGCTTTTGAGTGGAAAAGACTAACTCATCAATTGGTTACTAGTGAGTGACACTGTTTATAAAATCTGCAACTTGAGGGGGAAAATGGAAACTAAGATGCATAATGTAAATTGAATACCTAGAAACACCAACATCTTAGTTCTTAAAAGGGGGAGCATTGCTAAGGAGGAGGGGCAGGTCAGGATACAAAAACAGTTCTGGAAAAATTTTCCCACTGCCTCAATTCCAAGGATCATTAAGAGCTTTATTACTAGATGTTATCTTTTGAAACAATCTTCCAGCTTCTCATTTGTACTAAATCTTTATTTATAACAGATAAATGAATATAGATTGAACACAGTAGATTCACAGACAGGACAGTATGTATTTGGAAACTTTCATACCCTTTAAAATAGTTATTAAACCTGGCCTCCAGTGATTGCTTTCAGTAATAGAATTTTTTTTAATTTTGTGAAGAACTACCTAAGGGGGAATGTCCCAGCATGTCCTCATTTTTTAATTGCAAAATAATTAGTTAAGGACAAAATATTTGCACTTAATGTACATGGACAAGATTGGGCAATGTGACCTAATGATAACACAATTAGGTACATTCAGGCCTGGGTGAACAATCATATTCTAAGTGTAAGGATGTATTAAATGATGACAGTCCAAAGAGAGTTTGCAGATGAAGTGTTTCATCACTCTGTACCTACTGACACCTTTTATTAGTGACTTAGATTAAGATATAGAAAATTTTATGCAGATGAAAGTAGTCAATGAAACAGAGCTGTGAAGGATAACTAATACATAGAACAGCAAGGTTCGAAATAAAAGATTGAAGACCACTACCAAAATGTTAGTTGTTTCTTTTTATCCTATCATAGGTAGAAAAAATAAGTGGAGACTTAGAAGACTGATGTTTAATTTACAGTGAGTAAATGTTCAGTCTTTTTTTTTAAACATTTTTTATTGATTTATAATCATTTTACAATGTTGTGTCAAATTCCAGTGTAAAAGCACAATTTTTCAGTTGTACATGAACATATATATATTCATTGTCACATTTTTTTCTCTGTGAGCTACCATAAGATCTTGTATATATTTCCCTGTGCTATACAGTATAATCTTGTTTATCTGTTCTACAATTTTGAAATCCTAGTCTATCTCTTCCCACGCCCCACCCCCTTGGCAACCACAAGTTTGTATTCTATGTCTATGAGTCTATTTCTGTTTTGTATTTACACTTTTTTTTTTAGATTCCACATATGAGCGAGCTCATATGGTATTTTTCTTTCTCTTTCTGGCTTACTTCACTTAGAATGACATTCTTCAGGAGCATCCATGTTGCTGCAAATGACGTTATGTTGTCGGTTTTTATGGCTGAGTAGTATTCCATTGTATAAATATACCACATCTTCTTTATCCAGTCATCTGTTGATGGACATTTAGGCTCTTTCCATGTCTTGGCTATTGTAAATAGTGCTACTATGAACATTGGGGTGCAGGTGTCATTTTGAAGTAGGGTTCCTTCTGGATACATGCCCCGAAGTAGGATTTCTGGGTCATATGGTAAATGTTCAGTCTTAAACTTTGATTTTCAAGAGAGATCAGGACTAGAAAGACCTAGTTTAATAGCAACCCCTATGAAAAAGTCTAGAGAATTCTAGCCAACTGTAAGTTCAGCGTAGACCAACAGTGTTACTTCGAAAGCTAGAATCTTACTCTGCATAATAAAAAACATTTGTATGAATACTTATAGTTTGCAAAGCACTTTTTTTTAAAGTTGGGGTTACTGAGATACAGTATATGTAGTGTAAAATGCTTTCATTTTAGTATAGTGTTCTAAGTTTCCATAAAGTCATACAGTTATGTCACCACCACGGCAATTAAGATGTGGGCCATTTCTGTCATTCCACACAGTTTGCTCATGTTCCCTTTAGTCAACCCTTCCCTTTACCGAAGCCATTGGTAACCACTGATCATTCTCTGACCCCACAGCTTTGCAAAGCATTTTTCACCTAACTTTTAATAGATCTTATTTTTATTGAGTGCTGCGATGCATATAATATATAGCTTTAACATGTAGTTAATGTGAATATGACTATTGCAAATGTATCTTGCTTCATCACTTTATCTGCCTTCCATCAGGCAGTCATAACTGAAGAATCATAATAACCAGATGTCAGTGTCCTGTGTATAGAGGAAGATGCATTCCTTATTTTTTTTACTGTATTTTATTATGCTAAAATATGCATAACATGTAATCTTCAGTCTTAATGATTTTAAGTGTACAATTCAAACGTTTTAAACACATTCACGTTGTTGTGAAAACTTCAGCAACATCCATCCCCATTACTCTCTTTATCTTGTAAAACTGCAACTATATCCCTTAAACATTGACTCCCACTCTCCCCCCGTCACCATCATTATCCTTTCTGTCCTTATGATTTTGACTATTTTATTAAGTACTTTATGTAAGTGGAATCATGCAATATTTGTCTTTTTATGCCTGGCTTATTTTACTTAATGTCCTAAAAGTTCACCTATGTTATAGCATTATAGTAGAATTTAAATTGGTTTTAAGGCTGAATAATATTACATTGTGTGTATATGTATATATGCATATATGTATATATGTGTGTATTATATATATATTATATAAATATATATATAGTTGATCCTTGAACAACATCTATTTGAACTGTGCAGGTCCACTTATATGAAATTTTTCAACAAATGCTGTAGTATTACACCACATGAGGCTGGTTGAATCCACGAATGTGGAACCATGGATATAGAGGGCTGACTATAAAGTTACATGAAGATTTTTAAGTATACAGGGATCTGCACCCCTACCCCTTTCATTGTTCAAGGGTCAACTGGACCACATTTTGCTTATCCATTCATCTGTCCATGGGCATTTGTGTTGTTTCCACTTTTTAACAATTGTGAATAATGCTGCTATAAATATTGGTATACAAATATCTCTTCTAGACCCTGCTTTTAATTCTTTTGGGTACATACTCAGAAGTGGAATTGGTGGATCATATGGTAATTTTATTTTTAGTTTTTTGAGGCACTGCCATATTGTTTCACATAGGGGCTGTACCAGTTTACATTCTAACCAACAATGTACAACAGTTTCAATTTCTCTGCATCATCACCTACACTTATTATTGTTGTGTGTGTGTGTTTTTTTTTATATAGTAGC
Source organism: Camelus dromedarius (assembly GCF_036321535.1). NCBI lineage: Eukaryota > Metazoa > Chordata > Mammalia > Artiodactyla > Camelidae > Camelus > Camelus dromedarius. The sequence continues at coordinate 83,635,133 of NC_087436.1, read as the reverse complement.
CATCCTAATTAGTGTGAGAGGGTATCTTGTTGCAGTTTTGATTTCCGTTTCCCTAATGATTAATGATGTTGAGCATCTTTCATGTGGTTATTGGCCATTAATATATCTTATTTGGAGAAATGTCTATTTAAATCCTTTGCTCACTTTTGAATCAGGTGTTTTTTTTTGTTGTTGTTGTTATTGTTGCGTTGTAGGAGTTCTCTATGTATTCTGGATATCAGACCCTTGTTAGATACATGATTTACAAATATTTTCTACTACTGTGGGTTGTCTTTTTACTCTGTTGATAGTGGCTTTTGATGCACAAAAAATTTTAATTTTTATTGAGTCCAATTTGTCTGTTTTCTTTTGTCTGTGTCTTTGGTGTCATATCCAAGAAATCATTGCCAAATCCAATGTCATGAAGATTTGTCCTTTGTTTTCTTCCAAAATTTTTATCACTTTAGATCCTTGATCCATTTTGAGTTAATTTTTGTATATGGTGCTAGGCCAGGGCCAACTTCATTCTCTTGCATGTGAATATCCAGTTTTCTCAGTACCATTTGTTGAAAACACTGTCCATTTCCCATTGGTGTTAGTGTCCTTGCCAAAAATCATTTGACCATGTATGATAGGGTTCATTTTTAGCTTTCTGTTCTATTCTGTTGGTCTATATGTCTGTCTTTATGTCTGTAGCATACTGTTTTGATTACTGTAGCTTTGAAGTAAGTTTCAGCATCAGGAAATGTGTCTTCTGTATTTCTTTTTTTCTTTCTTTTTTTTTTTTTTTTTTTTTGAGTTTGTTTTAGCTATTAGGGGTCCCTTAAGATTCCATATGAATTTTAAGATGGGTTTTTCTATTTCTGTGGAAAATGCCATTGAAATTTTTACAGGAATTGCATCAAATCTGTAGACTGTTTTGGGTATTATTCACATTTCAACAATATTAAGTCTTCCAATCCATGAACATTTGATATGCTTTCATTTACTTATGTCTTCTTTAATTTCTCTCTCCAGTGTTTTGTAGTTTTCATTGTATAAGTCTTTCACCTCCTTGGTAAATTCATTCTTAAGTGTTTTGTTCTTTATGATGCTATTGTAAATGGAGTTGTTTTTGTAATTTCCTTTTCAGATTGTTTGTTGTGTTTAGAAATACAATTGAATTTTGTGTGTTTACTTTGTATCTGCTACTTTGCTGAACTCAGTTATTATTTCTAACAGGTTTTTTTGTGTTTTCTTTAATTTTCTTATGTATATTTTTTATTGAAGTGTAGTTGATTTACATTACTGTGTTAGTTTCAGATGTACAGCATAATGATTTCAGTATTTTTGAAAGTTATACTCCATTATAAGTTATTACAAGATAATGAGTATAATTCCCTATGCTATACAGTATATTCTTATTGCTTGTCTATTTTTATATATAGTAGTTTGTATCTGTTAATCTCGTACTCCTAATTTGTCTCTCCCCCTTTGATAACCACAAATTTGTTTTCTGTATTTGTGAGTTTGTTTCTGTTTTGCATATACATTCATTTGTATTATTTCTTTAGATTCCAAATATAAGTGGAATACAGTATTTGTCTCTCTCTGTCTGACTTATTTCACTAAGCATAATATTCTCCAGGTCCATCCACACTGCTGCAAGTGGCAGTACTTTAATCTCTTTATGGCGAGTAATATTCAATTGTGTATGTATACACACCATGTCTTCTTAATCCAGTTGTCTGTTGATGGGCACTTGGATTGCTTCCATGTCTAGGGTTTTGTAAATAGTGCTGCTGTCAACATTGGGATGCATATATCTTTTTGAATTAGTGTTTTCATTTCATTTATATACCCAGGAGTTAAATTGCTGGATCATATGGTAGTTCTATTTTTAGTTAAGATCATGTTTTCTGCAAACAAGAGATACTTTTACTTCTTCCTTTCCAGTTGGGATGCTTTTTATTTCTTCTTGTGTAATTGCTCTGGCTAGAACTTCCAGTACTGTGTTGAATGAAAGTGATGAAAACGGGTATCCCCTTGCCTTGTAACTGATTTTAGAGAAAAATCTTCAGTTTTTCACCATTGAGTATGATATTTGCTGTGGAGTTTTCATATGTGACTTTTATTGTGTTGAGGTAGTTACCTTCTCTCTCTAGTTTGTTGAGTTTATCATGAAAGTGTGTTGAATTTTGTCAGATGCTTTTTTTCTGCATCAAATGAGATGGTCATGCATCTTTTTTCCTTCATTCTGTTCATGTGGCATATTATACTGATTATTGTATGTTGCAGCATCTATATATTACAGGAATAAATACTACCTGATCATGGTATATAATTATTTTAATATGCTAGTATTTTGTTGAGAATTTATCATCAGTGTTTATAAGGGATTTTGGTCTGCAGTTTTATTGTAGTGTCTGTCTGGCCTTGGAATCAATGAAATTGGGTCACATAGAATGAGTTAGGCAGTATTCTTTCCTCTTGAGTTTTTTAGAAAATTTTGAGAAAAAATTAGCATTGGTTCTTCTTTAAATGTTTAGTGGAATTTACCAGTGAAGCCATCAGGTACAGGGCTTTTCTTTGTAGATTTTTTGATTACTGATTCAACCTTCTTACTAGTTACAGAGATATTCATATTTTCTATTTCTTCATAATTTAGTGTTGGTAGGTTTTGTGTTTCTAGAATTTTGTCCATTCAATCTAGGTTTTCCAATTTGATGTGTAAATATTTATAGTACTCTCTTATGATCCTTTTTATTTCTGTAGAATTGATAGTAATAGCTTCACTTTCATTTCTGATTTTAACAATTTGAGCCTTGTCTCTTTTTTCTTAATCCATCTAGCTAAATATTTGTCAATTTCAAAGAACCAGTTTTTGGTTTCATTAGTTGCCTCTATTTTTCTGTTGTTATTTATCTCTGCTCTAACCTTGATTATTTCCTTCCTTCTGCTAGCTTTGGACTTTTTAAAAATTCCTTTTCTAGTTCCTTAAGTTGTAGAGTTAGGTTTTAGATTTGTATTCTTTTAAAAAAATTTATGTGTTCATAGGTGTTAACTTCCTCCTTAGCTCTACTTTGCTGCATCCTGTAAGTTTTGGTTTGTTGTGGTTTTGTTTTCATTCATCTCTCAGTATTTCCTAATTATCCTTGAGATTTTTTTTCTTTAAACCATTGATTGTTTATGTGTCATTTAAGTCCACAGATTTGTGAACTTTCCAATTTTCTTTGTTATGGATTTCTAACCTTATCCTATTATGGTAAGAAAAGATACATTGTATGCTATCTGTCTTTTTATTTTATTTTATTTTTTAACATTTCTTATTGAGTTGTAGTCATTTTACAATGTTGTGTCAAATTCCAGTGTAGAGCACAATTTTTCAATTATACATAAACATACATATATTCATTGTCACATTTTTTTCTGCTGTGAAATACCACAAGATCTTGTATATATTTCCCTGTGCTATACACTATAATCTTGTTTATCTATTCTACATTTTGAAATCCCAGTCTGTCCCTTCCCAACCCCCACCCACTTGGCAACCACAAGTTTGTATTCTATGTCTGTGAGTCTCTTTCTGTTTTGTATTTATGGTTTTCTTTTTCTTTTTTTTTCTTTTGCATTCCACATATGAGTGAACTCATACGGTATTTTTCTTTCTCTTTCTGGCTTACTTCACTTAGAATGACATTCTCCAGGGACATCCATGTTGCTGCAAATGGCGTTACGTTGTCGGTTTTTATGGCTGAGTAGTGTTCCATTGTATGAATATACCACAGCTTCTTTTTCCAGCCATCTGTTGATGGACATTTAGGCTGTCTCCATGTCTTGGTTATTGTAAATAGTGCTGCTATGAACGTTGGGGTGCAGGTGTCATTTTGAAGTAGGGTTCCTTCTGGATATATGCCCAGGAGCAGGATGACTGGGTCATATGGTAAGTTTATTCCTAGTCTTTTGAGGAATCTCCATCCTGTTTTCCACAGTGGCTGCACCAAACTGCATTCCCAGGAGCAGTGTAGGAGGGTTCCCTTTTCTCCACAGCCTCTCCAGCATTTGTCATTTGTGGACTTTTGAATGCTGGCCATTCTGACTGCTGTGAGGTGATACCTCATCGTAGTTTTGATTTGCATTTCTCTGATAATTACTGATATTGAGCATTTTTCATGTACCTATTGATCATTTGTATTTCTTCCTTGGAGAATTGCTTGTTCAGGTCTGTGCACATTTTTTGATTGGGTTGTTTGGTTTTTTCTTATTAAGTCGTATGAACTGCTTATATATTCTGGAGATCAGGCCTTTGTCGGTTTCATTTGCAAAAATGTTCTCCCATTCCGTAGGTTGTCGTTTTGTTTTGCTTATGGTTTCCTTTGCTATGCAGAAGCTTGTAAGTTTAATTAGATCGCATTTGTTTATTCTTGCTTTTATTTCTATTGCTTGGATAGACTACCCTAGGAGAACATTTTTGAGATGTATGTCAGAGAATGTTTTGCCTATATCTTCTTCTAGGAGGTTTATCGTATCTTGTCTTATGTTTAAGTCTTTGATCCATTTTGAGTTTATTTTTGTGTATGGTGTATGGGCGTGTTCTAGCTTCATTGGTTTACATGCTGCTGTCCAGTTTTCCCAACACCATTTGCTGAAGAGCCTGTCTTTATTCCATTGTATGTTCTTGCCTCCTTTGTCGAAGATTAGTTGACCAAAAGTTTGTGGGTTCATTTCTGGGCTCTCTATTCTGTTCCATTGGTCCATATGTCTGTTTTTGTACAGTACCATGCTGTTTTTATTACTGTAGCTCTGTAGTATTGTTTGAAGTCTGGGAGAGTTATTCCTCCAGCCTCTTTCTTTTTCTTCAGTAATGTTTTGGCACTCTTAGGTCTTTTGTGGTTCCATATAAATTTTATTATGATTTGTTCTAGTTCTGTGAAATATGTCCTGGGTAATTTGATAGGGATTGCATTAAATCTGTCGATTGCCTTGGGCAATGTGACCATTTTAACAGTAGTGATTCTTTCAATCCAGGGGCAGGGGTTATCTTTCCATTTTTTAAAGTCTTCTTTAATTTCCTTAATCAGTGTTTTGTAGTTCTCCATGTAAATGTCTTTCACTTCCTTGGTTAGATTTACTCCTAGGTATTTCATTACTTTGGGTGCTATTTTAAAGGGGATTGTTTCTTTACTTTCTTTTTCTGTTGATTTATCGTTAGTGTAAAGAAATGCAACTGATTTTTGAACGTTAATCTTGTAACCTACTACCTTGCTGAATTCTTCAATTATTTCTGGTAGTTTTTGTGTGGAGCTTTTAGGGTTTTCTATATATAGTATCATGTCATCTGCATATAGTGACACTTTTATCTCTTCTTTTCCAATTTGGATCCCTTTTTTTTCTCTCTCTTGCCTAATTGCTATGGCTAGGACTTCCAAGACTACATTGGATAGTTGTGATGATAGTGGGCAGCCTTGTCTTGTCCCAGATTTTAGTGGGAAGCTTTTGAGTTTTTCACCGTTGAGTACTATGCTGGCTGTAGGTTTGTAATATATAGCTTTTATTATGTTGAGATATGATCTCTCTATACCCACTTTGGTGAGAGTTTTTATCATAAATGGGTGTTGAATTTTATCAAATGCTTTTTCTGCATCTATTGAGATGATGATGTTATTTTTGTCCTTTCTCTTGTTGATGTGATGTATTACATTAATTGATTTGCATATGTTGAACCACCCTTGTGTCCGTGGGATGAACCCCACTTGATTATGATGTATAATCTTTTTTATGTGCTGTTGGATTCTATTTGCTAATATTTTGGTGAGGATTTTGGTGTCTATGTTCATCAGTGATATTGGTCTGTAATTCTCTTTTTTGGTAGTGTCTTTGCCTGGTTTTGGTATCAGGGTGATGGTGGCTTCATAGAGTAAGTTTGGGAGTATTCCGTCCTTTTTAATCTTCTGGAAAAGTTTGAGAAGGACTGGTATGAGTTCTTTTTTGTATGTTTGGTAGAATTCCCCAGTGAAGCTGTCCGGTCCTGGACTTTTATTTGTAGGGAGGTTTTTTATTGCTAATTTGATTCCATTTCTAGTGATCAGTTTGTTCAAGTGGTCAGTTTCTTCTTGATTCAGTCTTGGTGGACTGTATGTTTCCAGAAACTTGTCCGTCTCCTCTAGGTTATCCATTTTGGTTCCATATTGTTTTTCATAATAGTCTTGTATGATACTCTGTATTTCTATATTATTTGTTGTAATTTCTCCATTATCCTTTCTTATTTTGCTTATTTGTGCTCACTTTTTTTCTTCTCTGTGAGTTTGGCCAGAGGTTTGTCGATTTTATTTACTCTTTCAAAAAACCAGCTTTTGGTTTGATTGATTTCTTTCTATGGTCTTTTTAATCTCTATTTTATTTATTTCCTCCCTGGTCTTTATTATTTTCTTCCTTCTGCTGACTTTGGGTTTTTTTGCTCTTCTTTTTCTAATTCTTTTAGCTGGTGGGTTAGATTGTTTATTTGAGATTGTTCTTTTTTGAGGAAGGCCTTTATCGCTATAAACTTCCCTCTTAGCACTGCCTTTGCTGTGTCCCATAAATTTTGTGTGGTTGTGTTTTCATTTTCATTTGTCTCAAGGTATTTCTTAATTTCAACTTTGATTTCATCCTTGACCTATTGGTTTTTTAATAGCATGTTGTTTAATCTCCATTGTTTCCTTTTTTTCTCCTTTGTTTCTCTGTGGTTGATTTCCATTTTCATGGCATTGTGGTCAGTAAAGATGCTTGAGATAATTTCTATCTCCTTAAAATTGTTGAGGCTTCTTTTGTGCCCAAGTACATGATCAATCCTAGAAAATGTTCCATGTGCACTTGAAAAGAATGTATGTCCTATTTTGGGGGGGTGTAGTGCTCTGAAAATATCCACCAACTCTAATTTTTCTATTGTATCATTTAATTTCTCTGTTGCCTCATTTATTTTGTGTCTGGAAGATCTGTCTAGTGATGTTAATGTGGTATTAAAATCTCCGACAATGATTGTATTCCCATCAATTTCCACTGTCTGTCTTTTTAAATGTATTGTGACCTAATTTGTGGCATTAACACATGGTTTGTCCTGGAAAATGTCACATGTACACTTGGGAAGAGTGTATATTCTGTTGTTACTGGGTAGAACATTCTGGGTATATTGATGGGTCTAGTTGATTTGTTGTTCTCTGAGTCCTCTGTTTCCTCATTTATCTTCTGTCTGGTTGTTCTATCTGTTGTTCTGCGTGGGGCATTGAAATCTCTCCAATTACTATTGTAGAGCAGTCTGTTTCTCCCTTCAATTCTGTCCATTTTTCCTTTATGTATTTTGTTGCTCTGTCATTAGATGCATAATGTTTGTAATAGTTATCTTGTTGTATTGAAATTTTTATGAATATATAATGACCTTCCTTATCTCTTGTAACCTTTTTGACTTAAAGTCTATTATGTCTGATATTAGAATAACCACCTTTGCACTCTTTTGCTTACTATGTGCATGGAATATCTTTTTCCATCCTTTTACTTCTAACCTGTTTGTGTCTTTGGATCTCAAGTTTCTTGTAGACAGCATATAGTTGGATCATGTATCTTTATCCATTCTGCAGGTCTCTGTCTTTTGTTAAAGAGTTCAGTCCATTTACATTTAAAGCAATTCTGTTACTGTAGTATAGTATCTGTTTTCTATATGCCTTACAGCTTTTTTTCCTTTCAGTTTTACTGAGGTATAATTGACACACAACACTGTATAAGTCTAAGGTCTACATCATAATGATTTGACTTATTTATATAAGTAAGTGATTACTGCAATAAGTTTAGTGTTAATCCATCATCTCATATGGATACAAAAGAAAAGAAAAAGAACTTTTTCCTTGTGATAAGAACTCTTAGGATTTATTGTGTTAAAAATTTTCATATATAACATAGAGCAGTGTTAATTATTTATCATTATTGTTGTTGTATATTACTTTGCTAGTACTTATAGTTGAAAGCCTTAACAGCTTTTTTGTAGCTTATTTCCTAATTAGTATTTTCTTTTGTGTTCATTTTTTGTACTGAAAGGTTTAGTTCCTTTCTCATTCCTTTTGTATACATTCTATGGTTGTTTTCTTTTTGATTACCATGAGAATTATATTTACTATCCTGGAGTTTTAATATTCTAATTTGTATAAATATCAGCTTTAATAAATGTCAGTTTTTTAGGATCAGTAACATACAAAAACTGCACCTTTACAGCTCCATTCCCACCCCTTTTGGTTGTTGATGTCAAAAATTATATCTTTAATACATTGTGTGCCCCAAGACATAAACTAGTAATTCCTTTTTTTATATTTTAACATACTTCTCTTTTTATCATTGAAATGTACTTGACATATAACATTATATTAGTTTCAAGTGTACAACATAATGATCAACTATAGTCTCATTAAAAAAGGAAAACCACCAAGATGTATGTCAAAAAGCTTGCCTTCTATGTCTTTTTCTATGAGTTTTATGGTTTCAGATCTTACACTCAAGTCTTTAATTCCCTGTGAGATAGTGGTCTGATTTTATTCTTTTGCTTGTGGCTGTCCAGTTTTTCCCAACACCATTTATTGAAGATACTGTTCTTTCTCCACTGTATATTCTTAGCTCCCATGTTATAAATTGACCATACATGCATGGTTTTATTTCTGTGTTCTCAATTCTGTTCCATTGATCTGTTTGCCTGTTTTTATGCCAATAATATATTGTTTTGATTACTGTGGCTTTGTAATATAGTTTGAGATCAGAAAGTGTGACGCCTCCAGCTTTGTTCTTTCTCAAGATTGCTTTGGCTATTTCATTGTCTTTTGTGGTTTCATACACATTTTAGGATTTTTTTTTCTATTTCTGTGAAATATGTCTTTGGAATTTTGATAGAGATTTTATTGAGCCTATAAATTGCTTTGGGTATTATGGATATTGTAACAATATTAGTTCTTCCTGTCCACAAGCACAGGATATCTTTCCATTTATTTGTATTTTCTTCAGTTTCTTTCATCAGTGTCTTACAGATTTCAGCATATAGGTCTTTTATTTCCTGTTTAAATTTATTCCTAGGTCTTTTATTCTTTTTGATATAATTGTAAGTGGGATTGTTTTCTTTATTTCTCTTTCTGATAGTTTGTTATTAGTGTATAGAAACACAACTGATTTTTGTGTATTTTTTGTTTATCCTGCAACTTTACTGAATTCACAGATTAGTTCTAATAATGTTTTGGTGAAGCCCTTGGGGTTTTATATATATATAATATTATGTCATCTGCAAAGAGTGACATTTTAATTTTTTCCTCTCCACTCTGAATGTATTTTAATCCTTTTTCTTGCCTAATTGCTCTGGCTATGGGTTCCAATACTGTGCTGAATAAACATGGTGAAAGTAGACATCCTTGTTTTGTTTCTGATATTAGAGGAAAATCTTTCAGCTTTGCACCATTGAATATGTTGTTAGCTGTGAGCTTATCACCCATAGTCTTTCTTATATTGAGGTACATTCCCTCTACACCTACTTTGTTGCAAGTTTTTAATCATAAATGAATGTTGAACTTAGATGCTTTTTCTGTAGCTATTGAAATGATCATATAATTCTTGTCTTTTCAATTTGTTAATGTGATTATCATATTGATTTGCAAGTGTTGAACCATCTTTGCATCCTTGGAATAAATCCCACTTGATCATAGTGTGTGGTCCTTTTAATGTATTATTGAATTCAGCTCGCTAATATTTTGTTGAGGATTTTGTGTCTTTGTTCATTAGGAATATTGGCCTGTGATTTTCTTATCTTTTAGTGTTCTTGTCTGGTTATGATATCAGGGTAACTAATAATTCTTTTAAATCACTAGTCTCTTAGATTTGGAGTGACAAGCCAAAGTTACAGTATTACTAGCTTTTACAGTAATAAGTTTTTTGAACTTTAAGTATAGTAGTCTCTTAAATTATGTAGAAAACAGTGCAGTTACTGACCATTGTTACAGTAACACAAGCTTTTATAATTGCCCATGTATTTACCTTTTTTGAAATATTGATTTCTCCATACAGCTTCAGTTTACTGTCTAGTGTCCTTTCATTTCACTGTGCAGGACCCCCTTGAGCATTTATTACAGGGTAGATCTGTTGGTCACTAACTCCCTCAGCTTTTGCTTATCTGGGAATATCTTAATTTCTCCTTCACTTTTGAAGAACACTTTTGCCACATGTATGATTATTGGTTGACAGTTTCTTTATTTTAGGATTTTGAATATATCAGTCTCTGCCCCAAAGTTTTTGGTAAGAAATCTGTTGATAATCTGATTGAGGATTCTTTGTATATGATTCACTTCTCTCTTGCTGCTCTCGAGATTCTCTCTTTGTCTTTTGAAAGTTTGTAGTATGTCTCAGGGTGGGTCTTTGAGCCCTTTGAGCTTCTTGAATATTTATACTCAAATCTTACATCTTGAAGTTTTCAGCCATGATTTCTTCAAATATGCTGTCTGCGCCTCTCTCTTTTTTCCTAAAACTTCCACAATACGTATGTTGCTTCACTTGCTGGTGTTTCATAAGTCCATTAGGCTCTATTTACTTTTCTTTGATATTTTTTCTTCCTGTTCCTCAGACTCAGTAATTTCCATTGTACTAGCTTCATGTTCACTGATTCTTTCTTCTTCCTACTGATAACTTGCAATAAACACATCTCAAAACTGGTTGTGACTTTCTGGTTGAAAAAGGTATCCTCAAAGGATGAAACTAAAGAGAGAAGTTATTTGCCCCAACACACCTAACATATAATGATGGAACAAGCATAGGATAACAGCTCTAGATGTTCTAGTTCAAACAGGAGGAAATGAAAGATTGTTTTAAAAATTCACTGGCTTATGATATTTCTGATATCCAGCCCAGCAAATTCTGGGAATCTATTGACTAGGTTTCAAGATCTGGGAATACTGCTCCATGGTTTTCAACTTCACCCTCCTGGTTCTTGGCTCTGCCCTCTGAGTCATCCTTCATTTTTGATGAAAGTCAGCACATGTTTGCATTAAAATAAGGCAGAGGTCACTCTAGGTTGATAAAATGTTTGCAGCTTAGTAATTTTATCAGCCTGACTCCTGCCAATAGAATTTTGGAAATCTAGCAGCCTCCTTTCATTTTGTACCCTATCTGTCCCTTTCATTCCAACTTGGCAGTGTTTCTGCTGAAATAAGTTTCTCAAAAACAGAAGTTTACGGTGGATTTCACTGGGATTCACTCCATTAGAAAAAAGACATATTCACAGATCTTTCCAAAATGATCCTTTCTGTATTTCAAGTGCATGCTAAGATGACTGAGGGGCAATGCCTTTAAATTCCTAGAGGCCCTCTGGTTTGATTGAAAGGGTCTGTGAGATATACCCTTAATCATCTGAAATTTTTCTAACAATAATCTGGACTTTTGAACTTACTGAGGCTTTAGCATAAGGTTATATGGTCACAGTCTCAACCTTTTCTGTCAAGGTGGCTTTCCCGGTGGTGAATCTGTTAGTTTCAGTGTCCTTTGCCATCTGTAGAGTCAACTTTAAAATCAAGTTCTATGTTACTATAAGTGGCAAGGAGAAACCAGGTGGTGCTTTCAAAACATTGCTTGGAAATTTCTTAGACTGTTTATACAACTTGTTGCTTACAAATGCTGTTTCCCACGTAACTGCATGATACAATTTCACTAAACTTGCCAACAAAGCAAGGATCTCCCTTCCTCCGGTTTTCAATAACGTGTTTCTTGTTTTCTTCTGTTACTGGAGGCAATGGGTCCATCACTTGAGGTGCTTAGCGAATGAACAGACCAAGTACTTTTGATTAAAGCAGAAACATTTATTACTTGTGACAAGTAAGGAGACGGGGAGATAGCTCTCAAAACACTGTCTCCCTGAACAGCAAGATCAGGAAAGTTTTAAGCTATGGGGTGCATGCATGTTCATAAAAGGGTGAGTGTGATCCTCCATGGAGAGGTGGAGTTGTAGATGCGCTTACACAGTCGTCAACATACTCAAACATAAGTTGCTTGTTCAAAAATGGTGGCAGAATGCACCCTTGGAGTAGAGATTTTAGCATTAAAATAAGGCAGAGGTCACTCTAGGTTGATAAAATCCAGGCACCTAGTTGAGTGAAGTCATGAGAGCCAGCAAGGGTCAGCATCATCATTCCTTAGACTCCAGTTAATCTGGTGGCTGATTGCTTAAGGGGATTTGGATCCTGCAGAACAGCTCAGGAACGTGCTTCAGGCTGATTTTTACCTTTGAAACCCAACTGGGAGTCTTATGACTGATTTATTGTCTTTGCTGTGGTTACTTCTACTGCCTGATGACAGTCATTTGTTCCTGCATTCTTTATTCTATTTAAAATCATTATTTACTGAGACCTATTGTTTATTTCCACATGAAGACCTAGGAGGCCATAATTCATCTTTCCCCCAGTCATCAGTACAGGGAACATGAAAGGGTTTTGAAATTCACGCTCTGGGGCTCAGCCTGAGTTTGTCCAGCATGCCTTACAGCTTCCCTCATTGCCTGTTATTTTACTTCTGTAAGATGTAACATACTCTCCTTTGACCCTATCGCTTTCTTACTAAAGTCTGGCTGACAATTCTAAACTCTCACCAGCAGTGTCCTTAAAAGTCCAGATTTCTCCTAATAATCTGCTGAAGGCATTTTAGGCTTTCTCTGTCATGCTACCCAGATTCTTCCAGTCTCCTCTCACCATCCAGTTCCAAAGCCACTCCCCCATTTTAGATACCTGTTACAGCAGCAACCCACTTCCAAGTACCAAACTCAGTATTAGTTTTTGATTGTTGTGTAACAGATCACCACAAATTTAGTTGCTTAAAACAATAAAAATTTGCTGTCTCACACTTTCCGTAGCTTAGATGTCCAGGCACAACTTAGCTGGGTCCCCTGCTTTTAGTTTCACAAAGCTGAAATCAGATTATCAGCTGAGCTTTCATAAAGAGGCTCTAGTTTGGGAGAGAATCTGCTTTCAAGCTCATTAGAACTGTTGATAGACTCACTTATTGCAGCAGCATGATGAGGACCCTGGCTTCTTACTGGCTGTGAGCTAGAGGCCGCAGGTCCACATCAGTCCCCTGCCATGTGGCTCTCTCACAGGCCCTCTCTGACTGAGGCAGCTTATTTCTTTAAGGCTAGCAGCAGAATCCTCACTCCAGTCTGCTAAGATCGAGTCTTACACAATGTAACATAGTCATGGGAGCGGCATCACAGAACCTTTCCCATATTCTCTTGATCAGACACAAGTCACAGTTTCTGCGTACACCCGAAGGGAGTACAAGAGTGTGAGTCATTGGGAGTCACCTTAGGGTATGTACCCCAAAGATGGTGTAGTAGGCTGAGAAATGTCCCCCAAAGATATCAGGTGATAGTCCTTGGAAACTGGAAATGTTACCTTATTTGGGGAAAAGAAGAGGATTTGCAGTTGTAATTAAGATAGAGATCTTCAGACAAAGGGATTATCCTGGATTCTCTGGGTGGGCACTAAATGCAATCACATGTATCCTCATAAGAAACGGGTGGAGGGAGCTTGGACATGGGCAGAGAGAAGGCCACATGAAGATGGAGTAGAGAGAAATTTGAAGATGTTGGCCTTGACTGTAGTTGAAAGTGATGTAGCCACAGCAAGGAATGCTGCCAGCCAGATTGTCCCCCTTGAGTCTCTGTAGAGCATATGGCCCTGCTCATGCTTGAATTTCTGTCCAGTGATACCAGTGTTACTCTTCTGACTTCCAGAACTGTGAGGGAATAATTGTTTCAAGCCACCCAGTTTGCCATGGTTTTGTTGCAGCAGCCATAGGAAACTAATACTGATGAGTATTAATTAATACTTCAGTGCTACTTTTTAAATGCATTTCCTGTTACTCAGTGAGGTTAAGTATCTTTTCATAAGATTCTTAACTGTCCAGGTGTTTTCTTCTATGAATTTTTCAATTTGTCTTCCTTTTCCATTTTTAAAAAATTATTCACTTTCTTATTGATTAGTAAGAATTCTTTAGATAGTCTGATTACTAATCCTATGTCAGTTGTCCATGTTACTGAAGAGATATTTCTCTTCTTCCAGTCTGTTGCTTGTTTCTCTACCTTATATATGGTGTCTTCAGCATTCAAAAGCTTTTTATACCTCTTTTTAAGATTACGGAACATTTTAAACATACCCAAAAGAAGAGAGAATAGTATAATAAATCTTCCACGTACACATCACTCAGCTTCAACAATTATCAGCATTTTCCCCAGAGGTTTTCATCTTTTCCTTTAAGTTTTGTACCTTTCATGCAGCATCTAAGAAATCCTTAAATAAAGACTGTGCTGCTATTATTTGTGTGGCTGAGTATTTCTGTCCTGATAAAACACGAATTCTTTTTGTCATAACATTTATTCTTTCTTGCTTTTAAATTTTTATAAATGTGTATATATATGTAGCAGTTTCTAAGGTATACAAAGTATTAATGCACCCATGTTAACCTATACCTTCTTCCTGGAACAAAGTGTACTTTTCTTATTCAGCACAAGCTATTCAGATCTTGGGAATTTTCTAATTGTCCCAGCAGCATTCTCTGTGTCAGTATAGAGCTTATGGGACATCTCATATGTCCTCATAAGAAGACTGATCGATCATTCAGGAAATGTCAAAAGTATAAGCCCAAGTCAGCTGTGCTGGCATTTTGTTTTTACAAAGTAATTCTCTTAATATTTTCCTTCTTTCTAGTGTGCCACCTGGGCTTGAAGGCATGAAAGAACAAGACCTTTGCAACAAGATAATGGCTAAAATACTAGAAAATTATAATACCCTGTTTGAAGTAGAGTATATGGAAAATGATAACCAGAGGTGTGAAAACCTGGCGAGGCTTATCATGGTAAAAGTAAGTAACTTCGGTATTTAATTTTCAATATTGCTGTATCCTGAATGGAAGATATTTTATTTAAATGATTTTTATTTAAAAATTCTGTGTGGATATAACTTCAGATTATTAGTTCTGTTTGTTGAATTCTTTTTATGAAATCTACTCTCTGTATCAAGTGTTTGTTAAAGTGATATATATTCTAAGATTGGGGAATGATTGTGAATTGATATTTCCTTGGCTGCTGTAGACTCATCTCAAAAGCACTTACGTGAACCCAGTGCTGTGGTCAGTTGGGCGTACCACCTTTTATGGAAGCCTGGTGTTACAGCCGGGATACATGCTTAAGTCTGTGTCCAGGAGTGCTAGCTTACTGAGTAGACTACAGATTCCTGAAGACAGCATGACCATGTCTAGTGGTCTCTCTTGTGTCTGGCACACTTCAAGTTCAACCTCGGATTGTATGTCCCATATATGTGGTCCTTGGTAACTATCACCTGTAAAGGAGAGTATTTTTAAAACCTGTAAAGGAACCAATAACATATACTATCTAAATCTTTTTGTACATTGACTAATAATTTATAACATATTTTTTACACAGTAGGTAAGTGTGTGTAGGTCTCTAAAGATTTACCGTTGAGAGTCAGAGGATGAACATCCAAACCAGATCCTTCAGATATGGGTCGAGAGGGAGGTCATCTTATTTATTTCCCATTTATATTGAGGTAAATCTTGATATGCAACTGATATGAGAGGTACCCTCAGGAGGTTTCCTGAGACTTATCATATTTACAGACCACACTGTGTTCTTGTTGACTTATATGGCAATGAGTGATAAAAACCAGAGGCACTTGGTTTGGGCCTTGAAGGCGTGTTTTTGTTTCTTCCAGCTGAGGTGTGAATTTGAAGAAATGAAAGTTAAGGGGAATCATGTAGGACCCAACCAAAATGAGGTTTTCTTAACTAGGGCTTATATGTGAATACGAGAGACTCCCTGTAATGGATGGAGTACTTCTGAGAGAAATGCATTTAACAGGAATCTTGCCAACCTGATAAAGAGCCCTTTAAACTGAAATTTGATGGAAGGGAAGAAAAGTGCTCAGATAAAATGATAAAATGAGCTACTTTGGAGAGTGTCAAATGTGGCCTAAGGTTGAGGTAACATGGTAGCTGAGAAAATGTCAGGAAAAAAAAAACAAAAACAAAAACACCAACAGCCTTGTATCAGTTTTGCCACAAAGCATTTAAATAATTTTTAAATAGAAAAAAAAAATCTACCTTAAATGTGTTTCTCTGGTTCCTATAGTACTTTGCAGACAGTCTCTTTTTAAAATATTAAAAACTGATTGACTTTGTCTCAGCTACGTATCTCTGATAAACACTTTTTAACACACATACGTTTTAGCTAGGGCTGATAAGATAATAAGGTAAACCTAAAATAGAATTAAAATAGAGAAATATGATCTCCTAGGCAAAACTAACTTGCTGAGATAACAGATAATCACTAGAATACACCGAGGGAAGCTCACATGCTGTGTAAATGAAATAACACCTGTTGAGATCTTTGGAAGAGTGCCCTGCTTGGAAGTCCTTGAGCTGCTAGGTTTAAGCATGGTGGAGAACATCCTGTGAGTACAAGATACACAAACCGATAATACTGTGGGAGCCAAATGCAGATCTCTTAGGTAGATGAATATGACTCCCTGCTAATGCAAGTTTCAGATCTGGCCTAGAGGCAGATAAATGCCATAACTGGAAACTCCATGTCTATACTCTGAAGCATCATTCTGCTAAAGCAGAATATTTAATGCATTTCTTACTGACCCTGCTGATAGTCTTCTCTCTGTGACGGTAAACGATGCAACAAGGCAGTGTGATTTTCTAGACTTAATTATAGCCAATGAGGATGGACTGGAAGTTACGGAAATTAGTTGAATGGGCTATGCCAGCGTCACTTGGGAGTCCATGATAAGAATGTGCTTGCCGCTATTAGATATGTAAACCTGCATATGGTTTAGAAAGCAGTTTTGTTTTTTAGGTTTTTTTTTTTTTTGATTCCTAAGATAATAGAAACATTAGATATAAGCCAAAGGAAGCTGAATTAAAAAGGTATTGGGAAGCTCACAACGATATCATTAACATACTGAAAAACAGGAAAAAATGGAACGGCAACTTAAAAAATAAAGTATCATTCTCATGAGCTCAGCTTTTAGAAGGAAGTACACAGAAAGAGGAAATAGGCACAGAACAGGTGGTAAATACACTAGAGTGACAGAGACATGAAATATCTGAGCTGAGAATAAGTGAAGGCTCATGAAAAGGACTGAGCCGGAGGAAAGGCGGAAAGTACTAAACATATACAGTGACACACTTCTGTGTAAACAAAGTGGTGGGTGACGTTCTCGTGTATCTTTGTGGGATCAATGAAAGTTTGAGGCCCAGACAAATGTAAATTTGGTTTTATTTGGACCTGGGTGAAGAACTTTGATCAGAGTGTTGGAATGTATTACTGTTCACGTCAGGGAAGGTCATTTGTCTGTGTCATTTGCAGTATTTTAATCATTGACTTGCTCGAGTGCATACTTAGCACTTCTGCAAGTGAAATAAAGCTGGAAGAATAGGTCAGATACTGGATGGCTGAATCCGTAGACCAACAGAATGGGTGTGTGTGTGTGTGTGTGTGTGTGTGTGTGTGTGTGTGTGTGTGTGTGTGTGTGTGTGTGTGTGTGTACACATACGGATCTCTCCCTACTCTTCCTTGCTTTAAAACAAAAAAAGCAAAACACCTGTTTTAGTTGGGCCTGTAGTAATGTGCTGAGGTCAGACGGGCCCTTCCCTCAGCCCTGACAGGTAAATGAATCATGAAAATGGTCTATAATGGTATCCTCTTGAGTTAGTGATTGACTTAAGGGTCCCCAGTGACACAGTTTGGACCAGAGAGATGTAAGGGGAGGTGTGCTGTGGGCAGAGGGCTCTGGGGAAATATTTTCATCCCTAATTACAGAAAAGAGAATGATTTAAGAGATCAGAGCTGTGGTTGTCTGTGGGTAGAGTTGGGAGTGGCGGCAGTGATGATGATTGACTAGGAAAGTACCCGAGGGAGCCCTCATGGGTAATGAAAATGTTCTCAATAAGGAAGTGGGTTTTATGGGTGTATGCATTTGTCAAAACTCATTTAACTGTACACCTAAGATTTATGCATTTTTACTATATATAAATTTTTTTTTAACTTTAATTAAAAAAAGGAAAATAGTAGTCCTCTGTGTCAAGATGCCCCATCTCCCATCCTGCTTTCAGATGTCCTTGTGTGAAGGCAGGATGCATGGCACTGCTGCCACCACCTTTTGCCCTTGATGAGTGTACCAGCGACACACTGGGGTTGGCAGCTAACGGCGGAAAAAGCCTCAGTTCCTCATCATCGCTCCTCTGCTGAACCAACCCTGAACACACATAACCTCTGGACTTTTAGTTACATGGGGGGAATAAACGTCCCCATAGGACAAACTGCTTTTAGTTCAGTATTCTGTTTCTTGCAACAAAAGCATCAAATGTGATGTAATTAGTATAGTAGGAAAGTCCTATACTTAGGTTCATAGATAAGAGGAGACCAAAATTAGTGACAGTTCAATTGATAATCATGCATGGCACAGGGAACCACATTCAATATCTTGTAGTAACTTACGGTGAAGAAGAATATGAAAACTAATATATGTATGTTCCTATATGACTGAAGTATTGTGCTGTACACCAGAAATGGACACATTGTAAACTGACTATACTTCAATAAAAATATATTTTAAAAAGGAAAGAAAATTATACATGGATTTTAGTTAACTTCTAGCACAATATGAGATGTCAGTGTGATGTGATCACCAAAAAGACAAACCCCACAGATTCATGCACTGAGTATAGCAATAATCAAATAAAGAATGTATGTCTCTCTGCACTTGGTGTAGATCAGGCAGTAGCTGTAGTATTAGATCTGATTCTGAGTCCCACATTCACTCTCCTGACAATCACTGCTGATCACCATTTACTCTCGCTAAGTATGTGTTTGCCTGGGTGACTGTCTTTTACTTCAGTTACCCTACTGCTGACAACTAAATCGTAGCTCTAGCCTCAGCCTATCAGAAGAGCCATAGAGCCATATTTTCACTACCCATAAAAAACCATGGGGCACCTCAAATTTCTCCTACCCACAACATCACCTCCAAAACTTTGTGTTCTGCCCTCTCCAAACTCAGTTTACCAGCCACCAGCCTGACACGCTGGAAGCCTTCATCTGCCCCGGACTCCTCCTCCTCCTCTGTCGTTCCTGCTGGGACTCATACTCTCTCTTGAAGTGGGTGTCTTGTGTCCACCCCCACCACTGCTTTAGACGAGGCCTTTATCATAGCCACACAATTTCAGACTCTTCTCCCACCTCTAGACTCACCCTGTCCCCATCTCTTTTCTACCAGTGATGGAATGATGTTCCCCCGAACAAACCTGATCATAACGTAGTCCTGACTTAAGTAAAGAAACCCTTAGCGGTCATTGTGTGGCCTCCCCCTGTCCCCACTTCCATTTGCTGATAATATACAATCAAGACTTCTTTACTTGGAATTTAGGCCCCTTATACTCTGTCCCCAAACCCAGCTCTCCCCATTAAATGCTTGAATGCACATTGAATAGTTCTTCCCTTCCTATTTCTCTGGCCTGTCTTCCATCTTCTTTGAGGACCCTTCCTTCTCAGTCAGAATTACACAGTGTTATTAAGTGGGCTCATTCTTGGGCCTTCAGTCCACAGCTCTCCCTGGCAAACCTACATCTATGTCTAACTGCCTAGTGCTCACCTGTGCCTGCGTGTTCCGTGGACTGTCTCATCATCTTTCCTTTCCCCTGAAGATCTGAATGCTTCATCTGAGTTCATTGAGGTTTAGCAAATTGCCCATCTGTCCACACAGTCACTCCAGGTTGATGTCCATCCATCACTAAAACCTGTTAATTCTACTGCTTGTGTGTCTCATCCATCTCTCCTGCCCTCACTGGTGCTTCCTCAGTGCCTCTCATCTAGGCAGGAGAATTCTACTCCTGGCTCATTATCACGTTCACCTGGTGACCCAGACTGAATCAGAAAACTCATGGCAGGCCTTCAAAACGTGGTTTTTTTGTTTTTTGTTTTTAATTGAAGTATAGTTGATTTACAATGTTGTGTTAGTTTCTGGTGTACAGCATAGTGATTATCATACTAAGTGAAGTAAGTCAGACAGAAAGACAAATATATATCACTTAAATGTTGAATCTAAAAAATGACACAAGTGGACAGACACAGAGAACAAACTTATGGTCATCAGAGGGGAAGGAGGGAGGAAGGGATAAATTAGGAGCTTGGGATTAGCAGATACACACTACTCCATACAGAAGAGATCAACAACAAGGCCCGGCTGTATAGCACA
Organism: Camelus dromedarius; assembly: GCF_036321535.1. NCBI lineage: Eukaryota > Metazoa > Chordata > Mammalia > Artiodactyla > Camelidae > Camelus > Camelus dromedarius. The sequence goes on along the minus strand of NC_087436.1, from coordinate 83,614,860 downwards.
AGACCTGTGTTTTAAAGGGCTTCCTTGGCAGTTTTAAGGATCAGCCAAACTTGGAAACTAGCCAATCTGTGGGAGACTGCTGCAGTAGCCTTTCACTGGTTTCCCCGACTCTGCTCTGCCCCTTGGCACCATTTTCCCTCTTGTGCTGCTTAAGTTACTTTCCATCATGCAAATATAAAAATACTACTTCCCATATCAGAATTCTTCACTGGTTCCTCTTCACCTATCCCTACTTTATGCATTGAAATCTCAGCCTGACATACAATGCTTTTCATGATTTGAAACCACCCTGGCTATTCACACATCCTTCCTACCACTCCTGCCCGTACATGTTGTGTGCCAGCAGTCACTGATGGATGAAACTGGAGAGACCATGTCATTCAGGCCTCATGCCTATCAAGCTGATGAGCACAGTGCCTGGCATTGAAAATCCCTTGATCAGTGGCTGGACTCATTATATTACATTATTTTTACTGAAAATAATGTCTATGATCATAATTTCTACATATTATGAAAGAAATAAGAATGAATGTCTTCAAGTTAATTGAATGAAACTGGGAAACATGACAGTTCACTGAATATTTCATGACTGCCACCATATCCAAGAGAAGGTATTAGAAGCTTCTAAAGCCTTCTGCTTTTCTGGAAAAAGCACTGACTTTAGATTCAGAAGGCTTATATCTGTAACCTAGGTACTCAGCAATGTGACTGGGTAATTTATAGTATCTGTGTTCCTCTTCCTTGCTGTACAGAATGGTGAAAATCCTATAGATTTTTTTTTGTGGAATTTAAACCATTAATGCTTGTGAAAGTATTTTCAAGGCCAGTTAAGTATTATAGAATACATGTAAAGTATCGCATTGGGGTTGGGGGAAGCTTGGAGATAATACAGGATGAAGAGTAACTGATGAAGCCATTGGCCTACTTTGAAACGGGGTGGTCAGAGATATTTCAGTAGATACATTAATAAGCTTAGAGCATAGAGTTAAGAATTCCAGTTCTGGAATCAGATTGACTTAGAACTTACAATTTGTGTGACTCTGGGCAAATTGCTCAGTCTCTGCTTCAACCTTGGTTTCCTCATCTGTAAAGTAGGAAAAATATCTGTAACTAATTTGGCTGTTGTTTGTTATAATTAAATTAGGTAATCATAGCAAGTTTTCAATAAGTTTTAGCTTTAAAATAAAGATATTGGGGTCATACCAACTTTATGATATGACCTTTCTTCACTTTACCTTAAAGGAAATCAGACTTGATAATAGAAGGAAGACAGAGTCTAAAGGAGAAAAATACAGTTGTTGATCAGATGTGTTACTCATGACAGAAGTTACTTCTTCTAGACATTTCTTACTATTCAGTATTCTCGTTTTCTCAGTATGGTTAAATTATCCTTTTGTCTTTGGAAAGCAAGAATCTGATTGCATTCTTGATGAACTAAAGAGTGTATTTTAGTATTTAGTGTATCTATCCAGATCTGCTTTTTAAAAATGAATTATTTAATAAATCATAAAACTCTTTTAAGTGGGAGTTTTATGTAAGAATCGGATATTAAGTGGCTCTGAAAAGTGACTGGGATTTCAACAAGGTGGTAGGGAGAGGGAGGTAGGTAGGTGAGGAACAGAAAACTTTCTTGGTAGGAAGGGATGCTAAAGGACATGGAGTGTTCATGTAGTGGTGACCAGACATTTCTGGCTAGACCACAGGAAGTAGCAGGAGAAAGCTAGAGATTAGAGTCAAATAAATGTGGAGTTTAACGAGGTAGTTAAAACTTATAGGAATGGGAGAATGATGAAAGGTTTTAAGAACAGGATGGATTTGGTTTAAGCTGTAATTTAGATTTTTTTACTTTATCCCTTTTGAGCAGGAAGTTAACGTGACTCAGTGAAGCATTTTTATAACAGGCAGTCAGGGCAGTAGTTGGATATCTATTTCTCCTCAACTGACTGTGGTCAGAGCTGCAAAACTGGCTTCTGCAGCGTGTTCATCAGCCTCCCTTCCACACAGGCTTCCTCTACCAGGTGGCCAAGGCAAAGATAAGGGAAAAGGTCTGCCTGCATGCCTCCTTCTTCACCTCTATTTTCCCCACCATTCTGCAGGAGTGAACCTCAGGTCCTACAAGGTTTTTCCAGATTTTGCAATGGTTTGGCCATGTCCACCAGATCTAGTTACTTCAATCAAAGGAATTTTGGGTAGTCCTCGTAAGACTGTGACATTTGGAGAAAATCTGTAGTCTGCTGGAGGTCTGAGACTGTATATGTTGGCTGTTGGCCTTTTGTTCCACATTTTGTTGAGTTTAACAGGTAGTATTCATAGTTGTTTGTCTACAGTTATGGCCGGTTTCTTAAGGTGAAGCTTTCTTTTCTCTTTTTCATTATTTTTGTTTGTTGTAGGTTTCAGTGAGGAGCGTAAGTAGAAGTGCCTTTATTTTGCCAAACTGGAAGGCCAAAGCTCTATGTCTGAGTAACTGGGCTAAGAGAATCACATCTTTCAAGTAGGCGTATAATAGCCATAGTTTAATTTCTCCAGCTTCAGACTAATTTTAGAGTTGCTTTCATAAGATGATTTAATCCCACTTTAGTGAAGCTTTTCCCTTATATGCACTCAAGAATTAACTTAATCACCTAGATATTTATATACACAATTTGGTGGCAGAAATATGGTTGAAATAATGGATTATCAAATGTTCGCTGCATTCATTAAATAATCATCTGATGCCTACCTAGGAACAGGAGACTCATCAGTGACAGAAGCAAGCTTCTGCTCTTATGACACTTCTATTCTAATGAGGATACAATAAACAATGGGCAGTAAACAAAGAATTAAGGAAATACAGAGTTTGTCAGATGGTGATGTGTTCTGTAGAGAAAAAGCAGGGAAGGAGAGAAGTGGTGCTGGTGAGGTAGGGGAATGTCATTTGCTCGTTTAAATCAGATGGTCACAATGTTTCCTTGACGAGGGACATTTTAGCCGAGACTTGAAGGTGGTGAAGGAGCAAGCCGTAAAGACACTTGAGGAGAGGACTACCGGCAGGGAGAAGAGCAGTACAAAGGCCTGAGAGGGACGTCCACCTGCTCTGTGTGAGAGTGGAGACGAGAAGACTGATGCGGTTGGATTACAGTCAACAAGGGGGAAGTGAAAAGTAGTGATGTCACAGAGGCAGCAAGGGCCCAGATCATGTGTGCTCTTGCAGGTCATTGTTGGGACTTTGACTTTTATTCTGATGGTGCTTTATTAGACAGTACTGAACAAGAGAGTGCCATGATCTGACTTACCTATTCCAAGGGTTGCTCTATCTGCTATAGAGAATAGACTGTTGAGAGGGACAGGTAGAAGCACAGGGAGACCCACCGGGAGCTTATCACAATCGTTACATTAAGGAACAAAGGAACAATGGTGGCTTGGACCCAGGTAGTGGTAGTGCAGGTGGTGAGATGAGTAGAAAGGTAAGTTAGGGTATGAGAGAGCAACACCGTGGGAGGCACTGGAGAATGTTTGCAATGAGAGTAGGTGAGCAAGCTAGAAAAGCAGGGGCTGTGAACAGAGAATGGGGTGTCTGTGTTAGTCATTTTGGAGGTAGAGCCCCCTGCAGCGATGATAACATTTAAGTTGTGTTGATGAGAATGAGTAACTGAAGTGGTGGAAAAGAGAAAATCATCGGACGGAAGATGGTTAAGGGATGACAAAGATGGTGGTTTATCCATATTGACCCTGAATTTACCCAGGAGGGTGGCAGATTCAGAGGCGGACAGGAAGACTGTGAGCCTGGTCTGCCTAGTAGATGCATATTATTTATATACTTTGTGCACAAATTATCAGTATGTATAGAGTTAATGTAGAACCTCATATATATGTGTACCTACAGAAAATAATGTGATTAATATGTTACTAAATATCTATCTAGAAGTATCTAGACAAGTCTCATTCTATTCCAAATAAACATCTTGTGAGACTGTCTTTACTAGACAGTGTTGCTATTGCTTGTTATATTGTTGGGGATTTATTTTGAAATTATCTCCAGCTATATGTCATTCATTTATCACATTTTTTCATATATGATTGGACTGGGAGATCCTTGTATGTTAATGTTTTATTTGATTATGGAAAGTAGTCAGTAGTCATTTTGAGCCACAGCAGATCACTAAGTTGGGGAGTAGTGATTAAATATTAACTTTTGGTTTTAAAGTTGAAGTCTGGCTATAAAATAATTATGCTGATTTTTCTGTGTGACTCATATAGAAACTCTCAAGACAGTTACTTTAAAATATTCTGGGCAAAAGGAAAAAAAATCTTAGAATAGCCTTCTGCAGCAATTAGTTTGAGGGACATGCTCACTTATCAGTAGGTGTTTTGGCAAGTTTGAATCCAGGGTTCCTATTGAGTCATTTACCACATAAGCTGATATAGCATATGAGCTTCCTAAAACACTTCCCATGTCTGTTTCATGCTCAAAAACATTGCATATGTCTCCATTTTTTATTTAGGGATATAATCTAAAATTAACTTCAACATATGTTTGTTCACTTTTTTCTTATTTATTGCCTACTTGGTGCAAAGATCTGGACTAAATGCTGGGCCTCTTCAGAAAATAAATGAGACATGTCTCTGTCTCTAAGAGAATTTATAGTCTGCAACACACAAACAAAATCAGTGCAGGTACAGAGGGGCAAAAAAGGAAAGGGGGACTTTATGCCAGATACTGTATTAAGTTCTTCTATACCTATTATCTCATTTACTTCTCAAAAGAACCCTGGAAAGTAAATGATCTTAATTGTATTTTGTGGATAAGGAAGTCTACAGAGTCAATTATTCAAGGTCAATAGCAGCAAATGACAGCTGGATTTTGAACTCAAAGGACCGTTTACAGACCTACTATAAAAATAACCAAAATTATAGTTTTAAATTGGAACATCAGTGCCATGAACATTTATACATTTATTCATTCGGTATGTATTAAAGCAATTCAGTATCAGGGAAGTACTTGAATTATGTTCTTCTGACTCTAGTCCTACTTGTTTTTACTACTCCTAGTCTTTTCTGTAGCCTTCAAGAATACTCCAAACTAGGTAACAGTGAAGTCATAATAGGAAACAAAAAATGCTTTGGTTTTTCTGTTGTTGTTTGATACCTTGTGATTTGGCAGTTTTGTATCTTTGTGTGGGTGAACTTACATTGGGCAAATGACTAATTTGTACCCACCCAAATCTATAGGTTATCATTTTGAGAACCTAGGAACTCAGAGGTAGCAGCAAAATCATTTGCTCATTTCTTCAGATCAAATCGTTCTTTAGATTGTGAGCTATGCCTTTTAGATTGGTTCCAAGTTTGAAGGTTAAAAAATATTTAGTGATGTTTAAGAAAAGCAAAGATAAAATACTGTTTGCTTGCATGATGCAAATGGATATTCTCTAATAGTGGAGACTGATTAGATTATCAATCAGTATAAAGCATCAAGTAATAAAAGTAGTTTTCAAAGTTATTGCTTAGCTCTGGGTACTTTTATGGCTCCAGTTTTTAAATCATAGTCACATATTTACAATTCAGATTACTGTTAATTTCTTCTCCCCAGACATCTTGTTTCGTAGAATGCGTACAGATAAACACTAGAAGGTCATGTCTGCTCAGGAATCGTTGGAATAGATTAGGTATATATGTGCCAGATGTTAAATTCTTTCTTTCCTATTATGAGGAATGTTTAACAGAAGGTAGACTAAATTACTTTTGCTTATGAAAACATTGTTATGCTGTGTAACCTTTAAACTGCTTATAGTGAGTTAGCAAGACTTTGGCACTGACACCTCAAAAGTTGCCTACTTTAAATCATTATATAGTGTGTGTTTGGCAAATAGGGACACTCAGTAAATAGCCAGTGAATATTTGAAGATTTCGAAGATTACTTGTATTTGCTTTAGAACTGAGTTTCTGCTGTTTTCTTTAGTTGGTCTCCCAGGGATGGAAGTACCTAGACAATAGTGTCCTTCCAGGGGCAGCCCTTAACAAGTGACTGAGGAGTACGGAGGTATAAATTCCCAGCTCCTTACTCTTTGGTTGGAATAATTCTGGGATGTGTATTTTATGGTGTTTTTCAGAGCTTCCCCCACCCCCGAGTTGAAGCTTCAAAACCACTGAAATAGCTACAGTAGCTTAATAATGACACCCTTACTGACTGCGTTCTCCTTCCATTATTGACCCATTCCCCTGCTGAACTACCCAGATAAGCTACTTGCTCACAATCCTTGTTGCAGGGTGTGCTTCTGATTGGGTGGGTGCGGGTCCAACCAGAACATCTCGAATTCTCCCTCTGTGAAACTCTCTCATCCTCCGGTATAGTTAATCCCCTTCTCCTCTGTTGTCCCAGGGTGCTCTTTTTATCCTTTTATGAGAACAAGTCTCATATTTTGCCTCTGGAGAGTTGCTTTTTTCTCTTATATGACTTTATATATTCTCCAAAGTTAAGAAAAATATCTCATATTTACATATACATTGAGTTTTCTCTAAAAGTTGGAGAATAGCTCGTACATTCTTGCATCTTCCGAAGCACTCATTCTAGTTTCTTACACTTACTCAAAAATGTCCATTGAATTGTACCATGTATGTCTAAATAAAAGTTGACTCAAATTTATTTCAGGGAAGTCATAGTAAGTATTCTGGACATTAATAATTGTCCACATTTCTAGAGTACAGAATAAAAGTTTGCTTAACAGAACTTCACCTAACTAATTTGCTAGATTAGTGCATTTACTGCATTTGTTTGTAAAGCACACTGACTGCTGTCCATGGCAACACTGAACGCTTGTGGCTAACAGGCTATTCTCTTATAGACTTGTTCATTACCAGTTTTGCTATATGCTAACTAAGAATCAGTTGTATTTATTTCCAAAACTATTTATGCCAGACTTTTTATGGTACCTGTATACTTTAACAAATGCAAATTGAATGCAACATTTAAGCTATTTTTAGGAAAATGGTGTTAGCATAGTTAATAGAACCTTCTGTAACAGACTCTGAAGTCTTTGTGGCTAACACAATTGACGTTTCTCACTCACTCCACAGTCCAGTGCGTTGAGCAGCCCTCCTCCATGTTGTCCCAACTGCCCTCCTAGGTTGCCTCAGTAGGAAAAGAAGAGGTTGAAAAATAATATGCAATAGTCTTATAACTACACCTGGACGTGACTTATAATACTTCTCACATTTCAATGAGCAGATTCAGTCAAATGACTCCCCATCTAACTGAAAGGGAGACTGAAAGCATAGTCTTTGTGGTGCCTGGAGAGAGGACATAAAGGACATGAGGAGATTGTATCATGTTCACAAAGAATTATCTTTTCTGCAAAAGCTAAGTTTAATACATTGGAAAGGCTCAATAAAGATTACAGTCTTCACATAGGTGATACATTATGATTATGGTTTATACAGGGAAGAAAGTCTGGAATTCCAAGATATTGGCCATTTCCAACCAAAGGCCCACATCAAAAGACAGGGAAATAAATGAACATGTAAGAGTTTTAAAGTGAAAAAAAAAAAAAAATCTAAGTATGTGTTATTTCTATGTATCCTTTTTTTTTTTTTTAACGATTTCTTATTTACGTTTACTTTGGAGGCCACCTAACCTGCAATATTTCCTGATCTAATTAAACAGGAAGGCTTCTTCTAGAGAGGCATTATTTTGTAGAATTAAGAGCAGGACTCTGGAGACAGATTGCCTGGTTTCAGTTTTCAGCTCTGCCTCTTATCAGGTGTGTGACCTTGAACAGGCTACTTATACTTTCTGTGACTCAATGTCCATGTATAATAGATTTACATGGAAAAATACATATCTTACAGAGGGTCATTGTGAGGATCAAGTGAATAAAAGTATAATAAGCACTTAGAAAAATGCTACACATGCATTAAGCGCTATATAAGTGAAAGCCAGTATTATTATTTTGATTATAATTATCATCATCATTGTAAATTTAATTCCACAGTTTTCTACTGAGTGACCATACTATAAGTGATACTATAGTAAATATTTGTGTAATTTAAAGTACTTTAGTTAAAAAACAAAAAGCAACTCTGGCTAAAATTAGACCAAAAAAATAAGAAAGAAAAGATAAAGTAAAAGAATTTTTTGGAGTCACATAGGGTACTTTACAGAATGGAGAGCAAAGCTGAACACATCAGCAGGATGGCAGACTAAGAGGTTCCAACTTTCATCCCCGCACAAAAACAACAATCTGACCATTGCTAATGGGTGTTAATAGCTCTGAGAAAGCTCTAGAGTACAATTAAGAAGGTCCAGCAACCCAGTGGAGTGCAGAAACCAAGGAAGGCCACATGTTATAAGTGTAGGAAGCATCTTACCTACACCTCCCATTCCACAGGGCAGCACAGGTTGGCACCAAGAGGGATCATGTTGGCTGACTTTTTCCTGTGGAGGCAAAGGAGGACAAAAGGACCTTAGCAGTCCTTAGTGCCACCAGGGACGCCCCCAACAACCTTCACCACCAATGACCTGCATAATCTTCACTAATGCTTACAACAGCTGAGTGCAGACACCAATGCAAGGCAACAAGTAATATGAAAAATCAAGGAAATATGACACCACAAAAGGAACACAATAAATTCCTAGTAACTGACTTCCCCAGAATGTAGAAATGAATTGCCTGGCAAACAATTCAAAATAATTGTCTTAAAGAAGCTCAACAAGCTACAAGAAAACACAAATAGACAGCTTAACATAATCAGGAAAGCAACAAAAAGATAGAAATCATTTTTAAAAAACACACAGAAATTCTGGAGCAAAAGAATGCAACAAATGAATTTTTTAAAAATGTAATAGAAACAGCAGACTAAATCAAGCCAAAGAAGGAATCAGCAAACTCAAAGATAGGTTATTTGAAATTACCCAATCAGAAGAGATTAAAGAATAAAAGCCTATAGGATTTATGAGACATCAGGTGAACCAATATATGCATTATGGGAGTCTCAGGAGGGAGAGGGGGAGAGAAAGAGAATATCTACACTGAGACACATTGTAATCAAATTGTCAAAAGTCAAGGAGAAAAAATTTTCCAAGTATGAAGGGAAAAAAAAATAATGCATCATATATAGGAAATGTGGCAAACCCCCCCCCCCCACCACCATAAGACTATCTGCAGAATTCTACGCAGAAACCTTGCAGGTCAGGAGAGAGTGGAATGATGTATTCAAAATACTGAAAGAAAAAAAAAAATCTACAAACCAAGAACATTTTAGCTGAAAAAAATTATTCTTTAAGAATAAAGGAGAGGAAAATAGACTGATTGATAAACAAAACAAAAACTGAGGTCAGACAAACAAAAACCAAGGGAGTTTATCACCACTAGCCCTGCCTTGCAAAAAATGCTTAAGGAAGTTCTTCAAATCAAAACAAACAACATGGTAGACCACAAGGTGAAAGCATAAATCTTACTGGTAAGGATAAGAATATAGACAAATAGAGAATAATGTTATACTGTAATAGTGATGTATAAATTATTTTAACCCTAATATACAAGTTAGAAGATAAACATTTGTTAATGTATACAGTTTTAAAGAAGCAAACTCTAACTACAGGGAGACAAAGTGTGTGTAGCGTGGTAAAAGTGTAGAGTTATTGTATGTGATGGAAGTTAAATTGTCAACAACTTAAAATGGGTTATTATAACTATAAAATATTTTATCCAAACCTCGTGATGAAAATGGTATGAGATCATTGCATCATTTGGAAAAAGAAGATCTCTGCATCAGCCCTTGAATTGCTGCAGTTTCATTCAATCATTCATTCAGCACATATTTACTGAGCTCCTGCTGTATCAGGCACTTTTTATTGGCATTGTAGTTTTAGTAATGTGTTAAGGGTATTCCAATTATTTGCCTTCAAAGAACTTCTGTTTACTAGAGGATACTCAAAGCAAACCAATACCAATAGACTTGTAACTTTATTGTATAGAGGAGAAGAGGCAGCCAAGGAGACCATGTGGAATTGGTCATTGAAGTAGGCAGTTTTTTTTTTTTTTCCTATCAGTGGTGCTGTAGCAGCAAATAGAAGGAGTCACCTGGGTCAGATGTTGCCCAGAACCCCAGTAAGATGGAGACCAAGCTGTGACTGTTTTTAGCACTTTCTGTGGAGTAGTGACCAAAAAAAAAAAAAAAAAAAAAAAAAAAACCCGATTTGGGGGCATTGATGATGAAGAAGTAGAGATAGGGAAGACAGCTGTATGGAGGAGTTTGCTTGATACAAAGGAAAGCAGAAAACATAGAACCAACCACAGCTAATGGGAGAAGTGAGATTAAGGAGGTGTTTTAAAAACAACAACAACAAAAAAAGAGATAATTACAGAGCATGCCTGTGATTAATGGGAATGATGTAGTGGTGAGGAAGTGGGAGGGAGACTTGAATGATGTCCTTGAGAAGGTGAGAGGAGAAAGATCCAAGGTGATGTGGAAGGAATGGCTGTTTAATAGGATCAGAATCTTCCATTATAACAGGAGGGACTCAGAGTGGTTTGTAAATTTGATAATGGGATATTGAGTAGCTTCTCTGATGCCGCTTTTTTGCCAGTGAAGTGAGAATGGAAGGAAAGGGGTTTGAGAAGAGAGGAGAAGGCACGAAATACCATCTCAGAGAGTGGAAAAAGCACATTACTAAAGATGTGTAGCAGGATTTCTGTGCATTAGAGAGGTTTCATTCAAGATGTTATGGTAATAAACTTAATATAGTCAACCAATTCTATAATTTTTTGTAACCACTTTGAGTTGCTCCATTCCCAGCACAGAGAAGGCATATAGCCAGATTCATCTAAGGTTGTACTTCTGGGAGATGAATGCCATGATTGAAGACCAGAGGAAGGAAGTGAAGGGCATTAGCAAAGGAATGAAAGGTCATGAAGTGTAAGCTGATTAAGGGGGAATTAAGAACAGGAGGGATTGTGAAAGGTTAGAGAAGCGATATTGTTCATTCATTTGGTTTACGCATTCACTACGACAACTGAGCGTCTGTGTTCCAAACACTGTTCTGGGCCCTGTGGATATGTTTGTGGGCAAGACTGATCAAGTCTTCTCACAGAGTGGGGTGAGATGGACAATAAAGAATTAAAACCAGTACTGTTAAAGTCAGATATAGCTGAGCGCTATGAAGAATAGAGAGAGAGCATCCAGTGGGTGGGGAGAGCAGTGGCGATTTGGATGAGGTGCCCCAGGAAGGGAACCCTCTCTAGTGAAACTCAGCAGAGACTTGGGTGACGTAAGGGCACAAACCTGTGAACAGCTGGGAGCAGTGTGCTCGGCTGAGGGAACAGCAAGTGCTGTTCTGTTTTTCAAATGTCATTAGTGATTGAACAGTAAGGCCAACAAAGCCATGATAAACAAGGTGTTTTTTCCTGCCCTATTGTTTGTTTAAATGGTGTTTTCATTATAGTGAAGTAACACAGCGAGTTTAAGCAATTGGTGGTTGCACAAAAGGCATTAGAGTGAGCAGTCAGCTCAGTCAGAAGTCTCATTCAAATAGACCAAACATTCCAAATAAATGTAAATATACCATATAGAATATATTCATGTCTAATTTATCATTCCAATGACTAGCATTGAAATGCCACACCTAGTAGGGTTCACTTAATATTTGAGTGAATTTCCATGGCTACATACAGTTTAATACTTACAAATGCAGAAATCCCTTCCTTGAAACCTCTGCAAAGTTCTTCTAAGGGAAGAGTTCAAACACAAACCTGAG